>NC_089844.1:177506908-178956908 GCF_035609145.1 Eleutherodactylus coqui
ACAACAGGATGTAAACTTACGTCCCATGGATGGCGGTGACTCACGTGAGTCTGCGCCATCCCGCAGCGGGAGATGCTGAGGCTGACAGCTGGCCTCATGCTGTAACAGCAGGGATTGATGAGAACACCGATCCCCGCTCTTAACTTCTTACAATGTAGCTTAAGGTAACATGCACACGAGCGAGAACCTTACGAGAGCTCTGTGCGATGCGAGATGCACCAAACTCTTGCGAATGTGAACTGCATTCTTTTGATTGGTTATTCACAAGCGATTTTCTTTATTTATTCTTATTCTCTCACATCAGTGCTGCAAGGCTAAGCATCGCTGCATGTCCTATCTTGTGGCATTCCCTCAGAACGCATCGGCCATTCTTTTCAATGGGACTTTTAACCCCTTAAGGACATGGCCCTTATTTTTACCTTTTTTTAGTCCCCAGAGGGGACCACAACATGCGATGCTTTGATCACTCCTGCAGTATGATATAATGCCATAGCTGTAATGAGTCAGCTGTAAGAAACAGCCAGCGCCCACGTTGTATGCCCGTGCGGTGATCTCCCTTCATAATACCCCGACGCTGAAGGATGTAACTGTAAGCCCTGCAGCGTTAAGGGGTCAAAGACACTGCATGGATCTCGCATGCCATGCGATGGGAATGCGAGTGTAATGTGGTGTTTCCTATTGAAATCAATGGGAATCACTTGCAATTCTGAAACATGTGCTTGAGGATCGCAACGTCACAGAAGTGATGCAAGGCGTATTTGAATGAAAACCCCAGGCGAGATATCGGGCCAAGTTTCTCCCATGGTAACTCCTGTGTCAGCGGAATCATGACATGTTAAGGGTTGGGCTATGACTGACACATCCCCTTCCAATGCATTCAGGGCCAATTCTGTCTGCGCAACGGAGCTACTATGTACAGACGGAGCCTTCGCTACCCAGTCCGTGAGCATAATCTTGTGCCCATTGTCGGCATTTGCGCGTTGCGCCTCTGTTTCGAAATTGTATCCTGCTGCTCACTGCACCAAATTAATGTTGATGTAGGGGCAGGCAACACAGGAATCGGGGTACGATGCGGGCACCAGGCTTACAAAAATATATATATTCTAATGAAAAAACTTGGATTTTAAGTTGGCGATCAAAACGTCCGGTAATAGATAAGCAGTATGAAGTTAGTCCAGAGATATTGGATAACCCAATTAAGAGCATGCTTAAAGGGGTGGTCTCGCGAAACAAAGTGGGGTTATACACTTCCGTATGGCCATATTAATGCACTTTGTAATATACATCGTGCATTAAATATGAGCCATACAGAAGTTATTCCACTTACCTGCTCCGTTGCTAGCGTCCTCGTCTCCATGGTTCCGTCTAAATTCGCCGGCAGCTTGCTTTTTTAGACGCGCTTGCGCAGTCCGGTCTTCTCCATTCAGCACGAGCCGCTTCAGTGTGCTCCCCGCTACAGCTCTTCTGCGCATGCGCAGACGAGCTGTCACTGCTCGGGAGCGCGCTGGAGCGGCCATTCTGTACCTTCCTCTGTTAGAGGAAGGTGCAGAGCTGCCGAGCTGTCCGGAGAAGCCGCCCAGCTGTCCCGCCATCCAGCTGTCCTGGTAAGTGATGGGCCGGGGGGCTGCCGCTGCGCCGGGCTGCGCCGGGGGGGGGGGGGGTAAACTAGCGCTGGGCCGGGGGGGGCTGCCGCTGCGATGGGGGGGGCTGTCGCTGCGCCGGGGGAACAAGCGCTGGGCCGGGGGGCGGCTGCCGCTGCGATGGGGGGGCTGTCGCTGCGCCGGGGGAACTAGCGCTGGGCCAGGGGGGGGGGGCTGTCGCTGGGCCGGGGGGGGGCTGTCGCTGCGCCGGGGGAACTAGCGCTGGGCCGGGGGGGGGGGGGGTTGTTGCTGGGCCGGGGGGGCTGCCGCTGTGATGGGGGAACTAGCGCTGGGCCGGGGGGGGGCTGTCGCTGGGCCGGGGGGCTGCCGCTGTGATGGGGGAACTAGCGCTGGGCCGGGGGGGCTGCCGCTGTGATGGGGGGGGGGGGGGGCTGCGCCGGTTACCTTCTGCCTGGCGGTGGGTGACAGGTCGGCCGTGTTCACTCCAGGGGTCTGGTCGGCGGCTGCGGGGCGTCTGGTTGCCATGGAGACACAGCTGGTAGCGTCTCGGGAGCGCGCACGTCGGGCTACAGCAAGCGATGCGAAAAGAGCTGGCGGCCATCTTGGGAAAAAGTTTTATAAGTTGCTGAAACGCTGGAACGGTAAGTAGAAACCAGCTAGGAAAGTAATTTACAGGGGTAATTAGTAATGTATGTTTAATTAGGGGGACTGGGCAAAAAAAAATTCACTGCTTCCTCGAGACATCTCCTTTAACTCTAATGTGAGTGGGGGATGGTAACAATCTGTGATAAATCACAAACATCACAACACACTAAACTGTGGAACTCGTGGGAGTAGCATGAAACGCTTCAACGCAGCAATGGCGGTCGCCCACACGCCGTCCGATAGTAACACAAGTGTTGTCCAGTATGTTGTCTGCAACGGGCCGATGAATATGCTTTCCTCCGGTGTCGGCTTGAGCTCATATTTTAACTGGCAAGCCTGAGTTTAAGTCACAACCTGTGTGCACATGTGAAGCCTTTTCCTGAGGGCCTACCTCACTTACATATCGCCAGCGTGCTCAATACCATTATGTAGGTGACACGTGTTTGTGTGACTATTTGGGGGTACTCTGATCTGCAGATCTGATTGACGATGTTAAAGACTGCAAAGTCCATAAAGTGTACAATTTTTTTTACTTAAATGGGGAAAATTGTATCCTACCTAACTGAGGTGTTTTGCCTTCCTCTGGACCAACATTGGGGGTAATCGGCTGAACTGGATGGACGTGTCTTTTTTCAGCCTTACAAGCTATGTTACTAAATCAGTCATTTGGCATCTTTGCAGATGGGTCCACCATCCTGTCCTCTTCTAGGACCGAGTCCCTTGCAGGACGGGAGCCTCCCTCACCTTCCACGTGGTCTGTGTCCTTCTCTGAATCATGGCTTGTTCCTGGACTTCATGGCCCCCTGGTCATCAGGGCCCCTCCACTGTCCACAGTATCTGGCCCTTGTCAGTGTCACCGTAGGCCTCTGGTCCATCAGGCCCTCATGGACGCCGGCATACTTAAAAGTTGTGCTGTTCCCCCAGTAGGAGGACAGCACCCTGGTAGCTGTTCCCAAAGGCGGTCGCCATGTCTCAGCAGTCTCTGGGCCGGCTCCTGTATAATGCAGAGTCGCACACAGTCATGGCCACTCGGCCTTCCCACTCACAGACTGAATCTGTAACGCCGCTTTGGTTCTATTTATACTGTCCCCACAGACCTGCTAGTGACCTTACAGGACCTGCACTGGGGGCGGGCTCACCCTGCATTATCTCCTATGGAGGGGGCGGGCTCACCCTGCATTATCCCCTATGGAGGGGGCGGGTTCAGCTCTGCATTATCCCCTATGGAGGGGGCGGGCTCACCCTGCATTATCCCCTATGGAGGGGGCGGGTTCAGCTCTGCATTATCCCCTATGGAGGAGGCGGGCTCACCCTGCATTATCCCCTATCCAGGAGGCGGGCTCACCCTGCATTATCCCCTATGGAGGGGGCGGGCTCACCCTGCATTATCCCCTATGGAGGAGGCGGGCTCACCCTGCATTATCCCCTATGCAGGAGGCGGGCTCACCCTGCATTATCCCCTATGGGGGGCTCACCCTGCATTATCCCCTATGGAGGGGGCGGGTTCAGCTCTGCATTATCCCCTATGGAGGGGGTGGGCTCACCCTTGCATTATCCCCTATGGAGGGGGCAGGCTCACCCTGCATTATCCCCTATGGAGGAGGCGGGCTCACCCTGCATTATCCCCTATGCAGGAGGCGGGCTCACCCTGCATTATCCCCTATGGGGGGGCTCACCCTGCATTATCCCCTATGGAGGGGGCGGGCTCAAAGGTCCTTATTCACACACAGCTTCTAGAAGGCTTCTACTAAATGGTGCCATCTGGTACTGATTATGAGTGACTGAGCATTTTCATTGTCAGGGAGGGTGTGGTGCATTACACACCCCATAGCCATCCTATTGTAGAGTGTGTGGGGTATATATATATATCCTGCACACTCCTCACAAAACTCTACATTCCCCACACAGCCCTCTATACACTACGGTGTCTCATTGGTAGTATATGAGTATAATGTACAGTATCCATACTGGTACCTGCATCATCTACATAAGGGGTGGCTGCTTTTGCATAAATGGTCACTTCTCCACACTGATAAGAGAATGAGCAGATACATACTAGCAAGAGCAGATACTACCTATATATAGGTGATGTACAGATACAACATATATGTAGGTGATCTATATGCTACACTGATATAGGTAAAGTACCAATACTACATATATATAGGTGATGTACCGATATGACATATGTAGGTGATCTATTGATGCTACACAGATATGGGTGAAGTACCAATACTACATATATATAGGTGATGTACCGATGCTACATAGATATGGATGATGTACCGATGCTACATATATATAGGCGATGTTCCGATGCTACACAGATATGGGGGATGTACCGATACTACATATATGTAGGTGATCTATCGATGCTACACAGATATGGGAGAAGTACCGATACTACATATATATAGGTGATGTACCGATGCTACACAGATATGGGTGATGTACTAATATTACACAGTTGTGGGTGATGTACCAATGCTACACAGATGAGGGTCATGTACCAATACTACATATACGGTATGTAGGTGATGTACCTATCTTACACAGATATGGGTGATGTACCGGTACTACATATACGGTATGTAGGTAATGTACCTATGTTACACAGATATGGGTGATGTACCGATGCTACACAGATATGGGTGAAGTACCGATACTACATACTGTATATATATAGGCGATGTACCGATGCTACACAGATTTGGGTGATGTACTGATGTTACACAGTTGTGGGTGATGTACCAATGCTACACAGATGAGGGTCATGTTCCAATACTACATATACAGTATGTAGGTGATGTACTGATGTTACACAGATGAGGGTAATGTACCAATACTATATATACGGTATGTAGGTGATGTACCTATGTTACACAGATATGGGTGATGTGCCGATGCTACACAGATATGGGTGATGTACCGATACGACATATATATGAGTAATGTACCGATACGACATATATGTAGGTGATCTATCGATGCTACACAGATATGGGTGAAGTACCGATACTACATATATATAGGTGATGTTCCGATGCTACACAGCTATGGGTGATGTACCAATACTACATATACGGTAAGTAGGTGATGTACCTATGTTACACAGATATGGGTGATGTACCGATGCTACACAGATATGGGTGAAGTACCGATCCTACATATACGGTATGTAGGTGATGTACCTATATTACACAGATATGGGTGATGTACCGATGCTGCACAGATATGGGTGATGTACCGATACTACATATATGTGGGTAATGTACTGATACGACATATATGTAGGTGATCTATCGATGCTACACAGATATACCAGTACTACACATATATAGGTGATATACACATGGACAATATGCAGCTTACAGTAAATCATCTCATTTTATTTTAACAACCGGTTTAAAAAAAATCCGTATCAAGGAAATTGCTAAAAATTCTGTTGTTTTCTGGAAAATCTTCTCACAAGCGGCGCACAGCGACATTCCACTACAGGCTTTATTCCTTTGGCGCCAACATATTCTGCAGCTTCCAGAGCGCGATGCTTCCCAGGACGATGAGGATCAGCCACCCAATAAGCTTCTAGAAGAGAAGAAGAGACTGCTACAAGAATGTCCCAAGGAGATCCCATCACCGGACCCGCGGCCGGAGCGCTCAGCAGTGACCGGACTGAGAGCCAAATACAGGGGCTTAATATAGATTTCAGAATTCATACTAAATGTTTGTCAGCCCATTTAGGGCTCCTGCCCTCTAGCGGGTTGTTAGCGCTGTGATAGCGATGCTATTTTTTAATGCAGATGTCAATGGGACTTTCTAATGGTAAAATCGCATCGCAGAAAAATCGCAAGTTTGTGCTTCTGCGATTTTTCTCGTACCCGTCGCTGCAGTTTGTTCCACAAGCGCTCCATCTAATGAATGAATAGTTATTACAAAATGAGCAGCTTTTTATTTTCCCCATGCCCTTCCCAGCATACCGTTCGGCAAATCCAGTATCTGCATATTTGCTAATTTTCTGCAGTGTCCAAATACTTTTGTCCACATAGTGTGTATACCACCACACAATGCCTAGGAATGCTACATAATGCCAAAAGAAATAATACCACACAATGCCCAGAGAGTGCCATACAGTGTGTATATAGTGTAATTCAGTGCCCAGATGAATACCACACAATGCCCAGAGAGTGCCATACAGTGTTTATGTAGTGTAATTCAGTGCCCAGATAAATACCAGACAATGCCCAGAGAGTGCCATACAGTGTTTATATAGTGTAATTCAGTGCCCAGATAAATACCACACAATGCCCAGAGAGTGCCATACAGTGTTTATGTAGTGTAATTCAGTGCCCAGATAAATACCACACAATGCCCAGAGAGTGCCATAGTGTCTATATAGTGTAATTCAGTGCCCAGATAAATACCAGACAATGCCCAGAGAGTGCCATACAGTGTTTATATAGTGTAATTCAGTGCCCAGATAAATACCACACAATGCCCAGAGAGTGCCATAGTGTCTATATAGTGTAATTCAGTGCCCAGATAAATACCACACAATGCCCAGAGAGTGCCATATAGTGTTTATGTAGTGTAATTCAGTGCCCAGATGAATACCACACAATGCCCAGAGAGTGCCATACAGTGTTTATATAGTGTAATTCAGTGCCCAGATAAATACCACACAATGCCCAGAGAGTGCCATAGTGTCTATATAGTGTAATTCAGTGCCCAGATAAATACCACACAATGCCCAGAGAGTGCCATATAGTGTTTATGTAGTGTAATTCAGTGCCCAGATGAATACCACACAATGCCCAGAGAGTGCCATACAGTGTTTATATAGTGTAATTCAGTGCCCAGATAAATACCACACAATGCCCAGAGAGTGCCATAGTGTCTATATAGTGTAATTCAGTGCCCAGATAAATACAACACAATGCCCAGAGAGTGCCATACAGTGTTTATATAATGTAATTCAGTGCCCAGATAAATACCACACAAAGCCCAGAGAGTGCCATACAGTGTTTATGTAGTGTAATTCAGTGCCCAGATAAATACCACACAATGCCCAGAGAGTGCCATAGTGTCTATATAGTGTAATTCAGTGCCCAGATAAATACCACACAATGCCCAGAGAGTGCCATACAGTGTTTATATAGTGTAATTCAGTGCCCAGATAAATACCACACAATGCCCAGAGAGTGCCATAGTGTCTATATAGTGTAATTCAGTGCCCAGATAAATACCACACAATGCCCAGAGAGCGCCAGTGTCTATATAGTGTAATTCAGTGCCCAGATAAATACCACACAATGCCCAGAGAGTGCCATAGTGTCTATATAGTGTAATTCAGTGCCCAGATAAATACCACACAATGCCCAAAGAGTGCCATACAGTCTTTATATAGTGTAATTCAGTGCCCAGATAAATACCACACAATGCCCAGAGAGTGCCATACAGTGTTTATGTAGTGTAATTCAGGGCCCAGATAAATACCACACAATGCCCAGAGAGTGCCATAGTGTCTATATAGTGTAATTCAGTGCCCAGATAAATACCACACAATGCCCAGAGAGTTCCATAGTGTCTATATAGTGTAATGCAGTGCCCAGATAAATACCACACAATGCCCAGATAGTGCCATACAGTGTCTGTATAGTGTAATTCAGTGCCCAGATAAATACCACACAATGCCCAGAGAGTGCCATACAGTGTCTGTATAGTGTAATTCAGTGCCCAGATAAATACCACACAATGCCCAGAGAGTGCCATAGTGTCTATATAGTGTAATTCAGTGGCCAGATAAATACCACACAATGCCCAGAGAGTGCCATACAGTGTGCATATAGTGTAATTCAGTGGCCAGATAAATACCACACAATGCCCAGAGAGTGCCATAGTGTCTATATAGTGTAATTTAGTGCCCAGATAAATACCACACAATGCCCAGAGAGTGCCATAGTGTCTATATAGTGTAATTCAGTGCCCAGATAAATACCACACAATACCCAGAGAGTGCCATACAGTGTTTATGTAGTGTAATTCAGGGCCCAGATAAATACCACACAATGCCCAGAGAGTGCCATACAGTGTTTATGTAGTGTAATTCAGTGCCCAGATGAATACCACACAATGCCCAGATAGTGCCATACAGTGTCTGTATAGTGTAATTCAGTGCCCAGATAAATACCACACAATGCCCAGAGAGTGCCATACAGTGTCTGTATAGTGTAATTCAGTGCCCAGATAAATACCACACAATGCCCAGAGAGTGCTATACAGTGTTTTTATAGTGTAATTCAGTGCCCAGATAAATACCACACAATGCCCAGAGAGTGCCATACAGTGTTTATTTAGTGTAATTCAGTGCCCAGATAAATACCACACAATGCCCAGAGAGTGCCATAGTGTCTATATAGTGTAATTCAGTGCCCAGATAAATACCACACAATGCCCAGAGAGTGCCATACAGTGTTTATATAGTGTAATTCAGTGCCCAGATAAATACCACACAATGCCCAGAGAGTGCCATAGTGTCTATATAGTGTAATTCAGTGCCCAGATAAATACCACACAATGCCCAGAGAGTGCCATAGTGTCTATATAGTGTAATTCAGTGCCCAGATAAATACCACACAATGCCCAGAGAGTGCCATAGTGTCTATATAGTGTAATTCAGTGCCCAGATAAATACCACACAATGCCCAGAGAGTGCCATACAGTGTCTGTATAGTGTAATTCAGTGCCCAGATAAATACCACACAATGCCCAGAGAGTGCCATACAGTGTTTATATAGTGTAATTCAGTGCCCAGATAAATACCACACAATGCCCAGAGAGTGCCATACAGTGTTTATATAGTGTAATTCAGTGCCCAGATAAATACCACACAATGCCCAGAGAGTGCCATACAGTGTTTATATAGTGTAATTCAGTGCCCAGATGAATACCACACAATGCCCAGAGAGTGCCATACAGTGTTTATATAGTGTAATTCAGTGCCCAGATAAATACCACACAATGCCCAGAGAGTGGCGTACCGTGTGTATATAATGTAATTCAGTGCCCAGATAAATACCACACAATGCCCAGAGAGTGCCATACAGTGTTTATATAGTGTAATTCAGTGCCCAGATGAATACCACACAATGCCCAGAGAGTGCCATACAGTGTTTATGTAGTGTAATTCAGTGCCCAGATAAATACCAGACAATGCCCAGAGAATGCCATACAGTGTTTATATAGTGTAATTCAGTGCCCAGATAAATACCACACAATGCCCAGAGAGTGCCATTCCGTACTTAGATAATACTACACAATGCTCAGAGTTCCACATAGTGCAGTGTTCCCCAACTCCAGTTCTCAGGGACCGCCAACAGGTCATGTTTTCAGGATTTCCTCAGTATTGCACAGGTGATGTAATTATTCAATAGAGAAGCTTGAAGAAGGCCGTTGTGCCCGAAACGTCACTTCTGTGGTGAGGGGGCAATAAAACATTCTTCACCACATCCGCTTATGCTGCCAGCTCTCTCTCTATTGAATGACTTACATTTTGGAATTTCCTTGGTTTGAATTCCTTTCCTGGCTACTGCATGTTCTAGCCTGACCCAGTGTGGGATATATTTGGTGCTGCTGGTTGGATTCTTTTTCTTCTGGTGATGTAATTATTGTCAGTGCCTCAGACATTGCCACAGGTGTTCTTACTATAGGATATCCTGAAAACATGACCTGTTGGGGGCGCTGAGGACCGGAGTTGGGAAACACTGATATACTGCCTAGACAAATAGTACCACACAGTGCCTATGGAGTGCCATACAGTGCTTAGCTATACAATACCACACAATGCCCATACAGTGCTACAATACACACACAATGCATACCAACACAGTGTCCCCCACAGAGGCCTCAGTAGTAATAGGCACCCTAACAGTAGCCCCAGTAGTAAGTGTCCCCTATATCAGCCCTAGTAGTAATAGTGTCCCCTATATCGTCCCAGTAGTAATAGTGTCTCCTACAGTGGCCTCAGTAGTAATAGTGTCTCCTACAGTGGCCTCAGTAGTAATAGTGTCCCTGATATTGACCCCAATAGTAATAGTGACTGCCACAGTGGTCCCAGTAGTAATAGTGTCCCCCACAGTGGCCCCAGTAGTACTGCTATTATTACTGAGGCTGATATAGTAGACACTATTACTAATAGTGACCCTTACATCGACCTCAGTAGTAACCGTGACCCCCACAGTAGCTCCAGTACTAATAGAGCACCCCCCCTTAAATCCATAAACTCACCCTCCGCCTAGTCTTCAAAGCGCTGCTGCTCCTTTTTATAGCGCTACTGTGGGTGGAAGTGTGTGCACCCACAGCAGTGCCTCCTCCCTTTTCCTTTCCTCTTGCCGAACCAAGGAGGAGAGGTCAGGGGAGAAGGGGACGAAGATCCCGGATGCACACACTGCCGCCAGTGTGTGCATCCGGCCACGACCTAGTAAAGCGATTACTAGCCAGGGAGCTGTGGCACCCTGGCTGGTAATCACTTAATATTGACCTGACATCCTGAAAGCTGGACAAATAGGTGTCCCACTAGGGTCTTGGAGGAAAGCGGGACACAGCGTCCCAAAGCGGGACTGTCCCGCCTAAATTGGGATTGTCTGGTCACTTTATTTGAGACAGTCATTGAACGATGGCCAGGAGAGGAGCCAGTGACATCATATTTGTCCAGACATCTTCCAAACCCTCCCTGAGTGATCAGATAGTAGGCAGCTATCAGTGATTGTTCTTACCTGTGGCCGTTTTCGCCTCCAAGCTGAAAAGACAAAGAAATCTCAGTGAGCTCCTAATATTACTACATGTCACCAGAGCATCACATCTACAGAGCAGCTCTGACCTAAAAGCTACCAGAATTATCTAAATAACCTGCATGTGTCTCACGTGAGGCAAAATACGGGATTTGAAATAGAAGCTAGGAGTCTGTGATTTTATATAAGCACCTTTGACTCTGGAGGACCCGACAATGTCCATCTATTGGACGGTGCGACTACAGATTTCAATGAGAATTGTGTAATGCTTAATTTCTCCTGTGGGGGCACAGCAGGCAGCTTAAACAGTTATTTCCAAATCCCCCCACAGAAGGTCCCAACTGCAGAACACTGCAGAATCCTTGTGGAACCCTTCCAACAGTTAGAAGTTCTCCAAAGACAAATGCTGCTCCTCGCCATTCATATCCCAAGCTCCATCCTCACCTTGTTCCTCAATCATCTTCTCTATTCGTCTCAGTTTTGCCTCCGTCTCTGGAGCTGGATAGTTTCTGGTCAGAATCTTTTTGTCCTCCAGGGTGAAGCAGATTACCTCTGAGGTCAGTCGCTGTAGACTGGGCTGATTCTGAAGGATTCTGATTCGGTGTCTGTTGTCTCCCTCATCCTCCAGGTCATCAATCACCACCATCACATTTTCCTTACCTGAAAACAATTCATCATAGCTGGTAGATACAGATGTGACTGCAGGGGGCGATGTAGCACGGAGACTCATATATATGGGCAGGGCTTTTTAGACACTTGAGAATAGCGGCTGAGGGCTGGAAGGGCGTAAAATAACAACTAAGGCATATTCAGTTGTCACATGGCCCATGGGTCCATTGCAGCCACTCCAGGCCCACCTATTGGGTACCGGGAGGTTGCTGCAGTGGTCACCTGCTGGGTACTGCACATATGACTGGTCAGACAATCTCTGCCCTTGGTGGTCACATGCCATTCATGGTAGAATCACCAATGAAGGCTGTCATTGGCTGAGTGGTCATGTGCCTAATAAATGGATTTTGACCACTGCACCAATCTCCTGGTTCCAGAGTGATGGGGACTGAAGCAGTTGCGAAGAACCTGAGGACATCTGACCAGTAAATATGCCTTGATTTTGTTATTTTGTGCCATCCCAAGTCCTCAGCCACTTTTCTCTTGAGTGTCAGAAAACCCCTTTAATTGGATACATCCTCAAAACTATAAATACAGTGCCCACATAAAAGTGCTATACAGTGACCACAAAATAGTACTATAAAGCTCCCAAAAATAGTGCTATACAGTGCAGGCCACAGATGAATGTATGACACTGATGCGCTGTAGGTTCTAGACCCAAACCACTGACGGTCAGAGAAGTACATGATGGATACCGCTGGACTTACCCTTCGTTGATGATAAATACTTCAACTCCTCATCGTAGAGGGAGTCGGTCACATCTGTAATGTTGATTCGTCCCCTCTTCTTCGTGTGATACAAGATGGCGAATGAGCACCTCCTGGCGTCCTCTCTGAAGCTCACTAGACTCTTTTCAGACACGTAGACAGAGTAGATGCTCTGCACGTGGCGGATGGTGGACAGGTAACCGGCCAGCCACTGGTAGCAGCTCTCATCATCCCGAGAGAAAATCCCAACACTTACTCCTCTCCCCAGAAAGCTCATGACTGGTGGAAGAGAAGACAGAATGAGATGGAGGGATCGCCCCATCACGGAACCATCCGGTAAAGGGCAGGAGAAGGTCTACACCAGTGAAGTGCCGATGTAGTACTGGTCCATGTGGAGTGAAATAGAACAATGGTGTCTACAATAAATCCGCATAAATCAGCATTTTGTGAGCCAAAACCAGAATAGGGAAGAAATGTGAATCTTTCCGTTATACTTTTTTTTTTTTGGTCTTGGCTCAGAAAATACTGATGAAAAATGCGCCGTGCGAATCAGGCCCGAGGCCGCTGCCGCAGAGAAGAGTCTTCGTGTGCATTTACACATGCACCAAAAATGCACTTTACAAATGTGCGGTGTTGAGAGTGAAATTCGCCGCGTGAAAAAATATGTGACATGCTCTATCTTTTGTGCGCACAGAACTGCGCAATTTTGAAGTGTTAATTGATAACACCGGGGACTAATTAGGCTGCTGAGCCCCGTAGGCGGGTCAGCTGACTTGGTACACCCAGGTGTTTTTGTTTAACCTTGTGAAATTGCGCAATTCAGTGCATGTCATGTTTTTTCCTCGTGCTCTAAATGTGTGCGGAAAAAAAACAAGTGTAAAGGAACCCATTGAAATCAATAGGTTATGTTTGTTGCACTTCAGCGCGCAGATTTTGCGGCCGCCCTAAAGGACGCAGTAATGAGGTCAACAAGCCCAGTTACAGATATACCAGTCTAAGCTTTCATCCTCTTCTTTAACTCTATCACTTCCAGGGCGCAAAGCTTAAGAGGGAAGAATGGCTGCGGTCTCTTGGCGACTACAGTGCCCCCGGCTCTGGTGGTCCCTGTACCTGCCCACTTACCTGATCTGTGGCCATTCACTCACATCACACGAGCCGAGCTATTCTGCATCTCCAAGCCCAGATCAGGAGGGTGGACTGTAGTACAACGAGCCGAAGGCAGGAAGGAGCAGAGTAGTGCCGCCTCCGACTCAGAGCCAAAAGTGAAACTTGTCAGGAAATGCAGCTCATTGTGTGCTACGTGCAGGATAATAATAATAATCTTTATTTGTATAGCGCCAACTTAATCCCCCGCTGGCCCCGTCATACACAGACCATTATGTGCTATGTATAGAAAAATACGCCCTATAGTGACCCCACAGGCCCCCCGTCATACACAGACCATTATGTGTTATGTATAGTATAATACGCCCTATAGTGACCCCGCTGGCCCCGTCATACCCAGACCATTATGTGCTATGTATAGTATAATATGCCCTATAGTGACCCCGCAGGTCCCTGTCATACATAGACCATTATGTGCTATGTATAGCATAATACGCCCTATAGTGACCCTGCAGGCCCCCCGTCATACACAGACCATTATGTGTTATGTATAGTATAATACGCCCTATAGTGACCCCGCTGGCCCCGTCATACCCAGACCATTATGTGCTATGTATAGTATAATATGCCCTATAGTGACCCCGCAGGTCCCTGTCATACATAGACCATTATGTGCTATGTATAGCATAATACGCCCTATAGTGACCCTGCAGGCCCCCCGTCATACACAGACCATTATGTGCTATGTATAGTATAATATGCCCTATAGTGACCCCGCTGGCCCCGTCATACCCAGACCATTATGTGCTATGTATAGTATAATATGCCCTATAGTGACCCCGCAGGCCCCCCGTCATACACAGACCATTATGTGCTATGTATAGTATAATATGCCCTATAGTGACCCCGCAGGTCCCTGTCATACACAGACCATTATGTGTTATGTATAGTATAATATGCCCCATAGTGACCCCGCTGGTCCCGTCATACCCAGACCATTATGTGCTATGTATAGTATAATATGTCCTATAGTGACCCCGCAGGTCCCTGTCATACACAGACCATTATGTGTTATGTATAGTATAATATGCCCCATAGTGACCCCGCTGGCCCCGTCATACCCAGACCATTATGTGCTATGTATAGTATAATATGACCTATAGTGACCCCGCAGGTCCCTGTCATACACAGACCATTATGTGTTATGTATAGTAAAATATGCCCCATAGTGACCCCGCTGGTCCCGTCATACCCAGACCATTATGTGCTATTTATAGGATAATATGCCCTATAGTGACCCCACAGACCCCGTCATACACAGACCATTATGTGCTATGTATAGGATAATATGCCCTATAGTGACCCCGCAGGCTCCCGTCATACATAGACCATTATGTGCTATGTATAGGATAATATGCCCTATAGTGACCCCACAGGCCCCGTCATACACAGACCATTATGTGCTATGTATAGTATAATATGCCCTATAGTGACCCCGCAGGCCCCCCGTCATGCATAGACCATTATGTGTTATGTATAGTATAATATGCCCTATAGTGACCCCGCAGGCCCCCCGTCATGCATAGACCATTATGTGCTATGTATAGGATAATATGCCCTATAGTGACCCCGCAGGCTCCCGTCATACATAGACCATTATGTGCTATGTATACGATAATACGCCCTATAGTGACCCCGCAGGTCCCTGTCATACATAGATAATTATGTGTTATGTATAGTAAAATATGCCCCATAGTGACCCCGCTGGTCCCGTCATACATAGTGCATTATGTGCTATGTATAGCATAATATGCCCTATAGTGACCCCACAGGCCTCCCGTCATACACAGACCATTATGTGCTATGTGCAGGACAATATGCCCTATAGTGACCCCGCAGGCCCCCGTCATACACAGACTATTATGTGTTATGTATAGTATAATACACCCTATAGTGACCCCGCAGGCCCCCGTCATACATAGACCATTATGTGCTATGTATAGTATAATACACCCTATAGTGACCCCGCAGGCCCCCGTCATACCCAGACCATTATGTGCTATGTGCAAGATAATATGCCCTATAGTGACTCCGCAGCCCCTCGTCATAAATAGACCATTATGTGCTATGTATATTATAATATGCTCTATAGTGACCCCACAGGCCCCGCCATACCCAGACCATTATGTGCTATGTATAGTATAATATGCCCTATAGTGACCCCGCAGGCCCCCCGTCATACATAGACCATTATGTGCTATATGCAAGATAATACGCCCTATAGTAACCCTCAGGCCCCCGTCATACACAGACCATTATGTGCTATATGCAAGATATATGAAACAAAAAATAAACTGTCCCACCTTGCTTTCTTGCGCTGCAGTCTTGGTCCCATAAGCAGGTATACTCACAAGCCTTCACATTGCCATCCGGCTACTTTGGCTTTATATATGCAAGATAATACGCCTTATAGTAACCCCCAGGCCCCCGTCATACATAGACCATTATGTGCTATGTATAGGATAATATGCCCTATAGTGACCCTGCAGGCCCCTCGTCATACATAGACCATTATGTGCTATGTATAGGATAATATGCCCTATAGTGACCCTGCAGGCCCCTCGTCATACATAGACCATTATGTGCTATGTATAGGATAATATGCCCTATAGTGACCCTGCAGGCCCCCGTCATACATAGACCATTATGTGCTATGTATAGTATAATACATCCTATAGTGACCCCGCAGGCCCTGTCATACACAGACCATTATGTGCTATGTATAGGATAATATGCCCTATAGTGACCCCACAGGCCCTGTCATACACAGACCATTATGTGCTATGTACAGTATAATACGCCCTATAGTGACCCTGCAGGCCCCCGTCATACCCAGACCATTATGTGCTATGTATAGTATAATATGTCCTATAGTGACCCCACAGGCCCTGTCATACACAGACCATTATGTGCTATGTACAGTATAATATGCCCCATAGTGACCCCGCTGGTCCCGTCATACCCAGACCATTATGTGCTATGTATAGGATAATACGCCCTATAGTGACCCTGCAGGCCCCCGTCATACACAGACCATTATGTGCTATGTATAGGATAATACGCCCTATAGTGACCCCACAGGCCCTGTCATACACAGACCATTATGTGCTATGTATAGTATAATACGCCCTATAGTGACCCCGCTGGTCCCGTCATACCCAGACCATTATGTGCTATGTACAGTATAATACGCCCTATAGTGACCCTGCAGGCCCCCGTCATACACAGACCACCATAGAGGATTGCAGTAGCATTTATTATATGCACAGGGTCACAGCGTGTAACCCTTTCACATCCAGTCATTTCTCACCCCATTCCCACACTGCAGCTCGTACAAAGCAGCAACAGGAAAATTACAGACGGACAAAAATGTCTTTCAGGGTCAACTTGGAGACAAAGTTCAATAGTGATACAGATGCTGGAAATACAATGCAAAGCCTCAGGATGGGGAATAATCCGTGATGTCAGCACTGCAGGACCCTGCAGTTATACCAATACAATGCGAATAGGAACAGACACAGCATGACGGGTATGATGAAGCTGGAGACCACTAACCTGTTGGGGTACATCTGTAAGGACAAGAAAGCCACAGTTATGTTAATCAGTCGTAAGCAGTTTTAGCAGATTCAGTCTGAACTAGTGTGATAATAAACTGATCATTAACCTATTACAAATTCATCCACCATGGACGGTTCCTCTATGGATGGGTCCTACATACATGCATCCACTATACATGGGTCCTATATACATACATTCATTATACTAGTAGATTAAGACACCCTAGATGCACCCAAAATTGATGCCTCTCTAGATGGATTCATCAAAGATAAGCCCTGCGTAGATATATGCCCCATAGATAAGCCCTGCGTAGATATATGCCCCATAGATGAACTCTGCGTAGATGTATCCACCATAGATGAGACCTGCGTAGATGTATCCACCATAGATGAGACCTGCGTAGATGTATCCACCATAGATGAGACCTGCGTAGATGTATCCACCATAGATGTGACCTGCGTAGATGTATCCACCATAGATGAGACCTGCGTAGATGTATCCACCATAGATGTACCCTGCATAGATGTATCCACCATAGATAAGCCCTGCATAGATGTATCCATTATAGATGAGACCTGCATAGATGTATTCACCATAGATAGGCCCTGTGTAGATATATCCACCATAGATAAACTCTGTGTATATGTATCCACTATAGATAAGCCCTGCATAGATGTATCCACCATAGATAAGCCCTGTGTAGATGTATCCACCATAGATAAGCCCTGTGTAGATGTATCCACCATAGATGAGAAGGACTAAGATATATTCACTATAGATAAGCCCTACATAGATGTATCCACTATAGATGAGACTTGCGAAGATATATATATATATATCCACCATAGATGAACCCTGTGTAGATGTGTCTACCGTAGATGGTCCCTATTTATATGCATCCACCATAAATTGGCCCTATATAGATGCATCCACCATAGATGGGTCCTATTTATATGCATCCACCATAAATGTGCCCTATGTAGATACATCCACCATAGATAGGCCTTACACATATAGTATATGCATGCACCATAGATACTTTTATGTAACTGCATCCACCATAAACAGGTTTTACATAGATGCATTGATTATTCTGTAGATAGGTGCTACCCTGTTTCCTTGAAAATAAGCCCTACCCTGATTTTCAGGAAGGCTTGAAATATAAGCCATAACCCAAAATTAAGCCCTAGCTGCATTACAAAAAGAAACATAAAAAAAGAATACATTTCCTAGCAGGCTCAGTCCAGGTCCCGCACACTGATCTCCGGAGCTCCGATGCGTTTCTTGCAGTCCTCGGTCACTAACAGATCACTGTCTGGTTACTGGATTCATAAATGCAACCTCCAGGAAGTGATGGCTGTGATTGGTTATAACTAATATAAGATGGGGTCTTATTTTCAGGGAAACATGGTATTTACATGCATCCACCATAAATGGACCCTATGCAGATGCAGTTACCATAGATTGGCCCTACAGAGATGCATACACCATAGATAGGTCCCATGTGCACACATTCATCATAAATTTAGCCCCCCTCTGAGTTATATCTGCTATAGATGCAGTCAGCATAAATGTCCCCTAGAAAGATTTACCAAAGATAAGTCCTACATAGGGGAATCTAACATAGTCCGGTCTCCCCTAGATGTATTCACCATAGATGGGTCCTACATAGGGGAATCTAGCATAGTCCAGTCTCCCCTAGATGTATTCACTATAGATAGCTCCTACATGGGGGAATCAAGCATAGTCTGGTCTCCCCTAGATGTATTCACCATAGATGGGTCCTACATAGGGTAATCTAGCATAGTCCGGTCTCCACTAGATGTATTCACCATAGATGGGTCCTACATAGGGAAATCTAGCATAGTCCAGTCTCCACTAGCTGTAGTCACCATAGATGGGTCCTACATAGAGGAATCTAGCATAGTCCGGTCTCCACTAGATGTATTCACCATAGATGGGTCCTACATAGGGGAATCTGGCATAGTCAGGTCTCCCCTAGATGTATTCACCATAGATGGGTCCTACATAGATGCCTTCACTCTTAGTGTGGTCTACACTAGATGCACCCACCACAGATGGATTCCAATTAAGGTTACTAGACATGGACAATTTTTACATCTCCTATAGCTTAGAGGAAAATGCTTGATTCATATATTTAAAGGAGAACGCCAGACAGATCACAGTTTTTAATGAACCTTGCCATGCAGATCATGCAGCTGCTATGCGGCTCTTGGAGACAAGCAGTACAATCCTCGTTGGTCACGTTCTCTTTGTTGGTAGGTGACCCTGTGCAGGACTTCTTGCTCATAAGCAGTGCTAGCAGACAAGGGGTAACCCATCTGCCTGGCAGCACAATGCGGGCGACTTTTGTTCTTTGTCACAGGGCTCCCTATGTTCTATGTACGCCACCATTATTTGTGTGCATACCTGTACTCATTCCGGGTGAAGGACATCATCTCCTGGAGTTCACTGGCCACTATATGGCCTCATGCTGCCTCCATATGTACTGTGTTAGGGCTTCTGTAGACGAGCTTATGCATAGATTTTGTTGTGGATTGTCATGCAGATCTAACTCCTTCAATTTAAAGGGTGAAATCTGCTGAGGATCTATACCAAAACCCGCAGCAGATCGGCTCGGAGCTGTCAAGTCATCCAGATTTTCCAGACACCCCCGGATTTAGGGCCCCTTTAGGAGTGGCAAAGATGGAGAGCAGAGAGGTGAATATAGTATTTTTATAGTATTTTTTTACTTTAATTTATTGGCGTCTTAATGAGAGGTGTTTAATTACTAAGGGGACATGTTGGGGACACTTCCTACTGTGAGGCTATGGTGGGGGATGGTTTATTACTGTGGGGGTCACAATGTGGACGTCTTCTTACTGTGGGAACTACATGGCAGATACTTCATTACTATAGGGACCACATGGATGACACCTTTTTACTGTAGAGGCTATATGGGGACATCTTAATACTGTCGGGGCCACTTGAGGGATGCTGCATTAAGGTGGAGGCCCCATTGTGGACAGTGTGTAGAATAATCTATTTCTGGGTGGACAACATATTGTATTTCTAGGAGATCAGTGTAGAATAAGTTATTTCTGGGGCGCGATGAGCAGCACTATTTTCAGGTGACACAGTGTATGCTGTCATTATTTTCTGAGGAGCCAAAGACATCTGGGCCACCAACTCTGCAGAGGCAAGAACAAGCTGGAGAAGTCATGAAGGTCTGGAGCATATGGAGATGAAAAGGAAGTCCAGAGGACATTACCTGTGGGCACCTCAGTGTCATTGTGTATTCTTTCTCTGATTACATCAGTATTGCATTCCAGTTTGATATACTACACCTCTCAGCATGTCCTTTCCTTTGTCAAGGTCACACTGGGAGTTGTAGTTTCACATGGTAGAACCTTCCATAGCACACGATGGGCAGCCAATAATGTTTTGGTGTACTGAGCATATTAAAACATTGTTGGCAACACAACTTGACCACAACCTCTTTCTTTCTCTCTTGTGCCTCTGCCTCTCTCATTTTCTTTCTTGCTATGGGTTAGCCACACCTTCTAGATTAGCCACACCCTCTTGGCCAGGCTCCTATAAGGCCACTCCCATCATCCTGTGAAAGGCTCTATCAGCTACTTGTGAACATATCCCTAAGGGAGTCTTCACACTGGCGTTTTTCTCGTGCGTTTTTTTCACGCGATTTTGCTACCTTTTTTTAACCCGAACGTCAATAGGACTTTCTAATGATAAAAATTAGAGATGAGCGAGTATACTCGTTTCGAGTAATTACTCGATCGAGCACCGCGATTTTCGAGTACTTCCGTACTCGGGTAAAAAAGATTGGGGGGGGGGGCGCCGGGGGGCGGCGTGGCGGCGCGGGGGGTAGCAGCGGGGAGCCCTCTCTCTCTCCCTCCCCCCCCCACTCCCCGCTGCAACCCCCCACTCACCCCCCCCGAATCTTTTCACCCGAGTACGGAAGTACTCGAAAATCGCGGTGCTCGGGCGAAAAAGGGGTGTGGCCGAGTAGGTTTGCTCATCTTTAATAAAAATGTATTGTGATTTTTGTGCATTTTTAACATTAGAAGGTCCTATTGACGTTCGTGTAAAAAAAAGGTGTGAGAAAAAAGCCAGCGTGAAGGTACCCTAAGGAGGAAACCTGGTGTGTTGAAGAGCTGCCAAACTCCACAAGTATCGGAAGTTCACTTTCATTTGGACGTTTTGGCCGCTTCACATAGCCTGAAGATGTCCATTATGTTGTGCCTAATTACCACGACTCAGGTGTGCATTCTCCTCCGCCCACCGCTTTATCTGGCTTCCCCCTATGGTGAGCTCGATGCCACTTGATTCCAAGTTCACTGCCCCATGGTCCTCTGCTTCGGAGGATTAGTGCCCATACTCCATAATGCCTATTGGTGAACATAAAGGCGTAGACGCTCATCCACATGACACCTCATGTGCCAGGTCCCAGTGAGAGTCACTTTCATGATGATACACCTTTTGCATTCATTTACCTTACAGCTACTTTCAGTGTAATCTGAGTAGATATGAGAGATGTGAGAGTCCGCAGCTCGTCCTGTGAAGATAGGAAAAAAGAGATGAAACTAGAAAGAATAAATCAACAATATATGAATAAACCCATAGAAATAAAGTATGTGCATAACTAGTGCTGGATGTATCCAGATGACGTATAACTAGTGCTGGACGTATCCGGATGACGTATAACTAGTGCTGGACGTATCCGGATGACGTATAACTAGCGCTGGACGTATCCGGATGACATATAACTAGTGCTGGACGTATGCGGATGACGTATAACTAGCGCTGCACTTATCCGGATGACATATAACTAGTGCTGGACGTATCCGGATGAGGTATAACTAGTGCTGGACGTATCCGGATGAGGTATAACTAGTGCTGGACGTATCCGGATGACGTATAACTAGTGCTGGACGTATCCGGATGAGGTATAACTAGTGCTGGACGTATCCGGATGAGGTATAACTAGTGCTGGACGTATCCGGATGACGTATAACTAGTGCTGGACGTATCCGGATGAGGTATAACTAGTGCTGGACGTATCCGGATGACGTATAACTAGTGCTGGACGTATCCGGGTGACGTATAACTAGTGCTGGACGTATCCGGATGACGTATAACTAGTGCTGGACGTATCCGGATGACGTATAACTAGTGCTGGACGTATCCGGATGACGTATAACTAGTGCTGGACGTATCCGGATGACGTATAACTAGTGCTGGACGTATCCGGATGACGTATAACTAGTGCTGGACGTATCCGGATGACGTATAACTAGTGATGGACGTATCCGGATGACGTATAACTAGTGCTGGACGTATCCGGATGACGTATAACTAGTGCTGGACGTATCCGGATGACGTATAACTAGTGCTGGATGTATCTGGATAATATATAACTAGTGCTGGATGTATCCGGATGATATATAACTAATGATAGATGTACCTGAATGACATATAACTACTGCTGGACGTATCCGGATGATATATAACTAGTGCTGGATGTATCCAGATGATATATAACTACTGCTGGATGTATCCGGATGATATATAACTGGTGCTGGATGTATCCGGATGATATATAACTAGTGCTGGGTGTATCCAGATGATATATAACTAGTGCTGGGTGTATCCAGATGATATATAACTAGTGCTGGATGTATCCAGATGATATATAACTAGTGATAGATGTATCTGAATGACATATAACTACTGCTGGATGCATCTGGATGATATATAACTAGTGCTGGACATATCTAGATGAATTATAACTACTGCTAGATGTATCTTTATGATATATAGCTAGTGCTAGATATATCTGGATGCTATATAACTAGACTCATAGAATGGTTAGAAGGGACCTCCAGGGTCATCTGGTCCAACCCCCTGCTCAGTGCAGGATTCACTAAGTCATCCCAGACAGATGTCTGTCCAGCCTTTGTTTGAACACTTCCATTGAAGGAGAACTCCCCGCCTCCCGTGGCAACCTGTTCCACTCATTGATCACCCTCACTGTCTAATATCTAATCTGTGTCTCCTGCCTTTCAGTTTCATCCCATTGCTTCTAGTCTTTCCTTGGGCAGATGAGAATAGGTGCCTCTGCAGTGTGACAGCCCTTCAGATATTTGTAGACAGCTATTACGTCTCCTCTCAGCCTTCTCTTCTACTAGCTAAACATTCCCAGAACCTTTAACCGTTCCTCATAGAACATGATTTGCAGATCAATCACCATCTTGGTAACTCTTCTCTGAACTTTCTCCAGTTTGTCTATGTCTTTTTTAAAATGTTGACCAACACTGGTCCCAGGACAGAGCCTTGTGGTAGCCCACTTGATACATTCTTCCACTTGGATGTGCAGCCATTTATGACCACTCTTTGAGTACGATCACTCAGCCAGTTCTGAATCCACCTAACAGTTGCCTTCTCAATCCCATATTTGGTCATTTTTTTCAGTAAGTATGCTATGAGATACTTTGTCAAATGCTTTACTAAAGTAAAAAAAATACTATATTTACTGCATTTCCCAGAATTTATGTGAATAATATATGACTAGTGCTGGATATATGTGGATGACTTATAACTAGTGCTGGCTACATCTGTACAAAATATGGCTTCTGCTGGATATACGAGGATAATATATAACTAGGGATAGATATGTCTGGATCATGTAAAACTATTGCTAGACATACCTGAATGATATAAAACTAGTGTTGGATACATCTGGATGAGATATAACTAGTGATAGATATATCTGGATGAGATATAACTAGTGATAGATATATCTGGATGAGATATAACTAGTGATAGATATATCTGGATGGAGAAGACAAGTGTTGTCCGTCTCCCAGAAATATGATGGGCAGTTTGCCCTTTATGATTGGAGACTTTCTTTGACAGGCAGGAATACACCATATAAGGCCTCCCTCTACATCCTTCATACCTGGCATCATGGTCCACCCTGTTTAGAATCCATCCATTCCAACATTGGGTTGTTGATCCGGGTATACAGACAGGTAGGAACTATTTGAGGTTGATCCAGGGATTAGTCTGATTGCCATTAGGGAGTCGGGAAGGAATTTTTCCCCCAGAAGGGCTAATTGGCTTCTGCTCTTGGGGTTTTTTGCCTTCCTCTGGATCAACAACACAGGAGGATAACAGGCTGGACTAGATGGACATTGTCTTCATTCAGCCTTATGTACTATGTTACTATGTTACTGGTGAACTAACCCAATTACTGGTTTTGGACAGAGTCATATATATCACAAGCTTATGCTTGGACTCCCACTTGTGGCTTCTGCAGATGGAGTCCAGATTGTGCACCAGAATGATGGAAAGGCGTCACTTGTGATGCCTCCCATCAACGGAAAGAACAATGTATCGAAGAGTCTCCAGGACAGGTAGCAACACGTGGCAGAGCCTTACCTGTAATCATTGCCTTGATCTTGGATTTGTTGGCTACATTGGTTGGGTTGATGTCTCCATCTTGCTTCTCCTGTATACTGAAGAGGAACAGCTCACGAGCCAGAATCCCGATACTGTGCTGGTTCTCCAGAAGTTTGCTCTTCACCTGCTCGCTGTTATCATCCAGATCATCCATCACCACAATCACATTCTCCGCTCCTGCACATGAATAAGCAGAGCCAAGACTGAAACAAGCACTTGACTTCTAGCTGAGATGATTGTTCTCATCCTTACATTGTATAGAAAGAAACAGAGGACATTGTGACAAATGTAGCGAGGAAGAACAGGGGGCTATGGACCCCCATTCTAGTAATTGGTGGGAGCCCTCATCAACCATATATTCATCAGCTATCCTGTGGATAGGTGATGTTTTTCATAGGATAACCACTTTAACCCTTAAGGACCAGGGTGCTTTTGTCCTAAAGGATGAGACACTTTTTAGGGATTTTACCCATGTGGTGGTTTTACTGCCCTATTTATTTTCTTCAGCTGCCAAAATTATTTTTTGCTGAGTTTTTTCCCCATGACATTATATAGAGCTTTTTTAGTATCTTTTTTCACTGACTTTTTCTTTCAGTTTTTTTAAATTTTATTAGGGGAAATTTTTTTTAAAAAAGTTGTTTTTTTAATTGATAGTTTATTTTTATAATTTAGTATATTTATGCTAAAATAAAGTACAGGAACGGGTTCTCTATTTTGTTTTGGATGTTTTGATATATCATTTGTATAGTCTCGGATTGCAGGGTTCATATGACGATGGTTTTGGTTGGCGGTGGCATTTTCTCTTTATATATATATAATTTTATTTTATTTATTTATTTTTAATTTTATTCTGAATTTATTTTTTACTAATTTTTCTAACTATTTACACAAGAGATAGGCCATCAGTGGTTTGGTTTACAACTGGTCAACCCCTTTAAGATAACTGAAGGCTTGAACATAAGGATTCAGGATCCAACCTCTCAGACCATGTGGCACAGGCACGTTCGGACATATTCATTATCTTTTGTACGCCAGTTTTCAGATGTACAAAAGTTGCAATTTGTTCCCCTTAATACACTTGTCACAGGGATGTTGGAGGATAGTTTAGTTAGACAGGAATACATGGTCCCTGTAAATATGCCCTATTGATCTCACCCAGAGTATATGATAATTCCTTCAGTTCCGAGTCGTATAAGGAGTCCGTTACATCGATGACATTCAGTCGGCCTCTTGTCTTTGAATGATATAAAATAGCAAATGAGATCCCACTGATGGACATAGCAGAATGATTGGTGATGGTCACGGTTCGGACGTTGACCTCGGGAAGGAAAGTGTAAAGGAAATGTAGCAGCCATCGGTAGTTCTCTATACTGCATCTGGAGATGATTCCAACCGTCACCATCTTTTGTGTCCGGTCTGCAGAAGATGAGAGATTATTCCAAGTATCTACATCATATGGACTGACAAGAACTACAACAATGACAATAGAAAGACCTCAAACATGGCAGTATGGGGGTTTCATGGGGGTTATCACTCTGGAGTCATCAGTGATCATCAGGGCTCTTGCAGAGTTGGGTCTTCCAGGGACTAACATTCTGCTTGCCGCTGCCTCTCCCTCGTCCATCATCCACTGTGATCTGTAGCTACGCCTCACTTTTTAGTGGGGCTGGATTCCCCTAGTTGCTGGTCTATATAATATATATATATACCTGCCACCCAATTACTAACACCCCTGTTCTCATTGTATCTCCATTGCTGTCTAGTAGCCATGGCTAGTGAAATTTGACATACACTGATATATGTAAATGGGGGAGGTTAGAGAACAGTCACAAATCCTGATAATACCTGCATCCTATTAATCAAATTTTTCTAAAAAGATGGTGGCGGGCAGGAAACACTGGGGAACCGTAATCGTTCTGCAGCCTTTAGACAATTTTCATACATTCTATGAACATAACTCCACCCAAAATGTGACGTTCCGCTATTCCTCAAGTTTCAGTCCTTGTATTGTATCCTATTGTTGGTGATAGGCAAGCACTTTACTATAGGGTCTCAGAAAGTTCTCTCGGGGGGGTCACTCCCCAGTACATGTGTAAGGGGCTACCCTAAAGGGTTAAAAAGTCACTATGGTGATAGATTATGAGATGCGCAAAAATTATTCCAAATTTCCGAACATGGTGACTGAGCATACTCGGAGGATTTGTATTGACTGCCTAAAGCTCACAGATAAAAGAGACAGTTTCTTGCTGCACATTAGGAAAGTGTAGGATTGATGTAAGTGAGCTGGAAATGCTGCGGGAGAGCTTAGGAGAGAGGCGCAGGAAGATGCTACCTGGGAGAGCACTGCTTGGGTAGCATCTTGGACATTGTATGCAGAAACCAAAGGCAACCTTCTGCAAAGAGAAGCAGATTAGTTGCAGTAGTACCCCAAGTTCGTGGGGGATAAATGGATGGTGACCAGAAACGAAGGAGGATAGCATGGTAGAGGTGCACTCCCAACTTTGGACAATTTTGGGCTGGTAGCTGTGGCAACTTCTGTCCATCTAAGCCGTAAGTGAGGATGACCTTCATTCTAGTGTTAGGTGTTTACACTGCTAGGGATGGAACTAGTAGAGTAACAGGCCTGTTGCATAAGTAGGTATTACGCTGAAGGACTTGCTAGCTAACGTATACTGCTTGCAGTTGTGGACTGAGATAATACAGAAAGCTGACATAATAGAGACACTTTAACCAGAACTCATTTGCTGTGTTTTCAATAGACTGTGTTAATACTAGTACAATGTTAACAATGTGATGCGTTAGTAGCGGCAGAACCGAGGCCGGCAAGGCTGTAGGAGTAGACAGCCCATGACAGGGTTAACAGAGAGTAAAAGGGTTAACAAAGAGGAGGGGGGGGCAGGGGAGTACAGCAAGACAGCATGGAAATCCCACCCACCCGCCCTACTGGAAGATGATGGGGTTGTTTTGGTTAAAGTATTTAAAAAGGGATGATGTGCATTGTCATGGCAGCATTAGGGGGAATGTCCTTGGAGTTGGAGAGTGGAGGTAAGCCAGGGGCTGGATAGCCACCTTGCCCATTTATTAATTATTGATCATGGTGGGTCTGTCGCCTCTTGTCTCTGACAGGCCGGAACCCCTTCAGAGATGGTGAGAGTGGCTAGCCTTGGAATGGCTAGTAGGTCTCTGAGTCCGGAGGTAGGCGACTGGAAACAAGTTGCAATACTGGGTCTCTGAGTCAGTTTGCTTGCGGCGGGAGGCAGTTGTTGGAGATTGGGTCTCCCGAATCAGTTATTGTGCGTCGGGAGGCATTACGGTATATTTCCCGGCATATTTGCAGTAAAGGAGACCCTGGTTGAAGGACCTGGGGGGGAAGGGGGGGGGGGGCTGGCTCTAGTGAAGCTGGGAATTGGGTTGGGTTAGGAGCTTTAGGGGTGGGGCTTTTGTATGATGTGATTGGTGGGGCGGGCACCCGCAAGATGAATGAGCTGAGGCTGTGCCATGTGCAGCTAAGGCAAAATACATGTGTTTGAAATGAAAGGGATGAGGTGGGCTTAATGGGTTTCGTAGATTAGTAGTAGCCATGTATTTAGCTAACAGATAATATCCGACGACCGCAGCTAACGGATAATATACGACGGCAGCAGCTAACAGATAATATAGGACGGCAGCAGCTAACAGATAATATAGGACGGCAGCAGCTAACAGATAATATACGACGGCAGCAGCTAACAGATAATATACGAGGACAGCAGCTAACATGGTTGGAATTCAGAAATCTGAGTCAATGTATTAAAATACGCTAAATCACATGTTGCAGCATATCTTTCACGCCACATGAATCCATCCAGGTAACTGGGAATCATGTCTTTGTGCACCGTTCATGCGCTTGAAAACTGATTTTGCTCGTTTCCAACAATTTTTACTGTTGGTATGAGCGCCCGTGAGCGGATCGATACAATGTCTGCTGTGATTGACAGTTTGATGAGAGTCATTATGTGGCAGTTGTGTGACGTTTCGATCCGCTGCCCATTCGTCAGACATGATAATGGATTCTGGAGCGATGACTCGCTGAATTATTGGCAGCAAAGTCGCTGCATCTCTTCTCGTGACAAAAGTGATGAAACCTTTTCGATTCTGAACATCATCGGCTCCAACAATGCATCGGTCCTGATGTTGCAAGTTGTGGCCGCGATGACACTTTGCTTTCACTAGAAGAGACTCGTCAATTTGCACTTCTTTTCCTGGACCGCCAAGCTGAAGAGGCTCTGCTAATAACTTCCAGGAGCATACATCTCTGAAGTATTGATAATAGTCCACTGCAGTATGCGCCGCAATATCCAAATGCTGCATTGTTGTTTGCTGAGGCGTTTCAGTCGCCCAATAGAACACTAAATAGATGAATTTGGCGGGCGCAATTTTGGCTCCTTCAATCAAACTATCTTTCAAAACGGACTGCTTGCTTCTGTGGCCGGGACATCTCCACACATAACCACTAAGTTTACTGGAATCTTTTATTTGAGTCTTCCCGTTGACAAGGAATACATTCTACCTTCCAGACTTTTGTGGCTGCGCAAATATTCAATAGCTGATAAATCATCCTTACAAACCCCATTCATTTCAAATACATTCATTTACGCTTATGCACACGTTTTTCTGTCACTATGGGACGTAGGTTCCCGCCCAAGTGATTGCCTCATCCAAGCTCCGCTCCAAAGCCCCGCCCACCAATCGCATCATAGAAAAACCCACCCCCAAAGCTCTTAACCCGACCCAATTCCCAGCTTCAGTAGAGCCAGCTACGCCCCTCGCAGGTCCTTCAACCACGGTCCCCTATACTGCAAGTATGCCAATTCCCCTGGTTGATGAGGCGACAGAATTGTCCTGTACGGCCCCCTGCAATCAGCAAAGCCGTCCAGGTGTCATGGCAGCCGGGAACCTTCTGAAAGCCCCCAGGGCAGTCTTGGTAGTGTGCCTATCAAACCATCCCCACGGGGTGGCTTGATAGACTGCCTGTCAGATCTCAGTAGCATTACATCATACTGCAGAAGTGATCAAAGCATTGCTAGTTGTGGTCCTCCCTGGGGACTAAAAGAAAATGTAAAAATAAAAACAATAACATTTTACTAATTATTAAAAAAAAGTAATACATTAAAAAAAAAAAAACAACTTTTGCCATATTTACAATAAAAGAATCTAAATAATAAAGCAAAAATACATATTTGGTATCTCTGCGTCCATAAAAGTCCGATCTATCAACACATTATTTACTCCATACGGTGAACATTGTCCGAAAATAAATAAGTAAATAACGGCAGAAATGCACTTTTTTGGTCACCCTGTCTCCAAGAAAAAATGTCATGAAAAGCGATCACAAGGTGATATATATTCAAAACAGAAACGACAGGACGTAACGCACAAAATGAGCCCTCACACGACTATGTCGACGGAAAAATGTAACAGTTATTGTGCGCAGAAAATGGAGACAGAAAATAATTTAAAAAAATTAAATATCTTCAAAAAAAATACAAGTACTACAGCAAAAAATATATATATAAGTTTGGTATCGTAGTAATCGTACTGACCTATAGAATAAAGTATGATGTCATTTTTGTTGCAGTTTGTGTGCCGTAGAAAAAAGACGCACCGAAAGATGGAGGAATGTCGTTTTTGGTTTTTTTTCTATTTCTCTCCACTTCGAATTTTTAAAATGTCTTTCAGTACATTATATGGTACATAAAATAGCACCATTGAAAAATACAACTCGTCCCGCAAAAAACAAGCCCTCATACAGCGACGGCGATGGATAAATAAAGGAGTTAGGATTTTTTAAAAGGGAGAAGGAAAAAAAAAAAGGGGGGAAAAAAAAAAGCTCCGTCACTGAGGCTTGTTCACACGTCAGTATTTTGTGAGCCAAAACCAGGAGTGGCATGTAGAGGGAGAAAGTATAATAGAAAGATTGGCATCTCTTCCGTATTTTGAATCCGCTCCTGGTTTTGGCTTACAACATACTGATGTAAAATACGCCCGTGTGAAGGATGGGTGCAGCCAGAAGTGCAGACAGCCGGTTCAGTGACAGCTACCTACAGCGCCTGTGTGAAGGATGGGTGCAGCCAGAAGTGCAGACAGCCGGTTCAGTGACAGCTACCTTCAGCGCATGTGTGAAGGATGGGTGCAGTCAGAAGTGCAGACAGCCGGTTCAGTGACAGCTACCTACAGCGCCTGTGTGAAGGATGGGTGCAGCCAGAAGTGCAGACAGCCGGTTCAGTGACAGCTACCTACAGCGCCTGTGTGAAGGATGAGCAGCCAGAAGTGCAGACAGCCGGTTCAGTGACAGCTACCTACAGCACCTGGTGAAGGATGGGTGCAGCCAGAAGTGCAGACAGCCGGTTCAGTGACAGCTACCTACAGCGCCTGTGTGAAGGATGGGTGCAGCCAGAAGTGCAGACAGCCGGTTCAGTGACAGCTACCTACAGCGCCTGTGTGAAGGATGGGTGCAGCCAGAAGTGCAGACAGCTGGGTCAGTGACAGCTACCTACAGCGCCTGTGTGAAGGATGGGTGCAGCCAGAAGTGCAGACAGCTGGTTCAGTGACAGCTACCTACAGCGCCTGGTGAAGGATGGGTGCAGCCAGACGTGCAGACAGCTGGGTCCGTGACAGCTACCTACAGCCTCATCCCCGAGTCTCAGGAAAGAGGAAAAGGCGCCAGATAAAAAGCTTATCATTTCCCAGGGCCCCGTGAGACACCGGAGAAGCAGTGCAGGATTGTTTTAGGAAAAGCTGTATCTCTAGCCACCAAACCCTGTACTCACAACCCATAGGCCCTCCATGATTACATCACAGAGGGCCGATGATGTAACAGAGGGATAGCGCTCTATCTGTGAACCCACTATCTGCGTAGATCCCGGCATGTAGAGGGTTAACAGCGGGATAGCTGTTCTTATCTATTCCTGCTGTTGCAGCGGGAGTCTGGCTATCTGGAACAGTGCGATCTGATCCAGCGCTATCCAAAGAATGTAAGTTTACGTCCTGTGGCATTAAGGGGTTAATTAAGATGACCAGCATTGTTGTTGATGACATGTTGAGATGATAAAAAAAAACTGTTTTCTGCTTTGTTTTTTTTAAAAGCCGAGACTCTTTTTTTCTAATTTTTAGTGCGCCATAGATCCCCAAGATGGCGCTGGTGCATGCAACGATTTTTACTGCACTATCACTACAGTTAAAAAAGGGGAGATGCTGTTCCCTTGCAAAGTTAGCTCCGTGTAGGAAGGGAAGCCTCATCCGGGGTGGATGCTGCTTGGTGCCACGAACACACAGGAAGCGCACGGTAGAGTAGAAGACTGTGAGAAGAAAAGACCTGCTACACTTCCCAACACTGTAGTGCATGAGGGCAAAAGGCCAGCAGGCTACCCGCCACAGAATGGTTCTTCTGCGATGAACTAGAGCTCCAGGAGTACCTCCTATATGGACTTAGTGCTGTGTTCACCACCGCCTCAGCCCAACCACCAGGGGAGCCAGGACCTGAAGCTGCGCCCACCGCTGCCGCGGCCTAGTCATCTTCTGTTACCGCGGTCCGATCACCAAGGCCTTCGTTGGCTTCATGGATAGTGGTACCCTGTGGTTTGTGACCTGCTAGACTACCTCTAGATGACTGGGGCACCAGTCGAGACCGAGGCCTACGACAGAAGTTGTACTGTCGCCTAGGCCTGAACCTGCACTGAGACCTGACCCTGGACGGATCCACTCCAACTGCTGCAGATCCCCTTCACGAAGCGACAGAGGTTGAAGCAGCAGAAGTTCGCAGCAAATGGCTATCGCAGAGGACATCAAAGTCCAAAAGGTACAGGGGACAGTGACCTAATTTTCAGTAGAGTGGTGCTTTGGCTTTATTAGGCAGACTGACACTGGGTATTTAGTGTTAGTTAATCTATAAAAAGGGTTGACCTCCTAGAGTACCTTCACAACCTCCAGGTGGGTAAGATCATATACCTGAATAGAGGAGGAAAGAGGTCCCTGGGCTATGGGTGTAGTGTGCCCATATGAGCACCCAATCGCTGCACCCGAACTTTATGCCTGAACACCTCTGCCCCTTAGCCAGGGTCTAGGGCATATATACAGCCCATACCACCTTCTCCAAAACATCTACCTGCCACTGTTGCTGCAGTACCACTTGAGCCTCAGCCAATACTTGAAGAAACCCAGAGCCTGATTCTATGCCAACTGCTGCTGAAACGTTTATTATAGTGTCTTATAGGAAACGTCGCCTTGAGCTCAATGACGAAGTTGGTGGTACCCTCCTAATTCTTGTGGAAATTAAGGAGGGTCCAGATGGTTAGACTATGGAGAGAATGATTTTGAATGGGCGCCATAACTTGCATGAAATTGAGGGTTCCAACCTGATTCACTGCTGTTGTACAACTCTCACGTTGCTTTGTTAACATCTATTCCCCACAGATAGGAATTGTGATTTTATGGATGCCTGGAGAAGGTAAGTATATCAGTCTCAGGGGAGAGGGGTTCTCTTACTACTGGTACTACTGTATGGGTCACTTACTACTGGGGGTCAATATAGGGGAGACTATTAGTAGTATTACTACTGGGGCCACTGTAGGGGTCACTATTACTACTGGGGCCACTCTGCACGTGGCAGCATATATCAAGCTGACTTATGGTATGCTTATATGTGGCGGAAATGCTGCAGAATGTCCAAAGCTGAAATTTCCGCTGCAAATTCCGCAGCATTTCTGCACCCAAAAAAAGAGTCAAAATCATACCACTGGTGCGAATTGTGACTGGAAATCAGCCGCATATCACAGCTTATTTCATATCATGCAGTGCTGTCTCTTACCTCCTACGGTTTCCTGCCGGCAGTGCTCCCCGACTTCCGGTTGGCAGTGGCCTGGTCAGGTGCGACACCGCTGGTCAGGTGAGGGCACTACAGGCCGCTAGGAACTAGAAGCCAGGGAGCGCTGACAGCGGGAAACCTACATTTTATAACAACAGGGGGTAAAATCATACGTTGTGATAAGCCCCGCCCCCTGACCACTCCTCTGTGCCGCTTTGGCCTTGGGAAAATCTGGTCACCTTAGGGCGCCTTCACACTGGCGGGAAAATCATGTGATTTTGCACAATGCGAGAGTGACTAAAAATGCAGAATTATGAAACCAATGATTTTCAGGTGTTTCCTTCGCATTTGCAATGTTTTCACTCATGCCACGTTGTGAGATAAAAAAAATGGTGTCATCTTTCTGCGATGTGCGTTTTTTTTTATGCCCATGTTTTCCCGTGGAGCCTCCTTTTTATCACATCGCAAAGCGCGGACATGCGATTTTCGTGCGATGTGAAGTGTGTTTACCCTTAGAAAATTGCGGCAAAGTTGCACAATAAAAAATGTGCAAGAAAATCGTGAGCGACAGCGATGTTTTAGTAAAAAGAAACAGCGCTGCCGCTCAAAAATCACGGGAATGAAGACGCAATTTTGCCGCAATTTTTTTTCACCAAACTCAAAGTAATGGCCAACATGAAATCAGCAATAACAAAGCAAAACCATTGTCGTCAGCTAAGGCAAATAGAAGGGCATATATGGCACACGGACACGGAGAGGATGATGGGCGCAGTGGTGGCCGCACTGCGCATAGTATAACACACACTGGGGGGAAACAACAGCAAATCTGCAGGATGAAGTAGAAAAACCTCTCACCTAGTGCCACTTCTTGTCACCGAGCAGATCTCAGACAATCACTAATAAGAAATCACGTGCTGACAGACAAAAGTTACTTTCAGTTTCAAAACTTTCCATTAACTCTTCAGTGTCCGCGCAGACTTCCATCCATAGCAGCAGGGTTATTCCTGCGGCCTCCGCAGTTCTTGCTGGGTCCTGGGGTTATTTTGCTTCCTTGTTATGTTTGTCTCAAGCAGCACAATGTGAAGTCGGTCGTACACAACCCTATCACAGTCCTACCATTTCCACTCTCACAACACTGGTGGTTAAAGAAGCTGACAGGATATCCGCATAGAGCAGAAATATTGTTCCTTTTCTTGGCTGCACTTACTTCTCATATAACATACAGTTAGGCACTTCAGGAGGAACATGTAACAGCTTAAGACAACAGGAAGGCTTCTATACTTATATATACTGGGTAAAATTGAAAACAAAAGAAAGTGAACCCTTTGGGACTCCCAGGATTTCTGAATTCATATACATTTGGTATAGTTGCAAGGAAAAGTAAGTGACTCCTTTGGGATTCCAGGATTCCTTCATTGATTGTTACCAAAATGTGGTCTTATTGTATCTAAGTCACAATTATAGACAAATCTCATCCATGGTGAGTCAGGCCAGTCACTTCCAGGGGCGTTTTTAGTCCCTTCTGTGTGGCAGATGCCGCAACATCCCTCCAGCTATCTGTGTCTCCCACAGGGCAGTTGGCTTGCACACCCAGCTTTCCTTTCCCTGGCCAATTCTGGTGCTTTGTCTTACCGGCGCTGGAATAGAGACGCAGGTGTAGTAGCCGTGCCGGTCACTGAAGAGTAGCCAAGATAGCCAGGAGTCATTTTTGGGAAGTCATGGTATGCAGTACAATGGGCATTTTATAAATTAGTTGCCTCTGTGATTCTCATCTTCTGTGATTTGGGCATTTTATAAATTAGTTCCCTCTGCATCTGTGATTCTCTATCTTCTGTGATTTGGACAATGGGATGAGAAGGAAGCGTAGTCAAATGGAAGCCAGAGTTCAGCAGCAGGAGGTATCAGTATGCTGTACAATGGGATGAAATGGAAGCATAATCAAATGGAAGTCAGAGTTCAGCAGCAGGAGGTATCAGTATGCTGTACAATGGGATGAGATGGAAGCATAATCAAATGGAAGTCAGAGGTCAGCAGCAGGAGGTATTGGTGCAATTGCAAAGGAGCAGGAGGAAGAGGAGCTTGATCAAAGCGGTGGAGCACAATAATCATGCACTGGATCTGAGGTATGGTCAGGCTTTTATAGGAAGTCCTAATTAGTAGCAGGGTGGAGCCAGGGCAGGGAGACATGAAGTGGACTTAGCAAAAGCAAGAAAACATAGAACAAGGCTGGGTTTCAGCAAGGAACTGTCCAAACCCTGGATAGGTCAGGGGGGGAGAGCTGCTGACTGGAGTGTAAGAGGTCTCAGGTTGAAGTCCTAACATCTGGTGTTTCTTGGGTTATTTAAGGCACCATTCCCCACTTGCTTTAGTAAACGGTTCCATGTGAAAGTGATTTTACTCCTGGTTAAACCTGTGTCTGTGTACCCAGCTTTCCTGTATTCTACCTTTTGTAATCTTGGTCAGCCTGTTTTGTTGACTTGAATGCCCTCAACTTGTCTCTCCATGTTGCATGAACTCTGCCTGTATTTACCTCCGCCTGTTATAATGTCTACGTCACTACTTGCCCATCCAGTACTGTGCTATGGTTTTTCTGACCCATCCATATCCATGTTACTACACTGAGACGACCCCTGGGGTAATGGCCTGGGGGCCCTGCAGCTAAACCAGATCTCTCAAAAAGGGTTTCAAATTTGAAAACCAGGGGACCCCTAAGTGCAAACCTCAAGAACAGCAATAAGGAAATCTTAGTGAATAACTGAAACAACTGCTTTCCTGGGAAATGATAGAAATCATGTAAGACTGATGAAAGAATTTAAAGAATATGATGTGCATCGTTGTACTAACCCATTAGAGCACATGTGTCAAACACAAGGCCCGCGGGCCGAATCCGACCCGCTGCCTTTTTTTCTTCGGCCCGCGACGTGCCGACGGCCGCTCACTACTGCAGCGATTACCAGCTGGGGTGCCGCAGCTACCCACTGGTAATCACGCTGTTACTGCTGATCCCGGCGCACACTCTGACGTCAGTGTGCAGTCGGGATCCTCCTCCCCTGAGTCCCCTGTGCCTCCGTTCCGCAGGAGAGGACTCAGGGAGGAAGCGTGCTGGGCGCACACACTGACGTCAGTGTGCATCCGGGCTCAGCGCGAGCAGAGGGGGAGCGGCGCTGACAGCAAGGAGGAGGTAAGTATATGGGTTGGGGGGTGAGGAGTTTAATATTGCTGGGGGGGTGTTAATGTTGCTGAGGGTGGAGAGTAATGTTGCTGAGGAGGGTAGTTTAATATTGCTGGGGGGGTTAATGTTGCTGGGGGGGGGTTAATATTGCTGAAGGGGAGGAGTTAATATTGCTGAGGGGGGGTAATATTGCTGGTGGGGATGATAATGCTGAAGGGGTTAATATTGCTGAGGGGAGGGTTAATATTGCTGAGGGGGGTAGTTTAATGTTGCTGAGGGGTGTAGTTTAATATTGCTGGGGGGTTAATGTTTCTGAGGGGGAGTTTAATATTGCTTAGGGGAGTGTTAATGTTGCTGAGGGGGAGGATTTAATATTGCTGAGGGGGCGTTAATATTTTTGAGGGAGGGTGGGGGAGTTAATATTGCTGAGGGGGGGGGGTTAATATTGCTGAGGGGGGTTAATATTGCTGAGGGGAGGGTTAATATCGCAGAGGGGGGGGGTAATTTTGCTGAGGAGGGGGTTAATATTGCTGGGGGGTAGGTTAATATTGCCGAGGGGGGAGTTTAATATTGCTGAGGGGGGGGGGGGGGCGAGTTAATATTGCTGATGGGGGGTTAATATTGCTGGGGCGGTTAATATTACTAAGGGGGGGATTAATATTGCTGAAGGGGAGGGTTAATTTTGATGAGGGGGGGTTAATATTGCTTAGGGGCTATTACTACTGGGCCACTGTGGGGTACCCTGCTACTACTGGAGCCACTATGGGGGTCGCTATTAGGGCTCGTTCACACGGGCGTAATCGTATTTTGGTTGTACAAATACGCTGCGTATTTGCGCAATCGATAATCGCTTATGCCTGCATACTTGGGCACACAAAAAAGAACGCAGATGGTGAAATGGTGCGCAAATATGCAGTGAAAACATAGGTTTCCTGCGCATTCACCAGGTATTTGCGCGGCCCATTAACTCCAGTGGGTTATTGGGGTGCGTAGTACGCAACAAAATAGGTCATGCTGTGTGACAATATACATCATGTGGATGAACTCACTGAAATCAATGGCCTCTATTCACTGCATATTATGTACGCAAATACGCTTGTGTGAACACGCCCTTACTGTACTGTCTTACAATCGGCCCTTTGAAGGTCACCATAAGCCTGATGTGGCCCTTGGTTAAAATAAGTTTGACACCCCTGCACTAGAGCCACAGAAACAGGGGGCAAGTTATGGCAGACTTCAAAACTTAGGAGTACCCTGGAAAACTACACTTCTGAGGGTCACAAAAAACAACATCCAAACATGAGAAAGTCCTGAGGTTCATATGTGCAGTTATCAAACACTACGGAGGAGATCCTGGAGCAGAAAGAGCTTGTACTAACCTATATTCACTACAGTAATCTGTAGATGGAAAAAAGAAAGATGAGGGGAAAAAGTTGTCTGAGCAACAAACCTAGAAGGAAAATATGAGCGAGAGTCCCAGCAAGAAAGAAGAAAAATGAGGGGGAAAGTAAGAGAGAAGGAAGAAGAAGAAAGGAGACTGATGAAGAAGAAATACAAAGGAAGTGGGAAGAAACAGGTAAAATTAGAAGAAAGAAGAAGACGAATGCTGAAAGAAAAAAGAAGAAAACTAATCCCATCACTGTGGAGAAGACTGAATACAATGAATCTTCTATGAGAGACCACCTCTTTGAGAGGACCATCCTTGATAAGAACTTTCTGTGATTCCTTTACATCCTATAAATATTGACCTTCTTCTCTGAGAGGACCCTCATATAGATGACCTTAGAGTATATAAGGATGGAGTTTTGCCCATAATTTCTAATCTAAGCTTAGGAGAGAAAGGGGTCTATAACTGTCGCAGAGCAGAGGGTCTTTCCCCTCTTTGTGGATAAGTGTCATAACAGCTTCTTGTGCTTGTTTTGGCAAAATTATGCCTTCAAGTAGAACGTTAAATGATAAAGCTAGTTACAGAAGTATTATTTCTTGTAATGTCTTCTAAATCTCTGCCCAGTGGTTGAAACTAAGCCCTCCCAATGCAAAACTTTTTTTGCCCTGTTCACAAAAGGAACTTAGGTTGATGGTAGCAATGTCTATAGCCACCATCTTCTCCAAGTGTAAACCTCCGAAACTCGTCCGATACTCATGTTGTGATAACTTCATAGTAGTTAAAGCTATCCTCTGGTCCAGGGACAAAATTTTGGATCACTGGAGCCGAGGCCACAGGACCCAGCAGATGGATGGCTGCATGGAAAGCGCACAACGTAATATAATCCCATCCTTTGGTACTTGGACAAAATGTTGTCCCTAGATGGAGGGCAACTTTAATATTATTTGTATCTTAGACTGGAAGATCCTTGGTTGGATTGTCTACTGACGGTAATGAAAGTTCCCCACACTGTTGGCCATGGTAAGGAGAAGTCGATGGGGTCATGTTAGGGTTGAAGACGATAGCACTACAATCACTGATTGGACGCTTTCACCTCTTCAGCTGTTTGATATTGATGCAAATGATAGTTCATATATCTACTCACTTCAATCTTGCATAGTGGCAGCAGGCTGTATATGACCATGTCACACAGTGTATATATTGATGTCACACTATATGGGGATATCATCTTGTAAATCAGTGGACCTCAACTAGTAGCTCAGCAGCCACATATGGCTGGCCATGAGAGTCCTGAATTATGACCACATGTGCCGTAATTGACATTAATGCAGATGTATCCTAACCACCCAACAACGCCAATTCTGATGACGTAATACTGTTGTCACACCTCACACTGAAATATCAGCACGTTTGTAATTTCACAATGTGGCTTCTTAATATTGAGGCTAGCGCTATATGGCAACTGTAGGCACAACATATAACATACGATTGCACTATGTTCCTGCTACATTGCATCCTAGCGTAAGTAAATGTAGTTAAATTGCTATTCACAAGTTACCGTAATCTAACAATCACAAGAAATCCATCAGGTTTCCATGAGGAGCCTCATATGGACACTTTATTACTAGGGAATAGAAAGTGACAGCATTCACCTGGGTGTGGACTTATCAAATGATCTTTAATAATCCAGCACAACGTTTCGACCTGTATAGGAGTCTTCATCAAACGCCCCCTACGTAAGTCAAAACACTGTGTTTTATTATTGCTACATTAATAAAGTTTTGTTTGCTAACTTCCCATCCAGATGCTTCCGTCACTTTCCGCACGCTCTGGGGACATGGCTGGGTCTGACTACACTGCTGTATCAATGCAGATATATCTGCTCCTGGTACAATCTACATTTTCTATATATATTCCAACTATAACAACCCATAATAAACAACGCAGTGAGGTTTAACCATTTTACTACATCTTAACACAATATAACTGACAGGGTATTCTAAGGATAGCGTCTACATCATACATCTCCCCCTATGAATATATACTGCCATGGCCTCTCTATGTGGCGTCATCAGGTTTATAGCAGTTATGGGTGTCCTGTATTATCAGCATTGCTCCATTTATGAGATTCCACAAAAGAGCGGTCCCAGATCTGATATCCGTGGTGCCTACAAGGTTCCCTTCTTCCTGTATAATCTTCGGGCCACTAGGAACAGCAGAATACCAGTGCCCACGATGAATACCATCTTCTTCTACAAGAGAATTAAAAAGATTAAGTTGGCGCATCCTTAGAGGATTTACTTTCATAAATATCTTCTTTTTCTGCCTTTTCCTGTTATTATGTCTGTAAACTTGGCTGGTACTCACTACACCTCTCCTTCTCACCACACTGTAAGCTCCTTCTCCCTCCTGCTCTTTACTTGATGTTTCTTCTTCTTTCTCTGGAACTAGACTAACTGTTCTAACAGGAATTCTATCAACAAAGGAACATACACCACATAAACGATTACTACATTGACCTTATGTAGTGTCCAACTCTGGAACACTACACTCTTTGGCATACTCAGGGCCAATACTGAGCTGGACAGCTTGTAAACACATTTATCACACAAAAAGGCAGGTATATTCAACCACCAATACCAACCCTGTGCCACAATCCCCGGCCAATGATTGGCTGGAACTCCCCCACTCCGTCATACTTCGTTATAACCAACCAGATGAGAAGAGAGTGGAACCCGGCTTACATCACAGCTGGGAACTTCTAGTAAACTATAGCCAATAGAAAAGCATGCTCAGTAACAAAAAGGAGACACTTAGTCTCCAGAGATGTCAAGCTGATACTATGCAGAAGCCAAGTGTTTCATCCACACGGGACATGCTGGCTGTGTAACCTGAGATACTACACAAATGAACACATGGAACACTAAGGGACAGTGAACTGGAACTGAACTAATTGGCCGGCATAACATAAGGACCTAACTGATGACCAAAGCACACACCATAAATACCTGTACACATAACCAGATGGAAAAGCTATAAAAGTATGAGGTATTAATTCATGAATTCGCTAAGTCACTTAAGCTTGCAAGCCCACTTCAAGGGTCCCTGATCTAACGAGACAAACACCATGTGAGACTTGCCTGCAAGCGGGACGAACATAAAGACGGCTTCTGGCTGGAACCTAGGGACCTACCTCACCCTAGATGGAAAACGATCCAAAGCAGGACAGAACACAGTTCACAGCAACACAGAGAACAGGACTGTTCACACCTCAAGTCAGGACACCTACACAAACACTGAGCATGCCTGTTCACACCAACACACTAGGGATTGCATGCAACACAAAACAGGACGTTCATACATCTTGTCTGGCCCCATGCACAGACCCACAGAACACATCACTGTTCACACGTGTCCGGCCACCTGCACAGACACATACCACACATAATGCATGCAAGCTAAACCCTAGGGTGAAGGAAACCCAGCACAGAAGCCCCATTCAGAACTCTCATGCATACAGATATCAAACCATTACTAGTGCAAGTGTCCTCACACCAAGGGGTAAAGGTTAGGCACCAAACTGACATATAGGAAACAGCGTCAGTCATCACCTACCTGACAACACACAAGACATCAGATGCCTGGAGACCGCACCTGTAAAAGGGGAAGGGAAAGGGGGTCTGCATAAGATGCAGACAGGGAATAAAAGTGTCCAGACCTTCCTCAGGGAAGGTGAGAGAAACACTTCAGATTAATATGCATAACATCCAGCTCTGAGTGTGAATAACACAGAATAGATAAAATGACCAACATCCTCTAGCCAGAGGAGCTGGTATTTATGTGCTGCAGACCAGGGGGATTGGCTGGCTGGAGAAACTCCACACCCAGCCAACTCAATCACCCCACACCTGTGAAGGTCACGGAAACCCGTAGAACAACAGATGCCAGAATCACAACCTGACACCAAGATAATTAGGAGAAAGCACACATTTACTTGCCCATGCATTGCTGGGGACAATAACGCATGCTCTATATCAAAAAGGGGACAGTCTCCTGCATGATTTACTAATCCATCGCTGAAAGCCGATAAAATACAGAACACCGTAACAGTCTGCGCATTGGAATAAATGATCCTTAAAGGGAGCTCTCCATTAACTATAAAGTAGCCCTGGAATACAGCTAGATTAGCAGAGAAATAGTACTTGATAGTGCGGATGGGATGAAAAAAAAGACAAGCAATACTCAAAAACCGACTTGATATTCCCCCAAGGACACGAGGGAGCTGGTGAAACATGCTGGGAGGCCAACAGCAGTGTTGTTAGCACAGTTTTCTTGGCTGCCTTTTGCCATCTACCATGAGCACTTGTCTAATGATTCCCCTTGATACTGAGGAGGGAGTTTGAGTCTTCCACTCGGTTCATAGGGAGCTTAGGGTAGTTTTTCACCTGCATTCAGGTGTATCACCTGATTAATTTTTCCCCATTTTCTTATATATGACCTTTTACCCCTGATTGTCATCATATATTTCACGTTTCCTATACTTTGGAGGCGTTTGTTTTCACTTTAAGTCATTTACGACCATTGCCGAGCTTCTAAGCCACTTTTTCCTGGTTGCCATCTGTATATGGCCAACCTAATGAGGCTCACTTCAGGCTCGCTTCCCTTCATAGCAAATCAAGCCACATCCTCGGTATTACTTAATATCAGGGAATAGAGATGAGCGAGCCTACTCGGCCACGCCCCTTTTCCACCCGAGTACCGCGATTTTTGAGTACTTCCGTACTCGGGCGAAAAGATTCAGGGGGCGCCGTGGGTGAGTGGGGGGTTGCAGCAGGGAGTGGGGGGGGAGAGGGAGAGAGCTCCCCCCTGTTCCCCGCTGCTACCCCCCGCGCCGCCACGCCTCCCCCAGCCCCCCGGCGCCCCCCGAATCTTTTCACCCGAGTACTGAAGTACTCGAAAATCGCGGTGCTCGATCGAGTAATTACTAGAAACGAGTACTTTCGCTCATCCTTATCAGGGAACCTTCACCTCATCAACTTTATGCAAATCAGCGTGTCACAACCTTCAATTAACATAAGCGTTCTGCATATTAACGTCTATGGTGAGGCTCCAGACATAAAGACATGTATGAGTATAGATCGCCGCTTCCTGTACGGATGGACTTATAATCTTCCCCAATGCTAACACTGGATATGGAATTCCAGACGGGGGTCCACTAGGGTAACTGTGAGTACCACACAGATTGAAATAGGGTGAATCGGGAAGACATGTATATACAGAAGGACCAGAGTCCTGTAATAAGTAGCCAGCAGCTTGTCGCAGATCATAAAGTTCAAAAAGTAGAACATTTGAATATAGAGCATCGGATAAAAACAAACGTCTGAATCTTCCCTATGCTGGCGCTGGTTGTAAAATGTAGACGGGGGTCCACTAGGGTAATACTGACTGCCACACAAATAAGGTGCATCAGGTATTATACAGCAGACACGTATATGAGGACCAGTGCTCTGGTATTATTAGTGGCAGCATGTCACAGGCCATCACTAATCCCATACACTGCATACAATATCACCAATACATGTATGTAGATACCATATTACAGCAGAGCACTCCGCACACTAAGGCCCCTTCACATGAGTGTAGGAGTATTTTCGTGCGCACGAGCGTAATGTTTTTAAGAAATGAACAAAGTTTTTTAACGTGCATCAGCATATTTTACTAGACTTTTTGCGCCCGCGAGTCATGTGTATTTGTGCGCAGGAAAAACCCCACACCGATTGAAATAGTTAATTAATGAGTTTCAGATGTGTCCTTTTTCCTGCGGCATTGTGCAGTGTTTCACGCATCTCCGAGCGTATTTGCGCATGCCCATTGATTTCTATAGAGTCTTTTGGTACGCAAATGTGCAGGGAAATAGAGCAAGTGAACGAACCCATTGAAATCACTAGGTTCCATTTTCTGCATATTGCCCATGCAAATTTTGCATGTGCAAATATACCCGTGTGAAGTCGGCCTAATGTAATAAGTAATTAGACAGGAGAATAAACACACATGTATGTTCTCAAGGCCAGAAAGTGCCAACAGGAAGGTGCAACAGACCAAGACTGTAACGGAACCGCCACCATACTTTAGTGTTGGCACAACACACTCAGTTAAAAGACGTTTCCCAGGATCCTCCACACCCAGGTATAACCAGTAGTGTGATTTGTCATTCCATAGAATGTTCTTACATTGCTCAACTGTCCAATGATGACGCTCCTTCACCATTGTAGACAGGCCAATGCATCTTCTTAGAGAGAACTTGACAAACATTTGCAGGATGAATGGAGGGAAATACCAGCTGAAGTGCATCAGACTAATAAGTATGTCACGTAGAGTATCAGATGACATCAGGGCCAAAGGAGGCCCCACTTAGTATAACATATGAAAATAGGCTCTACTTTTTAGTCTTGCTCAAGTGTCCATTAACTGTTGGCAGGATAGTGTATGTTTCAAAGACAGGAGACTATTGGATAAAAGCTGTTATGATGTAATGAAGAGGCAATTCTCTAACGAAGGTTAGCACTGGCATGGGATCTGTGTGGCCCCATCTATAGGGCCTCCATGGCTCAGATGTCTATAAAAGGTATATAAAGTTCAGCTATTTTAATGTAAAGCTCAATTTTTAACCCCCTTATATCCCTCTACTGCTGCCATGGTGGTCTATAACTACAAAATCCCAATCAGTAAATCTATACTGCTTGTCCCACTAGATTTAGCACTGGCTCCTGTATCAGCTACACATCTACACTCGGTAAGATTATGGGTTCCATCTGCTTATACTGAACCATTTCCTCTGTTGTATACATGCTACTTACCAGTATATTGTGCTGCTGCTGTGGATTTTTCTTATGCGCTGGAAGAGAAGAGACAAAAAGGAATCAAGAACATCCTCTATGAGTCACATCTTCTGTTGGATGCTTACAAGATGAAAATGGTGAATTGGTTAAGAATGATGTTGAGAAGGCCGAACTTTAAAATTCCTATTTTGTATCTGTTTTCTGTCAGAATGTAGATGTAACATCAACTGATCGTCTCTGTGCTATTGGGGGAATAAAAGCATGCAGTCTATCTATAAGCAAAGAGATGGAGAAGGAACACTTGGCTAACTTAAATGAATTCAAGTCTCCAGGTGCAGATGAATTACATCCTAGGATACTAAAGGAAGCAGCAGAGGTAATTGCTGAACCACTCGCCATAATCTTTGAAAATTTCTGTAGAACAGGAGAAGTCGCAGAAGATTGAAAAAAGGCAAATGTCGTCTTTATCTTCAAAAAAGGGAAGAAGGTGGATCCAGGAAATTACAGGCCTGTGAGCCTGACTTCTATACTGGGAAAGATCTTTGAACAAATTATTAAACAGCATGTATGCAAGTACTTGGATAAGAATAGAGTAATTAACCAGAGCCAGGATCGGTTTGTAACAAATAAGTCATGCTATACGATTCTAATTTCCTTCTATGACAGAATCACCGACTGGGTTGATCAGCGAAATGCGGTGGATATAGTATATCTTGACTTTAGTAAAGAATAAGACAAAGTATCTCATACTATACTTATTGAAAAAATGACCAAATATGGGATTGACAAGGCAACTGTTAGGTGGATTCACAGCTGGCTGAGTGATCATACTCAAAGAGTGGTCATAAATGGCTCCACATCCAAGTGGAAGAATGTGTCAAGTGGGGTACCACAAGGCTCTGCCCTAGGCCCAGTGTTGTTCAACATTTTTATAAGTGATCGGGAGGAGGGAATTGATGGGAAACTGATCAAATTTGCTGATGACAAAAAGCTAGGAGGGATAGCTAACACTAGGGAAGAGAGAGTATTCAAAAAGATCTAGAAAAGCTTGCACAGTGGGCTGCGACTGAACATGAGTCAACAATGTGATGCAGCAGCCAAAAAGGCAAACACAATTCTGGGATGTATTAAGAGAAGCATAGAGTCTAGATCACATGAGGTCATTATCCCCCTCTACTCTTCCTTAGTCAGACTTCATCTGGAATACTGTGTCCAGTTCTGGGCACCACACTTTAAAAAAGACATAGACAAACTGGAGCAAGTTTAGAGAAGAGTTACGAAGATGGTGAGTGGTCTGCAAATCATGTCCTATGAGGAACGGTTAAAGCATCTGGGAATGTTTAGCTTGCAGAAAAGAAGGCTGAGAGGAGACTTAATAGCTGTCCACAAATATCTGAAGGGTTGTCACAGTGCAGAGGGGTCAGCCCTTTTCTCATTTGCACAAGGAAAGACTAGGGACGAAACTGAAAGGAGACACAAATTAGAAAAAAACTTTCTGACAGTGAGGGTGATCAATGAGTGGAACAGGTTACCACGGGTGGTGGTGAGTTCTCCTTCAATGGAAGTGTTCAAACAAAGGCTGGACAAATATCTGTCTTGGATGGCTTAGTGAATCCTGCACTGAGTAGGAAGTTGGACCCGATGACCCTGGAGGTCTCTTCCAACTCTACCATTCTATAATTCTGGCAGGAGGCCACCAATCATCATAATGAACAGTCAAGTGGTAAAAAAGTGTGTGGAGAGGACGGAGGAGCCACAAGTGTCTCTGTTACCTCTCTGGAAGGTTTGTAGAAGGACTTGCTGTTTGTGAGCAGGAATCGGGTTCTTCTCATTCTCCGCAAAGAGCACAAGTTGTGAGGCCCATCGGTCGAGGCTCGTCTGGTTCTTAAGAATGCGCTTCTTCTCCTCCTCATCACTCTTTAGTAAGTCATCTACTACCACCATTACATTGTCACGGCCTTGGAAGATAAAAGATCTTACCATTAGCTTTATACTCTGAGCCAGGCACAGGTCAAGGCCTCATGACTTGGCCCGAGAACTATCTAATGAGCGTGATAAGCGAAGCAGCACAACTCGTTCATAGCCATTTACACAGGTAGACGATCAACTTTATGGGGATGAATGATTGTTACTACAATCATTCATTCCCATAGAGCTGTCATTGGTAAGCTGCACTTTTCCTCGGCCTGCCATTTCACCTGGGTTTCCATGGCCCCACACATGGTCACCTGGTCCCTTGTCAAAATTAAAATGTAAAAATCTTGATATTTGTATAGCGCCAACTTATTACGCAGCACTTTCTGGTAATTTATTTATTACCCCCACCAAGCTGGGTTCTCATTTTACCGACATCAAATGGATGGAAGGCTTAGTCAACCTTGAGACAACTACCTGAAGCATGCGGGGATTGAACTTGCAAACTTCAAGTTGAGCTAGAGCTTAGGACTGCATTTTCGCTGCCTCAACACTCTACGCTCACCTAAATTCACCCAGCTGTTCCCGTGATGGTGATATATAGATATATATTTTTTGATAGAGCTCTTCTCCATAAATAATATATATCCGTCACCACCTACGCTGGCTGCAGCGACGGCAACGAGATCGGTGATCCTGTCTGCACCGGCGCAGGACTATTTCTACTCCTCCTTTTCTTTTTGGTAGGCTAGAAAGTTCTAAGGAAAAGCCAGAAGTTTCTAGATGCACAGCTCTGGGGATGCGAAGAAGGCTCTGCTTCTGGAGGCTCTGTTGGCTTCTCTGCATTCACACGGGAAGATGTGCAGACGGCCATATAGCATTTTTACACTTGCATAAATGAGCAGATCAGACGATGAGTGAGCGTTTGCTCCCTGACTGATCTATTGCTCGTTAACATGAGACCATTTTTACTGAAACGGACATTCTGGTTAATGAATACGGTCTAAGTTTGTAAATGTATCATGGTTTATTAGGATTGGCTTCAGAATGGATCTAGCATGGCCGTCATGGCCTCTCACCTTGCACGTGCATCACCGGTGTCTTGTTATGTGGACAACAGACGTTTGGGCCCCTTCCAGCCTTGGGTATGAATGCTTCCTCTGCACCCCTGTGGCTACACCTTGGGCATAACGCCAATGTGCACAGAGCCTCAGCCCTTGGGTTAGACTATGAAATGGAAGCAACTTGCTTGAATGCAAACAACCGTCTCTTGCAATGAGAACGTTTAAATGTTGGAAGAGGGTGTGCATCTATACAGAGGGGTGAAAACCCAACAGCACTTCGTATATGGAGAGGACTCTGGTTTAATTTATGTCCTTTAGACTCATTTGAATAGATGTAAGCGCATTTTTCCCACGCAAACACGTGGCGTATTTGTGCAGCCGAAACATGACTACACCCGTGTGCTTTGCCCGCTTTGCCATGTATTTGTGTTAAAACACACCACGTGTTTGCGCACACAAAGAAATCCACACAAAATCACATAAATTTTGTGTATATATGCGCCACGGATATGCCGTATTTCTGTATAAGTCCTGTGCATTTACGCAAGCACCACAAAAGCCCATTTCAATTGGCTCTTGCGCTGCACAAATGTGCCCAAAACAGAGTATATTGGGGATTTTTTCATGTGAAAGAACTCACTGAGATCAGTAGGCTCTATTTGCTGCATATTACACACTCACATTTTGCGCACGTAATTCGCAGTACAAATGCGCCATGTGAACCCGGCCTTACACAGATTACAAGGCCTGTTTGAGGGTTTGATATTTGCTCATAGGGACGCTGCCTTCCAATTGGTGCTGCTCTGGAGTTTCTTTTCCATCTTCTACTTACATATGTCACAGAGTAATGCAGACTCGTATACTCTAGTGACACCTCGGTGGCCACTTATGTCAGGGGAGAATTGGGTAAAACAAGCCGTAGTCTTGTTTTACCCAACGGCAAATGTCAGATCCCACTCATAATCTGAGGTACAACAGTCTCATCTGTGGCCATCATTGGACAATCAGTCATGATGTGATAAAGTCATATCCTCCACTCCAGATTCTTACACTTTACCTAATGTATCAGAGAGCTCCTGCAGCTCGCGGTCATACAAGGAGTCGGTGACGTCGGTGAGGTTGATCCTTCCTTGGTGCCTGCTGTGATAGAGGATGGAGAAGGACTGCTTCTGCATCTCTGATCTCCATTCTGCTTGGTTTGTGTTACTTATAGGCAGGTAGGTGACTCTTCCCAGTAGATCCCGGTAAGTTTGGGACCTGAGGTGGTTGATCATCCATAGAGCATTGGCTTCTGCTGCCCGGGAGGTAACTGCTACATCCAGCTTTCCTGATTTCATATTGGCAGCTAATGGATTATGCAAAGAAGAGAAGCTGGTCAGTTCTCATGTAAGTGGCTGCTGATCTCTGGGTGTCATTGTGTTAATGATTGAAGTGACAAGGAGAGAACTCAAGGAGGTCCATCCCAACTTACGTCATGTATATGGCACCTTCTTTTCTTCCTAAAGACAACACATTATGAGTATGTACATCTGCATATATACATAATACGTCGCTGATCTACAACCTGGCCTCTTCAGTTGTACAACTACAAATTCCAGTGTGTCCTGAGATCCTGCAGCTATAGATGATAGAAGGCAGAGGAACATCTTGTGACTGGATCACTATGCATCTTAGTTGCAGGACATGGACTGACAATAACTGGGATCAGTATATGATATTATCAGAAACACGATTATCTCAGAGCCCAGGACACCTACTAACAACCTACTGATCACTGACTCCGGTTGGGTGGCAGCCCAAGGCCCATCAAGAGCATTCATGTGGGAGGAGAGGAAGTCTGCCCCCTCGCCATGACCAGATCGCACTCCAAATCCAAGTGCCAGATGAATGCTGCTGAGAGAGTGCTGGTTCCAGGAAGAAGGCAGCAACAGGGTTAGTGCCATCGGGGTCACAAGAGTCAGTGCTTTATGTTATGTGTCAGCCCTATGGCCATGGAGCTGCAGGATGGATAATTTCCCAGGTGAGTGGACGCTGCTGTGTGGAGAGGAGACCCTGTGCCAGAGCAGCCTCCTGCCATCGTCCCTGTACCCAGTAGGTCTTCCTTGGAACTGCATCAGAGACTGTCTTGGTTGGACTTTGTATATAGTTAAAGGGGTATTCTGGGCTTTTTCATCTGATGATCTTTCCTCTGAATAGGTCATCAGTAGTTGATCGATGGAGATCTGCCGCTTGGAATCCTCGTCCATCAGCTCAGCTAATCATCCAGCCTGTTGTCATCAGTGGTCAAGGCAGGAAGTGGGATCATCAGCTTCGCTCCATTAAAATCTGCTGTGCCATGGTCAGGACAGGATGTCTAGTCCTGGGAGTGGAGTAGTAGTGTGGCGCTCCTATTGATTACAATGGAGTGAAGCCAGCACTGACCACTGATGATGACATCTGTCCCATTGCAGTGACAGCGGGCCAGACGATCAGCTGATGGACAGGGATTTTGAGTATCGGATTCCTAGATTCAAGGGAAAGGTCATTAGTTGAAAGACTACGGAATGCCCCTTTAACCCTTGAGGCTGTAAGGTCTGTGACCTGTCACCAGTGACTGTTTGTTTATAACCTTTAGGGTGGGATCACATGACCGGATTGGATTCCGCATGTCAGAGGCCTGTAGCGGTTTCCGGCTGTGAGCCCGGCCGGTCATCCTGCGTACCTCATTTTCCTGTATTGCGGATGACCGCGGGGGCTCGCTGTCAGTCATGCGCAGTACAGTTCTTTCAATGTTTGTATTACCCATGCCGTTGCTAAGAGATGACGCGGGTACCCGCAGCTCAAACACAATGTTAATTGCATACGGTCTGCTGGTTGGACAGCCTTCATCGGCTTCAATGGAGACAGTCCGCGCGGAGTCCATGGCAGAATTAAGCATGCTGCAATTTTTACTTCTGCTAGTGGAATACGCAATTTGTATCTGCGAGTGTGAAAGAAAAAGCGAAAGTTCATGCTTTTCAATGCCAGCGTTTTGCCGCAGATCCTTCGCACGGATGGTCATTATGGATTTTATGTGAGACCCCCCGTTAATGTAATAGTGACATTCTGCAGAGTGAAGTGTATAAGTGCTGTATGGTAAAGACGTGTTTGCCTCCACCCGCCACCATGCAGCGCCATAAACCACCGCCCATAAGTACTATAACTGCTACTAGTAAGAAGAGCTACAGTAACACAATTACTACAACTAATACCGGAACTGCTAGGAGAACCTGTCCACAGACATCTCACTAGGAGGAAGCCTGAGGCTGAGCTCACCAGCCGTACCCATGGCGGATTGTCATGTATGACCCCTGGGTGTACACATGCCCCCCTCCATTACCCTGACGTGTGGTGGTCCTGCCCTCTGCGCCGTCTCTCGCCCTCCTGGGTGAAGTCAGAACAGAAACATGTGACAGAAATGAAAAGTGAAAGTAGAAGAGAAAGAAAGGGAGGGGGAATGAGAGAGTGACGGGGACTTATAGGAAGAGGAGACAAGAGCCGGCAGAGAGAGACAGCAACCCAGGGAAAGACAGAGAGAGACAGAGAGAGAGAGAGTAGGGGGAGATAGAGTGACAGAGACAACAACTCAGAGAGAGAGAGATAGAGAGAGAGAGACAGCAAACCAGAAAGAGTAGGGGGAAGAGAGAGAGAGAGGGAAGAAGATACAACACAGAGGGACAGAGACAACACCAGAGAGAGGGAGAGACAGACACAGAGAGAGAGAGACAGCAACCCAGAGAGAGAGGGAAGAAGATACAACACAGAGGGACAGAGAGAAGAAGACAACATTATCCAAGAGGAGACATGAGTTACAGGTGAGCGGCTGCATGCACTCATCTTATATCTCTGTGGTCTCCTGCTTCTTAGCTGTTTTTCTTATTGCCTTTTCTCATCTTTTTACTTTAACCCCTTAAGGTCCGCTCCTTTTTCCATTTTCATTTTTGCTTTTTTCTTCCGACTTTATAAAAAATCCTAACTCTTTTATTTATCCATCGGCGTCGCCGTCTGAAAACTTGTTTTTTGCACCAGTTGTATTTTTCAGTACTACTATTTCACGTACCACGTAATGTACTGAAAAACTTTTAATTTTTTTTTAACTGGAGTGAATCAGAAATAAACGTATTTGGGTGCGTCTTCTTTCTATGGCGACACACTGCAGCAACAATGACATAATAACTTTATTCCGTGAGTCAGTACCATTATTACAATTGGAAAAAAATGAAATTATTTTCAGCCGTCATCTTCTGACCGCCATAACCTTTTTGTTTTTCTGTTGACATAGTTCTATGAGGCCCATTTTTTGCGGGACGTCCTGTAGTAATTTTGAAATACATGTGACTTTTTAATTGCTTTTTATTACATTTTCTCTTGGAGGTGAAGTGGCGTTGTGTTACTTTTTTTTCTGATGACATTCATTATGAGGCGTAAATAATGTGTTACTTTAATAGATCAGACTTTTACGGACGCAGTGGTAGCTAATATGATTTAGAATTTTATTGTTTGGTTTTTTTATTATAAATATAGGAATGTGTTTATTTGTAAACTTTTAGTGTTTTACTTTTCTAATTAATAACATTGATTTTTTAACTCATTTTTTGAAGTCCCCACAGGGGACAAGAACTTGTGGTTGTTTAATCATTCATGCAATATAATGCAACACCACAGTGTTACATTATACTGCGCTCTATCAAGCCACACCACAGGCATGACTTAATAGGCAATCTCTAATGACAGCCTCCAGAAGGCCCCGGGCTCCCATTGCAAAGACACAGCCCCCCCCCCCCCCCCCCCCCCCAGCTATGCGATGACGGGACTCCCGAACTTCCATCGTGTTTTTAAAAAGCCACTGCTCACAGCTGATGCCGGCTGGTGTCAGTTATCGAGTGGGATCGGCTCCAGATCTCCCTCCATACAAACTTAGAATGCACAAGACGTAACTGTTCATCCCATATCATTAAGGGGTTAATGATTGGTGTCAGAGAGGATGAGGGGCAGCCACATAATATAGAGGAGAGAAAATGTACAGAAAATACACATACAGTGGATACATGTAGGGATTTATACAGACCAGCAGTGACATATATAGTGGATATATACAGACCAGCAGTCACATATATAGCGGATACATTTAGTGATATACACAGACCAGCAGTCACATACACAGTGAATACATATAGTGATATACACAGATCAGCAGTCACATATACAGTATATACATATAGTGATATATACAGACCAGCAGTCACATATATAGTGGATACATATAGTGATATATACAGACCAGCAGTCCCATATGCAGCGGATACATCTAGTAAAATATACAGTCCAACAGTCACATATACAATATATACATATACTAGCTGAAATACCCGGCTTCGCCCGAGTTAATTTGGTACTGGTGTTTATCTGGTGTTCACACGGAAAATCTCATGAAGTCGTGGTTACTTTAGAGATACTGAGGAAAAACATATGTTCACCATTTTGCATAGTTCTCTGCGTTACCCAGGAAACACCACGTGGAGGTAACCATGCGACGTTTCCTTCATATAAAATGACATCAGGAAGTGAGAGAATTAGATTACGTACGTAAAATTTGGACACTAGTTCTTTTGCGCTTAGAATTGAATAATCGAGTTGGGACCCATTAACTTTTCATATTTATGACACAATCAATGCTTGTGCCAAATTTCATGTTTCTATGACATTGGGAAGTGAGAGATTTAGATTATGTACGTAAAATTTGGACGCTAATTCTTTTGCACATAGAATTGAATAATGGAGTTGGGACCCATTAGCTTTTCCTATTTATGACATAATCAATGCTCGTGCCAAATTTCCCGTTTCTATGACACCGGAAAGTGAGAAAATTACATTCCGCACGTAAAATTTGGACGCTAATTCTTTTGCGCATAGAATTGAATAATCGAGTTGGGACCCATTAGCTATTCCTACTTATAACATAATCAATGCTCGTGCCAAATTTCCCGTTTCTATGACACCGGAAAGTGAGAAAATTACATTCTGCACGTAAAATTTGGACGCTAATTCTTTTGCGCATAGAATTGAATAATCGAGTTGGGACCCATTAGCTTTTCCTACTTATGACATAATCAATGCTCGTGCCAAATTTCACGTTTCTATGACACCGGAAAGTGAGAAAATTATATTCCGCACGTAAAATTTTGACGCTAATTCTTTTGCGCTAGAATTGAATAATGGAGTTGGGACCCATTAGCTTTTCCTATTTAAACCATAATCAATGCTCGTGCCAAATTTCCCGTTTCTATGACACCGGAAAGTGAGAAAATTACATTCCGCACGTAAAATTTGGACGCTAATTCTTTTGCGCATAGAATTGAATAATCGAGTTGGGACCCATTAGCTTTTCCTATTTATGACATAATCAATGCTCGTGCCAAATTTCCCGTTTCTATGACACCGGAAAGTGAGAAAATTACATTCCGCACGTAAAATTTGGACGCTAATTCTTTTGCGCATAGAATTGAATAATCGAGTTGGGACCCATTAGCTATTCCTATTTATAACATAATCAATGCTCGTGCCAAATTTCCCGTTTCTATGACACCGGAAAGTGAGAAAATTACATTCTGCACGTAACATTTGGACGCTAATTCTTTTGCGCATAGAATTGAATAATCGAGTTGGGACCCATTAGCTTTTCCTACTTATGACATAATCAATGCTCGTGCCAAATTTCACGTTTCTATGACACCGGAAAGTGAGAAAATTACATTCCGCACGTAAAATTTTGACGCTAATTCTTTTGCGCTAGAATTGAATAATGGAGTTGGGACCCAATAGCTTTTCCTATTTAAACCATAATCAATGCTCGTGCCAAATTTCCCGTTTCTATGACACCGGAAAGTGAGAAAATTACATTCCGCACGTAAAATTTGGACGCTAATTCTTTTGCGCATAGAATTGAATAATCGAGTTGGGACCCATTAGCTTTTCCTATTTATGACATAATCAATGCTCGTGCCAAATTTCCCGTTTCTATGACACCGGAAAGTGAGAAAATTACATTCCGCACGTAAAATTTGGACGCTAATTCTTTTGCGCATAGAATTGAATAATCGAGTTGGGACCCATTAGCTTTTCCTATTTATGACATAATCAATGCTCGTGCCAAATTTCCCTTTTCTATGACACCGGAAAGTGAGAAAATTAGATTCCGTACGTAAAATTTGGACGCTAATTCTTTTGTGCATAGAATTGAATAATGTAGTTAGGACCTATTAACTTTTCCTATTTATGACATAATCAATGCTCGTGCCAAATTTCTTGTTTCTATGACACCGGAAAGTGAGAAAATTAGATTCCGTACGTAAAATTTGGACGCTAATTCTTTTGCGCATAGAATTGAATAATGGAGTTGGGACCCATTAGCTTTTACTATTTATGACATAATCAATGCTCGTGCCAAATTTCCTGTTTCTATGACACCGTAAAGTGAAAAAATTACATTCTGCACGTAAAATTTGGACGCTAATTCTTTTGCGCATAGAATTGAATAATCGAGTTGGGACCCATTTGCTTTTCCTATTTATGACATAATCAATGCTCGTGCCAAATTTCCCGTTTCTATGACACCGGAAGGTGGGAAAATTACATTCCGCACGTAAAATTTGGACGCTAAATCTTTTGCGCATAGAATTGAATAATGGAGTTGGGACCCATTAGCTTTTCCTATTTATGACATAATCAATGCTCGTGCCAAATTTCCCATTTCTATGACACCGGAATGTGAGAAAATTAGATTCCGTACGTAAAATTTGGACGCTAATTCTTTTGCGCATAGAATTGAATAATGGAGTTGGGACCCATTAGCTTTTACTATTTATGACATAATCAATGCTCGTGCCAAATTTCCTGTTTCTATGACACTGGAAAGTGAAGAAATTACATTCCGCACGTAAAATTTCGACGCCAATTCTTTTGCGCTAGAATTGAATAATCAAGTTGGGACCTATTAACTTTTCCTATTTATGACCTAATCAATGCTCGTGCCAAATTTCATGTTTCTATGACACCAGAAAGTGAGAAAATTAGATTCCGTATGTAAAATTTGGACGCTAATTCTTTTGCGCATAGAATTGAATAATCGAGTTGGGACCCTTTAGCTTTTCCTATTTATGACATAATCAATGCTCGTGCTAAATTTCCCGTTTCTATGACACCGGAAAGTGAGAAAATTACATTCCGTACGTAAAATTTGGACGCTAATTCTTTTGTGCATAGAATTGAATAATCGAGTTGGGACCCATTAGCTTTTCCTTTTTATGACATAATCAATGCTTGTGCCAAATTTCACGTTTCTATGACATTGGGAAGTGAGAGATTTAGATTATGTACGTAAAATTTTGACGCCAATTCTTTTGCGCATAGAATTGAATATGATATTGAATAATTGATATATACAGACCAGCAGTCACATATACAGTATATACATATAGTGATATATGCAGACCAGCAGTCACATATATAGTGGATACATATAGTGATATATATAGACCAGCAGTCACATGTACAGCGGATACATGCAGTGATATATACAGACCAGGAGTCACATATAGAACAGATACATATAGTCATATTTACGGACCAGCAGTCACATATATAGTGCGTACATATAGTGATATATACAGACCAGCAGTCACATGTACAGTATATACATATAGTGATATATAAAGACCAGTCACATATACAGTGGATACATATAGTTATATATACAGACCAGCAGTCACATATATAGTGGATACATATAATGATTTATACAGATCAGTAGTCACATGTACAGTATATACATATAGTGATATATACAGACCAGGAGTCACATATAGAGCGGATACATATAGTCATATATACAGACCAGCAGTCACATATACAGTGGATACATATAGTGATACTAGCTGATATACCCGGCTTCGCCCGAGTTAATTTGGTACTGGTGTTTATCTGGTGTTCACACGGAAATTCTTATGAAGTCGTGGTTACTTTAGAGATACCGGGAAAAACATATGTTCACCATTTTGCATGCTTCTTTGCGTTACCCAGGAAACACCACGTGGAGGTAGCCATGCGACGTTTCCTTTATATCAAATGACATCAGGAAGTGAGAAAATTAGATTACATACGTAAAATTTGGACGCTAATTCTTTTGCACTTAGAATTGAATAATCGAGTTGGGACCTATTAACTTTTCCTATTTATGACAAAATCAATGCCCATTCCAAATTTCATGCTTCTATGACATTGGAAAGTGAGAGAATTAGATTCCGTACGTAAAATTTGGACGCTAGTTCTTTTGCGCTAGAATTGAATAATCGAGTTGGGACCCATTAGCTTTTCCTATTTATGACATATTCAATGCTTATGGCAAATTTTTATGTTTCTATGACATTGGGAAGTGAGAGATTTAGATTATGTACGTAAAATTTGGATGATACTTCTTTTACGCATAGAATTGAATAATCGAGTTGGGACCCATTAGCTTTTCCTATTTATGACATAATCAATGCTCGTGCCAAATTTCACGTTTCTATGACACTGGAAAGTATGAAAATTACATTCTGTACGTAAAATTTGGACACTAATTCTTTTGCGCATAGAATTGAATAATCGAGTTGGGACCCATTAGCTTTTCCTATTTATAACATAATCAATGCTCGTGCCAAATTTCACGTTTCTATGACACCGGAAAGTGAAAGATTTAGATTATGTACATTAAATTTCGACACCAATTCTTTTGTGCTAGAATTGATTAATCGAGTTGGGACTAAATTACTTTTCCTATTTTGGAGATAATCTATGCTTGTGCCAAAATTCATGTTTCTACGACATCGGGAAGTTAGAGAACTTTTGGTGAGTCATTCAGTGAGTCAGTGAGTGAGTCAGTGAGGGCTTTCGTCTTTATATATATAGATATACAGACTAGCAGTCACATATATAGTGGGTACATGTAGTGATATATACACCCCAGCAGTCACATATACAGAGGGTACATATAGTGATATATACAGACTAGCAGTCACATATGTAATGGAAACATGTAGTGATATATACAGACCAGCAGTCACATATATAGCAGATACATATAGATAGAAAGTCAAATATAAAGCTGATGGGTATTGATATATAGTCAGATCCAGGGCCGCCCGAGGTTAGATGGCGCCCTCTGCTGACTCCCCTCCCCCAACTCCCATCATAATAAGAAGCAGTAGGTAAAACAATCTTGTGACATCACTGCAGGCAGCAGAGAGGCTGCAGCTCTTTAGGGGCTGGTGAAGTATAGCCTGAACGGCAAGCATGAACACTGGCCCATTAGTAGTTGGCCACGTTTGGGTATGTTTACATGTGGGGATTTGCATATTTTGGTGTGGATTTGCTGCAGATTTTTATGCTATAATACACAATTTTTACCCAATAATGCTAAAAGTCCAACCTCCCAGCTCAACTCGTAATATAGTTTGCTCTACTATGGTCTTTTTGTTCTCCAAAAAAACACTAGAGTTGTCAATACAGAAGCAAACAAAAATGATTAAAAAAACGCCCATCAGACCCCTTAAAAGCGAAAAATTTCTCAAAAAACGTACACCTGAAATTCCAAAACTACATGATAAACTACATCATAAAACAATCGGACATATCAAAAATATTATATGCCTATTATACCGATTTATATAATATCCAAATCCTCATAGAGTCATTAGCAGATAAACGCCAGAAAATCTGCAACTCTCTGGACTCGATTAGTATACCCACAAATCAACTATTCTATAAACCGATTACAACTCAGGAAGTGGAGGAAAGTTTCCAGGCAAGCCCAAATGGGAAAAGCTCAGGCCCTGATGGTTTCAGTCCCTATATTACAAAACTTTCAAAGAAACCCTTTCCCTGCATCTAGTAAAATATTTTAACTCCATTAGCAATGAAAATCCTTTCCAAAAAGAAGCATTGACAGCTCACATAGCCTTAATCCCCAAAGGGGGAAAGGATGCCACCTTATGTTGTAGTTATAGGCCAATATCCTTAATTAACAAGGACGTTAAATTGTGCACTAAGATTCTAGTCAACAGAATTAACTGAATTCTGCCTAGTTAAATGAACTCAGAACAGGTTGGTTTACTCAATCTGATTCACTTAGTTCATCGGAACAAACCACCATTAATCCTTCTCACCACCAATGCCGAGAAGGCTTTTGATAGGGTAGATTGGTCGTTCCTCAAAATGTCTATTAAAAATGTGGTTTCCCAGATCTATTTACAGATAAGATTATAGCCTTGTATACCTGTCCCTCGGCTAGAATCAAAATGAACATTGAATTTTCCCCCACAGTCCAGATTAATAACGGAACCAGACAGGGATGCCCCCTTTCCCTTTTAGTATTTGTACTAACTATGGAGACGCTTCTGGAAAAAATCAGACAAATTAACTAAATTATGGGTATGAATTGCGACCCCAGAGAACACAAAACAGCCTCCTACGCAGACGATTTGCTTCTTTTTTTCACAGATTCTAAAACCTCAATCCCTTCCATTTTACAAGAGTTTAAACATTTTGACTAAATATCTAATTTCAAACCTCTGCCAATCAGAATTGCTAAATGGGCTCTTTGATAGGAAATTTTACCTTGTACAAACACGAGCAAACAAATTACACATCTAGGGGCAAGAATACCCCAGAATCCCGCAGATCTCTACAACTTAAATTTTGTACCCCTGCTCGAGAAAATTGAAAAAGATCTCATCTCTTGGAGCTCCCTGCCCATCCCTTGGTTCGGCAGAAAGAATCTAGTTAAAATGATATGCTTGACAAAAATCTTATATTTACTTCAAACCTTACCAATTCATTTGGCAGAGAAAGGGTCATGGGGTTAAGCATGAAACCCTTAAAGTAAAAAGCTCTGGTGGCATAGGTCTTCCAGACTTTGAAATTTATAGGATTGCCTCACACTTGAACCGCCTAGTGGATCTGACCCGCCAATCAAATCCCAAACTTTGGGTGGAGCTGGAACTTCTCTCTCTCTACAGAATAACTAGAAACATCTATTGGGGTCCACTCCATACAATAGAATTAATCTCAAAGAGATCCAAAACCCTTTTACCCAACTGACCTTCAATATTTGGCATAAAACCAATAAAAAACACAAACGCATCCCCTGGATTAGCAGTTTTACTCCACTCCTCTTATTAATCCACAACAAATTTAAGGCACTTAAACTAAACATTATACAAGACACCAATCTGTCTTCATTACAGTCCCGCTGTTCTGTAACTAATGATTCTGGACCCCAGGACATTTGGTTCATAAATGATCTGGGGAAGACCACCTTCAAGTATGAAGACCTAGACATTATTAGGGACACAATCATGACTACCTCTGCAGACATCATTGATACAGATCAGCACTTGCTATTTCACAAGTGATTCTGGAATCCCCAACATGTTAAAAATATAATCTTGAAAATATACAGGACTCTGACACAGAACGAGAAAAACCCACCTTAATCCACCGATGGGAGACAGAGTTAAATACCACTTGTACCGCAGACAATATAAAGAAAATTGTACGTAACTCACATTGACTTCTACCACCTCTAGTTTCCAAGAATTAAGTTATAAAATTGCATCTAGGTGGTACAAATCCCAGTACGGCTTAACAAAATAGATCCAGACTACTCCTTCCTCTGCTGGAGATGCTCAAATAATTTTGGTTCGTACACACATATTTAGTTTTCATGCCCGCTTATACCATCATTCTGGGAGGACATACAAAGAATTATTTGCCTTATTCTCAAAACTAATCTCTCTCTCTCCTCTGAGATCATCCTTTTAAACTTAGATGCATCAGACTTCCTAATTAAGAACAAATCTTTTTTTCCGTTCCTTATGGGTGCAACTAAAATCTTGATCCCTAGACATTGAAGAGATAGTACAATCCCCTCTGTTCCTGAATGGTATAACAAGGTGAATATTATCTGCTCCTTTGAAAAGATTAAAATCAGATTAGAAGGGGACAAATATTCCAGAATATTTGGAGGCTTTGATTCACCCTCAATGAAGACCGTTCATCATTAAAAGCTATTATTGTCCCCTAACTCCTGGTTTACGTTCTTCCCACCATTTGATTTTACTCTATTAATGCATTAATCTTTGTATACTCCCCTGGTACTTTACATTGCATATCTCAACAAAGCTGTCCATTGTTTGTCTATTGTTGGTTTGAATGATTCCCATTGTGATTACTCCCCTACCATAATTCCAGCTTCCTTGTCCCCCCCCCCCCCCCATGTCCTTAATGAATAAATAAATAGTGTATACAAAGGAAAAATACAAACTTACTGCTTATGTGTTTTGAGCAGATGGCTGCTCTTTAAGTCTCATCCGCACTTCTGTTTTTAGGTATTTTGCACCAATATTTGCCATAGTCATAGTGAGATGATGGTGAATGTGCAGTTATTGTGAAGACAGCATTGATACTGGTCACAGTTTGAGTCTTTCTTTTGCAGTAACAAGGTTGTTGTGGGGATCAGTTCCAGATCGTCACAGAAGGATCTGCAATGGTTAATGGATTTCATCAGGAGGACATTTTGGGAAGTTGTGTCCGATGTGCGCTATCTGCCAATCACCAACAAGAACGCGATAGAGTGGGAGGCAGAAGTACGGAGATGCTCGGTTGGGATCCTGTATCACACCAAACATCAGGGACGGCTTAATATTGTTGATGTAGATGGAGCGTTATATAATGACGAACTTCAATCACTCTGCCGTATTCTAGGTAATGGTCACATCTCAGTTTTTATTACACCTGGTCCTCATTTGGACTAATGCAATAATGAAACTTTATGACTGAGTTTATGAAATGTTGTTCACCATTCGAATGACAAGTCTTTGTGGACTTGATTTCTAATTTCACACTCTATGTGTGTAATTGGTATTAGGATTTATTTTTCTACTACCTCCCAATCACCACCATCAATGTCATACAACTAAACTGTAAATAGAACAAGAATACATTGTAGGAGAATATTTTTAAATTGGTGTTTTTGTGTCTCTCAGCATGAAATGATCCTAACTGGTAGAGTGGGGGCAGAAAAAGGAGTTATGATGAATGAATTGTTGTCACCTTCACTGAAGTTACTAGTCAATTCCTAAAGACATTACTTACTTAAGCCTAGATGCTTAGAGCAATCTTGGTTTCCTCAGTCCAGTCTTGGTTTATTATGTCAAGTTAGTTTCTCCTATCCAGTCTTGGTTTTTCCTGTTCACTTTTGGTCTCCATTATTTAGTCTTGGTCTATCCTGCCCATTCTTGGTTTCCTCTGTCCAGTCTTGGTCTTCCCTATCCAGACCTGAGGTCATCTGTCCAGTCTTGGTTTTCCTGTCTAGTCTTGGTCTCTCCTGTCCAATACTGGTATCCTCTCTACAGGCTTGGTCTTCCCTGTCTACTCCCGGTGTCACCTGCCCAGTCTTGGTTTTCCCTGTGCAGTACTGGTGATCTCTTCAGTCATGGTCTTGGTATTCCCTGTGCAGACCTGAGGTCACCTATCCAGTCTTGATTTACCATATCCAGCCTTGTTCTCTTTTGTTTAATTTTGGTGTCCTCTCTCCAGTCTTGGTCTTTATGTCTGCTCCTGGTGTCACCTGCCCAGTCTTATTTTTCCATGTGAAGTTCCGGTATCTCCTGTCCAATCCTGGTTGTCCCTGTGCAGTCTTCGTCTCTTCTATCCAAGTCTTGATTTATTTTGTCCCATCTTGATCTCCCCTATTCAGTCTAGGAGTCCTTTGTCCATTCCTAGTATCCTCTGTCCAATCTTGGTTTCCGCGGTATAGTCCTGGTGTCCCCTATTCAGTGCTGGTGTCCTCTGTACAGTCTTGGTTTCTACTGTTAAGTCCTGATGTTCCTTGTCCAGTGTTTGTCACTCTGTCCAAGTATTGATTATACTTATCCTATCTTGAGCTACCTTGTCCAGTCTTTGTATCCCCTGTCCACTCTAGATTTTCTCTGTACAGTCATGGGCTCCCCTAACTAATGCTTAATTTTTTTAAATCCAGTTTTGGTCTCTCTTGGGCAGTCCTTGTGTCCTATGTCTAGTCTTGGCTTCTTCTGTGCAGTGCTGGTCTTCTCTGTCCAAGTCTTGATTTCACTTGTGCAGTTTTGATTTCTTCAGTGTATGTGAGTCTCGCCAAGCTTGATAATGATTACCAATGATCATATATAAGATGCCTTTATATGAATAGAGCAGCTATTTGCCACACAGATTTTAGTTTTCACGATGTCTTCTATTGTATGATCTTCACCTTGTTTTAATTGCTTATATAGGCAAAAGTAAAGTCCTGGTCGTGTTGGATGATCTAGAGAATTGTCCTGACAGTGAGAGACAGAGGATTTTGGATGCACAACCTAGCCTGAGACATTTTTCATCTCAGCTCCTTCTCTTCCCTGAAAAAGACAAAGATGAAAAAGCCTATAAGAGGAAGGAAGAATTTCTTAAGATCCTTGGTAACAATGCAGCTCCTCGAATTCCCCAAGCCAACACTGCAAAGTCTATAGGTAATTTAAAATGGAGAAAATAACATATACACAATGCCAGTGTTACGTTCATGTGGGAAACTGAGCATCAAGCCTACATGAACATTACTAAGAAGGATAGGGAACACCAGGGGTACTGCAACAGATTAGCACCTCTCCCTATCATCTACTAGGGTTGGTGACACAGACCTACCTGAGCAGGGACTTCACCCCAATAAAGGGCGGCCTAGCGGTCTTCAGATCTGGGCTCTTGCTCTTCCTAGGAATCCACGCACCTAGGATAGGACACAAACATGCCACCATGACAGGGACAACTGGACAAAGTAAGCTGACACACAGAGCCAGAATCACACCATACAGCAGCCAAAATGCAAACACTAGTAGCAAGTGTTAAACTATAAATGCCAGGTATTAGTTGACATTTTGATCAAAATATGGAAGCCAGCAGGCCACGTCACAGCTCCTGGCTATACTGCTAGTCACTATACTAACCAAGAGTTCAGGGACACAATCAAACAAAACCCAAGACAAAAACCTTTCTTGCAGCCGCCACACATAGAACCTGATCACACCACAGACAGCTGACCACATCCCCACCTAGGAAGACAGCTTCATGTGTACTGACACAGAGCGATTGGCTGGCAGGAGACACACCCACACCCAGCCAGCAGTCCCTAACACCTGAGCAGGAAAACTCCAGAACACCTGTAGTATCACAGATCTCAGGAGACAGACGTGACACTACCCCCTTTAAATAAGGGCCTCTGGACCCTCAAGGCATAAAAAAAAAAATTGCAACTCCTCCAAAAGATACCACACAGTACAGGACCTTCGTGGTCACCATACCACACACTATTGAATGCATGTACCCCAAAAGGCAAAGGACACACACAAAAAAAACCTTTCTTGCAGCCACCACACATAGAACTTGCTCAACCACAGACAGAGAGAGAATGAGAACAGAGAACACTGATCACACCCACACCAGGGATGTCAGCTTCATGTGTCCTGACCTAGCATGATTGGCTGACTGGCTCAAATACTGTAGGCTGACTGGCTGACGCACACACGCCCAGCTAGCAGAATCGCCCACACCTGAGCAGGAGAACTTCAGAGCACCCGTAGAACCACAGGTCTCAGGAGACAGTTATGACAAGCAAGAACTATAGCTTGTAAGAATTAAATAAAACTGCTTATTGGAAGTACTTCTTTTAAACATATGAGGGGCCAACTTTCTTTAGATTTCCTTCCAGTCCTTATAAAGTGGTTGGCCTTAATAGATGGCTATCATTGTTGTTAGAGATCTTCAGTCAGTAACTATAAAGTGATGAAGATGATAGATGGACTCATCATGTCCATTCAGAGGATGAGGAGCATGGAATGTCATCAATCATTTTTTTTCCATCTATTCATAGTCATTCCAATCAGCTAAAGGAAACAGAATTCAAATAGAAAAGGTGAAGAATCTCATCTTATTGCCACATTGTGTCGTGTATACTGAGGGTCTGCAAACTATCCAATGGGCGGGTTTGAAGCAGGTACTGATCCTGACTTTCTCAAGGAAACTTGTAGAAGTCAATCATTAAAAAAGGTGAGGAGTTGGCGAAGACTCAGCCAGAAAGCCAATACAAGTATAAGTTACAAGGCTGCCCATTGGACGGTTAGCAGCTCATTAGCACAATGCATGTGGTGTGGCAAAGGCGTGATTTCTCTGTGAGTGCTAAATTATCAAATGGATATAAGGTATCTGAAGATTCTCTTTCGTGTTCTTGCCTATTGTTGGGGCTGCTTCAGGAGCTTCATTGGCTCTGATAAATTTCCTTAAAGTCCTTGGCCAAGGTGGAGTGGCTTGTGGACATCCTCATGCCCTACTCCGGAACACCAACCCATATGGCTGAGCTCACAAAGATGTGTTTTAAAAGGTTCTTTTTTACTGTAGATTTTTGGGAGGGATGCGATGACAGATAATTGTGTCGCATCGGTCTTCTAACCTGAACTCCACTGATCACAAAGACATTTTCTCTCAATCCTGTAAATACTGATTCAGAAGTCACTAGGCTGATCGCAGCCTCGCAATTACTTCCCACCGTTTTCCATACTGTGAGGTATAAAGGCCTCCTCGCTGTGGCCAGGACCTCCTCGCTGTGGCCAGGACCTCCTCAGTGGAGGTCCACAGCATAAAATTTCCTCTTTAATTACCGATCTATATATTTTGTTAGAGACAAGACATACGGAGAGGCTGGTGGATGTCCTTGGTGCCGGCATCACCGATAACTTCATCATTCAGGAGACTGAAATAATGTTGAGTTTTATCTCTCTCTTTCTCCGCAGGTTCATTTTCACTCCCTTTTAGCTTACCATCAATATTTACATTTGACGTAAGTCCTATAAAATATAAATGTCTTTCTGTCCTCTATATTGGTATAATGAAACATTTATAAAGTTCATACACTTATTCAGGGTCTCACTTTATCATGAATGGTCGTCCAGCTGATTGTCAGCCTGAGAGTTGTGACATTATATCATCTGAGATGTCCTCTAAATTAGTACTTGGGGAATCCTACATTGGGGCTGCATACATACGGGGTTGTGGTGATACATGCAACCCAAAGCCAAGTACTGTAGTCTGCCTCATGAGGAGCATACAGCTGATAGCGGCGGCATTGAGTATATCTCTCTGCTTGTGGCTGAGAAATTGACCAGCTAGGAAAAACATTACTGGTGCCGATCACGAGAATGTCTGTTCACCAGAGGAGAGACATTGGGTATCCACCTATCTCAATAACAACCACAAATGGTGGAGTGATACACTCACTGCTGCCGCTATTGACTGCGCTCTCTTTGTGAGACACACTATAGTTACACCAAACATTAAAAGGTATGATGTGCACTGAATGGCCACTTTGCTAGAACTCTCAGCACTTTCACGATTAGTGCTTGCCCGTATGCAAATTCTCCCCGTGACCCCGGAGTGCAGCATAAAATCAGGTGAAACGTTTTCCATGGATCTGTTTCAGTGTGAATCCATATTAGATGGGAAAATCCAGTGAGCTGAGCGACTTCCTATGAGGCCTGCTTGTTGGTGTTAGACTAACTGGAGGTAGGATTTCAATGTCACCCTTGCAGGGTTTTCTCATGTAATGGAAAGTATACAAAGAATGGTATACCGAGAGTATACCTAGAGTGGTGGAGAGTATACCAAGAGTGGTGGAGAGTATACCAAGAGTAGTGGAGAGTATACCAAGAACGGTGGAGAGTATACCAAGAACGGTGGAGAGTATACCAAGAATGGTGGAGAGTATACCAAGAACGGTGTAGAGTATACCAAGAATGGTGTAGAGTATACCAAGAATGGTGTGATCAAGGAAAAACATTCAGCGGAAGGGGATCCTGTGGATGGAAACAACTCATTGCTGAAAGGGGTCAGAGGAGGATATCAAGAATCATTCTGACCAACCGGCAATGTACAGTCAGGAGCAGCTGAATACAACTCTGGTGCTCCAACTAATGTGTCTGAATACACAACTTACCATTCCTTAGTACAGATGGACTATAACAGCAAATGACCAGTTCCAGCGTCATTTTGTCCAAGAGAAACAGAAAGGCGAAATTCCAGGGGGCAAACCAGTGCAAAATGTGGATCATTGAACAGTGGAAACACTTCCCATGGTCAGAGGAATTGAGATTTCTCTTGTACCTGGTGATGAGAGGGTCAGAATTTGACATAAGCATCATGAAATGAGGAGCCCTTCCTGTCAGTGTGGTGGAGGTGGAGTAATGGTGTCAGGAAGGGTATACTTTCTTCTTAAGGAGAGTACCTAGAAGATGTGTGAGGAGACATAAACTCATAAATACTCCTCTGGAAAATATGGAAATGGAAAGATGGAACAATACATCTACAGCACCACCTATTGGATGGCATAATTCCTGCAAGTCAATGTTAGACTTTTTAAATTGGTCTTATAACAATGACTAGGAATTATAAGCCAAAGCCAGAATCCATACACAGACAGCTGTTTCGGGGTGCTTGCTCCTCATCAGTGTGCAGCAGGTTTCTGGTTTGGCTAGTGAGAGGCCTATAGACATAGGTCAGGAAGGGTATCATTTCTCCTTAAGGAGTGTACTGACTGTGGATGACGAACCACTGTGTCAACCTACTGAGTAGATGATGACCCAAATATGCAGGGCTGACAGCTGACCCCGGTGTCAGAGGTAAGGTACTTGATGCACAAAACCCATATGAAGATGAGAGTCAGGGAAAGTACCGTGGCCTGAGCTGGTTACAGGGAGAGGGAAGACCCTTCCTATAAGCACGACCCTGCGATTCTTCTCTAGGTGCTGACTGACCCTGACAGAACAGAACACCTATAAAACAAAAGACAGATCAGTACCGGGGAGTACGGAAACAAAGGAGGAACAAGCTGACCAGGATAAACAGAGAAGTAGATACACAAGAAGAACAGACAGCAGAATACACGAACAGAAGAACAATAAAGCACAGAACACAGGATGATACCAAAATAATGGCAGGAGCAGCTGCTAAACATGAAGTCATGGAGCAGGACTCACAACAACACTGAAGCACTGTATGGAAGGCCCAGGTCAGCTATATAGGGCAGTGTTCGGAAAAGGTGTATTAGCTGAGCTGGAGGCCCAGAAGGAGAGCACCTAGAAGGTGAATGAGGATAAATTATAAGGCCATGCATGCTCCTCTGGGAAGCTTGCTGTGTGTATGGTTTCTGGCTTTGGCGTACAATTCCCAGTCATTGTTACTAGACTTGCTTAAAAAATTCTAACATTGATTTTCAGGAATGCTGCCTTCCAATAAGTGGCGCTGCAGAGCTAATTTTCCATTTTCCCATTTGCATGTTTTACCAGAGGAGCATGGATGCCCTTTAAGGGCTTCTACCCACTTGTGTCTTTTTAACGCTGCGATATCACTGCATCTTTAATCTGATTGTCAACGGGACTTTCTAATGTTACACACTTCGCGCATTTTTAACATTAGAAAGCCCCATTGAGAATCACGTAAAAAAAACGCAGCGATATCGCAGAGTTAAAAAATGCAAGTGGGTAGAAGCCCTTAGTCTCTTCCCACACCTTCTAGACGCTCTCCTTAAGGAAAAATGATTAACCCTTTCTAACCCATGTCTATAAGCCTCTCACTGGAAAAGCCAGAAGCCTGCTGCACACTGAGGGGCAATCACCCCCAAACCGCCGTCTGTGTATGATTTCTGGCTTTGGCTCACAATTCCTAGTCATTGTTACAAGAGTTGTTTAACCCCTTATTACCTTAATCATAACTCCTTTCTTTATCCATCGGTGTAGCTTTCCTGGCGTTCTTTATTTTTTTTTCTGACGACATTCATTGTGTGGGGTAGATAATGCATTCGTTTAATAGATCGGCCTTTTTTTGGAAGCAACGATATAGATTCTTTTATTATAAATATAACAAAAGGGAGGCAATTTAAACTTTTATTGCTTTTTTTTTTTTACAATTAGTAAAACTTTATTAATCTTGTTGTTACTTTTTTTTTTTAGTCCCCAGAAGGGGCAACATCTTGCGATGCTTTGATCACTCCTGCAGTATGATGTAATGCCATGGCATTACATCACACTGCGATCGAACAGGCAGTCTATCAGGCCACCCCACGGGGACGGCTTAATAGGCATTCTGACAGGACAGCCCTGGGGCCTTTCAGAAGGCCCCCAGCTTGCATGACACCCACACGGCTCCCTGCGATCTCATCGCGGAGGGCCGTATGGCACCCCCGAACATTGTTTGGGGGATTTAAATGCCACTATCACAATTGACAGCTGCGTTTAAAGGGCTAACAGCTCTGATCAGCCGGCTAAACAGAGCTGTTGCTGGGGAGTGTCGGCTGTAAGAAACAGCCAGCGCCCACAGCATACATACCCTAACGCTGCAACGTAAATGTACGCCCCACATCGGGTAGGGGTTAAAAAGTCTTACATTGATCTGCAGGAATGCTGACTTACTGGTGCTGCAGAGGTATCGTTCCATCTTCCCGTTTGCTGGTTTTTGTATGCCGCAAAGTGGATAACGATGCGGCGTGGGACTGGGGGCAGGGAAGGAAAGGGTTAAAGAGCGAGCTTAGGTAAAGGGGGTGGAGCTAAGACAGGAAGGAGACGGCCAGAGAGCGGGAAAGAGCACAAACGGCTTGGACAGTGAAGAAGAAGGACGCAGAAGAGCAGACGCCCACCCACCCGCCCTGGCAGATTGAGGGCAATAAGGACTTGTTGCGGGAGTAAAGGACTGTTCATGGAAGTTGTCACAGCTGGTGAAGGTAGGCCGGAAGCTTCCCATGCGGGCTACGGCGTAGAGGATGGTTTTCAAGCCCAAGGGAGATACAGGGGCTTACAAACGTCCTGTGGCCGTTACGGTTTTAAGAATTTCAGCAGTTTAAGGCATGGGAAGGTGTTAGACAGAAGATAGTTAAATTACGTTAAATTAAGTGAAACGGAAGATTAAAATATGTTTTAAATAAGCTAATAAAGCTGTGGCCAACCCACGTTTTCAAGCAAGAAGTTGTAAGTATATGTTTGGTATAGGTAAGTGAGCATACAGTTAAGATTAGTGTGCCCCCAGTCCTTGGCCCACCTGGGTTGATGGACAGACATGATGAATATATGTGCTTCTAAAGGAGATCTAGTGTGCTACTAGAGGGGAATCTCTAATACAGTGACCATTCAGTGTACATCTCCATGCTTCGGTCTTCATATAATTTTGCTCATTTCTCCATTCTAGACACATTAGTATCATTAGTAGTCCTTCATCTGACTCTTAGGCCGGGCACACATGATCGTATGTTTACCACGTATTACGTTGGCTCTGTACGCCCGTATGATGCCTGGTAACTCGCAAGCAATCAATTAATCAATCAATCAATCACATTGCCTTACGCAGTTCCGCTCACATTAGCATGTCAGAATTGTGTAGTATGCAAGCGCAAAATAGAACGCAGCAAGATAGAGCCCATTGCTTTCTATGGGCGCATATGTACACGCGCCAATACACAATTACATTGCATATGGGCTGCGGGTATACACATCATCGCTAAGTGACGGCTTGTGAAATATAAACAAGCAAAAAAAAGAGCAGATGTACTGCGCATGCGTGAGTAGGCATTCATGCACATTGCAATTTCACCGCCATTCGCAGGGTCTTGGCTGGCCCCAACACTGTAAAACACTGCGGGGTTAATTACATGTGAGCCCGGCCTTATATGGATAGACGTGGAAATTATTTTATAAATCCTGTTTTATTTTCAGAAAAGCAGCGAAACGTCTTCACATTCCAAACAGAAAGCTGTAACAAAGTCTAAACCACCCAACAAATCAAGCCTGAAAATCAGCATCTTCTCCAGGTCTGCGCCAACTAATTATGAGTGGTTGATGGATAGTCTGAAGATGAATATGATGAGATCAGTCGACATCTGTGCTGTCCAAATCACTAATAATTCCACCAACTTTTACTCTGAGCTCCGGAACTGCTCATTTGCCATCCTGTATCACACCCAGAATCAAGGACGACTCAATATCACGGACGTCACTGATGCCCTGTACAATGAGGAGCTCAAGGAACTCTCCAACCGTCTTGGTGAGTAAGAGATCTCACGTGAATTGTGCTGAGTCAGGCTCTCATGAAGTATGGAGATAATAGCTGTTTTTACTTTTCTACAGGTAAGGACAATGTCATTGTGGTGATCGATCACCTGCAGAACGCCAACACAACCGAGAAAAATCGGATACTGGAAGGCCAGCCCAGCATTGGTAGACTCGCCCAGGATCTATACCTGTTCAATAAAAAAATTAAGAACAGTGAGCACCTGGAAAATATAAAGCGAAGCATAGTGAGGAAGATGCAGAAGAATGAGGTCATGAACCCCGGTATGTATTCTGTATCTGGAAATAAGGTGTCACATTCATACTTTCTCTATACTACAGCTTGGTACAAATTAAATGCAACAGGCAAAATTTCTAGGTCTTATATAAGTACATCACTTGTATAGGAGGAATTATACAGTCCATTTCCATACATGCAGCTGAGGAGATGGTGACTGGAGGTACCATTGTTTCTACACAATATTCCCATGCTGCTTATCCAGGTTTTTCACTGAAGCCCTGGGAAGACTCACACAATGTTGTTTCTAGCACCTTGCTCACTCCTCAGACTCAGGAATAAGGCTGTAGGTAACTTTCCTTTAACCAGCTGTATGAGCTTGTTGTTACACCTAAGGTGCTGTTACCATGCAGGGCGGCGCTGGTTCCCACGGCCGGCGTGCGGCGCTCCGATGTCGGCTCCGGCGTCCCAGAGCTCTGCTCTCGGGGCTCTCCCGGCGGCGTGGAGCAGCCAGCGTGCAGCGGCGTGGAGCAGCCAGCGTGCAGCGGCATGGGCGTGTCCGCCCGTAGGGTGCCGCCCGCTCTCCTCCATCTTCCTTATGCAACAGTGGGAGAGTCGGCTCCTCCCACTCTCTGCCCCTGGGCGGAGGCTTTTAGTTAAAAGGCTGGCAGTGACCTGAGCTCACTGCCAGTTATTGGTTCTGCTAGCCTCTAGTCAGGTCTGTCCCAGTCTGTGCTAGTTGCTCGTCAGTAGCCTGTCTGTTTACCTGTGAGCTCCATCTCCAGACTTACTCTGCTTGTGAGGTTTGTTGGTTTGTTCCACCTGCCTCTTCTGTCGGCACTCTGTCCCCTGTTAGTAGTTCCATCTAGGTAGTCGCCAGGTCCCTAGCCAGCGCAGGGACCGCCGCCCAGTTGTCCGCCTGGGGTTAGCCAGGACCGAGGCAAGTAGGCAGGGACAGTGGGGTGCGGGAAGATCAGGGCACCCCACCTGGCGCTCTGGGGGGCAGAGTGCCGTAACATAATAACTGGCCCTTAAAAACCGTTTGTCATGGAGGCGATCAGTTCCCTCACAAACCAGCTGCAGGCCCTGGTGCCTGTGATCCAGGATTTATCTGCCCGCATGGTGGCCCAGGAGCAGCGGGGGGTGTTGCAGGGATTGGACACCGCAACCAGCCCCGAACCCAAGTGCCCTCTTCCCGAGGCGTTTTCTGGGGAGAGGAACAAGTTTTTTGTTTTCCGACAGGCGTGCCGCCTGTTTTTTCGGATGCGTCCCCGTTCTTCCGGGTCAGAGGCTCAGAGGGTCGGGCTGATAATGTCCCTGCTGCGGGGCTCTGCCCAGACATGGGCCTTTTCCATCCCCGAGGGTTCCCCCTGCCTGCAGTCTGTGGACTCCTTTTTTCAGGAACTCGGGGGTATCTTTGATGAACCGGACCGAGTGGGGTTGGCGGTTTCGCGGTTGTTGGCGCTGCGGCAGGGGTCGGCTTATGTGGAGGATTATTGCTCCAACTTCAGACGCTACGCGGGGGATACGGCATGGAACGATAGCGCGCTGAAAGACGTTTTTCTGCAGGGCCTCTCGGACGCAGTTAAAGACCTGTTAATTTCCCATCCCGTTCCTGGGTCCTTAAGGGAGGCTATGGAGCTAGCAGTGAAGGCAGACAGGAGGCTCAGGTCTAGGAAGCAGGACAGGCAAACCCGTAGAGTCAGGGAGGTCGGTTATCCCGGTCCCTCTTCCTCCTTACCAGTCCCTGTGTCCGAGCCGATGGAGGTGGATCCGCTGGACCCCAAAGAGCGACGCCGGATCCGTTTGTTGCACCGTCTCTGCCTCTACTGCGGGAAAGCTGGACACCGGGTGATAACCTGCCCACTGAGGGCTCAACGCTCGCAGCCGGAACCGGCGGAAAACTCCGAGTCCTAGGCGATTGCAGGGAGGATCGCCTAGGACTTCAGGTACTTCCTAAACTTTTGGTACCGTGTCATGTTAAATTCCGGGATTTTTCCCGATCAGGGCGGGCGTTTATTGATTCTGGAGCAGCCGCCAACTTGATAAGTCTGTGTTTTGTCCGTACTCTGATGGCGGAATTTGTGGCGCTGAAGACGCCAATTCATTTTACCAGTATTGATGCTACCCCCCTCTCTACAGGCCTGGTACGATGGAGGACCCCAAGATTACAGTTCACGGTGGGGATCCTCCACTCGGAAGAACTGTCCTTCCTGGTTATGGAGAAAATGTCGGTTGATGTGGTGCTTGGTATGCCCTGGTTGGCACTGCACAATCCCCAATTTGATTGGTCCACCCGGGAATTGACTCATTGGGGATCATCCTGTCATGACCACCTGTCTACTATAGCTGTGTGCTCCGCAGATACGGTGCTCATTCCGGAGTATTTGTCAGACTTTCAGGATGTATTCTCCAAAAAACTGTCTAAGGCTCTGCCTCCTCATAGGGAGTGGGACTGTGGTATTGATCTGATTCCCGACAGCCCCATCCCTAAGGGAGCCATTTTCAATTTGTCAGGCCGTGAGCATGAAGCCCTCAAGTCCTATGTCTCGGAGGCTCTGGCCAACCGGCATATCCGGCCGTCCAGGTCCCCTGCCGGGGCGGGTCTCTTCTTTGTAGAGAAGAAGGACGGGACACTAAGGCCTTGTGTGGATTATCGGGCCCTGAATAAAATCACTGTGAAGAACCAGTGCTCCTTGCCCCTAATTCCTGACTTGTATAATCAGGTGGTAGGGGCCCACTGGTTCTCCAAACTGGACTTGCGGGGGGCTTACAATTTAATTCGCATTAGAGAGGGAGATGAATGGAAGACGGCGTTCAACACCCCGTTAGGACATTTTGAATGTCTGGTCATGCCTTTTGGACTTTGTAATGCCCCCGCTGTGTTTCAGGGTTTTATGAACGCGGTCTTCCACGACTTTCTGGGGGTATTTCTGGTCATCTATCTTGACGACATTCTGGTGTACTCGCCTGACTGGGACTCACATGTGCGGCACCTGAGGTTGGTCCTGACCCGTTTGCGCGAGTATCAACTTTTCGTCAAGTTAGAGAAATGTACGTTTGGTTCTAAACAAATATCCTTCCTTGGTTATGTAATCTCACCCACAGAGATTCAGATGGAGTCTGATAAAGTAGCAGCAATCTCCCAATGGGTCAGACCAGACAACCTCAAGGCTCTTCAGCGGTTCTTAGGTTTTGCAAATTTTTACCGCAAATTCATTAGGAATTACTCAGTTATTGCTCAACCTCTGACCGACCTGACTAAGAAGGGGGCCAACTTGGGTAAGTGGTCGCCTGCAGCCCTTGAGGCCTTTAGCCGTCTAAAAAAGGCATTCACGACTGCCCCGGTGCTAATACAGCCGGACGCACAACTACCCTTTTTTATTGAGGTAGACGCGTCTGAAGTGGGGACAGGAGCAGTATTGTCGCAGGAAGTCAGTGGGAGGTCTGGGTATAGCCCATGTGCGTTCTTTTCGCGGAAGTTCAATTCAGCAGAGCGCAACTACGACGTGGGTAACCGCGAACTATTGGCTATCAAATGGGCCCTGGAAGAGTGGCGACACCATCTTGAGGGTGCTAGACACCCAATTACCGTATATACTGATCACAAGAATCTGGTATATCTCGCCAATGCTAAAAGACTCACAGCTCGTCAAGCCAGGTGGGCGCTGTTCTTCGCCAGGTTTAATTTCGTCGTGACATATATCCCAGGAGAGAAGAACGTGAAGGCGGACGCCCTGTCACGGAGTTTCGGGGTACCGGATAGTGAGACCATGACTCCCGAGAATATCTTAGCCCCCGGCGTGGTGGTGGCAGTTGTGGAGTCTAACTTCGTCCCTCAACTACAGGATGCTCAGCAGGACGCTCCTTCGGGAGTGCCGGAGGGCAGATGGTTTGTGCCTGAGACCCTACGCCCTAGAGTCATGGATGAGTCTCACTCGTCGGTTCTCGCCGGGCATCCAGGGTTCCAGGGGACCCTGGAGCTTTGTTCCAGACACTTCTGGTGGCCAGGCATGTCTCAGGAGATCCGCAACTTTGTAAGGGGTTGCTCGGTCTGTGCTCGCAATAAGAGTCGGCGGCGTCCTCCGGAGGGTCCTCTGAGACCGCTACCGGTTCCTTCCACCCCATGGTCGCACCTATCAGTAGATTTCATCACTGACCTTCCAGAATCCCAGAAGTGCACCACTATCTTAGTGGTGGTCGACCGTTTCTCCAAGATGGCACATTTTGTGGCGTTAAAAAAGCTACCCTCGGCAAAAGAATTCGCCACGATTTTTGTAAAGGAAATAATTCGCCTACATGGGGTTCCCCAAAATATTGTATCTGATCGCGGGGTTCAGTTTGTGTCGCAGTTTTGGCGTGCCTTCTGCAGAAACCTGGGAACGTCGCTTTCCTTCTCTTCAGCGTTCCACCCGCAGACTAATGGTCAGACTGAGCGGAAGAACCAAGATTTAGTGCAATATTTACGGTTGTTTGCTAGCGAAAAGGCTCATCAGTGGGCAGAGTTCCTGCCCTTGGCAGAGTTTGCACTAAACAACCGCCTTTGTTCTTCCACTGGGGTGTCTCCATTTTTTTGTGTATACGGTCAGCATCCTCGATTCCTTACAGCAGTCCCTACCCCGTCGGTCTGTCCTGCAGCGGATGTCGCCACAGATACGCTTCAGGGGGTATGGAAAGAGGTACAGAGGAACTTGGAGGCAACGGGGGCCTGTATGCAGTTGCGTAGTGGGAAGAGTCTGTCTGTGTCTGAACCTTACAGGGTGGGACAGAAGGTATACCTGTCTTCTAAAAATCTCAAATTGCGGGTTCCGTCCTTGAAGCTGGCGCCACGTTACGTAGGGCCGTTTGCCATCACACATGTGGTGAACCCTCTCGCCTACGAGCTGGGGCTGCCACCCACATGGAGGGTTCACAGGGTATTCCATAAGTCGCTATTGAAACCTTTTGTCCCCTCGGTGATGCCCACCTCCGGTCCCCCTCCGCCCACCCTGGTCCGGGATGAAGTTGAATACGAGGTCCAGGAGATACTGGATTCTCGTCGGTGTCGAGGAACCCTACAATATTTGGTGGCCTGGAAGGGGTTTCGACCAAAAGATCACTCCTGGGTGGCCGCACGTGATGTTCACGCTCCCGTGTTGGTACGGCGGTTCCACCGTCGTTTTCTGTATAAGCCTGGTCGAGTTTCCGGGGGCCCGGAGGTCCCCCGTCAGAGGGGGGGTAATGTTACCATGCAGGGCGGCGCTGGTTCCCACGGCCGGCGCGCGGCGCTCCGATGTCGGCTCCGGCGTCCCAGAGCTCTGCTGTCGGGGCTCTCCCGGCGGCGTGGAGCAGCCAGCGTGCAGCGGCATGGGCGTGTCCGCCCGTAGGGTGCCGCCCGCTCTCCTCCACCTTCCTTATGCAACAGTGGGAGAGTCGGCTCCTCCCACTCTCCGCCCCTGGGCGGAGGCTTTTAGTTAAAAGGCTGGCAGTGACCTGAGCTCACTGCCAGTTATTGGTTCTGCTAGCCTCTAGTCAGGTCTGTCCCAGTCTGTGCTAGTTGCTCGTCAGTAGCCTGTCTGTTTACCTGTGAGCTCCATCTCCAGACTTACTCTGCTTGTAAGGTTTGTTGGTTTGTTCCACCTGCCTCTTCTGTCGGCACTCTGTCCCCTGTTAGTAGTTCCATCTAGGTAGTCGCCAGGTCCCTAGCCAGCGCAGGGACTGCCGCCCAGTTGTCCGCCTGGGGTTAGCCAGGACCGAGGCAAGTAGGCAGGGACAGTGGGGTGCGGGAAGATCAGGGCACCCCACCTGGCGCTCTGGGGAGCAGAGTGCCGTAACAGGTGCTCTCCTTACTGGAGTTTCTAGAACTGTTTAGGAATTTACATAGACTTCTTTGACTGCTGGGAACCCCAGAATCCCAGGAATGGGGATCTGAAGGGTACCTGCATGAATAGAGCACCACTGGGTGAGCATGCTCCATTTAATGGGAGCACTGGAGATTACCAAGCCATTAAGCTTGCCTATCTTCAGCACTCCCATTGAAATGAATGGAGAGGCAGCTCACAAATGTGACTATTGCTCTGTTAATTCCTTGATGAGCTGGGCCACCATTCTTGAGATCAATGGGAATCTCAACGGTCGATCCCCACTGATTAGATACTTAACCTGATCCTATGGATAGCCTATGACTGTCTATCTTGGCACAACCCTTTTAACTTGAGGTGCTCTCTCTTGCTTTTCTGAGGTTCAGTTGGTTTTTCGGGGTGATGTTGACCCAAAGACAGAAAAAATTGTTTTAGCCTTAATTTATAGAAGCACCCAACATAAAGTAACTCCATGCTTATTCCTTCCATGTAGATTTTCGACAAGATACTGCTGAAAGGAAATCTGACACATACAGTAAAGAGCAGGACTTCCACAGTGCTCAAGGTTTATCCTGCAGTGATTCCAGTGATTTAGGGGAACCAAAAGCCAAAAGGCTTCTTGTAGACCTCAGCATGCTGGCTGCTTGTAGCTCCCAAGCTCTTGCTGAGGTGGAAAGAACATTCCAAGATGCACGTTCTTCGTTTTTTTCATTTTCTGAGAAATTAAATACAACATATACAAAATTAGAGGACTATAAGAAAGCATTCCAAGCAGATTACAGAGTGATGGAGCAAGAAATGCAAAAGTTGCAAAGTCAAAATGAGGACCTTCAAAGAACGAATAGCAACCTGCTGAAGCAGAAAAGAGAAAGTGAAGATGCTCAAAATCAGTTACTAGAAGCAAATAGCCAGACCATACAAGAGAAACAGCACACTATAGAGAGGCTTCATAAAGATCTGAGTGACAGGGACAGGATCATAGAAAGGAGAGATGAAAGAATGCAAGTAATGGAACAGGAAATTCAAGAACTGCAGAAGAAACTAAGAGAGAAAGAAGAACTACAAAAGGAAGAAGGAAAAGCCAGAAAGGAGACCCCACTCACTGGGGATACATTTCAAAAAGATCTGGATGACAGGACCCTAGAGGAAAACCGTGAAAGAATCCAGAAATTGGAAGAAGAAAATCAACAACTGAAAAACTGTATTCAAAAAATGGAAGATAAATCCAGGCAAGAACAAGCTGGACAGAACTGGAGACATGGGATGGAAAACCAAGAATCACAACAATACGAAGAGAAGAGCCCAATATCCTGGCCTGAAGATGATGAAATGACCCCATGTGAACACAGAAGCTGCAGTGAAGACACGAAGCATGGAGAGTCTAATTGGGACAGAACCCAAAGGCATCGGGATACAGTGTGTAATCAGTGGCCGAACCCTACAGAGATACAAAGCCCAATCTCAGAGGATAACCTGATAAAGCAGCTGAACTGTACAATACAGAAAAAGGATAAAGAGATCCGGAGGCTAAACTCTATATTGGAGTATAATACTAAATTTATAGAAGAACTACTGAGTGCATCAGAGAGCGGAAAAGAGAAAGCAGCAAGTGGATCAAAGCCTCAGCTGTATGGACGCCACATTACGGAATTCTGAATCTTCTCTTGTATACTGTCTTCACTAGAAGAAACCACAACCTGAATATCCCCCACGTACACAGAAGATGTTTTCTCCAAATGCTTTGAAGGGCCATTCAGCAACAACACATTTTTCCTCAAATGGTTGCCTGACACACTCTGGTTTCTCCTTTGTATATTGCAGTCACTTTCCTGCAGTGCAGCCCCCTTCCTGATACTTATCAGGCATCATCTTTAGGCTGAGATTTTTTACTTTCAGTTTCCCATCAATTCCATGATGCATCAGGACAGCATTAGCTGAGGCTATATTCTGCTGGGGGAACAGTTTAACCCCTTAGTGACCAGGCTTTTTTGCTTTTTTCCACTTTTGTTTTTTCCTCCTCCCTTTTAAAAAATCGTAGCTCCTTTATTTATCTATCGACGTCGCTGTATGAGGGCTTGTTTTTTGCGGGACGAGTTGTACTTTTCAATGGCACTATTTATTGTACCATATAATGTACTGAAAAACTTTTTTAAAATTCTTAGCGGAGAGAAATGGGAAAAAAAAACGACATTCCACCATCTTTCGGTGCGTCCTGTTTCTACGGCGCACAAACTGCAACAAAATCGACCTGATATTTTTATTCTATGGGTCAGTACGATTACTACGATACCAAACTTATATAGTTTTTTTTGCTGTAGTACTTGTATTTTTTTTAAGATATTTAATTTTTTTCAATTTTTTTCTGCGGTCATTTTGTGCGCGCAATAACTTTTGTTATTTTTCTGTCGACGTAGTTGTGCAAGGGCTCAATTTTTGCGGGATGTCCTGTAGTTTCCGATAGTATCAATTTGGAATACATACAACTTTTTGATCGCTTTTTATTGCATTTTTTCTGGAAGACAGGGTAGCTAAAAAGTGTATTTCTGGCGTTCTTTATTTTTTTTTTCGGACGACGTTCACCTTGCAGGAAAAATAATGCACTACCTTGATAGATCGGACTTTTACGGACGCGGCGATACCAAACACATATTTTTATTTTATGATTTAGATTTTTTAGTAATTGATATGGCAAAAGGGGGGTGATTTAAACTTTTATAACTTTTTTTTTACAATTTAAAAAACTTTATTGATCTTTTTTTTACTTTACTTTGAAGTCCCCCTGGGGGACTTTAACATGCGATGCTTTGATCGCTCCTGCAGTATGACGTAATGCTATAGCATTACGTCATACTGCTTTTTTACAGGCAGTCTATCAAGCCACCCTGTGTGGATAGCTTGATAGGCAGCCTGCTAAGGCAGCCCTGGGGCCATTCATTAGGCCCCCGGCTGCCATGACACCTGCACGGCTCCCCCGATCTCACCGTGGGGGGGCCGTGCGGGACCCCCGAACAGCGTTCGGGGCATTTAAAGGGTTAATAGCTGCGAATGGCCGAGCGCGGCTATTGCCCGTGGGTGTCAGCTGTAATAAACAGCTGACGCCCGCGCTGTATGGAGGGAGATAGCGGCGCTACCTCCCTCCATACACGTCCTGCAGATGCAGGACGTAAAAACACTATAGCGTGGTCACTAAGGGGTTAATTATCAGTACCTTCTATATTCACCTAAATAAGCTACATAACCTAAGTGTATAGTCAGGAGGATGAGCTGTGACCTCCTCTATTATACCTGTGTGATTATCATCAGTAGCTGTGATAAGAGAGTCTGTGTCCCCCTCTAGGAGGTTTCTGTTGTAGGTCCATGTAATAGCATCACATAGACTAAGAAAGTAACTAGAAATTGAACATATGACCCCAAGTAGATCGGAACTGGTCAGAATAGAGATCACATGACCATCTGAGGAAAGAAAGAGGCTGGGAGATACATACAGGAAGGAGTAACTAACTAAGGTAACACTAGCCCACTTATATATTTTGGGGGATAGCTACATAATGACTAGAAAATGGCCATTTAATCACAAATTCAATATAAAAAAAAATGCTGAAAGTCTGAGAGGATCATGCAGGGATCGGCTGGGATCTGGTCACACGGAACAGGCTCTTAGGGTTAATGTTCGTGACCTGCTAAGGGTCCACACTGCACCTCCATTGGACTCTCCCAATGATTGACCAGCTTACGACATGACTCTGTTATCTGCTGTAGGACGGAGATGTTTTCCACATGAAGCTTTGATTGTTCTCTCTAGTTTTAGGCTTTTCCAGAATGTTCCACCATCATCGCAGATGGAAGGCGTTCTATAAAAGTTTTTGTGCATTAATGATGCAAATAAAGGTTTAGTTACTATGACAACACTTCCTGCCGTGGCCTCCAGTGGGTCATTGCTATCATTGAGACATCACCATCTACATCACTGTTCACATTATGAGGGCATTGAAGAGGTTCTCCTACAGATAAATATTTCTCCTTAAGACGCTGCAAAAAATAACACTGTTTTCAGATGGAAACACTTAAGCACAGATGGATAGAGCTTTAAGTCTTCCCCCTCCGGAGCGACAATGGGGATGGAGCTCGGGGCACCTGTGTAGGGGCAGAGAGAAGGCAGTGCTGCACAACACATGATGAACGCTAAGGGCTCTCTCACACGACCGCAGGCTGCTGCGTATTAGGGGCGCAATTTTTGCACGCGTAATACACAGTGCCAATCTCACATAAACTAACTGGGCCTCACACAGCACGAAAAGCATGTGCGCAAAGAAAAATTTGCAGCATGCATTGTCATGGCACGTATTATGCACGCATACACAACAAGATGTATTTTTGGGGATTGTTGGCATGCAGCAAGTATGCATGACCGTTCACATTGTGCTTTAATTCAATTGCAGTGGTTTGGTGGCCATATCTGCCGGCTTGGAGTACACCATTCCCCATTAATAGAGATGAGCGAGCATACTCGTCCGAGCTTGATGCTCGTTCGAGTATTAGGGTGCTCGAGATGCTCGTTACTCGAGATGAGCACCACGCGGTACTCGTCTCAATTAAACGAGCACTGACCATTGAATTCAATGGAGCCGGCAATACAGCCGTCTCCATTGAAAGCAATGGGCTGCCGGCGAGCGCGGGATGAATTGTCGGGAAGAGCTTAAATATATAAGCCCTTACCTGAAAATCATCCTAAAATGTGTAAAAAAAAAAAAAAAAAATTATGTCAGCATAAAGATCGTTCTCCTCTGCCATAGCTGTAACAGCTGTGGCAGAGAAGAACGATGTTAGCCCATTGAATTCAATGGAGCCGGCAATACAGCCGGCTCCATTGAAAGCAATGGGCTGCCGGCGAGCGCAGGATGAATTTTCGGGAAGGGCTTAAAAATATAAGCCCTTACCTGAAAATCATCCTAAAATGTGTAATAATAAAAAAAAATGTGTACTCACCCTTCCGCTGCAGCCAGAGTTCAGCCGGGTCTGGCCGGCAGTTCTCCTGAACTGCTCTAAATAGTATTCAGCAGCCGGGGATTTAAAATCCCCGCCTGCTGAATGAGCTGCCTCTGATTGGTCAGAGCCTCACCAATCAGAGGCAGCTCTCACTCACACCCATTCATGAATTCATGAATGGGTGAGTGCTGCCTCTGATTGGCTCAGCGCAGGGACCAATCAGGGGCAGCTCTCAGCTGTCAATCAGAGGCAGCACTCACCCATTCATGAATGGGTGTGAGTGAGAGCTGCCTCTGATTGGTGAGGCTGTGACCAATCAGAGGCAGCTCATTCAGCAGGCGGGGATTTTAAATCCCCAGCTGCTGAATACTACACAGAGCAGTTCAGGAGAACTGCCGGCCGGACGCGGCTGAACTCCGGCTTCAGTGGAAAGGTGAGTATACATTTTTTTTTAATTTTTACACATTTTAGGATGATTTTCAGGTAAGGGTTTATATTTTTAAGCCCTTCCTGAAAATTCATCCCGCGCTCGCCAGCAGCCCATTGCTTTCAATGGAGCCGGCTGTATTGCCGGCTCCATTGAATTTAATGGGCTAACATCGTTCTTCTCTGCCACAGCTGTTACAGCTGTGGCAGAGGAGAACGATCTTTATGCTGACAGTGCGGGGGGGGGGCATTCTTGCCACTATTGTTGCTTAATAGTGGGACCTGGGAACTTGATTGCAGCCCAACATGTAGCCCCTCGCCTGCCCTTTCCGTTTCTGTGTCGTTCCCATCACTTTCTTGAATTTCCCAGATTTGCACAAATGAAAACCTTAGCGAGCATCGGCGATATACAAAAATGCTCGAGTCGCCCATTGACTTCAATGGGGTTCGTTACTTGAAACGAACCCTCGAGCATTGCAGGAAGTTCGACTCGAGTAACGAGCACTCGAGCATTTTGGTGCTCGCTCATCTCTATCCATTAACAAGATGCAATTTATACTATATGTTTATCCAAATACACATGTCACCCAATCACTCCGGCGTTGTTGCATTACGTAAGTCTAAATTAGCAAAGTGAATAGACTGGGTCCATTCACATGATCTAGACCAGTGATGGCGAACTTTATAGAGACTGAGTGCCCAAACTGCAACCCCAAACCCACTTATTTATCACAAAGTACCAACATGTCAGGGGGCAGGGCTTATCACAACGTATGATTTTACCTCTGTCATTGTAAAAAGGACAAGGCCGCTTCAAAATAGGCAGCGTGCTGATTTTTACCGCTTTATGGATGCGGAAATGCTGCAGAATTTATGGAAATTTCCTCTGAGGATGTTATGCAGCATTTCCGCCACATGTAAAGATACCCCTGTGGTAATAGTGACCTCCCACAGTGGCAATAGTGACCCCCCACAGCGGCCCCAGTGGTAATAGTGACCCCCCCACAGCGGCCCCAGTGGCAATAGTGACCCCCCCCCAGCAGCCCGAGCGGCAATAGTGACATCCCACAGCAGCCCCAGCGGCAATAGTGACATCCCACAACGGCCCCAGCGGCAATAGTGACATCCCACAGTAGCCCCAGCGGCAATAGTAATATCCCACAGTGGCCCCAGCGGCAATAGTGACATCCCACAGCGGCCCCAACGGCAATAGTGACATCCCACAGTGGCCCCAGTATTAATAGTGACCCCCCCCCCCCCCCCACAGTGGCCTTAGCGGCAAAAGTGAAAACCCACAGCGACCCCAGCGGCAATAGTGACATCCCATAGCGGACCCAGCGGCAATAGTGACATCCCACAGTGGCCCCAGCGGCAATTGTAACATCCCACAGTTGCCCCAGTAGTAACAGTGACAGCCCACAGCAGCAGTCAGTAGTAATAGTGCCCCCCTGAGGCCCATATACTTACCCCCTCCTCCTCTGCTTGGAGTTGCTGCTGCTGCTGATCCCAGGTGCACACTGGGATGTCAGTGTGCTGCCGGATGCCTCCTCCCCCTGCTCTCACGGAACCAAGTAGGAGACGTCAGGAGAATCCCGGCTGCACACTGATGTTATAGTGTGCGCCAGGATCAGCGCCGCTAGCAGCGCAGCTGAGTGAATACCGGCAGGGCAGCCCCTGCCAATATTCACCAACATTGTGGTGTGCGATGGTGGCACGTGCCAACAGGGAGGGCTCTGAGGGCTGACTCTGGCCATAGGTTCGCCACCACTGATATAGACCATTGTTCGCTGGTTGGACTAATTGTCCACAGACAATGAGGAGTTAATGGTTAACAGCTTGTGGACCGTTCTTCATGGGTTATTGTGGTCTTTTTATGCAGTTAAGTGTAAAGTTTCACTTACAGCCCTGCTATATCAGCATATATACATAGCTCTGACAGCACTCAAGTATAAAACATTTATAGCTCAGTAGCTAGAGATGAGCGAGCATACTCGCTAAGGACAATTACTCGAGCGAGCATTGTCCTTAGCGAGTATCTGCCTGCTCAGAAGAAAAGGTTCGGCTGCCGGCGCGGGTGAGCAGTGAGTTGCAGCAGTAAGCAGAGGGGAGCAGGGGGGGAGAGGGAGAGAGAGATCTCCCCTCCATTCCTCCCCGCTCTCCCCCGCCACTCCTTGTCCGCCTCCGGCAGCCGAATCTTTTCTTCCGAGCGGTCAGGTACTCGCTAAGGGCAATACTCGCTCGAGTAATTACCCTTAGTGAGTATGCTCGCTCATCTTTATCAGTAGCGCATGTGCAACTATTCTGCTTGGCTGTCTGTTACTATAACAACACTAGCAACACAGACCTATGTGCGTTAGTACACATGTGACTATGCTGGAGGGCTTGGTCATGGATCATGTGACTATGCTGGAGGGCTGGGTCACGGATCATGTGACTATGCTGGAGGGCTGAGTCACGGATCATGTGACTATGCTGAAGGGCTGGGTCACGGATCATGTGACTATGCTGGAGGGCTGGGTCACGGATCATGTGACTATGCTGGAGGGCTGAGTCACGGATCATGTGACCTCTGAGGGCTTGTGATGCTGCCTCTGTAAGTGATCAGTGGCCATGAACAGCTGCTAGGTTGTTTCCATATATGGACTCCAGACCAGATGCTTCCTCCTTCTCTAATCGTGTGTGTGTATCTGATTGGTTGTTTATCTATATATATAAAGCTGAAAGCACTCACTGACGCACTCACTGACGCACTCACTGACGCACTCACTGACGCACTCACTGACGCACTCACTGACGCACTCACTGACGCACTCACTGACGCACTCACTGACGCACTCACTGACTGACTGCCAAAAGTTCTCCAACTTCCCGATGTCGTAGAAACATGAATTTTGGCAGAAGCATAGATTATCTCCAAAATAGGAAAAGTAATTGGGTCCCAACAAGATTATTCAATTCTAGCGCAAAAGAATTAGCGTCAAAATTTTACGTACGGAATCTAATTTTCTCACTTCCCAATGTCATAGAAACTTAAAATTTGGCACGGGTATTGAATATGTCATAAATAGGAAAAGTAAATACGTCCAAACTCGATTATTCAATTCTATGCGCAAAAGAATTAGCGTCCAAATTTTACGTACGGAATCTAATTATCTCACTTCCCGGTGTCATAGAAACTCGAAATTTGGCAGGAGCATTGATTATGTCATAAATAGGAAAAGCTAATTGGTCCCAATGTGATTATTCAATTCTATGCGCAAAAGAACTAGCGTCCAAATGTTACGTACGGAATCTAATTATCTCACTTCCCGGTGTCATAGAAACTCAAAATTTGGCAGGAGCATTGATTATGTCATAAATAGGAAAAGCTAATGGGTCCCAACTCTATTATTCAATTCTATGTGCAAAAGAATTAGCGTCCAAATTTTACATACGGAATGTAATTTTCTTACATAGAAACTTAAAATTTGGCACGGCATTGAATATGTCATAAATAGGAAAAGCTAATGGGTCCCAACTCAATTATTTAATTCTATGTGCAAAAGAATTAGCGTCCAAATTTTACGTACGGAATGTATTTTTCTCACTTTCCGGTGTCATAGAAACGCGAAATTTGGCACGAGCATTGATTATGTCATAAATAGGAAAAGCTAATGGGTCCCAACTCGATTATTCAATTCTATGTGCAAAAGAATTAGCGTCCACATTTTACGTGCGAATGTATTTTTCTCACTTTCCGGTGTCATAGAAACGTGAAATTTGGCACGAGCATTGATTATGTTATAAATTGGAAAAGCTAATGGGTCCCAACTCGTTTATTCAATTCTATGCGCAAAAGAATTAGCGTCCAAATTTTACACACGGAATGTAATTTTCTCACTTTCCGGTTTCATAGAAACGTGAAATTTGGCACGAGCATTGATTATGTCATAAATAGGAAAAGCTAATGGGTCCCAACTCGATTATTCAATTCTATGCGCAAAAGAATTAGCGTCCAACTTTTACGTACGGAATGTATTTTTCTCACTTTCCAGTGTCATAGAAACGTGAAATTTGGCACAGGCATTGATTGTCATAAATAGGAAAAGCTAATGGTTCCCAACTCGATTATTCAATTCTATGCGCAAAAGAATTAGCGTCCAAATTTTATGTACAGAATGTATTTTTCTCACTTTCCGGTGTCATAGAAACGTGAAATTTGGCAAGAGCATTGATTATGTCATAAATAGGAAAAGCTAATGGGTCCCAATTAGATTATTCAATTCTATGCGCAAAAGAATTAGCGTCCAAATTTTACTTACGGAATGTAATTTTCTCACTTTCCGGTGTCATAGAAACATGAAATTTGGCACGAGCATTGATTATGTCATAAATTGGAAAAGCTTATGGGTCCCAACTCGATTATTCAATTCTAGCGCAAAAGAACTAGCGTCCAAATTTTACGTACGAAATCTAACTCACTTCTTGGTGTCATAGAAACATGAAATTTGGAACGGGCATTGATTATGTCATAAATAGGAAAAGTTAATGGGTCCCACCTCGATTGTTCAATTCTAAGCGCAAAAGAATTAGCGTCCACATTTTATGTACGAAATCTAATTCTCTCACTTCCCAATGTCATAGAAACTTGAAATTTGGCACGAGCGTTGATTATGTCATAAATAGGAAAAGCTAATGGATCCCACCTCGATTATTCAATTCTAAGCGCAAAAGAATTAGCGTCCATATTTTACCTACGGAATGTAATTTTCTCACTTTCCGGTGTCATAGAAATGTGAAATTTGGCACGGGCATTGATTATGTCATAAATAGGAAACATTAATGGGTCCCAACTCGATTATTCAATTCTAAGTGCAAAAGAATTAGCACCCAAATTTTACGTATGAAATCTAATTCTCTCACTTCCTGATGTCATTTTATATAAAGGAAACTTCGCATGGTTACCTCCCCGTGATGTTTCCTAGGTAACGCAGAGAACTATGCAAAATGGTGAACATATGTTTTTCCGGTATCTCTAAAGTAACCACGGCTTCAGATGATTTTCCGTGTGAACACCAGATAAACACCAGTACCAAATTAACTCGGGCGAAGACGGGTATATCAGCTAGTATATATATATATGCACTGCTGTGTATTGGTTTGTGCTTGACAATGGCCTTGATTTGGCCGAAACGCTGCTGATTTTTATGGAGCGATAATAAAGGCGGCACCTTAGGGCTTTTACCCACCAGCGGTCTTTTTAACCCTGCAATATCGCTGCCTTTTTTTCAATGGGGCTTTCTAATGTTAAAATAGCATCACACAAAAATCGCAAAAGCACAAACTTGCGATTTTTGTGCGATGCAATTTTAACATTAGAAAGCCCCATTGAAAAAAGGCAGCAATCTCATAGAGTTAAAAAAAAAACGCTAGCGGGTAAAAGCCCTTATGATGCTGAATGTTAAAAAAAAATCCCTGTGTGCTGCTCTGCAGTGTGATTTGGAACATGTGGTAAGTGTCATTTGTCTTTGAGACAGCGTTCCGTGCCGTTGTGAAGGTATCGTGGCAGAGCTGGCGGAATTCCAATGCAGTCAAGTTGTTGGGGCCGTATGGTGGGGGCGGAATTTGTTTCTGTACCCCGAGGTGCAGTATCCAAGATTATGACTGCATAGAGTAAGACTGGGAAAAATGCATCCGACAAATATCAGCTTGGACAGAAATGTGCGCTGAGTGACAGAGGATCCTTGCGTAGGCTGTCCACCCCTATATATTGTAATGGGTGGCGAATGGCCACTCCGAAATGGTAAAGGTGAAGTAAACCTACGTCTGTGAAGGAGGTAGACCTCTTCTCTGACATAAAGTTCTCCAGTGCCCATTGGACCACCTTCAGAACATAACTCAATGGTGATTGTGTAAGAAGAAGTACATCGGGGTGTGGAGACGCTTGTCCGGCGTCACCATCAGGATGGTAAGACCATTTCCAGTGCAAAGAAAGACACTTGATTTGAAAGTGCGCAGTCTGAGAATCCTAACGCTCAGTTACGTGTCTGCAGCCGTCTCTTCCCGTGAAGTTGAATCATTAAATTCTGAAATTTCAGAGAAATTGTAAAATAAGGTTAATTTACAGCTCTGAGTACAACGATGGAGGTGCAGAGCGTCTCACTTCATCCAGAACATATTACCGACGTTCTGGATCTACAGTGCTTCTACAGTCTGCTGGCGATTGGGCCTGGGGAAAAAACGAAGTCAAATGGAAGCATTAAAAAATTTTTTATCATTAAATTTAAAAGGAAAAAGCGGATCGGTTTAAATTCAGTTTAACTGCAGCTTCTCTGCTGCAAAAATGGAACAGAGAAACAGAAAGCCCTAATGGAGCCCAAACACAGACGTTAACAGACCATTATTGAGCTTATTTCCTCCTACACTCAAAAAAGAAAAAAAAAAAAAATTGCTTCCCCCAAAATTATCCCTTGTGAGTGTAAGTTTGAGATCTTAGATATTAGATTCCGACCCCAGTGGGGACAAGCATTGACCTTGGTGACAGCAATCTCTGTAGGTAACAAGTAATATACGACTAGACATCCGCACATATGTCTACAGCCGGTGTCCCAAAGTGGTGGCATGTAGTCTTCGGCCACATTTACACAGGTGAGTGCGATATCAAACTGAGTTTTGAGCTCCTAAGAATGTGATATTACCTGCGACTGCAATTCCTGATATTATCGGAATAATATCATATTCCATGTACTTCACTGTCTGCTCCAAACTGGTTATAATGAGAAGTTGCATGCATGCAGATGTATTTGAGTCTGAGCCCGTCGTTGGTCATTCTCTAATACACTTCTGGTTTATTCACATCATAACAATACAGAAATAGTTGGACAAGACGCATCAATACAAATGTACGCCCCAACATTGTAACAACTCATGATTGGCTTAGTATATAATGACTCTAATGATGTATGCCGCTACCAAACACGTAATTTCTAAGACTCAAGTAGCATAAACTTTATTAATATCCCTGCCTCAACCATAGGAATGCGGGAGAGGAGATAAGAAGCAGCTACCCCTCTGGGAATGAGCGCCCCAGAGTTTTCTGTGAGAATCACATCTGGAAACAGTGCTCAGAAGAATGTGTAGCGGGGGGAGGTTGGAGATAGCGCATAAGAATGAACCAAAAACACACCAGTGTACAATATTGAACCAATTAACCATTTAATTGCTAGCTATTTCCTTTGAAGGTAGATATATAGTTTGCCTAGGCTGATGTTAGAAACACATTTCTTATTACTATAACACTATACACATTCAATTTTCACACATGGTTTTCACTTGTGTGAAAATGACATGTTGTTTCAATAGGAAAAAAAAAAATCACATCACACTCCCATAGAAAATAATGGGAGATATTGCCCAAAAATAAGACATGCTGCAATTTTTCTTTCTTGAACTCTTGGACCGAGAGAAAAATCACCCATCTGTATAAACAGATAGAAGATACTAAGGCATTTTCTTAAGGTCTTAGAGCTTCTGTAAATAAAGATCAGCCTCTTGGTCTTTTTTTCCTTACTATTCTCTTGTCTATAATGCAATACTCAGGTGTTGCTACTCTCACGTACCTGGAGTACACTATGATGACAAACGTATTGGGATGACATTTCTGCAATCTGGTGTGGGGCCTCCGTGACTGCAGTTGCAACACCCCAGAGGGGAGACCCCAGACACCTGGCAAACATGAAGAGCTGGTAGGGATAAGTGCTGATGTGTCACGGTGGCACTTACCAGGCTCTGGTCCTGGAGGGATGACACGTAGTCAAGGCCAGAGCAGGATTGCAGATCGGCTTCGACACTCCTGGTCCATGCGGCTCTGTGTTAGCACTCTCAGGTAGACAAGATGGGAGCCCTCTGGACACAGATTGAAGACCTCTTCCCGCTCTCAAGCACTCCTATTTATATCTTCACTCATGATAGGTAATGCCAATAAATGGCATGGGGGAGTAGTAGTACTAATCATTCGTGATGCCATCGTTCCCACACACCGGTATTCTACGCGGCAGACAAATGAACACAGAGACTTGTGTATAGTACCTCGGGTCCCCAGGAATGGTTAGGGCTCGGTATAACTTTTACAACAAGTAATGCAGGTGAAATTCACTTTAAGCACAGCAGGCTGCAGCTTAGAGGTAGGGACGATACACAGGATGACTACGGTTCTACAGTCCATGTTATCTGCATTTCACCGGTCATGGATTGGGAACACTCCAGAGAAGGAAGGGGGGTAGGGGTCACTCCGCAGACTCTCTGGCAGACTGTTATCAGGCAAGGCTTAAACAATAAACACCCTGCATGGCAGGCGTGTGGGTGTGACTCAGTAAAGTACCTCTGTGCGGTGATCCTAACTATGGACGGCCGCACAGGAAAAGCCTTTAGTGTGAACTGGTACCTGTGTACAACTTTTGGTAGGGCTCTCTCTCTGATGGTGGGACTCATTCCATTCACATCCACTCTCCAAACACTCCAAGATGTTGCTGTTCTTCCTCTATCTTCACCTACATGGAAGCTGAAGGTGCTTCCATGCGGCTCTGTGTTAGCACTCTCTCAGGTAGACAAGATGGGAGCCCTCTAAACACAGATTGAAGACCTCTTGCCACTCTCAAGCACTTCTATATATACACATTCACATGACAAACATACATCTACATGAAGGCAATGATTTTATTAATATTAACTTCTCAAGTGCCACAGCTGTGCAACACACACTGGATATGACAGGACAAGCTTTGCACAGTGCACCTACATAAGACAAACATATATGACACTTATGGAGGGGACCAGGATGGTGTTTTGGGCCACTACACAGTAACCCCCTTAGCCTGCTCTCCACCAAATTCTGATAGATGTGTGGAGGGTTTTGCCTCCATTCCTCGAGTAGATCTTCAGATTGTGACATGGCATTCTAGTTTGTCCCAAAGATGAACAATTAGATTGAGATGCAGACTTTCGGCTGGCCAATGAGTTTTGCAGATATTCGGCTCCACAAATCCAGCCTCTACACTGCTTGCTGTATGACATGGTGCTCAGTCATGTTGGTGGAGACACAGAGATGTACCAAAGAATTGCCACAAGGTTAGTAATGCCTCATTGTCAAGAATTTCTCTTTCTTCAATGGTGTTGGGTGGCCCTAGTCTTTTGCAGCAGACCCCCCCCCCCCCCCCCCCCACACACACACACGCTAGAACAGAACCTTCTCCAAACTTCACTGTTGGGATGCAGTCACTGTTGGTAAGACACTCTCCAGGCAACTGCCTCACTCAAGTGCAGTCATCTGCTCAATAAATGGTGTACTGTGGTTAAATTGTCCATAACACTTGCTTCCACTCATTTATAGTCCAAGAACAACTCTCCAAGCACTCTCACAGATCCCTCTGTGCATTCACTGCTGTGATGTTGGGCTTGCATGCAGCCGCTCGTCCATAACCTTTCACTTACAATTTCCTATGGATAGTTCTGGTGCTATTGGATGTTCCAATGGCCGGTGAGATCAAGTTTTTTGGTAGATAATGTGTGTGATGCCTTCACAGCTCATACAAGGCTTTGTTATCCATGTTCTGTCAGTTTACAAGGTCACCCCAAACGTGGCTATACCGTACACACCATGTATTTTCTAACAGAAGACTTTGGAAGGTCCTAAAGCACTGCTATGTCCCATAATCATTGGTTAGTGACATCCCACCACCAGAGCCCGTTGTCGGCTCTACACCTGGTGACATCCCACCACCAGAGCCCGTTGTCGGCTCTACACCTGGTGACATCCCACCCCCAGAGCCCGTTGTCGGCTCTACACCTGGTGACATCCCACCCCCAGAGCCCGTTGTCGGCTCTACACCTGGTGACATCCCACCCCCAGAGCCCGTTGTCGGCTCTACACCTGGTGACATCTCACCCCCAGAGCCCGTTGTCGGCTCTACACCTGGTGACATCTCACCCCCAGAGCCCGTTGTCGGCTCTACACCTGGTGACATCTCACCCCCAGAGCCCGTTGTCGGCTCTACACCTGGTGACATCTCACCCCCAGAGCCCGTTGTCGGCTCTACACCTGGTGACATCTCACCCCCAGAGCCCGTTGTCGGCTCTACACCTGGTGACATCTCACCCCCAGAGCCCGTTGTCGGCTCTACACCTGGTGACATCTCACCCCCAGAGCCCGTTGTCGGCTCTACACCTGGTGGCATCTCACCCCCAGAGCCCGTTGTCGGCTCTACACCTGGTGACATCTCACCCCCAGAGCCCGTTGTCGGCTCTACACCTGGTGACATCTCACCCCCAGAGCCCGTTGTCGGCTCTACACCTGGTGACATCTCACCCCCAGAGCCCGTTGTTGGCTCTACACCTGGTGACATCTCACCACCAGAGCCCGTTGTCAGCTCTACACCTGGTGACAGCCCCCCACCAGACCCCGCTGTCAGCTTTATACCTGGTGACATTCCCCACCAGACCCCATTGTTAACTCTACACCTGGTGACATCCTACCACCAGATACTGTTGTCAGCTCTACACCTGGTGACATCTCACAACCAGACCCCGTTGTCAGCTCTACACCTGGTGACATCCCCCACCAGACCCCGTTGTTAGCTCTATATCTGGTGACATCCGACCACCAGACTCCATTGTCAGCTCTACATCTGGTAATATCTGATGGTTTCTGTGAGGATGGATAATTCCAGGAGTCATAGACCCGGTTCTTCCAAAGCATATAGGCGTTTACTTAAAGCAGTCCATCTTTACATGGCAAACAGAAAAGTCCATAGCCATGTTCCTCACACAGTCCTGGCACAACCAACAAAAGCACTGCACTGACCTCCACACTAATTGCTCAGGTGAGCCTTTATAGCAGTGAATCCTCCCACAATCCTTTTCAGGAGTCCTATAAAGTCATTCATTGGCTGCTGGTCTGCCTCTATATCCTCAGAGCAGACACCCCGCTGCAGCCACTCCAGTGCAGGTAAGTACAAACATAATACATTTTACTCAGAACATTCCCTTAGCTGTAGTACATGGTTCCCAGGAAAAGAAAGGGATAGATCAAGCATTAGGTGGCCAGCCTAATGAGAAAAGCAAAGAAGCGTTCACACCCATTCACACAGAAGTGTTGTGTAAGTAAGGGAGCGCATGCATCACAACTAAGGTTATACATGTAATGTGAATGACAAAACAAAGGAAACCTTATATATCTTCGCAGTTTCTGTCCTGGGATATGTCTGTGTGATACTCTTTTAGGGCTTTTACCCACTAGCGTTTTTTTTTTCGCTGCGATTTCGCAGCGTTTTTTTCCAAATGTCAATAGGACTTTCTAATGTTAAAATCACATTGCATAAAAATCACAAGTTTGCGTTGCTGCGATTTTTGTGCGATGCGATTTTAACATTTAAAGTCCCACTGACATCTGGAAAAAAAAACTGCGAAATTGCAGCGAAAAAAACCCCCGCTAGTGGGTAAAGCCCTTATATCTAATGCTCACACATCACCAAACAGCACATGATTGGGTGTGTGTGTGTGTGGCGGGGGGGTCAATACTTTTGTTAACATTCTGTATATTTGCCTGCTTTGATATAACATAAAGGGGCCGTGATGCATAATGTAAGAGGAAGACAGGCTATGTGCTGCCAGGATACATCATTGTAAATGGCCAATCAGGTATTATGTGAGGTTGTGTACACTGATGTTCTGCTGTCTGTGTGAAGTTTCATGGGGGGTTCAGTAAACTGCACCTATGAGATTTAACAGACCAGATCCCATCTGTCCGTATATGAGGGTCTCGGGCCGCCTGCTACGCGCAAGCATTTATATTCCAAGTAAATGATATCAGGTTTATGTTTTGATCAGAATGCAGGATATGAATAAAACCCAATGTAACCCCAGGAAGGGAGCATTGTATGCAGATGAAGCTAAGCAGAGAATCACCATAGTGGGCATCAGCGGTTCTTTTATTTGATGTTCACTGGACTACAATTCCCAGCACACCTTGCTTCTGCAATCTTCTTCATTCTGGAAGAGGAGTAAATGTAAAAGAAAAGACTGATTGGCTGAGGAAAGACTGGAGAGGTTGCTGTGCAGGAAGTAGAGAAAGACCCTCATGGCCGGGAGAGACAGACTGAGCATTTCTTAGGCCACTCCCACACAGGCGTTTATAAACACAGCATTTTACCACGTTGTAGGTCGCCTGCAGACGGCCGGGTCGGATCCCGCTGACAGAATTCTCACAGCGGGATATGGACCCGCGCCCCTGCATAGCCCTGTGGCTTACCAGCTCCTGGCATATTCATTCTCTATGTGCCGGCTGCCGGCCAGCCGGCGCATGCGCAGAGCGGAGCCGGCCCATCACCACTGACGTTTCTGTGCGGGCCTTGAAATAGAACTTGATGCAATTTGTTTTCCACGTGAGTTTTCACGCAAACAAATCATGGCCATCTGCCTAGGATTGCGTTATCTAATGCAATGCTATGCAGGCGGGCACGGGTGGGAATTCTGTGGGAAATCCCGCCACGGAATTTCTACCCGTGTGCAGGGGGCCTTAGAACTACATTTTTAACGCGCCCCATCACTGTAGTGGGTGATGTGGTACATTAAAAACACGCTGAATGCACGGAAATAGATAATGGGAGAGATCTCTGTATTGTCCCTTGATATATTTATATAGTTATTAAAGCGCCCCCTTGTTACAGTTCTGGGTATAATAGATGATGGGAGAGATCTCTGTACTGACCCCTGGTATATCTATACATAGTTATTAGAGCGCTACCTTGTTAGTCTCCTGTATAAATAGATGATGGGAGAGATCTCTGTACTGACCTCTGATATATCTATACATAGTTATTAGAGCGCTACCTTGTTAGTCTCCTGTATAAATAGATGATGGGAGAGATCTCTGTATTGTCCCTTGATATATTTATATAGTTATTAAAGCGCCCCCTTGTTACAGTTCTGGGTATAATAGATGATGGGAGAGATCTCTGTACTGACCCCTGGTATATCTATACATAGTTATTAGAGCGCTACCTTGTTAGTCTCCTGTATAAATAGATGATGGGAGAGATCTCTGTACTGACCTCTGATATATCTTTAGATAGTAATTAGAGCCCCCATGTTACAGTTCTGGGTATAAATAGCTGATAAGAGAGATCTCTGTACTGACCCCTGATATATCTATACATAGTTATTAGAGTGCCCCCTTATTACCGTTCTAGGTATAATAGATGATGGGAGAGATCTCTGATATATTTATACATAATTAGGTCACCTCTCAAACGTCTTTTTTCTAAACTAAAAACCCCAATTTTGATAACCCCTCTGGGTCTTGTAGTCTATCCATTTCATTTATTACTTAGGTTGCCCGCCTTTGAACCCACTGAAGCTATGATATGTCCTTCTTGAGTACCGGTGCCCAAAACTGTACACATGATTCCATGTGTAATCTGACCCTGACTTGTTAGGTCTCCTTCACACTGGAGAGGGCAATATGGGGCCATGAATCACAGCTTGCCAACATGTGAAAGCCCCATGGATGCGAGGCATTTTCATGTGAAAACCGCCCTGCATCACTTTGGGGATGAAGGATCATGGAGTTCTCCCATTGCTTGCAGCGGGGCGAGCGCTGCTGCCGTAGGCACCATTAACTCCTTCCCGCTCCTGGACGTACCTGGTACGTCATGGCAGCCTGGTACTTCCCGCAACATGACGTACCTGGTACGTCCTGGAGATAGCACGGGATCACATAAGATCCCGCGCTATCCCGCAGCGGGAGCCGGCTGTCAGTCACAGCCGGCGTCCCGCTGCAACAGCGGGGGGACATCGGAGATGCGCCCCCCGCTGTTAACCCCTTCCCTGCCGCGATCTAAGTAGATCGCGGCAGGGAAAGAGTTCACAGAGGGATCGCGATCCCTGTGTGTCTCCGGCCAGAACTCGCGATGTTATCGCGAGAGCCCGGCCTGTCACCATGGCAACAGGACGCCAGACACTGGCGTCCTGTATTGCCTGTGCCTATAATCGCTGTACAAGCGATAAGGCATGGCAGAGCAGTAGCTCTGCCATGCCTTATGACAGCGATCATAGGCATAGTGATGTAAGTCCCTCAGAGGGACTCAAATAGTATAAAAAAAAGAAAAATGTAAAAAAAAAAAATGTAAAAAACCCCTTTTTTATGCTTTTTCTAATATTAGCATAAAAAAGGGGAAAAAAAACTAAAACCCCACATATTGGATATTGACGCGTCCGTAACGACGTGTACAAAAAGTTGAACACGCTTTTTATTTTGTACGACAAAAAGCGTAAAAAAAAACGCTAAAAAACAGAGGCAAAATGCTAATTTTTAGCATTTTGCCTCACAAAAAATGCAATAAAAGTGATCAAAAAAGCCGTACATTTCCCAAAATGGTACCAATAAAAACTACAGCTCGTCTCGCAAAAAAAAAAGCCCTTAAAGAGCTCCGTACATAGAAAAATAAAAAAGTTACAGGACTTTGAATGCAGTTATAGAGAAAAAAAAAGATTTCCAAAAAAAGGGGGTTTTATTGCAAAAAAGTGTAAAAACCTAAAAAAAATATAACAATTTTGGTATTGTTGTAGCCGTACCGACCCGCAGAAAAAAATTAGTGTGTCATTTATGCTGCATGATTAACGCCGTAAAAAAAAAAAATAAATCTATGGCAGAATTGATGCGTTTTCTCTCCCTGTTATCATTAAAAAAAAAAAAAAAAATTTTACGATATTGTCTATGTACCCAAAAGTGGCACCGATAAAAACTACAGATCGCCACGCAAAAAACAAGCCCTTATACGGCCGCGTCCACGGAAAAATAAAAAAGTTATGGCTTTTGAAAAATGGAGATGGAAAAATACCAAAAAATCGCTTGGTCCTCAACGCCAAAATAGGCCATGTCATTAAGGGGTTAAAGACAATGGACGTTCTCGTAGAAAAATAGGACATGCTGCGATTTCTTTGCTATTCAAAAGAATGGGATTCATATATGTGTAAGATTTGTGCATCTCACAACACACAAATATCACATGATTTCATGCAAGTGTGAAGGCAGCCTCAAAAGGAAGAGCAATGTTCTCATCATCGGCCCCTAGACCTCTTTTGATGCATCCTATGATCCTATTTGCCTTTGCAGCAGCTGCCTGACACTGGTTGCTCCATAAAACACTTTATAAAAATAGTTTCTCGCTTCGGACAAGCTATCTGTTCCTGCATTATATTCATGACATACACTTTTTGTCCAAAATAATCAAGCACATAGAAGTTGTCACTTTCTTTAAAACTTGATATACAGTTCCATCTTAGGCAGATATACGAGGGGGTCCTGATAAGTCTTTGGCTTTACCCAGAAAGAAACGAGATAGGAAGATGAAACTTTACATTTCTTCCATATACACTCCACTGATGCCAACACACGTCTTACATCGGTATTCCAAGTTCACAATCCCCATGATGTCTGCAATTCCTGCAGCTGACATTGGCCGATTCTCCAGTATGAGGTTGTGCGCAGAATCGACGATCTCCGGAACAACAACCTCTCTTGGTCGTCCAGGACATTCCTCATCATTGGTGCTGAAGTGGCCTGTTTTAAATTTGGCAACCCAGTTCTTAACTGTAGAATAGGAAGGGCATTGATACCCCAATGTCTGTGACATATCACCATGAATATCCTTCACGGACTTTATCACTCCTCTGCTCTGATTTGCTGTGAATATCGCCTTAGACTCTGTGATTCTGTGTTCCCGCATGCCTAGATCACTGTTGCCATAAGCTACAAACACAACATTTTGAAAACCTATATTAGACACATAAGGTATTCATGTGATGTAACATTCGTTACCATAGAAACAAAAGAAGAACACAATGCCAAAAACTTATCAGCAGCCCCTCGTATAAATGATGAGAGATGTGGTGTGATTAGATGAACGGTCTTGCTTCCTGAGATCCTAAAAGTGGTTCTACCCTTGGCCCATAAAAAGGTTCTCAGAGGCTCCTTGTGTGTAGTGACCTCTTTTTCCGCTTGTGTAGACCTTACTGACCACTGGACGCGCCTCTGTGGCGCAATCAGAGATTTTGTCTAGTTCAAAGAAGGGGTGCATTATTGAAATGTGAGAAGCTGGATTGTCATGTCAAAAAATTGCCCCCACCTGGGCTGTTAGGAGGTGTTGGGACCAATGAATACATGAGGTCACACAGAAGGTGACTGGGCTCAGAATGCCCTCAATTGACCACCTGTAGAAAGGATCGTCTGTTCATCCACTTAATGAGCAGCTTTAACGGTTTCATTATCTGCCATCCAAACACAGATGGCACCATCTTTACATGCCCCTTCATCTGTCAGAAACATTTCCAGGTACTTGGCTGAATGACATTTGGCCTCATGGTACCCGTTATGTGCACTACCTTTGATACCCCAATAGCATCACCTCCATTTGCAGCGGTGTTGTGAATGTCTAAACTAGACTTACATGGAGTGGAACTGAATTGGTTCCCGTCTGCAGTCCTCGGGGTGAGCGGCTCAAATCTGCCTTTGCTGTGGAGCGGCACACTGCCCCATGCTTGTGATGGACTGGGGGGCCATCGCATATGACAGTCGGTCACCCCTAGTAGTGGTATAATGGATAATGATAGTTCAGCAATATGTTCAGGACATCCTGCAGCCACATGTGTTCCTCTCATGACGGCTTCCAAGAGGCAGCAGGATAATGCTCAGCCGCACACACTAAGGCAGTGGTGGCGAACCTATGGCACACGTGCCAGAGGCAGCACGCAGAACCCTCCCTACTGGCACGCGCCGCCATCGGCTGCTCACCACTTGTGAATACCGGCAGGGGCCCCTGCATACAGGACAGTGGCGAGGCTGGAAGCACTGGGACAGAGGACAACGCCGACCCTGGGAGCTGCGGCGGGAGAGGCTGAGGCACAGGAGGAGAGCGCACCACAACTGTGACTGAGGGAGGGGAGGGGGGGCCACTATGGAATGTTACTATTACACTGGGGGCCGCTGTGGGGTGTCACAATTACACTGGAGGCTACTGTGGGGTATCACAATTACATTTGGGGCCGCTGTGGTGTCACTATTACACTGGGGACCGCTCTGGGATATCTCTATTACTACTGGGGGCCGCTGTGGGATGACACTATTACTGCTGGGGCCGCTGTGGGATGTCACTATTACTGCTGGGGCCGCTGTGGGATGTCACTATTACGCTGGGGGCCATTGTGGGATGTTGCTATTACACTGCGGCTGCTGTGGGATGTCATTATTACATGGGGGGCTGCTGTGGCATGTCACTATTACATGGGGGGCTGCTGTGGGATGTCGCTATTACACTGGGGGACTGCTGTGGGATGTCGCTATTACACTGGGGGCTGCTGTGGGATGTCGCTATTACACTGGGGCCTGCTGTGGGATGTCACTATTACACTTGGGGCCGCTGTGGGATGTCACTATTACACTTGGGGCCGCTGTGGGATGTCACTATTACACTTGGGGCCGCTGTGGGATGTCACTATTACACTTGGGGCCGCTGTGGGATGTCACTATTACACTTGGGGCCGCTGTGGGATGTCACTATTACCGCTGGGGCTGCTGTGGAATGTCACTTTTACACGGGGGGCCGCTTTGGGGTGTCGCTGTCACACTGGCGACCGCTGTGGATTGCCGCTCTTACTCTGGGGGCCACTGTAGGATGTCGCTATTATTCTGGCAACATAAGAATACGTAAGGGAGGCGCATTAGAAAAGTCATTGGAATAAAACCAATATAAAAAAGAAATTAATGGTAGGACTCACCCGGTGTATAGTGAGAACCCCTGGGTAGGAGCCCCACTAACACCTCCAAATCCAAGTGGGCTCATAAGATCACAACGGATCTTTCAGTAGTACTTGTCAATCTCTCTGGCATATGGAGTCGGCTGCAGAGCTTCTGTGTCCAACTGTCTGGTTAGACCCACACGGATAATGGAATGTAGATAGAATAAAAACGCCCGCGCTCGTCTCAACAATTCACTAGGGTAGGATCCGATCTTATAGTTAAAATTTATTCAGAAAGACATGTACAACACGTTTCGTTGCTGCGTGGTGACTTTTTCAAGCTGCTTGAAAAAGTCGCCATGCAGCGACGAAACGCGTTGTACATATCTGGTGAATTGTTGAGACGAGCGCGGGCGTTTTTATCCTATCTACATGCTATTATTCTGGGGGCTGCTGTGGGATGGTAGGGTTATTTCAAAATGGACCAGGTGCAGATTTTGACTGCTTTTTGGATGTGGCAATGTTGTAGAATTTTCCACAGTATTTTCCGCTGAGCACATTCTGCAGCATTTCCGCATCCAGAAAGCAGTCAAAATCTTCACCCTGTCTATTTTGAAGCGGCCTTGTCATTTTTAGAACGGCGGTAAAATCAAACGATAAGCCCCGCCCCCTGACACGTTGGCACTTTGCTATAAATAAGTGGGTTTGGGTTGCAGTTTGGGCAATCGGTCACTAAAAGGTTCACCATCACTGTACTAGGGGGTCACAGGTATGTCCCCACAACATTGTCACCCTTCCGTGGCTACCCGGTCGAGAGATTATTGCCAATAGGACATATATGAAACCATCTGGGATGCCAACTCTGACAGCCTCCAAGTTTGCACGATCTAGTGACTCAGCTACACAAATGTGGAACAATATGCCACAGGATACCATACGGAACCTGTGTGCCTCCATGCCCGCCCATAGCACATCTTGTATCCAAGCTAGAGGCAGTACAACAAGATATTAGAGCCTCCATGCCCATCCATATCACATCTTCTATCCAAGCTAGAGGTGGTACAACAGTATCCTAGAGCATCCATGCCCACCCATAGCACATCTTGTAACCAGGTTAGAGGCGGTACAACAGGGTACTAGAGCCGTCATGCCCATCCATATCATATCTTGTATCCAAGCTAGAGGTGGTATAACAGGATACTAGAGCCTCCATGCCCACCCATAGCACATCTTGTATCCAAGTTAGAGGCAGTACAACTGGGTACTAGAGCCTCCATGCCCATCCACATCACATCTTATATCCAAGCTAGAGGCGGTACAACAGGGTACTAGAGCCTCCTTACAAGGGGTCGGTTTTCTGCAATAAATTATCCTTTTGATTTAATGTTGTAAAAACATTATCCTCTCTATATATAGTTATGGGATCGCTCTCCTCTCTATATATAGTTATGGGATCGCTCTCCTCTCTATGTATAGTTATTGGAACGCTCTCCTCTCTATATATAGTTATGGGGTCTCTCTCCTCTCTATATATAGTTATGGGGTCGCTCTCCTCTCTATATATAGTTATGGGATCGCTCTCCTCTCTATATATAGTTATGGGGTCTCTCTCCTCTCTATATATAGTTTTGGGATCGCTCTCCCCTCTATATATAGTTTTGGGATCGCTCTCCTCTCTCTATATAGTTATGGGGTCGCTCTCCTCTCTCTATATAGTTTTGGGGTCGCTCTCCCCTCTATATATAGTTTTGGGATCGCTCTCCCCTCTATATATAGTTTTGGGATCGCTCTCCCCTCTATATATAGTTTTGGGATCGCTCTCCCCTCTATATATAGTTTTGGGATCGCTCTCCCCTCTATATATAGTTTTGGGATCGCTCTCCCCTCTATATATAGTTTTGGGATCGCTCTCCCCTCTATATATAGTTTTGGGATCGCTCTCCCCTCTATATATAGTTTTGGGATCGCTCTCCCCTCTATATATAGTTTTGGGATCGCTCTCCCCTCTATATATAGTTTTGGGATCGCTCTCCCCTCTATATATAGTTTTGGGATCGCTCTCCCCTCTATATATAGTTTTGGGATCGCTCTCCCCTCTATATATAGTTTTGGGATCGCTCTCCCCTCTATATATAGTTTTGGGATCGCTCTCCCCTCTATATATAGTTTTGGGATCGCTCTCCCCTCTATATATAGTTTTGGGATCGCTCTCCCCTCTATATATAGTTTTGGGATCGCTCTCCCCTCTATATATAGTTTTGGGATCGCTCTCCCCTCTATATATAGTTTTGGGATCGCTCTCCCCTCTATATATAGTTTTGGGATCGCTCTCCCCTCTATATATAGTTTTGGGATCGCTCTCCCCTCTATATATAGTTTTGGGATCGCTCTCCCCTCTATATATAGTTTTGGGATCGCTCTCCCCTCTATATATAGTTTTGGGATCGCTCTCCCCTCTATATATAGTTTTGGGATCGCTCTCCCCTCTATATATAGTTTTGGGATCGCTCTCCCCTCTATATATAGTTTTGGGATCGCTCTCCCCTCTATATATAGTTTTGGGATTGCTCTCCCCTCTATATATAGTTTTGGGATTGCTCTCCTCTCTATATATAGTTATGGGATTGCTCTCCCCTCTATATATAGTTTTGGGATTGCTCTCTGCTCTATATATAGTTTTGGGATTGCTCTCCGCTCTATATATAGTTTTGGAAACCTATTTTAATGCACCCCAAGACTTTATTGGCTTTTGCAGCAGCTGACTGGCATTGGTTACTCCAGTTTAGTCTACAATCCACTAGTACTCCAGGTCTTTTTCCATATCACTTTTTCCTAGCAGTACCCCGTTTAGTGAATATTGGTGACACCCGTTTCTCCTGCCCATGTGCATAACCTTACATTTATCAACATTGAACTTCATTTGCCATTTTTCTGCCCAAGCCCCCAGCTCATCTATGTCCGTTTGTAGCCGCACATTGTCCTCCGTTGCATTCATTATATCGTATAATTTTGTGTCATCTGCAAATATTGATATTTTACTGTGCAGCCCCTCTACCAGGTCATTGATACATATGTTGAACAGAATGAAGCCCAATACTGAACCCTGTGGCACCCTGCTAGCGACGGTGGCCCAATCAGAGTATGAACCATTTATTACCACCCTCTGCTTTCTATCTCTGACCCAATTCTTTACCCAGATACGCATTTTCGCCCAGTCCGAGCTGCCTCATTTTATATATCCGCCTATATCGGCACAGTATCAAATGCTTTAGAGAAGTCCTGATATACGAGATTAATAGACTCTCCCAGGTCCAGCCTAGAGCTTACTTCATCGTAGAAGCTGATCAGATTAGTCTGACATGATCGACCCCTCATGAACCGATGCTGGTGAGCAGTTATTCTGTTCTCCTTGAGGTACTCATCGATGGCGTCTCTGAGAAACCCCTCAAATATTTTTCCCATTACTGAAGTGAGATTTACTGGCCAGTAGTTACCAGGTTCACTTTTGGCCCCTTTTTTGTAAATTGGAACCACGTTGGCAATGCACCAATCCAATGGTACAACCCCGGTCTTGATAGTATCCACAAATATTAGATATAGCGGCCTAGCTATCACATCGCTTAGTTTCCTTAGTAGCCTTGGGTGTATTCCATCTGGGCCTGGCGATTTATCGATTTTAATCTTCTTTAACCGATTCTGCACTTCCTCCTGCGTTAGGTATGAGATATTTTGTGAGGGGTTCATTTTATTCCCCTGCATCTCGTGTGGCATTTCCTTTTCGTTTGTGAACACGCTTGAAAGAAAACTATTGAATAGATTTGCCTTCCCTCCATCATCTTGAATGATTTCCCCTGCATTATTTGTTAAAGGGCCAGCACCCTCAGTGCAAATCCTTTTGCTGTTAATATAGTTGAAAAATAGTTTCGGGTTGTTTTTGCTCTTTGGCGATCAGTCTTTCTGCCTCCTCCTTAGCAATTTTGATCTTATCTTTGCATATTTAGTTTTTTTCCCTGTACGATTTTAGCGCTTTTTCGCTGCTTTCTTTTTTTCGTTTATTGCCCCTCTTACCGTCTTGTTGAGCCACATTGGTTTCATTTTACTCGAAGTTTTTTTATTTTTAAAGGGAATGAACTGCTCACATGAGGTGATTAGGATCCTTTTAAACTTTTCCCATTTCTCCTCTGTACTGATATTTTTGAGGATGTTGTCCCAATTAATGTTACCGTTCAAGATAAAAAGCAGGTTGTTGCGGCACTTCCACAATAGGAGAAATAAGTATACTCACTAGAGCTGTAACCGGGCGTTAGATGCAAAGCTGGGTTCGGATGTGGACCTCACATCCAATATACTTGCTTCAGATAAATAGTAAACCAGCAGCATCAGGGGTGTCAGTAAGATAAGTAGAAAATCTTCATGGATACTAAAATCCCATCTTTAATTCATCTTGCATAGTAAAATACGTTTCGACTGGTGAAACTCCAGTCTTTATCAAGCCAATCTATGATACCATCTACTAGTGCAGCCCTTAAATAGTATAACACATACCCCATACACCAATAATCAGTGACTTTAAAAATCAACAGCCTGCAGATGTAATACCTGACACTCCATAGGTCAGACCCAGATCCGTGCAGCTGAATCTAATATCCACTCAGGAGGGGTATTGCAGTGCCTTGCGTCCCTGTGGTTATCATGTCATCCACCTGCGTCCTATGTTTATCAGCGTCTTCCTGGTGAACTGAGAGACCTGGCTCATGTGATCACGCCCCCTGGGCGTGGTTTCGTCCTAAGTCCAGTAGTCATGTGATCTGGACCTCCCCCTACTGATTACATCACTCATAGGGAGTCCCTGTAGGCGTGGTTTCTTCCTCTATCAGGCAAACCCATGTCAGACGTCACTCCTGTGTTTCCCTGTCCTCCTGACATCTCTCCTACTCCGTGGGGAGCAACAGCAGCGCCCCAGTCATTTATATGCCAGTCAGTATATATGCACCACATATTGCTTTTACATCCAAAGTTTATTTTTAAATGTTTATATATGAAAGGTCCCCTGTTATTGTGTATCGCTCATTTCTTAATCCCAGCAGACTGCATATCCTCTCATCTTTTTTCTGGGTCATCAACCCTAAGATTATATGTCACTAAAACAACTGTCCCACATATTAAGGTGCAACACCACCTACACAAAGGGGGGGGGGAGGAGGGAGGTGGAGGGGGGGAAGAAGAGGAGGGAGACGGAAAAGGAGTAAAGAGGAAAAGGGGAAAAAGGGAAAGAAAGAAGGGGGGGGGAGGAAGGAGGGGAGAGGAGGGGAAGGAAAGGAGGGGGGGGAAAAAAAGCAAGGGAATAGAAGGAGAAGAAAAGAAAAAATAGTTATAGTTATAAACTCAAGCAGGCATCCCTAGATGTCTCTTGTTGTCATGGCAAGTATACTCTCCTTACTACCCTCCAACTTATATATCTATTATAGTGACCACACTCACAGGTTCAACCGTTCACAAAATATACTTTATTTATTCAACCCTTAATAGGTACAATCCAATGTGTCCAAAGGAGAAATTAATTCAAGTTCATTCAAGGAGACTGTCCGAATGAATTGTGTCGGAGGTGAATACTTAGAGATGGGAATTGGATCCAGCTGTCGGATCTACGTAGGCTGTGACCTAACTCGAAGATCCACTTCGTCTCCAGAGATTTTAGCCGTTTTTCCCGATCACCACCCCTCATATTTCTTTCTACAGAGTCAATTATTCTGTACCTAAGCTGACTGATTGTATGGCCAGCCTCCAAAAAATGCTTTGGGATCGGTAGATCTTTTTTCACCATTCTGATTGTACTCTTATGTGCCATGATTCGATCTTTGACTTCATTAATAGTTTCTCCGACATAGTACAAACCACACGGACAAGTGATAACATATACTACAAAAACCGAACGGCATGAGTAATGTTTCTTGATATTATAGATCTTTCCCGTATGTGGATGAGGGAAACTTTCACCCCTAATTAGATTGTTGCAGTTACTACAACTATGACAGGGGAAATTCCCCCGTCTCAGAGGTTGCAATCTGCTCTGCCTGGAACTCGGACCTTCTGTCCGCCCTGTGTGGACCAACTCATCCTTCAGATTGCGTCCACGCCGGAAGGACATTAAAGGTAGCTGTTGGAATTCTTTTATCTCTGGATGGCTATTTGACATTATGTGCCAATGTTTATAAAGTATATTCCTGATGGACTTGCTGATGGGCCCAAACGTAGTAACGAAAGGTATCTGTACAGGATCATCAGCAATTGTTTTCTTCTTAAACAGATCTTCCCTAGTCATATCCAGAGCTTTCCTTTTAAATTTCTCCAGTGTGGCTGTGGGATAGCCCCTCTGGGTAAATTTTTCGCACATTTCTGTTAGACGTTGATTTGCCCACTCCTCCTCTACAATGCGCCTCACTCTTAGGCATTGACTCCAGGTGAGTGTTTGTACCATCCCCGGAGGGTGTTGGCTGTTGTACAGTAGCAGATTGTTACGGTCTGTTTCTTTTATGAACAAGTCCGTTTTGAACGTCCGTCCCACTTTCCGCACTAGAACGTCCAAAAACTGGACTGTATCCTGCGAATAAACCGATATAAATTTCAATTTCGGCATTACGTTGTTAATTTCTTCATGGAAGCATTCCAATTCGGCAGCTGTACCTTTCCAAATGAAGAACACGTCGTCTATATACCTCCACCACACCTGGACCTTGGCCCAGGTGGGGGAGGCATACAGACGACGTTCCTCCACAAATCGCATGTAAATATTTGCGAAGGTTGGGGCCACATTCGACCCCATGGCTGTCCCTTGCCTCTGCCTGTAGAATTTACCATTATACAGGAAAAAATTCCGTTCCAACAGCATAGCGAGCAGTTGTATAGCAAACTCTATGATTCTATTTGAGAAGTCAGATTCAATCAAAAACTCTCTCACCGCCTGTAACCCACATTCGTGTTCAATGTTGGTATACAGGGCGGAAACATCAAAGGAGCCAATTAGAGTATCTTCCTCAGGAACGACCTGTCTCAATTTTTGTAAAAAATCTGAGGTATCACGAATATATGATGCGGCCCCCGTAGCAAACCTGCGCAGGATTCTATCCAGGAATCTCGAACTGTTATAAAGAGATCCCCTACTGGACACAATCGGCCGACCCGGCGGTGATCTCAGATCTTTGTGGATCTTCGGTAAGGTGTAAAATACCAGTACAACAGGGTGAGAAGGTAACAAAAAAATCAAACAATTTTTTATCTATGATACCAAGATCTAAACCTTCCGTTAAGAAGGCCTTCAATGCAGACAAATACAATTTTGTGGGATCTTCGGTCAGGGGTTCATATATGGAGCTATCGGACAATTGAGACATAACCTCATCATGATATTGTATGGAGTCCATAATGACGAGTGGATATTGGATTCAGCTGCATGGATCTGGGTCTGACCTATGGAGTGTCAGGTATCACATCTACAGGCTGTTGATTTTTAAAGTCACTGATTATTGGTGTATGGGGTATGTGTTATACTATTTAAGGGCTGCACTAGTAGATAGTATCATAGATTGGCTTGATAAAGACTGGAGTTTCACCAGTCGAAATGTATTTTACTATGCAAGATGAATTAAAGATGGGATTTTAGTATCCATGAAGATTTTCTACTTATCTTACTGACACCCCTGATGCTGCCATTTAATATTACCGATAGTAGTTCTAAGCTAATCACATTTTGCTTTACTAAAGTTTAGTTTCTTTGTCGCTCCCTGATAAGGCTTCCTATTGAATGACAGCTGGAAGTTGATTATATTGTGGTCACTGTTCCCCAAGTGCCCCTCAACCTGTACCCCCTTTATTCGGTCCAGTTCGTTAGTTAGTACTAAGTCCAGAATGGCCCTCCCTCTCGTTGGTTCCTGCACAAGTTGGATAAGGTAGTTATCTTTAATTGTTCTCAAGAACTTATCACCCCTATGAAATTTGTAGGTTTTGTTTTCCCATATTATATCTGGATAATTAAAGTCCCCCATGATAATTACTTCGTTGCGGTTTGACACCTCTTCTATCTGCCTTAGTAGTAAGGTTTCAGTTTCTTCTGTTGCTTTTGGTGCTCTATAGAAGACCCCTATCAGGATTTTGTTATTTTTTTTCTCCCTGTATTTCTACTCACAGAGATTCCACGTGTTCATCTCCTACACCTATATCTTCCTGTAGTCTCGGCTTTAAGTATGATTTAACGTACAGACATACCCATCCCCCTTTCTTGTTCCCACGGTCTCTTCTGAAGAGATTGTAGCCCTGTAAATTCGCTGCCCAATCGCACTTATCATCAAGCCATGTTTCTGTATTCCGACTATATCATAATTCTCATTGGCCATTCTTACTTCAAGCTCACCCACTTTACCGATCAGACAGTTTTTTTTGTTCTTTAAATTCATTTTGTTGCTAATGGTACTATTGGCTAATCTGTCAATTCTAACTGTACTAACCCCACCCCCCGCTCGACCCCCATTCACATTGCTTAAACCCAGGTCGCTAGTTACACTAACTACCCCCCCTATTTCTCTTTTTGCCCTCTCCCCCAGTCCCTAGTTTAAACACTCCCCCAGCATAGCTGCGCCCTCCCCATTAAGATGCAGCCCGTCCCTACGATAGAGCGTGTAGCTGACAGCAAAGTCAGCCCAGTTCTCCAGGAACCCAAATCCCTCCTTCTTACGCCAACTCCGGAGCCACTTGTTTACCTCCCTAAGATCCTGCTGCCTTTCTAGTGTGGCTTTAGGTGCAGGTAGTATTTCCGAGAAAACTACCCTGGAGGTCCTCTCCCTGAGCTTGGACCCTAAGTCCCTGAAATCATTTTTGAGGGCCCTCTATTGACCTCTAATTTGTTCATTAGTGCCAACGTGCACCAAGACCGCTGGATCCTCACCAGCCCCTCCCAGTAATCTGTCAATCCGATCCGCGATGTGTCGAACTCGAGCGCCAGGAAGACAGAAAACCATTTGACGATCCTGGTCTTTATGGCAGCACTGGAGCAGTCATCTCCCTGGTGTTCAGAGGGCATGTCGTGCTTTAGCGGTGCTGGCTCTGTAATGGCATCCCCCTCATCTGTCAACGTTGCAGACTTGTTGTGTTGTGCCAGTTCAGGACTAGCCTTCCTGGTTCTCACACGCTGCCGCCTATGCGCAACCGCTCACACACTAGATGCACAGAAGACACACACTTAGATTCTCACACACACACTAAGACACACAGAAGATACTTATCAGCTCCTGTCGCAGCTTCCCCGCATCTCTGCTGACGTCACCTGCTCTCCTGGCGGCCCCGCTCTCTGCCCTCCTGCCGCTCCGGTTCGGGGCCTGCTACCTTGCTTCTGTCCACTGGATCTTCAGCGGGCAATCCTCCAGCCGCGCTCCCCTGGACTCTTGGTGGCCTCCGGGTGCTGATAAAGGATCCTGCGCCGCTCTGGTGTCCCCTTCTGCCCTGCTCCTGGTTCTGCCTCTGGCGCCTGTTTCTGGCATCTGACGTCACTTCCAGCTAGTTAGAGGATCACTCTCCTCTCTATATAGAATTATGGAAAGTGGCCATACACTTACTGATATAATGCAAGAGAGCAGGTAGAAGCACCACATCCATCTGCAGCGTCCCGCAGGGTGATCCTGGACACATGGCATACGCTGAGGAGCTGGGAGGGCAAGATGCTGGGTTGTCATGGCAGCACTTACCATACTCCCTCCTGGAGGAACGCATGCAGCCAGGGCAGTGCTGGGCCTCTTCCGTACACCCCTGGCATTGGGATGCCAAATAAACATTAGGACAGACACCCACCGGCATTAACATTGGTGGGGAAATAATTGAGCCATGGACAATAGTATAGTACCTCAGGTCGCCAGGAACGGTCAGGGCCTGGAATAGCTTTACTGGGTAAAAACTCCACACATACAAGGCAAAAATAGACAGCATTCAAAGTGCAGGAAGAATTAGGGATATATACAGACAGTCTTGAAGATAAGTACCTCCACACAGCGATCCCAGACTTCAGGACGCCAGTGTGTGTGACAGTTGTAGATGTGTACCTCCACCCAGCGGTCCCAGACTTCAGGACGCTTGAGCATGAACAATTGAAAAGAAGAGTACCTCTGTACTGGGCCTTGTGTAGGACTTGGGACTGGCTCATGCTTTCTCTCTCTTTGGCTCACTTACTGATCATGCTGATCCTTGCGCTAGGGAAATCTCTCTTCCTCCTCCATCTTCAACACATGAGGGCTGAAGGTGCCTCCATGTGTCTGTGCTTTACTCTCTCTCAGCTCCAGAAGATGGACGAACTACTAACTATTTTCCCTCTCTCAATCACTCACATTTATAGCCTCACTCATACCACATGACAGGATAGAATTGTTACATTTACAGACAGTCAGCTCACACATTGCAGACATTAACCTCTCATTTGCTGCAGCTGTGCAATACGCATAACAGGATGACAAGACCGTTTTGCACAGAGCATCTACATAAGCCATACATGTATGGCATTATGAAGGGGGCCAGGAAAGCATGTACTAGACTACTACACATCAATATGCAGACAGCCAATCTGCTAAATGGAGGAGCAAATGCACAGGTGCAAAGAACTGATGAACAGCTACTCATACACCTTCCTTATATTGATGTGGGTGGCTGCTTAGTACTATCATTGCACAAAAAGTGCATATACAGGGTGTCAGGCCACATAGTATGTGCAGTGCATCATGCAGGCTCACAGCCTATTAATGCCTCTATATTTTAATCCCTATCTTCTACACAGGAAGATGACCAAGGACCTACCTGCGCAGGGACATTGCCCTAACAAAAGGGTAGTCCAGCAATCCTTGTATCTGGGCCTTGCTGCCCCTAGCAACACTCGCACCCAGGCTAAGACACAAAATGCCACCACCAACAGGGATAACTGGATAGGATAAAAAGACACTCAGCTATAATCACACCATACAGCAGCCAACACACAAACACTAGTAGCCGATGTTAATGCTATAAATGCCAGGTATTAGTTGACATTTTGGTCAAAATATGAAAATACCACTAGTCCATACACTAACCAGGAGTCCAGCGACATAACCAAACAGAACCACAAGACGCAAACCTTTCTAGCAGCCACCACACATAGAACCTGCTCACACAACACAGAGAGAAATGAGCACAAAGAAAGCTGAACACACCCACACCTGGGAAAACTGCTTTAATGTGTACTGACCTAGAGTGATTGGCTGACTGGAGACACACACCCACCCAGCAGGACAATCCCCCACACCTGAGCAGGAAAGCTCTAGAGAACCTTTAGTACCACAGATCTCAGTAGACAGATGTGACAATACATACTGACAAATACAAGGCATTGGTTAATATTTTGGAAAAACTACAAAAGCCGCACCCTCAATATAAGGAAGGTGTTTGAGTGGTTGTTCATCAGTAATTTACACCTGTACATTTGCTCCTCGATATAGCAGTTTGCCTGTCTGCATGTTTGGTATGTGGTGTTTATGCCTGCCCTGTTATATCAGCAAATCAGTTAGTATATGGCCTCTTTCTGTGTTTTTTTTTTTTTACTGTTTATATTGTTCTTTTCAGTGATTTTGAATAATGTTAGTGTAGGTACTTGCAAGAAAACAAGGACCCTTGGCGTGGGTTGTGAGCTTATGTATTTTGGCCAAAATATTAACCGATACCTCATATTTATTGGCATTTATCAATATGTATCAGTAACATGCAGTGTGGCTTTGAATATTGGAGTAGCCCAGGAGGCCAGTGCAAGGCTGGGCAGCCTTTCTGGATTTAAATATGGTGTCATTAAAAGGCTGTGGGTCTGCATTGTGCACTACATGTATCGTGTGGCTTGGCACCCTTTGTGCAAGAATTGCACTAACCAACCACCTCCCCTCAACCTGAGTGGTTGTTCATCAGTGCCTTGCACTTGTTCAATTGCTCCTCCATATAGCACTTGGACTGTTTACATGTTGAGGGATGTGGTGCTTCTACTTGCCCTATTGTATTAGTATATCAGTAAGTATATACGGTAGACACTTTCTGTGATTTTTTTTTTGTTTGTTTATATTTGCCTTTTCTGTGATTTCTATATATAGTTATGGGATCACTCTCCTCCTATGTATGAGAATACACTTCTCTGTGTATACATATACATGTGCAGGATCACTCTTATCTCTATATACAGTTATGAGATCATACTTCTCTGTATATAAATTGTAATAAGATCACTCTCCTCTATTGGCACAGAAGGATAAGCAGAGACGTGATCGGGAGACAAGCTAGAGGTCAATGTGGAGTGGCCAGAAGTCTGTTGCTGGCCTCTCCATAAGTGTCATACATGCAATGTCTTTAGTAGTTGCGCTGTGCAAAAGTGTCTTGTCATTCTGTTAAGTGTATTGCACAGCTGCAGCAAATGAGGAGTTAAGTGCAAGAGACTGGGAGATGCTTGCAATGTATCCATTTGTCTTGTCACATGGTGTGAGTGAGATTATAAATGAGTGTCGGAGTGTGTTCTGGAGCTTGCATTCTGTGGTCTTTAGGAGGTTCAATTGCTCTGGATTCCTGAGAATGCTGGCCACATGGGGGTACCTTCAACTCCCGTGTGGTGAAGAATGGAAGAAGAGGACAGGTTTCTGATTGCTCGTATGTCAGTGACCGTGGAGGAGTAAGCCCAAAAAAGGAAGAGAGAAAGTGTGAGTGTATTGGTTTTAAGTCAAGGGCAAATCCCCATGCAAAGATACTCTGGTGTTGTCTTTCCTATGCAGCCGTCCTGCACCTTGGGATCACCGTGTAGAGGTACTAAAAATATAGTTTTTTCTGCCTTGTTTTATGTAAATTGTGCATTTCACCCAGTGTTTATTTGAAGTATAGTTTTGCCAGGCCCTGATCATTTCCAGGGACCTGAAGTACTTTATTTAACTCTGCCGCTCCTTTATCTACTGACGCGGGTTCTCCAGGGGGTAACGGAATGGTGGCGTCAACTGTGACAACCACTCTACCTATTCGCAAGGTTATTGGGCATCCCTTTCCGATGGGGTTCTGGAAGAGGCCCAGCTCTGCCCTAGCTAAGGCTACGTGTGTCCCTCTGGGAAGGAGCCTGGTAAGTGCCACCGTGACAAGTGTCCATATTACCCTCCCAGCTCCTCAGCATATGCCCTGTGTCTTAGGTCACCATATGGGATGCTGCAAATACATGGAGGTCAATCTTCTTATTGCAGCCATCACAGAGGGAGAGCTTGGTTTAAGGCTTGTAGGCACAATAAACACACAAAGAATGAAGGGACAGGTCAGGGAGCTAATTGGGGAAGGTACAAGACATGGGCTTGACCTAGACAGGGAAACATCAAGCCAGGCACATGGGACAGGAGACAAGGAACAAGATAGTAGGAATCAGAGGAGCTATCCAGCATGTTGAATAGCTCAATCAGCAAAATAATTACCTGGAGCCCAGGAGGTTGCAGGTTCGAGTTCTGACAATCACTCTCCTATATATATAGTTATGGGATCGCTCTCCTCTCTATATATAATTATGGGATCGCTCTTCTCACTAAATATAATTATGAGAGCCCTCTCCTTCCTATATATTTTTATGGGATCACTCTCTTCTCTATATATAATTATGTGGTCTCTCTCCTCTCTATATATATTATTGGGTCTCTCTCCTCTCTATATATAGTTATGGGGTCTCTCTCCTCTCTATATATAGTTATGGGATCGCTCTCCTCTCTATATATAATTATGGGATCGCTCTTCTCACTAAATATAATTATGAGAGCCCTCTCCTTCCTATATATTTTTATGGGATCACTCTCTTCTCTATATATAATTATGTGGTCTCTCTCCTCTCTATATATATTATTGGGTCTCTCTCCTCTCTATATATAGTTATGGGGTCTCTCTCCTCTCTATATATAGTTATGGGGTCTCTCTCCTCTCTATATATAGTTATGGGGTCTCTCTCCTCTCTATATATAGTTATGGGGTCTCTCTCCTCTCTATATATAGTTATGGGGTCTCTCTCCTCTCTATATATAGTTATGGGGTCTCTCTCCTCTCTATATATAGTTATGGGGTCTCTCTCCTCTCTATATATAGTTATGGGGTCTCTCTCCTCTCTATATATAGTTATGGGGTCTCTCTCCTCTCTATATATAGTTATGGGGTCTCTCTCCTCTCTATATATAGTTATGGGGTCTCTCTCCTCTCTATATATAGTTATGGGGTCTCTCTCCTCTCTATATATAGTTATGGGGTCTCTCTCCTCTCTATATATAGTTATGGGGTCTCTCTCCTCTCTATATATAGTTATGGGGTCTCTCTCCTCTCTATATATAGTTATGGGATCACTCTCCTCTCTATATATAGTTATGGGATCACTCCTCTCTCCGTATATAGTTATGGGAATGCTCTCCTCTCTCCGTATATAGTTATATCACTCTCCTCTCTCTATATAGTTATGGGGTCGCTCTCCTCTCTATATAGTTATGGGATCGCTCTCCTCTCTCTATATATAGTTATGGGATCGCTCTCCTCTCTCTATATATAGTTATGGGATCGCTCTCCTCTCTATATATAGTTATGGGATCGCTCTCCTCTCTATATATAGTTATGGGATCGCTCTCCTCTCTATATATAGTTATGGGATCGCTCTCCTCTCTATATATAGTTATGGGATCGCTCTCCTCTCTATATATAGTTATGGGATCGCTCTCCTCTCTATATATAGTTATGGGATCGCTCTCCTCTCTATATATAGTTATGGGATCGCTCTCCTCTCTATATATAGTTATGGGATCGCTCTCCTCTCTATATATAGTTATGGGGTCTCTCTCCTCTCTATATATAGTTATGGGGTCGCTCTCCTCTCTATATATAGTTATGGGGTCGCTCTCCTCTCTATATATAGTTATGGGGTCGCTCTCCTCTCTATATATAGTTATGGGATCGCTCTCCTCTCTATATATAGTTATGGGATCGCTCTCCTCTCTATATATAGTTATGGGATCGCTCTCCTCTCTATATATAGTTATGGGATCGCTCTCCTCTCTATATATAGTTATGGGATCGCTCTCCTCTCTATATATAGTTATGGGATCGCTCTCCTCTCTATATATAGTTATGGGATCGCTCTCCTCTCTATATATAGTTATGGGATCGCTCTCCTCTCTATATATAGTTATGGGATCGCTCTCCTCTCTATATATAGTTATGGGATCGCTCTCCTCTCTATATATAGTTATGGGATCGCTCTCCTCTCTATATATAGTTATGGGATCGCTCTCCTCTCTATATATAGTTATGGGATCGCTCTCCTCTCTATATATAGTTATGGGATCGCTCTCCTCTCTATATATAGTTATGGGATCGCTCTCCTCTCTATATATAGTTATGGGATCGCTCTCCTCTCTATATATAGTTATGCGATCGCTCTCCTCTCTATATATAGTTATGCGATCGCTCTCCTCTCTATATATAGTTATGGGATCGCTCTCCTCTCTATTTATAGTTATGGGATCGCTCTCCTCTCTATATATAGTTATGGGATCGCTCTCCTCTCTATATATAGTTATGCGATCGCTCTCCTCTCTATATATAGTTATGGGATCGCTCTCCTCTCTATATATAGTTATGGGATCGCTCTCCTCTCTATATATAGTTATGGGATCGCTCTCCTCTCTATATATAGTTATGGGATCGCTCTCCTCTCTATATATAGTTATGGGATCGCTCTCCTCTCTATATATAGTTATGGGATCGCTCTCCTCTCTATATATAGTTACTGGATCGCTCTCCTCTCTATATATAGTTATGGGATCGCTCTCCTCTCTATATATAGTTATGGGATCGCTCTCCTCTCTATATATAGTTATGGGATCGCTCTCCTCTCTATATATAATTATGGGATTCACATTAGAATCCCAGATCCCTCACAAAATTCAGGACAAAATAGTACAACATGTAGGGCCTGCTGCCCAACAACAGTCCTAAAGTTTGAAGTAAGATACAATTCTGTGTGCTCTGGTTTACGAGTATTTTAATATGTAACGTTATACAGTATATTCGTTTTTATTTTTCCACAGTTTAGGCCATAAATGCCTCATTGCCAAATTCAATTCACTGTAGCTGCATTCTCCATACGCATCACTGGTGAAGAAATTGTATTTGCAGTATTTTCAGACTTTCCTCTCATCAGCTACAACTAACTTCTTACAAAAAGCGGCATGGCCTGGACCTATTCTGTTCTTTCTTCCTTTTTTCTTCCTCTCTTCTCCGTTGAAGCTCTAGCTCAGCCTTGTGTATGTACTCCAGCAGGAACTCCTTCCGTTGTACTCTGTCCTCTGCGGAGTTTCTTCTCTCTCCCAGGCGGGTTGTGACCTCTTCTAGGGCCCTGTGGATAATTGTCAGGATTCCTTCTGTCTTCCCTTGAGTTTTGGCATGGTCTTCCTTGGTGTAGTTCTCTATGGGTATCATAACCTTGGATCCCATAAGATTAAACATCTCTTTGATATTTTTGACAACTCCGCTCTCCTTTTTGCTGATGACAACGATGGGAAATATTCCTACAAAAGACACAGAGGCGATCAGCTGTCATATCAGTAATCTGTTTGATACAAGCTCACAACTTACTGTCATTTATCACATGAACTGCAGCACTTCACATGATGAGTTCTTTATACATCCAAGGACAAAGCTTGAGACGGGCTTAAGACCCTTTTAGAGGGAACGATTATTGTTCAAAAAATCGTTCAAATGAGCAAAAGTGAACGCTAATCATCAGAGTAAACGCAGCAAACTTTCTCTATTAAAAAATCTTTTCTTTCTCTACTATAATTTTTTTTAGATATTACAACGTTTTTCAGATATTTTACACTTTGCTCCTAGAGATGGTTTATCTATATAATGCCCACATAGAATGAGGCTGCTCTCCCCCCAAAAACCTATTTCACAGTTAGATCTAGGATACACAGGATGCAGGACATTCCCTGGTAAAGGGTTAAATTGAGCATGTTTAGATGCACCATCCTGGATTTGTTCCTAATCAATCACACCTGCTTTGTGAAGTCCTGATATAGCTTTCCCTCATATCACCGATTCTGGATGGAGCGGCTCGTGCTCTTGTGAGTTAGTGCCAGGGTGCATACCTTTAGTACTGCACCTAGCATGCAGTGATAACCAACTTTAAAGAAGACTGTGAGGACCAGACTTCTCCTCCCTTCATGGGGTACAAACTGGAACACCACCACTATACAGGACTTCTCTGGAAGGCATCTCCCTGCTGACTAACAGGCTTCCTTGTACTCATGGTAAGTGCTTGCAGTTCACCTGCTGCTGATACATATATATGTTGGTCTGTTTTGATGCATACAATTGGGATGCTTTGTGATTATTAGTTTAGATGGTGTGTTTTTTGCATACCTAACAACACAGTTTCCATTTGCTTTGTTGTGCATAGCTTTACCAGTAAAGTTTTTGCGCACCGTTATCTTGTATGCTTTCTTTTTGCTATTTTGTGCCCCCTTTACCTTGTTTTTGAGCCACATTGGTTTTCTCCTATTCTTAACTGTTTTACTTCTCATAGTATGAACTTCTTATAGTAAGTAATTAGCATGTTTTTAAACATTTGCCATGTATTGTCTGAACTCTTATTTTTGAGGACATTGTCCCAGTCAATAAGGCTAAGGGCATCTCTGAGCAGGTTGAACTTGAGCTTCTTAAAGTTTTTAGTGTTTTTGTAGCTCCCCTCTAAAACTCTTTTTTGAAAGACAAGTTGAAGTGTATTTTCCCAGCGTCATCCTGACGGCAGACATGGAGGTTGCACCTTGACCTCGTAGGGACAGGAAGCAAGAGACTTTAAAAGGCTCCTCCCGTCTCCCATTCACCAGTGCTTCCTGTCCCTACAGGGACATGCAAGAGGAGCTCCCTCCAGGGAGCTGCAGGATGACAGCTGGGGGAACGGTCCACAGGGCTGTTTTCCCCCCTCACCCTTTTCCAAGCAGGCTGACTGGAGGGATTGACGGTCCACAGGGCTGCTTCCCTTCTCATCTCCCCTCCGGAGAGTCAGCGCGGTCCGGGAGCACGGCGGGCCACGGGTCTGACCGCCCGGGATTCACCACCGCAGCAGTCGGAGCGGCGGACCAGAGGTCCTTGAGTCCCCTCCTTCCTCCTCCAGCTCGGAGTTGTTTTTCAGCCGGGGAGAGCGGCGGGCCATGGGCTCAGATGCCTCTCTCCTCCAGGCATGCCGGCGCGGCCGCGCGCGGCGTCGGGGGGCGGAGCCAATGATGCGGCGTGACGCGGTGACGTCAGACGCCGTCAGCTGACCCGGAACAGCGGGAGATTTGAAAATAGAGACCCCCCCCGACAAGCTTCCACTGACAGCACACCTTCAGGGAAGGATTTATCTGTCTACCTGGTTCTGTCTGCGTTTCTGCATCATGACTACAAAGGAACCAGAGATGGAAGCCCTGCAAACTGTAAGTGTTACTTGTTGCAGGAATGTTATGCTCAGGGATTCAGCATTGTGTGTTTTTCCCTTATGTGCATGCATGTATATTCTGCAGGACAGTGAATCCACTCGGTCTAAACAGGACCTAAAGAAAAAACACAGGAATGGCGCTCTGTGTCTTTAAAAAAAAAACAAACAAAAAAAAAAAAACTGGACGAAGCGTATAAAGAGCGCTATGCCCCAATTGTACCTCCAGGATCCTTACGGATGAACAGGCGCATTCAGGGAAGATATTAGATCCCTGGTTAGAGAGGAGGTCCGGGCATCGATTTCCAGTCTCCCCCCCCAGCTCAGCGGGAGGAAGGGCCGCTAAAAGGGCGAGCCACATACCGCTAACGAGCTCAGAGTTTGAGCAATGCCTGGGCAACTTGTCAAATGGCGAACTCTTTGACCATCCCCCTGACGCCAGGGATGAGAATATAAAGTACTATTTCTCATCTGAGGACCTGGCTGACCTGATCAAAGCAGCCAGGGATACAAGGGGATGTGGTCGAGCCAAGATCCGTACAGGACACCGTGTCCGGCGGGCTCAGACCAAGGAACCGCACAGTGTTTCCGTTTAATGATACCCTGAAGTAATCACGTATGAGTGGGCTGCGCGAACAGACACCTCTATTTGTCCTGCGAATATAAAGAGAGACTCCGCTTTGTGGAGAAAGACGTGAGCATCTACGCACGGTCCGGGAGCACGGCGGACCACAGGTCTGACCGCCCGGGGTTCACCACCGCAGCGGTCGGAGTGGCGGACCAGAGGTCCTTGGGTCCCCTCCTTCCCCTGCCACAGCTCGGCGCAGTGGTTTCAGCCAGGGAGAGCGGCGGGCCATGGGCTCAGATGCCTCTCTCCTCCAGGCATGCCGGTGCGGCCGCGTGCGGCGTCAGGCACAGGTGGCCATAATGGCCAAAAAGACAGCCCTGCCATTCAAGGACTCCTCTCATCTTAAAGACCCGATGGACAGGGTTGACGCCTTGATGGAAATGGGCCTGGCAAACAACGGCCTATACGCTGAAGTCCAATATCGCAGCGACTTCTGTGGCGAGGTCGATGTTCCTCTGATTGGGGGAACTCGATGACCAGATTAAACAGAAGGCCCCTAGAGATACGTTACTGGGATGCATGCCTCTACTTAGATCAGCAACAGGCGGTCTGGCTGAAAACATGGAAAGCAGATACGGCTTCCAAAGGAAGGCCGTGTAACATCTCGGTTTCATGGCCAGCACATCTTTGGCGCGGACTCGGAGGAGATCCTAAAAAGAGCTACCGACAGGACCCACAGTTTCCCGGACCAAGCAAAAACGGGATTTCCCCACAAACCTCAGCCATCCTTCAAGCCATACCGAGGCAAAGGAAAGACGGGGTGCTGGTCCTACCCCAAAGGAGGCAGGAGTAAGACAAAAACAACCCCTTCCCCTGTAGGCGAGTACCAGGGGGGGGCAGACTGTTGAGCTTTCCCGGCCCCCACGCAATCCCCCGCCCTGCAGGGTATCTTTGGAAATGAAATTTCTAAGGTGCTACAGATGGGGGCGATAGTCCAGGTCCCCGCAGTAGAACAGGGCTTGGGGTTCTACCCACCCCTATTTCTGCTCAAAAAACCGAACGACAGTTTCGGATGATCCTTAATCTGAAGGGCCTGAACAGGTTGATTACCTACAAAAGGTTTAAGATGGAAACCATCAGGTCTGCAGTAACTCTGATCAAAAGAGGGGACTTTATGAGTACCGTCGTTCTAAAGGACGCGTACTACCACGTCCCAGTCCTGTCGGAACATCACAAGTACCTGCGGTTTGCCATCAGGATTGGCAGCCGTGTACACCATTTTCAATTCCAGTGCCTACCCCTCGGAATTTCAACGGCACCCAGGATATTCTCTAAAATAGCGCAGAGATGGTGGCGCATCTCCACGTGGCAGGCATTAACATTGTCCCATACCTGGACGATTTCCTAGTAATGGCATCCTCGCCGAAGATCCTCAAGGAGGATACCAGCCGAATCATCTCCCTGTTTCAGAGACTGGGGTGGTTAGTTAACTTCCCTAAATCTAGTCTTCTCCCTGAGACGCGAAAGACCTCCTGGGGGTACAGATAGACTCAGTGTCTCAGATCTTGTCTTTGCCTCCACCCAGGCAGGAAAACCTTAGTCTGGCAGCACAGAAATGCGGCCAGAAGAAACAAATAACGATTAGGGACGCAACGAGGCTCCTGGGCCTCATGACCTCCTGTATCGGCATTATTCCTTGGGCCCAGGCTCACTCAAGGACGCTACAGAGAGCCACCCTGGGCAACTGGGATGGGGCAACAACCTCTCTGGACCGCAGAACGCCCGTGTCATCAGCGGTCACAAGGTCCCTCCGCTGGTGGCGGTTAACTGGCAACCTAGAGGCGGAGTCCCCATGGGTGACAGAGCCCTTCATCTCCGTAGTCACCAACGCAAGCCAGCCTGGCTGGGGAGCGCAAGTGGGGCAGCGTTTGCTCCAGGGCAAATGGGGTCCGACACTGCGTGCCTAGACCTCAAATTTCAGAGAGCTTAGGGCCATCTGGGAGCATGTTAAGATCTTCCCGGATAACAGGACCGCCGTTTCACTTATTCACCACCAGGGAGGTACCAGAAACTTTCACCTACTGAAATTAACAGCCCCGATTCTCCGATGGGCCGAGTCCACGGTACAGTCCCTGACAGCGGTCCATCTCAAGGGATCCCAGATCCTGACAGCCGACTTTCTAAGTCAAAGAGGCCTAGACCCCGGGGAATGGTCTCTGAATCGAGGAATTTCGTCTCATTACAGAAACCCGGGGCAGTCCACAGGTGGACCTGTTTGCGAGCAGCAAAAATTCAGAATGTCCCGCCTATTTTTCCCTAGATCCGAGGGACAAGTCCGAGGGGTTAGACGCTTTTTCCCATAGTTGGGACTTCAGTCTGGCGTACGCCTTCCCCCTCCCCCATACCCCTGATCCCGAGAGTTCTTCAGAAGGTCCAGCAGAGCAACATCACGCTGATCCTGATCACCCAACACTGGGGGAAAAAGGGCATGGTTTCCGGTGCTCCTAAAGCTCGCCATCTCGGAGCCAATCTGCCTTCCATCCAGGAAGGACCTTCTAGCGCAGGGCCCAGTTCCTTGCTCCAACCTAGAGAGACTGAACCTCGCAGTGTGGATATTGAGGAACAGACGCTAAGACAAGGTCTGTCCTCCAGAGTTATCGCAACTCTACGCCAGTTCGAAAACCTGTAACCTCAGCTACTTATAATAAGATCGGAAAAAAAAAAAAAATAATTCTCCTCCTGGAGGGGGCTGGGGGTCTCCAATCTTGACACTTTGGTGGCGGAGATTTTGGACTTCCTCCAGATAAAAACCTGAGAGCAGGAACCCTGGAAGTACAGGTAGCAGCGCTCTCAGCCATTCTAGACCAACCTTTGGCGGATCATAGACTGATCCGCAGGTTCATGAAAGCGGCAGAAAGAATGAGGTCAGTTAGCTGTAGTACAGCTTCCCCCATGGGACCTGAACCTAGTTTTCCAAAGCCTCTGCAAAGACCCCCTCAACCTATCGATCAGATTCCGATTAGGTTCCTCACGTTTAAAACTGTGTTCCTGGTAGCTATCACAGCAGCAAGGCATGTAAGCAAGCCCCAGGCCCTATCTTGTAAGACGTCTTACCTATTAAGCCAGGATGATGGGGTCCTACAAAAAACAGACCCCCGTTTTTTCTTCCAAAGGTAGCCTCAAAATTCCACAGACAGCAAGAAATTATTCTCCCATCCTTCTGTCAAAATCCTCAAAACGATAGGGAAAGAGACTACCATAGCCTGGATGCAAGGAAGGCCATTCTATGCTACCCAGAGCAGACATTATCCTTTTAGGAAGGCTGACTGTCTTTTGTTCAATTTCAGGGGCCAGGCAGAGGAAGAGCGGCTTCTAGGAGACCCATTAGCCACCGGATAAAATCCACCATCCAGCAGGCCTACTCGTCCTGCAACAGCGCTATCCTGGAAGGACTCAAGGCCCATTCTACTAGGGCAGTATCCTGCTCCTGGGCAGAGAGGGCTATGGTGACGCCGGACCAAATCTGTAAGGCAGCCACATGGTCCAACCTGCACACATTCGCAAAACATCACAGGCCGAATGCGGACCTCTCCTCCGATCTCTCTCTTTCGGGAGAAGGGTCCTGCAGGCAGTGGTCCCTCCCTAAAGAGTTAATCTGGTATACTCCATGTCTGCCGTCAGGATGACGCTGGGAAAAGGGAGTGAATTTCTTACCGAAAATTCCTTTTTCCCGAGTCATCCTGACGGCACGTATTTCCCTCCCAAAAATTCACACGTTTATATAAACGTTTATGCGGGCACGAATCTGTAGCCCAGAGGCTCCTATGTTGGACATTTCCTTTAATGCGGAAAATTTGTGCATATTATCTTGTGTTATGTCCGGGTAAGCTACCCTCTTGTTTGTGTTCAAATGGAACTAACCATGTTATTTTTTTCGGAGCAAATAAATATCTTCCTTGGTTAACCACGACATGTCCATGTAAGTAATTTAGAAGACACTGGTGAATGGGAGACGGGAGGAGCCTTTTAAAGTCTCTTGCTTCCTGTCCCTACGAGGTCAAGGTGCAACCTCCATGTCTGCCGTCAGGATGACTCGGGAAAAAGGAATTTTCGGTAAGAAATTCACTCCCTTTTATTATGGTGACTACTTCCCATGTGCCCCCAACCTACACCCCTTTATTCTGTCAGGTCTGCTGGTTAGTATTAAGTCCAAAATGGCTGTCCCTATAGGGTGGCCCTGAACAAGTTGGGTAAGGTAATTATGTTTGTAATTGACAGAAAGCTGTTACCTTTATGAGATCCATAGATTTCGGCTTCTTGGTTTATATCTGGATAGTTAAAGTCCCCCATAATCACTGCGATTTGCTGCTTCATCTATTTGCCCAAGTAATAGATTTTCAATAGCTTGTGTTATATTTGGTGGTCTATAAAAACCCCTATGAGGATTTTATTGTTCTTCCCTCCATGTATTTCAACCCATAGAGACTCCACATATTCATCTACCCCACATATATCTTTCCATAATGTGGGCTTTACACAGGATTTTACAGAAAGACAAACCCCTCCCTGATCCCTTCTGAACAGACTGTAACCCTGTAAGTTCACTGCCCAATTACAGCTTTCATCCAACCAGGTCTCAGTTATTCCCACTATGTCATAGTTTTCCTCAGACATTATTACGTCCAGTTTGTCTACCTTATTGGTAAGACCTATAGCATTAGTCATCGTATTAGTCAGACTTCTAGCATTAGAGTAGTAAAAGACCGGCAGCATAAGCAGGATGCAATCAAATGTGAAGTTTATTCACCCGTCATATATAAGTAGTGATACTCCTCCTTTTCTCTATCTACATAGCCCCTATTGGACAAACCATTGTCCAATAGGGGCTGTGTAGATAGAGAAAAGAGATTTGGCCTCCAATACCACCTGTATGCTGCTGACACCCAGCTATACACTTCTTCTCGTGACATCTCTGCACCTTTCCTCCAAAACATCACTGACTGTCCGCTGTCTCTAACACTATGTCCTCTCTCTACCTAAAACTAAACCTCTCTAAAACTGACTTACTGATATTTCCGCCCTCCACTAACTGACCTCATTCTGACATCTCCATCTCAGTGTGTGGCGCCACCATAACTTCTAGACAACATGCCCACTGCCTTGGGGTCATATTCGACTCTGATCTCTCATTTACCCCCTACATCCAATCTCTGGCCTGAACATGTCAGCTGCACCTCAAGAACATCACCAGAATCCGCTCTTTTCTCACTGTGGACATGCTAAAAATGCTCACTGTTGCCCTCATCCACTCTCAGCTTGAGTATTGCAACTCGTTGCTGATCGGCCTCCCCTGCAACAGACTCTACCATCTCTAATCCATCCTGAATGCAGCAGCCAAGCTCATCTTCCTGTCCAGCCGCTACTTGGACGCCTCTGCCCTGTGCCAGTCACTGCACTGGCTGCCCGTTAAATACAGAATTCAATTTAAACTCGCTACCTTCATCCACAAAGCCCTCCACAGTGCAGCACCCCCTATATTGCCTCCCTCATCTCAATCCATCACCCAGCCCGGGCTCTCCGCTCTAACGAAACAAGACTGAGCACAGCTTTAATTTGAACTTCTCATTCCCACCTCCAAGACTTCTCCAGAGCAGCACCGGTCCTCTGGAACTCAGTACCAAAGGCTACCCGAGCAATCCAGGACTCACAGAACTTCAGGCGTGCTCTAAAAACGCACCTAATCAGGGAGGCATACCGCATTCCCTAAACAAACCCCTCTGTACTCCGCCTGATAACATGCTCCCTGACCTACTGACTGCAATCCCTGCTAGCCATCATAAACCGCTTCTGCAGTCACACCGTTTCTGTGTCACACGGCTTAATGTCTGAGCATTGTCTGTGTATATAGCATCCCTCACTCTCCACCTCGCCATACCGCGCACATCTCCAGCCCTTTACCTTCTGTATCACCCCATTACTTGTAGTATGTAAGCTCGTTGAGCAGGACCCTCACCCCTATTGTTTCCATCAACTGATTACTATATGTAACCGTGGTTCTGTAATTTTTGTATTTTTTGTCTTTCTGTATTCCCCCTGTCTATGTAAGCGCTGCAGAATATGTTGGCGCTATACAAATAAAAATTATTATTATTATTCTGTTGGATCCATGTGGAGTTGAAAGGTTTGAGACTCCTGACTGGCTTTGCTTGTTGGTGCTGCTGGAACAATCCACTCTTTTGCATTTGGAAAACTTCTAGCATTAGTCAGCAGAGAGTTTTGATGGTTTTACTTATTTTTTTATTTTAAGTGTATCCCTATTGACTATTCTGCCAGTTCTAATTGTACTAACCCCTCCGACAGCTCCACATCCACTCCAATTACTTAATCCTAAGTGACTGTCTACACTATATTCTCCTCTATCTCTCTGGTTGCCCCTCCCCCAAGTCCCTAGCTTAAACACTCCTTCAAACTTCTAGCCATCTTCTCCCACAGCACAGCTGCACCCTCCCCACTGAGTTGCAGCCTATCTCTACGGTACAATAAATGTTGGACAAAAAGTGGTTTTAGACGCAATCCCTTTTCTTAAGGCGGCACGAGGGATATTTCTAACTCTTGAGCCACTTGTTTATCTCCCTAATCTCACTCTGACTTTCTGGTGTGGCACGTGGTACAGGTAGTATTTTAGAAAATACTACTTTGGAAGTCTTTGACCTAAACTTACAGCACAGGTCCCAGAAATCATTTTTAAGGACACACTGGAATTCTCAGTGTGTGTGTGTCCACTCCCTGTATATATAACTCACAGGGCACCATAGCAAAATTCAGAAGTGTTTCTCTCTTCCAGATTGCCCAAATTAAAGGAGAGTTAAAACAACATACTAATGAGGTCAACTAGCCAAACTACAGATATACTTGCAACCCCCCCATCTCACCCCACTGCAAAGTCAGAAAAACTATAAGCATCTTGATCACTCACACCACACTCTACATGGACAGCATACTCTGTACACAGCCTGACTACTCCCATAGTCACCGACTCTCAGTAGTGTTCAGGGGAAGGAGTCGGGTTATGTATAGAGCAGGGTGTAACTAGGGAACAGGCGGGGCATGTGTCTTGGGTGCTATTTGGAGGGAAGTCAAGGTAAGGCATACCAACCCACAGAAAAGAGAAGGAACACTGTCCAAAACAGCTGATTGTTACTGCAATTTCAGATAAACTGTAAGCCAGTGTCTGTGTGAGGGGGAAGTGCTGCCCATCATTTAAGCAGAGCAAAAAAAGGCCCTGGAACTTGCTAAGTACTGAAAATAGAAGTTCTTCCCCCTCCCCCTTTTCACCCCCACAAAGTAGGCAAGAAAAGATGTGAGAGGGAGAAGGAAGTTCTGTGCTGGAATCATCACTGGAGCTGAAGTGTTTTGGTTTTTGAAGGAACCTGGAGAAAGTGCCTACATCGCTGTTTGAAAGGTCCCTCGCCAGCTAGTCCTGCGGCTGGAGGGGAAAAAGTTGAAAAACACAGGAAGTGCTTTAGAAGAGGATCCACCCACTTCCATAACATCACTCTCCGAAGACTTCCCCCATACAGACAACAGGGCTGGGTCATGCCTAGGTCACTCCTACCTTCCAGAATCTGAAGGAATATTCTCAGGCTCCTGCTATATGAGGGGAGGGTCTGCATTACAGCTCCTGAGCAGAGCAGCAGCCCAGACAGGAGAGAACAGCAGCACACTGACAGAGCCAGCAGCACAGGGCAGTTTCTCCATGCTGGGGAGATGCCTGGAGAACAGATAAGCAAGCCCTGATAACTGGGGGCAAAAGATGAGGACACTGCCAGACCAGAGAGCCATGATGAACAGGGGGCAGAAGAAGATAATAGTGCCATGGACTCAGAGATAAAAAAAATTCTTGGCCAAAGTGTCATATGGATTGGGATGGACAGTTAGACTAGCGCATAAAGTTAAGTTGGTGCCCAAATTAGGTTTTCATTTGTAAGAGTAGTTACTGTGTGTCCCTAAAAATAAGATAACCCCCGAAAATAAGACCTAGTAGAGGTTTTGCTGAAGTTCTAAATATAAGGCCTCCCCCAAAAGTAAGACCTAGCCCTGTCCCTGCTGCGTGAGTCTGCTGTGAGATCCCCCTAGTGGCCGGAAGCTGCAATACTTTCCCTGCTGTACAAGTGGTCCAGGAACTGCTGTGAATGATCGTTACAGTCTCCAGACAGTGTGTGGGAGCCAGGTACTTTACAACCCTTAGTTTGTGGCCCTGTGTGTGTCAGCCAACCAGTGTGTCACTTTGATTCTTTAGGGGGTGATCATTACAGTCTCCAGACAGTGTGTACATGGAAATAATGGTAGTAACAAGAAATTCTTGATAGGATTCAGTTTTTCTGGTTATGCTGGTGTGTGATGACAGCTACTGTACAGTATATAAGAAATGTGCATTTTTTTGTTCAACAAAAAATGTGAATTCTTCATGAAAAAATAAGACATCCCCTGAAAATAAGACCTAGCGAATCTCTGGGAGCACTGTGACTGCCACTGTATGAGGGGTGCGCTGTGGCTGGCACTGTGTGAGGGGTGCACTGTGGCTGGCACTTTGTGGTGGGAGCAGTGTGGCTGGCACTTTGTGGTGGGAGCAGTGTGGCTGGCACTTTGTGGTGGGAGCAGTGTGGCTGGCACTTTGTGGTGGGTGCAGTGTGGCTGGCACTTTGTGGTGGGTGCAGTGTGGCTGGCACTGTGTGAGGGGTGCAGTGTGGCTGGCAGTGTGTGAGGGGTGCAGTGTGGCTGGCAGTGTGTGAGGGGTGCAGTGGGGCTGGCAGTGTGTGAGGGGTGCAGTGTGGCTGGCAGTGTGTGAGGGGTGCAGTGTGGCTGGCAGTGTGTGAGGGGAGCACTGTGGCTGGCAGTGTGTGACGGCTGCACTATGGCTGGCAGTGTGTGAGGGGTGCAGTGGGGCTGGCAGTGTGTGAGGGGTGCAGTGGGGCTGGCAGTGTGTGAGGGGTGCACTGTGGCTGGCAGTGTGTGAGGGGTGCACTGTGGCTGGCAGTGTGTGAGGGGTGCACTGTGGCTGGCAGTGTGTGAGGGGTGCACTGTGGCTGGCAGTGTGTGAGGGGTGCAGTGGGGCTGGCAGTGTGTGAGGGGTGCAGTGGGGCTGGCAGTGTGTGAGGGGTGCAGTGGGGCTGGCAGTGTGTGAGGGGTGCAGTGGGGCTGGCAGTGTGTGAGGGGTGCAGTGGGGCTGGCAGTGTGTGAGGGGTGCAGTGGGGCTGGCAGTGTGTGAGGGGTGCAGTGGGGCTGGCAGTGTGTGAGGGGTGCAGTGGGGCTGGTAGTGTGTGAGGGGTGCAGTGGGGCTGGCAGTGTGTGAGGGGTGCAGTGTGGCTGGCAGTGTGTGAGGGGTGCACTGTGGCTGGCAGTGTGTGAGGGGAGCACTGTGGCTGGCAGTGTGTGAGGGGAGCACTGTGGCTGGCAGTGTGTGAGGGGAGCACTGTGGCTGGCAGTGTGTGAGGGGAGCACTGTGGCTGGCAGTGTGTGAGGGGAGCACTGTGGCTGGCAGTGTGTGAGGGGTTCACTGTGGCTGGCAGTGTGTGAGGGGTTCACTGTGGCTGGCAGTGTGTGAGGGGTGCGCTGTGGCTGGCAGTGTGTGAGGGGTGCGCTGTGGCTGGCAGTGTGTGAGGGGTGCGCTGTGGCTGGCAGTGTGTGAGGGGTGCGCTGTGGCTGGCAGTGTGTGAGGGGTGCGCTGTGGCTGGCAGTGTGTGAGGGGTGCGCTGTGGTTGGCAGTGTGTGAGGGGCGCGTTGTGGTTGGCAGTGTGTGAGGGGCGCGCTGTGGTTGGCAGTGTGTGAGGGGCGCGCTGTGGTTGGCAGTGTGTGAGGGGAGCGCTGTGGCTGGCAGTGTGTGAGGGGAGCGCTGTGGCTGGCAGTGTGTGAGGGGAGCGCTGTGGCTGGCAGTGTGTGAGGGGAGCGCTGTGGCTGGCAGTGTGTGAGGGGAGCGCTGTGGCTGGCAGTGTGTGAGGGGAGCGCTGTGGCTGGCAGTGTGTGAGGGGAGCGCTGTGGCTGGCAGTGTGTGAGGGGAGCGCTGTGGCTGGCAGTGTGTGAGGGGAGCGCTGTGGCTGGCAGTGTGTGAGGGGAGCGCTGTGGCTGGCAGTGTGTGAGGGGAGCGCTGTGGCTGGCAGTGTGTGAGGGGAGCGCTGTGGCTGGCAGTGTGTGAGGGGAGCGCTGTGGCTGGCAGTGTGTGAGGGGAGCGCTGTGGCTGGCAGTGTGTGAGGGGAGCGCTGTGGCTGGCACTTTGTGAGGGGTGTACTGTGTTTAAAACTGTGAGAGAGGTTCACTGTGGTTGGAACTTTGTGGGGGGTTTGCTGTGGTAGGCGCTGTGAGGGGTGCCCGGTGGCTGGCACTGTGTGAGAGGTGCACTTTGGTTGGAACAGTGCGAGAGTTGCACTGTTGTAGGCACTGTGTGAGGGGTGCATTATGGCTGGCAGTGTGTGAGGGGTACGCTGTTGTGGGCACTGATTGAGGTGTGCGCTGTGGCTGGTTCTGTGTGAAGGGTGCACTGTTATTAATACTGTGTGAGTGGTGTACTGTGGTAGGCACTGTGTGATGGGTGCACTGTGGTTGGTAATGTGTGTGGGATGTACTGTGGCTGACACTGTGTGTGGGGTGCGCTGTGGCTGGCAGTGTCAGGAATGCTCTGTGGCTGGCACTGTGTGAGGGGTGCACTGTGGTAGGCACTGTGTGAGGGGTTGGCTCTGTGACTGGCAGTGTGTGAGGGGTGCACTGTGGCTGGCACTGTGTGAGTTGTGCGCTGTGGCTGGCACTGTGTGAGTTGTGCGCTGTGGCTGGCACTGTGTGAGTTGTGCGCTGTGGCTGGCACTGTGTGAGGAGTGCGCTGTGGCTGGCACTGTGTGAGGAGTGCGCTGTGGCTGGCACTGTGTGAGGAGTGCGCTGTGGCTGGCACTGTGTGAGGAGTGCGCTGTGGCTGGCACTGTGTGAGGAGTGCGCTGTGGCTGGCACTGTGTGAGGAGTGCGCTGTGGCTGGCACTGTGTGAGGGGTGCGCTGTGGCTGGCACTGTGTGAGGAGTGCGCTGTGGCTGGCACTGTGTGAGGAGTGCGCTGTGGCTGGCACTGTGTGAGGAGTGCGCTGTGGCTGGCACTGTGTGAGGAGTGCGCTGTGGCTGGCACTGTGTGAGGAGTGCGCTGTGGCTGGCACTGTGTGAGGAGTGCGCTGTGGCTGGCACTGTGTGAGGAGTGCGCTGTGGCTGGCACTGTGTGAGGGGTGCGCTGTGGCTGGCACTGTGTGAGGGGTGCGCTGTGGCTGGCACTGTGTGAGGGGTGCGCTGTGGCTGGCACTGTGTGAGGGGTGCGCTGTGGCTGGCACTGTGTGAGGGGTGCGCTGTGGCTGGCACTGTGTGAGGGGTGCGCTGTGGCTGGCACTGTGTGAGGGGTGCGCTGTGGCTGGCACTGTGTGAGGGGTGCGCTGTGGCTGGCACTGTGTGAGGGGTGCGCTGTGGCTGGCACTGTGTGAGGGGTGCGCTGTGGCTGGCACTGTGTGAGGGGTGCGCTGTGGCTGGCACTGTGTGAGGAGTTGGCACTGTGGCACTGTGTGAGGGGTGCACTGTGTAAGAGGTGCACTGCATAAGGGGTGCACTGTGTTGAGCACTGCGTGAGGGATGCACTGTGTTGAGCACTGTGTGAGGGATGCACTATGGCTAGCACTGTGTGTGAGGTGCACTGTGGCTGGCACTGTGTGATGGGTGCCCTGTGCTAGGCACTGTGTGAGGGATTGGCTCTGTGACTGGCACTGTGAGGGGTACACTGTGGCTGGCAGTGTGTAAGGGGTGCGCTGTGGTAGACACTGTATGAGTTTGCGCTGTGGCAGCACTGTGTGAGGGGTGTGATGTGACTGGCACTGTGAGAGTGGTGCACTGAGAGGGGTGCACTGTGGCTGGCACTGTGTGAGGGATGTGCTGTCGCTGGCACTGTGTGAGGGGTGCCCTGTGGTAGGCACTGTGGGAGGGGTTGGCTCTGTGACTGGCAGTGTGTGAGTTGTGCGCTGTGGCTGGCACTGTGTGAGTTGTGCGCTGTGGCTGGCACTGTGTGAGTTGTGCGCTGTGGCTGGCACTGTGTGAGGAGTGCGCTGTGGCTGGCACTGTGTGAGGAGTGCGCTGTGGCTGGCACTGTGTGAGGAGTGCGCTGTGGCAGGCACTGTGTGAGGAGTGCGCTGTGGCAGGCACTGTGTGAGGAGTGCGCTGTGGCTGGCACTGTGTGAGGAGTGCGCTGTGGCTGGCACTGTGTGAGGAGTGCGCTGTGGCTGGCACTGTGTGAGGAGTGCGCTGTGGCTGGCACTGTGTGAGGGGTGCGCTGTGGCTGGCACTGTGTGAGGGGTGCGCTGTGGCTGGCACTGTGTGAGGGGTGCGCTGTGGCTGGCACTGTGTGAGGGGTGCGCTGTGGCTGGCACTGTGTGAGGGGTGCGCTGTGGCTGGCACTGTGTGAGGAGTGCGCTGTGGCAGGCACTGTGTGAGGAGTGCGCTGTGGCAGGCACTGTGTGAGGAGTGCGCTGTGGCTGGCACTGTGTGAGGAGTGCGCTGTGGCTGGCACTGTGTGAGGAGTGCGCTGTGGCTGGCACTGTGTGAGGAGTGCGCTGTGGCTGGCACTGTGTGAGGGGTGCGCTGTGGCTGGCACTGTGTGAGGGGTGCGCTGTGGCTGGCACTGTGTGAGGGGTGCGCTGTGGCTGGCACTGTGTGAGGGGTGCGCTGTGGCTGGCACTGTGTGAGGGGTGCGCTGTGGCTGGCACTGTGTGAGGGGTGCGCTGTGGCTGGCACTGTGTGAGGGGTGCGCTGTGGCTGGCACTGTGTGAGGGGTGCGCTGTGGCTGGCACTGTGTGAGGGGTGCGCTGTGGCTGGCACTGTGTGAGGGGTGCGCTGTGGCTGGCACTGTGTGAGGGGTGCGCTGTGGCTGGCACTGTGTGAGGGGTGCGCTGTGGCTGGCACTGTGTGAGGGGTGCGCTGTGGCTGGCACTGTGTGAGGGGTGCGCTGTGGCTGGCACTGTGTGAGGGGTGCCCTGTGGCTGGCACTGTGTGAGGGGTGCCCTGTGGCTGGCACTGTGTGAGGGGTGCCCTGTGGCTGGCACTGTGTGAGGGGTGCCCTGTGGCTGGCACTGTGTGAGGGGTGCCCTGTGGCTGGCACTGTGTGAGGGGTGCCCTGTGGCTGGCACTGTGTGAGGGGTGCCCTGTGGCTGGCACTGTGTGAGGGGTGCCCTGTGGCTGGCACTGTGTGAGGGGTGCCCTGTGGCTGGCACTGTGTGAGGGGTGCCCTGTGGCTGGCACTGTGTGAGGGGTGCCCTGTGGCTGGCACTGTGTGAGGGGTGCCCTGTGGCTGGCACTGTGTGAGAGTTGCACTTTGGTTGGAACTGTGCGAGAGTTTTACTGTTGTAGGCACTGTGTGATGGGTGCCCTGTGGTTTGCACTGTGTGAGGAGTTGGCACTGTGTGAGGGGTGCACTGTGTAAGAGGTGCACTGTGTTGAGCACTGCATGAGGGATGCACTATGGCTGGCACTGCGTGAGGAGTGCGCTGTGGCTGGCACTGCGTGAGGGGTGCGCTGTGGCTGGCACTGCGTGAGGGGTGCGCTGTGGCTGGCACTGCGTGAGGGGTGCGCTGTGGCTGGCACTGCGTGAGGGGTGCGCTGTGGCTGGCACTGCGTGAGGGGTGCGCTGTGGCTGGCACTGCGTGAGGGGTGCGCTGTGGCTGGCACTGCGTGAGGGGTGCGCTGTGGCTGGCACTGCGTGAGGGGTGCGCTGTGGCTGGCACTGCGTGAGGGGTGCGCTGTGGCTGGCACTGCGTGAGGGGTGCGCTGTGGCTGGCACTGCGTGAGGGGTGCGCTGTGGCTGGCACTGCGTGAGGGGTGCGCTGTGGCTGGCACTGTGAGGGGTGCGCTGTGGCTGGCACTGTGAGGGGTGCGCTGTGGCTGGCACTGTGTGAGGGGTGCGCTGTGGCTGGCACTGTGAGGGGTGCGCTGTGGCTGGCACTGTGTGAGGGGTGCGCTGTGATTAATACTGTGTGAGTGGTGCGCTGTGGTTGGTAATGTGTGTGGGATGCGCTGTGGCTGGCAGTTTCAGGAATGCTCTGTGGCTGGCACTACGTGAGGGGTGCCCTGTGGCTGGCACTACGTGAGGGGTGCCCTGTGGCTGGCACTGTGTGAGGGGTGCCCTGTGTCGGGCACTGTGTGAGGGGTGCCCTGTGTCGGGCACTGTGTGAGGGGTGCCCTGTGTCGGGCACTGTGTGAGAGTTGCCCTGTGGCTGGCACTATGTGAGAGTTGCACTTTGGTTGGAACTGTGCAAGAGTTTCACTGTTGTAGGCACTGTGTGAGGGGTGCCCTGTGGTTTGCACTGTGTGAGGAGTTGGCACTGTGTGAGGGGTGCACTGTGTAAGAGGTGCACTGCGTGAGGGGTGCACTGTGTTGAGCACTGCACTATGACTGGCACTGTGTGAGGGGTGCGCTGTGGCTGGCACTGTGTGAGGGGTGCGCTGTGGCTGGCACTGTGTGAGGGGTGCGCTGTGGCTGGCACTGTGTGAGGGGTGCGCTGTGGCTGGCACTGTGTGAGGGCTGCGCTGTGGCTGGCACTGTGTGAGGGCTGCGCTGTGGCTGGCACTGTGTGAGGGGTGCGCTGTGGCTGGCACTGTGTGAGGGGTGCGCTGTGGCTGGCACTGTGTGAGGGGTGCGCTGTGGCTGGCACTGTGTGAGGGGTGCGCTGTGGCTGGCACTGTGTGAGGGGTGCGCTGTGGCTGGCACTGTGTGAGGGGTGCGCTGTGGCTGGCACTGTGTGAGGGGTGCGCTGTGGCTGGCACCGTGTGAGGGGTGCGCTGTGGCTGGCACCGTGTGAGGGGTGCGCTGTGGCTGGCACCGTGTGAGGGGTGCGCTGTGGCTGGCACCGTGTGAGGGGTGCGCTGTGGCTGGCACCGTGTGAGGGGTGCGCTGTGGCTGGCACCGTGTGAGGGGTGCGCTGTGGCTGGCACCGTGTGAGGGGTGCGCTGTGGCTGGCACCGTGTGAGGGGTGCGTTGTGGCTGGCACCGTGTGAGGGGTGCGTTGTGGCTGGCACCGTGTGAGGGGTGCGCTGTGGCTGGCACTATGCAAGAGTTTCACTGTTGTAGGCACTGTGTGAGGGGTGCCCTGTGGTTTGCACTGTGTGAGGAGTTGGCACTGTGGCACTGTGTGAGGGGTGCACTGTGTAAGAGGTGCACTGCATGAGGGGTGCACTGTGTTGAGCACTGTGTGAGGGATGCACTATGGCTAGCACTGTGTGTGACTTGCACTGTGGCTGGCACTGTGTGAGGGATGTACTGTCGCTGGCACTGTGTGATGGGTGCCCTGTGCTAGGCACTGTGTGATGGGTGCCCTGTGCTAGGCACTGTGTGAGGGGTGCCCTGTGGTAGGCACTGTGTGAGGGGTTGGCTCTGTGACTGGCAGTGTGGGAGGTGTGCGCCGTGGCCGGCACTGTGTGAGGGGCGCGCCGCGGCCGCCACTGTGTGAGGGGCGCGCCGCGGCCGCCACTGTGTGAGGGGCGCGCCGCGGCCGCCACTGTGTGAGGGGCGCGCCGCGGCCGCCACTGTGTGAGGGGCGCGCCGCGGCCGCCACTGTGTGAGGGGCGCGCCGCGGCCGCCACTGTGTGAGGGGCGCGCCGCGGCCGCCACTGTGTGAGGGGCGCGCCGCGGCCGCCACTGTGTGAGGGGCGCGCCGCGGCCGCCACTGTGTGAGGGGCGCGCCGCGGCCGCCACTGTGTGAGGGGCGCGCCGCGGCCGCCACTGTGTGAGGGGCGCGCCGCGGCCGCCACTGTGTGAGGGGCGCGCCGCGGCCGCCACTGTGTGAGGGGCGCGCCGCGGCCGCCTCTGTGTGAGGGGCGCGCCGCGGCCGCCTCTGTGTGAGGGGCGCGCCGCGGCCGCCTCTGTGTGAGGGGCGCGCCGCGGCCGCCTCTGTGTGAGGGGCGCGCCGCGGCCGCCTCTGTGTGAGGGGCGCGCCGCGGCCGCCTCTGTGTGAGGGGCGCGCCGCGGCCGCCTCTGTGTGAGGGGCGCGCCGCGGCCGCCACTGTGTGAGGGGCGCGCCGCGGCCGCCACTGTGTGAGGGGCGCGCCGCGGCCGCCACTGTGTGAGGGGCGCGCCGCGGCCGCCACTGTGTGAGGGGCGCGCCGCGGCCGCCACTGTGTGAGGGGCGCGCCGCGGCCGCCACTGTGTGAGGGGCGCGCCGCGGCCGCCACTGTGTGAGGGGCGCGCCGCGGCCGCCACTGTGTGAGGGGCGCGCCGCGGCCGCCACTGTGTGAGGGGCGCGCCGCGGCCGCCACTGTGTGAGGGGCGCGCCGCGGCCGCCACTGTGTGAGGGGCGCGCCGCGGCCGCCACTGTGTGAGGGGCGCGCCGCGGCCGCCACTGTGTGAGGGGCGCGCCGCGGCCGCCACTGTGTGAGGGGCGCGCCGCGGCCGCCACTGTGTGAGGGGCGCGCCGCGGCCGCCACTGTGTGAGGGGCGCGCCGCGGCCGCCACTGTGTGAGGGGCGCGCCGCGGCCGCCACTGTGTGAGGGGCGCGCCGCGGCCGCCACTGTGTGAGGGGCGCGCCGCGGCCGCCCCTGTGTGAGGGGCGCGCCGCGGCCGCCCCTGTGTGAGGGGCGCGCCGCGGCCGCCCCTGTGTGAGGGGCGCGCCGCGGCCGCCCCTGTGTGAGGGGCGCGCCGCGGCCGGCCCTGTGTGAGGGGCGCGCCGCGGCCGGCCCTGTGTGAGGGGCGCGCCGCGGCCGGCCCTGTGTGAGGGGCGCGCCGCGGCCGGCCCTGTGTGAGGGGCGCGCCGCGGCCGGCCCTGTGTGAGGGGCGCGCCGCGGCCGGCCCTGTGTGAGGGGCGCGCCGCGGCCGGCCCTGTGTGAGGGGCGCGCCGCGGCCGGCCCTGTGTGAGGGGCGCGCCGCGGCCGGCCCTGTGTGAGGGGCGCGCCGCGGCCGGCCCTGTGTGAGGGGCGCGCCGCGGCCGGCCCTGTGTGAGGGGCGCGCCGCGGCCGGCCCTGTGTGAGGGGCGCGCCGCGGCCGGCCCTGTGTGAGGGGCGCGCCGCGGCCGGCCCTGTGTGAGGGGCGCGCCGCGGCCGGCCCTGTGTGAGGGGCGCGCCGCGGCCGGCCCTGTGTGAGGGGCGCGCCGCGGCCGGCCCTGTGTGAGGGGCGCGCCGCGGCCGGCCCTGTGTGAGGGGCGCGCCGCGGCCGGCCCTGTGTGAGGGGCGCGCCGCGGCCGGCCCTGTGTGTTTTGTACCCTCTTGGTTACACTGTTAGTACAAAGTTCACCTGCTGCATTATGGATTATGGATTAATCAGTGACTGACATGAAGTTCTCAGCTGATGTCACCTTCTGATGTCATTAGCTGATACTTATTACACATGATAGATAGTAACAGAGTATTATGTTCCTCAGGTGGATTGTCCTGTATGATTCTCCCGTCTTCCATCTATGTCACATTTTCTTCAGGTAAGTCTAGTTTTGTATATCTCTCTGCAGCTTCCTACTCATTTTCTACACACGGAGCAGTCATTATATCTTACCTGTCATTATCACACAGTTCTTCAGAAATGACTTTAGTTTTTCTCTTTCGGGATCTGACGGAATATGTTCAGCACTGGAGAAATAAATATAAAATGGTTATTAACAAATAAGAGCCCCCAGGAATTCACCAGTGTGACGGGGAGGATAAGTTACCTGAAGATGCTTTTAGATGTAACGATAATCCTTAAAAAAAACCTGTTCAAACTAGCAAAAGTGAACAGTAGGTTATAATAGATAAATCGCCAGGTCCTGATGGAATACGCACCTGTGTTTTAAGGGAATTAAATAATGTGATAGACAGGCTGTTTCTTATATTTAAGGACTCTATAGTGATGGGGTATATTCCATTGGATTGGTGCCTAGCCAATGTGGTGCTGATATTCAAAAAGGGGTCAAAAAGTGAACCTGGATCAACTAGGGGGTGGAAATAGGCTGAATTAGATGGACATTGTCTTCATTCAGCCTAATATACTATGTTACTATGTCACAGGCCAGTAAGACTTAAGCCCCATTTACACGGGACGAATGTCGAGCAAACGATGTCCGACACTTGCCCCTGGATATACTCGCTTCTGTGATGCTGCACAGGAGTGAGTATCGCTTACTTGCAGTGAGGTGGCTGGAGGAGATTTCGCTCCTTGCTCTTCCCTGCCCCTCTCCATTCTCTTAACATAGCGGCTGTTGAGTACTGAACAGCTGCTATTTACACTGAACTCTCATCGTTCAGCTCATCGTCCATCGTTTATGTTGCACAAAGGATGGACAATGATCATTCAGTGTAAACAACAACCATTCACTAATGAACACCCCCTGTGTTAAGTGAATTGAAAGGGGTGGGGGAGAATGAGGAGAGAAATCTCCAGCTGCCCCACAGCGAGCCAATGATAGTCGCTGCTGTGCAGCACCGTAGTGAGTATGTGCGGGGACGAGTGTCATGCATTGTTTGCCCAGCAGTCATGCCGTATAAATGGGGCTTTACTTTTTTGTGGGTAAAATGTGTGAAGGGTTTCTAAGAGATGCCATCCCAAGTGATCTCAAGAAAAATAGCTGTATAACTATATATCATCATGGGTTTATGAGAGATCTCTCCTGTCAAAGCAGCCTGATCAGAGGAGGTAAGTTCTAGACTGCACTGGGGTCATTTAATGGAGTCTGCACACAGGTGTGCAGCAGTCTCACAACCAGGTTCCCCCCCTTTAAAAAAATTGTAGCTGCTTTATTTACTTATCAGCATCGCTGTATAAGGGCTTGTTTTTTGCGGGAGGAGTTATATTTTTCAATAGCACTATTTAATGTACCATATAAAGTACTGAAAACTTAAAAAAAATTCTAAGTGCAAGGAAATGGGAAAAAAATGAAATTCCGCCATCTTTCGGTACATCTTGCTTCTACGGCGCAATAACTGCAACAGGAATGACCTGATAACTTTATTCTATGGATCAGTACGATTACTACGATACCAAACTTATATCGTTTTTTTTTCTGAACTACTTGTATTTTTTTTTTCAAAGATATTTAATTTTTTTAAATCATTTTCTGGCACAATAGCTTTTTTACTTTTCCGTTGACATAGTTGTGTGAGGGCTCATTTTGTGCGTGACATCCTGTATTTTGTGTTGGCATCATTTTGGAATACAACTTTTTGATCGCTTTTTATTTCATTTTTTTTCTTGGAAACAGAGTGACCAAAAAAAGCACATGTCAGTTATTTGTTTTCTGATGACCTTCATCGTGTGTGAAAATAATGCATCACTTTAATAGATCGGACTTTTAAGGACGCAGCGATATCAAATATGTATTTTTGATTTATTATTTAGATTATTTTATTACTTTTTTTAATAATTAGCACGACGTTATTGATCTTGTTACGTTTTTTTTTTTTAGTTTCCACAGGGCACAACAACTAGAGATGCTTTGATCGTTCCTACAGTAAGATGTAATGCTATAGCATTACAACATACTGCAATCTGACAGGCAGTCTATCAAACCACCCCACGGGCATGGCTTGATAGGCATTCTGCCATGACAGCCATGGGGCCTTTTAGAAGGCCCCCGGTTGCCATGACACCCACATGGCTCCCTGCGATCTGATCGCCGGGGTGGGGGGCCTACGGGACACCCGAACATCGATTGGGGGATTTAAATGCCGCTGTCAGAATTGACAGTGGCATTTAAAGGCTTAACAGTCCTGATGAGCCGCATGGCTTATCAGGGCTGTTGTCGCTGGGTGTCAGCTGTAAGGAACAGCTGCAGGACATAAAAATACTATAGGGCTGTCACTAAGGGGTAAAGGCCCCCAAAATAATTACCTCTTTGTGATTAGCTGCTTCATCTATTTGCTTCAGTTACAGATTTTCAGTGGCTTCTGTTATATTTGGTGTCTATAGAAAACCCTATAAGCGTTTTATTGTTTTCTCGTCCGTATCATTGGGGGCCACAGCCTAGACCATGGGATATAGCCACTGCCACTAGGAGGCGACACTAAGCACAAGTGTTAGCTCCCCCCACTGGCTATATTCCCCCTGCAAGCACTCAGCTAATTAGTCTTTAGCTTAGTGTCTGCAAGGAGGTAGACGAGGCTACATGCGGGAATTTGGGGAGTTGGGGCTTTTCCCTGGCTTTCCCGGCCTCCCGGGGAAGACGCCGGCAGAGGGTGTCTCCACCACTCTGCGGTGTCTTACCCAGAGAAGAAAAAGGGGCCCCGACCCTGCCTTGTGCATTCGCGTCAGAGGCCCGCCAGCTATAGGGTCCCCCCTCCTTGGAGTGGCGCTTCCCAAAGGACTGACGCCAAGGGGGGAAACCCTGCTGGAACAGACGACATATGGGCAGAGCAGGACCCGTTCCTTTCTCCCCTGGCATCTGGCATTAAGGCAGTTACAGTACCTCGGGCTGCGGTGTGTCTGGAGCTCCGGAGCCCTTGGAGGTGGCAGCACAGCGCGGCAGTAGTGGGCCGGGGTCAGCGGCTGATGTAGTGCACGGAGGCTTCCCCAGCACAGCAGAGGAGCAAGCGCGGCATCCCGGGGGGCGGGGCGCTGGCGCACGGCCGCCGCAAGGGAGACTGAGCACTTCCGGGTTGCGGCCCGAGCCTCCGGGGCAGGCCATGCCCCCTCCGCGCGGGAAGATTGAAAGGAGCTGCCAGGAAACAGTATGGCCGCTCCTGTGAGAAGGCATCTGCTTGTGCAGCAGCCAGCTTGTGCCTCATATCGCAGACCGAGCCCCAGCAGCAGCAGCAGTCGTCCCAGCAGCACCCAGCCGCAAAAGCAGCAGCAGTACAGAGACTACCATCACTACCTTCCTGTGGCAGCAGAGCCTGTGTTGCCACAGCATCGGATAGCACCGGCCGCTGCCAGCCAAGCAGTTGCAAGATTTTTCTTGTCAAGGTACCGCAGTTCCGAAACGGACGCCGGCAGAGACGCCAGATGCAGTCCAGTATCAGCGTGGTCAGCAGCAGCCTGCCCAGGATAACACCAGCGCCGTTTATCGTGACTGGTTCCACGTCAGCACCTGAGGGCCATTACACGCCAGGATCCAGAGGCTCCAGCTGGACGAGGGGTGACAGCTGCAAGACCGGGTAAGCCCTGCCTAGGCGGCACTACCGCGGGTTCTCCTCCCACCCCCCCCTGCAGGTACTCGCCCTCAGCAGTACGGGTACCCTCCTTTTTTGGGTAGAGGTCCCCAGTTCAATACGCCATGTCTGACCCCAGATCTGAGGGTTCCAGCCCGGCCAAGGGGAGGGTTAAATATTATGCATGCACCTTGTGCAATACCAAGTTTGCTTGCGGTCAAGGGGATCCCCGCTGCGCAAAATGTACTCCGATGCGCCCAGCGCCAGGGACAACGGTGCCCCCCGCTGCCCCTGTAGAGCAAGGGACTGAACCGGAATGGGCCAGGTCATTGGCCGCAGCGGTCTCTGGCTTAGCCAGTTCGTCGGCAGCGATTCTATGTCGTCTAGAATCCGGCTCTGAGGTATCCTCTCCGGAATACGCGCTGGGGAGATCACGCAAGAGATGGAGATCCCGCAGTAGAGAGGACACCTCCCGTAGGCACCGTCATGCTAGAAAGTCTCCTAGGCCCTCCAGGTCCCGCCGGTACAGAGACTCTCAGCATGGCTCCCAGGGCTCTAGGGAGTCCGTGCGGATGTACCACCGGTCCAGGCATTCGTCTCGGTCCAGATACTCGGCAAGGCCGGCCCGAGTCCACCCAGACTCCCCCTGGGCTTCATGCTCCGGGGCATCCCAGAGCACGGCCCGAACACGACGGCCTCAGTCGTCGGTAGGAGAGAGTAGTGGCTCGGAGGAGGGTGAGCGTTCTGGGGTCTCGTCCTTGTCTGACCTGGACGATGAGTAGGTTTCACGGCTAGCTACCCTAATGGACAGTCTGGTGATAGCCGTAAAAGAGACACTGCAGGTGTCAGAAGAGCCCGTGGAGGGAATCCCAGCTACAGTAATCATTTAAACGCCAGAAAAGGCCATGACAGGTGTTCCTGGATCACCAGGATTTGCGGATGTCGTGAAGGAGTGGCAAAACCCAGACAAAAGGTTTAAGCACCCGGGAAAAACCTGGGAGGTCACATACCCGTTTCCAGGGAACCTAGTGAAAAGATGGTCAGCACCCCCAGTAGTGGATCCACCAGTGTCGCGGCTGTCCAGGAGCATGGCGCTACCAGCAGCCGAGGTCGCGGCATTACCAAACACACAGGAAAGAAAGCTTGACACGTTAGCAAAGTCGGCTTTTCAGTCTGCGTGTACGGCACTGCAACCCATTTTTGCAGCCGCATGGGTAATCAAGGCTTCGGTGGCTTGGGCTAAACAACTTCTGAAGGATATCCTGGCAGGAGCCCCACCCAGCGAGTTGGTGGAGGCCACGGATAATATTATACAAGCAGGCAAATTCGTGTGCGCAGCAGAATTGGACGGAGCGAAATTTGTGGCCCGGGCATCCACCGCATCAATTGCAACACGGCGGACCCTCTGGTTGAAAGGGTGGTCGGCAGATGCAGCGTCCAAGATGGTCCTTACGAAGTTACCCTTCGAGGGCGATAGGCTCTTCGGAGCCAGATTGGACGACTTAATCAAGGATGCCACAGGCGGCAAAAGTACTTCACTACCGCAAATGCCTGTAAGGAAGCAAAAAGTCCCATCAAAGAAAAGGCCGTTTTTTCGATGCTTTTGGCGGTTCATGTCCCGGCCGGTCACAGGTCAGTGGCCCCAACCCAGAAGGGCCCCTACGGATCAGGGGAAGGGCCTCGCATTTAAGGCAAGACCGACCTGGTGGTCCCGGCCAGGAACCATCAGGGGCTCTGGCCCAAAGAGCACGGCATGAGTCTCCGCCCCCACCCAGCATAACCAGGGTGGGGGGGCTGGCTCTCCCTCTTCGGGAGATGTGGTGGATCCACGTGACCGATGCATGGGTACGGGAGATCGTGGCGGTCGGGTACTCGATCGAGTTCACGACTCTACCACAAGATTCCTTTCTCAGGTCCAGGGTGCCAGCAACTCCGAAAGGAGTGGCCAAATTACAGCTGGCAGTGGAGAACCTGCTGGCACAGGGGGTAGTGAAACCAGTGCTGACCACGCAAAGAAAATTAGATTTCTATTCAAACCTCTTTTTAGTGCCCAAAAAAGACGTCCGGGTCAGGCCAGTACTGGACCTAAGACGGCTGAATCGGTATGTCCGGATAAGGCATTTTCGGATGGAGTCCCTCAAATCCGTGATGGCCTCCATGGAGCCAGGGGAATTTTTGTCCTCGGTGGACATTAGGGACGCATATCTTCATATTCCCATCCGGGAAGCGCACCAGAGGTTTCCACGCTTCGAGGCACTAGGGAGACACTTCCAGTTCACAGCCCTACCATTTGGCCTCTCAACGTCCCCAAGGGTGTTTATGAAAGTCCTGGTAGCAGTAATGGCACTTCTCCACACAAGAGGCATAGTGGCCATACCATATTTAGACGATCTACTGATAAAAGGGGCGTAGTGGAACAGCAATCTCGAGAGTCTACAGATCACGATAGACTCTGGAGGAGTTCGGCTGGATAATAAACCGTGACAAATCCTGCCTGGTGCCAGCGCAACGGCTGGAGTTTCTGGGGATGGTGTTCAATACCAAACTACACCAGATTCAGCTACCCTGGGACAAAGGGGAGAAACTTCGTCACAGCGTCAGAGCTCTGATGAAGGGAAAACCAGTTATCGTCAGGCAATGCATGAGGGTGCTAGGCCAGATGGTAGCAGCCTTCTAGGCCGTGCCATTTGAACAGTTCCGGTCAAGGGCCTTCCAGCACATGATCCTGTCACACTGGAACAAGTCCTTGTTGTCGCTGGACCATCAAATTCGGGTAACCCCCCGGGTCCGAGAGAGACCGAACTGGTGGCTGAAACCCGGGAGGCTTCACACGGGTCGAACGTTGGGCCCAAACCATTGGGTCATAGTGACCACGGATTCCAGCCGCTCAGGCTGGGGTGGAACGCTGGGGAGCCAGTCCACGCAGGGACTGTGGTCTCAGACAGAGGCAAGGCTGCCAATCGATGTCCAGGAACTGCGAGCCATACGCCTGAGGCTCAAACACTTCAGAACAAGCCTCAAAGGGAAAGACGTGCGAATACAAACAGACAATGCAACAGCAGTAGCATATGTCAATCACCAAGGGGGCACGCGAAGCACAGGGGCAATGAGCGAGGCAGCCGGCATACTCAGTTGGGCAGAGAACCATCTATGATCCATCTCAGTAGTGTACATTCCGGGCATGGACAACTGGGTGGCAGACTTCCTCATTCGGGAGACGCTGGATCCCGGCGAGTGGGGGTTACACCCAGACGTCTTCCAAGCGATCTGTCAGAGATGGGGCACGCCGGATGTAGACCTGATGGCATCCCAGATAAATTACAAAGTCCGTCCATTTGTGGCCCAGTCCCGAGACCCGCAGGCGGCAGCAGCAGATGCGCTAACCATCCCATGGGGAGGTTTCAGGCTCCTGTATATTTTTCCTCCGTTGCCTCTCATCCCAAGGGTGTTAAGGAAAGTCAAAAGGGAAGGACGACCAGTGATATTGATAGCACCAGACTGGCCGAGAAGAAGTTGGTACGCGAGCATCGTGAAACTTCTGTCCGGCGTGCTGTGGCAGCTGCCGAAGCGAGCGGATCTTCTGTCCCAAGGACTCCTCTTCCTCCCGGATTCCAAGTCGCTACGTTTGGCGGCCTGGCCGTTGAAACCGAGATATTGAAGCGTCAAGGCTTCTCGGACAGTGTTAGAACAATGATTCAAGCCAGGAAACCGGCTTCATCGGCAATTTCCGGGTTTGGAGACGGTTCTTTGGCTGGTGTAAAGATCGGCACATACAGCCCATGCAGTTTTCGCTAGCAAATATCTTGGCATTCTTGCAGTCGGGCCTCGAGGCAGGGCTGAAACTGGGCTCACTAAGGGGCCAGATATCAGCACTTGCAGTACTTTTCCAGAGGCTGGTTGCGAGTAGGCTGGTGGTGCGGACTTTTCTCCAGGGAGTCGTCCATGTGTCTCCACTGTTCAGGCCACCCTCTCAGGCTTGGGACCTTAATCTGGTTTTGGAAGCGATGCTGGCTCACCCATTTGAGCCCCTGAGAGAAATCCCTCTGCGGCTATTATCCTAGAAAGTGGTGTTCCTGGTTGCGATTACCTCAATTCGAAGTCTCCGAGTTGGCGGCCCTGTCAGTAGAGCCACCATACATGACGTTCCATCAGGACAAGGTGGTGTTGAGGCCGGCAGCAGGGTTCCTCACAAAGGTGGTGTCACCCTTTCACATCAATGAAGAGATCATTCTACCCTCTTTCTGTCCGACACCGGTACACACGAGGGAGAAAGAGGTGCACCGCTTGGACCTGGTGAGGGCATTGAAAATTTACGTGAAAAGAACCCGAGAGTTCCGGCGGACGGATACTCTTTTCGTAATTCCGGAGGGGCCCCGCAAGGGCTCTGAAGCTTCCAAGGGAACCATTTCAAAATGAGTAAGAGCCTTGATAACGGAGGCGTACCACGCTTCAGGGCGCTCGCCGCCCTTCCGGATTACAGCCCACTCCACACGGGCGGTGGGGGCCTCCTGGGCGGTTCGCCACGGGGCTTTGGCGCTACAGGTATGTAAGGCAGCTACTTGGACCTCCTTACATACGTTCTCAAAATTCTATAAGGTTCACACGTCTGCATCTTCAGACGCCGCTCTCGGCCGGAAGATTTTGCAGGCGGCGGTCCACTGATCGCTTGTTTCGGTCAAACTTGTAAATAGCCCACCCTATTCTGTTTTTTGGGACTGCTTGTTGACGTCCCATGGTCTAGGCTGTGGCCCCCAATGATACGGACGAGAAACGGATATTTTTGGTATAACTTACCGTAAAATCTCTCGTCGTGTTCATTGGGGGACACAGCACCCACCCCTTTGATTTAAAGAGCGGTTGCTGGAACTTTCTGTTCTTCGGTCATATATGGCGTAAAATAAAGGCCAGAGACGACATATGTTGCATATCTATGAAAATGTATTGTTTGATGTCGTACTCACTGGTTGCTCCTACTGCTTGCATACAGACTAATTAGCTGAGTACCTGCAGGGGGATATAGCCAGTGGGAGGAGCTAACACTTGTGCTTAGTGTCGCCTCCTAGTGGCAGTGGCTATATCCCATGGTCTAGGCTGTGTCCCCCAATGAACGCGACGAGAAAGTGATTTTACGGTAAGTTATACCCAAAATATCCGTTTTCCCTTCATGTATTTCCACCCATAGAGACTCCACGTGTTTATCTCCCTCCCATTTATTGTCCTGTAATCTGGGCTTTATACAGGATTTTACATAAAGACAAACCCCTCTCCTCTTCATATTTTACAAACCCTTCTGAACAGATTGTAACCCTGTAAGTTCACCGCCCAATTATGACTTTCATCTAACCAGGTCTCTGTTATTCCCACTATGTTGTAGTTTTCCTCAGACATTATTACTTCTAGTTCATCTACTTTATTAGTCAGACTTCTAGCTTTAGTCACCATACAGTTTAGAAGGTTTTGGTTATTTTTTATATTACGTTTATCCCTATTAACTGTTCTGCCAGTTCTAGCTTTACTAACCCCTCCCACTGCTCCGCCCACATTCCCATTACTTAGTCCCAGGTCACTATCTACACCGTCTACCTTCCTATCCCTATGGTTGTCATCATCCAAGTCCCTAGTTTAAACACTCCTCCAACATTCTAACCATCTTATTCCCCAGCACAGATACCCCCTCCCCATTAAGATGCAGCCCATCCCTATGGTATAACCTGTAGCCAACAGCAAAGTCATCCCAGTTCTCCATGAAACCAAACCTCTCCTTCCTACAGAACTCTGAAGCCACTGGGTATCACACAACTGAAAGAAGCAGTCCAAAACCAAAAAACATGGAGGGAGGGAGCCTCTAGGGTTGCCGAGGGTCATGAATGACTAAATGGCTAACAACAACAACAAAGAACATCCAATGCACCATTTGTACATTTTTATGTTATCAAAAATGACCTTCCCTAATATTGTCCTCCAAAGATTTCGGTTGTGGTTTTTCAATTGAGTACCCAAATGCAGAATTCCTGGTTTAAGAGCGAATGAAATATGGTGGGGGCCCGTGGTGAACATTTGCACCCAGGCCCAATAGCCTGTTGCTACGGTTCTAGATGTGGTCCTATTACTCTGTATTTGTGACCCCTTACCTGCATATTAGGATGGGGACAATGAAGTCGGAGTAGTTTGGGTTCAGATCCGCATGTACCACCCTTTTCATCATGGTTGTGAAGTTATCCATCCAGGTCACCCTCTCACCGATGGGGATGAAGTTTCCTGTAAAGAGTCAAATACACAGTAGGTGACTATGTCCCGGTTATATTCTTAGTCCAGGCTTCTACTAGGTTCAGTTCTGGCTGAGCGGCTGCAGGTGAAAGTGAAAGGGTATAACACCCAAATGTAGACGGGAAAGAGGGACAACATAGTGATACCCCCACTGATGCTATGAGTAAGAACTGTTGTGCGGGTTCACTGAAAGGCTCTTGGATTTGGAGTGCTGCCTAAGCCTTCTATGTGTGTGATACAAGGACTTTGGAACAAGTCTGATCGGCCATGTGCCAACCTATACTATGGAATTATCCAGTGCTACCTTTCCCTATATATGCTATATATGACAAGATCTCCACTTGTGATAAGGAAATTTTGAATTTCTGTTTTAGATATTATTTTCTCATGAAGTGGTTCTCTGTATTCATCATTTATACCTGTGGTCAATAGTTCCTCCATGTACCATCACTATACCCTCTGCATGTCACCTCTATCGTAGAATGCATTGCAGGGTGTAATAAGATAAACTTTACAATTCTGTATTCATATTAATGTATTTAGTGTTTACTCACCGAGTTGAGCATAAATTTCTGCTCTCTCAAAGCTTTCCATGGCGGAGAAGCCCCTGTTGTCCACGATGGTGATGTTCTCGGTGAGCTTGTAGGCTTTCCTTATCCTAGTCTTGGCTCCGTCATCCTGAATGTGTCCAGGCTCAGCATGTTCTATAAATTCTTCTCCATCATCAATGATGTACTTACAGGAGTTAATGAAGGAGGATTTCCCATGACCAGTGAGACCAAAGAGCTGCAGGAGAACCCGGTTGTATCCCTGATTACAGTAAGGCCCATCATCCAGACTAAAGTTAAGGATATATTTTTGTAGCTCAACGTTGTCCATTTCTTATCGGCAGTTCTCTCTTCTTCCCTCTTGTCTTTATGTTCAGTGTCCTTTGAGTATAAAGCATCAGCTTTCATCTACGCACTTCTTTATGCCTCCACAGCTGAAATACTTTCACTTTTATATTCATTGAGGGCGTTTATAGGAAGCTGAAAACAAAATTTCCAGCAATAGCAGCACTTCATAAATCTGGCCAGTTCTCAGCATCTGAGTGATCCTTTTATCTGCATTCACTGGGATTGTAAGGAGCGCGAACTGGACACTTGGCATTTAGCAGTATTTGACCTACAGTTCTATCATTTATTCATGGTTATCTATCTTTTAATAGTGTTTAAAGGGATAGTGCTCGGACGATGTATATAAAATGGAGTAGAAAATGGAATAAATAGAAGGTGGGACTCACCCAAAAGTTTGCAGTTTTAACCCTATGCATAGGGCCAGCCGCAAACTAAGATTGCGTCCCAGAGACGATACTTTGAATTCAAATGCTTCAAATCCCAGTGTTTCCCAGATCCACCTCAGGTGGAGAGCAAGACCATCAGACACTAGACAGCAATGAATAGCAATCCAGGGGTAGACATATAAGTAGAAAAAAATGATCAGATTCTCATGGTATACAGAGCAAAAAAGATGGCACATACTATTGGGGGAGATCTCTCTCCAGGAAAACCTCCCATAGATGACTTCAGGTCAAAATAGAAATACTTGATCCAGAAGATTAAATGAAAAAAGTTTAATGCTCTAAAACTTCACAAACCGTATAAAGAATTATAAAACCTTGGGCTCAAAGAGAAAACCATAGACTCAAAATGCAACGGGTTTCGGGACTGCTCTGAGCCCCTTTCTGAAGCATATAACACTGTGAAAAAGGCATGCTTTTATAAGAAAAGTAATTAGTAGAAAATGGGGCGTATTGGCGTCGTCAGCGGAAATGCCCCCCACACTTCAAACAGACAGGTACAGTGTTATTATATTTCATTGAGATTGTTGAGATATATATTAATATAGCCTGATATACCCGGCTTCGCCTGAGTTAATTTGGTACTGGTGTTTGTCTGTTGTTCACATGGAAAATCTTATGAAGTCGTGGTTACTTTAGAGTTACCGGGGAAAAAACTTGTTCACCATTTTGCATAGTTCTCTGCGTTACCCAGGAAACACCACGTGGAGGTAACCATGCGAAGTTTCCTTTATATAAAATGACATCAGGAAGTGAGAGACTTAGATTCTGTACATAAAATTTGGACGCTAATTCTTTTGCGCTTAGAATTGAATAATCGAGTTAAAACCCATTAGCTTTTCCTATTTATGACATAATCAATGCTCGTGCCAAATTTCATGTTTCTATGACATTGGGAAGTGAGACATTTAGATTATGTATGTAAAATTTTGACACATTCTTTGGCGCTTAGAATTGAATAATCGAGGTGGAACCTATTAACTTTTCCTATTTATGACATAGTCAATGCTCGTGCCAAATTTCATGTTTCTATCTCATTGGGAAGCGAGAAAATTGGACGCGCGGACGCGCGGACGCGCGGGCGGACGCGCGGGCGGACGCGCGGGCGGGCGGGCTGACTGTCTGACTGTCTGACTTGGGACCTATTATTATTTTCCCCATGACAGCATACGCTGGAGGTTGCTCACCTGCTGACCTGAAGGGACAGGAAGAGGCAGAGTATAAAAAGCACCTCCCCTCCACCAACACCAGTGTTTTTCCTGTCCCTTTAGGACAGCAACGGCAGAGCTCCAGCAACGCTGTCCCATGCCGGAGGAGGACTTACCGGCGAAGCGGCGGCGTGGTTTTTCGGGCAGCCCCGGCAAACCCAGTGGGAAGGACCCCATCTGGGAGCTTTCCGGGGACTACGTGGGCCGGAGTCCAAGTACGGGCTGCCGGCACCACTGCGGCCGTCATTTCGGGCGGCGGCCGCCATCTCCGGTGGGCCGGGGTCCAAGTACGGGCTGCCGACACCACTGCGGCCGTCATTTCGGCGGCGGCCGCCATCTCCGGGTCCAGGGCCGACAGGAGCGCTCCAGGGGGCGTGGTTTCGTACAGCGCGGTGACGTTGGACACTCCGCAAAGGGGGCGTGGCCTGGCGCGGCCGGCGCCAAATTCAAAAATCTGCTGCCCCTGCATCAGCTGGTGGTGTTTCTCCACGCTAAGGAACGATCCTAAGCACAGGAAGCGTTCCTGCAAGGTGCAAGATGTCGGCCAGAGAGGACCCAGAGACCCTCCAAACTGTAAGTGGTCCGGTGGACCAACCTACACCTGCACTACATACACTTCCCGACTAACAGAGTTTCCCTTGTCTTACAGGACAGGGATACTCAAAAACCGAGGGAGGCTAGACGAAGGAGTAAAAAATGTCCAGTATGTCTAACCAAACTCGACGACTCCTGCACAAAAACGTTATGCGCTACCTGCTCCGCAAAAGTTATGCAGGAGGAAAAAGCTTCCCTTATGGCCGAAATTCGGTCAGTCGTCCGAGAAGAAGTGCAGTCCTCTCTCTCGGACCTCCAACCTGGGCCTTCCGGGGTTACACGCAGGTCGGTTCCGGCAGTGTCTGAGTCTGACTCCGACATAGCGGAAAATGTGGATTTTGACGGGGAAGTGACGCAGGAGGACAAGAAATATCTTTTCTCTACCTCAGACATGGATCAACTGCTAAAAGCTGTACGCAGAACCATGCAGGTGGAGGAAGATGTGCAGCAACCCCGCACAGTCCAGGAGGATATGTTCGCGGGGTTACTCCCGCAACCAAAATCTTCATTCCCCGTAAACGCCACACTCAAGCAGCTGATTCTAAATGAGTGGGAGAGCGTGGATCAGGCTCCGCTAATCCCCAGGGAATTTAAAGAACGCCTGTTATTTCCGGGAGATGAAGTGTCCTTTTTGGACGAGATACCTAAAGTCGATGCTGCAATTGCCATGGTATCCAGAAAGTCCGGATTGCCCTTTGAGGATACGTCCCACTTAAAGGACCCGTTGGACCATAAGGTGGACACAACCATGCGTAAAGCCTGGTCTACCTCCGGTCTCGTCATGAAATCTAACATCGCGGCCACTTCCGTGGCTCGTTCCATGGCAATCTGGTTGGACCAATTCGCAGCCCTAGTCGACCAAAAAGCCCCTAGGGAGGAGTTCGCAAGTGGCATCCCTCTGCTGCGAATGGCAACAGGGTTTCTGGCGGATGCTTCAATGGAAACAGTCCGCCTCGGAGCCCGCATGGCAGCACTATCGAACACCGCCAGAAGGGCAGTGTGGGTGAAAGAGTGGTCGGGGGACGCAGCGTCCAAAAATAGGCTATGTACCCTACCGTTCCGGGGCGGGCGTATATTCGGACCAGACCTGGATCGTCTGCTGGAGAAAGCAGCTGACAAGAGTCACGGACTGCCTGCCACCAGACCACCCAAGAGACCCTTCACCCCTCATCCCTCGTCTACGTACGCCGGGAAGGGGAAGACCGGAAGATGGTCTTATCCAAAGGACGGAAGGGGTAAGACTTTAACTTTTGTCCCTCAGCCCATACTTTCGGGCCCGGTAGGGGGTAGACTGGCTCGCTGTTCCAATAGCTGGCGTAGTATTACAACTAACGAGTGGGTACTGCACCTAGTGGCGGAGGGGTACAGGATCGAGCTACTATCCCGCCCCCCGGACAGGTTTATGATAACCCCAACCCAGTCTCCAGGCCTAGAACAGGCTCTGTTGGAGGGCGTACGGAACCTGCAGGGTCTTGGCGCGGTTATCCCGGTCCCTGAGAAGGAACAGGGAAAAGGTTTCTATTCCCCCCTCTTTCTGGTTCCCAAACCAGACGGCTCCCACCGCACCATTATCAATCTAAAACAACTGAATAAATTCATTGAATATAGGAGATTCAAAATGGAAACCATTAGAACTGCAACTCCTCTAATTGCCAGGGATAACGTAATGGCTACAATAGACCTTAAGGATGCCTATTTTCATATCCCTATTTACGCCAACTCACAAAAGTTCCTGAGGTTTGCGCTGAGGGTGGAGGGGGAAATCCGCCACTTCCAGTTCGTCTGCCTACCATTTGGAATCTCCTCGGCTCCGCGAATTTTTTCCAAGGTCGTGATGGAAATGGTGGCCTTCTTACGAAATCAGGGTGTCATGATCATCCCCTACTTAGACGACTTCCTGTTGGTGGCAGATTCCCCGTCTACCCTGAGATCACACTTGGAGTCCACATTGCAATTATTTAAGGAGCTTGGCTGGATTATTAACGAGTCAAAATCCAACATGGAGCCAGAAACCAGGAAGAAATTCCTGGGTGTCATCCTGGATTCCAGTCTACAAAATTCGTCCCTTCCTCCCCTAAGAAAACATCTCAACATAGAGGAATGTTCCAACCTCTATAAAAAACAGAGTAACGATAAGGGACGCAATGCGGATCCTGGGACTAATGACTTCGTGCATCGGCGTGGTCCCCTGGGCCCAGTTCCACAGTCGCGGACTCCAGTCACTAATTCTCCAGAATTGGGACAAGTTGCAGGCTTCGCTTGATCAGACAATCCCTATTCCTGCGGAAGCCAGAGCTTCACTCCGTTGGTGGGTGTCGTCGGACAACCTGTCTCAGGCATCCGATTGGAATTTGGACCCGGCTGTAATAATCACAACCGATGCCAGCGCCAAAGGGTGGGGGGCCCACTTTGAAGGCGGTTATGTACAGGGGGCCTGGGACGTTCACGAGAAAGCTAGCTCATCGAACTTTAGGGAGCTTAAAGCTGTATGGAAATCCCTGCGTAGCCTGCAAACACGGTTAGTGGCGAAACATGTGAGGATCTTCTCAGACAATATGACAACAGTATCACTCATTCGCCACCAGGGTACCACCAGGAATCCTCCACTACAACGACTGGCGGGGCGGATCCTTCAATGGGCGGAAGGCACAACAAAGTCCCTATCGGCCTTTCATATAAGAGGAGCCGAGAACTCAGCCGCGGACTTTTTAAGCAGAAGGAAAGTGGACCCAGGAGAGTGGGAACTCCATCCAGAGGTGTTCAGCCTTCTTGTGGAGAAGTGGGGGGTACCAGAAGTAGACCTCTTTGCGTCAAGCGCAAACACCAAATGCCGGCTTTTCTTTTCCAGAGGCGCAGAGAAACAGGCCTTGGGCACGGACGCTCTCTCTCACCCCTGGGATTGGGACCTAGCGTATGCCTTTCCCCCTCTACCACTAATCCCGCTTCTGCTAAGGAAATTACTGCAGTCAACCCTAACAGTAATTTTTGTAGCACCATATTGGCCCAAAAGACCGTGGTTCCCCCTCCTGAGATCCCTGTCAGTGGGAGAGCCCTTCCACCTTCCAGCAAGACCGGACCTACTATCGCAGGGCCCTCTTCTTTACCCGGAAGTTCACAAGTTCAGGCTTACGGCCTGGAGCTTGAGCGGGTAAAGTTCCTAGGGAAAGGTCTTTCCCCTAATGTTATTTCCACCATTAGCGAGAGCCTTAAACCCTCGACACACAAAATCTACTCCAAAGTCTGGAAAAAATTTTCGGAGTGGTTAGGCCAGGACATCCAGCAGCTGGATCAGCCAGACGTACGTAAAATCTTAGATTTTCTCCAGGCGGGCCTGGATAAAGGTTTGAGTCCGAATACACTCAAAGTCCAAATTGCGGCTTTGGGGGCATTCTTCGATCTCGCGCTGGCGGAGCACAGGTGGATTAGGAGATTTCTTAGAGGGGCGAGCAGATTACATCCATTCACACGGCCCACGGCACCACCCTGGGATCTAACCATAGTCCTTCAGGCCTTATGCGACCCCCCCCATTCGAACCGATTACGGATCTATCCATCGCCTGGTTGACATACAAGGTAGCCCTGCTTGTGGCAGTTACGTCGGCCAGACGCGTGGGGGAAATCCAGGCCCTCTCATGAAGGGCCCCATATATGACTATCCACCCGGACAAAATAGTTTTTTCTTTAGACCCATCCTTCCAGCCTAAAGTATTGTCAGATTTCCACAGGGGCCAACCAATAATTATTCCAGCCTTTTGCCAAAATTTCAAAAATGCAAAAGAACAAAATCTCCATAATATAGACGTCAAAAGAGCGGTACTAGCGTACCTTGAGGCAACGGAAAGTTTCAGGAAGTCTGACAAACTTTTCGTTCAATTTCAGGGGCAGGCCAAAGGAAAGGCCGCTTCTAAAGATGCGATCGCCAGGTGGCTCAGGAGAGCCATCCAGGAGGCTTACAAGGCCAAGGGCATCCCCCCTCCAGAAGGATTGAAGGCCCACTCAACGAGAGCGGTGGCATCCTCTTGGGCGGAGAGAGCGCACACGTCGATTGAGCAAATCTGTAACGCAGCCACATGGACTTCAGGCCATACTTTCATCAAACATTATAGGCTGGACTTTAAATATAGTCAGGACGCATCCTTCGGTAGGAAGGTGCTCCAAGCCGTAATCCCTCCCTAAAAAGCCCATGCCACTTATTTGGTATTCCTCCAGCGTATGCTGTCATGATGTCATGGGGAAAACGGGAATTTTTTCTTACCGATAATTCCCTTTCTGGAAGACATCATGACAGCATACGGGCTTTCCCCCCCCCCCCCCCCTTACCAACATGGTTACCCTAGTTTGTCCAACACATGAGGTAATGTGTATGCTTTAACTTTGTTTTCTGAGGTGTGTGATGTCAATAAAAACACACCTTCTGGTTAAATAGCTGGTCACTGTGGTCATTTGGAACGCACTGGTGTTGGTGGAGGGGAGGTGCTTTTTATACTCTGCCTCTTCCTGTCCCTTCAGGTCAGCAGGTGAGCAACCTCCAGCGTATGCTGTCATGATGTCTTCCAGAAAGGGAATTATCGGTAAGAAAAAATTCCCGTTTTTTCCTATTTATGACATAATCAATGCTCGTGCCAAAGTTCAAGTTTCTATGACATTGGGAAGTGAGAAAATTAAATTCCGTACGTAAAACGTGAACGCTAATTCTTTGGTGCTTAGAATTGAATAATCGAGTTGGGACCTATTAACTTTTCCTATTTATGACATAATCAATGCTTGTGCCAAATTTCAAGTTTCTATGGCATCGGGAAATTAGAGAATTAGATTACGTACATAAAATTTGGACGCTAATTATTTTGCGCTAGAATTGAATATTCGAGTACGGACCCATTAACTTTTCCTGTTTATGACATAATCAATGCTCGTGCCAAATTTCAAGTTTCTATGACATGAGGAAGTGAGAGATTTACATTCCGTACATAAAATTTGGACGCTAATTGTTTTGCGCTTAGAATTGAATAATCGAGTTGGGACCCATTAGATTCTCCTATTTATGACATAATCTATGCTCATGCCCAATTTCATGTTTCTACGACATCGGGAAGTTTGAGAATTAGTGGTGGGTCGGTGAGTGGGTCGGTGAGTGGGTCGGTGAGTGGGTCGGTGAGTGGGTCGGTGAGTGGGTCGGTGAGTGGGTGAGTGGGTCAGTCTAATTTTCTCACTTCCCAATGTGATAGAAACATGAAATTTGGCACGAGCATTGATTGTCATAAATAGGAAAAGCTAATGAGTCCCAACTCAATTATTCAATTCTAAGCGCAAAAGAATTAGCGTCCACATTTTACGTACGGAGCCTATTTCTCTCACTTCCCAATGTAATAGAAACTTGAAATTTGGCACGAGCATTGATTACGTCATAAATAGGAAAAGTTCTTGGGTCCCAACTCGATTATTCAATTCTAAGCGCCAAAGAATTAGCGTCCATGTTTTAAGTACGGAATTTAATTTTCTCACTTCCCAATGTCATAGAAACTTGAACTTTGGCACGAGCATTGATTATGTCATAAATAGGAAAAAATAATAGGTCTCAACTCGATTATTCAATTCTAAGTACAAAAGAATGAGCGTCCAAATTTTATGTACGGAACTTAATTTTCTCACTTCCCAATGTCATAGAAACTTGAACTTTGGCACAAGCATTGATTATGTCATAAATAGGAAAAAATAATAGGTCTCAACTCAATTATTCAATTCTAAGTACAAAAGAATGAGCGTCCAAATTTTATGTAAGGAATCTAATTCTCTCACTTTCTGATGTCATCTATATATAAAAACGAATGCATGTATGTCTGTCTTCGCAGCAACGCACGATGGGTAAGCTAGTCTATATATATAAAATTGAATGTATGCGTGTGTCTGTGTGTGTGTTTGTCCTTTATGCGCTACTACACCATTCATCCGATCGCCATGAAACTTTGGGGAAGTTGTTGAGTACACTCCTGGGAAGATTATAGGCATAGTACAGCTATCCTACGATAAATGGCGCACGTGCGAGCGTCGTTGACAGTTACGCCCCTCCCCCCCACGTACATCGTTCGATTTCCATCACTGCCACTAATTTTCTCGCTTCCCAATGTCATAGAAACTTGAAATTTGGCATGAGCATTGATTATGTCATAAATAGGAAAAGTTAGTGGGTCCCAACTCGATTATTCAATTCTAAGCGCCAAAGAATTAGCGTCCAAATTTTACGTACGGAATCAAATTTTCTCGCTTCCCAATGTCATAGAAACGTGAAATTTGGCACGGGCATTGAATATGTCATAAATAGGAAACGCTAATTGGTCCCAACTCGATTATTCAATTCTATGCGCTAAAGAATTAGCGTCCAAATTTTACGTACGGAATCAAATTCTCTCGCTTCCCAATGCGTGTTCAACTACAAAATGATGCATCCGCCGAACTTTTCGCAAGACAATTCCTGGATATTGAGAATGCTGATGTAAAATGAAAGCTGTGCTGTGATTGGTTGCTATATATTATACCGCTGAGGTAAAATGAATGCTGCGCTGTGATTCGTTGCTATTTTTTATATTGCTGAGGCAGAATAAAAGTTGCGCTGTGATTGGTTGTTATTTCTCTTACTGCTGACGTAACATGAAAGCTGCACTGTGATTGGATGTTATATATTATAAAGCTGAGGTAACATGAAAGCTGCTCTGTGATTAGTTGTTATATATTACACCACTGAGGTAACCTAAAAAAGCTGTGCTGTGATTGGTTGTTATCTAGATATATAAAAACAAATGTCTGTCTGTCTGTCTTCGCAGCAACGCGCGACGGGTAAGCTAGTCTATATATATAAAATTGAATGTATGCGTGTGTGTCTGTGTGTCTGTCTGTCTGTCCGTCCGTTTGTCCTTGATGCGCTACTACACCATTCATCGGAGCGCAATGAAACTTTGGGAAGTTGTTGAGTACACTCCTGGGAAGATTACTGGCATAGTACATCTATGCTATGATAAATGGCGCGTGTGCGAGCGTCGTCGACAGTTACGCCCCCAACACGTAGATCGTTCGATTTCCATCATTGCCACTAATTCTCTCACTTCCCCATGTCGTAGAAACATGAAATTTAGCACGAGCATTGATTATGTCATAAATAGCAAAAGCTAATGAGTCCAAACTCGATTCTTCAATTCTAAGCGCAAAAATTAGCGTCCAAATTTTACATACGGAATCTAATTCTCTCACTTTCCAATGTCATAGAAACTTGAAATTTGGCATGAGCATTGATTGTCATAAATAGGAAAAGTTAATGGGTCCCAACTCAATTATTCATTTCTAAGCGCCAAAGAATTAGCGTCCAAATTTTACGTACGGAATCTAATTTTCTCACTTCCCAAAGTCATAGAAACTTGAAATTTGGCACGAGCATTGAATGTCATAAATAGGAAAGGCTAATGGGTCCCAACTTGATTATTCAATTCTAAGCGCCAAAGAATTAGCGTCCAAATTGTACGTACGGAATCTAATTTTCTCACTTCCCAATGTCATAGAAACTTGAAATTTGGCAGGAGCATTGATTGTCATAAATAGGAAAAGCTAATGGGTCCCAACTCCATTTTTTTATTCTAAGCGCAAAATAATTAGCGTCCAAATTTTACGTACGGAATCTATTTCTCTCACTTCCTGATGTCATCTATATTTAAAAACGAATGCATGTATGTCTGTCTTCGCAGCAACGCGCGACGGGTAAGCTAGTAATCTATAAAATACTACTAAGTGTACAATAAAGGCATGCGGTTTGGTGATATCCTCCGAGCAGCTAGACCCAGCTAATCCCAGCAATCTTCCCACTTACAGTGACTCTTTGCTCTTCCCAGAATGCACAGGTAATATGGAAATGATCTTCCTGCAGCTCCAATCTCTGGTTTGGCGATGTCCTCCGAGCAGCTAGAACCGTCTAATCCCAGCAATCTTCCCGCTTACAGTGATTCTTTGCTTTCTTGCTCTCCTTCTAGGTATGGGGGATAGCCGGCCCAGCTGTTCACGGGTCCTATGAATAAGCCAGTTGTCTTTGTGATGCCAGTGCCCCATTAAAGGGGTTGTCCCGAGGCAGCAAGTGGGTCTATACACTTCTGCATGGCCATAATAATGCACTTTGTAATGTACATTGTGCATTAATTATGAGCCATACAGAAGTTATAAAAAGTTTTATACTTACCTGCTCCGTTGCTGGCGTCCTCGTCTCCATGGTGCCGACTAATTTTCGCCCTCCGATGGCCAAATTAGCCGCGCTTGCGCAGTCCGGGTCTTCTCCTCTTCTCTATGGGGCTCCGTGTAGCTCCGTGTAGCTCCGCCCCGTCACGTGCCGATTCCAGCCAATCAGGAGGCTGGAATCGGCAATGGACCGCACAGAAGCCCTGCGGTCCATGAAGACAGAGGATCCCGGCGGCCATCTTCAGCAGGTGAGTATGAAGACGCCGGACCGCCGGGATTCAGGTAAGCGCTGTGCGGGTGGGTTTTTTAACCCCTGCATCGGGGTTGTCTCGCGCCGAACGGGGGGGGGGGGGGGTTTAAAAAAAAAAAAACCCGTTTCGGCGCGGGACATCTCCTTTAATAGTCAACAGTAAAATGAGAAACTCTCCATAACTGGAGGCACGCGGTTTTTCTCTTAACTTAGAAATTCAAAAATACAGTTCCAATTCATGGCATTAACAGTCTCAAAGATAAGATATGCAAAACATTTTTTGAAGATTCTTCCCTCAGCAAGTTTATATTCAGAAGTTACTCTCATTTTACGTATCTGCAGTCCAAGTTATCTGTCGGTCCTTGGCAGTAGTGCTCCTGATAATAACTAGGCACCATTTGCAAAACGTTCCTATTCTCCATTAAATCCACGTTCCCCAAATTCTCAATCGCTGTAGTTAATTTAGGTATTGCACCGCAGCATAGCACTTACGGGACTCTCCGCATGTATGCATGAGCAGACTGTGATGCTTACGTGTGATGGCATGACGCTGCTATATCCGCAAGACTGAGTTCTCGCACATGCGCAGACTGTCCCTAATATGTCCTTATGACAGGGAGATTCTCATACATGCACACAGCAACCCTATACACGCCGGCCACAACATAGAGCATGGTGGTGGATGGATGCCGGAAGAGTTACCATGACGATCCACAGGTGATTTGATACCAAGGTGTCTTGATGGCATGTGTTCCTTGGCTGATGTATCTGACTAATTAGTGTTGGGTGTGTATAAAATGTATGTCTTGTGTAGTGTTTGGTAGCTTGCCAAAGATTCCTGTATGAGGAATCGAAATGTCATGTGTTTGGCTATGGAAGAATAAAGAACTCCCTTGGGGGATTTATTGGATGCTGTTAGAGATCTCCTTTCATCCTGTCTGTAGACATTAACCCTTATGTAACCTTAATACACCTAACACCACACAGTTTACCACATTGAACAGTACAAAAGGTACAAACACAATTATACTGGCAGTCACAAATATCACACAGCCACCAACCATACCTACCACAGACACTCCATCTCTGGGCCACTACACCCTGCATCTACTTTTCTGTGCAGGAATTAACACTAAGCAGACGCCCCCCTCGGTATAAGGGTGGTTTGACATGGCCAATAAATTTGTGTGGTTTTCGCATCATGTGAGTGTGTAAAAAAGCAAATTTATGAAACCAATGATTTTCAATGGTTTCCCTCCCATTAGCGAGGTTTTCACTGATGAGATGTTGAACAAAAAAATCGCGGCATGCTCTTTCTTCAATGTACTTTTTTGTTTGTTTTAAATCTCCCATGTTTGCCTACGGAGATTCCTTTTTATCGCATTGTAATGCACAAACTTGCTACCTTCAGTATCCAAGAGTCAGGAGATATCACCGGGAACCGCAGTGATCGGTCCCCAGGCCCATGATCACTGCTATATAATGGATAATGGCGATCACGAAAAAGAGATCCGTCCACTTTCCTTTATCTAAATTACATTTTTCCAAAGGTAGGACAGAAAAAATCTTTATGTATTCGTTTGCCATATGTTTTTCCTTACTGCCTTCTTTAAATGTGCTCCCAATAGACCCTGAAAACACACATACACTGTATGCCTTGCCTGAATTATGTGACTGATAAGACATGGACACATACTCGCCAGGCAGTATGCACAGGAGCTGCAAACCCACCAGCCGGTAATTTGTAAAACAGAAGATCAGTGCTTGGGATGGCTGGACTCTCCTCCAATTGATTCGTAGGCTGTTGCTGATGTTGCAGTGCCATGGAGGTGAAGGACCAGGTTCCAGAAGATTCTTTGGATCCTGTGGAACTCCTACCAGACGCCGGGCCAGCTGACGGCTGCCCATTCCACTGCACATGCTGTACTGCAAACCGCATTTGCTGTAAACCTTCCTCCCTAGCCTCTTGTTACTAATGCTGACTGATGCACTCCCTGACTGGTACTTTGCTGAGGGAGCTCACCGTGGGGCAGACATGACTTCTCCTATCTGGTGTGGCAAGCCCTGCCCCCAAATCTGAGCAAGGCCTGCCTGTCACCTCTGTGCCCAGATGCCTACCTGGATTCCTCCCAGAGTAACTTTTCTTCCTATTTGGAATAGTGAGGGAGACCCAGCTGGAGGGTCCCTGCAAAGCTCCTCAAGTGTTTCTGAGCTCTTGATGCTTCCTCAAAGACTAGGCACATGGGTGACCTAGCTCACCATGGAGGCCTTTCTTCCCCCTATGTTGGAGTGCTCCCAGCGCGACTGTTGCAGAGCTCCCCATCACCTGCTCCTGCAGCTAGTCAGGATTGTTGGCACCAGCGGTAGCCCAAAGCTGCCCAGGAATTTGTCCATGGAGGACATGCAGGTAAGTTCTGTTTACTGTACCTCTCTCCTTTCCAATATGGCATTCCCCTAGACTAGCCCAACCCCCTAAACACCCTCTCCTTAACCTTAACTCCTTAGCTTCCTCACTCCCTGCTAATCCTGTCATTTGGGCCTTCCCCCATGGCCCACGTCCCTCGTTCCGGCCCCTACTTTATTAGAGCCCCTAACTAGTAACAAATTAGCTATTCTTTGGCCTTCAGAACCGCAGTAATTTGTTGTAGCGTAGATTCTACCAGATGTTCAAGTCATTCTGCAGGAATATTGCCCCATGCAAACAGCAAATTTTTTGTAGTTGCCACGAATTACATGAAGATGCTGACATGTTCTGACCAGTTGACAGGAAGAGGTCATCGAATCATACTGCTTGTACCAAATTTGGACCTCTCATCAGTATGATGCAACAGAAAGCAGGAGGTTATTCTGCGGCTCAGTGATACAATTTTTGCGCTCTTTTACATAGTAACACAGTATGCTAGGCTGAGAAAAGACACACGTCAATCCAGTTTAGCCTATCACCAACCCAATGTTGATTCAGAGGAAGGCAAAAACTTCATGAGGTAGAAACCAATTTTAAGGGAACAAAAAAATCTCTTCCCGACTCCAATCTGGCAATCAGAAGAATCCCCTTTGAGTAATCCGTGATTATATCATGTAAAATTGTAATCAAGAAAGGTGTTCAGGCCCCTTTTTGTATTCTTTAGTGCGTTCACCATCACCATGTCCCCAGGCAGAGAGTTTCATAGTCTCACTGCTCTAACAGTAAAGAACCCCCTTTTGAATTGGTGTAGAAACCTTTTTTTCTTTTAGATTTAGAAGATGTCTGCTTGTTACACACATAGTTCTGAGTATAAAGAAAAGATGGGCGAGATCTCTGTAGTTTCCCCTGATTTATTTATACATAGTTATTAGAGCACCCTTTTGTTATAGTCCTGGGTATAAATAGATGATGGGAGAGATCTCTGTATTGTCCCTTGATATAGCTATGCATAGTTATGCATAGTTATTAGAGATGAGCGAGCACCAAAATGCTCGGGTGCTCGTTACTCGGGACGAAATCTTCGCAATGCTCGAGGGTTCGTTTTGAGTAACGAACCCTATTGAAGTCAATGGGCGACCCGAGCATTTCTGTATATCGCCGATGCTCGCTAAGGTTTTCGTTTGTGAAAATCGGGGCAATTCAAGAAAGTGATGGGAACGACACAGCAACGGATAGGGCAGGCGAGGGGCTACATGTTGGGCTGCATCTCAAGTTCCCAGGTCCCACTATTAAGCCACAATAGCAGCAAGAGTGCCCCCCCCCCGCACTGTCAGCGTAAAGATCGTTCTCCTCTGCCATAGCTGTAACAGCTGTGGCAGAGAAGAACGATGTTTGCCCATTGAATTCAATGGAGCCAGCAATACAGCAGGTTCCACTGAAAGCAATGGGCTGCCGGCGATTGCGGGATGAATTGTCGGGAAGGGCTTAAATATATAAGCCCTTCCCTGCAATTCATCCAGAAATGTGTTACAATAAAAATATACACCGGCGTATAAGACGACCCCCCCAACTGTCACCTTATACGCCGGCAATACAGTGGAGCAAAGAATAAAAATCATTACTCACTACTTCTGACGTTCTGCGCCGCTCCTGCAGGCTGTCGCTCCCTCCTGGTCCATGGCAGAGCATTGCTTTCTGGACGCAGGGCTTGAAATCCCCGCCTCCAGAAACGCAGCCAATCACAGCCATTCAATGACATCATTGTCACTGGCTGTGATTGGCTGAAGGCACGTGTGTTTCTGGAGGCGGGGATTTAAAGCCCTTGTAGAGAAATCAATGCTCTGCCGGGAACCAGGAGGGAGCGACAGCCTGCAGCAGCGCCGCAGAACGTCAGAAGACGTTAGTAATGATTTTTATTCTTTCCTCCACTGTATTGCCGGCGTATAAGGTGACAGTTGGGGGGTCGTCTTATACGCCCCATCGCCTTATACGCCGGTATATATTTTTATTGTAACACATTTCTGGATGAATTGCAGGGAAGGGCTTATATATTTAACCCCTTCCCGACAATTCATCCCCGCGCTCGCCGGCAGCCCATTGCTTTCAGTGGAACCTGCTGTATTGCTGGTTCCATTGAATTCAATGGGCAAACATCGTTCTTCTCTGCCACAGCTGTTACAGCTGTGGCAGAGAAGAAGGATTTGTCTTCTATATGTTCTCAATGGGGTCGGCGCTGCTGCCGCCGGCCCCATTGAGCGCATATAGAGAAGATTTATGGCCTTAAGAAGGACCGTTGGGGTTCTTGAAGCCTAAAATAACTCCTAACACTCTCCCTATAGCAGCTCCAGCATCAGCAGCACTTTCCCTGATCTATGTCAGAAGGCATCTGTGGCGAGCCGCGGGAGGGGCAGATTTTAATACTCGGGTGACACCTAATCTCGCCAGCCACTCACTGCAGGGGGGTGGTATAGGGCTTGAACGTTGCAGGGGGAAGTTGTAATGCCTTCCCTGTCTTTCTATTGGCCAGAAAAGCACGCATATTTCTCAGGGAAGAAAATGAAAGTAACCCGAACACCGCGTGGTACTCGTTACGAGTAACGAGCATCTCGAACACCCTAATACTTGAACAAGTATCAAGCTCGGACGAGTATGCTCGCTCATCTCTAATAGTTATTACAACACCCCCTTGTTACAATCCTGGGTATAGATGATGGGAGAGATCTCTGTACTGACCCCTGATATATCTATAGATAGTTATTAGAGTGCCCCCTTGTTACTATCCTGGGTATAAATAGATGATGGGAGAGATCTCTGTTCTGTTCCCTGATGTATTTACATATACTTATTAGAGTGTCCCCATTTGTAATAATTCCCCCTTTTTGCCTCCAGAATAATATGCTCCCTTATATCACTGTATGTAATAATACCCTCTTTTTGCCTCTCTAATAATATGCTCCCTTATATCACTGTCTGTAATAATGTGCCTGTTTTGCCTCATCTGTAATAATGTGCCCCTTTTGTCTTCATCTGTAATGATGTTCCCCTTATGCCCCTTTCTGTAATAGTTTGCTACTCATGTCGCCATCTGTAATAATGAAACCCTTTTGTGCCCATCTGTAATAATGTCCTTATTATGCCCCCATTTATAATAATGCACCCCTTTTGACACATCTGTAATAATGCACCCCCTTTGGCCCTATCTGTAATCAGGTGCCCCCCATGCCCCCATCTGTCATAATGCGCCCTTTAAGCCCCCATCTGTAATAATGTGCCGCCTTTTGACCACATCTGTAAACATGACTATTAGAGATGAGCAAGTATACTCGCTAAGGCACATTACTCGAGCGAGTAGTGCCTTAGCCGAGTATCTCCCTGCTCGTCTCTAAAGATTCGGGGGCCGGCGCCGGTGACAGGTGAGTTGTGGCGGGGAGCAGGGAAGAGCAGGGAGAGAGAGATCTCCCCTCCGTTCCTCCCCGGTTTCCCCCGCTGCTCCCCGCCCCCCCACCGGCCCCGAATCTTTAGAGACGAGCGGGGAGATACTCGGCTAAGGCACTGCTCGCTCGAGTAATGTGCCTTAGCGAGTATACTCGCTCATCTCTAATGACTATATCTACTGTAAAACAATAAACTACTATACATACCTCTCGCTTCCCCCATTAATCAATTCAGCTTTCATCCTTCTCAAATGCTATTGTGGTCACATGATCTTTATCATGTGACCACTACCCAGAGAGAGGAGGAACAGGACTGGAGCAGATTGCGTGGATAGACAGAGAAGTATGTTTTTATTCTTGTACTCTTTTATGTATTTGGCCTTTCACCCCTGTGACCGCTCACATTCCTCCCCAGCCCTGTCTCCTCCAATCTGGTGCCTCAAAACATCAGAGAGATCCTCTTGTGGGAATAGGGTTGCCACCTTTGTCACAAAAAAATACCAGACATGGTAGAAAAAGGGGGCATGTCAGAGGCGTGGCTTATCAAGGCATTTTTTTCCTCCTTTATCTCCAGGATCCCGTCCAGTGTGTTCTCGCGAGTGAATGACGTTTAGTGTGATTCACACGCCATCTGCTCACGAGAACACGCTGCAGACGCTCGCATTGCATACAATCTACACATATATAATTATATACATGAGATACCCAGGTTACCCCAGCATGGTCCATATCCCTATATACAGGAGATATACCTCCCCTGTATATAGTGAGGCTGATGTAAGGTAGGTATGTCCTGTATGTAATTATATGTACAGTTGGTATAACGTATACCACCTAAACATACGAGCTTACATAGATTTCATGAAGTACATGGAGCATACCTCGTACCGCAGTACTGATCCTCCGCTCTCCTCCTTGGGTCCTGACACTGTCACTGCGGAGCTGGCCGGACATCCATCCTGACCCCACACATCGCACAACCACAGCTCCACTACATCTATCCTGATCCCCAGACATCAGACACGGCTCTGCTACATCCATCCTGACCCCTACACATCACACACACAGCTCCACTCACTCACTCAAACCATCCATCCAGAACCTCACAGCTCCAACACACACGCACACAGCTCCACTACATTCATCCTGACACACACACAGCTGCAGAGTCCTACCACCGCTGCAGAGTCCTTTATTTACTTAGCCCCCATGATCATGTGATCCCTGACTCCTCCCACACAGGGTATCACATGACATGACCTCATCGGAGGCACTGGAAGCTGTCGGCTCTGCAGGTCTGTTTCCCCTGCCGGAGGAGAGTTAACCGGTGCTAGGGGGCAGTGCAGGCTCTGAAAATACCGGCACCGGCCTGAAGGAAAAAATACTGGCCAGGCCAGTGGTTTACCGGTCGGGTGGCAACCCTATGTGGAAAGGATGCGGATGGTTGGAGCGGCGAAGAACATATTTATTAAAAGGGAAAGGAGCGCAGGTCTTCCATGTAGTGAGCAGGACTCTGTGGACTCTTCTAGCTGAGGGGCTGGGTTACAACTACGACCCTTGTGACCCCTATAGCTACACCACTAATATTATCAGATAGAATAAAATATAAAAAATACCAGTGCTGCTCGATGTACATGTAGGTAAAGTTGACCCAGATAGGAGAGAAGAAAAAATAATTTACTTCAGAGGATACCAAGGGATCCAATAGATCTCCTCAATATCCACATCAACTTTATACAAAGAATTGCCAGGAAGATATTGGAGATATTTTCTTTTTGGAAAGAAGCGATCTCTCACAAACCCATGGTGATACAGAGTTATACCGGTATTTTCCTTGAGGTTCTCCAGAACAGCATCACTTAGAAACCCTTCAAACATTTTACCCACAATCAAAGTAAGTCTTACCAGCTTCTCTTATATTTGGTGGTCTATAGAAAACCCCTATGAGGATTTTATCATTGTTCTTCCCTCCATGTATTTCCACATGTTCATCTCCCTCCCATATATCTTCCTGTAATGTGGGATTTCACATAAAGACAAACCCCTCCCCCTTTCCAGTTTTACGATCTCTTCTGAACAGACTGTAACCCTATAAGATCACCGCCCAGTCCACCTTTCTTCCAGCTAGGTCATTGTTAATCCCACTATGTAGTAATTTTCCTCAGACATTACTGCTTCTAATTTGCCTACTTTATTGGTCAGACTTCTAGCGTTAGTCACCATACAGCTTAGAAAGTTTTTGTTGTTTTTTATATTATGTGTATCCCCACTACCTGTTCTGTCAGTTCTAACTGTAGCAACCCATCCAACTCTTCCACCCTTTTTTCTATTACTTAGTCCCAGATCACTGTCTACACTGTCTTTTCCCCTATCTCTGTTTGCCCTCCCCCAGTCCCTAGCCATCTTCTCCCTAGTTGTAACATCTTACTGGTGTTGGAGAGAAGTCATGGGTGTAGTAGCCGTTCAGCTCACTGGAGAGTAGTCAGATGGAAGCCATGAGTCGGAAAGGGAAGTCTCGGTTGCAGTACAATGAATGAGGTGGGTAACATAGTCAGGAGGAAAAGCCAGGAGTTAGTATTGGGAAGTCTTGTAGCAATAGCAGGCAAATACAAGCAGAATAGTCTCACAATGAGGAAGTGGCAGGGCCAGGCTTATATAGGAAGCTTGATTGGAAACAGGATGGGGCCAGGACAGGACAGGAGGAAGGATCTAGAATACACTGGATCATGGAACAAGCCTAGGTTCAGTAGAGGAATTTATCCAAAGGCTTGAATGGCTCAACAGGGAGAGCTGCCAAATGGAGTATGAGCGGTCCCAGGTTTGATTCCTGACATAAGAACAGCTGCATGCTCCCCATTGAGATGTAGCCCATCCCTCTGTTAGAACTTGTAGCCAACAGAAAAGTCAGCCGAGCTTTTTAGAAACCCAAACCCCTCCTTCTTGCACCAAGTCTGGAGCGGCTTGTTTACCTCCTTAATCTCCCACTGCCTTTCTGGTGTGGCAGGTAGTGATATAGGTAATATTTCAGAAAATACTACTTTGGAGGTCCTTGCACTAAGTGTTCATCCTAGTTCCCTGAAATCGTTTTTCAAGGACTTTCCACCTACCTCTAACTTTGTCACTGGTGCCAGTAATCTGCCAACCCGATCCATGATGTGTCGAACTCAAGCACCAGGAATACAACACACTATTCAATGATCCCGGTCTTTGTGGCAGATTGCCTTGTCTGTCCCCCTAATAATTGATTCCCCCACTTCTTAGCATGCACATTTTTCTCAGGCTCCCAGGAGTTCTCCTCTGGCCCATAGCCCTGCACTTTACGAGGTACTAGGGAGACAGTGCATTCCAGAAATTGCATTTGGGTCTGTTCAAACTCTAGTTTGATGTAAAGATTATTCTATTGGAGTCATTCCAAGTTTACCTGAACATGCCTGTGATGTTCCTCCAAGTTGTTAGAGAAGATGAGGATGTCGTTGAGATATGCCACTATGAAGTGGTCCAACAGGTCTCAAAATACATAATTAATAAAATGCTGGAAGGTGGCAGGAGAATTGCAAAGGCCCATTGGCATAACTAGGTATTCGAATTGACCATACTTATCTTAAAGTCAGTTTTCCATTTGTCCCCAGGGTAAATCCATACAAGGTTACAGGCCCCTCTTCTTATATCTAGTTTAGTGAAGATCTTGGCAGAGCGACTCTCTCTAATAGTTCTGGAATCAAGCGAAGAGGGTAATGATTCTTGACCTTAATTTTATTTAACTCTTGTAGTCGATACATGGTCACAGAGTTTAGTCACTCTTTTCCACAGAAAATATGGACGCCCATGCTGGGGTAGGAGCAGGTCGAACAAATCCCTTTTTCAAATTTTCATCCAGGTATTGTATGAGTACCTTTAACTCTAGTTCTGAAAGGTTGTAGATCCATCCAAACAGAATAGAAGCAGCGGGAAGCAACTTGACTGAGCAATCATAGGGCTGATGAGGTGGCAGCTGGTCAGCTTTCTTCTTCTCAAGGTCCTGTTGAACATCCTCAGAGGCTTGACTGGTTTAGGGATGGATTGTGCTATTTTACAGTTCTCTTTAAAGTACTTTGAAGGGAAGGCAATGGTCTTTGATTCCAAGTTTATAGAGGGATTATTAATAGAGAAATAAGGATATCCTGAGAATCACCGGAAATGTAGGCTACAAGATCAGCTGTAAGCTGATCATTTCTTGGTGATCAGGTTTCATGTAAAGCTCTAGTTGGATTGTCACCTGTGTGACTGGTCCCAAGATCAAGAGTGACCCATCCACGGTTTCTATATCAATTGGTATGGGCTTAAGTCTGGTTGCAATGTTTTTGTGAAGAGCGAATCTTAAGTCCACAAAGTATACTGCAATGGAATGTCATTCTTGTCGATGGTTATGTGACCTCCCGTCCACTATAACATAGTGGTTTGAATCATTAAAAATTTGTCCCAAGGCAGGAATGAAGGCAAACCAGCTATCAAGAAGATTACTGTTGATCTCCATGTATGGTGAGGCCCAGGCAAGCGCCTTATCAGTGATAATAAACCTTGAGTGAATCACTAAGACTTTTGCTCCAGAAGATAGCTTACATTTACTGTACCCAGAAGTTAACCAGGTATGGTCCGCTCTGCGCCTGCGTGCGTTTGGTTGTAATTTTAGAAGTTAAATCCCTTATCTGGTATATTTAGATTGTGTTTATATTTCTTTGACCAATCATAACAGATGAATTATAATAGATTTGAATTATTGCAATTGAACACGTGACCCTAAAAAATGTTTCGTTTGTCACTGAATAAACCGATTATTTTGGATCACATTCCATGCTGTGTGATTTGATGTTAGTCTCCTGAGCTATGTGAAGAATTCAGTGACTTTCACGCCACCATGAAAAATCGAAGACAGAGTGCCCTATACAAAAAAGTAAGATTTCTTACAAAGTGTCTTTTTCCCTGAGGCTGTGACATCATTCTGCGCTGGAAAAGGTGAGAGTGTACTGCTTTAACCCCTTGAGTGGCACGCCCGGAAATTTTCCGGGACGAGCTCCACTGCTCATAGCAACATAGCCCGGAAGATTTCCGGGCTATGTATCACTATGGGAGCTGCAGAGCACAATGCCACAAGCTGTGACAGTGTGCTCTGCCTGCACAGTCCCACAGAGAACAAAGCAAGGGCTTTGAAAAACCAGCAGAAGATATTGCCGATATGCCGGCAATCTCCTGCACTGGTTTGTTTACAGGTTGCCATAGAGACCATCGGCTTGTCAGAAGCAAGCCGATGGTCTCTGTGGCAGGGAGAGCTGGGTGCTTGGCTGTCAGAGGACAGCTATGTACTAGCTCTTACAGTAGAGATCAGAGAAAACCTCCGATCTCTGCTGTGTTAACCCTTTACATGCTGCAGTCTATGTGACTGCAGCATGTAAAGGGCTGTCACTGCAGCATGTAAAGGGCTGTCACCATCGGACCCCCGGAATGTGATCAGGGGTCCTGATGGGTCCCTGTGGAAGTCCCCTAAAGGGACAAAAAAAAATAAAAAATAAAAATTATAAAAAAATAATAAAAACACTTGTCTCCCTTTACTTTGTAAAAAATCACAAATATAATCACACATGTGGTATCCATGCATCGTAATGACCCAGAGAAGGAAGTTAATACATTATTTAACCCCTTAATGACATGGCCCCTTTTTTTCTTTTTTCCCCATTTCTTTTTTTCCTCCCCCCTGTTTAAAAAATCACAACTTGTCCTGCAAAAAACAAGCCCTTATATGGCTGTGTCAATGGAAAAATGAAAAAGTTATGGCTCTTGAGACGCAACTGCAAAATTAGTTGAAATTCAATGATTAGACCATTTTAAAAAACCTGCCCTGGTGGGCACGACAGGGTGGTAGGAAACCCGCCATTCAAGGGGTTAATCCATGCAAAGAGCCCGGCAGATTGATATGCCTTTGGATAGAGTTTGGAATGTGAACTGCTTGCATGATGTCCGGGCAATTGAGGTGAGTGATATAATGCTATAGAGTACATGATTTTATTGCCCTGAGATGAAATTGTGAAGGGGTGCTACCGTAGCAAATTGTGTGAAAAAGTTGCTGAGTGACTATAGTGATATTATTCCATCTCCCTTATTTACTGAAGCTGTTATACGCTATGTTAAATGCTATGTGCTGCTTTGGAATGCGTGGGTATTGGTGACCTTTCTCTATCCCCCTCTCCTTCTTCAACCTCTGACTGACATTCTTGATAAGACAGTGAACTTCTAATGTCTAATATGTAGCTACTATGTTGTAAATTTATGGACAATTATGACGATTTTACACTGTAGGTGATACCAATTGAATTTGGTAAATATAAATGTATTTGAAATATTGTTTCTGACCAAAGAAAGTGTTTCTTCAGACCTACTTCTTGTTGAGATAGACAGAGAATATCTTAAGTTGGCATAATCCTTAAAGTGAAGTTTTTAGTTGTTTTTTTTTTTTGTATGTTTTTCTCTGCTCTGAAGTATGTGTCCTTCTGTATTGACTAGAGAATCTGAGATTTATGCAGGACAGCAGTAGTAGTTTGCAAAGTTGTTTGAGTATATCATCCAGAATCAGGTACCTAGGTTTGTTTATGCTAGTTGATGGTGTAGCATACAAGGCGCGTGCATTGGAAATACGTTTTTTACCAGTCATGGAGAGCTCGGCAGACAGGAGGAAATTTTAAAAAAAGGAATCTTTCCTAACTATGGATCTGTGCTGTGAGTGGTGGAAAAATAATTCCAGCGGGCTTCTCTAATCAAAGGGTAGGGGGGTGGAAGGTTCGTAAGGGCTTGTGTGGGTGTACAGTGGGAAGAAGCCAGACCCGGCCAGAGAGAAAAGCTTCTTAGGTAAGGCTATGGGTTGTATACTAAGTAATAACGTTGAAAATGGCCGAAAGATCGTCAAACAGATTGTAGGGGAGAGAGAGAGGGCGAAAAAACAAAGTTCCCCTCTCTACCCTCTTACCGTCCAGGGAATCGGAGACTCCTGAAAAATGTATCTGTAAACATAGAAGATGTGTTTTAAAAGACAACTGTGACAGAGTGTTGGGGGTGGTCTTGCAAAGGAGACCAAAGTGCTAATGTTGCCTAGGTCCAAATTGGTATAAGCAATCAACGAGCGCTCGGAGAAGACACGCTGACCAGACAGTGTGATCAAAATGGCTTCTAGTTTATTGAAGCAAAAACATCATATTATATAGATCATAGACCACTGCCCAGTCAGGAAGTGCTTGTCTTGTGGTCAGCAAATAATTGCAAGAATACATTCCTTCTTAATGAGCTATTGTAAAGAGAAAAACTTGAAACAGAGCATCTTGTTACTTTATCACAAATGTCCTTGGTACACTAAGTCCGGGGAGAAGGACAGATAAGCAGACGTTGGATGTCTGAGACAAACTATTTCCTGACCACCTGGTTCCCGCTTTCACTATCTAAGGCATACATTTATTTTTCTTACTATTTTGGTAGCTTAGAAACAAGATTAACCCCTTACATACTCCCCTATTTTGGACATGGAGTCAAGACAAGTACGACTCCTAGTCCATAAACACGTAATTCATATCGGCGCAGAGAAAACTTTCAGTACATTTAGAAATACATGAGATTATAACCTTAATTGCTATATAAATGCATAATAAAATCATCACAATTTGTAATATACTTTGTAGAGTCTCCATGAACCAACCTCCTAAACCAGAAAACCAATTGGCAGGGATCAAAGAACTAAATATGTTACCCCACCAGCAATCTCTGGTTTCTGAGTTTTCATTTGTCCATGCAAACAGTTCTTTTGACGGAACAGGAACAGCCGAGAAAGGAAAACTAGTGGCACCAGGTGTGTGTACAAGTCCAAAAGTCTTTCACCTGTGAGGTGTTCAGTCCATCTACCAGTATTTGGTGGTGTCTAACAAAGTGGTTCTCGGCATCGTCTTTTTGCACCCTCTCATAAGGGTGAAGCATGGAGTGAGGAGTCCAAAAGTCCATCAATAAACAAAATGTCCTTCATTTTTCCTTCTCATGGGGGGGGGGGGCAAAGTAGGGCGTGAAAAGTCCCATTAGTCTCAAGACAAGCAACAGTTCCTTCAACTTTCCTGAAGTAGGTGTGGTCAGCAGGACTTGATAGGGCCCCTTGAATCTGGGCCCTAGGGATTTCCGGACACGTCTCTTTACGACCACCCAATCTCCAGGTTGTAGGGAGTGAGATCCCCCTAGGTTGTCTGGGTCTGGAATAGGAGAAAAAGACTAGATTCTGGGTTGATGGTAGTTGGTCACACAGGTGCTTTACATATCCGGCTACTGTGTCATAGCCCTGCTGTAGGGCCTGTGGATGAAACAGCCCCAATCTTGGCATAGAGCCAAACAACGCTTTTAACTTAAGCGTACCATTTAGTCTTAACTTTGTCTAAACTCTGTGGGTGGTATGGAGTGTGAAACGCTTGTTCCACTCCAAGGGCTGACATCACCTCTCGCATCACTTTACCTGTAAAATGTGTACCTCTGTCACTCTCAATTGTCTCTAGTACCCCGTATCTGCGGATTACCTCATTTATGTGCTTCTGTGCGGTTACCTGCTTATTTACTTTGGTAACAGGGTAGGTCTCCGTCCTGAAAAGAAATCAACAACAACAAGCACATATTCATACTTCCCAACAAGTGGGAGCTGAGTGTAGTCAATTTGCAATCCCTGAAATGGGTAGAGTGGTCTAGGCAAGTGTTATGTGGCAAATTTACTTCTGCCCTGTTGCTTATGGCAAAGATCATGCAAAATTGGACAGATGATGATGCAGCAGCTACAGAGAACCCAGGTGTCACCCATTCTTGTTCAGTGTCGACATCATTGCTGTTTTTGATAGGTGTGTCTTTCCGTGCATCAGCTGGGCCATCATGGGGGACAGGGACCTCTGTAGGCAGTTCTGCTGACTGTTCGCCATACGCCGTTCCATTTCTGCTGCTCCCATATTTAGTCCATTTGTCTTCCTTGCTGGCTTGTAACTGTAAAGTCTTTAGCATATCAGAGTCCAAAGTTTTTATCAAAGTCCAAAGTTTTTATCAAAGTCCAAAGTTTTTATCAAAGTCCAAAGTTTTTATCAAAGTCCAAAGTTTTTATCAAAGTCCAAAGTTTTTATCAAAGTCCAAAGTTTTTATTGTTAAATTCTTCTTTTCTTCTTTTCTTCCATGGCTTGAGGGCCGCTGCCTTTGCTGTGTGGTCTGTGATGGCGTTGCCTCTTGTCTCTCTGGTGTAGGAATTGGTGTGAGCTTTCCACTTTGTCAGGTAGAAGTAAGTAGGGCCTCCGTGAGACTCTGCACCACTGCACCATTCTTAATTGGCTGTCCTACTGAGGTAAAAGAAAACTGTCTGGCCTTCCATGTTGGGCCGTAATCATGAGCTATGCCAAATGCATACCGGGAGTCAGTGTAAATGTTTGCCGTCTTACCTTCTACCACTCTACACGCTTCAGTGAGGGCCTGCAATTCCGCTTCTTGTCCTGAGACATGCGGAGGCATTCTGCTTTTAGGACATCTTGTTGTGTGACCACTGCAAAACCTGTTACAAACCTTCCCTCGTCATTTAGGTATCTAGATCCATCCACAAACAGCTCAAACTGGGGGTTCTGCAGGGGCTTGTCTGTGACATGCGCAAACCCAGCCGTTTCCTGGGCCATGAGGGCCACACAGTCATGCTGGTTTACGATGTCAAATGCCTCCTGTTCGTCAGTCAGGGAGTTGTAAAACAACTGATCCCCTGTACTTACTCCCCCATTTTGAATCTACGTCACCTAATGGAAGTAAGGTGGCTAGATTCAAGGTGGTGCACCTTTTGGCTTGAGATGTTTGAGGAGGCATGCACTGCGAGTTCCATTGTATCTGTCTGGCAAAAGACAGATGTCTACGGCTTACCTGTGTCAGGATACCATGTATATCATGTGGGGTGTAGATCACCATGGTGTGATCTAGGACGTCGTCAGAACTTTTGTCCAGCAGTGCCTGGACTGCTAGAACCGCTCGGACGCATGATAGAGACCCTCTAGCCACCTCGTCAAGATGCGCACTGTAGTATGCTACAGGTCGCTTTTTGTCATCATGCATTTGTGTCAGTACAGTGGTGGCATGTCCCGCCATCTCAGTGACGTACATCTGGAAAGGTTTGTCATAGTCTGGCAGCTTCAGTGCGGGTGCACTGGTTATCTGTACTTTCCCTGCGGGGTCAGGGCAAATGGCCGTGAACCCAAACAGTCGTACAGAGGTTGCATGATCATGGAGGCAAAGCGTGTCCACGACCGCCAGTATGAGTCCAGTCCCAAAAAGGTACGCAACTGAGCATGGGAGATGGGAAGTTGCATGTCACTTACCACATTCGTGCGTTCCGGCGTCAGGTGTCTAGTACCTGGACCTAGGCAGTGGCCCAGGAACACTACGTGAGATTTGCAGAACTGAAATTTGTCTTGCTAGCTTTGCAGCCATTCTACTCTGATGGAGGAAACACAAAAGGCTTAGTGATGCATTGAGGCAACTATTTGGATCAGGAGCACACAAAAGTAAGTCATTAACATATTACAAGAGGGCGCTGCCCTCGGGAATTGGCCAGGCGTCTAATACCAGCTTCATGCATCTGATGAACTGGTTTTGTGCTATTCTGTGCCCCTTATGGCAGCACTGTCCAACAGTACTGCTTTCCTCTGAAAATAAATGCAAACCATTACTAACAGTCTGGCTGGCCCTTTAAACTCTTTCTGTTAATGGAGAACAAAAGGGGTATTGGCTGGGAAGACACATTCCTTAAGGGCTTTAAGTTAACATAAAGAAGAGACAGTGTCTGCAATTGCATCTTCCTGGACATGTACCAGGGGGTACTGACGGACCAAGGGGCTAAGAGCTTGTTCCTCTGCGTGCGTAAGAGTGAGGACAGGGAGAGGTGTCGCTTGGTCTGCTGCCATCCGACAGAGGGTCGGGTGACTTTCAGACCCGGGGTGTATACGAGCCTCACCGGACGGGTGAAGTTTGATACAACATCCCAAGGGTCCCATCACGTCAGTTCTCAATATGCTTTCAGGACCTTCCAGCACAAGGAAGCGCGTGAGGCATCGTGGCCCTTTAAACATTACCTCAAGCGGTTCAGTTTCTGCCAGCTGAAACCCCTTGCACCGATTACCGCTAGACAATCAGGCTGGTATTCTATTTCAAATAGATCATAACCTTGTTGCAAGAAGGAAAAGAATTTTTTTTTTTTTTAAATTAAAAAATAGCTGACCTGCAATACCTAGATCACCTATGTCTTCCCCCCCCCCCCCCTTTGAACTAGGGTACTTAATTGGAAGAGTAACCAGGTTCAAGGTAGTAGCAACAGTGAAAAGAATGACGAGCACATTGTAGCTGGATTTGACGGGCCAGAAATAAGTGCTTGGGTTGCACTTGTATGCTCCGGGTGTCATGGGGGGGGGGGGTGAGGACCACTAGGGGGTAGTTCAATACCAACTCCGAAGATTTGTCAACCATTGCCTGTACTGCTGCCACCGCACAAACACATGAGGGAGTTCCTCGAGCCACTGGATACAGCCTCATGGAGTAGTATCCAAGTGGCCGTGGTTGTCCTCCGTGCCTTTTGTGTCAATACTGTCGTCATATTGCCAGAAAATTCAGTACAGAAAAGAATAAAGGATAAAGTGTAAAAGGGTGAGAAATGAGTAGTTGCATAAGAGAGGAAACAGAGTGGACCCATGGACGGCAGTATGAAAAGGCCCAGAAAGGTGCGGAGTCTGGCAGCAGGTATAAGTACAGGTATGGCCGTTTGCGCGTTTCTTCTACAGAACATTCTCTCAGAGGCAGTATAATTGTTGCTTGTTGGCAGGCTTCCAAATTATCAGCACACAGCGCCTACATGCGGTGGGTGGCTGACTGACACCTCATCAGCACACAACACCTACGTCACACATTTTACATTCATTACAGTCTGAGCACGGGTCATTAACTCTCATCCGTTTATGCGGTCAAGTCTCATTCAAATGTTAGTAAGAGTTCACACAGGAAGTAACGCGTATGATGCAACTGTCCTCATCTTGCAAACAAATGCATTCAATTCTGTTCAAGCAAACAAGGCTACTGTCCAGGGTTCTCCGCTCTAATCTTTGGGCTTGAGAAGCACACATTCCTTCTCTGCAAATCTCACTAAACTCTGTTCCTCCTCACTGTACCCCCCCCCCTCCCTTCGGAGACAAGGGGGGGGGGGGGGCGACTTGCAGCTGCGGCTTTTCACAAATCAAGCATTAACCCTCTATTTATTCCTATATATATATATATATATATATTTTCTATTTTTAAAACCATATAAGTCACGTAATTCATTCAACGTCTGTCTTTCTTCTATGACTTTGAATTTTACCTCTCTTATTAAACAGATTTTTGAAAAGCAGCCAGAACATTCAGACTCTAACAACATTAACCCCTAGTAATTATAAGAGGTATATTTCTCTGCACAGACTATCAAACAGACGACAGGGGAATAGTTAAACACATAAAAAAAACAAAAAAAACAAAGAAGACTAAAACGTATAACAAAGATTAGATTACATGACATCAAGACAAACAATATTGGTTATTTGTCACATAATTATCCACAGATTCTGCATGAACTTGCTTTATGTCCCAAAGGAACACAAATAGAGAAGAGCGAGCACCAAAATGCTCGGGTGCTCGTTACTCGGGATGAACTTTTCGCGATGCTCGAGGGTCCGTTTCGAGTAACGAACCCCATTGAAGTCAATGGGCGACTCGAGCATTTTTGTATTTCGCCGATGCTCGCTAAGGTTTCCTTGTGTGAAAATCTGGGCAATTCAAGAAAGTGATGGGAACGACACAGCAACGGATAGGGCAGGCGAGGGGCTACATGTTGGGCTGCATCTCAAGTTCACAGGTCCCACTATTAAGCCACAATAGCGGCAAGAGTGGGCCCCCCCCCTCCCAAAAACTTTTACTTCTGAAAAGCCCTGATTAGCATGGCATACCTTTGCTAAGCACCACACTACCTCCAACAAAGCACAATCACTGCCTGCATGACACTCCACAGCCACTTCTCCTGGGTTACATGCTGCCCAACCGCCCCCCCCTCCCCCCCACAGCGCACACCAACGTGTCCCTGTGCAGCCTTCAGCTGCCCTCATGCCACACCACCCTCATGTCTATTTAGAAGTGCATCTGCCATGAGGAGGAACCGCAGGCACACACTGCAGAGGGTTGGCACGGCTAGGCAGCGACCCTCTTTAAAAGGGGCGGGGCGATAGCCCACAATGCTGTACAGAAGCAATGAGAAATAGAATCCTGTGCCACCGCCATCAGGAGCTGCACACGTGGGCATAACAATGGGGAACCTATGTGCCACACACTATTCATTCTGTCAAGGTGTCTCTGCATGCCCCAGTCAGACTGGGCTTTTTAATTCATAGACACAGGCATGTCCAACTCCCTATTGTGAAGTCCCTGTCGACCGACAGCATGGGTGGCTCCCTGGAACCCACCGGCGATGCACAAAAATATCCCATTGCATTGCCCAACACAGCTGAGGTAGTAATGTCGTGCTTAATGCAGGTGGGCTTCGGCCCACACTGCATGCCCCAGTCTGACTGGGGTTCTTTACAAGTGGAAACAGATGCATTTATAATTCCCTGTGGACCCACAGCATGGGTGGGTGCCAGGAAGCCACCGGCGGGACATAGAAATATCCCATTGCATTGCCCAACACAGCTGAGGTAGTAATGTCGTGCTTAATGCAGGTGGGCTTCGGCCCACACTGCATGCCCCAGTCAGACTGGGGTTCTTTACAAGTGGACACATGTGGTTAAACTCCGTGTGCACCTACAGCATGGGTGGCTCCCTGGAACCCACCGGCGATACACAAAAATATCCCATTGCATTGCCCAACACAGCTGAGGTAGTAATGTCGTGCTTAATGCAGGTGGGCTTCGGCCCACACTGCATGCCCCAGTCAGACTGGGGTTCTTTACAAGTGGAAACAGATGCATTTGTAATTCCCTGTGGACCCACAGCATGGGTGGGTGCCAGGAAGCCACCGGCGGTACATAGAAATATCCCATTGCATTGCCCAACACAGCTGAGGTAGTAATGTCATGCTTAATGCAGGTGGGCTCCGGCCAACACTGCATGCCCCAGTCAGACTGGTAATATGTACCTTAACAGTAACCGCGTTGGTGGTAATGTGGTGGTGACTGCGGACCTAGTAGCGCGGTTTTATTTTGTTGGTTTTCGGAATGTGGCCAGGATTAAGTGGGCCGTGGCGGGGGATGTTTTGAAGGCACTACGTGTCCTCTCCACGTGTCCGTGGTTATATGCACCTTAACAGTAACCGGGTTGGTGGGAAATGGCCACGCCGCCATCATGTCTTTGGGAAGCCTCTGTTTCCACACCCCAGAGACATACCATTAGCAGCGGTATAGGCAGAGCCCAGAATTAGTAACATTTCAGCCGTAGCATTAGCGACAGGCCCCACTAACATATCACTAGCAGCATTATAGGGGGAGCACAGTCTTAGTTCCATTTCAGTAATAGTAGCAGCCTACACAGGCCCCAGTAACAATTCCGAAGCAGCAGTATAGTGGGAGCGCAGTCTTCGTTCCATTTCAGTAATAGTAGCAGCCTACACAGGCCCCAGGAACAATTCCGAAGCAGCAGTATAGGAGGAGCATAGTCTTAGTTCCATTTAAGTCATTGCAGCAGCCTACACAGGCCCCAGGAACAATTCCGAAGCAGCAGTATAGGAGGAGCATAGTCTTAGTTCCATTTAAGTCATTGTAGCAGCCTACACAGGCCCCAGGAACAATTCCGAAGCAGCAGTATAGTGGGAGCGCAGTCTTAGTTCCATTTCAGTAGCTGCAGTATAGCCAAGGCCCAAGTTACATTTATGTAGCTAAAGTGTAGGCCAACCACACACACACTTCTGTACCATGAGTGCAGGCGATGAACATACAAATTGCTATGATTACACTGTAGGTGAGGGCCCCAAAACATTGGTGTACCAACAGTACTAATGTACCTCAGTAAAAATTGGCCATGCCCCACCAAGATGGCAGGTGAAACCCATTAATCGCTTTGGTTAATGTGGCTTAAGTGGTAACTAGGCCTGGAGGCAGCCCAGTTTAACTAAAAATTGGTTCAAGTTAAAGTTTCAACGCTTTTAAGAGCATTGAAACATATAAAAATTGTTTAGAAAAATTAGATGAGTGAGCCTTGTGGCCCTAAGAAAAATTGCCCGTTCAGCGTGATTACGTGAGGTTTCAGGAGGAGGAGCAGGAGGAGGAGGAGGAATATTAGACACAGATTGATGAAGCAGAAATGTCCCCGTTTTGGATGGTGAGAGAGAACTATGCTTCCATCCGCGGGTGCAGCCTACGTATTGCTTAGGTATCGCTGCTGTCTGCTGGTGGAGAAGAGAAGTCTGGGGAAATCCAGGCTTTGTTCATCTTGATGAGTGTTAGCCTGTCGGCACTGTCGGTTGACAGGCGGGTACGCTTATCTGTGATGATTCCCCCAGCCGCACTAAACACCCTTTCCGACAAGACGCTAGCCGCAGGACAAGCAAGCACCTCCAGGGCATACAGCGCTAGTTCAGGCCACGTGTCCAGCTTCGACACCCAGTAGTTGTAGGTGGCAGAGGCGTCACGGAGGACGGTCGTGCGATCGGCTACGTACTCCCTCACCATCCTTTTACAGTGCTCCCGCCGACTCAGCCTTGACTGGGGAGCGGTGACACAGTCTTGCTGGGGAGCCATAAAGCTGTCCAGGCCCTTAAAGACTGTTGCACTGCCTGGGCTGTACATGCTGCTCGATCTCCGCACCTCCCCTGCTACCTGGCCCTCGGAACTGTGCCTTCTGCCACTAGCGCTGTTGGATGGGAATTTTACCATCAGCTTGTCCGCCAGGGTCCTGTGGTATAGCAACACTCTCGAACCCCTTTCCTCTTCGGGAATGAGAGTGGGAAGGTTCTCCTTATAGCGTGGGTCGAGCAGTGTGTACACCCAGTAATCCGTAGTGGCCAGAATGCGTGTAACGCGAGGGTCACGAGAAAGGCATCCTAACATGAAGTCAGCCATGTGTGCCAGGGTACCTGTACGCAACACATGGCTGTCCGCACTAGGAAGATCACTTTCAGGATCCTCCTTCTCCTCCTCCTCCGGCCATACACACTGAAATGATGACAGGCAAGCAGCATGGGTACCGTCATCAGTGGGCCAAGCTGTCTCTTCCCCCTCCTCCTCATCCTCCTCATGCTCCTCCTCCTCCTCCTGAACGCGCTGAGATAGACAGGAGGGTGCTCTGACTATCCAGCGACATACTGTCTTCCCCCGACTCTGTTTCCGAGCGCAGAGCGGCTGCCTTTATGGTTTGCAGGGAACTTCTCAAGATGCATAGCAGAGGAATGGTGACGCTAATGATTGCAGCATCGCCACTCACCACCTGGGTAGACTGCTCAAAGTTTCGAAGGACCTGGCAGATGTCTGCCAACCAGGCCCACTCTTCTGAAAAGAATTGAGGAGGCTGACTCCCACTACGCCGCCCATGCTGGAGTTGGTATTCCACTATAGCTCTACGCTGCTCATAGAGCCTGGCCAACATATGGAGCGTAGAGTTCCACCGTGGGGGCACGTCGCACAGCAGTCGGTGCACTGGCAGATTAAACCGATGTTGCAGTGTCCGCAGGGTGGCAGTGTCTGTCTTGGACTTGCGGAAATGTGCGCTGAGCTGGCGCACCTTTCCGAGCAGGTCTGACAAGTGTGGGTAGCTTTTCAGAAACCGCTGAACCACCAAATTAAAGACGTGGGCCAGGCATGGCACGTGCGTGAGGCTGCCGAGCTGCAGAGCCGCCACCAGGTTACAGCCGTTGTCACACACGACCAGTTGGAGGCTCAGCGGCGAAAGCCAGCGGTCGGTCTGCTCTGTCAGACCCTGCAGCAGTTCGTGGGCTGTTTTCCTCTTCTCTCCTAAGCTGAGTAGTTTCAGCACGGCCTGCTGGCGCTTGCCCACCACTGTGCTGCCACCCTGCGCGACACCGACTGGTGGCGACGTGCTGCTGCTGACACATCTTGATTGCGAGACAGAGGTTGCGTTGGAGAGGAGGGTGGTTTAGTGGAGGAAGCATACACTGCCGCAGATACCACCACGGAGCTGGGGCCCGCAATTCTGGGGGTGGGTAGGATGTGAGCGGTCCCAGGCTCTGACTCGGTCCCAGCCTCCACTAAATTCAGCCAATGTGCCGTTAGGGAGATATAGTGGCCCTGCCCACCTGTGCTTGTCCACGTGTCCGTTGTTAAGTGGACCTTGGCAGTAACCGTGTTGGTGAGGGCGCGTACAATGTTGTGGGAGACGTGGTCGTGCATGGCTGGGACGGCACATCGGGAAAAGTAGTGGTGACTGGGAACCGAGTAGCGTGGGGCCGCCGCCGTCATCATGTTTTTGAAAGCCTCCGTTTCCACAAGCTTATACGGCAGCATCTCCAGGCTGATCAATTTGGCTATGTGCACGTTTAACGATTGAGCGTGCGGGTGCGTAGCGGCGTATTTGCGCTTGCGCTCGAACAGTTGCGTTAGCGACGGCTGGACGCTGCGCTGAGAGACATTGCTGGATGGGGTCGAGGACAGCGGAGGTGAGCGTGTGGGTGCAAGCCGGGAGACGGTCGTGCCTGTGTCCTGAGAGGGTGGTTTGATCTCAGTGGCAGGTTGGGGCACAGGGGGAGAGGCAGTGGTGCAAACTGGAGGCGGTGAACGGCCTTCGTCCCACCTTGTGGGGTGCTTGGCCATCATATGCCTGCGCATGCTGGTGGTGGTGAGGCTGGTGGTGGCTCCCCGGCTGATCTTAGCGCGACAAACCTTGCACACCACAGTTCGTCGGTCGTCTGCATTCTCAGTGAAAAACTGCCACACCTTTGAGCACCTCGGCTCTGCAGGGTGGCATGGCGCGAGGGGGTGCTTTGGGAAACAGTTGGTGGATTATTCGGTCTGGCCCTGCCTCTACCCCTGGCCACCGCACTGCCTCTTCCAACCTGCCCTGCTGCTGAACTTGCCTCCCCCTCTGAAGACCTGTCCTCAGTAGGCTTAGCAAACCAGGTGGGGTCAGTCACCTCATCGTCCAGCTGCTTTTCCTCCGAATCCTCTGTGCGCTCCTCCCTCGGACTTACTGCCCTTACTACTACCTCACTGATAGACAACTGTGTCTCATCGTCATCGTCCTCCTCACCCACTGAAAGCTCTTGAGACAGTTGCCAGAAGTCCCCAGCCTCATCCCCCGGACCCCGGGAGCTTTCCAAAGGTTGGGCATCGGTCACGATAAACTCCTCTGGTGGGAGAGGAACCATTGCTGGCCAATCTGGGCAGGGGCCGAGAACACTTCCTGGGAGTCTGCCTGCTCCTCAGAATGTGTCATTTTCATGGAGTGAGGAGGCTGGGCAGCAGCCAGAGGATTCAGAGTTGCAGCTGTGGACGGCGTAGAAGACTGGGTGGTCAATAGATTGCTGGATGCACTTTCTGCCATCCACGACAGAACCTGCTCACACTGCTCATTTTCTAATAAAGGTCTCCCGCGTGGACCCATTAATTGTGAGATGAATCTGGGGACCCCTGAAACTTGCCTCTCTCCTAATCCCGCAGCAGTCGGCTGCGATACACCTGGACCAGGAGCTCGGCCTGTGCCCACACCCTGACTTGGGCCTCCGCGTCCTCGCCCCCGTCCACGTCCTCTAGGCCTACCCCTACCCCTCAGCATGGTGTATTACGAGATTAGCAGAAACAGAACGCTGTAATTAAATGTGCCGCTTATTGGCCTGTGGTTGGAGGCTGACTTCGCGTACATAACGCACTGCAGAGCAGGAAACAATTATGCGCAAGGCTGGGTATTAATTCAACAACTACTACCCCCACCAGAGACGCAATAAACTGAAGGCAGTGACAGGCAGGCCTAATATTGTATTTTTTGGAAGTTTTTGGGAAAAAGCCCACTGCCTATATAGCCAGTATACCTCTTTCCCTGCCTCACCAGTACTGCCCCTATACTGAGTAAAATGACTGCAGACTGAGGATGCAATGGTCTGCACGCCCGATATACAAAAAAAAATAAAAAATTGTGCAACACTGCTAAAAGCAGCCTCAACAGTACTGCACACGGTCAGATGTGGCCCTAAGAAGGAGCATTGGGGTTCTTGAAGACTAAAATAACACCTAACCCTCTCCCTATAGCAGCAGCAGCATCAGCAGCACTGTCCCTGATCTATGTCCGCATGCATCTGTGGCGAGCCGTGGGCGGGGCAGATTTAAATACTCGGGTGTCATCTGATCTCCCCAGCCACTCACTGCAGAGGGGTGGTATAGTGCTGGAACGTCACAGGAGGAAGTTGTAATGCCTTCCATGTCTTTCTATTGGCCAGAAAAGCGCGCAAATTTCTCAGAGATGAAAGTGAAAGTAATTCGAACATCGCGTGGTGCTCATCTCGAGTAACGAGCCTCTCGAACACCCTAATACTCGAACGAGTATCAAGCTCGGACGAGTATGCTCGCTTATCCCTAATCATCATCATATTTTCATGGTGGGTCACACCTACACAGAGTTATGAAGAAAATATATACTCCAGGGATTATGTGTTCCAAGGTAAGCCACCCCTCAGGGGCTGGAAGGAACTAAATGGGAGTTACCCCAGTGAGAGTTTAAAAACCACACACGAACGTGTGCTTGGCATCAGCCACTTCGAGGTCACTTATGTGATGACTGCCCCATAGTAACCTGCGAGCCTCCATGCATATCAATGGTAACACTCTTCTTTTAATCCTTGCTATTTTACTGTCTGTGATATCATATGTAAGTCTCTTGCCATTTATCTTGTAACATCATTTTTGTATTTTTCTATAAATAAGCACTGCGCTTTTCTTTGAGAATTAAACTTTAAATTAATTAATGAGCCTCGTCTGTGTAACACGAAACCATATTTTCCAAAGATTGTATTCATAAATCGGGTTCCAATTTACTGTTACAAAATTGGTGGTGACAGCTGTATGCATATTGTAGAGCTCTGGAGTGTGTTAGAGTGGATCAGGTGGATGTTTTGAGCTTCCGCTTTGCATGCGTGAAGAAGTCTGGGAAAGCTGGATACAAATCGGCCTGTATTCTAACGACTGCCAGCTTGCAATACTGCAGAGTGCTGAAGGACAGAGGCGGGACAAATTGGTTTACAATGCTTGGCCACGTGGATTGCTGTAGAGTGTGGCTGTGGCTCATGGTCACTTGTCTGGTGTCTTGGAAAGGTGAACACCAGTCACTCCACAATCTAAGAGCCTTTCTCCTTGACCTCGCCCCGCTTCCCCCCCCCCTCCCCCGCCGCTACGTGACACTTAGATATTCTCATGCACCAAACACCTGACTACAATTAAGTGTACTGGTTGAAACCTGTGATAGACCTTCCACACTGCTGATTAATAGTGAAGTAATAGCTTGGGGAGCATCACTAGTATGGGGGCTGGGGATTGGCGATAACTAGTGGCAGGGTAATAAATGGTATATTATGTGATATGGCAAGAGCACTTAATGCTACCTTATAGACCTTTGACTTGTTACTGGTGGATGTACAAGGTACTTAGGATGCCGTTCTATAAAATAGAGCTACAATTGATGTTATTTGATCATAGATGTAAGACATTTGTGGTATTTATTATTTCAACCTAACTGATAATTTGATTGACTTCCTGTTTCCTGGTTCAGTATATTCTTGGGTTTTTGCTTATTTTTCTGCATACTTTGTAGTATAGTGGTGAATTATATATTCCTTAGGTGATCTAGTATTTTTACAATCATTGGTTCACGGGTTCGTTAATATACAGATTTGTAGTTCTATGTTTTATTAAAAAGACTAGCTTACCCGTCGCGCGTTGCTGCGAAGACAGACAGACATACATTCATTCGTTTTTATATATCTAGATAACAACCAATCACAGCGCAGCTTTCATGTTACCTTAGCAGTAAGAGAAATAACAACCAATCACAGCGCAGCTTTCATGTTACTTCAGCAGTAAGAGAAATAACAACCAATCACAGCGCAACTTTTATTCTGCCTCAGTAATATAAAAAATAGCAACCAATCACAGCGCAGCTTTCATGTTACCTCAGTGGTATAATATATAACAACGAATCGCAGCACAGCTTTCATGTTACCTTAGCAATATAAAATATAACAACCAATCACAGCGCAGCTTTCATGTTACCTCAGTGGTATAATATATAACAACGAATCGCAGCACAGCTTTCATGTTACCTCAGCAATATAAAATATAACAACCAATCACAGCACAGCTTTCATGCAACCTCAGCAGTATAAGAAATAGCAACCAATCACAGCACAGCTTTCATGTTACCTCAGCATTCTCAATATCCAGCAATTGTCTTGCGAAACGTTCGGCGGATGCATCATTTTGTAGTTGAATACGCATCCCATTGGTCGTAATGCCTTTTGCTTTTGTGCTTGAGATGGAAATCAAACAATCTTTGTCTGGGGGGCATAACTGTCGACGATGCTCGCACGCGCACCACCTATCGTAGGATAGTTGTACTATGCCTATAATCTTCCCAGGAGTGTACTCAACAACTTCCCAAAGTCTCATGGCAATTGGATGAATGGTGTAGTAATGCATAAAGGACAGACAGACATACATTTATATATATCAGGAAGTGAGAAAATGACATTCCGTACGTAAAATTTGGACGCTAATTCTTTTGCGCTTAGAATTGAATAATGGAGTTGGGACCCATTAGCTTTTCCTATTTATGACATAATCAATGCCCGTGCCAAATTTCAAGTTTCTATGTGAGAAAATTACATTCCGTACGTAAAATTTGGACGCTAATTCTTTTGCGCATAGAATTGAATAATCGAGTTGGGACCCATTAGCTTTTCCTATTTATGACATAATCAATGCTCGTGCCAAATTTCAAGTTTCTATGACATTAGGAAGCGAGAAAATTACATTCCGTACATAAAATTTGGACGCTAATTCTTTGGCGCTTACAATTGAATAATCGAGTTGGGACCCATTACCTTTTCCTATTTATGACATAGTCAATGCTCGTGCCAAATTTCATGTTTCTACAACATCGGGAAGTGAGAGAATTAGTGGCAATGATGGAAATTGAACGATCTACGTGGGGGGTCGTAACTGTTGACGACGCTCGCGCACGCGCCATTTATCATAGAATATTTGTACTATGCCTATAATCTTCCCAGGAGTGTAGTCAACAACTTCCCAAAGTTTCATGGCGATCGGATGAATGGTGTAGTAGCGCATAAAGGACAAACAGACAGACAGACACACAGACACACATACATTCAATTTTATATATATAGATGAAAATGGTTGTTTAGGTGAAATCTAACTCAGATATGACTAAATGGTTGCCGCATGCTGGGATAGATGACGAAGCATGACCAGACATGACTCCTCTGCTTTCAGACCCAGGGTTAGAATAGAGGACTTTACATGGGTGTAATCAGAGGATTATGGATGGTTCCTAAGAACCTCCATCTTCCTGGTCAGGTAAGGCAGTACATTCCCTAGTGGTTAGCTCAAGTTTTTGGAATGAGGGAAGAGGTCATGTCATTGACAGTATGGGGGAGGAGCTGGGTAGCATGATGAATTGGCCGCAAAAGGGGGGACTCTTAGTGAAATGGATATGACTCCATGTTCTATCCTATGCATAGCCATTTTGTAAGCAAGTAGCCATCTTCAGTGTCTCTTTTCACTGTATTCACTTGTCCTCTTTTGGAGGATTTATGGATATTAAGTGCTTATTTAACAAATCTTGAGTGAATCACTACGACTTTTGCTCCAGAAGATAGCTACTGTGGCCTTTAGACTGGCCGATGTGTCAAACTGGCATGTTCACATATGTTCATAAGCATTCTATGTAAACATTTTATTGTTTATATTTACTGTTCGAAGAAGTTAACCAGGTATGGTCCGCTCTGCGCCTGCCTGCATTTGGTTGTAATTTTAGAAGTTAAATCCCTTATCTAGTATTTTTATGTTTTGTTTATATTTCTTTCATCGATCGTGACAGATGAATTATGATTGATTTGAATTATTGCAATTGAACACGTGACCCTATAAAATCTGTCATTTGTCACTGAATAAACAGATTACTTTGGATGATATCCCATGCTGTGTGATTTGATGTTAGTCTCCTGAGCTCAGTTTACCTCTAATAATTGAATTTGGACCCCAATGGCATATTGTATAGCGAATATTGGTTTGCACTAACACAGACATCTAAGCCTGAATAATGCAAATCCACAGTTGTTTCTGTAAATTAATTATCTCTCTCTGTTGATCCAGCACCATGGTCTGTAATCCAGGAAATGTCTCCTGGAAAGAGACACAGAACTCTTGAAGCTTTGTCAGTTGTTTCCACAAGGTGGTCACTACAGGCTGCATTTTGGGCCTGATTACTTTGTAGCAGATTTAGGCATTAGGGTGGAGCCTTAGGTGTAGCAGCCACAGGTGTGGATAGTAGTCAGGGAGGATCCAAGAGTCGGCAACTGGAGGTCTCGGTTTAAAGTACAGAGGAATGAGGTGGGTGGCGTAGTCAGAAGGGGACTCAGAAGTCAGCAACAGGAGGTTTTGGTTTGCAATACAGATTGATAAGGTGGGTAGCATAATCAGAGGGGAAGCCAGAAGTTGGTATCAAGGGGTCTTGTAGTAATAGCAGGCAGAAGTGGAGCTTGACCAATGCTGTGGAGTGGAATAATCATGCAAGGAATGAGTACCAGGGCCAGGCGTTTATAGTAAGTCTTAATCAGGAACAGGTGGAGCTAGAACAGGGGTTTGATAGTAGGATCTGGAAACACGGAAAAGGAAGGCAGGGAAGGAGTAATTAAATAAATTACTCTTCCAAACTCCCTGACTCAGCAATTCCACTAATCCCAAATCACACTTATGACAGTACAGTTATAAGAGAGCCACACAAGCTCATTTAGGTTTTGATTAATATAACACTTAGCTGTAGCACGTCTGTTCCTCCTCTGGATATTGATCTCCTCTGAAGTAAGTATGCTTTTTTTCTACTCTCCTATCTGAGACAACTCTACCTACATGTACACCGAGCAGCGCCGGCATATTTTACTCCATCTAATCATTATGACCTTCTGACAATGCTGATCCCGAAGTATCTGGAACAGTATAGGGATTTGATACATGTAGCGATATATATTTGAAGGCACACTAGAACAAGTGGCATGGGTGCCTGTCATTTGGATCCCCCCTCCCCCCACTAGGTGACTCCACCCCTTAATTCCTTGCTTCATTCCACTTATATACAATTATATATCTTTGGAGCGCCCACAGACATTTTTTCTTGTTGCTGATATTATCAGGGCAGTATATGGAACTACAAATGGCACATGATACACTAGCTGGGATGGATTATGCATAAATGTCAGCAAACTTCACATTATGTCAATTGTACTTGGATTAACACCTGTGTATTATATGGACAGGAACTGGTTGAAATAATAAATCAGGATGAAAGTGTGTGGTGCAAAAATGGCTGGCTATTTGTAGCCCTCCATTTTGTACCCTTTTGTAATGCAAGCCTATATAATTGGCTATTTGTAGCCCCCCATCTTGTATCCATACAGCCATGAATGTTCACTGTATAAATGATAAGGATTGTATATCTGAGTCTTATAGCCTTGCTGGAGACCATGTTAATATCTGGACATACTGTCACCATTGTCTTGTAATTCTACCACCATTGTCTATAGTCTTGTGATCTATTGTCTAATTAATCATGAAAATCTATCCTCATTGTCTTAAAGGGGTTGTCCCGCGCCGAAACGGGTTTTTTTTTTTTCAATAGCCCCCCCCGTTCGGCGCGAGACAAACCCGATGCAGGGGTTTAAAAAAAAAAAACGCATAGTACTTACCCGAATCCCCGCGCTCCGGTGACTTCTTACTTACCTTGCGAAGATGGCCGCCGGGATCTTTACCCACGGTGGACCGCAGGTTTTCTCCCATGGTGCACCGTGGGCTCTGTGCGGTCCATTGCCGATTCCAGCCTCCTGATTGGCTGGAATCGGCACACGTGACGGGGCGGAGCTACGAGGAGCAGCTCTCCAGCACGAGCGGCCCCATTCAGAAGGGAGAAGACCGGACTGCGCAAGCGCGTCTAATCGGGAGATTAGACGCTGAAATTAGACGGCACCATGGAGACGAGGACACTAGCAACGGAACAGGTAAGTGAATAACTTCTGTATGGCTCATATTTAATGCACGATGTATAATACAAAGTGCATTAATATGGTGATACAGAAGTGTATACCCCCACTTGCTTTCACGGGACAACCCCTTTAACCCTTTTCAATCCACTGTCTGACCTGTGAAGACATTATGATTTAAGGCTGTACAGCTCCGATGTTGGAAGACGTCCATCGGGGTTCTCTTACTGTGTATTGCCAGCCTCTCTGCTGTCGGAGCCTATCCAATGTGTCACTTCATGCAGTACTGGCTCTAGCCAGCAGATAGCGCCGTTGTATAACAGCAGAAAAAAAGTAAGCCCCCTAGGAAAACCAGGATACAAATTGGATTGGAAGGGGTTAAGACTGAACTAGAGCCCTATATATATATATTGAAAGCTTAGTGCTGCCATTGCTTTGTCTGATCTGGCTAATGGTCAATTCAGATTGTGACCTTTTCAGACAAGCAACTCTATGCATTGATATTTATAAATAGTCAAGCAATAGATCCTACTAAGTATAAAGTCAGGAGAGGGTTTGGGGGAGTCAGAAGCATTTTGGACCTGTGTTGGGGAATGCCCTCTCACTGTGTAGTTCCCAAGATGCCCTCCTGTTTCTCTGACTTCGCCTTTGCTTCTCAGGCTGATGCACAAAGCAGATAAGTATACCTAAGGATCTTGGTGATGTAAGTATTAATGTAACCCTTGTTTAACTATTTTTACCAAAACGTTTATGCAATATTACCAATTTTATGTAATTGTTTTATCGTAATTATTTTTGTTTATATTAATAAATTGTGTTGTATCAACCTGCTTGTCCTTCTTTAAAGCCGTATCTGAACTTGTTGTTTTCAAGTTGGCAAAACAAAGTGAAAGCTGCTTCAGTTCCTGGAAAGGAGCTGACAAACAGCAAACAGGGAGGAGAAGAATGTACGGACTTTCCTGAGTGCAGTAAACTGATGCAGCAGAGCTATGTTTGCTCTTCTCAGCTATTGTTCATTATTTTCCAGGGCCGGGCCGCTATTGTGTAAATGTAGCCAAGTAGAAAGTTCTACACAACAGACTTGTGGCTTATTAAGTAATGCAGATTCTCTGACATACAACTGACTGTTGTGTTCATCAAAACCCCCAAACCACTTTCTGGCATTTGTGAAGTTTTGGAAGAAGGTTGTGTGGCTTGTAATCTACGATCTGCTGCACCATCGGGGTGCTTTCACGTGGACACATGTTCTATCACAGGATGCAGTGGAATCTACTGTTGTGAAAATCCAAAGCAAAATCTGTGTGTCTCAATGTGGATTTTGATGCGGAATTCCCATTTGATTTCTTCAATTTTCAATTTAACCTCTGAATCAGCACATTAGTCATGTAGATTTTGTAGCAACATTTTCTGCATCCTGTAAAAATCTTCCTCCCATGTGACAGCACCCTGACAGGATAGAACACATTTTCCATACTACCATGGAGTTGTAGAGCTTAGTAGTTAGAAACCTCTGAGAACAATGCTCACGATCGCAGCTGTGATCCATCCACTGCTGGGAAGTCTGGAGGGCTGAGGCTATGCCTCAAGGGTCGCCTATTGGAAGTTGACTTTTCTATCTCCAATTTGCATACCAAATTTCCCAGAGGAGCATTGCATGGCCTAAGAGTCTTCTACTTAGTGCTCTTCAAGAGGAGAAACTGTATTCCTCTAGGGGGGTTAAGAGAATGAAAAACTACTTCATACATTCTAGAGCCACATTCTTCAACTGTTTAATGTGGCGCTGGGGATTGAACTGGATTGAAGTTACCTCCACCACTGTGTACAGTTTGGAGACATGGACCAGGCTGCTGACACAACAGGGTATGCAAGTGTTTGGACTCCTGTGACACCATTGAGGAGTTCATAGTGTATTTGTCAACTCATTATAGGATTAGGGTAATTAGGCCTTCATGGCCCAGGTCAAGCCAGGCCAAATTGCCCCATAGTCTGTGGTGTTCTGTCTCATATACTATTCGGGACTGGTAATTCATACTGTGTGGATAACTCTGGGAAAATGGGACTTGACTTGTCTTTTCTGCTGAAATAACTTTAATTGAAACAGAGGAAAACAAGTCCAATGCAGAGGCTTTACTCAGGCCACAAACAAACTGGTGGTGAACAACTAAAACAGTTCTCTTACAAGTCCTTACTTGGGCTGCGGTGAAATGTCCAACTATTCCTGTGTTCAGGAAACCGCAGAAGCAAAGTCTCTGTATGTTTTGGTAACCAGGTTTACTCACTCTGGTGAGCTGGTGGATTTTTCCTGCCATTCGTCATCTGGCTCATTTGTGGTAGGAAAGCGTGATGATAGTTTAACCAACTCCCAATGATAAGCGGTGTACAAACCTTGTGTGCTGCTCTACACTGAGCCGGCCTATAAGGCATAGCTGGTAGCCTTATAAGGGTCAGCTCTTCCTTGAACATACACACTTCTGATGCTGAGCATCTATCAGAAACTGCAACTCTCATCTGCCCACCATCGCCACTTAAAAAGGGCCCACACATAAAAATGAATACAAAACGTATTATAAAGCTGGGTGAAAAACATAAAATCACCCTTAATATAACCCTCCCCCTTCCTTTTTCATTCACCAGTCCTTTTAACCAGAGAACTTGAACTAAGTTACTAACCAGAACACATCACTGTCAATGAAACAAAAACAAATTTACCAGTTCAGTCTCGGTGGTCAGAGGGTGGTGGTGGTGGTGTGTGTGTGTGTGTGTGTGGGGGGGGGGGTGCCTTTTTGAAGGACAAGTGGGGAAAGTAGAAAACTTTGAGATCATAGTGATTCCATCCCCCTCTTCTACTCTGCTAGTTAACAAAAAATACAGAAGGTTGTAATTGAGACTGTTTCCTGCATCAAAGTCACTTCCCTTGGTAGCTGTTGACACTGTTGGTGAAGAGGGATGCTGGTAGGCTGTCTTTTGAGCCCCCTCAGGATCATCAATCCAAGAAACTGCTCTTTAGACCCCCCTTCCATCCCCGTCTGACCTTCCTAGGATGGACAGTTCTCACGTTAGTAGTTGTCATGTGGTTATATGAAGTGGGATCTCTACTCTCCCCCCATGGAGCTCACTGTAATCTGCTAGACTATGGATGTTCAAGAGATGTCCGAGAATTAAAAGCAATGTGGTGAAGATGGGAGGAGATGGTGGTAGACAGATTGTTACCGAGCCATCATGTGGTTTTCAGTAATAGAGAATATTATTGTGCACAAGAGACCAGATAAACATTCAATTACTGATCTAGTTTCTGGTTTGTACTCAGCATTTTATACATAGAGGATGCATATTAGTAACAATCACTTGGTGCGTTCCTGAAATCCCCATAACATTAGTTATATCCTATAATATATCAGTAGTATAAAATACGTCTTAAGAAATCATTGAGAAATCTAAAGAATTCTCATAATTCTAAGAATTAGACCTCGTTCGTACATCACTGTTTGCACCCTGTTATAGCTTCTGTTGCTCTGCTCCCTCATAGCAACGAATCGGGAAAAAAACAGCATCATTCATATGCAAGACAAAAATTGCGCCTGATAGAGCCCAATGACTAAAATCCCTACTGCTAAAAGAAAAATCTGTTGTGTAGACGGAACTCTCCAGAGGTTCCAATAAAGGTATCAGAACAATTGGATGAATATCCCACTTCTCGTTTTGTTTAGAATATAAAAAATAAAATCCAGCTAATAAATGCGTTTCGGGGTAAACCCCTTTATCAGTAGTCCTGGGATGACTAAGGCTGGCTTTCCATGGGCATTGCAAACTCCTGCGGCAGATCTCTGCTGCGGGAGCCGCCGCCCGGGGGCAGGAGCCGCCACCGAGTCTCTGCCGGTCAGCCCTATCTAATGCCCTAACTGCCTTACCTATCCAACTGTTTAATCAAGCGAGCCACATATCTAAACATGGCTGCTCGATGGGGTGGGGGCAGGTAGACTCCATTAACACCCTGCACATCTACAACCTCATCTCCACACTAGCCTTTAGCACCATCCTCACTGCCAGCCTTAACCTTCTCTTCCTACGCCCTCGCCCAACACACTCCATCCACATTAATTCCTCCCTCCTCCTCACCGATGTACAGCTCTCGCACACTATTCACCTTCCTCTAATGCCTCCATCCCTTCACACCACCAAGAATTATCATAGCCACCCTCACAAATCCCACAATCACCTGCTCACCCTCGCTACCCTACTACCCGTAGCTGTGGGGGACATATCCCCCAACCCTGACCCCCCCCCCTAATATTGCTCCCTACCAAAATCTTCCCCCTAGTGTACCAACCCCCCCCCCCCCCACGCCCCCCGGCCAACCCATTAGCCCACGCACCTCTGCCCCCCACTTCCTCATTCAAATGTGCCCTATGGAACAAACGCCCTACTATCCATGACATCTTCACCACCAAATGTCTCAACCTGCTCATCCTCACAGAAACGTGGATACAGCACTTCGATTCTACCTTCTCCGCTCCATTGTCCTTTCATGGCCTGCAGTTCTCCCACACCCCCAGATCGGATAACAGACGACATGCATCCTCTTCTTGCTGAACAGCCCCTTCCAGATCATTCCCTCCCTTACCTTCCTGTTGTTTGAAGTCCACACCCTATGATTCTTCTGTCCACTGTCCCTGTGCATTGCAGTTATCTACCGGCCTCCAGGTCCCAACCGCCTGTTCCTCGATCTCATTGCCATCTGGCTCCCCCACTTTTTATCCTGTAAAATCCCAACCCTCATCCTCGGTGACTGGAGAAAGTTAAAGCAGCCCACAGACATATTCCACTTCAAAACCTTCAACCTCGCCCTCCCCCATGCACAACAAACTTACTTCACCTCCCTTGTCTCCTCACTATCCTATGACCCCAAAACGACTCTTCAACACATTCCACTCCCTCCCAAGCCCCAAAGAACAGGCCCCCATGACGGATCTCAGAGCTGGAGAATCAGTGGTGCATTTTAAAGAAAAAAAAACAAAAACATCTTAAAAGAATTCCCTGAAAACTGAAAGGCTAGCCCTGATCCCAGTCTCTTCGGCACTGCATCCATCACCTACTCACTTTCTATACTAGAACCAATGACAGAGGAAGTCTCCAAACAGCTTCCTGCTGCTCACGCCACCACTTGAGCTAGCAACCCTCTTTTTTCACACATCTTCCAGTCTTTCTCCGGCTGTCATTACCCACCTCACCACCATCTTTAACCTCTTCCTGACATCTACCATTTTACCCTCCTCATTCAAACACTTCATCATATCCAGTCTGCTAAAAAAAACAATCTTTGACCCGACCGACAATGCCAATTACCGACCCATCTCAAACCTCCCATTCATCTCCAAATTACTAGAGTGCCTGGTCTATTCCCACCTCGCACTCTTTTTTTCTGATAACTCCCTCCTCAACTCCCTCCAGTCCAGCTTCCACTCTATATACTCGACCAAAACCACCCTCCCAAAAGTATCAAAAGACCTGATGACAGCGAACTACTAATCTTCCTTGACATCACTGCTGTATTTGACACCATTGACCACGACCTCCTCCTCCCTATGCTTTGCTCTGTCAGCCTAAAGGACACTGATTTTTCTAGTTCTCCTCCTATCTCTCTGACTGCTCTTTTAGTGGCTCTTTTGCTGGCTCTACCTCCTCTCCACTTCATCTCATTGTTGGGTTCCTCAGGGCTCGGTCCTCGGATCCCTCCTCCTATCTAAACAGCCTCAATCGAACAAATCATCCGCAAATTTGGCCTTCAATATCATCTCTACGCTAATGACACTTCCGTGACATTTCAGCACTATTCTTCCAAAACTTCACACTGTCCACTGTCTTACACCATATCATCTTTTTTTCTCAAACTTAACCTTTTAAAAACTGACCTTTTCTTTCCACCCTCAACTAGCCAAACTCCTGTCAACATCTCTATATCTGTATCGGGCACCATAATAACCCCCAGAGAGAGTACACCCACTATTTTGAGGTCACACTGGATTCTGACCTCTCCTTCACCCCCTACATCCAATCTCTAGCCCGACCATGCCACCTACACCTCAAAAATATTGATAAAATCTGTCCATTTCTCACCATAGACACGCTAAAGACACTTGTCACCCTCATCCTTTCCCGACTCGACTACTGCAACTCGCTGCTTATTGGCCTTCCCTGCACCAGACTCTCTCCTCTCCAATCCTTCCTAAATGCGACAGCTACACTTATCTTGCTATCCAGCCTCTTCTCAGATGCGTCTGCACTATGCCAATCGCTGCACTGGCTGCCCATCCATTGCACAACTAAATTCAAACTCATCACCCTCACCCACAAAGCTCTCCATGGTGCCACACCACCATACATTGCCTCCCTCCTATCGGTATACCACCCAGTCCACAAACTCCAATCAACTAACACATTTAGATTAAACACCCCTCCAGTTCGATCCTCACATGCTTATCTCCAGGACTTCTCTAAAGCAGCACCGGCCCTCTGGAATGTACTACCCTAAAACATCCAGACAATCCCTGATGCACGGAACTTCAGATGCACCTTACAAATGCACCTCTTCAGGCAGGCATACCAAATCTTCTGATCTAATCCCCTATCCCCCATCCCCCAGAACATGCCCCCTCCCCAAAGTTTCCACTCCACCTATCATAAACATTTTCTGCCCGTGTACTTCCTTATCACCCCTCCCCATTTTGTTTCCTTATAGCTAAATACGACACGTACTCTTCATACTGTTTATGTTCCCCCATGCCTCATCTCGTGCCCCTGTACCTCCTGTATCACCCACAACAAATAATACATGTAATTGTTGTATTGTTTGTGTCCCTCTGTGCTTTTAAAGTGCTGCGGATTAAGTTGGCGCTATACAAATGAAGATTATTGTTTAATTGGCGCAATCAATGCCAGTCAGCTGCCGTAAAGGCAAATAATGACTTGGGGTGCATTAAAAGAGATTTAAGGGTGATGGATGAGAACATTATTCTTCCACTACATAAGGCACTTGTCAGGCCTCCTATAGAATACGGAGTACAGTTCTGTGCGATGGTAACAAGAGGGCACCCTCTGTTTAGAGGAAAGAAGGTTCCATCACCAACACAGAAGGGGGTTCTTTACTGTAAGAGCAGTGAGACTGTGAAACTCTCTGCATGAGGATGTGGTGATGGCAAAATAAATTGAGAAGTTTAAAAGGGGACTAGATGCCTTTTCAGAGCGCTATGACATTACATGATGTAGACATTAAATAACCAAAGGAGTTGCTGATCCGGGACTTGGAATTAGGCAGGAACTTTCAAATGTTGATCCATGGATTACTCGGACTGCCATTATTAAGTGGGAAATTAACTTTTCCCTCCAACATGAGGCAAATTGGCTTCTGCCTCCTCGGGGTGTTTTTTGCCTTCCTCTTGATCAACAGGGGGAGTGGAAACAGGCTGAACTGGATGGACATTTGTCTTTTTTCAGCCTTATATAATATGTTACAATGTAACTGATGTTCCATCAGTGATAAATCTTGTCATTTAGTGAGAATTGTTCGGGTAAGATAAGGGATGAATAATGTGAAATGAGAGGGTGTGGCCTGACTGCAGACCGAGCCAGATGCTTCACGGTGAGCTCTGCTCGGATTCAGCCTTCTGAAGGACTAAAATAAACCAGTGGCAAAACTTGAATTCAGTTGTCCGTGTCTCACGTGTACACTGACCATGACCAAAAAAAATCCTCTAAAGCTCTTCCACAGGAAGTCTTCGACTTCTTCACAGTGAGCAACTCTGGCCATAATCAAGCTACATACTCCTGGAGGCTCCCTTTCCCTGTCGGATCCCCTGCGTGTAAGGATGCAGCGTTGGCTTCTTCCCATTCAGTTATTTCTACAGCTGAAACCTCAGCGACCGCTGGACTGCTGCAGAGGGCATTTCCAGGACTTCTCTCTCAAGATGGGGTAAGTGAGGCAAATAGAAAGACACTCTCCATCCCTGCTATATCCAGCAAAATGGTGCCGGAGCACTCATCTTACCTGGTTACCAGTTCAGGGCAAGATATCTTCCCTAGATTTAATCTATATACGGGGCTGTTCATCTAGTATCCTACCTCCCACGCAGGGGTTGGCTGTTAGCCATGCTGGATTGGATCTTCACCTACCCGGTAGGTTGACACAGTGGTTTCACATCCACAGTTTTTACAGTATACTGCAGCCAATCAGGAAGGTCTTTCTGAATTATTCCAGGAGATGATGCAGGAACGTGAGAGGCGGGGGGCTAATCTTGGTATATCTTCACAATGCCGGCAACTTCCTCCAACAGGCTTTGGTGGACCGAATTCCCATCCGGCGTTTCGAGAAACCACTCATGGTTACTATTGTTAATGGCAGTACCCTCTGTGAGATGATCCAGTTTGTCACAGAGCCGCTGGAGTTGAGAATTGGCACTCTCCATTCTGAGAGGATTTTCGTACTGGTGATGCCTGGGGCAACCAGCTCTCAACTTCTAGGTTAGCTGTGGCTCCAATTACACAACCCCACCTTGGACTGGAGTACCGGTGAGGTATAAAGTTGGAGTACCACCTGCTATACCAAATGCTTGCGTCCTGTGCATCCTGTCCACCGGGTTACCATCTAACCTTCAGGGTCTACAGGAACCTTATCAGGGTTATGCAGACATCTTTGACAAGAAAGAGGCTGAATGTCTGCCACTGCATCATCCTTACGATTGCCCAATTGACCTTGTGCCTGGTTCTGTGCCTCCTCAAGGTAGAGTATACCCTCTTTCCTTGCCCAAGACCCAGGCCACAACCGAATATTTTATGGAGAACCTGGCCAGAAGGTTTATCCATAAGACTTCATCTCCTGCCGGAGCAGGTTTTTTCTTTGTCAAAAAGAAGCATGGATCACTACAGCCTAAATACCCTTAACCCTTGATGTTAAGCGCCTGCGGGGGCTGGTATTTTCACCAAGCTTGATCTGCATGGTGCTTATAACTTGATCCGCATCTGCGAGGGAGATGAGTGGAAGACCGTTTTCATTACCCGAGACAGACACTACTTGTTGATGCCGTTTGGTCTGGTTAACGCTCCAGGCGTCTTTCAGGAAATTTGTTAATGACATTTTCAGAGATCTCCTTCAGCAATGTGTCGCTGTGTATTTGAATGATATCTTGATTTTTTTCCCCAGATATACCCTCGCACCAGAGGCAGGTTTGCACAGTGCTCCAGCGATTAAGGGAGAATCATCTGTTTACTAAATTGGAGAAGTGCGTTTTTGAACGTGAGTCACTTCCCTTTTGGGGGTATATTGTCTCCAAACAGGGTTTGGAGATGGATCCTGAAAAAGTCTCTGCAGTACTGAATTGGCCTCATGCCTCCATCCTTTGGGCAATACAGTGATTCCTGGGCTTTGCAAACTACTACCGACAGTTTATCCCACACTTCTCCCTGATTTCTCCCATCTCTGCTCTCACACGTAAGGTAGCTGATGCCAAACAGTGGTCCCTGGAGGCAGAGTCTGCATTTCAAGCTCTAAAGGTAGCCTTCTCGTCTGCCTCCGTGCTGCACCGGCCAGATGGTACTAAGCAGTTATTTCTGGAGGTCGATGCTTCTTCCTCAGGTGCAGGGGAGTCCTACTGCAAAAAGGGGTATCTGGCAAGAAGGTAACATGTGTTTTTTTTTCTCGTAGTTATTTTTTACGGCAGAGCCGAATTACTCTATAGGGGACCGTGAGTTACTGGCTATCAAGATGGCTCTGGAATTTTGGCAGTATCTGCTGGAGGGAGCTTTGCATCCCATCGTAATTTACACTGACCATAAAAATCTGACGTATCTTCAGATGGCACAACGGCTCAACCCCTGTCAACCTCAGTGGGCCTTGTTTTTTGCACAGTTTGATTCTATATTGTATTTTTGGCCTGCCGACCAAAATCTTAAGGCTGACGCACTATCCAGAGCAGTTGACTGTAACGACACTGAAGAGGCTCCACAATTCATCATTGAACCTGCCAGATTGGTGACTGTAGCTCCTGTTCGGGTTAAAGATATCCCACCAGGGAAGATGTTCGTGCTTGAGGCTAAGAGGAGAGGTGTCCTATCCTGGGGTCACTGTTCCAAATTAACTGGTCATTCTGGGCAACACAAGACTAGTGAGTTAATTTGCCATCGGTACTGGTGGCCATCCATGATGAAGGATATCCACAATTTTGTGTCCTCCTGTACCTTCTGCACCCAGTATAAACCACAGAAATGGAGACCTGCATGGCTCTTATGTCCATTACCCATGCCTGAGGCTCCATGGCAGCATATTGCCATGGACTCTATTACAGATTTACCTCTGTCCAGTGGCTGTACTGTTATATGGGTAGTAGTGGACCAATTTTATAAAATGGCCCATTTTCTGCCTCTGCCTGATTTGCCGTCCACCAGTCAACTTGCCGAGAAATTCATTGATCACATTTTCTGCCTCCATGGCTTTCCTAAGCATATTGTGTCTGATAGAGGGGTGCAATTTACATCAAGATTTTGGAGATCTCTTTGTAAATTGATGGATATATCATTAGACTTCTCTTCAGCTTATCACCCACAGTTTAATGGGCAGGTGGAGCATAGTAACCAGATCCTGACTGGATATCTCCACCATTTTACCAATGCTCACCAGGTTGATTGGGTCAGTCTTCCATTCTGGGCAGAGTTTTCTCATAACCAGCACGCCAGCGACTCCACGAAGACTTCTCCCTTCTATATAGTATATGGGCATCAATCCAGAGTTCCCCTGCCAGTCTCCACAATTTCCAAGGTTCCAGCAGCAGCTTCTTCAGCAGAGAGTTCTGCAAAGACTTAGCAGGAGACCAAGGTTAATCTGAGAAATCAATAGCTTCCATGAAGAGGTTTGCCGATTGCAGGCGTCTGTCCTCCCCACAATTTGTCCCAGGGGATAAAATGTGACTTTCCTCCAAACATATAAAGCTGAAAGTTCCATCTTATAAGCTCACTCCACAATTTCTGAGTCGGTTTGAAGTGTTGGAGAGAATTAATTGTTTGTTATAGGTTGTGCCTCCCTCCCTGCGTATCCCCAACTCCTTCCATATCTCTCTCCATAAACCACTTGTGCTCAATAGGAAATGGTCCTGCAGCAGCATACACGGGTGCCAAAATGATGAAAAAGATTTTTATTCTTCCATAGAAACAGCAGCGACGTTTTGATCATGCATCTTTCTGAAGCTTGAGAAAGATCACATTGTGTGATTGAAACGTCGCTGTTTTAGTGGAAGAATAAAAATCTTTTTCATCATTTTGGCACCCGTGTATGCTGTTGCAGGACTATTTTCGATTGCATCTCATTTTTGGGAGCGAGGGCCTGGGCTCCTTTACTCTGTGGCTTTCTGCATTGTTTGGCTACATTTTGTCCTATCCAACTAGGGTTATAAAGTGTGCTGCTGGTTGATGTATTTACTTGTGCTCAATAGATTTTCCAAAAATCCCAGGCCACATGTCACTCGGGTGAGTTCAGAGAACATTGAGGTGAAAAATATTCTTAATGTTAAGAAAGTCAGGAACAAAACCTTTTACCTAATGGATTCATAGGGTTACAGACCGGAGGAGAGGTCATGGGAGCCATCTGAGAACATCAACGCTCCACCTCGGATTCAGGAATTTCTGTGGAGAACCATCAGGAGGAAGAGGGGGCATAAGGGGGGAGGTACCGTTAGGTGCACTGTCTGTTTTTTCCTCCTTTGTTTTTGTACTCCCCATTGTTGTTTTATCTTTGTCTTATAGGTATTCTGGCTCACCAGGGTAAGTCAGCGCCTAGAGGAAGACAGTGGGGTCGTCCTTATCGGGACAAGTGCTCGGCTTGTAGGCAGGAGTCTCCCTCTCCTGGTTATTAGCTCAGGGCAAGAAACCTTCCCTAGTTTCCATCTATATACGGAGTTGTTCATCTGGTATCTTACGTCCCACACTGGGGTTGGCTGTCAGCCGTGCTGGATCTGATCTTCACCTACCCGGTAGGTTGATACAGTGGTTCCACATCCACAGTCCTTACAGTCCCTAACAGCAATGAGATCCCCAGCTTGTTTGTTCTCTACACAGGTCATGAAAACATTAGGGAATTTTGTATGCTGAAATTTGTGAGGGTTATTGTGGGGAAAATCTGTTTCTTGGAGACACAGTATATCTGTACATGTAGAAAGGGCTTCCTTCCATTTTGCGGCTCTTTTAAAGGGGCTGTTTAAACCATTAAACCTTCAATGACATAAATGTAAATGGACCAAAGATGCATACGGTGTCAGATGGCTGTAGGGAAACCGTTCAGTAGCATGGTATATAGAGTACAAAGAACATGAATAATTAGCACTCATAAAAGGAAAAATAACAAATATAACATATGTAAGTATGAAGCAAAAGCAGTAATGTTAGCCTATTGTACCATGCCATGGTTCTCTGTTAAGAATAGGTAAATGGTGCAGTAATGACTACTGCTGAAATTGGGGGTGTAAAGTTCGCCTGGGAAAATGGAACATCCTCTGGGCCTATAAACAAACAAACAAAAAAAAGACAGCACGTGCAAAACGCACTGAGTCTCATTTAGTAGACCAATCTGGGGAAAGGCGACGTGGCGCTTTTGGTTCTCGCCGCTGGGCTGATGTTCATATTTGGAGATTCCAATGCTTGAGAAGGGAAAGGCCTTTTTCTTTTCCATGTATGACATAGGTTTTCGCCATCTCTTTTCACAAGCAATTTACTTGGGAAGCCCCATATATATTTAACGTTGTGTTGTTGCAGGGAAGATGTTTTGACAGAGAATTTTTTTCTCATTTGTATTGTTACTTATAAAAGCTTGGTATACCGGTAGACTCCTCCATAGGGGTCCGGAAGTGCTGAGTTCTTCCTTGCAGTTTGCATCAGGACTTCCTTGACATGAAAATAGTGCAATCTTGCAATAACGTCTCTTGGGAGTTCTTCAGGAATGTATTTGGGTTTGGGTAGCTTATGTGCCCTGCCGATTAGGAGGTCAAGAGGCTAGCAGGATGGGAGCACAGGTTTTATTAAATTCTGTAGGTACTTTGCTAATTTAGAAGTGGGAACATTTTCCATAATGCCTTTAAATTTAACATTGTTCCACCTATTGTGATACTCCATATCTGCAAACTTCAGCTTTAATGCTTTCACTTCTTCTAGAGAATAGTGCGCATTCATCATGTCATAGGGGCTTGGGTTATTTCTCCCATTTTTGTTTCAATATGATCAACTATGTTCCCCACATCTTCTATAGCAGAGTTCATTTTGGATGTAAAGCAGGATATATCTGGTTGCAAGGAACCTCGGAGTGCTAGAATTATCTCCTTGATGAAGAATTCTGAGGCAGCCTTGTTTGTAGTCAAAAAGTCCTGTAAAGGATCATTATCGGGTACACAAAGGGCTAAACCTGCTGTGGCCTTATCTTCCCTTCTTGGTCTTTGTTTAGCTGGACTGTCTGTAGGAGATTGCATGTAATTCTGCTGTCTCTGATAGAGGCTGGGGAGTCTCAGCACGCACTGACTGTTAAACCTGCTGTAATGTTCTCTTTCCCTGGGGGTCTGATTTTAGCCTGGCTGCCTGATGGAAATTGCATGTAATTATGTGCCATGGTCTCACCTTGCTTGTAGGCCGCAGAGTGTTCCTTCATGCTTGTTATTATCCCCTGTGCTGGAGGCTCTCCTCACTGTGTTTGTGGAGGGCTGCTGGTACTACTGGAGAGTCTTAGGAGACATTTGGTTAGCGCCATCTTTGTTGGAAGGGAGCTCACCAGTGAGAATTCTGTGAGCCTGAGGGGCTTCTGTCTCCCTGTCTTCTTCCTGGGCATACTGTAGGAGTTGTAAGGGTCTCCCTGACTGTTTTTGGTGCGCTGAAGGAGTTGCTGGTCATAGCTTACATACATAAATCCCTGGAGCTCAGTAAAGCACAGCCATGTCTGAGCTCAGCCAGACTACACCCCAAAGGTAGTCTTGATGGTGGCTTCCTGGTTCTCATAAAGTGATCTTATCAATTCTTCCTGATCTGATATTCCCATTTGCTTTAGGCATTTCCACAGCTTGTCATGTTCAACACAGTCAAAGCTTTGCTGAAATCGATGAAGCACAGATTCATCAGATATATGACTTTTTGAGAGAAGCGTATGTCATACCAGCAGCACTTATAGTCCAGTAGGGGTGGGACAAACCTATGATGCAACAGCCGTACTGCGCATATCATTCCTTTGATGAGGACTGAGCATGCGTCACAGAAGGTGTATCGGACATAGTAGTGTGTCATTCATTCAAAGATGAATGATAACGTAGTTACATTGGCGATCAATTGTTAAAACAAACGCAGCAGTTAATAGCTTGGTTGTCAAAACTATAATGGGTATAGACAAAGTTAAGTATTGGACAAGCATATAAATACACCTCATACAAAGTGATCAATAGTAATACACAATCACGGGTCCCTTTTACACTTTGTTACCATATATAGCAAGTAATGACCACTATCGGTTCTGGACCATAAGTATACATATGGGCACTAATATAATATTATATGCATAAGGGTAAATAGACAACCCATATTAATGACAATCACAAGATGGCACAGCAGAAAAAAAAAATTTCAAGGTATAGATGTCATCTTAATTTTTATTTTAAACCATAGTCATAATAAATCCAAATCTGCAATTTCTGTGCACATCATACAAACTGCAGTATATGTCATCAAAAGTATAAATGTCACCAGTGTAAAAATGCAAAGTACAATAGCCGTAAGGATGGATCCACTTGCAGCGGAGAAAAAAAGCACATAGACCTATGAGACAAAAAAGTGAGTTAAAAACAACTTAAAAACAAAATGACATAATCAAATATCCTGAAGTAAGCAACGGACCACTTTACTTGCAACAATAATACAGTATAGTTCAAAGATGGGGGGAGTAATTATACTCTAGATTCAATCCCCTAGGGGTCATTGTGTCCAACTCGTGGATCCACTATAACTCTTTATTTTTAAGTTGAAAAACCCTATCACCCCCTCTTAGTAACGCCGGTACGTGGTCGATGACATGGAATTTCAGTTGATAAATGGCGTGATTTATTTCTCCGAAATACTTAGGTATCGGTAAGCTGTTGTTTTTGGTGCGGATAGTGCTCTTGTGGCTGACAATATGTGAGCGGACCTCCATTGTGGTCTCACCCACGTATGCCAAACCACAAGGGCATGTTATCAGAAAGATTACATAGCTCGACGTACATGAAAATCGTCCCTTAATTCTATATTTATTTCCACGTAATGGATATTGGAAGTGGTCACCCTTCAAGAGGTTGCCGCAGCAAGAACACCCAAGACAGGGGAAATTGCCATTCCTTACCGGTGTAAAGGTAGCACTGCCGGACGCTCTCAACATGGTGTCTAAGCTTTCCTCTGCACCCCCTACTCCTGTATGGGTCTTATTAAGCCCTACTGACAGCTCATCAGATCTAGCTGCAGGAAACAGGCAGACACAGTGGGAGGAGATGAAGAACCTGGTGTAGGATAAGGAAAAAGGGCCACATAAATCGAGATACTCAGCACCGGTTCATGCTCAGTTTAGCAAGATGGCCACCGTTGATCTTTCTTGTCCCTCCTCTCATCCCACATCTCTGTCAATGAGCCCAAAGAAAACAGAAGCCTAGCTCTCTTCACCTTCCTCCCCACAAAAGAGCACTGGTGTTGAAGAAGACCTCATTATAAATGTCCCTGCATCCAGCACTCCAACCACAGAGGACTTTATCAAAAATATGATTATAGCTCTGAGGGGTTCATTGCAAAGTGACATAAAGCATATCTGCTCTGCATTTACAGTAGTTAGGAGAGCATAACAATCATGTCAAAAATAAGATGGAAGAATTTTCAACTCTTCGGCAAGATAATATATACCATTGTTATGCCAATAATTTGGCGTAACAAAATCGCTACTTAAATCCCCCCAAAAAACAAATATTGATCAATGAAGCCTTAGGAGACTATTTCGAATTAAAGACTAATGCAGATGTGAGTAAATTCTCTTTATGGAATGCCCACAAGGTGGTCATCAGAGGAGCTCTAATAAAACTGAGTCCCCAACACAAAAGAGCAAACAGACCCAAATAGACAACTTGTTCGCCAAAATTCTGATACAAGAGAAAACTCTACAAAATCCCTAGCTAAATGATTATCAAACAGACCTAATGTCCCTGAGGCGTAAACTGAGGGCAATTCTGCTGGAAAAATACAATAAAAATCATGAATATGCAGGCACAAACTTTTACTTCTCCTTTAACAAACCCTCAAAACTAATGACCAATCTAACAAGGAAAAAGCACGTTAAAGCTAAAATCCCATATATTGTCAAAGCTAATGACTCTACAGCTAAACTATCCTATCCTCAAGCCATAGTGGAGGAATTTAAATCATTTTGTGCCAAAATGCACAATTTTAAAGATGATCCCTCTATATCCCAACCCAACATTACTATCACAAATTATTTTTTACACAAAATGTTCCTCCCAACATAGGCAACAAAAACACAAACTAGACAAACCCATCTCATTAGAAGAAGTAGTTAAAACCATCAGTCTCCTAAAAATCTCTTAGTCTCTAGGCATTGATGGATTCTCAAATGAATGTTATAAAATATTTTTTTACATATCTTGTCCCCCCATCTCACCACTACTTTTAATGAAGCAATAACCACAAGTATTCTTCCTGAAGAGATGCTACAGGGTATCATAGTCACCATTCCAAAACAGATAAACCTTCAGACTCAGTAGCCAACTACAGGCCAATTTCACTCCTAAATTCTGATACAAAATTGTATTCGAAAATCTTGGCCATGAGACTTTTTGAAGTTTTGCCTGGCATAATACATAAAGATCAAGTGGATTTCACTAAGGATAGACAAGCTGCGGATGGCACGAAAATATCTTAGACCCCATTTACGCTAACAGATCGCTCAAACGACAGTTTGAGTGACAGTTTAGAGTGATCATCTTTGCATAGTAGTTACTTAAGAGTTATGCAGGCAGAGCTGGGCACCGCCACTATTGCTCGGTGAACAATATAGCTGTTCTGCGTAAGCTATATTGCTCAATTCAAGAAAACCAGAATTGAGTGAGGAATGACTCGTGCACGAAAACTGCACAATGTCTGTGCATTTAGACCCAACGATTCTTGCTCAAAAGACTGTTTTGAGCGAATTTTAAGCGAGAATCGTTGTGTCTAAATGGGCCTTTAATCTGCTTGCAGCTATGGAGTCAAGTGGGATGCCTTCTCTCCTCCTTGCCCTGGATGCTGAGAAGCCATTTAATAGACTGCATTGGGGGTTTGCTATTGCCACCCTCCAAAAATTTGGAATAGGAGGAGGCGTTTTGCAGGTAATCTGAACTCTTCATTCTACTCCATCTGCCAGAGTCTTAACAGATGGAACTCTATCTTCACCTTTCCCCATATCAAATGGAACACGACAAGGATGCCCTTTCCCCACTAATATTTATTATAATCAGGGAACCTGTGGCAGAATTGATCAGAATGTCTCCGGGGAACAAGGGTTACCTGATGGGGCTTAGGCAAAACAAAATTGGACGATTTGCTAATGATGTGCTCCTATGTCTAACTGATCCCCTTTATTCCCTGAAAGGAGAGAAAGATTATTTCTTCTTTTGGTAAGGCTTCTTACTACAGCCTAAATGTCGATAAATCCCAGATACTGGGTATAAATGTTGAGTCCGCATTAAAACAGGATATAAAAAGGGAATTTTCCTTCTTTTGACAATCAACGATCCTGTATCTCGGCATAAAGTCGTGTTATCCTCTGTCAAAAATTATATCCTCCAACTTGAATCCTTTACTTATCTCAATTCAGGAAGAGCTGTAGTCAGTGGGGAAGGCAGAACCTTCCTGGTTTGGGAGAATAGTATTATGCAGAATTCTAAAGGCAACTATTAAGTTTTATATGGAATAATAAGATACTAGGGTTGCAGCATGCGTATTATACTTACACAGGCAACAAGGAGGCCTAGGAGTTCCTAATCTCTGGTCTTACTACCAAGCATTGATTATGAATCAATCTATGGTATGGCTAAACAAATCCCAGACAACTACTTAGAGCACTATGGAAAAGCTAATCAATAGAAATGGAGCTTTAGTCTAGTACCTTAAGGCATCAATGCCTGGTGTACTATATGTGACACTCTCCCCTTCCCTAGATATTCACAATTTGTCTCCCCCTATGATATCAACTCTTGAAGCTGCAAAAATGCAGAAATTGCAGAGCGTGGCTTGGCAAGCTAAGGGAGAGGAAGCATGTTGCTGAGCTCCACCTCTAGAACCAAAATTTTTACCCGGAATCCAGGTGCCCAGACAGAAAATGGACACAGCACACCTACAGCAGCCCACTGGATACTTTCTCCTGCTACTTTGAGGCTTTTTGGAGCATCTCTGGCGCTGCACAGAGGGTTAGGGGGCTGCTTGCCAGTACAGCCTTTACAGCTGCTCAAATTCCAGGCATGGAAGGACAGAACCTGTTCACCTTGCGGTGTCCATACAGTATAGTGGCGGCACCAGGTAATCCCCTGGCCTATCAGAGGAGAGGTAGCAGAGCCCATTTAAACCTCAGACGAGAGGGTTCACCACGCTCCCCTTGAGCAGGAGGATCTGCAATAAATACATATAACTCCCTGACATAAGTTCAGGGGGAAGGAGACTGCCGTGACACCTCCACTCTTGCATAACTGCACATAACTGGGGATTCATCAGGAGGACCTAGACGGGCAGGGAAACCGCAGGCACCTCCACCAGAGCTCTCAGCCCTGCAGCACCTCAGCACAAATTAAGTTTACAGTGGCTCATTTGGGACTGTTGGTGCTAAAAAAGGTAGTTAGAGATACACAGCCAAAAAGCCTCTTTCTGTTATATAAAAAGGGCCAGATCGAGTTGCCCAAAACAGCTCCGAGCATACCTAGTTCTACTTTAAGGTAGCAATTACAGATGAGCGAGCACACTCGTCCGAGTTTGATGCTCGATCGAGTATTTGGCTGCTCGAGATGTTCACTACTTGAGTCGAGCACCATTTCATTTCCCCTCCCCGCATGTTTAGCGCCATTTTTTAGCCACTAAACATGCAGGGAAGTCATTACCACCTCCTGCTGAGATGTGCCAGCCCTGTGCACGTCTACAGCAGTGAGTGGCTGGCTGAATCAGGTGACCGACGAGTACTTAAACTGGTGCGGCCCGCGGCTCGCCTCAGACGCATGCTGGCAGAGGTTAGGGAAAGAGCTGCTGCTGAGATAGGGAAAGTGGTAGTGTAGGGATCCTGACTTCAAGAACCCAACAGTCCTTCTTAGGGCTACTCCTCATTGTGTGCATTAGCATTTTGTCTGGCTGGGACCAGTAGTGCACCAATTGTTTTTTCCAAGCATCCCAGCTGCATTCTGCCTGCTGGTAAAGGTTGTATGTAGTGTACTGCCAGGGGGGTACACACAGTACATAGGAATTTACCATTTTTAATTTACATTTTTTCTGGCCTTCCTCAGAGTCTATAAAAGCTACCAGTCTCTGTGTGCGGTGAATTAGCCATAGTTCTCATCGCAATACAGTGGGCTAATTTTTTGCTGAGCCTGTGCAGAGAATCTCACATCTACCAGTCTCTGTATGCGGTGAATTAGCCCCAGTTGTCAGCACCAGACAGTATTTTATTTTTTTTCTGGGCCTGCCCAAAGTCTATCATATCTACCAGTCTGTGTGTGCGGTGAAATAGCCCCAGTTCTCAGCACTATACAGTTGGTTCATTTTTTTCTGGAACTGCATATAGCCTCTCTTATCTACAAGTCTCTGTGAGCGGTAAATTACCCATAGGTATCAGCGCAATACAGTGGTTTAATTTTTTTCTGTCGCAGCATAGAGCCTCTGCTATCTACAAGTGTCTGTGTGAGGTGAATTAGCTCCAGTTCTCAGTGCTATACAGTGGGGTAATTTATTTGGGCCCTGCTCTATCCTTTATCTTACATGATGAAGAGTAGGGGTAAGGGTCGAGTTCGAGGACGTGGACGTCCGAATCAGAGTGTGGTCAGAGGCTGAGGTCCTGGGGGGGGGAGGGGGGGGGTGCAACTGTGCCAGGTTTGGCCTGTGGAACTTCTTTGTGGTTCATCCAGTCTTTGGAGCGATGAAAGAAACCGTAACTAACGGCACATTGGGTCAACCAGGTGGAGGCTGGGACCGAACCTGACCCTGGGCCCGCTCACGTGTTTCCCGCACAGAGGATTGTGGGTCCTGCCTTGGTCACAGTTTCTCGGGCTTATTATGCCACCTCCTCCTCCTCCTTGGGGTCTGGGGATCAGCGCTGGTCGACATGTATTTGCTCTTGTGTTACCACAGTTATTTGGTTTGGACCAATCAAAAGAAGTGTAACTGATTTAATGAGATGTTCACAGCAGTACTAGCATCTGAGTCCGCTTTATTCCCACGTTTGTTGTGCCTAGTCGTGCGCTCTAGGCTTTTGCAAGCATCTCGGCTGTATAACAGGTCAACTCATTGTACACTGCCTGCTTTTGGATGTCTGCTGACGTATAATGCCCTGAGTGGTAAACAGCCGGATTGGTTTGGGTCTGTTAAACGCATGCAACACTGGAGGGCAGCGCTGGTCACCATGTATTATCTTTCATGTTACCACAGTTATCTGAGATACTGGATTGGAGCGTTCACAGGAAGCATGACTGATTTCATGAGACTTTCACAGGGTCACTGTATACCTGTGGTGACTGCTTTGGCGACACCTCCTGCTTCAAACCAATCTTTGGTTTAAGAATGTGTTGCTGTATTGTGGAGATGTGTAGAAGTGCTGGCATCTGAGTCCTGACATTTTTGTGACAGAGGTGGCACGGGATTGGAATTATGATCGTACGTTACTTTATCAGCAATTCCCATCAGCATTGTGGGCTATCACCCATACTTTTAAAGAGGGTTGTTGCCAGGCCCTGCCAACCCTCTGCAGTGTGTCTCCGGTTCCTCCTCGTCCAATACGCACTTATAAATATACATGTGGCTGGTGTGGCTGGTTTGGTTATCAAGTGAGCGTGTGGTATGAGGGCTGCGCAGGGAAAAATTTGAGTACGCTGTGGATGCTGGCTCATGCGGATGATTGGACAGCCATGCCAGCATGTAACACAGGAGAAGAGGCAGCGGTGTCACCCACAGGTGGTTGGCCTTGGTTGCACCTAGTACCTTGCTGATTATGGTCTGTCCCAAGTAAATTGTAAGGGGGGTGACCACCAGGCTCTTGCCCACAATTTGGCTTAATAGTGCGACGTGGGAGCCTCAGATGCACCCATGCATGCTGTCCCTGCTCTTTCCTATCCATTTCTGTGGTGTTTGCATCACTTTCTCATGTTTTCAGATGATTCACACAACCTCCCCCATGTGGAGCATTGGTCACCTTGAAAAATGCTCGAGTCTCCCATTGACTTCAATGGGGTTCATTACTCGAAACGAGCTCTCGAGTATGATGAAAAGTTCGACTCGAGCAACGAGCACCCGAGCATTTTGGTGCTTGCTCATCTCTAGTAGCAATCTAATCTCTATTGCAAACAGGCTTCATTCTACTGACCTCAAATTAGTGGACTGTAGCACCACCTAGTGGCTGAAAACAATACAATCAGCAGTTGACTTTATATGGACTCTCTTTTTGAGCATTCTTACAGTTCAACTTTATTCCAATAGTTAGGAAGGCTCTGGGCTTATGAAAAAAATGAACATCCCTTTCAATCAAGCCCAAAGACGCGGCCGCCTTGCCTTCCCTATAATACAGACCGGACAGTCAGGGTTGTGTTTTTCTCCAGGAAACATCCGTTAGACATCATTTGGCCAATGTGGATAAAGATCCCCCTCCTCCCAGCGTAGTGACACGAGAAAGCAGACACAATGGGGAAAACACACTGGAGTTGCCAATCCTGAAACAAAGAAAAATTCTAAAACGCCTAGCAGACTTTTGGAAAATGAAAAAATTTATTAAAAAACTCCAGCCTGAAAACACGAAAGTTCTAAGAACAAATATTATTGCAGAAGAAGATAAAACCAGATCTATGCTAGATCCAATCGCAGATTGTTACTGATTCTGAAGAAGAGACACATGCACGAGATGACTCAGAATTAAGAGACTACAATAAAGCATTACCGACCAAAACCTGTACAAGAGATCTTTTCAAGGAATTACTCATACAATTAAAAAGGAAATTTCGAAATTGAGAAAGGATGTCAAGCAAATCAATTCAAGAGTACAAACCCTGGAGGACACTTAGACGCAAGTGGTTCACCATTCAGAGAGAGTGACAGATCCTCATTGACAAGCAGAAAGAATCCTATTTCCAAACATTACAAATTGACGACCTCGAAAATCACTCAAGGAGAAACAGTATACGAATTAGGTAAAGCCCTGAATCGGTCTCAGACAAAGAAATACCAACGGTCTTGTCTGCTATTTTTAACTAGCTCCTAGACAAAGCAGACTATTTTGACCTGGGCAAGGAAAGAAAGAACGCATCATGTCTTTAGACCGAGATCGATCGATGCAGATAAGCCAAAAGATATATTATGTTGCCTGCAAAGTTTCAAAATTAAGGAAGAGATCTTGTACAAAGCCAGACTGGCAAGAAAGATTGAATATGCTGACAAAGAGATCCTGATATTCCAAGACTTGTCCAAATTGACTCTCGACCTAAGATGACAGCTTCAGCCTCTTACTAAGGCTATTAGAGAAAAAGCTATAGTCTATAAATGGCTGTTCCCTTTTTAGCCTGGCGATATCCAAGCTCAACAGAACATGGACCATCAGAACCCCTGAAGACCTTCCTCCCATCCTGACCACATTAGATCTGGGTAACATTCAAATACTGGACTGGACCACAGATGCAGACCTCTTGAGTCTGCGCACTCTCCCAACCTGCGAGATCTGGTCATCGGTGAAACCGCACAAGTCCAAGAAGTCTCGTACCCTTGACACAGACTCATTTAAATCTCCTAGAAGAGGGTTACCCAATGATAATGCTTGAATGTTATATCTTTTTTATATAACTTAGGTGGTGCTATTTGGCAACACCATTTTCTTTTAATTTCTTTGTCTTGCTTTTTCTTTGGCATATGTTTATTTGCTTCTGCTTTCATTTATTCATTTCTCTACAGATATCAGACTGCAGCATCAAATAGGGTGACCCCGGACATGGGGCTTACGTTGAGGAGCTGCGAGGGTAAGATGATGGCTTGTCATGGCGGCACTTACCCGGCTCCCTCCCAAAGGGACATACATAGCCCCGGCCAGAGTAGCGCTGGGCCTCTTGTGGACACCCCTAGGATAGGGATGCCCAATAAATTGTAGAACAGGAGTAGCGTTTGTCACGGGTGACGCCACTGTTCCGTTACCCACCGGCATGACCCTCGGCAGAGAATAAATGAGCCGCAGACAGGAGTAGCGTACCTCAGGTCCCCAGGAATGGCCAGGGCCTGGCAAAACTTTACTGAACACGAGTTCCAGGTACAGGCACAATTTATAGACATATTACAGTGCAGGAAAAGGAAACAGACTTGAGATCCCAGACTACAAGATGGCCTGGTGTGAAAATAAATTGGTGTAGCTCTACGTGGTGATCCCAGACTTCAGGACGGCTGTGTAGGAAAAGCAACTGCAGAGTACCTCTGCACTGGGCCTGGGCATATGCACCTTTCCCTGCTCACGCTCTCTCTCACACGCGCGTATCAACTCACTCAGCCATGGTTGCTGTCACTCTTGCAATCAGGAATCGCTCTACTTCTTTCATTCTTCACCCCCTGAAGGTTGATGGTACTCCTATGTGGTCAGACCTCTTGAAGTATGGACCCAGAAGAACAGAAGACCCAGAACTCACTCCAACATATTTATAATCTCACTCATACCACGTGACAGGACATAAATTGCTACTTCTTCCAGACATGACCCACACTTTTGCAGACACTTAACTCTTGTCATTCTGTTATGTGTATTGCACAGTTGCAGCAAGTGAAGACACTTTTGCACAGTGTATCAACGCAAGATATTACATGTATGACATTTATGGAGGGGGCCAGGATAGCATGTACTGGGCCACTACAAGACTATGCTGGGAGTCACAAATTCTCTTTGCCTTTCCAGGTCCCCCAATTTTCCTTGCTTGATAACCCAGTTCCAGATAGGACTCCATCCTTAAAATCTGGTCCAGAAGCAAAAGGTCATAATGTGTTTGTTTATTCTTGGCCCAACAAAGGCCAGTTGTTATAGTTTTGTGTTTTCACCTTTTTATATTTTGAATTTTGTTAATAGTCTTGCTGGTGTTTTACGCTTAGAAAGTACTCCCCATAATTCTACTTATGGCTAATTTACACCTAGCTTCATTCAATGTAAAGGATATTAACATTCCACAAAAAAGGTCTCACATTTTGCATTACCTAGAGAAACAAGGTGTAGATATAATTTTCTTTCAAGAAACACATTTCAAAAAAACCTACACCCCTATTACCAAAAGTAAAGTTTTCACTAATTGGTACAACACCTCTTCACCATTGAAAAGGCATAGAGGTGTAGCTATAGTCTTACATAAGAGAGTTCCTTTCCAAATGTTAATCACCTTAATTGAGATGGCAACACTTCCTCGAACAAGCCCCGAAGGCACAGGTTGTTGCACCTGTGACTATTCTCAAGGTTGTCAAGATGCGCCAAAATTTCCACTATTTGAAAAGCTTGTGCATTTATAACTTGGCTTTGGGCATCAAGTATTAGAGAGAACCTTAAGCCTCCTTCACATGGGCAACGCTGCATCGCTGTGAGAAAATCGCAGCAATATCGCATAGCTGGTCCGTGAGATATCGCTGCGTCTTCTTGCGGCAATACCATGATTTTGTAGCGCTACAAAGTCACATGTGGTGCTACAATGTTGTTCGACTTTGTAGCACCACATGCAAGGATTTTTTGGTTGGGGGGCTTGAAATATAAGCCCTACACTGAAAATATACCCTAACTGCTGAATTTTTTTTTTAAAAAAAAGCATACATTACCTAGAAGCGCTGTGCTGCACTCCGCTACAACTTCTTCCCAGGTCCCCTGCATTTGTCTTGTTCATCCCTTCTGGCCAGGGATTGAAAATCCCCGCCTCCTGGAAGCACTGGCTGTGATTGCTTAATGCTTAGCCAACCAGAGCCAGTGCTCGGTGAATGGCTGTGATTGGCTCATCGAGCGCTAGCTGTGATTGGCTAAGCATCAGCCAATCACAGTCAGCGCTTCCAGGAGGCGGGGATTTTTCAATTCCCGGCCAGAAGGAGAATAGTGCCTGGGACCTGGGGAGAAGATGCGGGCCGGGCTGACAGCTCCAGAGAGGTGATGTATGTTTTTTTTTTTGGTTCTTTTTTTTAATTTCCAGCTAGGGATTAGATTAGGGCTTTGACAGTAGGATTTCCTACTGTCAAAGTTGTATTGCACCACACAAAAATCACATTTTTGTGCGATGCGATGCATTAGAGAGGAAGGCTCCTTAGGCAAACATGGCCTACAAAACCTCGAGTGTTTCGGGCATATCGCTGTACCCACGAGGTTTTTGTGTTGGGTTGTTGCATGCTACAAAACATCACATGTATGAATTAATCCATAGGAAAGAATGGTCTTCACATACATGCGATTTGTAGCATTGTAGCAACGCGACAAAATCAAGCACCTCTGTTGCCCGTGTGAAGGAGGCCTTATCTTGAGATTCCTCAACTGCATTTAGGCAATTTCACATTTGTTTGAGCTCCTGTTGTAAAAGGGAGAATGCCTTTTTATGAAAGGCCTCCAGCCTCTGAAAGTCCCTTTTTGTCGGGAGAGCTCTTAAGTATTCCTTCCAATTCCACTCATCATCAGACGAGGGGTCACATGGAGAAAGTGGGTGAGCTGGCATGGTTTTAACTGTTGCAGTATTCCTCCTATGGACCCTTTATGGGAGACTACTACTCCTATCTGACAAGGTGCTTGTGTTCCCAGAGGGACTGATGGACAGGGGTACCTGGCTGCCACCCAGGACTTCCCTAGGGGCCGGCAGCAGTGTTGTGCACTTGAGGTGATTAGAGCTATTAGTGCTATGTGTGGAGGCTGCCTGCTGCACTGCAGCCTGTGAGTATGTAGCCCTGATGGGAGAACTACTACTTTCATTATGTAGAGTGTTGTATCTGAAAAATCGCTACAGTCCTCAGACTCAGGAATAGAGCTACTGTCCTCATTTATAGTAGTGTCAGTCCTGAGAGCTTTGATAGACTTATCTAACCCTCTGGATGAAGGCGATCCCATGTCCTCTCTGCCATGCGTCTCCTTTATGCTGCCTATATTAGGAGGCGAGTGCACGTGGTCTGGCACCATTTTGGAACCAGGAGCTGTCAGCCCGCGGCCCGTGAAGTATCGCTGAATTGTCTTTGGCTCGTCCTCTACTGCCTTCTGCACCCTTCCTGTGACTCTTTTCTTCCCCATGGACCTGGTGCTGCCAGATAAGCAGTAAGCTGGGTTTTACCAGCGGGTGTAGCAGGAGCTCGGCTGTTGCACGTCCGTTGCACGTCCTACCCAGGCATCAGCAAGCTCCACCCCTTCTCATATTAATTATATATCACCATCCTTGATCAGTGTTGGACTGGGTTACCCTGGGCCCACCAAAAGACATTCTGAGGGACTCTTTCCTTCTGTACAAAATTAAGTATCTCCCAAATCCAGCCAGCTCCCAGGCAGATGCTGCATAGTTTGTTCTTCACTCCCAGGAAGACAAAGAACTCATCTATATATATATAAAGCTGAAAGCCCTCACTGACTCACTGACTGACTCACTGACTGACTCACTGACTGACTCACTGACTGACTCACTGACTGACTCACTGACTGACTCACTGACCAACTCACTGACTGACTGACTGACTGACTGACTCGCCCAAAGTTCTCCAACTTCCCGACGTCGTAGAAAAATGAAATTTGGCACACGCATAGATTATCTCCAAAATAGGAAAAGTAATTGGGTCCCAACTCGATTATTCAATTCTAGCGCAAAAGAATTGGCGTCAAAATTTTACGTACATAATCTAAATCTGACACTTCCCAATGCCATAGAAACTTAAAATTTGGCAGGGGCATTGATTATGTCATAAATAGGAAAAGTTAATAGGTCCCAACTTGATTATTCAATTCTATGCGCAAAAGAATTAGCGTCCAAATTTTACGTACGGAATCTAATTATCTCACTTCCCGATGTCATAGAAACTCGAAATTTTGCAGGAGCATTGATTATGTCATAAATAGGAAAAGTTAATGGGTCCCAACTCGATTATTCAATTCTATGCGCAAAAGTATTAGCGTCCAAATTTTACATACGGAATATAATTATCTCACTTCCCGGTGTCATAGAAACTCGAAATTTTGCAGGAGCATTGATTATGTCATAAATAGGAAAAGTTAATGGGTCCCAACTCGATTATTCAATTCTATGCGCAAAAGAATTAGCATCCAAATTTTACGTACGGAATGTAATTTTCTCACTTTTCGGTGTCATAGAAACGTGAAATTTGGCACGAGCATTGATTATGCCATAAATAGGAAAAGTTTATAGGTCCCAACTCGATTATTCAATTCCATGCGCAAAAGAATTAGCGTTCAAATTTTACGTACGGAATCTAATTATCTCACTTCCGGTGTCATAGAAACTCGAAATTTGGCAGGAGCATTGATTATGTCATAAATAGGAAAAGCTTATGGGTCCCAACTCGATTATTCAATTCTATGCGCAAAGGAATTAGCGTCCTAATTTTACGTACGGAATGTAATTTTTTCACATAGAAACTTAAAATTTGGCACGGGCATTGATTGTCATAAATAGGAAAAGCTAATAGGTCCCAACTCGATTATTCAATTCTATGCGCAAAAGAATTACCATCAAAATTTTACGTACGGAATGTATTTTTCTCACTTTCCAATGTCATAGAAACGTGAAATTTGGCACGAGCATTGATTATGTCATAAATAGGAAAAGCTTATGGGTCCCAACTTGATTATTCAATTCTATGCGCAAAAGAATTAGCGTCCAAATTTTACGTACGGAATGTAATTTTCTCACGTAGAAACGTGAAATTTGGCACGGGCATTGATTATGTCATAAATAGGAAAAGTTAATGGGTCCCAACCCGATTATTCAATTCTATGCGCAAAAGAATTAGCGTCAACATTTTACGTACGGAATGTATTTTTCTCACTTTCCGGTGTCATAGAAACGTGAAATTTGGCAAGAGCATTGATTATGTAATAAATAGGAAAAGCTAATGGGTCCCAACTCCATTATTCAATTCTATGCGCAAAAGAATTAGCGTCCAAATTTTACGTACGGAATGTAATTTTCTCACATAGAAACTCAAAATTTGGCACGGGCATTGAATATGTCATAAATAGGAAAAACTAACGGGTCCCAACTCGATTATTCAATTCTATGCGCAAAAGAATTAGCGTCCAAATTTTACGTACGGAATGTATTTTTCTCTCTTTCCGGTGTCATAGAAACGTGAAATTTGGCACGAGCATTGATTATGTCATAAATAGAAAAAGCTAATGGGTCCCAATTCCATTATTCAATTCTATGCCCAAATGAATTTGCTTCCAAATTTTATGTACGAAATGTAATTTTCTCACATAGAAACTTTAAATTTGGCACGGGCATTGATTATGTCATAAATAGGAAAAGCTAATGGGTCCCATCTCGATTATTCAATTCCATGCGCAAAAGAATCAGCGTCCAAATTTTACGTACGGAATGTAATTTTCTCACTTTCCGGTCTCATAGAAACGTGAAATTTGGCACGAGTATTGATTATGTCATAAATATGAAAAGTTAATGGGTCCCAACTCGAATATTCAATTCTAGCGCAAAAGAATTAGCGTCCAAATTTTACGTACGGAATGTAATTTTATCACTTTCCGGTGTCATAGAAACATGAAATTTGGCACGAGCATTGATTATGTCATAAATAGGAAAAGCTAATGGGTCCCACCTCGATTGTTCAATTCTAAGCGCTAAAGAATTAGCGTCCACATTTTACGTATGGAATCTAATTCTCTCACTTCCTGATGTCATTTTATATAAAGGAAACGTCGCATGGTTACCTCCACGTGGTGTTTTCTGGGTAACACAGAGAACTATGCAAAATGGTGAACATATGTTTTTCCGGTATCTCTAAAGTAACCACGACTTCATAAGATTTTCCGTGTGAACACCAGATAAACACCAGTACCAAATTAACTCGGGCGAAGCTGGGTATATCAGCTAGTATATTATATAAGACAATTTTTATAACATGGTAGGCTTAGATAAAAGGGTTCAGCTCTAATATATTTCTAAATTGCAGTCACCATATAATAGATCCCAGCTCTACACAGATAACAGATCCCAGCTCTACACAGTGATAATCATTACAGTGCAGTTACCTCCAGTGATTGTGATTACAGTGCAGTTACCTCCAGTGATCACAGGGGGAATCTTCTTTGATTGATGATGTTCTCTTTTGCTTTTCTCCCCCATCTGACACTGGACTACCACGGAGATTTCATCCAGCCATATGTTGTCTTTAAACACAAACTTGCTATCATGCTGCTACGCCCTCCTCTTAGTGCCCCCACTTAATTATAGAGCCCCAGTCTGAGGCCTCAATAGATCATAGAGCCCCTTCTGTAGCTCGCCCCGTTTATGGAGTTATATTTGTGGCCCCACTTAGCAATAGGCCCTCCACCCCTTTTTTTTAAGTTCGTTTTATTAACAAGTCACAAGATAAGCATCACATACATTTCTGTGTACATACAATTTTTTATTTGTTTTTTATCTTTGTGAATTTGGTATTATTTATTATAACAATAAACAATTAAAACAAAACTCCAATATGCTTGGTGAGTTGCGTGTTTATTTTCTCCTCTCCTCTTCTCGCTATGCTTATTCAATCTATGGTATGGAGTGTGAGTTTATCCACAGGCCCCAAACTTTCTCAAATTGGTCAGGACATCGTCTGTTAATAGAACACTTTTTTTCGTAGGGAATTATTGTGTCAACCACCTTTATCCAAAATGAGATAGAGAGCAACGTCATTGCCATCCACCTCATGGCCACAGTTTCCTGGCCAGGAACAATACTTCTTAATAAATATCCTGTCATGATCGGTCCACGCCTCCTCATCCAGTAATCCAAATAGTGCCACCCTTGGGTCTAGGACCAGAGGAACTAGAAGAAGCGTGGACAAAAAGGTAAAAATTTCTTTCCAAAAATTTCCAATATGGGGGCATTCCCAGATCAGGTGCAAGAAATCGGCATCCGGCTGGTGACATCTATGAAGGGATGATATATTGATTCTGCCCATCTTACATAGTTGGACCGGCATAAGATACGACTAATGTATGATATATATATAACGGTATAAGCTTATTGTTTTTTGCCAGTGACACTTGTAAATGTGATGCCATTACCTCCCACCTGTCTTCTGGTGTCAACCTGGGAATATTCGTTTTCCATTTATCATAAATAGAGGGTGGGTCATGGTCTATCTTGGCCGACAGCAGATGTGTGTAAAGTGCTGAGATAAGTCCTCTAGGTCCTTGTGTTTTTAGAATACCCATTATTGCATAGTTAGAGATTTTGGTAGAGTTCAGTGGGAATCGGGCATTCAGAGCGTGTCTTAACTGAAAGTACCTAAAGAGTTGTAATTCAGGTGCCTGAAAGCTTTCACGAAGCTGTGTGTAAGACAGCAATGTATTATTTTCATATATATCCCCCAATGTGTGTATCTCTAGGGCAACCCAAGATCTAACATCTTGTAGTAGTTGTAATGAAGGTAGAGTGGGTTATTCCACAGAGGAGTATCAGTCATTGTATCCGTAAATCGCTGGATACTGTTAACTGTACACCACACAGATAGGGCCACTTTGAGTATAGATATAAGTCTAGATGATATAGTACATGCCGGGTGTTCCAAAAAGCCAATTAAATTTCGCAGCTTCACCCCATTAGCTAGGTAATAATTAGTTATTGGCATCTCCTACCTCATAAACCAGCACCGCATGTTGAGTAGTTGTCCCGGCATCAGCAATAGGAATGTTTGCACCCTACCTGATTCACGTTCAGAGATTGTGCGCACAATGGAAGAAAATAGACACCGAGACAGACTGTCAGTGTAGAAAGTCTTCCTTGACTCTGCTTTATTAGTAGGCTTTTATCATCTTTTATAGCATTGAGTTAACTGACCTTTATTGGCATGCTGGAAATTGTGTAAGCAATATGTGAAAGCATGTGAGTGGGTGGACCATTTAAGGTCTTCTTACATCCGGTCCTGCATGTGCGTCTGTGGACGTCCAACATCATGTGGTTTCAGTTGGAATGAAGACGACATCTTAGGTGTTTGATGGAGGGGGCAAGGGTGGGGTGAGCAGCATGTTGTCAAATGACGCCTGAGGGTTATGTGTGGGTAAAAAAAATGTGGCCTGAGGTTATGTGCGTGTATTTCTATCAAGCTGCATATTCTGATAACGGTTGGCAGACAGAATATGGCCGGCACATTCCATTCTGCTGGCTCAAACAGTAAAATAGACATTTCACCTTATATGTTCTTCATTACAGACAACACTTGCACCCTGGGCTCTCCCAGCATTCAAAGCTGCACTGCATGTTGCTGATACATAATTTTCGATAAATACGAGGTATTAGTTAATATTTTGGCCAAAATATAAATGCTCACAACCCATGTTCTCTTGTGAGTCCCTACACTAACATCAGTTAGAAACACAGAAAAATGAAAAGGGACATAAGCAAACAAACAAAAAAATGGCCATATACTTACTATTGTGCTAACATAGTAGGGCAGGTAGAGGTACCACAACCCTCAGCATTCTAACGGCCAAGCTGTCTAGGGAGAATGTGTGAGTGGTTTTTAGCAGTATCTTGCACCTGTGCTCCTCCTTATATCAGTTTGGCTGTCTGCATGTAGAGGGATGTGGTGCATTACCTGCCCTCTTGCTTTAGCACAATAATAAGTATATGGCAATTTTTTGTGGTTTTTGTTTGCTTATGTCCCGTCTTTGTCAACGAATCCAGGTTTAGTTTAGGCGCTCATGGTGGTCATGTTCTTGTCTGGAGACCTTAGGGTGAGCACCTCAATCCTGCTTTGCTGCGGAGTTGCACATTGTCCATACTACTGGTGATGTGGTCTGCGGTGCCATCGCATATGACAGTTGGTAACCACTCGTGGTGGTACAATGGACAATGACAGCTCAGCATAAAGTTCAGGACATCTTGCAGCCACATGTATACCTCCCATGGCAGGGCTTCCAAGAGGCATTTTCCAGTAGGATAATGCTTGGCCGCACATGCAAGGTGGTCACAGGAATGTTCCCACAAGATTGCCATACTTCCATGGCTGCTCAGTCACAAGATTTATCACCAATAGAACAATTATGGGACCATCTGGGATACCAACTTTGACAGCATATGTGTTTGCATGATCTAGAGGCTCAGTTACAGCACATGTGGCCTGATATGCCGCAGGACACCATATGGAACCTTCATGTCTCCTTGTCCACCAGTATCACATCTTGTATACAAGCTAGAGGCGGTACAACAGAGTAGTAGAGACTCTCTTCAAGTGTTCAGTTTTCCACAATAAATTATACTTTTGCTCTGATATTGTAATAATTTATTTCAAAGTTGCAATCATACAAAGAAAGCTTAATTCCATTTAGACAATTCTATTAGAGCATGTGAGAGATGAAACAAGCAGCATAGCCCAGTTTATACAAAATCAATGTATCTCTGAAGATGCTCCTTTATTTCTCCCAAAATATAAAAAAAACATGCAACGTTTCAACCCCGCCTGGGGTCTTTGTCAAGCTGAGACAAAGAACCGAGGTGGGGTTGAAATGTTGCATGTTTTTTATATTTTTGGAGAAATAAAGGAGCATCTTCATAGATACATTGATTTTGTATAAACTCGGCTATGCTGCTCGTTTCATCTCTCACATGAAGTATACCTTGGATCGTGGAGTCCGATCCTCACCTGAGCTCTGCATGCCCTATATGCCTCACACCATAGGTGTTACCTTCTGGAGTGCTGCTGCTTTATTTATATTGTGTATGACCTCTATTAGACAAATCACATAATTTAGGTAATACCCAAGGGTATCGTAGCCTTATCAATCAGGTATGCCTAATCATACATGATGCAAAAAAAAAAAATAATACATCACCTAAGAGGCATTGAATGGCTGTGATTGGTTCATGGAGCACTGGCTCTGATTGGCTGAGCTATGGCACTTGAGAACCATTCACAGCCAGCCCTTCCTGGAGACAGGGATTTTAATCCTTCAATCCAGGAAGGGCTGGCAGAAGACTAAAGACAAGTGCCGCATGTGAATAGGAGACACGCGCCGGAGCTGACAGTGCCTCTTAAGTGATGTAATATTTTGTTATGCAGCTAGGGCATACTCTTGGGCTTTTACAGTAGGATTTCCTACTGTAAAGGTTTCATCACACCGCATGAAAATCATATTTTCGTGTGAAGGGATGCAACAGAAAGGAAGACTCCATAAGGAAACATGGGCTACAAAAAAAAAAAAAATATTGCAAATCGCTGCTGTATAGAGCATGCCTCGATTTTGTAGTCTCGCAATGTCGCAGGCTACAAAACATCCCTAGAGTGGAAGAACCCATAGGGTTCTACATATATACGACTTGTAGCACTGTCACATAGCGATAAAATCACGTGATAAAGTTGCCCATGTGGAAGCGGCCTTAAAGCTGGATCATCTTAAACTATATCAGACAAAACAACATCCATTAATTACATGATCCTTAGGGTTTATTCACACGAGCAAATATCGACCGTGTTTTCATGGCTGGACAAGATACGTGACCATCTGATGCATTGGATTTTTGCTGTGTAAAAGCGGACGACCGGATCTATATTTTTGGCCGTAATACGGCGGCCAGTCCCATAGACTCCTATGGGAGCTGCTGAAAAAGGGATGTGGAAGGGAGTTTAGCAGAGGCTCTGCTAAACTCCCTCCCCCTCTCCGCACCTTGCAGGCTGTCTACAATGGGAGGGGATGGGATAGGCGGGAGCTAGTGTGCTAAACATCCCTCCCCCTCTCTGCCCCGCACCAGCTGTGACTTGGTCACGGCTGCCTCTCAATCATGCGACTTTCAGCCGCATTGCGCGGTGCAGCGCCCGTGTGAAGGGGCCCATAGTCTGTAGTAACTTTATGGAAGGAATATCCGTTTCTTTATCAGGGGTCCTTAGTTGAACCGGATGTTGATTGTGCTCTCAGTTTTTTCTTTCCATCTCTTTGATAATTGGCTCATTGTGGCACTTTACAATCTTATAGAACGTATCCTTGTCTTTACGGCCCCAAAACTGCACAAAGCAGAGGAGTTCTCTCATCTGATCCTGAGGTGTTAGCTGACTTGTTATGATACTGCACTGTTCTTCTTTCAGGAGTCCCTTCTTCTTGAGGTCATCTAGAACAGGTTTGATGTACCTCACCTTTTCTATTAGCTGCACACGATGTTTATCCACAAAATGCTCAGGAGTAATTCCTACAAATATAAGAATATAATGAACATAACAACCCATCTCCTCAACTATCTACAGCTCTTTATGTGAACAGACTATAGGACTATACAATGCTACAGTTGCAAAAAAAGCTAAGTGAACCCTTTGGAACTCCCTGGATTTCTGCATTGATTAAAACAGGTATTTTGTAAGTGGAAGTGGAATTGGGAATACTGAATTTATAGATGTCACTTTTCAGTCATTGTGTGCAGATAAAAGCAGAAAGGGGAACAGGAGGGCAGCAGAGAAGATATGCGATACTCCTTTCTCTCCCGCAGTCGCAGGGGTTGGGTGACATGAATTTTGGTTCATGTCATTACCCTCCCCACATCAATCAATGACCATATTTGCTCTATGATTGTCACACCTTTTGCCCAGGAAAGAAGCGAACTGATGAGGACTTGCTCATCTAATCACTGCTCTACATCGTTTAACATAACAGATGCTGCAGTCATTGCTCACTGGAATCTATTCTGTTTTACAGAAAAAAAATTAAAAACCTTTTCCCCCTTTTACAGGGCTTTAATTATTGAAAAAGAGAAAGAACCAAACAACTGCACATAATTGATACCACCACATCCATAACAACCCATACTGTGAAAAAATCATTTTATTTATTTAACAGAGTAAACTTTGTAAAAAAAAAAAACTAAAAGAGAAAATGCCAAAGCAGCCGTCTTCTGGTCATCTCACTTCCGCAAAGCAGAAGTAAATAATAACATAGTTGTATATACTTCTAAATGTTACCAATAAAACTGCACGTTGCCCAACAAAAAGAAGCCCTCATATAGCTCTGTTGATTACAAATTTAAAATGCTCTGGTCCTGGAATGTAGTGCCACACAAAAAGTATTTTAGTTAACAATAAGTGTATATTTTATGCAAAAGTAGTAAAGCATAATAAAACCTCTATAAATTTGGTGTTGTCATAATCATGATTCAGTTTTTTAGCGTTTTTTAATGCTTTTTGCCATGCAGGATAAAAAGCATGTTCAGCTTATTGTACGTGTCTTTACAGACACGATACCAAATATGTGGGATTTTTATTTTTTTCATGCTAATATAAGAAAAAGAATAAAAAAGGGTTTTTTTACATTTTTATTTTTTGTACATTATTTTTCTCTTTTTGTACTCCATCTAGGGGATTTACACCATAGCACCAATTATTGCTGTGATAAGGCATTGTAGGACTTCTCTCCTGCAATGCCTTATCGCCTATCACAGCAATCATAGGCAATGGTAATACAGGACACCTGTAGGTGGTGTCCTGCTACCATGGCAATCAGCCAGGCTCTTTGCAGTTACATCGCGAGAGCCTGCTGACGTCACAGAGGGAGCGCGCCCCTCCTGTGAATCCTTTCCCTGCCGCGATCTACATAGAGTGCGGCAGGGAAGGGGTTAACAGCGGGGGTTGCAGCGGGAGGCCGGCTATTAGTGACAGCTGGCTTCCGCGAGATCTGTCATGATCTCGCGCTATCCCCATGACATAAGGGAACGTCATGTTGTGGGAAGTATCACCCTGCCATGACGTACCCTTACGTCATATGGAGAGAAGTAGTTAAAGCAGAAAACATCAAGAGAAGAAATATTGAAGTGTATTCCTCTGCTTAAAAAGGCTACAGCTTTCCTAGTAGATGCTTCAGTGGAGTCCGTGAGGTTCGTTGCCAGAAATGCAGTATTAGGGAATTCCACCAGGCGGGCATTATGGTCTAGAGCCTAAATCGGGGACACAATTTGTGTTCAATCTCCTTTCAAGGCGGATATCTGGTTATTCCAGTTTTAGATAAGATCCTGGAAAAGGCAGGTGATAGAAAAAGAGGATTTTCAACAGATTATTTACTGAAAGAGATCTCATCCTTTCGGAAAGAAACATACCAACCCAGAAAGGGCAAAACAGGCAGTTGGTCATAACCAAAAGGAGGCAAGAATAAAAGTTCCAGTTTTATCCCTAGGCCCGAATCCAGATGAGACTACAGGTCTGGTAGGGGGTAAGCTCGCTCAGTATCAGGGAGATGAAACCAGATTTCTGGGAATCCCTGGGCTCTAAAAGTAGTATCGTTAGGCTACAAACTGAAGTTCTCATCCCTCCCCCCTAAAGGATTTTTGATCACTCGAGTACGGACCCCTTTTCTTCAAGAGCGACTAGAGGAAGGGGTTTCAAATGTATTGCTAATGGGAGCTATTGCACCAGTCCCTGTGAGGGAACAGGGTTGTGGTTATTATTCTTCCTTATGTTTGGTGCCTAAACCAAATGGTTTGTTTAGAACCATACTTAAATTAAAAGGCCCTTAATGAATATATCAGAGTTTTTTGTCTTAAAACGGAAACAATTAGATCGACAATTCCTATAACTAGTCGAACTAATGTCATGTGTACGGTGCACTTGAAGGATGCCTAATAGAGATGAGCGAACGTACTCGTTAAGGGCGATTTCGCAATCGGGCATCGCTATGTTCGAGTACCTGGCTACTCGGGTGACAAGATTCAGTGGGCGCCGGGGGGCGGGAGGCGGCGTGGTGGAGCGGGGGGTAGCAGTGGGGAACAGGGGGGAGCTCTCTCTCTCCCCCCCCCCACTCCCCTCTGCAACCCCCTGCTCACCCCCCGGCGCCCCCCGAATCTTTTTACCCGAGTAGTCAGGTACTCGAAAATAGTGATGTTGAATTGCGAAATCGCCCTTAACGAGTACGTTCGCTCATCTCTAATGCCTACTATTACATACCCATTGATACTGCATATTAGAGATTTATTAGATTTGCAGTAAGAATGGATGCAGAGATATTTCATTTTCAATTCATTTGTTTACCTTTTGGTATTACCTCAGCTCCAAGAGTTTTTTTTCTAAAATAATGATTGAGCCAATTGGTTTTACTTAGAGAAAAGGGCAACAACATAATTCCCTATTTTGATGACCTTCTAATCATCTCGAAGCATATAAGTTCTATGGAGATTCACCAGAAGCAAACGCTAAAACTCCTTTTGTATTTAGGTTGGCTTATCAATTATGAAAAATTTAGCCTAAATCCGGATACTCTGAAAATCTTCCAGGGGGTTCTTTTAGACTCCTCAAAAGGCGTCAATTTCCCCCAAAACCTAAAATGAAAGATATTATAGAGTTTTACAGGGCTCCTGGTCAACATATGTCAGCTCTCAGTCTTCAAATTATAGAGAGCTTAGAGCAGTCTAAGAGACTCTATATCAGGCCAAGGATATAATACGAGGGAAACGTGAAGATACTATCAGACAATATGACAACCGTATCTTTCATTTGTCATCAGGGCGGCACCAGACATTCTCATCTTCAACAATATTCTTTTGGGCAGAGATCAACATAACATTCTTGTCTGCTGTACACCTAAAAGGGTCACTGAATTATGTGGCAGACTTTCTGAGCCAGGAAGCCTAGAAGCCAGGGAATGTGCCCTGAATATAGAAGAGTTCCATCTTCTCACGTCACAATGGGGTCTTCCCCAAGTAGATCTTTTTGCAAGAAGGACAAATTCAAAATGCCAAAGATTCTTCTCACTGAACCTTACAGACAATCCTGTGGCTCTGGACGCACTATCCCAGGAGTGGGATATGGAACTGACATATGCCTTTCCTCCTCTTCCCATGATTTACCGATCTCTTCGGAAAATGCAGAGCTGTCAAGCTACAGTTATTTTCATTGCCCAACCATGGCCAAAGGGGCCCTAGTTTCTGCTACTGACCTCAATGGTGAGACAGACCCTAATAATGCTGCCTCTCAGGAAGGACCTTCTGTCACAAGGTGTGGTGTTTTGCCAGGAGATTTGTTGGATGAAGCTAACGGCCTAGCTATGGAGCGACAAAGATTAAGGGACCAAGGGCTATCACATAAGGTAATAAACACACTCTTGAAGAGACATTACCTCCAATATTTATTCTAGGATATGGAAAAAATGTTGCCACTGTTATGGGTCAGATAGTCCAGACCTAAATAATCCCGACCATACGAAGATCCTAGATTTTTTACAAAGGGGTCTAGATAGAGGTCTTAGCCCTAGAAACCTGCGAACAGGTAGCGTCTCTCAGTTCCCTTTTCGAAGTCCATATGATAGAGAACAGGTGGGTGAGCAGGTTTCTGGGGGTACAGATAGACTTAAGCCTTTTGTGAGAAAATCACAAAAGGACCTTAATGTGGTGCTAGAAAGTCTATGAAACTCCTTTTGAGCCAATACAGGAGGTATCCCTTAAAAATCTATCTATTAAGGTAGCCTTTCTAGTAGCCATAACAACCCCCTATATGGATTGGGGAGTTACAGGCACTATCTTATAGGCAACCCTACTTAAACGTATTGGAAAATCGAATAGTGTTGAGGCTAGACCCATCCTTTTTTTCCTAAGGTGTGTGCACATTTCACATGGAACAAAAGATAGTTTTGCCCTCCTTTTGTCAAAAATTTAAGAACGACAAAGAACAGTGTTTACACAATCTAGATGTCTGTGGCGCAGTCCTGACATGTTTATCAGTCTCACAAACCTTTAAAAAAAATCGAATAATTTATTTTTTCGATTCCAAGGACATAACATAGAGAAAGCAGCGTCAAAAGACACTATTGATAGATGGATGAAGACAGCAATTCAGGAGCCATATAAATCCAGAAATCTGTTGATCCCAGAGGGGATGAGCTCACTCTATGAGGGCTCTTGCTTCCTCATGGGCCAAATTCAGTGGTGCCTCGACAGAGAAGATTTGTAGGGATACAACGTGGTCTAGTGTCCATACGTTTTCTATGTGGATGAGGAGGAACAAAAGGGGTGGAGCAAAACCCGTACAGTCGTGTTTGTAGTGAACAGTGATACTACATATGTGGTGAAGAGAGTGGAGTGGTAACTTCAATAGTGGAGGTGCTGCCTGACCAGATGACGCACCACCTGGGTGGGTGGGTGCGATAAAGCAAGAGAAAAGGACCAAAAACTGGCAGTGGAGAAGGCACAACACTCCAGGTAATGTTTACTTTATAGCTTGCATATTTTAAACACCAGCCAAACTGATGAAGAGGTTAACCCGAAACGCATTTTCATAAGCTGATCACGTACTTTATTAAAAAAAGGACAAGTTTTCCCCATCTTTGGTCACTTCCTACTTACTTTAACCTAGAGTGTTGCGCCTTTTCCGCTGCCAGTTTTTAGTCCTATTCTCTTGCTCATACATTTTCTAAGCACTATCGCTTAGATCTACATTCTGGTAGAAAACTGACCTTTGGGCTGAAGGTCCTCCAGGCAGTGGTCACCCCCTAAGGTTATGGTGATGATCTGGTATTTCCTCCATGTTTGCTGTCAGGATGGACGGTATAGTAAAACTGTAATTATTCTTTCCGTTAATTCCCTTTCCATGAGTCCATCATGACAGCACATACTTACCCAGCCATGTAAATTAATGTATATTGTACATGTAAACATAATAGTATGTTGATTTTTTCAGCAACAATAGAAGACTGGGCCACGTATCCATTGTGATAGGTTGAAGCCACTGGAGAAAGGTGGCGTGAGTTGGCCTTAAGAACCCTCCTCTTCCTGTCCCAATGAGCACAAGAGGGACAACTTCCATGTGTGCTGTCAGAATGGACTTATGGAAAAGGAATTAACGGTAAGAATAATTAGTTTTTTTTTATTACCCCACAGCAAATAAAATCTACAGTAATAGAAATATTCAATACATTATATGCACCCAAAATTCGTTGCTATGAAAACTAGAACCCATTGCACAAAATACAAGACTGCACAGATAGATTAGATGGATAGTAGAAATGAGCGAGCACACTCGTTTGAGCTTGATCGAGTATTTGGCTACTCGAGATGCTCGCTACTTGAGTCGAGCACCACGTACTACTTGAGTCAATTTCATTTCCCTTCCCCGCATGTTTAGTGCCAATTTTTAGCCACTAAACATGCAGGGAAGGCATTACCATTTCCTGCTGTGATGTGCCAGCCTTCTGCACGTCTACAACAGTGAGTGGCTGGCGGGATCAGGTGACCACCGAATACTTAAACTGGTGCCGCCCGTGCCTCAGACGCATGCTGGCAGAGGTTAGGGAAAGAGCTGCTGCTGAGACAGGGAAAGTGTTAGAGTAGGGAGGATCCTCTCTACAAGAACCCAACAGTCCTTCTTAGGGCTACTCCTCATTGTGTGCATTACTTTGTGGCTAGCTGGGAGCAGTAGTGCACCATTTTTTTTTCATGCATCTAGGCCTGTGCAAAGCATTTCACATCTACCATTCTCTGTGTGCGGTAAATTAGCCATAGTTTTCATTGCTAAACAGTCGGTTAATTGTTGGCTGGGCCAGTGCAGAGCATCTCACACCTTCCATTCGTTGTGTGCGATGAATTAGCCATAATTCTCAGCACTAAACAGTGGGTTAATTTTTCCTGGGGCTTTGCAGAGTATTTCACATCTCCCATTCACTGTGTGCGGTGAGCTAGCCGTAATTCTTAACGCTAAACAGTGGGTTAATTTTTCCTGGGGCTCTGCAGGATATCTGACATTTCCTATTCGCTGTGTGCGATGAGCTAGCCGTAATTCTCAATGCTAAACAGTGGGCTAATTTTTCCTGGGGCTCTGCAGAGTGTCTCACATCTCCCATTCGCTGTGTGCGGTAAATTAGCAGTAGGTCGTTCCCATCGCTAAACAGTCCGTAATTTCTTCTGGGGCTGTGCAGAGTATCTCACATCTCTCATTTGCTGTGTCCGGTGAGCCAGCTGTAGGTAGTTCCCATAGCTAAACAGTCTATTAATTTTTTGGGGGGCTCTGCAGAATATCTCACATCTCCCATTCGCTGTGTGCATTGAATGAGCTGGAGTTCTCATCGCTTAACAGTCTGGTAATTTTTTGTGGGGCAGGGCAGAGAATCTCACATCTCCCATTTGCTGTGTGCGGTGAACTAGCTGTAATTCTTAGCTCTATACAGTTGGTTAATTTTTTCTGCCCCTGTGCAGAGCATCTCACATCTACCATTGTCTGTGTGCTGTGTAGTAGCCGCAGTTATCAGCACTATCCACTGGGTTAATTTTTTCTGCCACTCCATACAGCCTCTCTTATCTAAAAGTCTCTGTGAGTGGTAAATTACCCCTAGGTATCAGCGCAAGACAGCGGTTTAATTTTTTCTGTCACAGCATAGAGCCTCCGGTATCTACAAGTCTCTGTGTGCGGTGAATTAGCCCCAGTTCTCTTCGCTATACAGTGAGTTAATTTATTTGGGCCCTGCTCTATCCTTTATCCGACATGATGAGGAGTAGGGGTAAGGTTCGAGCACGTGGATGCGGGCGTCCAAGTGAGGGTGTGGGCAAAGGCCGAGGTCCTGGGCGGGGTGAATCAGAGCCGGCTGCTGAGGGATTAGAAGAGCGCCGCGTCTCTCCGCTCCCCAGCTTCATGTCACATTTTGCGGGTCCGCATGGTAGACCTTTATTACAAGCACAGCAGTGCGATCAGCTCCTGTCGTGGATCGCGGATAACGCGTCCAGCAATGTATCAAACACCCAGTCTTCCACGCAGTCCACTCCTACCGGGCTAGGGACTGCACCTCTGAATCCTCTGGCTGCTCCTCCTTCCTCCCAGCCTCCTCACTTCAGTAAAAGGAGAGATTCTGAGCAGGCAGACTCTCAAGAACTGTTCTCGGGTCCCTGCTCTGAGTCAGAAAAACAGTTCCTTGCCCACCCGAGGAGTGTGTCGTGACAGATGCCCAACATTTGGAAATTTCCCAGAGTCCGAGTGATGAGGCTGAGGACTTCCAGTAACTGTCTCAAGAGCTTTTTGTGGATGAGGATGATGAGTCACAGTTGCCTCTCAGTGAGGTCGTTGTAAGGGCAGTATGTCTGAGGGAGGAGCGCACAGAGGATTCAGAGGTAGAGCTGCTGGATGATGAGGTGACTGACCCCACCTGGCTTGCTAAGCCTACTGAAGAAGGGGCTTCAGAGAAGGAGGCAAGTGCAGCAGCAGGACAGGTTGGACGAGGCAGTGGGGTTGCCAGGGGGAAAGGCAGGGCCAGAGCAAATAATCCCCCAACTATTTCCCACAGCACCCCCTAGCAGCAAGCCTCCGTGTAGAAGGCTAGGTGTTCAAAGGTGTGGAGGTTTTTTAGTTAGAGCGACGACCGACAAACAGTGGTGTGCAACCTGTGCCGCACCAAGATCAGTCGGGGAGCCACCACTACCAGCCTCACCACCACCAGCATGCACAGGCATATGATGGCCAAGCACCCCACAAGGTGGAACGAAGGCCATTCACCACCTCCGGGTCACACCATTGCCTCTTCCCCTGTGCCACAACCTGCCACACAGATCCAATCCCCCGCCCAGGACACAGGCACGAGTGCCTCCCGGCCTGCACACACCCCCTCACCTCCACGGTCCTCCACAGCCTCCAGCAATGTCTCTCAGTGCAGCGTTCAGCTGTCGCTAACACAAGCATTGGAGCGAAGGGGAAAGACACCACCACCCACCCGCATGCACAATTTTTAAACGTGCACATTGCCAAATTACTCAGCCTAGAGATGCTGCCATACAGGCTAGTGGAAACGGAGGCTTTCCACATCATGATGGCGGCAGCGCTCCCTCTGACCTCGGTCCCCAGTCGCCACTTTTTTTCCTGCTGCGCCGTCCCTGCCCTACACCAACACGTCTCCAGCAACATAAACTGCGCCCTCACCAACGCAGTTACAGGGAAGGTTCACATAGCGACGGACACATGGACAAGTGCTGGCGGGCACGGACACTACATCTCTCTGACGACACATTGGGTGAACTTGGTGGAGGCTGGGACTGAGTCAGAGCCTGGGACTGCTCACGTGTTGCCCACACCGAGGATAGCGGGTCCTACCTCAGTGATGGTTTTTCCAGCGTATTATGCAACCTGCTCCAACCCCCCCCCCCCCCCTCTTGCTCCGCCACCTCCACCTCTCAATTAAGAAGTGTGAGCACGTCGCCAGCAGCCGGTAGCGCGCGGCGCAGCAGCATAGCAGTGGGGAAGCGTCAGCAAGCCATGCTGAAACTAGTCAGCTTAGGTGACAAGAGGCACACCACCCCACAGCTGTTATAGGGTTTGGCAGAGCAGATCGACCTCTGGCTTTCGCCGCAGAGCCTCCAACCAGGCATGGTCATGTGTGACAATGGCCGTAACCTGGTGGCGGCTCTGCAGCTAGGCAGCCTCACACGCGTGCCATGCCTGGCCCACTTGTTCAATTTGGTGGTTCAGCGCTTTCTAAAAAACTACCCCCACTTGTCTGACCTGCTCGGCAAGGTGCGCCACGTGTGCGCTCAGTTCTGCAATTCCACCACAGATGCTGCCACCCTCAGGGCACTGCAACATCAGTTCCAGCTGCCAGAGCACCGACTGCTGTGTGACGTGCCCATGTGCTGGAATTCTATGCTGCACAAGTTGGCCAGGCTTTACGAGCAGCGTAGAGAAATTGTAGAATACCAGCTGCAACATGGCCGATGGAATGGTAGTCAGCCTCTGCAGTTCTTCACAGAGAAGTGGACATGGATGGCAGACATCTGTCAGGTCCTCGGAAACTTTGAGGAGTCTACACAAATGGTGAGCGTCGATGCGGCCATTATTAGCGTTACCATCCCGCTGCTTTGCCTGAGAAGTTCGCTGCTAAGCATAAAGGCCGACGCTTTGCGGTTAGAACAGCAGATAGGGGATGACGGTATATTGCTTGATAGCCAGACCACCCTCATGTCTGTATCTCAGAGCGTTTTGGAGGAGGAGGATGGGGAGGAGGAGGAGGAGGAGGGGGAAGAGACTGGCCACACTGCAGAGAATACCCATGCTGCTTCCCTCTCATCTCTTCAGTGTGTATGGGCTGAGGAGGAGGAGGATCATGAGTCATCTTCCTAGCGAGGACAGTGATGTGTTGCATACTGGGACTCTGGCACACATGGCTGACTTTATGTTAGGCTGCCTTTCCCGTGACCCTCGCGTTAGACGTATTCTGGCCAACATGGATTACTGGGTGTACACCCTTCTCGACCCACGGTATAAGGAGAACATTTCCACTCTAATTCGCGAAGAGGAAAGGGGTACGAGAGCGATGCAATACCACAAGGCCCTGGTGAAAAAACTGATGCTAAAGTTCCCATCTGACAGTGCTAGCAGTAGAAGATGTAGTTCAGAGGGCCAACTAGCAGGGGAGGTGTGGGGATCAGGCAGCATGTCCAGCGCAGGCAGGGGAACACTCTCCAAGGCATTTGCCAGTTTTATGGCTCCCCAGCCAGACTGTGTCAGCACTCCCCAATCAAGGCTGAGTTGGAGGGAGCCCTGTAAAAAGATGGTGAGGCAGTACATAGCCGATCATACCACCGTCCTCCGTGATGCCTCTGCTCTATACAACTATTGGGTGTCAAAGCTGGACATGTGGCACGAACTTGCGCTGTATGCCCTGTAGGTGCTGGCCTGCCCTGCCTCTAGCATCTTATCAGAGAGGGTGTTTAGTGCTGCTGGGGGGGGATCATCACGGATAAGCGTACCTGACTGTCAACTGACAGCGCCGACGTGTTTACACTCATTAAGATGAACAAATGCTGGATTCCCCAGACTTCTCTTCTCCACCGGTGGAAAGCAGCGGATCATAAAGATTCTTATAGCTGCAGCAGAAGAAATATGCATCCTCTCTCTAACCCCCAAAAGGGGGAGAAGTAGCTTGATCTATCCCTCTCGGATATTACTCCTCCTCCTCCTAAAATAGCATGTCATCACGTTGGACTGACAATTTTTCTGTGGGCCAAAAGGCTCTGTTAAACCCAATTTTTTCAGAGGGCTGCCTCCAGACTCAGTTGCAAATTCAGCAACAACCTCTATCTTTAAAAAATGTTTATGGGTTTCACCTGCTCTCGGGGTAAACCAATTTTTCATGGGTACACTTTTACTCTTGGAACAACAATTTTTCAGGCCTTCGCCTGTACTCTTAGCAAACTAATTTTTCCAGGATTCGCCTATACTCTTGGTAAGCAAATTTTTTCAGGTGTTCACCTATAGTCTTGGTACACCATTGTTTCACGGGTCAGCCTATACTATTGCTACAGAAATGTTTGAGGTGTTTGCCTATACTATTGCTACAGAAATGTTTGAGGTGTTTGCCTATACTATTGCTACAGAAATGTTTCAGGGGTCCGCCTATACTCTTGCTACAGAAATGTTTTTCCGGGATTCGCCTTTACTATTGCTACAGAAATGTTTTTCCGGGATTCGCCTTTACTATTGCTACAGAAATGTTTTTCCGGGATTCGCCTTTACTATTGCTACAGAAATATTTCAGGGGTTCGCCTATACACTTGCTACAGAAATGTTTCAGGTGTCCGCCTATACACTTGCCACAGAAATGTTTTTCCGTGTTTTGCCTATACTCTTGCTACAGAAATGTTTCAGGGGTCTGCCTATACTATTGCTACAGAAATGTTTCAGGGGTCTGCCTATACTATTGTTACAGAAAGGTTTGAGGGGTTCACCCATACTCTTGCTACAGAAATGTTTCAGGGGTCAGCCTATAAACGTGCTACAGAAATGTTTCTGGGGTTCGCCTATACACTTGCTACAGAAATGTTTCAGGGGTCCACCTATACTATTGCTACAGAAATGTTTCAGGGGTCCACCTATACTATTGCTATAGAAATGTTTCTGGGGTTTGCCTATACTGTGGGTGCTCAAAGGCTTTCCCATTGCGTTGTTCAGCTATCTGACACATACACAGAATGAATTGGGCAGAAGTGTGGGCCGAGGTCCTGGGTGGGGTGAAACTCTGCCATATTTGGTCACTCTCTTTTCTTCATGTTTAATATTGTCATTGGGTTTCATGGGCTCACCTTTGCTGTGGGTGCACAAAGGTTTCCATAGTGGTGTTTAGTTATCTGGCACAAATACACTGAATGACTTGGGTAGGGTGCAGAAGGCTTTCTCATTGCATTGTTCAGCTATCTGACACATACACCGAATAAATTGGGCAGAAGTGTGGGCAGAGGCCGAGGTCCTGGGTGGGGTGAAATTGCCATGTTTGGGCACTCTCATTTCTTCATGTTTAATACTGTCCTAGGGTTTCATGGGCTCGCCTATGCTGTGGGTACACAAAGGTTTCCCAGCGTGGTGTTCAGCTATCTGGCACAAATACACTGAATGACTTGGGTAGGGTGCAGAAGGCTTTCCCATTGCGGTGTTCAGCTATCTGACACATGAATGAATTGTGTGGGTACACATGGGTTTCCCATAGCTATGAACTCACGGCACCTTGGGTAACACAAGGTGGAAGCTGGAACCGAGCCTGACCCTGGGCCTGCTCACGTACTTCCCACACAGAGGATTGCAGGTCCTACCTCAGTCACGGTTTCTCGGGCTTATTATGCCACCTCCTCCTCCTGCTTGGGGCCCAGGGATCAGCACTTGTCAACATGTATTTGCTCTCGGGTTACCCCAGTTATCTGAGACACTGGTTTGGACCAATCCAAAGAAGCATAACTGAATTAATTAGACGTTCACAGCAGTGCGAGCATCCAAGGATGCTTTATGCCCAAGATTGCTGAGGGTGTAGGCAGAGGCCGAGGTCCAGGGGGTACGCAACTTCGCCATGTTTGGCCTGTGGAATTTTTTTGTGGTTCGTCCAGTCTTTGGAGTGATGAAAGCAACTGTAATTGATTTAATGAGACATTCACAGCAGTACTAGAATCCGAGTCTGCTTTATGCCCACGATTGGGGGGATGCAACTGCGCCTGGTTTGGCCTGTGGAATTTCTTCCGGGTTCATCTAGTCTTTGGAGCGATGACAGCAACCATAACTGATTTAATGAGATGTTCACAGCAGTACTAGCATCTGAGTCTGCTTTTTTTTGCCCATGATTGCTGATGGTGTAGGCAGAGGCCGAGGTCCTGGGGGGTGGGGGTGCAACTGTGCCAGGTATGGCCTGTGGAACTTCTTCGTGGTTCATCCAGTATTTGGAGCGATGAAAGGAACCCTAACTGACAGCACATTGGGTCAACCAGGTGGAGGCAGGGACAGAGTCTGACCCTGGGCCTGCTCACGTGCTTCCCACACAGAGTATTGCGGGTCCTACCTCGGTCACAGTTTCTTGGGCTTATTATGCCACCTTCTCCTCCTCCTTGGGGTCTGGGGATCATCGTTGGTTGGCATGTACTATCTCTTGTGTTACAAATTACCACAGTTATCCGAGATACTGGATTGGAGCGTTCACAGGAAGCGTAACTGATTTAATGAGACTTTCACAGGGTCACTGCATACCTGTGGTGGCTACTTTTGCAACATCTCCTGCTTCAAACCAAAATGGTGTTTGTATGCTCTGCTGCATTGTGGAGATGTGTAGAAGTACTGGCATCTGAGTCCCCTTTATGCTCACGTTTGCGGCTCCTGACAATTGTGTGACGGAGGTGGCACAGGATTAGAATTATGATCTACGTCAATTTATCATCAGTTCTCATCAGCATTGTGGGCTATCGCTCACACTTTCAAAGAGGGTCACTGCCTGGCCCTGCCAACCCTCTGCAGTGTGTATTTCCAGTTCCTCCTCATCCAAGACGCACTTATAAATAGACATGAGGGTGGTGTGGCTATCAAGCCAGCGTGTGGCATGAGGGTAGCTGAACGCTGCGCAGGGAAAATTTTGTGTGCTCTGTGGATGCTGTATCATGCGGTGGGTTGGAAGGCAATGCCAGCATACAACACAGGAGAAGAGGCAGTGGTGTCACCTGCAGGCGGTGATTGGCCTTGGTTGCAGCTAGTGTGGTGCTTAGCTAAGATGTTCCAGCGCATGTGCCTTGCTGCTTATGGTCTGTCCCAAGTAAGTTGTTAAGGGGTTGACCACCAGGATCTTGCCCACAATTTGGCTTAATAGTGCGACCTGGGAGCCTCAGATGCACCCATGCATGCTGCCCCTGCCTTTCCCGATCAATTTCTGTGGTGTTTCCATGATCTGATGTTTTCAGGTGTTTCACATAACCTCCCCCATGCGGAGCATCGGTCAGCTTGAAAAATGCCCGAGTCTCCTATTGATTTTAAAGGGGTTCGTTACTCGAAACGAGCTCTCGAGCATTAGGAAAATTTCGACTCGAGTAATGAGCACCCAAGCATTTTGGTACTCGCTCATCTCTGATAGATAGATAGATCAGTTTCCTCTGGACATCTATAATAGCATCCCTGAAGTGGCTAATGGGCCATTTACATGGGATGTTTATTGCTCAAAATTCATTCGAATACACAAATTTGAGCGATAATTGTGAAATGTAAATGAATAAATCACTCAAACTTGGTTCACAGATCTTTATCGCTGACTATCGCTGGATCGTGGGCTTGTTGTTCTGTATAAGCACTCAGCAGTTCACATTGAAGATGAAGCACATTGAGTGAGAAGCCCACGATCCAGCGGTGAAGTCTATTGGTGTAAACTCTCTACACAAGCGCTAATGACCTTAGCAGTGACGTCAGCACTTGTGCAGTTGCTTAGCTAACTGTCTGCCTGTGTAAAAGAGGCATTAGTCAGCATGTAATGTTTCACCATCAACATTAACAAAAAAAAATGTCAGACCAAGGTTGGCTGGCTCCCACCACCCAAGTATTCTAAGATTTCCCCTTCCCCTCTGTGCTGCAGAGATCCCCTCTCTTCCCATAATGTCAAACAGCTCTGTTGTCTACTACCTTGCACTACACAGCAAGTAGGGTTGGTGGACAAGTGGGAGGAGCCGGTGACCATGCTGTCTCTGCACGGTGGTGAGTGATATGAGTCTGCAGAGGATGCCATGTGACAGGAATTGGTGCAGCGGCAGACGGACTGCTGCACTAATACCAATCTATAAAGCGTTAGTTCTGGACAGCAAAGGAGGAGGAGGAAGAAGCTTGTTATTCCTGTCTTCCTCTTCTGAAAGTGGCATCTGCAGGAAAGTGGGGTTGGACAGAAGTTCAGACTCCCCCATGCCCCTCCCCCTCCCTGGTTTGGCAGCAGGCAGGGTTCATGCACTGTCCAAGGAGTGAAAAAAATAATTCTGTTCTGCCTGCTCCTCAGATCACCCCCATAACTGAATGCCCTAGTCACTGGACTTTGCTTGCTGAGTGACCTGGATGATGTCTGCTATGTCCACCATGGGACGGTCCAAGCTCATACATTCCCCATATGATGAAGAAAAGCCACATGCGCAGATCGTTTAGCCCTAGTACAGTCACATTTGGCTGACCTTTCTGCGCACGTGCCAATGCTTGGTCATACTGCACATCTATTAGAAATCCACAGTCCCGTGGATGACATAGAAGACGCCATCCACATCACTCAGCAAGACAGAGGCAGGGTTATGAAATGAACTGCAGCCAAAAAAAAGTTTGGCAGCTATTACCATACAGCATTAGACCTCTTTAAAGGTGTATTTTACAAGGGTTGCTGCCTTTAGCCACTATAAGGGCTCTTAGTACTTACCCTTATAGTGGCTAAAGGCAGTTTAGTTTAGCATTTTTTTTTAATGCTAGGATAATGCTGCATTTTTTTAACGTGATTGTCAATGGGACTTCCTAATGTTAAAAACGCATCGCACAAAGATCGCACAGCACAAACTTGCGATGCGCTTTTAAGATTAGAAAGTCCCATTGACAAATGCATTAAAAAAATGCAGCGATATTGCAGCGTTAATAAAACGCAGTGTGTGGGAGCCCTAAGTATCTTTGGAATTAGCACTATTTTGGGGATCTGAAGCTGCCAGCGGTTTATTGATCAGTTTATTCCCTTTAACAAATACAAGGTATATTTCTTCCAAACTGAATTATTTTCCCTGAAGGTCACACTCGGCTTCTCACCTTTTAGCCACTACAAGCAGCCCAAAGCTCCTTTTAGATGGAATGATTATATAGTTTAAAAAATTGTTCAAATGAGTGAAAGTGAATGGTGATGGTGCGGCCTAAAGGCAGCCAACGACTGAATGATGATGGCTCACGGTTCGTTCATTGTTCATTCTATGCAGCCATAAAATCCTGGTTGGCTCATTCACTTATGGTTCAGTTTATATGGCCATCAGTCAGTTCTTCCCAGTCACTTATGCAGTTCTTGTTTGAACGAGCGAACAATGTATCAGCAGTATAAACAGTCTGCATGAGCGAAACTCTGATGTCATTCGCTTGTTCAAATTATACCTTTTGGGTGTAAATGGACCCAAAGCCACGAGCTTCAGATCATATAGCAGGATGCTGGATAAAGAGACACGACATCATTAGAGTAGGATAGTGTTACCTCTCTGGACGGCTTGTCCTGACGCTTCTTCTATATCTGCTAATGAAAATAATACATTTATAGACCAGGCAGAGGAGAACATCAGGATTATATGTGAATTATAGAGGTGCAAGATTATAACTTTTGTACAGGTAGCTTGGACATATACTGGATGGCCCCTTTATTAGACCCCCCGGCTCTCTCATAATTGGAGCTTCCCTGTATGGAAATTAGAGCCACAACCGCAGAGCGCGGCATAAAATCACGTGCAAGATTTCAGTTTAAATACGCATAAGATGGGAAAATCCAGCGACTTGAGTGACTTTCAGCAAGGCCCGGTCATCGGTGCTAGACTAGTGGTGGGGCCGGGATTTCACTACTAACTGCGTAGGATTTTCCTGTGTAATGCTGTGGAGCGTATACTGAGAATGGTGTGAGCGAGGAACAACATCCAGCAAAAGGGGGATCCTGTGGATGGAAACAACTCATCACTGAAAGGGGTCAAAGGAGGATGTTAGGAATCGTTCTGAAGTTATGAAGACCAAAGGAGGTCCAACGTGCCACTAGATGGTGGCTCTAATAAAGGTGCCATTTCGTGTATTGTGTGTAGTATTAACCCTCAGTTATTTCTTGTGTATTATTCTGCTCACTCACGTACATCCATTGTTAACTATGTGAATGAAATAGACCATGATTTACAGGGACCCTTCACTAAGGTCCGTATCAATGGACCATCAGGGGTTTGCGTACCGCATACACCATTGCACTGCCAGGGTCTTTGGTTACTTTGTTAGACCAGATCACAATAGCTTCACAATGTTGCATTTAGGCCAAGTCTCCTTTCCCACAAAGCCTAGCAAATTTTAGATCTGCAGCATGCTGACAATTTCACCTCCTCAAATTGAAGCATTCCAAATGATTATAAATAGAGATGAGCGAGCACCAAAATGCTTGGGTGCTCGTTACTCGAGTCGAACTTTCAGTGATGCTCGAGAGTTCGTTTCGAGTAACGAACCCCATTGAAGTCAATGGGCGACCCGAGCATTTCTGTATATCGCCAATGCTCGCTAAGGTTTTCATTTGTGAAAACCTGGGAAATTCAAGAAAGTTATGGGAACGACACAGAAACGGATAGGGCAGGCGAGGGGCTACATGTTGGGCTGCATCTCAAGTTCCCAGGTCCGACTATTAAGCCACAATAGTGGCAAGAGTGAGACCCCCCCCCCCCCACTGTCAGCATAAAGATCGTTCTCCTCTTCCACAGCTGTAACAGCTGTGGCAGAGAAGAACGATGTTAGCCCATTGAATTCAATGGAGCCGGCAATACAGCTGGCTCCATTGAAAGCAATGGGCTGCTGGCGATCGCGGGATGAATTGTCGGGAAGGGCTCAAATATATAAGCCCTTCCCTGCAATTCATCCAGAAATGTGTAAAAATAAAAAAAAATATATACTCACCTTGTCCCGGCAGAACGATGTTAGCCCATTGAATTCAATGGAGACGGCAATACAGCCGGCTCCATTAAAAGCAATGGCCTGCCGGCGAGCGCGGGATGAATTGTCGGGAAGGGCTTAAATATATAAGCCCTTCCCTGCAATTCATCCAGAAATGTGTAAAAAAAAAAAATATATATATATACTCACCTGGTTCCGGCAGACGGAGTTCAGCGCGGCCAGCGGCAGTCCTCCTGAACTGCTCTGAACAGCTGTGAGTAGTATTCAGCAGCCGGGGATTTAAAATCCCCGCCTGCTGAATGAGCTGCCTCTAATTGGTCACAGCCTGACCAATCAAAGGCAGATTCCACTCACACACCCACTGATGAATTTATGAATGGGTGTGTGACTGCTGCCTCTGATTGGCTCAGCGGGACCAATCAGATGAGAGGCAGCAGTCACTCACCATTCATAAATTCATGAATGGGTGTGTGAGTGGAATCTGCCTCTGATTGGTCAGGCTGTGACCAATTAGAGGCAGCTCATTCAGCAGGCGGGGATTTTAAATCCCCGGCTGCTGAATACTACTCACAGCTGTTCAGAGCAGTTCAGGAGGACTGCCGCTGGCCGCGCTGAACTCCGTCTGCCGGAACCAGGTGAGTGTGTATATATATATATATATATTTTTTTTTTTACACATTTCTGGATGAATTGCAGGGAAGGGCTTATATATTTAAGCCCTTCCCGACAATTCATCCCGCGCTCGCCGGCAGGCCATTGCTTTCAATGGAGCCGGCTGTATTGCCGGCTCCATTGAATTCAATGGTCAGTGCTCGTTTAATCGAGACGAGTACCGCGTGGTGCTCGTCTCGAGTAACGAGCATCTCGAGCACCCTAATACTCGAACGAGCATCAAGCTCGGACGAGTATGCTCGCTCATCTCTAATTATAAAGCATGAAACAGTTCTGCAAGCAGCACACAGGAATCTTTTTTGTTTAAAAAATTACATCCTCAGATGCCTCTTTATTATGTCCATTTAAAAAGCGACGTTTCGGCCGACCGCAGGCCTTGAGAAAGGCCTGTGGTGGACCGAAACGTAGCTTTTTAAATTAACATAATAAAGAGGCATCAGAGAAAAAAATAACAGTTCAATGAGGGAGGAATGATGGTGGTAACTATCGTTTGTCCCCTAATAGAGTTTGAATCGGCCAGTGTATTGGCCAGATAGACAAACGCTGATCCAAATGACCGGCACTGGTCTACCGGAGCAAACCCTTACGTGGGGAGAAGTACAGTTGACCAACAATCATTTTTAAGCTCGTATCAATGAGCTGACAAGTGAGCGTTTGCTCATTCGCCGGGTGACCGTTTGCACTTTTACTTGGTCAAATGATCGGGCAATAGAACGTTCAGGTATATACCACTGGATCAGAGTAGGTGACACTTCTAACTGTGCAAGTTCTACTATCATAAGTGGCTGTAGCATCTTCCACTTGACACCAGGACTACTTTTACTACCCCTTTAAATGAGAACTGTGTTTGCATAAAACCCTGTGCTCCAACATTTTCACTTGAACCACCCTATGATTACACCAGGGACGTAGCTGGGCAGGAAATAATATGATCGGATGGGGAAATGGAAATGTGCGCACATAAGGAACGGCCCTTTTTGGCCAACAGCAGAATGAATCCCATATACATATATAAACACTGTGATACCTCTTGAAAGCCGGCATTCCCACACAGGTTCCAACTCTGAACTGTTTTCTGCCACCACTTGTAATGAAATCGGATTTGCACTTTTTAAGATTGCATTTTTTGAGATGTTGATCTCTGCGAAGGGGTGATTGTTGATCTCCTTATGAACTATGAACTGCAAGACCTATGAAAAAAAACACAATAAATGTGTAATGCATTACCATGGGGAGCAGGTATGGAAAAATGTGTTTTCACCAGAGTGTTTTCGCTCGCTATCTTGCTACTACTAGCAGCTGGGGATATCTCTCCCAATCCTGGCCCACCCTCCTCTGCTCCTAACTATTACCCCCTGCTCGACTCACTAAGAAAACCCTCAAGCCCAACTGCTAGCTCATGCAAACCCTCCCCTTTAAATGTGCACTCTGAAACTGCCAGTCAGCATGTAATAAACTCCACACCATCCACGACTTTTTTACTGCTAAATCTCTAAATCTGCTAGTTCTCACAGAAATGTGGATACAACAGTCTGAAACGGCCTTCCCTGCTGCACTGTCTTACAATAGCCTGCAGTTCTCCCATACCCCAAGACCAGATGACAGGTGTGGTGGTGAAGTAGGTGCTTTTCACTCCAAAAAATGTACCTACCAGTACATCCCCTGGTACCCTCACTCACTTTCCCATTGTTTGAGGTACATACGTTACGGCTTTTCCGCCCGCTGTCAATGCGAGTAGCTGTTATCTACCGCCCTCCAGGTGCTCCTCGACAGTTTTTGGACCACTTTGCTGCCTGGCTCCCCCACTTTCTATCCTGCGAAATTCCAACCCTCATTCTAGGTGATTTTAACATCCCCACTAATGACCCCATCTGCCTCTCGGCTGCTATCTCTCGCCTCCTCCCTTGGTCTTAGTCAACTCACAGCCTCTCCCACTCACAGGGATGGCAATACTCTGGATCTGGTCTTTCTCCGTCTCTGCTCTGCTTCCCACTTCACTAACTCCCCTCTTCCGCTCTTGGACCATAACCTCCTCTCTTTCTCTGTCATGCTCCCTAACATCTCTCCAGACCCACCTACCTACCGCACTTACAGGAACCTTAAGGCCATTCACACCAAGGGCTTTGCTGAGTCCTTACAGTCCTCTCTGTCCCCTATCTCTCTCCTCTCCTCCCCCAACCTGGCTGCCGCTCACTACAACACTGCTCTCAAACATCCCCTGGATGAAGCGGCATCCCCCATGACCCAAGCCATCCGTTGTAGAACCCTGGCTCACGCCTCAAACATGCTTCATCCGGCAGTGCTCTAGAAGTACTGACCGGCTGTGGAGGAAGTCGCAAACGTCCACAGACTTTCTCCACTACAAATTCATGCTCAGATCCTACAACCTCGCCCTCCACCATGCCAAACAAGTTACTTCACCTCACCTCTCGCCTTCTCACTATCACACAACCCTAAACGGCCCTTTGATACTTTTCAGTCCCTTCTCATCCTTAAACCGCAGTCCCTAGTGATGGATCTCAGTGCTATAGAGTTGGCTGCCTACTTCAAAAAGAAAATTGATGGCAGTCAGGAAATAACTTCCCAATACCAGACTAGCCCTGACCCTAGTCTAGCTCCAGCTCACTGCCTGTACTCAGACCAATGACAGAGGAAGAAGTCTCCCAATTGCTTTCTTCTGCTCGCCCCACCACCTGCGCTAGCGACTCTCTCCCCTCACACCTCTTCTGATCTCTCTCCCCAGTGGTCATCTCCCATCTCACCACTATATTTAACCTCTCTTTGACCTCTGGCATCTTTCCCTCTTCTTTCAAACACCCCATCATATCCCCACTGCTAAAGAAGCCGACTTGACGCGACTGATGCTGCTAACTACCGACCCATGTAAAACCTTGCCTTCATCTCCAAACTGCTAGATCATCAAATTTACTCCTGCCTTGTAAGCTATTTATCAGAGAAGTCTCTCATCGACCCCCTACAGTCTGGCTTCCGACCTCAACACTCGACAGAAACTGCCTTTACAAGGGTATCAAACGACCTCCTGACAGCCAAATCGAGGGGCGATTACTCCCTACTGATCCTCCTCGACCTCTCCGCAATATTCGACACTGTTGACCACAAACTCCTCCTCAGTATGCGTCACTCCATTGGCCTAAAGGACACTGCTCTCTCCTGGTTTTCCTCCTACCTATCTGACCGCTCATTTAGCGTCTCCTTTGCTGGCTCTACCTCCCCTCCTCTTACCCTTGCTGTTGGGGTTCCCCAAGGCTTGGTCCTCGGCCCCCTCCTTTTCTCCATCTACACAGCCCCTATTGGACAAACCATCAGGAGATTTGGCCTCCAATACCACCTCTATGCTGACCTCACCCAGCTTTACACCTCTTCCTGTGACATCTCTGGAGTTTTCCTCCAAAACATCACCGACTGTCTGTCCGCTGTCTCTAACACTATGTTCTCTCTCTACCTAAACCTCTCTAAAACTGACCTACTGGTATTTCCGTCCTCCACTAACCGACCTCATCCTAACCTCTCCATCTCAGTATGTGGTGCTACCATCACTCCCAGACAGCACGCCCGCTGCCTTGGGGTCATATTCGATGCCAATCTCTCCTTTAACCCCTACATCCAATCTCTGGCCTGAACATGTCAGCTGCACCTCAAGAACATCACAAGAATCCGCTCTTTTCTCACCAGTGCTAAAAACACTTACTGTTGCCCTCATCCACTCTCGGCTCGATTATTGCAACTCATTGCTGATTGGCCTCCCCTGCACCAGACTCTACCCTCTCCAATCCATCCTGAATGCAGCAGCCAGGCTCATCTTCCTGTGCAGCTGCTACTCGGACGCCTCTGCCCTGCGCCGGTCACAGAATTCAGTTTAAACTCATCTCAATCCATCACCCAGCCCGGGCTCTCCACTTTGCTAATGAAACTAGACTGCATGCCTTTTTAATTCGAACTTCTCATTCCCGCCTCCAAGACTTCTCCAGAGCAGCACCAGTCCTCTGAAATGCACTACCAAAAGCTATCGCTCGACCTCCCGCCTCCATTAACCCCTTAGTGACCAAGTCTGTTTGCGCCTTAGTGATGGAGCCAAATTTTGGAAATCTGACGTGTCACTGTAACATAGAATACATCTGTAAAGGTTTTGCATATCCAAGTGATTCTGACACTATTTTTTCTACACATATTGTACTTCAGTGAGGTGTTAAAAATACACCAATAGAATTTGAGGATATTTATTAATTGTCAAAGTGTTATAAAGTGTCAAAATTGGGAAAGGATTGTAATTTTCAACTGCAATATGTCAAATATTTGCAAACATACTGTACAGATTATGAAGATATATATTTCCAGGGATTTACTTTATTCTGGAAGCACATTTGAAAAACTACTTTTTTAACTATTTAATAGACATGCAAATTTAACATTGATTATTAACATTTTAAAAAACATTTTGTTTTCCTATACCAAGACAAGATTGCAAAGGCTCAGAGGTGTCAGAATGATAGATACCACAACAAATGACCCCATATGAATAAAGACATGCACCCCAACATGGATAGCTCTGTTTGTTCAGAAACATACCCCTTGTAGCCCCAATATACTTACAGGACACATGACTAGGCCTATAATGGAGGGAACATCCTTTGGATTTCAGAGCATAGCTGAATAAATTCCAGTCCCCAATTGCTCACTTGTGCAGAAAAAAAAATGGACTCCCTAAAAATAATCCCCCTACCCGTCCTTTTTGGCATTCCCTAAATCTTAGATAAAAGTAATGATGTAAACTGTGTGGTATGTCTGAAAAGAGGGGTAGTTACGGAGGCTGGTTGGGATGGGCACATTGGGCAATAAAACCAGGTATATCTCTCCTCCTCCCGAGCTTGCTACAAACCCTACACATTTTTGGGGGTTACTTCTTGACCTTAGTGACAGGGATGGGGTGTAAAAAGTGGCGCTCTGTGAGGCTCCGTAATCTTGCTGAGGTGCGGCGGTCTCACACAGAAGGTGCTCAAAAAGCTGCTCTTGTAAATTACGTATTACAGGTAGTGATCTGAATAACACCGAGCTCATACGGCCATATGTGGGATTCACTCGTGGAGGCCCGCAGCGGATCCCAGCTGTGAGCCCGCCCATGGCCCTGCATAGGGCCGCATAATATACTGCGCATAACTGCGTACTCACACAAGCGGTCATGCGCAGTACACTTTTATTGTTTATATTTCCTGCACCGTCGCTTGGCAATGACGCGGGTACCCGCAGCCCGTATACAATGTAGTTGCATATAGACTGCGGGTATATCCACGACCATGGAGCACAATGGGCTCTATGTTGCGGATATCCGTGGTAAAATAGAACATGCTGCATTCTGTTTCCTGCAAGTAGATTATGGAATTCCAACCCACTAATATGAGTAGAATTGTGTGCAATGCATTTGATTGATCCACATATTACACGAATGCGGAATCCGCAATTTCTATCTGGTCATGTGAGACCGGCATAACTGGTAGATGGCTAGCTTTTTAACACATGACCGGGTACGACTCAACTAGACCAGGGTTCCCCAACTCCAGTCCTCAGGGACCGCCAACAGGTCATGTTTTCTGGATTTCCTCAGTGTTGCACAGGTGATGTAATTATTGTCGGTGCCTCAGACATTGCCACAGGTGTTCTTACCATAGGATATCCTGAAAACATGACCTGTTGGTGGTCCCTGAGGACTGGAGTTGGGGACCCCTGAACTAGACCACCGGTCATTACTCTAGGTCCTTAGCTACCTTTGGTAGCCGGGAGCAAGGAGACTTTACATTTTTCGGGCCCTCCATGGCTTCTGCGCATGTGTCTGTGAGGGGAGATGAAACAAACTTTTTATACTTTACATGATCCAATGGATAACGGCAATCATGTGAACCGGGGACCGCATACAGTGGTCGCTGGTGACATCTCCCTGCTATCAGCTGGCGCATATGTGCAGGAGTAATTGTCAGGTCCTGGAAGGACCAGAACACCATGGAACATTGCGGACAACGGAGGCGAGTAGTTTCAGCTCCGCTCTTGGATCCAATCTGTGAGGGGAGCTAAAACTTTATTTGACTTTGTGTTTACTTTTATGCAATCGCCGTTATCCATTGGATAATGGCGATTGCATGATAGGTGGTCGGCTTTAATCTCCAGATCGAGCATGTTTTTACAGCCATGGGGATTAAAGCTCACAAAAAGTCAGGAAGTAAAAACACATTTTGGCGGTCACTAAGGGGTTAATAGTAAACAGGCTGTCATTTATAAGGAACGATGGCCTATTTACACAGACCGATCGGTATTTCATTTTTATGCCTGCACAAACTGAATAATGAGCGATAGGCGAACCATGTTCATCGCTGGCAGCATTTACACTGAACGTTTACACTGGGGAACACAACCCTTGCTGCCTAAGATGTTAGAACATTTTTGGGATATTTCTTTGTTGTAGATTCTGAAAATAGCATTCATTTTTGCCTATGAGATCTCCTTTCCACCACAAACTATTTTAGTTCAATATTATACAACAATTAACTAATAATAACATTATTATTTAAAAAGTTATGCTATTGGAAGGATAGATTTCATAAAGTTTAGAAAAAGAACTACAAACAAAAGTTTCTTCGTTGGGACATGTCACTGAACCCTTGTTTCTGTGATTTCCTACGATCTGTAAGGACTGTGCATGTAGAACCACTCTGTCAACCTTCCGGGTAGGTGAAGATTCAATCCAGCATGGCTGACAGCCACCCCCAGTGTGGGAGGTAAGATACCACATGAACAGCCCCGCATACAGATGAAAAATAGGGAAGGTATCTTGCCCTAAACTGTTAACCAGGAGAGGGAAACCCCTGTCTATAAGCGGAGCACTCGTCCCGATAAGGACAACCCCATGGTCTTCCTCTAGGCGCTGACTTAGGGTGACTACCAACTACAGTTTTTTTTCACTGCAAAATTTACAGTGTTTTCTTTTCTCCAGGGGTCTATGGGACTTGTAATGTTAAAATTGCGATTGCGCAAAATTGCGATTTCGCTGTAAATTGTGATTTTGCGCGATCACAATTTTAACATTACAAGTCCCATAGACCCCTGGAGAAAAAAACGCTGAGAATTTTGCAGTGAAAAAAAAACTGTAGTGGGTAGTCACCCTTAAACTGGCGGGCCAAAACATCTATAGGACAAAGATAGAACAACAGGAAGTACAGAAACAAAGAAGGAACTAGCTGACAAGGATACAGAGAAGCGGACAATGAGAAAAACAGACCACAGAGTACACGAACAGAGAACACAAGCGAAACACAAGGTAGCAAGATGACTGCCAAAGCAGTGGCTGGACATGACGTGAACAAACTCTCAACAACACTGCAGCATGGTCTGAAAGGTCCAGGGCAGCTATATAGGAAGGTGATTGAATAAGGAGCATCAGCTGAACAGGAGACCAGAAGCCATTAACCCTAGGAGTGCTGGAAGAGAGTGAATATAACCTCAGGGAACAAAGAGAATGGGAGGACACCCATATTTGCCAGACACAGAAGTAAAAGATTGTGTCTGAACAGTTCACCCAAAATGATGCACTGTTCCTGGACGAGGTGACCAGGACTCATACTGGGTTGAAACGCATCCGTTTGCTCTGATGTCTGCCGGCATTCAGCAGTAATAAAAGCATTTTATTTTTTCACGATAATTTTTATCCTGTCTTGCGATGTTCCTGGACATCCACAATGGATGCTCCAACAGTAGGCTGCTGTCATATGTGCATCCCATCGTCCACAGTATCGTTCTTACATGATCCTTATTTCTTTGTGAAATTATTCCCGCTGTTCACCGCTAACATCACCAAGACACAATGAAAATTGATCCAAATGACTGTACAGACAGTGCAATTTGATACTCAGCTGAGTATACAAAATGCAGTGAGCATACTCTCGACGAGTGCCTGTAGTTAGTGGCCATTCTTTACAACCATACTAAACGATGACCACACACATGACTCATGTTTATAGAATCTTGGAGACACTGATATTTTATGAGTTCCCTGATTAGTGGTGCATTGAATATATCTGCTTATAGTTTCTCCATGCTCAGCCCAGGAGATTTTCTACATATGTAGTCAAAACACGTTCCATCTCTCCCAAGAACATTTACAAATTGTTTCATCAAACCAAGTTTAATGTACAATGGTGGCGATATGATCTTTTCTCTGTCCACTAAAGGTTCTGTGATATTGTTTTCTCCAGGAACCATGTTTTTCTCCAAGGACTGTCTTCTCACCCAGCGTTGATCTTTAGCTCTACTGTCCCACAGACATAGGAAACATGGGTACTTCGTGTACCTGCTCTGCTGTCCTAGAAGGAAATTCACTATTTTCAAATCCACACAGATGATCCATTGGTGATTGTGATATGCTATTTTCTGTAGCACTGTGGCTATTGTTGACTAATCTTCCTGCGTACTAACTGAGTGACCAATAGGAATTGACCTGAATCTGTTTCTGTTATGTGGAAGTAAACATTTTAGGCTGAGTTTGGAGCTATGTAAGAACAGCAATTTGTTTGGTGTGTATTCGATAATATTCAGTTTCATGAGTAACCCTAGCACGTAGTTACAGAAAACCAGGTAATTTTTTTCTCCAAAGAAATATCAGAAACTCTTTGTCTCTGTTGTGGTATACTGTGATTTTTCTTCCCGGTAACAGTAAACTTTTTTCTGCCAGCCAGGAAGTTAACATTTCAGTGCTGGAGAACTAGCCACCTATTTAAAAAAAAAAAAAAAGCAACATCCGGAAAGAAATCTCCGAAAACTGCATGACTACACCCCCCACTCTCCTCAGCACTGCATCCAGCACCTACTCATTTTCTATGTTAGCTTGGAGACTTCTTCCTCTGTCATTGGTTCTGTTTTCCTCTGCTTGCCCCACCACCTGCGCTAGCGATCCTCTCCCCTCTGACCTCCTCCAGTCCCGATCCCCAGCTCTCATTACTCACCTCACCACAATCTGCAACTTTTCCCTAACCTCTGGCACCCTTCCTTTTTCATCTAAACACTCCATCATATCCCCTCTGCTTAACAAACAAACCCTTGACTCGACCGATGCTGCCAACTACCGACCCGTCTCAAACCTTCCCTTCATCTCCAAATTACTAGAACACCTGGCCTACTCCCACCTCACACGCTTTCTCTCTGACAACTCACTCCTCCACCCCCTCCAGTCTGGTTTCTGGTCTCTACACTCGACCAAAACTGCCCTTACAAAAGTATCAAGTGACCTGATGACGGCAAAGTCGAGCGGGGACTACTCCCTACTAATCCTCCTTGACCTCTCTGTTGCTTTCGACACTGTTGACCATGACCTCCTTCTCACTATGCTCTGCTGTATTGGCCTAAAGGACACTGCTCTCTCCTGGTTCTCCTCCTACCTCTCTGATCGCTCTTTCAGCATCTCCTTCACTGTCTCCAGTTCCTCTCTACTTCCTCTCGCTGTTGGGGTACACTAGGGCTCGGTCCTCGGTCCCCTTCTCTTCTCTATCTATACAGCCCCAATTGGACAAACCATCCTCAAATTTTGCCTCCAATACTATCTCTACGCTGACGACACCCAACTATACACCTCTTTCCATAAGATCTCTTAACCATTCCTTCAAAATATCACTGACTGTCTGTCCGCTGTCTCTAGTACTATGTCCTCCTGTTTTCTCAAACTTAATCTCTCTAAAACAGAACTTCTCGTCTTTCCGCCTTCCAACCGATCTCCCCTCCATTCCAGTATCTGGCACCATCAAAAACCCCAGACAGCATGCCCGCTGCCTGGGGGGAAGGGGGGGGGGGTGTCACACTGGTCTCTGACCTCTCCTTTACCCCTACATCCAATATCTGGCCCAAACATGCCACATGAACCTCAGAAATATTGCTAAAATCCAGCTGTTCCTCGTCATGAATACTTGTTGTAGCCCTCAACCACTCCTGACTCGACTACTGCAACTCGCTATTCATTGGTCTTCCCCGCACCAGCCTCACTTCACTCTAATCCATACTAAATGCAGCAGCTAGGCTCATTTTCTATCTAGCCATTACCCAGACACCTCTGCACTATGCCAGTCACGGCATTGGCTGCCCATCCACTGCAGAACTAAATTTAAACTCCTCACCCTCAACCACAAAGCGCCACCATACTTTGCCTCCCTTCTGTCCATACACCAGCTAGCCCGCACACTCCGATTTGCTAACAAACTCAGATTAAACACCCCCTTAATACGAACCTCACATGCTCGCATAGAGGACTTAACCAGAGCAGCACCCATCCTCTACCCCAAGGCATGCAGACAATTCCCAATGGATGAAATTTCAGATGCACCTTAAAAACTCACCACTTCAGGGAGGCATACCAAATCTCCTGATGCAGTCCCCCTGCCCCTCCCTATGGCTCACCACACCTTTCATCCTGCTTATCGCAGTCGACCTCTAACCCTTCAACTCCATACCACCCCCAGGCACCCTGTTTGCTTTCTAATAAATGATTTCTACATGTAATTCCCATACTGCCTGTGTTCCCCCAAGCCTCATCTCCCCCCCTTGTACCTCCTTTATCACCCCACATTGTTTGTTTCAAATTGTTTGTATGTCACATGTAATTGTTGTATTGTCTGTTTCTCCCAGAAAGCGCTGCAAAATAAGTTGGTGCTATACAAATAAAGATTATTATTAATAATTCAGACACTTTTTTTTGGAAAATTTAAGTCTCTTATGAGTTCGTTCAATTTTATTTGATTGAAACCTGATGCAGCTAATGAAAGTCCTTGGAAATCATCGTCATGTTGCTCAGCATAGCTTTCTTTCTCACATGCAGGTTCATCGGTTTCTTCGGAGAGCTCTGGAAGGCTGCTACATTATTAGGTCCGCTGTTCTGACTTGCTTTTCTCTCAGTTTCTGGCAGACGTGGACGTCGCTCAGCTTTTCTTGCAACCTGAGCTTCTAAATACTTTCTCTAGTACAACAATGGTTACTTTCCCTGGTATTCTAGCTCAACTGTAGGGCATGGCTAATAATTGCCTTATTTAGCTGAGCTGGGAATACTTCCCATTGCCTCAGTATTGTTGTTTTGAGTTTCTGAAACCAAGCTTATGTCCTGCTTCTGCATGTATCCCATTTTGTTCATTGTGCTTCTGTTTGCTGTTCTTGCCTCTGCACTCTACCTGTCAGGCAGCTCTTCACCTGTTTCTCTGTCCAGTTCTAAGTCGCTTCTCCCCAGTTCTCGGTTTTTGCTCTTTTGTTGTCCTCAGTCTGTCTTTTGGTTTTTGCATTGTTTTGTCGTATGCCCAGTCAGGGTCAGCTAGGCCATAGAGGAAGACAGCCAGGTCATTCTTCTCAGAATGCCAGTCCTGCTTCTAGGAGCTTCAAAACTAGGGTGGAACAATGAGGCTCTAGTAGTGACATTCTGGGAGGGTTTGGCAGGACGCATCAAAGACGAGTTAGCTAGTCGCAATGTCCTGCATTCTCTGGACACCTTGATTTCTCTGGCCACAAGAATTGACGTTCGGTTCCAGGAGAAGTCTAAAGAAAGAGGAGGTTGCTCCGCCTGGCTCCTAGATTCCAGAAACAGCTTTCTGCTCAACCTATCAGCACCTTGGTTAATGATCCAAAGCCCATGCAGGTGGATTGTCTCAGATTAACTGAGGAGAAATACATGCTCAGATGCTCAAAAAATCTATGGATGTACTGCGAGTCATCTTGTCTGCACTGGCCCCTCAAACTTCTCAGCCTAGGGTCAGTAGGAGAGACTACTCTAAGTGAAGATTGCTCCTCTCCAACATTGAATCTGCCAGTAATGTTGGTTTCCACTGGAGCCCAGATCATGCTGCTGGCCTTTCTGGATTCTGGCTCAGTGGGGAACTTCATACAGCAGGCCAGCGTGGACTGCTACAAAATTCCTGTCCGGCGCCTTGAGAAACCTCTAGTGGTGACTATGGTAAATGGAAGTACCCTTTCTGAGACCATCCAATTTGTCACTGAGCTATTGGAGCTCAAAGTAGGTGTTCTTCATTCTGAAAGGATTTTCATTCTGGTTCTTCCCTGCGTGACCAGTTCCCTACTACTGGGTTTGTCATGGCTCTGGCCACACAACCCTACACTGGACTGGAACACTGGTGAGGTGTTCAGTTGGGGTACATACCAAGTGCCTGCTTCTCGTTCACCCAGCTCACTGTTATACTGCACCACAGAACCTGCAGGGTCTGCTATAGGTTTACCACAGTTTTGTAGAGGTTTTTGACAACAAAGAGGAGTGTTTGCCACTGCATTGCTTCTATGACTGCCTAATTGAGCTCATCTTAGGTTCTGTACCCCCTCAAGCTGAGACTCGGGCAACGGCCGAATATGTTAAAGATAACCTAGCCAAAGGATTCATTCGTACATCCTCCTACCCTATAGGACCACATTCTCCTTTCTCAAGAAGGACTGATCGCTTCATCCCTACATCGACTATCAAGATTTGAATATGATAATGGTCAAAAACAAATATCCTTTACCCTTAATCCCAGCGCTGTTTGACTGCCTGCGCGGCGCACAAATCTTGACAAAACTTGATCTGCAAGGGGCATATAATCCAATCTGCATCCATGAGGGAAGCAAGTGGAAGACTACTTTCAATACTCGAGATGGGCACTATGAGTACTTGGTAATTCCTTTTGGGCTGGTTAATACTCCAGACATCTTTTATGACTTTTGAATGACATTTTTACGGACCTTCTTCACACATGTACTGTCGAGTACTTAACGAATATCCAGTGAAAACATCAGGATTAGAGATGAGCGAGCGTACTCGGATAAGCACTACTCGTTCGAGTAATTGGCTTTATCCGAGTATCGCTGTGCTCGGGTCTAAAGATTCGGGTGCCGGCACGGAGCGGGGAGCTGCAGGGGAGAGCGGGGAGGAACGGAGGTAAGATCTTTCTCTCCTTCTCTCCCACCCGCTCTCCCCTGCTCCCCGCTGCGACTCACCTGTCAGCTGCAGCGGCACCCGAGTCTTTAGACCCGAGCACAGCGATACTCGGATACAGCCAATTACTCGAGCGAATGGTGCTTATCCGAGTACGCTCGCTCATCTCTAATCCTGATGTTATCCCTCACCAAAGACAGGTCTGTACCGTCCTCCAGCGGTTAAGGGAGAACCACCTCTTTGCCAAATTTGAGAAGTGCATTTTCGAGTGCGAGTCCCTTCCTTTTCTGGGATATATTGTGTCCAAGCAGGGCTTACAAATGGATCCCGATAAGGTCTTAGCCGCGCTGAATTGGCCCGTCCATTTGGTCTCTGGGTAGTTCAGCGATTTTTGGGCTTTGCAAATTACTACCAGCAGTTCATTCAACACTTTTCCTCCCTGAAGTCGCTCATCTCTGCTCTAATTCGAAAGGGAGCTGATGCCAAGGAATGGTCGCCTGAGGCTAAATCTGCTTTTCAAGCCCTGAAATTAGTTTTTTCATTTGCGTCCGTGCTGCACCGACCAGAGGTCACAAAATAGTTCTTTTTGGAGATTGATGCTTTGTCCTTGGGAGCTGGTGCAGTCCTATCACAGAAAAGTGCATCAAGAAGGACGGTGCTCTGTGGCTTTTTCTTTGCTGCATAAAAAAATTACTGTATTGAAGACCGTGAGCTACTGGCTATCAAGATGGCTCTGGAATTTTGGGGTTTCTGCTGGAGGAAGCCTCTCAACCCATCGTGATTTACACCAACCATAAAAACTTGACTTATCTACAGACCGTCTCAACCCTTGTCAAGCCTGGGGGTCTTTGTTTTTTGCACGATTCGACTGTCTTACATTTTCATCTGGCTAACCAGAATGTTAAAGCTGACGCGCTTTCCAGAGCATTTGATTCTTATGATTCTGAGGACGTTCCACAGTTTATCATTGACCTTGTCAAGATGGTAACCATGGCTCCAGTGCAGGTTAAGGATATCCCACCAGGAAAGCCTTTTGTTCCCGAGGCTAAAAGGAAGTTTTTCCTGTCCTGGAGTCACTGTTCTAAGGTAGCAGGGCACTCCGGTCAATGAAAGACTATCAAGTTAATCTGTTGCCTTTATTGGTGGCCATCCATGGTGAAGGACATCTACAACTGTCTCTGCGTGCACCTCCTGTGTCCAGAATAAGTCCCTGAAACTGAAACTCACTGGGCTGCTGTGTCTGTTACCCATTAAAAAGACTCTATGGCAGCATATTGGCATGGATTTCAACACTGATTTACCCCCTGTAGAGGATGCACGGTTATCTGGGTGGTAGTCAATCAATTTTCAAAGATGACTCATTTTGTGCCTTCTCCTAGATTACCTTCCGCAAGTCAACTTGCGGGGAAGTTCATCGATCATATTTTTTGCTTCCTTGAAATCTCCAGGCACATAGTTTCTGATAAAGTGGTACAATTCCCGTCTAAGTGTTGGAGATCCCTGTGTAAACTCATGGGTATATCTTTGGACTTCTCCTCGGCTTACCACCCACAGTCCAATGGGCAGGTGGAGCTCACTAATCAAATTCTTACCAGTTGTCTCTGCCATTTCACTAATGCCTATAAAGATAATTGGGTTAGTCTGTGGTCCTGGACAGAATTCTCATATAACCAACATGTCAGTGACTCCAGAAAGAATTGTCCCTTCGCCATTGCATTTGGTCAGCAACCCAGAATTCTCCTGCCTGTTTCGACTACTTCTGTGGTCCCAGCAGCAGCTTTTTTTCAACAGAGAATTGTTCTAGGATCTGGCATGAAACTAAGACAACTCTGGAGAAAACATTCACCTCTATGAAAAGTTTTGCTGATTGCAGGCCCCGACCCTTTCCACAGTTTTCTCCAGGGAACAAGGTATGGCTCTCCTCCAAACATATCAGGTTGAAAGTGCCATCTTATAAACTCGCGGCACTATTTTTGAGTCCATAGAAGGATTTGGAAAAAGTGAATTCCGTTTGTTAAAAGCTATGCCCTCCCCTGCGTATCCCCAATTCCTTTCATATCTCACTGCTTAAACCAATAATGCTTAATAGGTTTTCCAAAGAACCTAGATTGGCTTTGACTCAGATCAACTCAGAAAACATCTTTGAGGTAAATAATATACTAGATAGCAAGAAAGTAAGAAAGAAAACCTTCTTCCTAGTGGATTGGAGAGGTTACGGCCCGGAAGAGAGGTCATGGGAACCTGCTGAGAGCATCAACACTCTTCGTCTGGTTCAGAATTTTTTTTAGTAAGTTCTGAAAAAGATACCGCGGTTCCTGGTGACATCTTCCTGCTTTTGTCTATTCATGCTAGCTGGGAGCAGGTAGATTTTTAATCTACCAGGCTCCCCCGGCCTTCTGCACATGTATCCCTGACATTTTACGTCTGGCATGCATAGGAAGAACAGCGCCATGTCCTGAAAGGAAAAGAATGCCATGGGACATTGCAGAGGACAGAGGTGAGTACTTTCAGCTCCCTTCGTGGATTGGATCCATGAGGGGAGCTGAAATTTTAACTTTTTCTACACTTTTATGGGATTGCTGTTATCCATTGGATAACAGCGATCATGTGATCGGGGGGTGCTCAACGCGGCCCCCTATGACAGCTAAAGGCTCTTGACTACCTTGGGCAGCCAATAGCAGGAAGAGGTCACCCGCACAGACCTCCGACTTTAATCCCCAGGGCCGTAAAAACACGCTTGTCCTGGGGATTAAAGTCAGGGAACGTAGGACGTGAATACACGTATGGGTGGTTACTAGAAGGTTAAACAGGAAAAACTGGGGATAGGCACCCCAAATTTTATAGCACTAGTTCTTCTGTGTTCAGAAATACCCTCATTGTAACCCCAATCTACTTACAGGACACACAGCTAGGCCTATAATGGAGGGAACACCCATCGGACCTCAGGGCACAACTGAATAAATTCCAGGCCTCATTTCACATTTGTACAGTAAAAAAATTCACTCCCTAAAAATAATCTCCAAGTGTGTGTCTGTGTGTCTCTAAGCATATGTCACGTGACAGGGGTTGCAAACCGGCAGAGGCACGTGACAGGGGTTGCAAACCGGCAGAGGCACGTGACAGGGGTTGCAAACCGGCAGAGGCACGTGATACGGGTTGCAAACCGGCAGAGGCACGTGATGCGGGTTGCAAACCGGCAGAGGCACGTGATGCGGGTTGCAAACCGGCAGAGGCACGTGATGCGGGTTGCAAACCGGCAGAGGCACGTGATGCGGGTTGCAAACCGGCAGAGGCACGTGATACGGGTTGCAAACCGGCAGAGGCACGTGATACGGGTTGCAAACCGGCAGAGGCACGTGATACGGGTTGCAAACCGGCAGAGGCACGTGATACGGGTTGCAAACCGGCAGAGGCACGTGATACGGGTTGCAAACCGGCAGAGGCACGTGATACGGGTTGCAAACCGGCAGAGGCACGTGATACGGGTTGCAAACCGGCAGAGGCACGTGATACGGGTTGCAAACCGGCAGAGGCACGTGATACGGGTTGCAAACCGGCAGAGGCACGTGATACGGGTTGCAAACCGGCAGAGGCAAGTGATACGGGTTGCAAACCGGCAGAGGCACGTGAAGGGTTGCGAACAGGCAGAGGCACACAGGGAGTGTGAATTAGTTTACTTCCGTTAGTTCTGGAAGTAAATTTGTAGATCACTAGAATGTGTTCCGTGCTTGACAATGCCATCCAGTGTGCTACTTGTGCAATGTATGCAGTCCTTGATCGGCCGATCGTGGGTGCACACTGTTGCACAAGATGCATGCACATTGCACATTTGGAAGCTCAGATCCTGGATCTAAATGAGCAACTGGCAACACTGAAATATATTGACAATATGGAATGGAGTTTGATGCTCACTGAGCAGGAACTCACTGGGGTAGAGGCTGGGACGGACAGTAATTTGGAAGACCATGGGGAGCAGGCAGCTAGCTGGTTGACAGTTAGGAGGGGTAAAGGGAAGAGAGCCAGGGAGGCTAGTCCTGAACTGGCACACCCCAATAAGTTTGCAAAGTTGGCAGATGAGGGGAATGCCATTACAGAGCCAGCACTGCTGCAGCATGACATGCCCTCTGACTGCCAGGGAGATGACTGCTCCAGTAAGAAGGACACGGGGAACACAGGGCAGGCTAGGCAAGTCCTAATGGTGGAGGATTCAATTATAAAGGGGGCAAACAGCGAATCTGCCAAAAATATCAGGATCGTTGAATGGTGTGTTATCTTTCTGGTGCCCGAGTTTGACACGTTGTGGATCGGGTTGACAGATTACTAGGAGGGGCTGGTGAGGATCCATTGGTACCAATGTGCACCATGACCAATGACAAAGTTAGTGGTCAATAGAGGACCCTCAAAAACGATTTTAGGGACCTAGGATCTAAGCTTAGGGTGAGGACCTTCAAGGTAGTTTCCTCGGAAATACTACCTGTACCACAAGCTACACCAGAAAGACAGCGAGAGCTCAGGGAGGTGAACAAGTGGCTTCAGAGTTGGTGTAAGAAGGAGGGCTTCGGGTTCATGGAGAACTGGGCTGACTTTACTGTTGGCTACAGGCTCTACAGTAGGGACGGGCTGCATCTCAATGGGGAGGGTGCAGCTGTGCTGAGGGAGAAAATGGCTAGAAGGTTGGAGGAGTGTTTAAACTAAGGACTGGCAAAAAGAGTATTAGGAGGAAAGATAGTGTAGCCAGTGACCTGGGACCAAGTACTAGGAATGGGGGTTGAGCGGGGGGAGGGGTAAGTACAGTTAGAACTGACAGAACAGCTAATAGGACCATAAGCAGCAAAATGAATACAAAGAATAACAACAACAGTATAAATTGTATGGCAACGAATGCAATTTCTTTAGAATGTCTAAAGAAAATGATGACATAGTAGGAATAATTGAAACATGGCTTGATGATAAGTGGGATTGGGTGGTGAATTTACAGGGTTACAATCTCTTCAGAAGGGACAATAGGAAACAGAAAGGGGGAGGGTTATGCATGTATGTTAAATCCTACTTAATATTGAAGCTATGGGAAGATATAGGTGTAGGAGATGAACACGTGGAATCGCTGTGGGTAGAAATACAGGGAGGGGAAAATAACAAAATCTTGATAGGGGTTTTCCATAGGGCTCCAAAAATAACAGAAGAAACTGAAAAGTTATTATTAAAGCAAATAGAAGAGGTGTCAAACCGCAATGAAGTAATTATTATGGGAGACTTTAGTTATCCCAATATAATATGGGATGACAAAACCTGCGAATCTCACAAGGGTGATAAGTTGTTGAGAACAAGTAAAGATAACTACCTTGCCCAACTTGTACAGGAACCAACTAGAGGGAGGGCCACTCTGGGCTTACTACTAACTAACAAAGCGAACAGAATCACAGGAGAGCAGGTTGAGGTACACTTGGGAAATAGTGACCACAATATAGTTAATTTCCAATTATCATTAAGAAGCCCTATCAGAGAGCGACAAAAAAACTAAACTTAAGTAAAGCAAAATTTGATCAGCTCAGAACTACTATCGGTAACATTAATTGGGACTGCATCCTCAAAAATAATAGTACAGGCAACAAATGGGAGAAGTTTAAAAACATCCTAATGACCTCATGTAAGCAGTTCATACCTTTTAAAAATAAAAGAACTACAGGTAACCTATGTGGCTTAAAAGATAACCTATGTGGCTTGACAAGGCTGCTAGGGGGGCAATAAGCAGAAAAAAAAGAAAGTGTTTAAATTATTAAAACAAGAGGGTAGTGAAGAAGCGCTAAAAACATACAATGAAAAAAACAAATTATGCAAGGAAAAACTGCAAATGAGGAGGCAGAAAGACTGATTGCTAAAGAGAGCAAAAATAACCCTAAACTATTTTTTAATTATATAAACGGTAAAAGGATTTGCAATGAAAGCATTGGCCCTTTAACAAACAATACAGGAGAAATCATAAAAGATGATGGGGGGGGGGAGGCAAACCTATTAAATAGTTTTTTTCTCAAGTGCCGAGCCCAAATGGAATACACCCAAGTGTTCTAAGGGAACTAGGTGACATGATCAACAGACCACTATTTATTATATTCAGGAGATGAAAAGAAAAAAAATCACCCAGCGCTCCCGAAGATAGACCACCAAAAGAATCACCAAAGTAAACCAGTTATTCTTTATGCAGATGCAATGCGTTTCATCACTCAATCAGGCGACTTTATCAAGCATATAGTTACATTATTCATCCCCAACATTTATAGCATGAAAGTTCACTCACATTAACGCCAGCATGTATGGAAACTAGCACTTCTGGGTTCCATCCACTCGGGTAAGAAATGAGGCATGTCACTACACACAGAGGAACGCAAGATGAAGCGTCATCATGTGATGTGTTCCATCCTGGACGGAAAGACAGCGCTCTCAAATCTCATCCCCGTCTACATGAAGTACATGTTCCTAAAATCCTAAGAACTCATTGTACCCTGTATGTAACATCTAAACAACCATATATACAATGTAAGACATAGATTTAATGTAATATATACATGTGTAGATATAAAAATACATATAAATTTATGTACCATATACACTAAAAACTGTAAATCATATTATAGACTGTACATAAAGTATATATATATATATATGAATAAAATACATATCGGGGTGGTAGAAATATACATAAAAAACTATTAAAAAAATTTATATATATATATATATATATATATATATATATATATAAATAAAAAAATCAACAGTCCTCTTGACAATAAATTATTGGTAATCTAAAATCTCTCAGTACCAATACGTAAAATCATTTTAAAAAAACGCTTGCTAATTAAAAAGGGCATTAAATACTCATTATAAACATTTCCAGCTTCTCCAGTATCTCGTTCAATCCATTTGATTCTAGAGTGTTCAATTTAAAAATGCAATACATCTCTTCAATCCGTAACTCCTGTATTGACTTAGTAGAAATGCATTCCATGGGGGTTACTTTTAAAAGGGAGGAATCACAATTATGATAGGTTTAAAAATGATGAAAGACGCTATGTCGAAGGAAGCTTTTTTTAATATTGCTCCTATGTTTTGAAACTCTAACTCGTAAAGCATTGCTTGTTCTCCCCACATATCATTCGCCGCATGGACATTCAAGCAAATAAACTACAAACTTAGTTTCACAAGTAAGTCTTTGTTTTATCATAACACGTTCATTCTCATCTATTTTTATCTCTCTTATTTTGCTTACTATATTAGTGCAACACTTGCACTTTTTTAGCCCACATTTAAATGCCCCTACTTCACCGTGTTCTATTATCCAAATCGGAGCTATATTGATTTTATTTTTCTTTCCTTTTTTTGCGCATGAAGGGGCAAGTAAGTTTTTTAATGTTTTCTTTTTCGAAATATGCTGTGAGGGATTAACGTCAGGATAAGGTAGCAGCCTGGGCATCCACAGCCAGAGACAGTGACGCGAAGGGTAAAGTTCAAAGTCCAGGCTTTGCCTGGGTTTATTTCAGCAAAACAAAACAAGACAGGCCTTAACTCCAGGCCAACAGAAAAACAACACCTGTTCGTCTGAGCACTTACTATACACAGGAGATGTTCCTGACTATTCACTGCACAACTCCATTTGCTGCTCACAGCCAGTCTGGTCCTCCGACATGCAGAGGTTTTCACCAGCTTTTATAAGGCCTGATACCAGCCTCACCTGGCACGTGGGAGTGCCCATCCCACTCTTCACTTTGACCACTCCAGGAAAAGCCGGCCTGGACTATGTGGCTTGGAGCCACTATCTTACACTACAACGTGTCAGTAACTTAGTGTTACTAACACACAAACGCTGGCTTCCTCCACCGAGCCCAGGCTGCTCGGTGACACGTATCTGCCCAAGTACTCCCTAAAGCCACATAAGAGAGCATCCTAGGTGAAACATATCTGCGCTCAACAACTTTGCCAGTCACTGTCTCACAATGCATACTAGATTTTCAGACAACTTTTTCCCCAAATATGGATCTTCTTTGAGAATGGACCAGTTTTTTTCTCAATATACCTTTGATTAGCCCATATTGAGAGCTGTACGTTGTAATAAATGCTGTATTCTGTTGTCCCTTTCTATCTGGTTTTCTTTCCACCCTTTTTCCTGTTTCTTCATCATCTCTTTCTTCATTAAGTACTTTTTTATATGCTGATTCAAGAATTGTGTTTGGATATCCATTTTTTTTCGAAACCTAGTGTCTATGATTTCTGCCCATTTCTCAAATTCCGATCTTCTGGAACAATTTTGTTTGACTCTTTGTAGCTGGCCATATGGTATGTTCATTTTCCACTTTTTGTAGTGACAAAAAATTCAAGTAGCTATTAGTATCAACAAATTTAAAGTGCGTTCTTGTTGCTATCTTATTTCCTTCTGATCTCAAATCAAGGTAGATGAGTTGGCGTCGTTTATAAAAGAGCTTAATATGAATGAATTTAATTTTAAGTTTACAGACAAAATAAGTAAGGACGCAGTTGTATTTTTGGACCTTGAATTGAAATCAGAAGGGGAAGGGGAAGTCCCGTTTAAATTATATTCCTATCATCGCATTCATTCCAGTGGAGCGCTGTTCTAATCCCTTTTTTATATATTTTTATAGATCTCTTTTATATATTTCTTATATTTAGGGACACTATTGAGACCGGGGTTGTACCACTGGATTGTCGTATTACCAATGTTGTTCCAATATACAAAAAGGGGTCAAGAAGAGAGCCTGGTAACTACAGGCTGGTAAGTCTCACTTCAATAATTGGAAAAATATTTGAGGGGTTTCTGAGAGATGGCATCCTAGAATACCTCAAGGAGAACAACGGAATAAGCATGAGTTCATGAGGGGGCGATCATGTCAGACCAATCTGATCAGCTTCTACGATGAAGTAAGTTCTAGGCTGGACCTGGGAGAGTCTATTGATCGTGTGTATCTGGTTTTCTCTAAAGCATTTGACACTGTGCAGCATAATAGGTTGATATACAAAATGAGATAGCTTGGTCTGGGTGAAAATGTGTGTATCTGGGTAAGGAACTGGCTCGGGGATAGAAAGCAGAAGGTGGCTCGGGGATAGAAAGCAGAAGGTGGAGCAGAATGGTTCATACTCTGATTGGACCACCATTGCTAGTGGGTTACTACAGGGTTCAGAATTAGGCCCCATCCTGTTTAATATATTGATCAATGCCCTGATAGAAGGACTGCACAGTAAAATATCAATATTTGCAGATGATACAAAATTATACAAGATCATTAATAAAAAGGAGGACAATATGCGGCTACAAAAGGGCCTAGATAAGCTGGGGGCTTGGGTAGAAAAATGGCAAATGAAGTTCAATATTGATAAATGTCAGGTTATGCACATGGGCAGGAGAAAAAGATGTCAGCAATACACACCAAATCGGGTACAGCTAGGGAAAAGTGATATGGAAAAAGACCTGGGAGTACTAGTTGACTGTAGACTTAACTGGAACAATCAATGCCAATCAGCTACTGCAAAAGCAAAGGCAAATAATATCTTGGGGTGCATTAAAAGAGTTATAGGGGGCGAGGGATGAAAACATTATTCTCCCACTATATAAGACACTTGTCAGGCCTCACATGGAATACTGCGTACAGTTCTGGACACCAGTGCTCAGGAAAGATGTTGCAGTGCTTGAGGGGGTTCAAAGACGAGCAACTAAATTCATAAATGGAATGGGAGGACTGGAATAGCCAGAGAGACTATCAAAACTGGGATAATTCAGCCTGGAAAAAAGATGATTAAGGGGTGATCAAACAATTACGTGTAAATACATTAGGGGACAATCAAGGATCTCTGCCATGATCTGTTTATACCCAGGACTGCGATGGTAACAAGAGAGCATCCCCTATGTCTAGAAGAAAGCAGGTTTCATCACAAACACAGAAGAGGGTTCTTTACTGTAAAAGCAGTGAGACTGTAGAACTCTCTGCCTGAGGATGTGGTAATGGCAAAATTGGTAGAGGAATTTATGGGGGGACTAGATGTCTTTCTAGAGCACTATGATATTACAGAAAATAGAAATTAAATAACCAGCAGGGTTGTTGATCCTGGTCTTGGAGTCATGCAGGAATTTTCAGATGTTGAAATATTCTGATTGCCATTATGGAGTCGGGAAGGAAATTTTTTCCCCAAAATTGGCTAAATTGGCTTCTGCCTCATTGGGTTTTATTGTCTTCATAAACGCAAAACAATCCAATTGCAGGAATACAGCTTATTGTGGAAAAACTTGCTTTTTATTTTCTTTTTGGTGCTTGAATGATACAGAGAACGCGTTTCGGTTATGAAACCTTGTTCACCTCTGACTAACAAAGCCATTATGCAAACCTTAAAAAGGTTTAGTGAAAATAAGTGAATTAAAAACACATGTGCAATTAACCCATGGCAGTCTATTATTTCAATTACCAAAACCTGTCCATCCTGCAGGAACTTGTCTTGGATGTTATATATATGCATAATATATTAAATGTTATATAGAAACGAACATTCATGTATTATATGCTCCACTCAATAACATAAAATGTGAAATCTATACATCATCATTGCAGAAGCAAAAATAAAAATAAAATAAGAATAAGAATAAACCTTCTGACAGCAACATAGAAATAAAACACAAATTATTGGTATATAGTAATGCAGGCAGCAACACATTATAATTAATGACAGTACATCATACATTACTGATAAAGTGGAATTATGTTGGAATTAATATCCATTTTTTGATGAACAATATTTACTGCAACTAATAAATGTATAAAAGGTCTGTTTTATAATTCATTCCTTTCGGGAATCTTGTGTTTAAGTTTAATATCCAAAACGCTTCCCTTTTAAACACTTTATCCGGGTTAATTGTTCCTTTCTTTTTGTTTATGACTTTTTCAATACCACAGAATGAGAAACTATTTAAATTTCCTTTGTGTTTCTCACAAAAGTGTTTTACCGCACCTGAACTATTCACATTATCCTTTTTAATGTCACGGATATGTTCGTTGATTCGCGTCTTCAACTTCCGTGTAGTGCAACCTATGTAGTTCAAATTACACTCTCTGCAATGAATCATATAAACTACATTAATAGTGTTGCAGTTAATAAAATTGTAAATTTTATACTCTCTATTGCCATCGCTGTCAGAAAAGGTTTTTCTCTTATCCACTAAGTGACAGACAGTACATCTAGGATTACCGCAGCGGAAAAAACCCTGAAATTTCATCCATTGCGGTTTTTCCTTTTTGGAAGAAAAGGTACTAGGTGCTATTAGATCTCCCAAGTTTTTACTTCTTTTTGCAACACATTTAATTCCTTCCTTTAATATCTTATCAACAGTGTCATCCTGTCTTAAAACAGGCAAAAATGTGAAAAATATTTTTTTAATTTCATAAAAATTTCTGCTATATGCCGTCGAGAAAACCATTCCCTTGTTAATATTCCCTTTTTTCTTTGTACATTTATCCTTAAGTAATTCTTCCCTATTAATTGTTTCTATTTTGGTACATGCCTCATCTAATGATGTCTGTTTATAACCTCTTTGATGCAGCCTATTTTTGATATCCTTTTTAGCTGCATCAAAAAAAGCATTGTCTGAACAGGATCTTTTTGCCCGTATTAGTTCCCCTACGGGGATAGCTTTAATAGTGTGTTTGGGATGCCCACTATTAGCATGTAGTATGGTGTTACCTGCTGTCGTTTTTCTGTATAATTTGGTCTCTATTCCTTTGATACAATTACCTCTTAGGGTTAAATCTAGAAATGGTACTTCAATATTGCTATGTGTTACGGTGAACTGTAAATTCACAGAATTATTATTGATATAATTTTCAAACTGACCAATTTGTTCATGTACACTATTTTGTTCCGGACCTTTGTTCCAAATAATTATTATATCATCAATGTATCTCGCATACCACACCATGCGGCCAGCAAAAGGATTATTATGATTAAATATAAAAGAATCCTCCCACCAACTCATAAAGAGGTTGGCTATAACCGGAGAAAATTTAGACCCCATCGGGGCTCCGGAAATTTGTAAGAAAAATTGTTGATCAAAGGAGAAAAAATTATGTGTTAATAAAAATTCCGTGGATAACAAAATAAACTCCTTTAATTCATTACTGTAGTTACTGTACAGTAATGTAGTTACATTTGAACTACATAGGTTGCACTACACGAAAGTTGAAGACGCGAATCAACGAACATATCCGTGACATTAAAAAGGATAATGTGAATAGTTCAGGTGCGGTAAAACACTTCTGTGAGAAACACAAAGGAAATTTAAATAGTTTCTCATTCTGTGGTATTGAAAAAGTCATAAACAAAAAGAAAGGAACAATTAACCCGGATAAAGTGTTTAAAAGGGAAGCGTTTTGGATATTAAACTTAAACACAAGATTCCCGAAAGGAATGAATTATAAAACAGACCTTTTATACATTTATTAGTTGCAGTAAATATTGTTCATCAAAAAATGGATATTAATTCCAACATAATTCCACTTTATCAGTAATGTATGATGTACTGTCATTAATTATAATGTGTTGCTGCCTGCATTACTATATACCAATAATTTGTGTTTTATTTCTATGTTGCTGTCAGAAGGTTTATTCTTATTCTTATTCTTATTTTTATTTTTATTTTTGCTTCTGCAATGATGATGTATAGATTTCACATTTTATGTTATTGAGTGGAGCATATAATACATGAATGTTCGTTTCTATATATCATTTAATATATTATGCATATATATAACATCCAAGACAAGTTCCTGCAGGATGGACAGGTTTTGGTAATTGAAATAATAGACTGCCATGGGTTAATTGCACATGTGTTTTTAATTCACTTATTTTCACTAAACCTTTTTAAGGTTTGCATAATGGCTTTGTTAGTCAGAGGTGAACAAGGTTTCATAACCGAAACGCGTTCTCTGTATCATTCAAGCACCAAAAAGAAAATAAAAAGCAAGTTTTTCCACAATAAGCTGTATTCCTGCAATTGGATTGTTTTGCGTTTATTCAGAGCCAGAAGTAGCCGGATGGCAACAGCTTGTGAGTATACTTGCTTGCGGAACTGAGGCTTGCAGCACATGAAGATAAGGTGGGACTTTTTGTTTTTTATTGTCTTCCTCTGGATCAAGAAGGAGGGCAGGGGGGTGGAAACAGGCTGAACTAGATGGACATTGTCTCCTTTTAGCATAACATACTATGTTAATATGATCCGCGTATTACTGTGGATCGAACGTTTGCAGAATCCACAATTCCTATCCGATCGTGTGAGACTGGCCTAAGGTAGATCGCTGCCATTTCATTACATTGGATAATGGTGATCATGTGACCAGGGTCCGCTTAGTGAGGCCCCTGCTCACTGCCCCAGGCTCCTGGCTACTTTAGCCAGGAGGAAGGAGATTTACAATTTTCAAGGCCCTCCCTGGCTTTTGCACATGCGTCTGCCATTTTGCCAGTGGGCACATTTACAAAAGTTGGGGAAGGTCCGTGGAGGATGATTACGTTGGGGGACAAATGCGGTGGCCTCCAGTAAGAAGATTTATCTCCCCTCATGGATCCAATCCATGAGGGGAGGTGAAATTTAATTTTTTTTAAAAACTTTTATGTGATCACCATTATCCATTGGATAACGGCGATCATTTGACAGGGGACCACTGACCACGGCCCCTAGTCACTGCTTTGGGCTCTCGGCTACCTTTGGTAGCCAGGAGTGAGGAGGTTTTAAATTTCTAGGGCCCTCCCCAGCTTCTGTGCTTGCGTTCACCATTTTGTCAACAAACATATGCGCAGAAGCCGTGGAAATGTCTGTGGATAAAGATTACTTAGGTAAGTAATTTCATCTCCCCTCACGGATCCGATTCTTGAGGGGAGCTAAAACTTTAACTTTTTTTTTACTATTACATGATGGCTGTTATCTTGTTACTTGCAGTACCAAATCGTCGAGAGACATCGCGGAGGCCATAGGTGAGTAGTTTCATCTCTCCCTATGTAATCATATCATTATAACAATATGACAGGAAGAATGACAAGTCCATTGTTCTGTCTGAGCGAAGATAAGCAGCTTTCATCTATGAACTACTGCTGATTACTCTGAATGGAGGCAGACTGCCTGAAGAGATCCCCAGCTGCTCCACCTTCATTCCCGGAATGCCTGTTGCTCCTAAGTGACAGCCAAGGAGTGCATTGAGATGGCTGTCGGGTGTTTAAGCGGCCAACAGTTATCCCATGTAAAAGTACCCTAACAGGGCAAGGCTGTGGGGTGTGTGGGTAACTTTACACTAAGAATGTGGGAATATCTGAGGCTTACTTATGATATTAAAGAGTGCAGGGATAAGGCGAGGGTATCAGGGCAATACTAGTGAACTCACAGAAGAGACAGGGCTATATGGGCAGAACTAGTCATGTCACAGACTTTAATGTCATTGTATGGCGATGTGTATTCAGTAAAATTTCAAACATTAACTGTTACCTTTGGCCATATAGATCGATTCCGCTTTCCACCAATTAGACAGATCATGTAGTTTGTTTCAGTGTACACACTGCCGGTGGTTTGGGATGGTTTATCAATCCTATTAAACCCATGATCTCTCTTCAGGTCATCAAGGTCCTGGGGAGAAAAAAGAAAGCTATGACAAGCGATAGATACAGAAATGTACATTGTAGATGGATTATGTGCAACCTTCATCCCCCTATGAACATGACCCAATACAGTATGGATAATAGGCAGGTACCAGTTACAGAGGGGCTATGGGGTTTTCTCTAAGATTAACCCTTTGCAATCCAGTTTTGGATTCAGGGTTTCCTAGGGGGGTTTCTCTTTCTGCCATTTCACAATGGCATCATCTGCTGGCTAGAGCCAGTACTGCGGTATGGGACATGCTGGAGAGGCCCCCGACAACAGAGCGGACAGTATTATACAGTAAGAATACCCAGACGGATGTCTTCCGATATCGGAGCTCTACAGCCTTCAATCAGAATGTCTTCAGACATCAGACAGTGGATTGGAAAGGGTTAAGAGGAAATGTTGTGCATCCTTGTAGTCACCCGAGTAATCGATGTCTGTGCTTAAAAAAATCAACATTTTTGTAGACGTCACTAAATTCTGTCGTTATAATTTGTAGAAAAATGTTCCTTTATCTCATCAACTGGTGTCTTTGGCTGAGAGTGATTTACTAGTGGAGGTATATACACTATACGGACAAAAGTATTTCGACACTGCATGTTTTTCAGATAAAGTGCTTTATTCTTCTATTTAGTAACGTGTCGGCCCTTCTTTTGCTTGTATTACATACTTTTCACAAGTTCTCTGCAAGTCTGGGCAGGAATAGCCGCCATTCCTCGTACAAGGCTGTGAGAAGAGATTGTTGTGAGGATGGGTGTGGGTGGTGGGGTCATACTGGTCGCTCCAGTCCGTCCCACAAGTGCTTGAACGGATGAATGAATCGTTATTATAAAATGAGCAGCTTTTTATTTTACCCATGCTCTTCCCAGCATGCCATGCGGCAAACCCAGTATTTGCATATTTGCTGATTTTCTTCAGTGTCCAAAGACTTTTATCTATATAGTGTAGACAACATGGCAAGGGAATATTACTGAAGCCAAGTATTTCACAAAGACCCTCAATAACAACAACTGGGGTCTAACATTCACACCCCACATCAGTAAGGTATCAATGATCATTCTAGACCTAGAATTAGGTCACTTCTAATGGCAATACCATCCCAGAAACACTTTAAAAAGTGGGCACAGTCACACATCAGGTGGAGGCACCCTGAGTCACTGATTGATTTGGCTTTGGGCTACCACTGAGGGCGCTCTAAGGGGTCCCCTGCTTTTCACCTCCCTGTATTGGGTGGTTTTTCACCATATTCTGCATTATACAATGATTACTCCAGTTTTACCTTCAAATGGGGTATGTCAGGATAAAGCAGGTAGAGGTGAATTCTGTACTCCATATGATCTTCCTTCTCTGGACAGACTACCCGGAAGTATAAAATAACCTTCCCATTAATTGATTTATCTTGTTCCACAGTAGCAGTAACACAGGAAAAATTGGGATGTTTCAGTACAACAGAAGGTTTAGTACTAGTTGGGGTTTTCAAGACAGTTTTCCAATCTTTGAAGTCAAATGTAATCATTGATTGGTCTTTTAAACCTGTAAGAAAGAAATGAAGTAAAATATTATACAAGTATTCAGCTAGATGCTCATTAATAGCTTCATCTTTCAGATATAGCCAGAAATCTTCCTAGTCCCCTGGGCTGCAGCCTGTGTGCTCCTTGTTGTGTGCTGCCTGTTCACAGACTTCACCTTGCAATGAGCATTTCTTCATTGTAAGGCAGTGCAGGAGAAGATGCACACAGGATCTGCTTACCGTGTATAAAGCAAGAAGTGTTCAGAGTGGGTGATTACAGTAGGTCTGCACTTTAGGCTGGATTACGGAAATGTAACCTCAGTGTTTCCTAATATCGTGGGCATCTGTCACAAATAGTGTGGGTAATGACATGTGACTTAGATCTTTGCATAACCTGGCTAATTGGATTGCATTACTTACCCTGTGCAGCTTCCGAGTACCAGGCCTTCAGCCAAGGAGACAGCGGGGTACAATATAGCAGTAGTTCACAGTGGCTCTACAGTCTCCTCTCCAGATGGCTGAAGAGTAACCCGACCTCATTACCAGCAGGAGAGATAAAGTTGTGTAACCTTAGTTACCTTGAAGTAGTTCTTGATTGTCATCGTGACGCCAGTGTCCCGCCAGTTTGTGGGTGTGCACTAATGTGGTGATTGGATATTGTCACTATTTAATTGGATCATGGATGCTTATGGTATATGCTTGATAAAGACCATAGCAACATTGGTCGAAACATTGCGTTTTTTCTATTGTGGGCTACGATTAAAGATTCTTTTGATGAATAACATCTGGTAAGAAGATTCATTCCCATGTGCTGCCTTCCCTCCTTGTATTGACTACATTTTTTCTGTTGATGCCTGGAGTCTGGCATCTTGGTTGGCGGGCACAAAACAGTTATCCTTTTCTCTCCCACAGCTTATGCTGTTATCTGATTGCTGCAGATCCCTTTTCTATTGACTGGGAGTGTCCCGGGATAAGTGGTGAATCACCCACCCTGAATAAAGAGTAGTCCACACACAAAGTGCTTTTCCAACAAAACTGGGGACGCACGATTTTCCTTTTACTCACTATAACCTTTGATTTCTTCCCCAATACAAAATAATGCAACACTCCGTGTCTCAGAATAACTTCTGGGGTTTACATTTTTTAGCTTTTTTGAATAACGTACAGTTTCTTTCCCCAGTCACATACATCCTCAGTCGCTGTTATCTGATGGATACCTTCATTGGGACAAACACTCTTCAACTTCATGGCCTTTCAAACATATTCATATCTGTGGCTAGCTGTAGTTAGTTCATTACTGGTTTCTTTGAGTTGTGGGGGAGTGTGCGGTTCTTGTATTCTCACAACAACTCTTTCCCTGCATGTCCTGCACTCCAATCCCCGTAGGGGACAGACCTCCTATGGAAAGAGACATCATCCTGGCTCAGCTCTGGCAGGAGCAGCAGCTCATCTCTCCTCCATCTCTATTCTTCCAACTTCCTTCTTTCACATCTTGCTCCCAACTCCTCTCCACTCTCCCTCCAAACTCCTCCCCCCAACACCCAAAACACCTCAGCATGTGCAAACAGAAGCCAGGACAGACAACACACGCAACTAGACCAAACTGATACACTTCTGTTATGGCCCAAATGGGTCCTACAAAGGTGCCTTGCTTTTAAATGGAGATACTCAGTTTATGTATAATCAGCAAGGGTTAACCACTACTTAATTTGCCCTATGACAGAGCTATTAATAATATGCCAGGTGGACAGTTAATTTTGATTGGTTGCCCGCAGATTGAACTGATTGGCTGCAAGCCAGTGGAGTGATGGTTGGGAAGTTGTTGATTGTGTAGGTCTGGGGAGTGAAGAAAGAGAGGTAGGAGAGGGGAGTCGTGTCGTAGTAATAGTGAGATCGTTAGTCAGTGAGATTTCAGTCAGATCAGAACAGTAAGTGCGCAGAGAGTTTGTCAGTAAGTCGGCTGTTAAACTAGTGAACCATATAGTTAGTCAGAGTGACCATGTGAGTACTTGAGAGGAGTTAGTCAGACAAGTGAGAGAGTTAGAGAGTAAAAATTTTCAGGGGTCCATCAGAGAGAGAGAGGGTATAGAAAATGAGTTAGGATTACCAGGAGAAAAAAGATCCCTGTCAGCATTGTAGTCAGGGAGCTGCCTGAAGCTACCGGAATAGTTGTTGCATCCAGAGGTAGGCTGCAGCCTGTCACAGGAGAATCCCTGCGAGGTGGCTGAGACATGAGAGGTAAAACACAGAAATATTCATTTTACCGGGAGGAGAGGGCCCCGAAATACAGAGCAGAGCTATAATTGTGGACACCAGAGCTACGGAATACCCTCACAACCTGGGCCAAAACGAACTGGCTCACAGTTCACACCACTGAAGAGCCATTAATCCGACCCAAGGAAAACTAATAGCACTGTCATATGTTACCCCCCGTATTATCTCTATCTGTAACCTGAAGAATCCCATGTACATTATTCCTGTTAATGATACTCCCAACATGTAAAGAGAATAACCACTATTACTGAAAGGCTTGTATGTGTCCACTGATATATGATCACTACTAACAACAACACAAAGAAAGTTATTACATTTTAAACCCCGGTTCTTGTGATTTCTTAATTGCGTCACATTAAACATTCTTTTGCTAATGTAGTACTGGCGTCACGATTTACTAATAAAATCAAATCACAATAACGCCAAAAAGAGGCTGTTGTGGCTCTGTCTCAGATGACAGGGAGTCACTTCAGAGCACCTACGCAGCCCATTGGTGTCAGCACAGACAATCCTGCAATATTCAACACTCCTAAGAGTGACACACATAAAACATACAGATTCACAAGTACTGGGGGACCCTAACTCTTGGTCACTACACCTCCACTGATCCTCAGCTGTATTATACTCCAGAGCTGCACTCACTTTTCTGCTGGTGGAGTCACTGTATACATACATTATGTATCCTATACTGATCCAGAGTAAAGTTGCTCATCTTGATCAGCTGGGTGATCCAATTTTAGCTAAATTGAATTGGATGGGTTTCAACTGATTTGGGGAGAAAAGAGAAGCAGCATAATGCTTATATGCCCATGTAACATATGGTCTGTTAGCCTGTGGTGCAAATACAATTGCCTATTACTAGCCCTCTATCTTGTATATGAACAGCCATGAATGTTCAATGTATAAATGATAAGGATTGTATAACGGATTCTTATAGACTTGCTGGAGACCATGTTAATGTCAGCACATAGTGCCACCATTGTCTTGTAATTCCACCACCATTGTCTATAGAGTCTTGTGATCTATTGTCTAATTAATCATGCAAATCTATCATCATTGTCTTAAGACTGAACTGGGGCCTTATGTATATTTGAAGCTCAGTGTTGTCATTGTTTTAAAAAACAGTTTGGTTTGTCTGATCTGGTCGATTTGAATTGTCACTTCAGACAAACAACTCTGTGCATTGATATTTGCAATGCAAATATTCAAGCAATAAATCATACTTAAGTATAAAGGCCCATTTATACACAAAGATGATTGCTCAAAAGATGGCTTTTGAGCAATCATTTTCCATAATCTACTAATTGGTACTAATGCCTATTAGTACCAATTAGTACCATGTGAGTTGCTGGGAGCTGAATTTATTCAGAGGACTACGCGCTGTTCTCTGAATAAATTATCTTTGTTCTGCCGGCAGGGCTAGCAGCTGAGAACAGCTGAGGCAATGCAATCAGCTGTTCTTAGCGCTCCCCAGGCAGAGCACAGCGTGCGGTCCATCCTATCAGCTGTTCTGCTGAACGATGGATTTCAAACTGAACTGAAATCTGTCAATCAGCAGAAAAATGAGAGATGGGCACATTTAAACAAAACGTTTATTGTTCAAAAGATGGATTTTCTTTCCTTCTTCTGGCTCGCTGTTCTTTTCAGTTTGGGCCCCGTTCTGCATACAGGCATAATATTAGGGCCACAATGAGAATGTTTCTGAACATGTGAGAAACAGGGGTGTCCATTGTGGGGTGTAAATCCTCATTTTCATGTGCACTATAGAAAAAAAATGGGGGGGGGAGTAGTTTTTTTTTGTCCTCTAAATTGCATTAATTCCTGAAAAAAAAACTGTGGGGTCAAAATGCTCATGACCGCCCTCAGTGAATACATGGGGGGGAGTAGTTTTTAAAATGGGGTCATTTGTGGGGGTATCTATCATTCTGACACCTACGACCCTTTGCAATTTTGGCTTTGTGTAGGAAAATAAAGTGTTCCTCAAAATGTTAATAAGCAATGTTAAATTTGTACGTCTCCTTACTGGTAAAAAAAAACCAAAAAACAAACACTACGTTTTTCAAATGTGCGCCTAGAAAAAAATAAACAGATGGAAATATATAGCTTAGCAAAACTGTGTACAGTATACTTGCACATATTTAAGGTATTGCAGTTGAAAATGTGAGAAAAACACATTTTTTCCCAAATTTTCCCAATTATGGAATTTTTAATAAATATACACAAATTCTATTAGTATATTTTTACCATCTAAATGAAGTACAATATGTGTTGAAAAAACAATGTCAGAATCACTTGTATATGCAAAACCTTTACGGAGTTATTCTATGTTAAAGTGACACATGTCAGATTTCCAAAAATTGGCTCCATCACTAAGGCGCAAACAGGCATCGTCACTAAGGGGTTAAAATTCCTTCTAAAAATGGAGGCAAAATGCTTACTTTGCTTGATTTGTCTCCCAAAAACCGCAATAATAGTGATTTAAAAAGCTGTATGTACCCCAAAATAGTACCAATAAATCCTACAGCTCTTCACGCAAAAATCAAGCCCTAACAGAGCTCCATCCATGGAAAATTATTAAAAAAAAACTTATGGGACTTTGAATGTAACAATGTAAAAATAATGTTAAAAAAGGGTTTTTATTGTGCAAAAGTGGAAAAACTTGAAAAAAAATTATGTTTTTGAGATCATCGTAATTGTACCGACCCCTCAGAAAAAATGTATCCATGTCCAGTTTGCCATGCAAAAAACAAGCCCCTATATGGCCATGTTGACAAGAAAGTAAAAAAGTTTTGGCTTTTGAAATGTGGAGATGAAAATCGTTGCATCCTCAATGCAAAACTAGGTTGTTTCCCTAAGGGGTTAAACACAGATACTCCATTAAGGATATATTGCTATTGGGTATGAAAGATCATACACCAACAGACAACTTAAAGGAAATGTATCAGCTCAAACATGCTGTCCATACTGCCGGCATGATGTTATAGAGCCAGAGGAGTCAGGCAGACTGATATATATATAGTTTTATGGGGAAAGATACAGTTTAGCTTGTATTTTATTCATGTAATCTTTGCTCACTCTGTGCTGAACAGTCCAGTGGGTGGAGCCATCAGTGATTGTACATACAGGGAAGATTGGCAGTCATACACACATAACTGTCAACCACTGATTAAAAAATACCACGCCAACCATCCACAAGCAGAGAGCCTGGACAGAAGCGTTACACAGCTGCTTACAATGGAGATGCTGCTCTTCAGGCTCGTGGACACAAATGCCTTCCGCAAGGTGATGCTCTGTGTTAACCCAAGGTACTAGATGCACCGCCCTGTGAGTGAGAACTGGTGTTGCAGAATGCTTTCAGTGGCAGGTGTCACTTATTTACATATCGATTGCAGGTTGTACACAATCTGTACACATATCCTTAACAGCATACTGGGTCAATGTCCTGCAGGTCGGGCATGAAGCCAAAAGTGGTGGTCCGCCTTTCATGGTCAACCAAGACTGTGGGACATTCATCCATATCTACCCCCTCCTCCTGCACCTCTTCATACCACCTTTAAAACCCTCCACATTAGCACAGATATCAATATGTGTCAAAACCTTGCCTCCATACAGCGATGCATGTGGTAAAAGCCAACATGCTGTGCTAAAACCAATATGTCTAGGGGAGGGCAGCCACATGGCCAACGAGCTGTTGATGGCTCTGCAGGCCTAAGCTGACATGTGGTTAACCCCACACAATCTGAAGCCAAGTAAAGTTGTGTGTGACAATTGAGCCTTCCTTCTGGCAGCCCTAACTGGGCCATTTGCTGAACCTGGTAGTACAAGTCTTATTAAGCAAATACCCAGGTTTACATCCACTGCTGGAAAAAGACAGGAAACTGTGCTTGCACTTTTGGCGTTCACACTCGGCCACCTCTTGCCTGGCGGAGGTGCAGCAATAGTCAGGGCTATCATCTAACCATTTAATCTGTGATGTGCTTACATGGTGAAATTTCATGTTGCATGTGTGGGAGCTGACTGAGATGGTTGCCATTTTATGTGTATTTCCTGTTGTCACCTGTAAAGATTTTAAGATGGGGATGTCACTTGTGTCTCTAATCTGAACCTCTGGTGGAAGGGAACATTCCCCACAAGAATTGAAGGAGCAGTGTATTGCTTCCAAAAGCAGGTCATACTACTTTTGTTTGTCAGAAAAAGACACCAAGGCTCAAGTTAGTTAAAGCCAGAGGGCAAAAGGAATGTCTTTTTGTTAAAGGACAGGAAATGACTGGAGAGAAACACAGGAAGTAATTCTCCTATATAGCAAGTCAAGAATGAATAGAGCATGATCAGGGGAAGCTCCTCCCCAGTGAATGAGTTCACATGACTTATCAGAACACAAAAAGTTGTAATATACCTGAAAGTAACACCTTTCTGTGTTTGAATGCCCATATAAGTTTGTTCTCCTGCCTAAATAAGGCAGATGCCATGTGGAGTACACTCTATGATGATGTGTGTTTATTTGGGGAACTCCAGGCTCGTACACTAAACATATCTAATATGGCAGCCACATAGTGTATCTAATATGGAACCCACATAGTGTAGCAAATAGCGCTAACACATGTGTTGCAGGGTAAGCCAGCGGCAGAAAGCAACCACAGAGTATCAAATGGTGTATGCCATTAACAGACGCTGTATAAAGTTCGGTCACTTGATGCCCGTGGAGCGGCTGGAACAGATGATACAGGGCCTCAGGGACAATGACATGCTGCTGTCACAGGAGGAGGAAGGGATACCAATCTACAAACTATCTGGTCTGTCCGCCATTACTAAACTCTGCAGGGAGGGTGGCTTTGGGCAAGAAAGGGGGCATCTTCTCCAACACATTTCTCCACCCATGGGGAAAGTATAGAGCAGCAAGAGCAAGAGGAAAAAAAGGAAGTCGATAAAAAACAAGTCCAGTGGAAGGGGAGGGGGATACAGAACATTCTTTCCATTCATCACTAACCCCAGCTATTCTATATGGTTCACAAAAAACAGCCAGAGGACACTCTTAGGCCTGAACCCGAGGAATGTGGACAATTACCGTTAGGGAGTTTGAGGCATATGAGAATCTTTATGTTGCGGTGCTTACAGAAGGATTGTCGCATAGCCCACTTCAAAACATTAATCTATCACACAAGGCCTGAAGTCCAATACCAATTATTAGACACAGTCTCAGAGTTGAACCAAAACAAAAGGAAAAAATATTTTTCACTAAAATACAACTTTATTAATATTTATATTCAAGCACTCAAAACTAAATGATAAATAATTAACTGAGATGTGAGGCTACACGGCCATGCAGTGTCTGAAATAACAAAAAGATATTATGCTTCCAGAGCCTAAATATTATACCTTTGGCTCTAAGCACAGAGGGAGGAGAAAAGATCTTGTTTCCCGAACTCAGATATTCTGACAAGGACTCGTGTATTCATAAAGACTAGAGATGAGCGAGCACCAAAATGCTCGGGTGCTCGTTACTCGAGACGAACTTCTCGCGATGCTCGAGGGTTCGTTTCGATTAACGAACCCCATTGAAGTCAATGGGCGACCCGAGCACTTTTGTATATCGCCGATGCTCGCTAAGGTTTTCATTTGTGAAAATCGGGGCAAATCAAGAAAGTGATGGGAACGACACAGCAACGGATAGGGCAGGCGAGGGGCTACATGTTGGGCTGCATCTCAAGTTCCCATCTCCCACTATTAAGCCACAATAGCGGCAAGAGTGGGCCCCCCCCACCCAACAATTTTTACTTCTGAAAAACCCTCATTAGCAATGCATACCTTAGCTAAGCACCACACTACCTCCAACAAAGCACAATCACTGCCTGCATGACACTCCGCTGCCACTTCTCCTGGGTTACATGCTGCCCAACCCCCCCTGCACGACCCAGTGTCCACAGCGCACACCAAATTGTCCCTGCGCAGCCTTCAGCTGCCCTCATGCCACGCCACACTCATGTCTATTTATAAGTGCATCTGCCAGAGGAACCGCAGGCACACACTGCAGAGGGTTGGCACGGCAATGCAGCGACCCTCTTTAAAAGGGGCGGGGCGATAGTCCACAATGCTGTACAGAAGCAATGAGAAATCCAATCCTGTGCCACCTCCATCTGGAGCTGCACACGTGGGCATAGCAATGGGGAACCTATGTGCCACACAACACTATTCATTCTGTCAAGGTGTCTGCATGCCCCAGTCAGACCGCGTTTTTTTATAAATAGTCACAGGCAGGTACAACTCCGCAATGGGAATTCCGTGTGCACCCACAGCATGGTTGGCTCCATGGAACCCACCGGCTGTACATTAATATGTCCCATTGCATTGCCCATCACAGCTGAGGTAATAATGTCATGTTTAATGCAGGTGGTCTTCGGCCCACACTGCATGCCCAGTCAGACTGGGGTTCTTTAGAAGTGGACACAGATGCATTTACAACTCCCTGTGGACCCACAGCATGGGTGGGTGCCAGGAAGCCACCGGCGGTACATAAAAATATCCCATTGCATTGCCCATCACAGCTGAGGTAGTAATGTCATGTTTAATGCAGGTGGGCTTCGGCCCACACTGCATGCCCCAGTCAGACTGGGGTTCTTTAGAAGTGGAAACAGATGCATTTACAACTCCCTGTGGACCCACAGCATGGGTGGCTCCCTGGAACCCACCGGCGGTACATAAAAATAACCCATTGCATTGCCCATCCTAGCTGAGGTAGTAATGTCATGTTTAATGCAGGTGGGCTTTGGCCCACACTGCATGCCCAGTCAGACTGGGGTTCTTTAGAAGTGGACACAGATGCATTTACAACTCCCTGTGGACCCACAGCATGGGTGGGTGCCAGGAAGCCACCGGCGGTACATAAAAATATCCCATTGCAGTGCCCAACACAGCTGATGTAACGTCAGCTGTAATGCAGGTGGGCTAAAAATTTATTTGATTACACTGTAGGCGAGGGCCCACAAAAATTGCTGTATCAACAGTACTAATGTACATCAGAAAAATTGCCCATGGCCAACCAAGAGGGCAGGTGAAACCCATTAATCGCTTTGGTTAATGTGGCTTAATTGGTAACTAGGCCAGGAGGCAGCCCAGTTAAAATAAAAATTGGTTGAGGTGAAAGTTTCAACGCTTTAATGAGCATTGAAACGTATAAAAATTGTTTAGAAAAATTATATGACTGAGCCTTGTGGGCCTAAGAAAAATTGCCTGTTCGGCGTGATTATGTGAGGTTTCAGGAGGAGGAGCAGGAGGAGGAGGAGGAATATTATACACATATTGATGAAGCGAAAAGGTCCCCGTTTTTGATGGGGATACAGAACGATGCTTCCATCCGCGGGTGCAGCCTACGTATTGCTTAGGTATCGCTGCTGTCCGCTGGTGGAGAAGAGAAGTCTGGGGAAATCCAGGCTTTGTTCATCTTGATGAGTGTAAGCCTGTCGGCACTGTCGGTTACGCTTATCTGTGATGATTCCCCCAGCAGCACTAAACACCCTCTCTGACAAGACGCTAGCCGCAGGACAAGCAAGCACCTCCAGGGCATACAGCGCGAGTTCAGGCCACGTGTCCAGCTTCGACACCCAGTAGTTGTAGGGGGCAGAGGAGTCACGGAGGACGGTCGTGCGATCGGCTACGTACTCCCTCACCATCCTTTTACAGTGCTCCCGCCGACTCAGCCGTGACTGGGGAGCGGTGACACAGTCTTGCTGGGGAGCCATAAAGCAGTCAAGGGCCTTAAAGAGTGTTGCCCTGCCTGTGCTGTACATGCTGCCTGATCTCCGCGCCTCCCCTGCTACCTGGCCCTCGGAACTGCGCCTTCGGCCACTAGCGCTGTCGGATGGGAATTTTACCATCAGTTTGTCCGCCAGGGTCCTGTGGTATAGCAACACTCTCAAACCCCTTTACTCTTCAGGTATGAGAGTGGAAAGGTTCTCCTTATACCGTGGGTCAAGCAGTGTGTACACCCAGTAATCCGTAGTGGCCAGAATGCGTGTAACGCGAGGGTCACGAGAAAGGCATCCTAACATGAAGTCAGCCATGTGTGCCAGGGTACCTGTACGCAACACATGGCTGTCCTCACTAGGAAGATCACTTTCAGGATCCTCCTCCTCCTCCTCCTCCTCCTCTTCAGGCCATACACGCTGAAAGGATGACAGGCCAGCAGCATGTGTACCCTCACCAGTGGGCCAAGCTGTCTCTTCCCCCTCCTCCTCATCTTCCTCCTCCTCCTCCTCACCGCGCTGAGATATAGACAGGAGGGTGCTCTGACTATCCAGCGACATACTGTCTTCCCCCGGCTCTGTTTCTGAGCGCAAAGCGTCTGCATTAATGCTTTGCAGGGAACTTCTCAAGAGGCATAGCAGAGGAATGGTGACGCTAATGATTGCAGCATCGCCGCTCACCACCTGGGTAGACTCCTTAAACTTTCAAGGACCTGGCAGATGTCTGCCAACCAGGCCCACTCTTCAGAAAAGAATTGAGGAGGCTGACTCTCACTGCGCCGCCCATGTTGGAGTTGGTATTCCACTATAGCTCTACGCTGCTCATAGAGCCTGGCCAACATGTGGAGCGTAGAGTTCCACCGTGTGGGCCCGTCGCACAGCAGTCGGTGCACTGGCAGATTAAACCGATGTTGCAGGGTGGCAGCGTCCATGTGGGACTTGCGGAAATGTGCGCAGAGCCGGCGCACCTTTTCGAGCAGGTCTGACAAGCGTGGGTAGCTTTTCAGAAAGCGCTGAACCACCAAATTAAAGACGTGGGCCAGGCATGGCACGTGCGTGAGGCTGCCGAGCTGCAGAGCCGCCACCAGGTTACGGCCGTTGTCACACACGACCATGCCCGGTTGGAGGCTCAGCGGCGCAAGCCAGCGGTCGGTCTGCTCTGTCAGACCCTGCAGCAGTTCATGGGCCGTGTGCCTCTTATCTCCTAAGCTGAGTAGTTTCAGCACGGCCTGCTGACGCTAGCCCACCGCTGTGCTGCCACGCCGCGCGACACCGACTGCTGGCGACGTGCTGCTGCTGCTGACACATCTTGATTGCGAGACAGAGGTTGCGTTGGAGGAGGAGGAGGGTGCTTTAGTGGAGGAAGCATACACCGCCGCAGATACCACCACCGAGCTGGGGCCCGCAATTCTGGGGGTGGGTAGGACGTCAGCGGTCCCAGGCTCTGACTCGGTCCCAGCCTCCACTAAATTTACCCAATGTGCCGTCAGGGAGATATAGTGGCCCTGCCCGCCTGTGCTTGTCCACATGTCCGTTGTTAAGTGGACCTTGCCAGTAACCGCGTTGGTGAGGGCGCGTACAATGTTGCGGGAGACGTGGTCGTGCAGGGCTGGGACGGCACATCGGGAAAAATAGTGGCGACTGGGAACTGAGTAGCGCGGGGCCGCCGCCGCCATCATACTTTTGAAGGACTCCGTTTCCACAACCCTATACGGCAGCATCTCCAGGCTGATAAATTTGGCTACGTGCACGTTTAACGCTTGAGCATGCGGGTGCGTGGCGGCGTACTTGCGCTTGCGCTCAAACACTTGCGCTAGCGACGGCTGGACGCTGCGCTGACAGACATTGGTGGATGGGGCCGAGGACAGCGGAGGTGAGGGTGTGGGTGCAGGCAAGGAGACGGTAGTGCCTGTGTCCTCAGAGCGGGGTTGGATCTCAGTGGCAGGTTGGGGCACTGGGGGAGAGGCAGCGGTGCAAACCGGAGGCGGTGAACGGCCTTTGTCCCACCTTGCGGGGTGCTTGGCCATCATATGTCTGCGCATGTTGGTGGTGGTGAGGCTGGTGGTGGTGGCTCCCCGGCTGATCTTGGCGCGACAAAGGTTGCACACCACTGTTCGTCGGTCATCTGCACTCTCAGTGAAAAACTGCCAGACCTTAGAGCACCTCGGCCTCTGCAGGGTGGCATGGTGCGAGGGGGCGCTTTGGGAAACAGTTGGTGGATTATTCGGTCTGGCCCTGCCTCTACCCCTGGACACGGCCCTGCCTCTTGCAACCTGCCCTGCTGCTGCCCTTGCCTCCCCCTCTGAAGACCTGTCCTCAGTAGGCGTAGCAAACCAGGTGGGGTCAGTCACCTCATTGTCCTGCTGCTCTTCCTCTGAATCCTCTGTGCGCTCCTCCCTCGGACTTACTGCCCTTACTACTACCTCACTGATAGACAACTGTGTCTCATCGTCATCGGCCTCCTCACCCACTGAAAGGTCTTGAGACAGTTGCCGGAAGTCCCCAGCCTCATGCCCCGGACCCTGGGAACTTTCCAATGGTTGGGCATCAGTCACGATAAACTCCTCTGGTGGGAGAAGAACCACTGCTGCCCAATCTGAGCAGGGCCCGAGAACAGTTCCTGGGAGTCTGCCCGCTCCTCAGAATGTCTCATTTTCATGGAGTGAGGAGGCTGGGAGGAAGGAGGAGCAGCAGCCAGAGGATTCTGAGTTGCAGCAGTGGACGGCGCAGAACTGTGGGTGAACGATAGATTGCTGGAAGCACTTTCTGCCATCCACGACAGGACCTGCTCACACTGCTCATTTTCTAATAAAGGTCTACCGCGTGGACCCATTAAATGTGCGATGAATGTGGGGACGCCAGAAACGTGCCTCTCTCCTAATCCCGCAGCAGTCGGCTGCGATACACCTGGATCAGGAGCTCGGCCTGTGCCCACACCCGGACTAGGGCCTCCGTGTCCTCGGCCGCGCCCACGTCCTCTAGGCCTACCCCTACCCCTCAGCATGCTGTATTACCAGTAATGCAGAAACAGAACGCTGTAATTAAATGTGCCGCTTATTGGCCTGTGGTTGGAGGCTGACTTCGCTTACGGAACGCCAGGAAATAATTTGGCGCAAGCCTGCTGTAACACCTAGCTGGCTGCGTATGATTTTGTAGAACTACTACACCCAGCACACACAGACCCAGAACACTGAGCACAGTGACAGGCAGGCCAAATAGATTTTGTGCCCAATATTTTTTAGAAAAGGCCCACTGCCTATATTCAATCAATAATATGTCTTCTGTCCCTGCCTCCACACTTCTGTCCCTGGAGTATTACTGCAGGGCGCAATGCTCTGCACAGCCGATATACCAGAAAAAAAAAAAAAGTGCAACACTGCAAAAAGCAGCCTCCACAGTACTGCACACAGTTAGATGTGGCCCTAAGAAGGACCGTTGGGGTTCTTGAAGCCTAAAATACTCCTAACGCTCTCCCTGCCTAAGCACTTCTGTCCCTGGAGTATTACTGCAGGGCGCAATGCTCTGCACGGCCGATATACCAAAAAAAAAAAAAAAATGTGCAACACTGCAAAAAGCAGCCTCCACAGTACTGCACACGGTTAGATGTGGCCCTAAGAAGGACCGTTGGGGTTCTTGAAGCCTACAATAACTCCTAACACTCTCCCTATAGCAGCTCCAACACGATAGCACTGTCCCTCAGCTATGTCAGAATGCATCTGTGGCGAGCCGCGGGAGGGGCCGATTTTTATACTCGGGTGACACCTGATCTCGCCAGCCACTCACTGCAGGGGGGTGGTATAGGGCTTGAACGTCACAGGGGGAAGTTGTAATGCCTTCCCTGTCTTTCAATTGGCCAGAAAAGCGCGCTAACGTCTCAGAGATAAAAGTGATAGTAACCCGAACATCGCGTGGTACTCGTTACGAGTAACGAGCATCTCGAACATGCTAATACTCGAACGACTATCAAACTCGGACGAGTACGTTCGCTCATCTCTATTCAGGACGTGCCAAGCCACACCGTGATTTTTTTTTTTTTTTTTAATATATAAACTATACAACACTCTGCCTGCCGCAGCCTGGGGGCCATGCCCGCTCCACCAGTCCGTGCCCAAAGTTCAATGTTCGGGATGCGCCAGGCTACGACTCAAGGCGTTAATCCCACTCCCCCCAACACCCCACCCAACCTAACTACTACCCAGAACGTGAATATATACATATACTAACCAATACACATGACATACACGATATATATTAACATAACCTGAAAGCCTAAGGTCAGCTTACCTGCAGCCTTACTTCACTCCATCTTGCCCAAACCAAAACAAAAAGCTTCATGGTGCACTCACAGCCCCCCACCAGGATTAGAGGGGATAAGCAGGGCACAGACATCACAAAGTACTATCCCTTGCATTTTTTTTTTAAAAGGTCTCCCTATTCTTTTCCTAATTTGCCCTAGACTGTCCTTAATCTGTCCCTCAGTCTGACCCTTCATAGAAACTGCCCCTGCCCTATCCCTCCTCTCTACCTATCCTGTCCCTCCTCTCTCCCTACTCTGCCCCTAGAAAATTAAGAAAAGACTGTCCCTAACGAAATACAAGCCCTCTCCATAGGAGAGAAGCCTTAGATGTGCCCAGCCTCTCATACTCCACAGAACGTATATCTTCACCAGGTCACCCAGGATGTTCCTGCATACCGTATCCACGAGGAGGACTTTCAGTTCCGTCGAGATTAAACACCGTGCACTCCAGATGTGGAACCTGACCACTAGGCTAACTAGAAATAAAGTGCAGTGGTCCCTGCCACCAAGACCTCTGAAGGCTCCATAATCCCACTCCGCATAGGAGAGGTGTGCCAGCTGAGGCCAGCCTATGGAGACCCCTACCCGTTGGTATACCTCTGTATTAAAGGGGCACTGAAGCAGGAAATGCTCCATGCTTTCCAGCACGTCGCTGCACTCCGGACGGGGGCAACCCCTATCCACCAGAGGCCTGCTCTTCAAGTTACCCCTTACATACAGTCTCCCGTGAAAGCAGTGCCAAGCCAAGTCCCAAAACTTCAAGGGGACCCAGGGTGAATTCAGTAAATGTAACCCTCCCTCCAGGTCCTGACTTGGGCAGTCCTTGAGCACCAGGGGCTCAACAAATGGGTCAACAAAACTCTTTCATCGAGGAACCTCCTCGTTAGAGTCCTGATCTCCCACATCCCCAGACCCCACCGGCGTATCACCTTCAGAACCAAAGTAGCGTAAGCCGGGAGATATCCGTGCTGCGTGCGAAGGTCCTTCACTCACCCTCCTGTCTCCCATTCCTTGAAGAAAGGCTGAAGCCATCCCCGGCAGGAGTAGACCCACGGAGGAGCCCTCTCTTGCCAGAGGTTGCCTATGTTGATCTTAAAAAAGGTGTTTACAAGAAACACCACGGGGTTGACCATAGAAAACCCCCCTAGTTTCCTTGTGCGGTATGTAACATCTCTCCTGATCAGGTTCAACCTATTCCACCACAACATTAGGAAGAACAGGTTATAGACCCGGGTCCAGAGAGGTTCTGGCAAAATGCATACGCTGCCCAGGTAGATGAATAACGGGAGCAGGTATGTTTTGATCAGACTAATTCTTTCCCGAAGGATCAAAGACCAACCCTTCCACTGATTAAGTTTGTGAGTTGCACCATCCAGCCTGTCCACCCAATTTTGCATGGGGTAATCCCTCTGGCTGAATTTGATGCCAAGTACTTTTGCTGAAGTTTGTGGCACCGGAAGGGAGTCCGGGAGATCAAACGCAGGATCCCCCCTTCCTAACCAGAGACTTTCACACTTATCCCAGTTGACCATAGACCCGGAAGCTTCCGAGTAGCGATCCACCTCCGACACCACAAACTCTGCCTCCTCTCTCTCTCAAGGACACGAAGAGCGTGACATCATTGGCATACGCCACTGCCCTATAGTAGCCTCCGGCACTGCCTGGTCCATCCCAACCCTTGCTATAGGTCCACAATCAACCCTCCTAAGGAAGGGATCTATCGCAAACACATACAATAGGGGACTTAGAAGACAGCCCTGACGGATGCCGGACCCCACTTCAAAAGGGCGGCTGGGCCAACCATTCACCAGCGGGAAAGTCTCAGCCCCTACATATAATGTTCGCAGCCAATCAACAAACCCCACTGGCAGGCCGTATCTCACAAGGACTGACCAGAGGTACTCATTATTAACCCGATCAAATGCTTTGGCCTGATCCAAGGACAGCAACTACCCCTCCCAGTGACCAGCCCTACCCTGCTCCACTGCCTCCCGGACACCGAGAACAGCACTAAAGGTGCTACGGCCTGGAACAGAGCAATGCTGGGCCCCCGAGAGGAGCCGGGGTGCAAACTTCACCAGCCGATTAAGCAGCACTTTTGACAGAACCTTCCTGTCCATATTGAGAAGCGCTATGGGACGTCAGTTCTCAATACGGCTCGAATCTTTACCCTTTGACAGAATGATCAAAGCTGACCTCCTCATTCACTTTGGCAGAGTGCCCGAGGAAAGACACTCATTGAATACCTCAGTCAAGAGAGGACTCAAGGGGTCCTTGAAGGTCTTGTAATACTCGGATGTTAATCCATCCAGACCTGGTGACTTTTTGAGGCGGAGCCCATCAATCGCCAATCTTACTTCCTCTACTCTGATCTCTTCTGTCAAAACACCAAGAGAGGTGTCTACCCCCAGCTCAGGGACAGTTTCAGCCAGGAAAGCCGACATCACTTCCGAATCTAGATCCCTCTTTCCCAAGAGTTGCGAGTAGTATGATCTGACGACGTCCAGAATCCCTGATCTGGATCGATTCAGGGACCCCGTACTGTCAATCATTCCAGTGACCACTTTACTATTCACTGACATCCTACAGTTTCTATAAGGGTCGGGCGAGCGGTACTTCCCGAAATCCCTCTCAAAAACCAAGGATGCGTGTCTGTCATACTGGCACGTCTTGAGTAAAGATTTCACTCTGGAGATCTCCTCGCAGCTACCTCCAGTCGAAACGAGATGTTTGAGTTTCCTCCTCAGGCCGTTGTACAGTCCTTTGAGGATTTTCTGCAGAGTGATGGGAAATGTTCAAGAGGAGGGCAGCGAGATTCTTCCATGAGCTCTCCAACCTCAGATGCCTGGACTGTCTTATCTCTGCTTCCTCCAGGAGTGATGAATTCAGTCTCCACAAACCTCTACCCATCCGGGGGGCCTCTGTAACATTCAGAGAAAATAATATTAGACAGTGGTCGGAGAATTCCACCTCAACAACGGACACTGGTGAAGAGATGGCTTCCTCCTTCAAATAAAACTTGTCTATTCTAGACCTGCTCTGACCCCTATAAAAGGTGAATCCCTCGTGGCCTGGGGTGTGCCGGATGTGGACATCCATCAGGCGAGCCTCGCTAGCTACACTATTAAGTGCGATGCCATGAAAAGCCAACCGCCTGTCTCCAGAGCCTCCCCTATCACGGGCTCTTGTGACTGTATTAAAGTCACCTCCAAAGACAACTTGGAGGCTGGTAAAAAGGTAGGGCTTGATCCTCATAAAGAGACTCTTCCTGTCCTTTTTTGACTGGGGACCATAGATGTTTACAAGTCTCAATTCCTGTCCCTTCATGAGGACATCTAGAATCAGGCACCTTCCCATTACTAATTCAATAACTCGTCGGCATTCAACCGCTGCGGTAAAAAGGACCGCCACTCCGCTATACGGCTCGGCCGCAAGAGACCAGTAGGAAGGGCCGGACCTCCACTCCCTTTTTGCTTTATGTAAGGCTGTCACATTGGACAGCCTGGTCTCCTGCAAAAATAAAATGTCGGCTTCAACGCAGCCGAGAAAATCAAAGGCCGCAAATCTAGCCGTATCCGACTTAATGCTGGCAACATTAATCAATTCCAGCGTCAGCGGAGTGGGTGCCGCCATCATGAGTGATTAAATTAGATGGCTTTCTTCCTCACACCCGCTTCTTCGGGGTCGGAGGAAAGCCCCTTGCTTCTTTTTTTAGACATGGATGTGTCCATAGCAGGGGATCCCCCGACCCCATCGTCCTTGTTTCCAGGCTCCAGAGTAGCCCCCTCCCCGAAAGGAACTATGCCTCCACAAGGAGGAGACTCAGCGCCCCCCGTTGACCCTTTCTTTGCCCCAGGCACCTTGCCCTTTGCTTCCCCCTCAGAGGAGGAAGAGATGTCTCGAAGGGCCCGGTACCTATTGGAGAGTCCAACTGCAGACGAGCAGGCTTCTCCTTCTAGTACTCGGCCCGGGGTGGGAGAAGATCTTGAATCCCCACTTCACTTTCTCCTAGTGGCACCAAGCTTACGCTGTTTCTCTAACCACCTCTTTCCTTCCTCATCCACACTCTCATAGTGGGAGGAATCTGAAGAGTTGATCTTTCCCTCCTCCCTCTGGATCCTCCTGTCCTCTTCGCTGTCCCTCAAAGCCTCAACCGCAAAATTTGCTTCAGGAACAGGGGCCACCATTGATCCACCTGCTGTGGGTGCTCCTGTCAGCTCCCTGCTCCGTCTGCATTTGTCCTGACGCCTCTGCTCAGCAGGCGTCTTTTGCTGGTTCTTTCCTGGCTCCTGAGCTCCCCCACCTCTGCTAGTTCCCTCACCCCTGGAGGCCGCACCATGGCCCCCATCCGTAGGGGCTGAGACCGCATTCGCAAAGGAGCATGGACAGTGACTGAATGGGTGACCGAGATCACCACACGGGTTACACCTAATCTCCACACAGGAGGCGGCTAGATGACCCACACCCCCACACAGAGCGCACTTCAAGGTCTTACAAGAGGCGCTCAAGTGTGAGGGGTCGCCGCACCTGTAGCAGAGCTTTGCTGCCCCTGGTAAAATGCCAGGATACGATCCCTGCCGAGGAAAGCTGCAGATGGAATGTGAGCCATTGAGTTACCTGAACACTTCAGCTTGACCATAAATGTCCAGGCCCCGGACCAGATGCCGTGCTCGTTCCTGTTCTTTCTGGGCATGTCCGTCACCTCTCCATATCGACCGAGCCACGTCATTATATCAAAACAAGAAAGCGACTCATTACGACTCAAAACGGTCACTTTCTTGACTTTGTTCTGGCGAGACACCACCTGGACGGCAAAGTCGCGCCAGCCGGGCTCGCTTTTCATCAGCTCATAATTCCCCCAGAAGTGTTCTAGACCCTCTGGGTGAACGAAACTGATATCAAACTCAGACATGCCGTAGGGATGGATCAGGGTAAAGATGTCAACTGCCCTGAAGCCCATCTTTAGCAGAAGCTCCACTACCCTCGCCCAAGGGGGGCATGCATCATTGCCTCTCCAACAAAGACGGACCACATTCCTACGACTGACGTCCTGCCCGGATGTCGGTAGGGACCATACGGTGTCCCCCCTTTGCTCTCGGAAGGCCCCTAAACCGTGTCTCTCTGTCCAAAGAGATAGGTTCACCTCTCTTTCTCCAACTGTGATTGAACTCTCCCCCTTCCGTAGAGCCCCCAGGAGGCGCTGTTGCAAGACGCCCTCTCTAGAGCCTGGAGACAAGGAGGACCCCTCCCCTCCAGCGGCGACACTGGCATAACTCCTCCCAGCTGTTGTCGCCGCCGGAGGGGCAACTGGAACCTGTGATACACCCTGACTATCCGCAGAACCTGTGCCTATATGTACAATAGGTGCCCCTGTGCTAGGAACAGTAGCTGCAGCCCGTACCTTTGAGTGCGTCGGAGCATCAAACACGTGGGCTGCACCAGAAACATCCGCACCTTTCAAACCAATACCCTCTGGACCAGACTTGGGGTTACAAGCGGGTTTTGTTTTGGCCTTGGCAGACCTGGGGGGGTGGCACCGCTGCCCCATCTTGCGCAGCTGCAACCACCGTAATGACCCCCCATGGTCAGCACTCTGCATTCTGGCGCTTTTAATATTTTTATTTTTGCCTTTTCCTTTACTTTTGCCAGCAGCCTCCACATCACTGGGTGCCTGGGACCTAGACTGGGACCTAGACTGAGGGACCCCTGCAGACCGACCTTTTGCACGGGGGACCCCCGATCCCGACCCCGCAGCACCCTCCGCATCACTGGCCTTACTTGCGCAGGCAGTTCCGCCATTGCCATAATCTTTTGCCACCTTGCCTTGTCCTGTGCTGGCCGCCCTGCTGGCTGTTTCTGTCACTACACTAACTGAAACAGGGACAGAGGAGCCGGCCAGTTTAATTCCTTTATCCCCGTTCCCATATTCAAAACCCACTGCAGAGTCTGAAACCGGGGTTCTCAGGGTGGGGGTGCCCTGATCAGACTTTGCAGCCAAACCAGCACCCCCCGTCACATACACATACTTTTCCTGTACTAGGTTTTTTTTTTCCCCTTTTCTTCGCCTTGATTTTCACATCCTCTTCTGGTAAATCACCACCAAACTGAAGGCCGCTCATATTAGGGGGGATTTCAACAGCCGTATCTGCTGCATTATCAAAGCGCCCCAATCGCTTTTATCTTCCTCCGGATCCGAATCCCCGGAGATTGGAGGCAGCGCTACCTGCTCCGGCTGGAGGCTGCTGGTGGTTGTAGTGCCACTCTGGGTCTGCTCTCCTGAGCAGACAGGCTGCTCCCTCAGAGTATCCTGGTAGGTGTCCTCCTCAGAACTGTCACCACTGCTGTCCCCATCGCTGGAGTGATCAGCCTCCTTGTGACCACTGTCTCCTGACGCCATTTTGGAAAATCTATCACTGTTAAGTAATTTTTCCCTAAAGGGACCACTTTGCTCTAGAATCTTGTCCCTCTCTTCCTTGCACCTTTGTATGCAGTCCTTAAAGTCCTGTATGGACTTGCTGATTGCATCTTTGTTTCTTTTAGCGCAGTCTGGTCCTTCAGCAACCTTGCCGACCGCAGCTTCTCCTTCTGAAGGATGATTTCTTTCCCCGCACGCTCATAATCCGCCATGCTGGTGGCCAGACGGGAGGCAAGCTCTACCACAGACTCCCCTTTCTGCCTGTTGCTCCATTGCAGCTTACCTCCTTTGCCAAGCAATTGGCTGCGAGTTTGACTGCGGGTCATGATCTCACTTCCGGCGCTATCAGATGCGGCTGCACCTACCTGTTGGGCCATGTCACTGCGCCTGCAACCTAGACCCTCTCTTTTCGCAGCTTTCCCAACTGCTCCGGCTTTCTTAGTTGTTGCTGCTGAGACCACGTATGCCGCCATCGCCGCTGATGGTGTTGTCGCTGCCTTCTCAGCACTTGCCCCCCCGACCGAAGCCGGGGGGGGGGGGGGGAGGTGCGGGACTCCATAGAAAAAGAAGCCCAGCTACATGCACTGATCCTGGGATCCAAAACAAGCTTCCTGCTGGGACTGCAACCACACCCTGGTTCTCTGAGGAGCTCCAACAAACCACACCTTACTCCAGGGCTGCACTCACTATTCTGCTGGTGGAGTCACTGTATACATACATTACTTATCCTGTACTGCTCCTGAGTTACATCCTGTATTATACTCCAGAGCTGCACTCACTATTCTGCTGGTGGAGTCACTGTGTACATACATTACTTATCCTGTACTGACCCCGAGTTACATCCTGTATTATACTTAAGAGCTGCACTCACTATTCTGCTGGTGGAGTCACTGTATACATACATTACTTATCCTGTACTGCTCCTGAGTTACACCCTGTATTATACTCTAGAGCTGCACTCACTATTCTGCTGGTGGAGTCACTGTATACATACATTACTTATCCGGTACTGCCCTGAGTTACATCCTGTATTATTCTCCAGAGCTGCACTCACTGTTCTGCTGGTGGAGTCACTGTGTACATACATTACTTATCCTGTACTGCTCCTGAGTTACATCCTGTATTATACTCCAGAGCTGCACTCACTATTCTGCTGGTGGTGTTACTGTGTACACATAAGCTCCTCTAAAGTAAAGCCCTGGACCGCACTGCATTTTGGGAGAGTATACTGTACAGTGTCTAATGTGCATGAATCTACTTTTCTGAATGTAATTCATTAGCTGAACACACTGAACAAGGAGTAAATAGTGGGAGATGATCATCATCAGTATTGTGTCAGCAGCTCCAGATGTGACTGGCATATAAGAAAAGATCAGCGCAAGTTACTCAACTTATCACTTCTACACCAATTATGTTTAGCTGTAAACTGTAAAGCTGCTGCGTGCCGGTCGGACATAAACCCCATTTATGATTCCCAGCAATGGAAACACGTCTAACAAGTCAGACCTCATCTGGAATACTGTGTCCAGTTCTGGGCACCGCACTTTAAAAAAGACAAAGACAAATTGGAGCAAGTTCAGAGAAGAGTTACCAAGATGGTGAGCGGTCTGCAAATCATGTCCTATGAGGAACGGTTAAAGGATCTGGGAATGTTTAGCTTGCAGAAGAGAAGGCTGAGAGGAGACTTAATAGCTGTCTACACAAATCTGAAGTGCTGTCACAGTGCAGAGGGATCAGCCCTATTCTCAACTGCACAAGGAAAGACTAGAAGCAATGGGATGAAACCAAAAGGGATGAGACACAGATTAGATAGTAGAAAAAACTTTCGGTGAGGGTGATCAATGAGTGGAACAGGTTACCACAGGAGGCGGTGAGTTCTCCTTCAATGGAAGTCTTCAAACAAAGGCTGTACAAATATCTGTCTGGGATGATTTAGTGAATCCTGCACTCAGCAGAGGGTTGGACCAGATGACCCTGGAGGTCCATTCCAACTCTACCATTCTATGATTCTATAAACAAGAAAAGTGGCAACAGGAATAAACTGTGTAACTTACCGTCCGGACATATATAAAGTGGTAAGTGGACCGCTGAAACAGTGCCAGAGTCACCCTGTTCATTGACTGTGGGCCCCAATAATTCATAATCGTTCTTCTGGTTCAGGTTCATGTAGTCAGTCCCAGACTGCACTGAACATTCAATAATCACTTTGGTTTCCACCTCAATCCTTAAAGAGATGAGATCCCGTAAAACTGAAGTCAGCTCTTTATTTTATACAGTAATAATGTATACAGTAATATTACTAAAAATACAAACAAATTTGAGCAATAATTGTTCAGTATGAATGCGAAAACAATCACTCATCATTAGCGGTTGTGTAAGCTCACTTTTCAGCCATCTTAAAAAAGTCTGCTAGCTCACAGGCTTTTCATTCCGTATAAACACTCCCGACTCAGCGCTTCACATAGGAGGTGAAGCGCTGAGCAAGAAGCGAATGAGAAGCCGGAGATCCAGTGGCAACTCTTTCTGTTTAAATACTCTGCACAAGCGCTAAAGACTTTAGCGGTGACATTCGTGCCTCTGCAGTCGTCCAAAAGACTGACGGCCCATGTAAAAGCACCTTAACCCCTTAGTAACCACCCCATAGACTTTTTACGTCCTACTTTAGTAAAGTTTAATCACCAGGGCTCTATAAACACGCTCTGCGGATTAAAGCCCTGTGGGCTGTGGACATGACAGCTCCGTGCTGCCAGTTAACAGAGGTAGCCGACAACCTGGAGCTATCATGGGGAGCTGCGAGAAGCCCCCCAGTCACGCAATTGCCGGTAATTGCATAAAAGTGAATAAAAAGTAAATAAAAAGTTAAAGATTTAGCTCCCCTCATGGATCGGTTCCATTAGGGCAGCCAAAAATACTTACCCCCGTCCTCCGCAATGTCCCGTGGGGTTCTGGATTCCCGCTCCCGACAGCATCTTCTATGCATGCGCACCAGATGTCATACGTCGAGTGTGTACACACAAGGGCGCAGCCCGGGAAATTTAAAATGTCTCTGGCTTCCAGCTAGCATGTGCAGCCCAGAACAGAGAGATATCACCGGGAGCCGCTGTATGCCGTTTCTGGTCACATGATTGCTGTTATCCAAAGTGTGAGAAAAAAAAAGTGTGAGAAAAAGAAAAAAAAAAGTTTTAACAATTGAAGTTTCATCTCTCCTCTTGGATCATATCTGTGAGGGGAGATAAAATTAAGTACCTAAGGTCCCTGGATTGCCAGTGTAATTTAAAATCTCCATGCTCCTGGCTACCAAACATAGCTGAGAGCTTTGAGATTTCACGGTCCACAACAGATATGTTTCTGAACACAGGACATGGGGATCTATTTTTAGATGTAAATACTCATTTTGATGTGCCCTATAGAAAAAAATCCTGTCTTTAAAACGACATCTTTGCAAAAATATGACTTTTTTCTCCTCTAAGTTGCAATAATTCCTGAAAAGAAACCGCATTGTGCACTTTTCGTCTGAACAAGGATTTTAAGCTTAAAATCCATCCTGTAGCTGCGTGTAAATGGGCCTCCAGTCGACACTGAACATTTAGCTTGCAGTCTGGCTCCCTGCATTCTACCAGGGTCTATGGTGATTGAGCCGCCCTGCAGTTTATCAGATGGAGCATTCTTGGATTACTTTTCTGTGAGTTATGCGTTTGTACATTTTTTCTCTCACTTCTCACCTTCATCTTCAGGCCAGGGATTGTGAAATCCCCACCTTCTGGAAGCGCTGGCTGGGACTTGCTGATGATTAGCTAATCACAACCAGCGCTCGATGAATGGCTATGATTGAACCAATTACAGCCATTTATCGAATGCTGGCTGTAATTGGCTAAGCATCAGCCAATCACAGCCAGCGCTTCCAGGAGGCAAGGTTTTTTCAATCCCCGGCCAGAAGAAAAGATGATGATCAATGCCAGGGGCCCGGGGAGAAGATGCGGCTGGGCTGTCTAAGGTGATGTATGTGTATTTTTTTTTTTTCTTCTTCAGCTATGGCTTATTTTCGGGAAAGGGCTTATATTTCAAGCCTCCCCTGAAAATCCTCACATGTGGTGCTACAAAGTCACGGTATCACCGAGAGAAACAGCAGCAACATCGCATGGACCAGCAATGTGATATGTCTGCGATTTTCTCGCGGCGATGCCGTGTTGCCCGTGTGAATGAGGCCTTAGGAAGGCACCTACAGATGGGATTGGTTCTTTGTCTTTCGCTGCGTCTTCCTTCAGTTGATGTTCCAAGACAGATGAGGTTTATGGGATGTAAGTATATTCATGTGTAATGTGAATGTGTTCATGGATGTCTCTGGGTGATATCAGTATTTAGTCTTTGCCTAAGAAATATGGTAAAAGTGTACGGAATATAAACTATTTAATGTATCTTAGTTTGACTATTACCTATTTTATATAACTTTGTTCAATTCTTATCTTATTAATAAAATTGTGTTTATATTAACCCATATGTCCTCCTTTATAGCCACATCAGAATTTGTTGCCTTTCAATTTGGCAAAACAAGACATCAGACATCATTCATCTGATAAAGGGCCGCAAACGAAGCTCCACACAGCATGCATGCACAAAGGAGAATGACCAGCACCCACTAAGGGCGGGGCTGGAATATATACACTTAGGAAATGGCTGATTGGCTGCCCAGGGAAAACCCCTCCCTGTCAACCAATCAAGCCATTTACCACATGTAATATATTGTAGCAGAGACAAGAAGAAGGGAATACTAAATGGACCTTTTTCAGACCGGAAACCGTAAGGGAATTTTGACTGATGTCAACACATGTTCTGTACTTCATAGAAAATCTGTGGTGGTGAGCTAGGCATGCCTTATGGGTTATTCTCCTCCTACCACTCACATGGCTTTGCTTACCCCTTCCTACAACTGTTCCCCCAACATGCTGCTGGTTTGGGCCCATCTACAACTTAAAACCACTTTGGGTTCCCAATCTAACCCTGCTTACACTTGGTTAGTATTTGGTAGAATTACTTGAGTCACACACTTCAGGATGCCTTCCACAAGCTTCTCACAATAATTTGCTGACAGACCTGTGTAATGAGTCCAGTTTTTCATCCTCCTTGCTTGCACACACTTTTTCAGTTTTGCCTATACATTTTCTAAGGGACTGAGGTCAGGGCTTTGTGATGGCCGTTCCATTACCTTCCCTTTGTCATGACTTTGGAAGTATGTTGGGGGTTAATATAGGCTTTAACTTCCTGACTGATGTCTTGAGACATCATTTGCCTGCCTCATAGTGGCAAATGATGTTTGTAAGGTGCGCCAGTCTTTCCTGCAGCAGAGTGCCACACAACATGATGCTGCCACACCCAGTATCACATTTAGTGTGGTGCTGTTTGGTCCTCCCATTCTTCCTCGATACATAACAATGGTCAATATGACTAAACACTTCTATCTTTGTTTCATCAGTCCACAGGACAGTTCTCTAAGTAGTAAGATCTTTGTCTGCATGGGCAGTTGGCTTTTTTATAGCGGTTTTGAAGTAGTAGCTTCTTTAGTGGTGAGCAGCTTTTAAAGGGGTTGTCCCGCGACAGCAAGTGGGGGTTCAGCACTTCTGTATGGCCATATTAATGCACTTTGTAATATACATCGTGCATTAAATATTGGCCATACAGAAGTTATACACTTACCCCCTCCCGGTGCTGGCGTCCCCGTCTCCATGGCGACGACCAAACTTCTGCTCTGGTCGCCGCAATAGTCGCACTTGCGCAGACAGGAATCCTCTTCTGGATGGTCCGGGCTCACGAGCTGTGTCCTGGCTCCTCCCCCTACTCAGCGTCATCGCGTAGCTCCGCCCCCATCACATGGTGCCGTTCAGCCAATGAGGTGGATGTAATCGGCAGTGGAGCTCAGACTGGAGAAGAACATCTACGGTGCACCATGGGAGAAGACCCGCAGTGCACCATGGGAGAAGACCAGCGGTGCACCTTGGGAAATGACGGCGGCCATCTTGGAAGAAGATTTTTATAACTTCATAAAACAGTTCATGGTGAGCAGAAACGCTCTAAAAACCGATTTACATGGGTAGTTTGTGATGCTTGCTTAACACGGGGGACTGGGGTGTGAAAATTTTTTCGTTTTGGCCGCGGGACAACCCCTTTAAGGTCCTATCAATATAGGACATATTTTACTGTTACATGAGTTAATCAGTTATTAAAAAGCAAACGGGGTGGGGCTGTAAGGAGATGCAGGGATAGGGGTCGCAATAAGCAGGGTGGACGTTGTGGGGAGTCATAGAGAAGGGCAGGGGGACTAAGTCAGGAGATTTGGTATGCCTCCCTGAAGAGGTGCATCTGAAATTTCGTGCACAAGGAATAGTCTGGATACCTTGGGATAGAGTGTTCTTGAGGATGGGTGCTGCTCTGGTGAAGTCCTGTAGGCGAGCATGTGAGGTTCGTATTACAGGGGTGTTTAGTCTGAGTGTGTTAGCGGATCGGAGTGTGCGGGATGGGTGGTGTACGGACAGGAGGGAGGCGATGTATGGTGGCGCGGGGTCATGGAGAGCTTTGTGGGTGAGAGTGAGGAGTTTAAATTTAGTTCTGCAGTGACGGGCATAGTGCAGAAGCGTCTGAGAAATGGCTGGATAAAAATATGAGCCTAGCTGCCGCGTTTAGTATGGATTGGAGAGGGGAGAGTTTGGTGCGGGGAAGGCCAATGTATAGCGAGTTGTAGTAATGGAATCGGGAGTTAATGATTGCATATACACATATATACTTATGGTGAAGTTTGTATTAGTACACTTAAATATGCACAGCACAAAAAAGTAAAACAGAGCAAACAGTACATTATTGTTGCGGCTTGTCGGTCGTGACAGCGTCATGGCATGGTGGCCTCGACGCAGGCTCAGACCTGTTGTCCTGCTGTGCAGGGCAAGGGTTAATGTACATTGTGTGGAGACTGCTGGTTGCTGTCTCTCTATGCTACATGGGTGCATGATGACTATTAGTCATTCCTGGGAGAAGGTTGGAGGTGTGGTTCTCTAGTTGCTCTTCCGATCAACAGGTGTGGAGAGCTTTATATTCTTAGCCCTCCCTGTACTCCCCGCTGCTTATTCAGTTCTCTAGAGGAGAGGCTGGAGCCTGGTGATCCTATATACTGGGTGAATTGCTCCTTATCCAGATAACTGCTGCGGTATCCTGGCAGTTGTATTTCTGTTACCTTTATTGTATTGCTTTGCGGTGTCAGTTCATCTCTTCAGGGTTTCCTATAGGGATAGTCAGGGCCCAAAAAGAAGAAGACAGTGGGGCTGTCCTTACCAGAAGAATTCCTCCACTTTCAGGCAGGGAGCCTTCACCTCCCTGTTTGGTTAGGTACAGGCTTCTATCTTCCTGGAGTGGTGCTCACTGTCCTGCATAGCGTGGTGCACTACTATTACCAGAGCGTGGGGCTCTTGTGCCGCATGGACGAGACATCCAGGCTTTCATCTACCTGGAGTGGTGCTCGCTGTCCTACAGTGCATGGTGTTATATAACTGCATTAGGTGTGAACATCACCCTGCGCCCGTAATAGCGTGGTGCTCTTGTGCCGCACGGACGTGACATACAGGCTTTCATCTTCCAGGAGTGGTGTGCGTTGTCCTACAGTGCTTGGTGTTATACAACTGTATTAGGTGTGACTGTCACCCTGCGTCCGTAGTAGCGTGGTGCTTATGTCACATGGACATGACAATTATGTTCCCAATCAACATGCTATAAATGTTACTTTTAGGGCACTAGGTATACTGGCTGATACCAGGTGAGGCTGGAACCACTTGTCAACTCAGCATGAACCAGAAAAAAAAAAAAAGTCTGCTGTTTGACTATCATACTACAATACATGGATGGTAGCTATAGTAATAAACTGCCCCATATACTTCCAACCATTACATGTTACTCACCACCTTAACGGCCACCCCTAAACCTTTTAACGGTGCTGAAATAAAAGCTTAGCACGGTAATCATCAGACAACCCGGCTCCAGCTCTGGTGTCTGGGATCAGAGAAACTGCTGATCCTTGCCGTTTAGTCCTTTACATGTCGCTATGACTGCATCCATGGCATGTAAAAGGCGGAAGAGAGAGGGGCTTCATCTGTTGCCCATGGGACTCCTGCTGATATGATCACGGGGTCTTGATAGGTTTTATATGGCACCCATCTGTGTCTGCCTTCGGCTGAGCCTGATAGGACAATACATATATATTATAGGAACAATCAACTGTGGGGACATTTAAGTTCCCAAGTAGGACAAAAAAAGTCAAAACCCCACCTTTTCCCCCTAAGCCTAACTTCACACGTGTGACTGCAATATGGAGCCACAGCAGAGGATTGCTGAGTTTTGAAAACAATGGGGCTGGCGATTATGGCGCAGGCCCCACTGAAACAATGGGCGTTGTGATATAGAGACTGGTAGGCTGTCAGACATTTTGTGCATCTCAGGCCCTAGGGGTGTGTTAGAGTCCACTTAATATCAGCCCATTTAGGCCTGGCTGTATGACATCCATGTTGTCTACAGATAGATAGCATTGGTAATTGTCAGGACCCTGGGAAAGCTGAGTAGACTCAATATTCATCCCCTCTTCCTAACCCTCAACTGCCAGACCCTTGCTGTAGATGTGGCCATAGGAAGGTCCTTTGTTCTGGTGGCAATCAAGTTCAGGTCCATTTACATGCAAAGATAATCTTTCAAAAGATTTAAAAGTGTGGAAGTTTTAGCGATCATTTTGCACAAAGTGTTAATGGACAATAGTAACCATTAATACTTTATTACCTTCATTTCAATGTAAATGGGCCTCCAGGAGCTGTTTGCAGAGCTCAGCATGTGGGCTGGGCTCTGCACACAGCTGTATTGTTCTCACACAGGCTGCTGGTAGAATACAATGTAATCTCAGGGGTCCGTGGAGAACACAGCATTTGGTCTGTTGAGAGATACTTTATCTCTCTGTGGCTGAACAATGGTTTTAGGCTCACCTAAAAATGATTATTCAGACGAAAAGTGCATGATGCCCACATTTACATGCCATAATTATCGCTCAGTTGGGTGTAAATAGGCCTTTTTAGTCAGTGACAGGGGGATGTTAATTTATCCCCTGCCAGTGAAGATTGACACCTTAGATATTTGCCATAGATATCCTGGCTGCAAGAGTCACATCAGAAGGAAATCTCTTAATAAAGATTATGGGGTATATTAAGGTCCTATCCCGATATAACTCATATTTTTGGAACCTGGTGGGCCAGCTGAATGAAATGCATCTAAACACAGTGAGGTCTGAAGCCCAGAACACCCCCGAATGGTGTACCCACATAGCTGGTTATAATTTATGGGTCACGCTTTATATCGATGAATAGATAAAATCATAACCAGAAAAATTTGGAGGTTCGCTTGCGGAGATATGGGGGAAATGGGGAATTACGATTTTTCCACAAGAATGCAGGGCCTTCTGAATGACTTCAGAGATACCATCACAAATTTGATATCTCCATGTTGGTAGTGACCTATGCAAAAGAGTTAGTACATTATATAACTGCAAGAGCACACCATGAAAAAAGCATGTTGAAAATAACACATTTTGCATATCTTGCCTCACAAAACTCAAAATAGAAAGATCAAATGTAATAAAAAAAATCACCAAGTTGTACCATTAAAAAGGATAGCTTGTCCTGCAGAAAAACACATCACACATCTCCGTTGACAGAGGGGTCTTTTAATGCGGTGGTAAAAATACAAACTTTTTTTTTTAAAAAGTGTAAAAAAAAAAAAGCAAAACATGAAAAAAAAGAGTTAATTTGGTATCAATATAATCATACTGACCTGCAGAATAAATCTAAAATATTATTTATATTACATGGTGAATGCAATAAACATGCCGGAATTGCAGAAAAAAAAATGGAATTAAAAGTGATGAAAATGTTATATGTTCCCAAAAATAACATCGATGAAGACTAGCATTCATCCTGCAAAAAACAAGCCCTCATAGAGCTCTGTCAATTGAAAACTAAAAACATTAAGGGGGGTAAAGATGGCCAAACGCACCTAGTTGCAGCTCCTCAAGACACCTATCATCCTTTCACCATCCTGCCGTTAACCTGGGACTAAATACACCCCCGGACTCACAAAGCTGCGGAGTGGCCAAGGAGCGTGACGACCGCTGTAGTGAGTAGCCAGTAGGCTCCCACCTGCGGCCAGTATAGAGGCTGTCATGCTGGGCCGGCACCAGGTCGGCTCCCAGTCCAGCACAGAGCGGTCGCAGAACACTGCAGGAGCGGAAGAGGGCACAGGAGGACCCTTCTCCCCCCACATGAGTTAAGAGGCAGCTGTGGAGTGAGGTGTCCTGCCAGGGGAGGACAGATAACATAAGTGGCAGAAAGCCTCTCAGCCTGAACCTGTGAGAGCAGCTGGAGACAGCTCATTAGAATACAGAGCCTCCAAGTCCCCACAGAGAGAAGCAGGCTGCCTATCTGATCCTTGCACCAGCAGAGGGAATGTGTCAGACTGCAAGACTCTGCTACACCAGTGCAGGTCAGATTTGAGTTTGTCATTTGTCCTCAGTCATTGTACTTCTTCCCACTGAGATTCTGAGGACCTGTATCTGTACAGGCTGCACAGAGATGAGTGGGTCACACAGCCATTTGCATCAAGTTTCTTCCCTCTGTGATACTGGAGTCCTACATGCATCCTGATAGAGCAGAGCCGAGTTTGATTTACAACCACCTGCATTGAGCTTTCTCATTCTGAAAAACTAGGAACCTGCATCTAGCCGACTGCGCAGAGCCGAGTTTGTCACACAGCTACTTTCATTGTGCCTCCTCTGTCTGGGATTCGGAGTCTTGCACCCACTCTGGCTCTGCAGCGGCCAAGAATCAGTCCTTCAGCCGATGAGACAACGGGGTACAAGATGACAGCAGTTCACGGTGGCTCTACCCTCTCCTTTCCTCAAAGGCTGAAGCATAACCAGCCACTAGCAGGGGAGATAAGATTGTAGTGGACTCATTGACTGCAATTCAATCCCAGATTATAATCGTGACACCAGTGTCCCTAGATAAGTTATTAGTTACTCGCGTTGGATAAAGGAGTTCACAGACAATTAGGATAGTTCCAACTTTAATTTTCTAATACAGTCAAGTTACTGGTAATTCACAACATGAAGTTACAAGCTTTGGAATAGTTTCCTGAACTTTTGCTGAAGTTCTCTGACAAAAGACGATTCCTTTATCAAGCACAAGCATTTTAAGTCGCTGCTATCTGAAGGACACTTGGTTAGATTTCACGGTCTCTCAAACCACTGTCACTTTGGCCTTAACGGACTTTCATCCCTGGAGGAGTCAAACCTTATAGCAGCAGAGACATAGCCACAGCTTAGCGCCGGCAGGAGCATTGGCCCATCTCTCCCGCGTGCACCTCCTTCCCTGACAACTCACACCACACTATTTCTCTATCTCTCCCTAACTCCTCCCTATTCTACTCAAACAACCAATCATAACATGCTGACAGGACAAAGAGACAAAAAACCTATTTAAAGACAAACAGACTTACAAATGATGGGGGGGGGGGGGGGGGCACTACTCTGGGCCACTACAGCTGCACAGAGCTGAGGTTGTCATACAAACACCTGCATTGGGACTCTTCCCTCTGAGAAACTGGGAACCTGCATCCACCCCGGTTGCGCAAAGCCGAGTTTGTTATTCAGCCACCTGAAGTGTGCTCCTTCCGACTGAGAAACTGAGACCTGCATCTTTCCTGAATGAGCGGAGCCAAGTTGGATAAACAGCCATCTGCATTGAGCTTCTTCCCTCTGAGAAACAGAGGTTCAGATTCTAACCCCATACTACTCTTCTCCATCCACAACCATCGGCTCACAAGTGGGAAGGAGGGGGAGTGAGGGCAAATCATCCAAAATGAACCAACATTCCTCCTCCACAATAGCAGAACGTATGAAGGAGGTTGCACATGAGCCATCTACCAGCAGCGAACAGGGGGTGTCTGGCAGTGCTGGATGGCAGCCTGAAGCACTAGACTCTTTCCCCCATTTTCCAACAGAGCCAAAACCCACACTATATTAGGTTACTGCCCAGCTTCTGTATGCCATGCAGTCCAGTACATCCTCATTAACTGCCATAATTGAAAAGGTCAAGGTCGACACAGGCCTTTTGCGCCATGATATGCAGAATCTTCGCGGCCGTGTGTAGGAGGCTGAGAGACAGATTTTGCAGCTGCAGGACAATGTGGCTTCTGTTCCATCTACAATTTCTGACCTAGAGAAGGTGGCAGACTCCTGGTTTCAACAAGCGGATGATCTGGAGAATAGATTACGCAGGAACAATCTCTGTATACTAGGGTCGCCAGAGCGATCCGAGTGACAAAATGCATGCCAATTCATGGAAGGTTGGCTGAAAGATCTGTTCCCTGAGGCCGTCATCTCTGATTCATTTGCAGTAGAACATGCCCATAGAATCCCATCTCGTCCCCTTCTTCCAGGTGCTCCATCAAGGCGGTTACTTCTCCATCCCATTAGCAGAAAAGATACAGTCATCGCCATACAGACAGCCAGAGGCAAGCAAGAACTCAAATTTAACACTGCCAACATATCCATTTTTTCAGATTTCTTGGCGCCTTCGAAAAATTTAGAGCCTCCTCAACCTCAAGCACAGGCTGCGAGATGCGGACATAAAGTACTCTATGGTGTTCCTCGGTCGCATTTGTGTCACACACAATGACATAACAATGTTTTTCTTGTCACTCAATGAGGTGGAGGACTGGTTAAATCAGCTGCCAAGGCCTGCAAGGCATTAATTATTAAGTCTTATGCAAGACCTGAGAAAACTCCCACCTCAAGGTTGGATTTCAGAAAGGCAGATTTTAATGAACTCAGAAAGAGGGTAGGAAGAATCCAATGGCTGGATGTTCTTAAGTACAGAATGTCCAAGAAGGTTGGGAAATATTGCGAAATGAGATTCTCAAAGCACAATCGTTAACAATCCCTAAAAGAAGGAAGAATGGGAAGCACTTAAAGAAACCAGGATGGATGAACACAGAACTTGCACACGTTAAAAAGGAAGAAAAATATGTTTATCAAATGGAAAGAAGGGGGAATATCTAAAAAAAGAATATAATGCGGTCTGCAGAAACTATAGGGAAAGTGTCAGAAAAGCTAATAATGAATTGAGGCTTGCAACTGAGGCCAAAAGCAATAAAAAAAGGATTTTGGGGGTATGTCAAAAGAAAAGTCAAAGATGCTATTAGATGCTTACAAGATGAAAATGGTGAATTGGCTAAGAATGATGTTGAGAAGGCCGAACTTTAAAATTCCTATTTTGTATCTGTTTTCTCTTAAAAAGTAGAGGGAACATCAACTGATCTTCCCTGTGCTATTGGGGTAATAAAAGAATGCAAGCTATCTGTAAGCAGAGAAATTGTGAGGGAACACTTAGCTAACCTAAATGAATTCAAGTCTCAAGATCCAGATGAATTACATCTTAGGATACTAAAGGAAGCAGCAGACGTAATTGCTGAACCACTCGCCATAATCTTTGAAAATTCCTGGAGAACAGGAATGTCCCCATCTTCAAAAAAGGGAAGAAGAAGGTGGATCCAGGAACCTACAGGCCTGTGAGCCTGACTTCCATACCGGGAAATATCTTTGAACAAATTATTAAACAGCATGTATGCAAGTACTTGGATAAAAATGGAGTAATTAACCAGAGCCAGCATGGGTTTGCAACCAACAAGTCATGCCAGACAAATTTAATTTCCTTTTATGACAGAATCACTGACTAGGTTGATCAGGGAAATGCGGTGGATATAGTAGATCTTGACTTTAGTAAAGTATTTGACAAAGTACCTCATACTATACTTATTGGAAAAATGACCAAATATGTGACTGACAAGGCAACTATTAGGTGGACTCACAACTGTCTGAGTGATCGTACTCAAAAAGAGTGGTCATAAATGGCTGCACATCCAAGTGGAAGAATGTATCAAGTGTGGTACCACAAGGCTCTGTCTTAGGCCCAGTGTTCAACATTTTTATAAATGATCTGGAGGAGGGAATTGTTGAGAAACGGATCAAAGTTGCTGACGACACAAAGCTAGGAGAGATAGCTAACACCAGTGAAGAGAGAGTATTAAAAAAAAAAAAACTAAAAAAGCTTGCACAGTGGGCGGCAACTAAAAGAATGGTATTTAACAAGAAGAAATGCAAAGTCCTACATTTGGGCAAGAAAAATGAAAGCACATACAGAATGAAAGGTATTGGGCTAAGCATTAGAACATGTAAAAAATACTTGGGTATACTAATAGATCATAGATGAAACATGAGTCAACAATGTGTTGCAGCAGCCAAAAAGGCAAACACAATTCTGGGATGTATTAAGAGAAGTATAGAGTCCAGATCATGTGAGGTAATTGATGTATTAAGAGAAGCATAGAGTCTAGATCACGTGAGGTAATTATCCCCCTCTACTCTTCCTTAGTCAGACCTCATCTGGAATACTGTATCCAGTTCTGGGCACCCCAATTTAAAAAAAGACAGACAAACTGGAGCAAGTTCAGAGAAGAGTTACCAAGATAGTGAGCGGTTTGCAAATCATGTCCTCTAAGGAACAGTTAAAGGATCTGGGAATGTTTAGCTTGCAAAAAGAAGACTGAGAGGAGACTTAATAGCTGTCTACAAATATCTGAAGGGCTGTCACAGTGCAGAGGGATCAGCCCTATTCTCATTTGCACAAGGAAAGACTAGAAGCAATGGGATGAAACTGAAAGGGAGGAGACAGAAATTAAATATTAGAAAAAAAACTTTCTGATAGTGAGGGTGATCAATGAGTGGAACAGGTTGTCACAGGAGGTGGCAAGTTCCCCTTCAATGGAAGTGTTCAAACAAAGGCTGGAGAAATATCTGTTTGGGATGATTTAGTGAATCCTGCACTGAGCAGGGGGTTGAACCAGATGACCCTGAAGGTACCTTCCAACTCTACCATTCTATGATCTATGTGACAGTCAGGTAGGGCCCCTGTGTGTATTTGGGCAGTGAGTCTATTCCTTATCGCACCCTTCCACATTCTCCACCCTCCTTCTCCCTTTCCACCACCTCTTTTTCTTTCCTCTCCTCCTCCTTTCCTCGACTTTCTGCTGCCCCATATTTTCTTGAAAATGAAATTATATTACATTATGATTTAGCGTATTTGGGGAAATGTTTTTTTTATATTTGTACAAGGTCTGAAGCTTCAAAAGGGGAAGCGAAAATTCTTAGATTGTGCCCCTATATCAAGGTCCTAACAACCACGTGTCCGTGAGTGCTTCTCATGCTCCACCCCTGATCACATGCTGGTGACGTTATCGCAGGTTCTACAGCATAAAACATGCAAAGTCTGACAGCAACCTTGTGCTCACAGGACCTTTGATTATGTCACCGTCATATGATCAGTCACCTGGGCTCTTTGCTTCGCCTCTAATCACAGGATGCTGACAATATCTCTGCTGCTTTACTTTATTGAAAACCTGCAGAGCCAGACAGCAGTCATCTCCTGAAAGGTGATATGATGATGTCATCGTCATGTGATTAGTCACGGGCTGCTGGCTCTGCCCCTGACACATGATGGTGACGTCATCACAGAATCCTAAACTAGCAGAGGGCAATCAAGACTGTATGCAGCACAGTTGACTGTAACGCACATATGTAGCAGAGCTGTGTGGTGTGTGTGACGCGCATATATAGCAGAGCTGTGTGTGCTTTTGTGACGTGCATATGTAGCAGAGCAGTGTGTGATGCACATGTGTAGCAGAGCTGTGTGTGCGGTGTGTGACACGCGCATATGTAGCAGAGATGTCTGTGGTGTGTGTGATGCGCATATGTAGCAGAGCTGTGTGTGCAGTACTCAGTCTGGAAGTTTGTATCTGGTTGTGAGACAGCTGGACACCTGTGTGGAGACTCTAATAAAAGGACACCTCACAAATGTCCACATACATAGCTGGTGGTGCATACTGACCAACAACATTGAGCATTGAAGCATAGTCCTTCACCACTATCTTTACATCTCCTGAATGTGATATCATGTCATCTTAAGTGCTAATGCTGCCAACACCAGTCCAGTCTTCAACTAATCGTCAACTGTCAAAACAAACCATCGCTGTCATGCAAACATGTCACCACAGAGGGTTTAACGCCACCGTGAAGGTAGTGCAGCTTACATGACGCAGCAAGAAGACATGATTTCACTAGCTGAAGTTTGTAAATCTCGTGCAGCAGATATGCGATACCCAATACCAGGTTTCAATATTACCAGAGTGAACTGAATGATTTTCTGTCCAACACTCTATTTCCAACTCTTACTCCAGATAAAAAAAAATATATGGATGCCCCATTCACATTAGCACAGCTGTTGGAAGCACTTTTTGAAAAGGACAAATCGCCCAGCCCAGATGGCCTCCCAGTAGAAGTGTATGTTAAATATAAAGATATAACTTCCCATCCTATTAGCTTTATATAATGAAGCCTATGACAAGGGATCTTCAGCATTCTATGAAGCAATAAACATACTCCTGCTAAAACCAGACAAGGGTCCTCTTAATTGTGGCTCATATAGGTCTATATCTCTCCTGAATATAGACTACAAATTGTTGATTAAAATGTTAGCCATTGCCTCAATTCCATTACTCTAGATTCAATAGACCTGGAACAAACAGGTTTCATGCCAGGGAAATCCACTAGAGAAAATCTACAGAGGGTACAGGTCGTGGCGCATATAGGAGAGGCCACAAATACAAACTGGGCACTAGCTTCCCTAGACGCCACAAAAACATTTAACTCCATTGAACGGCCATTTCAATGCTCTATAAACCACCTCAGACATTTGTATTGGTAAATGGCTCCTGCTCCCCATACTTCCAGCTACATAGGTGAACAAGGCAAAACTATTCTCTATCCCCCATCCTTTTTGCTTTGGCTATAGAACGCCTGGCCATAATGCTTCAGAGCAGTCCATTATTTGAGGGTGTGGTCAATAGGCAGCGCGAGGATCGAGTGGCATTATACACAGAAGACCTCATGTTATTCATGTTGAGCCCAAAAACTTCTCTTAAGCATGTATTAGAACTTATAAATCAATATAGAGGCTTTTCGAGTCTGCATATTAACTGGGCGAAATCTGCCTTGATGCCTCTCTCTAGAACAAGCCTGTTGTGTAACACTGACTCGCTATGTGGTTTCCAGATTACTGAGGTCTTTAAATATCTTGGAGTACAGATTTCGAATAACTAAGGTCGGGCCTTAGATTTTAAGGTCTACCCTTCTGGTAGACTTATTTAAAACTAAAATTCAAAACCTGGGGATTCTTGCCGATTAGAGTCGCTGGGCGTATCAACTTGATAAAGATTATAGTTTTTCCGAAATGCCTCTATATGATACGACACGCCTCAGGTCCATGGACTCACTCATGACATCTTTCATATGGGGGAGTTCCCGTTCAAAACTAAACATTTCCACTCTTCAGAGACTGAGGCAGGAGGCTGGGGCTGCTCTCCCAGACTTATTGCTATATTACATTGCTAGCCAATTGGTCCACTTAAGATGCTGGGTGAGAGATGACCCGCTCCCTAATTCGCAGTCACATTTAGCTCATTTCCTAAAAATTCCTAATTTGTGGCCAGTGCTCCCAATACACAAACTGGCCTCTAATGTATGGAGACAATCTAAATCAATGAATACATTTACCGATGTGTCTGACACCCCCTTATGGCATAACCCTGGTCTGACAGAGCTGCTTCCCCTGGGTGGGAAAACTATGGAGTACGAACCCTGGGTAATCTGTACACTTCTAACACTTTCTCTTCCCTTGAACAACTACAAGCTAAATACAAACTTCCTCGTACCCATTTCATCAGATTCCTACAAATCAGACGCGCACTACAGACACAATTCCCATGTCCTGGACCCGCTATATCACACTGCCCCCTGATAGACATATTATGCTCCTAAGACCCAGATGGCCTCATATCCACATTGTACTCCTTTCTAATCACAGCAAAGACCTCTTACAATACTATCCCAGCCTTTCTGAAATGGAAAACACGATACCAACTTTGACAAAGAACTCCTTCCAAGATTTACTAGCATCCCCTCTAATTGTTTGCCCTTTGGCTAACATCAAGATGATACAGTTGTATATAGTACATCAATGCTGCCTTACTCAGGTGAGGCTGCAGAGAATAGGAAGAATTTCATCATCTAAGTGCATTAGATGCCCAGACAGCTCTGCTGATTTTGGCACATGACATGGGAGTATCCAGTTATTCGAGGCTTCTGGGGAGAGATCACTGATCTCCTCTCTGAGTTTTTGGAAATCCCTGTCCCTGTTAGCCTTGAAACATGCCTCTTCGGGATACTCGATGAGGAGACTTGGCAGCACAATCTTAGAATATTCTTGAGAGGTACTTCACTTAGCTAGGAAAGTAATAGAATTACGTTGGATGGATCATAGTAACCCCTCAGTGTCAATGTGGTGGAAATTGGTCAATTCCGTTATTCCATATAATTATATAGTTTATAATGGGCACAGATGCCCAGGAAAATTTGACAAGGTATGGGGTCTGTGTGCGGTTTCCCACTAACATCCTACCCTCCAATTCAATGATTCAGAGAAGCACATCTTGGGGCCTACTGATAATATGTCTAAACTCCTTCGCTTTCCTTCTGTGTAAAGACTTGTGCTATTGGGGTGAATTGCCCCCTTTGTCATATGCTCTCATCTGTACGTTAATCTGTCATGCCGTTTGATGTACTACAGTGCTACAAAATATGCTGTAATTCATTTACTTTTCAATAAAAGGGGGTTGAAAAAACAAAAACAAAAAAAAACAAAAAAAAAAGTTTACAAAAAAAAAAGTTTACAAAACTTGGTATTCCTGCACTCGTGCTGACCCAGAGAATTATACTATCATAATAATTATTCTGCATAATGAGGACCATAAAAATGAAATCCAAAAAACAATGGTGGGATTTTTTTTCCAAATTTCACCTCCCTAAAAAATGAAAACATTAAATGTAACCTTAAAAAATACAACTGGAGGCACCATTAAACAAGCCCTCATACGGCTATGTTGACGGAAAAATTAAAAAAAGTTTTGGCTCTACGAATGCGATTATGATAAACGTTAGTTGGTCATTAAGGCCTAAAATGGGCAGGCGATGAGGGGTTAAGCTATTCATTGCTTGTTTGTATAACCGGAGATTAAACCAATGTTTAGGCATAATATCATTGAACCTTTTAGAAGGCCGGAAACACCCTTTAAAAATGTAAACTTCAGAATTAATAGCAGAAATCTCATTGCTTTAGGATGTCCATGATTATAACAGCTCAGTCCCCGGCCTGCCTGGAAATCATGTAATTCCCAACAGTATGTGGGGCGTCACAAGCCATCTTACGATAAACACTTCTATCTAATGATAGTCTTATAATCCATCTCATGACAGTCAAAAGACATGACTTTGGGCGCATTAATGAAAGGTTTTCTGCCAGTTCCTGGCATAAAAAAGTTACCAATTATTGCGCAAACATTTGCAACTTTAATTCTTTCTGCCCGGCCACTATTTCAAAAACTGGGTGGGGCTTTAGGGAGGGGTGTGGTTGTCCTAGACCAATAGATTTATGTACAAACTGGCATAAATTCTGTCAGATACATATGCCAGGTCTGATGTGGTGTACATTTCTGTCTAAGTGCACAGAGCTGCCCTGGATGTGCTGAATACATGAAGAGGCGTAAGCCTGAGGAAACTGTACTAAGCCGACACAGGAAATGCTGGTATAGTGGCCCAGTACATGCTTTCCTGGCCCCCTCCATAATCTCATACATGTAATGTCTTGTGTTGATGCACTGTGCAAAATGGCTTGTCATTCTGTTGTGTATATTGCATAGCTGCAGCCTGTGATGGGTTAATATCTGCAAAGTATGAGCCGTCTGCCTTGAATGTAACAATTATATCCTGTTATGTGGTGTGAGAGAAGGTATAGATGTGAGTGATTGAAAGAGGGAAAAGGTCTTCCATCTTGGGTTCCACCAGAGAGAAAGTACAGAGGCACATGGGGGCACCTTCAGCCCGCATCTGTTGAAGATGGAAGAGGAGAGGTTTTCAGAGTGCAAGGAGCTGCATGAATTGTAAGTGAGCCCCAAAGAGAGAGTGAGCGGAGAGCCAGTCCAATCTGTCAAGGCCTAGTGCAGAGGTACTCAATTGTCTGTTTTGCACACCTGCATATCCTGAAGTCCGGGACCGCCAGTGGAGGTACTTGTCTGATGAAGAGTCTGTGGAGTGACCCTACCCCTCTCCTCCTCTGGAGTGTTCCCCGTCCTGGAGTGGTACCTGTCAGAGAACTTGGCCTGCAGGACCGGTTTCATCCCGTGTTTCCTTCCTCCCTGATCTCGATTCTGCTGTTCTTTGCCTGCACCATCTTTTCTTCAAAGTAGGCCTTGTATTGCTGAAGTTTACAAGTAATAGTTGTTCCATGCCCTGACCATTCTCGGGGACATGAGGTACTTAACCCCTTAATGACGCGGGCATTTTTCTTTTTCCATTTTCGTTTTTTCCTCCCCCCTTTAAAAAAATCATAACTCCTTTATTTATCCATCCACGTCGCTGTATGAGGGCTTGTTTTTTGCGGGACGAGTTGTATTTTCCAATGGTGCTATTTAAAGTACCATATAATGTACTGAAAAACTTTTAAAAAATTCTAAGTGGAGTAAAATGAAAAAAAAACGACATTTTGCCATCCTTTAGTGCGTCTTGCTTCTACGACGCACAAATGGCAACAAAAACGACATAACTTTATTCTATGGGTCGGTACGATTACTACGATGCCAAACTTGTATAGGTTTTTTTTTACTATACTCCTCTTTTTTTTTTTTTTAAGACATAAAATTTTTTTCAATTATTTTCTGCGGTCATTTTGTGCGCGCAATAACTTTTTTATTTTTCTGTTGACGTAGTTGAGCAAGGTTTCATTTTTTGCGGGATGTCCTGTAGTTTCTGATAGTACCATTTTGGAATACATACGACTTTTTGATCGCTTTTTATTGCGTTTTTTCTGGGAGACAGGGTAACTAAAAAAATGCATTTCTGGCGTTCTTCATTTTTTTTTTCGGACGACTTTCACCGTGCGGGAAAAATTATGTGGTACTTTGATAGTTTGGACTTTTACGGACGCGGCGATACCAAATACAGATTTTTAATTTATTATTTAGATTTTTTAATAATAGATATGGCAAAAGGGGGGTGATTTAAACTTTTACAACTTTTTTTTTTTTTTCAATTAAAAAAAAACTTTATTGATTCTTTTTTTTACTTTACTTTGAAGTCCCCCTGGGGGACTTTAAGATGCGATGCTTTGATCGCTCCTGCAGTATGACGTAATGCTATAGCATTACGTCATATTGCTTTTTGACAGGCAGCCTATGAAGCCACCCCACGGGGACGGCTTGATAGGCAGCCTGCTAAGGCAGCCCTGGGGCCTTTCATTAGGCCCCCGGCTGCCATGACACATGCACGGCTCTCTTGATCTCACCGCGGGGGGGCCGTGCGGGACCCCCGAACGATGTTCGGGGGATTTAAATGCCGCTGTCAGAATTGACAGCGGCATTTAAATGGTTAATAGCCGCGATCGGCCGCGCGGCCGCTCGCGGCTATTGCCCGCGGATGTCAGCTGTTATAAACAGCTGATGCCCGCACTGTATGAAGAGAGGTTGCATCGCAACCTCTCTTCATACATACCCCGACGCTCCATGACGTACCAGGTACGTCATTGGTCGTTAAGGGGTTAAACTATTTGTGGCTCATTTATTTTCCCCGCTGATGGTCATGCCTGGGGTACTGGAACGGTGGCGTTACCTGTGACAAATCCTTCCACACCTGTTACCCTGTTTATTGGGCATCCCCATGCCAGGGGTGTTCGGAAGAGGCCAAGCTCTGCCCTTGGCTACGTGTATCCCCCTCCCAGAAGGGAGCCTGGTAAGTGCCGCTGTGACAAGCCAGCACTTTGCCCTCCCAGCTCCTCAGCGTATGTCATGTGTCCAGGGTTACCCTAGGGGACGCTGCACTAGGCTTAGTAAATTCCCCCCTTGGTATACAACTGGTATGGATGGCTGTCATTCTTTTTCAGAGGTGCCGAAAGCCTTTATGCTGTCTGAGACGAAGTGTGAAATAGCCCCCTCACCCCCACCCACCCACAAAAAAACACCCAAAAAACAAATTTTATAGACATTAAATGCACAAGATATCCAATACATATTTGAACAACTAAGACTTAGTGACCCCAGTATGAATAATGTCCCTCATAGTTTACCTCCAGCCGGCCGGCAACCCAACAAGTATTTAACACACTCCATCGCTCACGTCCAGCGGCGGCGCTGCTGCCGTTTTCAGTTTTGACCCCTGACCTCTCAGCCCAGCATCTCTGCGAAGGAACGCAAATGCCGTTTGGGGAGGTCTGGGGTCACAGACCAATTACAGCAGCAGCGCTACAGACAGGAGCAGTGGAGCACATGAGTTAAATGATTGTCGGGTTGCTGCCCGGCCGGCTTGTAGGCGCAGCTGGCAATTATTTTTTACAGGCAGTTATAGCTGGTAAAAATATAAATACTGGCCTAAATTACTGACTGGTTGATAACCCAATGCCGCCTCTCTGAGGCCTTGCAGGGAGCCACATGAGGCAGCAGGTTCAGGTTGCCTCATGATGGGGGCACCACTGACTAGCAGCTACTTTCTGCATTTTATATATACAACATAATGATCTGTTTAAGGGCTAATGCCCATGGATGGATTATCGCTGCAGAATTTGCGGCCAGACGCCCGCCATGAACTTTGCAGCACTAACCATCCATAGACATGCTGTGGTAATCGATTCTCCCCTGCCCACGAGCGGAAATCAACTGCGATTTTCGTCTGGGGGGGGAGAATCGCAGCATGTTCTAATTCGTACGGGGGAAAAAAAAAAACACGGACGGCTTCTTTTGCAGTCAATGGAAGCCATCCATCCCGTGATACTTCTGCTGCAAGTATCACGGGACGAAAGTAACGCAGGAAATCACGGCACCGCCCAGTGCCAGCGCATCATGCCTCACACTGGGCGAGACACTTGCAGCGGATCTGGACAGGCAAGTACAGGGTCTGTGGGAGGCGCCGGGTCTGATTCTGCTGTGATATTTTGTACTCGGAATCTGACCCGGCCGTGGGCATGAGACCCATGTAGTTGGTACGTGGGCATGAGCCCTGAAGGCTGATGGTATGAGGGTTACATTTGGGGACTTTCTAGATAACATTTGGACTGCTGAACTTCTGGTAAAAGGGTTATTTTGTCGTATCATTTACCTGTATTTGTTGTCACCGGTTACCTGCGGTACTAAATCAGATGTATCTGTGCCCTAAAAGAGGAAAGAAAAAACCTCAGGAAATGTATGAAGCCACATTAACCCCTTCCCGCTCCAGGGCGTAATTTTACATCCTGGGGATTGCACGAGATCATAAGCGATCTTGCGCTATCTGGCAGTGGGAGTCAGCTGTCAGTGATAGCTGGCATCCCGCTGCAACAGCGGGGGTGCATTGGAGATGCGCCCCCCGCTATCAACCCCTTCCCTGCTGTGATCTATGTAGATCGCGGCATAGGAAGGGTTCACAGAGATTCCGGGCTCTCGCGATATAAATCAAAAAAGCCGTATGTACCCCAAGATGGTACCAATAAAAACTACAGCTCGTCTCGCAAAAAATAAGCCCTCACAGAGCACCGTCCATGGAGAAATAAAAATGTTATAGGACTTTGAATGCAGCTATAGAGAAAAAAAAAAAAAATTTCCATATTGCAGAAAAGTGGAAAAACCTAAAAAAAAAATGTGGGAATTTTGGTATTGTTGTAATCATACCGGCCCACTGAAAAAATGTATTGCGTCATTTATGCTGCATGATTAATGCTGTAAAAAAAAAAAAAACCCACAAAATCTATGGCAGAATTGATGCGTTTTCTCTCCCTGTTATCATTTTTAAAAAATAATAAAAGTTTTCCAATATAGTCTATGTACCCAAAAATGGCACCAATAAAAAATACAGTTCGCCACACAAAAAAACAAGCCCTTATACGGCCGCGTCGACAGAAAAATTTAAAAAAAGTTATGACTTTGGAGATGAAAATCCACCAAAAATCGTTGCATCCTTAAGCCCACAATAGGTCGTGTTAATGATAATATAATGGTATATTTCCTATATTTGGGGATCAGTGATGTCACTCTCACAATATTCCATAGTGAAGGAAGAATTCCTCCTTCGGTTCAATCTCTGCATATGATTCATATTAATCATGACATATTGTAGGACACAGTATTCACCCCTCAGTGATACGGCCTATTTTGGCCCAAAAGGCACAATGTTTTGGGGGGGATTTTCATCTCCACTTTTCAAAAGCCCAAGCTTTTTTATTTTTCATAGATAAGGCCGTATGGGGGCTTGTGTGTTTGGGTACATATGGCAAGCTGCAAAACTTTGATGTTTTTTGCAGCAGAGAGAGAAAGCGCATCTATTCTGTCATTGGTTTTTTATCTTGTTTTTCATGTCTTTCTGCTATTGCAGCTGCTGCAGCCCCACTCCTTGTTTCCATACTCAGCCTCAGTGATGTCACTTCCTCCTCAGTTCCCATGAACCCTTAGGCTGACAGCACTAGACACGCCCCCAGTATACATACTGGTCAGAGACACGCCTCCTCCCAGAGCTCCACCACCTCCTTCACAGGGAGGGCTGGCAAGGTCTGTGTGTTAGTACCCACCTCTGTAACCCCCAGCCAGCAAGGAAGGACATTCTCTGCTACTGATGGTGGCTGCTGTCTGCCAGTATGTAAATACCCAAGGTTGTGTCCGCTGTCCCAGCGCAGTGGGGGCTCATACACACGGGTGTACCCGAACTGCGCCTGACGCTCCGGACGCCACTTATCACACAGCACACCTCTGTGGACGGTGTAAGACATTGCATTCCAATTCTGGTGCGTGACAAGGAGTGAGCAGGATGTGCTGAGATTTTTTCACAAGGAGCATTGGTCACATGGATAAACGCCCGTGTGTATAGCCTAATTGGCTCTAATGGGTCTGCGTCTGAGATACATGGATGATTCTTCGCATATCCACTTGAAGTGGATTCATATTCTCTCGTTCATATTATATATCACACTATCTCTCACATTCATTCCCCATCATATTTATGCTCTCATTCATCCCCTCTTATTGTCTATCATTTATTCTCTCCCCGATTCTCTCATTCATATTCCCTCTCTCATTCACATTATCTCCCTCATTCTCTTATTCATATTCTCTCCCTTGTTCATACTCTGTCTCTTATTCATACTATCTCTCCTCTCTTGTTCATATTATCCCTCTTTTTCCCTCTCCTCTTTTCATATTATCTCTCGCATTCATATTCGCTCTCATTTTCTATCATTCATTCTATCACTCCTTCTCTCTCCATTATTCTCGCTCATTCTCCGATTTATTCTCTCATTCATATTATATCTCTCATACATTGTCTCATTGTTGCTCATTCATATTATATCTCTCATAGATTGTCTCATTCATTCTTGTTCACTCATTTATATTTACGTTCACGTTCATTCGGATTGACTCGCTCCCCCCCCTCATTCGGATTGACTCGCTCCCCCCCTCATTCGGATTGACTCGCTCCCCCCCTCATTTGGATTGATTCGCTCCCCCCCTCATTCGGATTGACTCGCTCCCCCCCTCATTCGGATTGACTCGCTCCCCCCCTCATTCGGATTGACTCGCCCCCCCCCCCCTCATTCGGATTGACTCGCTCCCCCCCCTCATTCGGATTGACTCGCTCCCCCCCCCTCATTGGGATTGACTCGCTCCCCCCCTCATTCGGATTGACTCGCTCCCCCCCCTCATTCGGATTGACTCGCTCCCCCCCCTCATTCGGATTGACTCGCTCCCCCCCCCTCATTCGGATTGACTCGCTCCCCCCCCCTCATTCGGATTGACTCGCTCCCCCCCCTCATTCGGATTGACTCGCTCCCCCCCCTCATTCGGATTGACTCGCTCCCCCCCCCTCATTCGGATTGACTCGCTCCCCCCCCTCATTCGGATTGACTCGCTCCCCCCTCATTCGGATTGACTCGCTCCCCCCCTCATTCGGATTGATTCGCTCCCCCCCTCATTCGGATTGACTCGCCCCCCCCCCCTCATTCGGATTGACTCGCCCCCCCCCCCCCTCATTCGGATTGACTCGCCCCCCCCTCATTCGGATTGACTCGCCCCCCCCCCCCTCATTCGGATTGACTCGCTCCCCCCCTCTTTCGGATTGACTCGCCCCCCCCCCCTCATTCGGATTGACTCGTTTCCCCCCTCATTCGGATTGACTCGTTTCCCCCCCTCATTCGGATTGACTCGCTCCCCCCCCCTCATTCGGATTGACTCGCTCCCCCCCCCCCTCATTCGGATTGACTCGCTCCCCCCCTCATTCGGATTGACTCGCTCCCCCCCTCATTCGGATTGACTCGCTCCCCCCTCATTCGGATTGACTCGCTCCCCCCCTCATTCGGATTGACTCGCCCCCCCCCCCTCATTCGGATTGACTCGTTTCCCCCCTCATTCGGATTGACTCGCTCCCCCCTCATTCGGATTGACTCGCTCCCCCCCCCTCATTCGGATTGACTCGCTCCCCCCCCCTCATTCGGATTGACTCGCTCCCCCCCCTCATTCGGATTGACTCGCTCCCCCCCCCCCTCATTCGGATTGACTCGCTCCCCCCCCCCCCTCATTCGGATTGACTCGCTCCCCCCCTCATTCGGATTGACTCGCTCCCCCCTCATTCGGATTGACTCGCTCCCCCCCCCTCATTCGGATTGACTCGCTCCCCCCCCCCTCATTCGGATTGACTCGCTCCCCCCCCTCATTCGGATTGACTCGCTCCCCCCCCCTCATTCGGATTGACTCGCTCCCCCCCCCCCTCATTCGGATTGACTCGCTCCCCCCCTCATTCGGATTGACTCGCTCCCCCCCTCATTCGGATTGACTCGCTCCCCCCCTCATTCGGATTGACTCGCTCCCCCCCTCATTCGGATTGACTCGCTCCCCCCCTCATTCGGATTGACTCGCTCCCCCCCTCATTCGGATTGACTCGCTCCCCCCCTCATTCGGATTGACTCGCTCCCCCCCTCATTCGGATTGACTCGCTCCCCCCCTTATTCGGATTGACTCGCTCCCCCCCCTCATTCGGATTGACTCGCTCCCCCCCCTCATTCGGATTGACTCGCTCCCCCCCCTCATTCGGATTGACTCGCTCCCCCCCCTCATTCGGATTGACTCGCTCCCCCCCTCATTCGGATTGACTCGCTCCCCCCCTCATTCCCATTCATTTCCTTATCTGTTCGAGAAGCAGGAAAAAGGAATCTCTGTGGCCAAATGGCTCAGAGCTAAACTGAATAGCACCGGACCGACCCCATTGAGGATAATGGGGTCCATTCAGTTTCTGCTCAGCTGTCCGGCTTCTAGAGCGCTAGTGCTAAAGCGCTGCATGCAGCAGTTTTTGTATTCCTGTATTTTGAGCCGGATCTGCGGTGGAATCTCCGACCAAAGTTTCTAACGCAGATTTTAAATGGGCCTCACTCTTGAATTTTCTACTTTTATCAGCAGTGAGGGAGAACCAACAGACTCCGAGGATGAGAGAAATAGCTGTGTTGTATTGAGTCTGTATGGTTATGCTACAACCTATGAAAAGAGAGGTGAGGTGGAGCCAATGAATTAAATTGGTGCATTCAGGCATGCATATTTTACGCAGTCAAATGTGTATATAATATATATATATATATATATATATATATATATATATATATATATATATATATATATACACAAAACACACACATATGTACACACAGATACATACACTAGCTTACCCGTCACGCATTGCTGCGAAGACTGACATTCGTATATTATATATATATATATATATATATATATATATTATATTATATTATATATAGCAACCAATCACAGTGCAGCTTTCATGTAACCTCAGCAGTATAAGAAATAGATGTACTATGCCAGTAATCTTCCCAGGAGTGTACTCAACAACTTCCCGAAGTTTCATGGCGATCGGATGAATGGTGTAGTAGCGCAAAAAGGACAAAAGACAGACACACAGACACATTTTTATATATATAGATAGAATTAAGTGTAGAGTGTTTTATTTTGGTCTGTATTCATAGAGTCTAAGTCTATGGGTGCATATTAAAGACAACACAGTGACTACAGATTTTACTTGTGTATTCACTGCCTTTTTTCACAAATATTCCCAGACATTAATTGGGCATTAGTCAGTTTTCACGCGGCCGAGAAGATAGAGCGAGATTTGTACATTGCGAGGCGCACAAATCTCACATGACTATGAACCCATTCTTTTGAATGGGGTCATACACACAAGTAATTTATTATCCCACTTCGTGGTGCAGGAAACAGGCGTGGCGTGCCCTGTCTTTGGGCGTTCCCTCGGAACACCTCAGCCATGGTTTTCAATGGGGCCAACACTGCATGCGAGGAGCACGCGAGTGCGATGTGTGGTTAACCCATTGAAAACAATGAGAAACACTAAACTGGCTAAAAGCCACTGCGAAGGATCGCTACTTCCCTGAAGTGATGTGAGGTGGTTTTAACAAAAAACGCCTTGCATCCACGAGTTTCACGGACCCATATCGCACTGGCCTGTGTGAAATTAGTCTTATTTTGGTTTTTTGCACGCATGAAAAACACATGTCACACGGGTACAGCACAGTGGTAAAAAACATGGATGTACACACAGTAAAAACTAAGCGTTTTTTACTGACCAAATTTGCATACGACCGTGTGAATGAAGCCTTACTCTGAGGCAGTCTTATGCACTGTATTAATATATGAAATGATATGTGTTATGCTGGTATATATAACCTGGGTATCCTCTGTATATAATTATATATGTGCAGCTGGTATAGGCTATACATCTCCTGTTTCTAGTGATATGGAGCATGCTGGTATAACCTGGGTATCTCCTGTATATAATTATATATGTACAGCTGGTATAGGTTATACATCCTGTATATAGTGATATGGAGCATGGTGGTATAACCTGAGTATCTCCTGTATATAATTATATATGTGCAGCTGGTACAAGTTATACATCCTGTATATAGTGATATACCGTATGTTATACCAGCATGCTCCATATCACTATATTCAAGAGATGTATAACTTGTACCAGCTGTACATATATAATTATATACCAATGACACCCAGGTTATACCATCATTGTCCTTATCACTATATACTGGAAATGTATATCCAACTTATACCAGCTCTACATATATAATTCTATACAGATAGTACCCAAGTTATACCAACATGGTTAATATCACTATATACAAGATGCAAAACTTATACCAGCTGTACATATATAATCATATACAGAGAATACCCAGGTTATATGTACAGATGGTATAAGTTGGGTACACATCTCCAGTATATAGTGATATGAACTATACTAGTATAACCTGGGTATTGCCTATATATAAACATACATATGCTCTCTGCATAGAGCAGAAACCTAGGGGAGATATAACTCCCCTCTATAATCACACCTCTAATTTTTTCACAAGTGATATGTACCATGCTTGTATAACATGGTTATATTCTGTATATAATTATATTTATACTGCTGGAATAAGTTATACATCTTCTGTATATAACGATGTGGAGCTTGCTGGTATAACCTGGGTATGTCCTGTATATAGTTGGTGAACATTATACTTCTCCTACATATAGTGATTTGAAGCATTCTAGTTAAACCTGGGAATCTCTCGTATATCATTATATATGTACAGCTGGTATAAGTTATGCATCTCTTATATGTAGTGATCTGGAACATGCTGGTATAACCTGGGTATCTTCTGTATATAATTATGCTTGTGCAGCTTGTATACGTTTACACATCCTGTATATAGTGATCTGGAACATGCTGGTTTAACCTGGGTATCTCCTGTATGACAGGAAGCAAGTTATCAGGCAGAGTACAGAGGGGTTTGGTTTAGGGGATATGGTACGCCTCCCTAAAAAGGTGCGGTTTTAGAGCACGCCTGAAGTTTTGTGTATCAGTGATTGCCCGGATATTTTTTGGTAGTGCGTTCCAGAGGACTGGTGCTGCTCTGGAGAAGTCTTTGAGGCGGGAATGAGAGGTTCGAATTAAAGGGGCACTGAGTCTGATTTCATTTGCAGAGCAGAGGGCACAGGCTGGGTGGTGAACTAAGAGGAGAGAAGCGATATAGGGCGGGGCGGTGCTGTGGAGCGCTTAGTGGATGAGGGTAGAGAGTTTAGATTGTATTCTGTATTTGACGGGCAGCCAGTGCAGTGACCGGCACAGGGCAGAGGCGTCAGAATAGTGGCTGGACAGGAAGATGAGCCTGGCTGCCACATTCAGGATGGATTGGAGGGGGTAGAGTCTGGAGCAAGGGAGGCCTATCAGCAGCCAGTTGCAGTAATGGAGCCAAGAATGTATGAGGGCAACAGTTAGCATTTTTAGCGTGTCCACAGTGAGAAAAGGGCGTATTCTAGCAATGTTCTTGAGGTGCAGCTGACATGTTCGGGCGGGAGATTGGATGTGGATGTGGGGGGTGAAGGAGAGATCAGAGTCGAATATGACCCCAAGGCAGCGGGTGTGCTGTCTGAGAGTTATAGTGGTGCCACACACTGAGATGGAGATGTCAGGATGATGTCGGTTAGTAGAGGGCGTAAACAGGAGAAGGTCAGTTGTTGAGATGTTCAGTTTTAGGTAGAGAGAGGATATAGTGTTAGAAACAGCAGACAATCGGTGGTGTTCTGGAGGAATGTTGCTGTGATGTCCTGGAAGGAGGTGTATAAGCTGGGTATCATCAGCATAGAGATGGTACTGGAAACCAAATCTTCTGATGGTCTGTCCAGTAGGGGCTGTGTAGATGGAGAAGAGGAGGGTGCTGAGGACTGAGCCCTGGGGGTCCCCAACAGCAAGGGGAAGAGGACGGGAGATAGAGCCAGCAAAGCAGACACTGAAAGAGCGGTCGGATAGGTAGGAGGAGAACCAGGAGAGGGCAGTGTCCTTTAGTCCAATGGAGTGAAGCATATTGAGGAGAATTTGTGGTCGACAGTGTCGAATGCTGCAGAGAGGTCGAGGAGGATCTGTAGGGAGTAGTCGCCCCTCGATTTGGCCACCAGGAGGTCGTTTGACACTTTAGTTAGTGCGGTTTCTGTCGAGTGTAGGGGGTGGAAGTCGGACTGTAGAGGGGCAAGAAGAGAGTTTTCTGAGAGATACCTTATAAGGTGAGAGTGAACCATGCATTCTAGTAGTTTGGAGATGAAGGGGAGGTTTGAGATGAGTCAATAGTTGGCAGCATCGGTCGAGTCAAGAGTCAGTTTCTTTAGCAGCGGGGATATAATAGCGCGTTTGAATGAGCAGAGTAAAATGCAGAGGTCAGAGAAAGATTGAATATAGTGGTGACCACCGGGGAGAGGGACCGCTGAAAGTGTGAGGGAAAAGGGTCCCTGGCGCAGATGGTGGGCCGAGCAGAGGAGAGTGGTCTGGAGACTTCTTCCTCTGTCGTTGGTCTAAGTACAGAGACTGAACAAGAGCTAGATGCAGTACTGACGATACTGGCGTCGGGGGCTAGTCTAGGATTGGGAGGTTATTTCCTGCCAGATGTCGTCAATTTTCTTTTTAAAGTAAGCAGCCAGCTCCTCAGTACTGAGATCTGTCACGGGGGGGGGGGGGGGGGGGGATGCAGTTTTGGGCTGAGAAGGGAGTGGAGAGTGGTTATGGGATAGTGAGGGGATGAGAAATATGAAGTAGACTTGTTTGGCGTGGTGGAAGGCAAGATTGTAGGTTCTGAGTATAAATTTAAAGTGGAGAAAGTCTGCGGGCTATTGAGACTTTCTCCACAGCCGTTCAGCACACCTGGAGAACCGCCGGATGAATCGCGTTTGAGGCGTGAGTGAGGGTTGCCACGGTCTATATCAGATGGCTTGGGTAACGGGGGGGGGGGGGGGGCGACACTTCATCCAATGCATGTTTGAGAGCGGTGTTGTAATGTGCGGCAGCAGTAAGGCTGGGGCAGGAGAGGAGAGAGATAGGGGACAAAAAAGACTGTAGAGACTCGGCAAAATGTTTGGTGTGAAAGACCTGAAGGTTCCTGTACGTAAAGGAGGTAGGAGGGTCTGGGAGATACTAGGAAGCTTGACAGAGAAAGAGAGGAGGTTATGGTCTGAGAGCGGGAGAGGGAAGTTGGAAGGAGAGCAGAGACTGAGGAAGACCAGATCCAGAGTATTGCCATCCCTGAGTGGGAGAGGCTGTGAGTTGTGAGAGACCAAGGGAGGAGGGGAGCGATAGAAACTGAGAGGCAGATGGGGAGATGGGGTCATTAGTGGGGATGTTGAAGTCTCCTAGGATAAGGGTTGGGATTTCGTAGGAGAGGAAGTGGGGGAGCCAGGCGGCAAAGTGGTCCAGAAACAGGTGAGGAGCACCTGGTGGGCAGTAGATAACTGCTACTCGCATGGGCAGCAGACAGAAAAGCTGTAGGGCATGTACCTCGAATGATGGGAAAGTGAGTGAGGGTACTGGGGGTGGGGTGGGGGAAAATGATCTGGAAGGTGCATTGTGGGGAGAGGAGAGCACCTACTCCTCCCCCTCGCTTGTCTTCCGGTCTTGGAGTATGGGAGAACTGCAGGCCATTGTAAGACAACGCAGCAGAGAAGGCCGTGTCAGACTGCTGTATCCATGTTTCTGTTAGAGCTAGCAGGTTTGGGGGTTTAGCAGATATAATTATGCATGTGCAGCTTGTATACATCCTGTATGTTGTGATATGAACTATGCTGTAATAACAAAGTTGTTAGACAACCACATCTATAGCTTTTTTACCTTTGCAGAGAAACTGGATGCCATGATATGTTCAGCAATGAGCTTGGTTGATGATATGTTGTCAGCTGTCTCTGGGTATGGTTCACTCATTCCTTGATTTAAAAAAAAAGACAAGCTATAAAACACAACTATTAAAGGAATTTTCCAAAATTGCACTATTAAGGAATCATCCTAAGCTTAGGTGATCAAAAGCAGAGCAGTGAGAGTCTGACATTTGGCACCCTCACCTATCTACCAGCTGCTCGCCGGAGCACCTATGTGGCTGGGCTCTGTGGCAGAGCTCATACATTGGGCAATAGCCCAGAATGGTACTGCAGATTTAATCATATTCACGATGAACCTGGACTGGCCAACTGAAAGAATGACAATTTAATTTACTTCTTGGCAATCAGGGTAGATCAACAGTGAGAACACCCTTAAATGCACCTTATTCTTGACCTACATTGGGGTGCACAAATGTTTTCGGTGTAAGGCACATTGTCAGGTTGTTTCACCTTAAGAGGCTGCAATAAAATGTAAGCTGCCTAAAGCGCTAATTTGGTACAGTTCTACCAAGAAAAATCAGTTCAGGATAGCAAAACACATGGTTTATGCAACCCAAATGCCAACTGCATATGTAGATATCTCCCAATGGTCTCCATAGAAATCAGATTGATTACATTACACCTATGTAATAATTGTTGGCGAAGTTCAGTCATTGCAATAAAAACCTTTCCTGGTGCTGACTGCAGCACTGATCGTGGACTGCTTGCAGCTAAGATCAAGAATAAATTCCATAGTATTAAAGGGGTTGTCCCGCGCCGAAACAGTTTTTTTTTTTTTTCAACCCCCCCCCCCCCCCGGTCGGCGCGAGACAACCCCGATGCAGGGAGGTAAAGAAAGCTTACCGGAGCGCTTACCTTAATCCCCGCGCTCCGGTGACTTCAATACTTACCGCTGAAGATGGCCGCCGGGATCCTCTGTCTCCGTGGACCGCAGCTCTTCTGTGCGGTCCATTGCCGATTCCAGCCTCCTGATTGGCTGGAATCGGCACGTGACGGGGCGGAGCTACACGGAGCCTGCATTCTGCACGAGCGGCTCCATAGAAGACAGGAGAAGACCCGGACTGCGCAAGCGCGGCTAATTTGGCCATCGGAGGGCGAAAATTAGTCGGCACCATGGAGACGAGGACGCCAGCAACGGAGCAGGTAAGTATAAAACTTTTTATAACTTCTGTATGGCTCATAATTAATGCACAATGTATATTACAAAGTGCATTATTATGGCCATACAGAAGTGTATAGACCCACTTGCTGCCGCGGGACAACCCCTTTAAGAAAGGGGATCCATTGAGAAAATTCAACACTCTAAAATCCCCCCAATCGTACACTATTGAGGCAGCAAACAGATTCCAACTGCTTGACACATCAGAGAAGCATCCAGAGGAACTATGGTGCGATATACAGTCTACAGTTATGGAAACAGCCAGTAAGTATCTTGCCTATAAGGAGCAGGAAAAACTACATTGTTTGTCCGAGCAAAGCCTCAGAATAGCTGATAAAAGAAGAGCTGCAAAAGTTGTTGGCAACTAAGACGAAGTTCGGCAACTAAATAACGATTTTTCAGAGAGCAGTAAGGAAAGCTAAGGAAATGCACTGCAATGAGCGATGCAAACAACTCGAAGCATAAGGCATGAAAGGCCATATCCGAGGCCTATTCTCACAGGTCAAGATGGCCCGAAAACCTCTCACAGCATACAACAGCACAATCAAAGGCAAAAATGGGAAGGAACTGAATGACCAACAGAGTATCAAGTATAGGTGGAGGGAATACTCAGAGGAACTATATGCCTGCAACCACATACCGGACCATTGTAGGAGGCAGAGCCTGTGGACTTGGAGCCTCCATTATGGAGTCAGAAGTGGTTATGGCAATGAAATAACTAGCCAAGTATATAGCACCAGGCAGAGATAACATACCGGCAGAGCTATTGCTGCCAGTACCAGTGAAAACCATGGCAGCACTGTGCCAGGCAGTATGGGCATCCACACAATGGCCACAGGACTGGAAAAGATCTGTCTCCATCCCTCTATCAAAGAAAGGAGACTAATAATCCTCATGCCGCATGCAAGCAAGATTCTTCTTAAAATTATACAGGAAAGACTGAGATCAGTAGCTGAAGCAGCACTTCCTGATGCGCAGGCAGGATTCTGTCTAGAACGAGATATCCGCAACCACATTGCAAACCCACGATGGACAATGTAAAAAGCTTGAGAATACCAAAAGAATATCTACATGTGCTTTATCGACTTACATCAAGGCCTTTGACTGTGTCGCCCATGACAAGCTATGGCATGCCCTACAAGAGCTGGGTGTATCGGCACATCTTGTCAAGCTGATAAAATCACTTTATACGAATCAAGAAGCCACTGTGAGAACACAGTATGGGGACACAGATTGGTTTGGGATTGGCAAAGGAGCCCAACAGCGTTGCATCCTCTCACTCTTCTTGTTTAACCTATATGCGGAAGTGATTATGCGTAAAATCAGCCTAGACAAATTGGAAATTGGAGTGAAAATAGGTGGCAAAAACATCAACAATCTCCAGTATGCGGATAACACAACTCTGCTTGCAGAAACAGAAGCTGGTCTGAAGCAGCTGATATAGAAGATTAAAACTGAAAGTTAAAAATTGACCTCTAACTGAATAAAAAATAAATAAAAAAAAACTAAAATAATGACAACCGCAAAAAATGGCCAAATTCAAATAAAAATCGACAATGAGGTCATAGAATGCTTGCAAAACTTAATCTTCCTTGACTTAAAAATCTATGCCAGAGATAAAACATAGGATAGCATCGGGGCAAAGCAAGATGCTAAACATGGATAAAATCTGGAAAAGTAGGGATATCGGTATAGCAACTAAACGCAGGATAGTGAAAAACACCATTTACCCCATAGCCATGTATGGATCTGAAAGCTGGAATGTGAAAAATACTGATAGGAGGATTGACGCGTTAGAGCTGTGGTGCTGATGAAAGCTGCTGCACCACAGTGCACTTAAGTAAATATATTCAAGTGTTTAAGTTTTCAAACTTTTTTTGATGTAATGCAAAAAGCAGTGAACAAGCCGTACCCACATAGAAGGTCACAATAAAACTATGAGGTGTAAACAGCGGGGCCATGTGGAGCACAAATACTAGTGAGCACATTGGACAAGGCACTGACCGGTGGCCAATGGCTGCAATATGCCTTGCCTCATATGGGTCTGTGATACGGCTGGGAGAAGAGAAAGAAGGGTGCTTCAGGCACAGTGAAAGGCTCCCCTCCCACCAGAGAAATCCAAGGCTGAGGATGGAGAGCAGAAGAAGCATGGAGGCGCCGGAATATGCTGATTGTGTGATCATTTAGATTCTTATTTGCTTGTCTCCGACCTACATGAACTGAAGACTTATTCTCTGTCCTAGACAGAGAGCCAAAGTCTATGTCTAGCGAGGTATTTACGGCTGTGTAATAAAATGAAGATGGGTATGTCTTAAGAGTAAAGGCCCATTTGCACGCAACGATTGTCATTTGAATGAACGAACGAGTGAACTACATTTTTGCTTTCCAATAAAGTGTTTACATGTAAAGATAACCATTTTCCTCGTTTGCTGGGTCATTTGGTAGTGTTTATACATAAAAATAAGTGGAGGATTGTTTGCTCAGGTGGACGTGTGTATATAGGAAGCAAAGAACCTCGTATTGTGCAAGTATGTGGATCGGATAGATGTTTGGTTTAGCTAGGTGTTTGGATTGGATTTGTATGTGTTTAGGGGGGGGGGGGGGCATACAAAATTAGTGCAAAGAAAAAGGCATAGTCCATTGTGGCAGTAAGTGGATTGGCTTTTGAAAGAAATTCTAGGTTGGCAGTTTTTAATTACTAATAAAAAGAGCCTTTGTCTACTTTGGCAGTATGTAGCCCACCTAAAAGGAAGTAAAATGTGTGTCAAAAACACACTGTCAGAATTACTTGGATATGCAAAACCTTTAAGAGTAATTCTATGTAAAATTGACACATCAGATTGCCAAAATTTGGTCTGTTTATTATGTCACAAATCGTCTTGGTCACAAAGGGGTTATTGAAACTGGCTATTTTCCTGCTGTTACATTTGTGATAGCATGATTTTGTGCACAAAAATTGTAATGACCATTTTTGCAATTGCAGCTCTGCTACATCCATCCAGACCCCCACACATCAGACAGCTGTACTCCATCCATCCTGATCCCCACACAAACATCTCTGTTACATCCATGCTGACGGTGGCTGATCATGTGATGGTGACATCAAAGGTCCTGTGAGCACACGGTTGCTGTCATGCTCTGCGTGTTTCATACTGTAGGACCTGTGATGACATCACCAGCATATGATCAGTATAGTTACATGAGAGGCACTCCCACATATACATACTAACAGACAAGTGGTCGTTAGTAGTTTGATAGTTATGGAATCAATCTCTTCTCTCTCTCTCTCTCTATATATATAGTTATGAGAAAACTCTACTTTGTATATATTTTGCTGTGGGATCACTCCCCTCTCTCTCTCTCTCACACACACACACACACACACACACACACACACACACACACCACTATGTGTGTATATATAATTATATTAGTCATTAAAATCGCTCTCCTCTCTATATATAGTTATGGGATCACTCTCCTCTTTATATTTATAGTTACATAGTAACATAGTTTCTAAGGCCGAATGAAGACAATGTCCATCTAGTCCAGCCTGTTATCCTCCTGTGTTGTTGATCCAGAGAAAGGCGAAAAACCCCAAGAGGCAGGATCGAATTAGCCCTTTTGGGGGAAAAATTCCTTCCCGACTCCCTAATGGCAATCAGACTGTTCCCTGGATCAATCCCTAATAGTTCCTACCTACCTGTATACCCGGATTGACAATTAACCTAAGATTTATATCCTATAATATCCTTCCTCTCCAGAAAGACATCAAGTCCCCTTTTAAACTCCTCTATGGATTTTGCCATCACCACATCCTCAGGCAGAGAGTTCCACAGTCTAACTGCTCTTACAGTAAAGAACCCCCTTCTGTGTTGGTGATGAAACCTGCTTTTTTCTAGAGGTAGCGGATGCCCTCTCTTTACAATCAGTCCTGGGTATAAACAGATCATGGGAGAGATCCTTGTATTGTCCCCTCATGTATTTATACATAGTTATTTGATCGCCCTTTAGCCATCTTTTTCTAGATTGCATAATCCCAATTTGGATAGCCTCTCTGGGTATTCCAGTCCCGTCATTCCATGTATTAGTTTAGTTGCCAGTCTTTGAACCCCCTCCAGTATTGTAACATCTTTCCTGAGCACCGGTGACCAGAACTGTACGCAGTATTCCATGTGAGGCCTGACAAGTGCCTTATATAAGGGAAGGATAATGTTCTTGACCCTCGCTCCTATACCTCTTTTAATGCACCCCAAGACTTTATTGGTTACTCCAGTTTAGTCTACAGTCCACTAGTACCCCCAGGTCTTTTTCCATATCACTTTTCCCTAGCAGTACCCCATTTAGTGTATATTGGTGACATCCATTTCTCCTACCAATGTACATAACCTTACATTTTTCAACATTGAACTTCATTTGCCATTTTTCTGCCCAAGCCCCCAGCTTATCCAGGTCCATTTGTAGCCGCACATTGTCCTCCGTTCCATTAATTATATTGTATAATTTTGTGTCATCTGCAAATATTGATATTTTACTGTGCAGCCCCTTTATTAGGTCATTGATAAATATATTGAACAGAATGGGGCCCAATACTGAACCCTGTGGCACCCCACTAGCAACGGTGACCCAATCAGAGTATGAGCCATTGATTACCACCCTCTGTTTTCTTTCTCTGAGCCAATTCTTTACCCAGATACACACGTTTTCACCCAATCCAAGCTGTCTCATTTTATATATCAGCCTATTATGCGGCACGGTGTCAAATGCTTTAGAGAAATCCAGATGTACGAGATCAATAGACTCTCCCAGGTTCAGCCTAGAGCTTACTTCATCGTAGAAGCTGATCCAATTGGTCTGACATGATTGACCCTTCATGAATCCATGCTGGTGAGGAGTTATTCCATTGTTCTCCTTGAGGTATTCTTTGATGGCGTCTCTCAGAAACCCCTCGAATGTCTTTCTCGTTATTGAAGTGAGACTTACTGGCCTGTAGTTACCAGGCTCACTCTTGGTCCCCTTTTTATAAATTGGAACCACGTTGGCAATGCGCCAATCCAATGGTACAACAGCGGTCTTGATAGTATCCACAAATATTAGATATAGCGGCCTAGCTATCACATCACTTAGTTCCTTTAGTACCCTTGGGTGTATTCCATCTGGGCCTGGCGATTTATCAATTTTAATCTTCTTTAACCAGTTCCACACTTCATTCTGCGTTAGGTATGAGATATTTTGTGAAGGGTTCATTTTATTCCCCTGCATCTCATGTGGCATTTCCTTTTCATTTGTGAATACGCTTGAAAAGAAACTAATAAATTTGCCTTCTCCCCATCATCTTCAATGATTTCTCCTGCATTATTTGTTAAAGGTCCAGTGCTCTCGGTGCAAATCCTTTTGCTGTTAATATAGTTAAAAAATAGTTTAGGGTTAATTTTGCTCTCTTTGGCGATCAGTCTTTCTGCCTCCTCCTTAGCAATTTTGATCTTTCCTTTGCATATTTAATTTTTTTCCCTGTACGATTTTAGCGCTTTTCACTACCTTTTTGCTTTAGTAGTTTGAATGCTTTCTTTTTTTCGTTTATTGCCCCTCTTACCGTTTTGTCGAGCCACATTGGTTTCCTTTTACTCGAAGTTCTTTTATTTTTAAAGGGAATGAACTGCTCACATGAGGTGATTAGGATCATTTTAAACTTTTCCCACTTGTCCTCTGTACTGTTATTTTTGAGGATGTTGTCCCATTTAATGTTACCGATAGTAGCTCTGAGCTGATCAAATTTTGCTTTACCAAAGTTTAGTTTGTTTGTCGCTCCCTGATAAGGTTTCTTATTGAATGACAGCTGGAAGTTGATTATTTTGTGATCACTGTTCCCCAAGTGCCCCTCAACCTGCACCCCCTTTATTCGGTCCGGTTCGTTAGTTAGTACTAGGTCCAGAATTGCCCTCCCTCTCATTGGTTCCTGCACACGTTGGCTAAGGTAATTATCTTTAATTGATCTCAAGAACTTATCACCCCTGTGAGATTTGCAGGTTTGGTTTTCCCATGTTATATCTGGATAATTAAAGTCCCCCATGATAATTACTTCATTTCTCTTTGACACCTCTTCTATCTGCCTTAGTTGTAAGGTTTCACTTTCTTCTGTTGCTTTTGGTGGCCTATAGTAAACCCCTATCAGAATTTTGTTATTTTTTTTCTCCCTGTATTTCTACCCATAGAGATTCCACGCGTTTATCTCCTGCACCTATATCTTCCCACGGTGTCTTCTGAAGAGATTGTAACCCTGTAAATTCGCCACCCAATCGCACTTATCATCCAGCCAGGTTTCCGTTATTCCGACTGGATCATAGTTTTCATCGCCCATTCTCACTTCAAGCTCACCCACTTTACCGAGCAGACATTCGTGGTCTATGCCTCCTTCTGTCGCCCAGCTAGCTGCCTGTTGCCCCTGCTCTTCCGTACTACCGTCCGCCTCCACCGCAGCGAGTAACTGCTCAGTGAGCAGCAAACTCCTCTCCATGTTGTCAATTGCTCTCACTGTTGCCAGTTGCTCATTTAGATCCAGGATTTGGGCTTCTAAATGTGCAACAATATGCACCCTCAATCGGCTGATCAAGGAATGTATACATTGCACAAGTAGCACACTGGAAGACATTGCCAGGCATGGAGCTCATCCTAATGGGGGATCTACAATTTACTTCTGTAAGTAGTGAAGATAGACTTGCTCACACGCTGCCGCCTATGCGCAACCACTCACACGCTCCTGTCGCAGTTTCTCCGCAGCTCTGGTGACATCACCTTTTCTCCCGGCAGCCGCGCTCTCTGCCCTCCTACTGCTCCGCTTCGGGACATGCTACTGTGCTGCTGCCCGCTGACGTCACCTGCTCTCCCGGCGTTCACGCTCTCTGCCCTCCTGCAGCTGTGGGACCTGCTACCTTGCTTCTGCCCGCTGGATCTTCAGCGGGCAATCCTGCAGCCATGCTTCCTCGGACTCCTGGTGGCCTCCGGTACCGGCTCCTGCGCCGCTCCGGTGTCCCCTTCTGCCCTGCTCCTGGTTCTGCCTCTGGCGCCTGTCGTCACTCCTGATATTTATATATAAAGTCATGAGATCGCTCTCCTCTCTATATTGTTACGAGAGTGCTCCCCTATATTAATTTTTGCTCTAAACAAGAGGCTAGGGCTTATTTTCGGTTATGTCTTATTTTACTTACCCAGAAGGCTCTGTCCAGGTCCTTCCAACTTCTCTCCAGAGCCCTGACACAGAGCTCCTCTATATATAGTTTCGGGATCGCCCTCCTCTCCATATATAGTTGTGGGATGGCTTTCCTCTCCTTCCTCTGCAAGGCTTGCACAGAAATAGGACACACCACCATTTGTTTACCGCGCAAGTCTTCACGTGATCACGTCGCCGCTGTCTGCCTAAGATTGCGTGCATGCATGATCCTATAGCAGCGTGCACTGCCAGAAATTCTGTGAGAAATCTCGCAGCGGAACTTCCGCGCACCTGCATTCACCCTAAACTCAGAGGTGATCCTGCTTGTATAAGCAAACAAACACTAAACATTATTAATTTATTCACAAAGTATATTAAGAACACGAATTGATAATTTAGCAAGTGAAGTAAAAACAGAGAGCTGTGCCTCTCCCAAGACAGCAGATAGAAACAAACAAGTGTAATGCCTAGTTTAGACACGATTCTCGCTCAAAAGACAGCTTTTGAGTGATAATCGTTGTGCGCATTTACAGGGCAAGGTGATCGCTTAAACGACAGTTTGATTGATAGTTTTGAGCGATCACTTTGTGCTCTGAGCGGGGTATACAGAAGACAGCTAGAGCGCTGTCTTCTGTATACTCCTGCTGTGTTCACGGAGTGCACAGCTGTTCTCTTCTCAAAGCATGCAGAACACAGCTGGAGCATGTTTTCTTCATATCCTGGCTGTTTTCCTGGAGCGCTCAGCTGGTATACATCTTTGTGCTCTGCGCGGAGCATGCCAAATACAGCTGGAGAGCTGTGTTCTCCATACCCCAGCTGTGTTCATGGAGCACTGGGCTGATATACAGCTGAGCGCTCCGAGCAGGGTATACAGAACACAGCTGGAGTATCTTCTTTTTATAGTGTGGAGGGGGCGTGTGTGTGCGTGCGCGTGCGCATATATAGGGCATGTTTGGTACTATTTTCACTTTCAATGGCAGAGGATCGCGATCCTCTGCTATTGAAAGTACTGCTAGAGATCACGATCTCCTGCTACTGCTGTGACAGCTGTAGCAGGAGATTCCTTCATCTCCCCGGCATGTCCCCTCATTACTGGACACTGGGACACTGTTGTCACAGTGTCCAGTAATGAGGGGACATGCCGGGGAGATGAAGGAATCTCCTGCTACAGCTGTCACAGCAGTAGCAGGAGATCGCACTGCCCTCTCATTGCTTTGAATGGAGCCGGGCGGCTGCCTTCTCCATTATGACGCCGGTCCTCCAGTCATGTGACCGGCGTCATTGGGAGCGCGCACGCTGAGGAGAGAGGCAGCAGTGCATCATGGGAACTACCCAGCGGCACCATCTTTGAAAAATCCTTCAGGCCAGCTTTATAAGGGGAAGAAAAGGAATAAAAAGGTTAACAGAATATGGTTTTTTATGGGTAAAGCTGTAGTGTGTGATGCTTCTACTCTACAGGGCATTAATTGGGGGGAAAAAAAAAAAAATTAGTTTGGGCGGCGGACAACCCCTTTAATGGAAACTGCACAATGCATCAGTGCACAGGGGTGTATCTCTGCAGTGTAAAAGCGCCTGGTCAGGCACTTCTACGTCGGCAGTGGCAGCTGCATTAACTCCTAGAAGAGCAGGAGAAGGGAGGTGGCAGGGAGTTTAGCAACGTAACTGCTAAATTCCGTCCCTTCTCTTCTCCTCTCGCCCCTTGCTGCTGTTTGCAATAGGAGGGCAGGACGGGGGTAAAGCCAAGTCCTGTCCTTCCCATGGCAAACAGCGGCAAGGGGCGGGAGCTCACCACACTATCTCCCGACCACTCCCGTCTCCTCCCCTTGCAGAGAGCCGGCGAGGGGGAGGGAAGGGGGAAGACAGTTTGCCTCTGTTAAGCTGTCTCCCTCGTCCAGAGGGCGTATACACTTTTACGGCCGGCCGATATACGCTCGTGTGAATAAGCCCTTGGGAAGAGACATTCAATACGTATGCTAAGAAGAATGGTAATCTGTGCCAATACCAATAATGATTACAAATACAAGGACATTGTTTAGTTGAAAAGAATAAATTACATTGAAGGAATGATGTGCTTGAAACATTATTCTAGGTCACGTTCGCAGCTGCACACTAACCTCCGCAGGGGGCATTATGGCAAATTTGATATTCCTGCGTTTTTTGCCAAAAATCCTTTCATACTTACCTGAATCGATTTTGCAAAGAACAGAGCAGTTTTATCACTCCACCAATCAAGACAAGCAACACTAGTCATATCTCAGAGTTTAATGCATGGCTACGACAATGCTGTAAAACTGAAGGTTTTTGATTTGTTAGTCATAATGATGGTAGGTGGTCTAAGGGGGAGTTGTTCAAAAGGAATGAACAACTTCAAACAAGAAAGGATGGAAGGCTGAGTTAGTCTTGAGCTGGCTACCTGACCCAAGCAGGGATTGAACCCGCAAGCTTCAGGTTGTAACAGAGCTTAGGAATGCATTTCTGCTGCCTTTGGAGTACTGATTGATAGTCTTTGTGCTCCAATTGGCACATGCCAGAGACCTGGAAAAGTAAAGGCCCTTCCATATGTAACAAATGTCGGGCAACCGATGCCCGACACCCGTCCTCACAGATACTCGCTCCTTTGCTGTTACACAAGAGCGAGTATCGCTGGATCACTCACAGCGCTGCCAGCAGGGAGGCGTGGTGGCTGGAGGAGAGTCCTCTCCCTGCTCTTCCCCGTCCCTCTCCATTCACCATAGGCACTGGCTGTCCAGTACTGACCGGCTGCTGTTTACACCGAACGATAGACGTTCAGGATTTTAAGCGGCTTAAAACTAAATGACTGAACAATTCTCATCCAGTCATTCAGGTTCTGCATGCTTTTACATGGCACGGCTATCCTTCAAAACCCCGCGGGCATGCAGGATTCTGAACAACCAGAACAATAATCGTCCCGTGTACAATGGCCTTAAGCATAGAGGTCTTTATTCTGTGGAACACAAGTAAACAAACATGTTTTGTCTGAGGAGCTGTTGGTATAACAGCAAAATGTATTGTCTGTTTACTTGCGTTCTGCAGAATAAAGACATTTATACTTCTCTTCCTGGGTCGCTGGCGCGCAGCGATCGGAGCTCCAAGACAAATCATCCCATCATCTAGATGCCAGCAAGCACACAGAACGGGCCGCCTGCAGCAATTGCATACAGTTCTGGCTGATGACAGCTAACCCCAGGGGAGGGGGGGGCAGTACTGCCACTGGGTTGGCCAACACTTGCCAGCAGGTATACACATGAGGCACCTCTCTGTGATATGCGATATATCAATTCTTATGGATTTTTGGGTGTAGAATTCGAATTTACCTTTAGAAATGATGTATCACATAAGGTTTTTATGCAATTTAGATTTTTTTTTTTTTTAAAGATTTGTGTTTGTGCTCATTTTCTAGTGAATTATTTATATAAAATTAAATAATTGACTAAGCTAAACTCTTTATTTGAGTGTACTACACAGTGGATGAAATTCTAAAAGTGGTCACTAGATGGCAGAACAATGTAGTTGAGCAGGAAGGTTACTGACATGAGCCTATCTGTACGGCTGTTTAGTGTTTGTTGTAATCTGCATGAAGCTCTTCTCTTCATTCTTACCTCAGCATATCAGTATTTTTTGAGTTTCATTCACAAATACATCACCAGAAAAACATTATTGAGTCCTGAGTTTTTTTGTTTTTTTTTGTATTTAAAACTAGACAATATTTGTCAATACTGTATTATTGTCTATGTAATAGTGCTATGTAACTCAGAAATGTGACGTGATACGTAGAATCTGATTCTTCCACTTCCACTGACTTCAGCACCCCAAAATTAGTTAAATCAACCTGTTTTCAAACCAGATACATTTTTTTTTCTATTTGTTGACCAGTGTTATGGAATTTGTGCCACAATCTAATGCAGCTTCCTTAGTAAATATCTCCCTATAGTCTCATTATCATCTATAGAACATACTAAATAGAAAACTTTATTCGCTGAAACATTTCAATTCGAAATTCAATTTCACGGGAAAAAAAAAATGCTACTTGGAATGGTCAGTGGTAAAAAGGAAACAGGGAAGACAAAAGACACCATCAAGAAAGTAACAGGAATGGGCATGAGGCAATTAAAAGCAGCTGTAGACAACAGAGTAGCGTAGAGAGTATTGGTCTACAGACTATCCAGGAGTCGGAGACGACTGAACGGATAGAACTGAATTGAAATTGATTGAAAGAGAAAGAAAAAAAGTGATTAGATATGGAAAGAACTGTACCTAATGTAATATTGCTCTCTTCCAGTTTATTTGGATATACATAAGACTTCAGTATCTCATAGACTATAGGTTACTATAGGGGATATTTGTAGTAGAAAGGTAATTCAGTGTGTAGGGAAACAAAATCAAAGTTCATTTGGTTTAGAAGGTAAAAAGTAAGTAAATAGGAAGATATGTGACCTCAGTGTTCTCTACAGAGTAGGAAAGAAATGTCGTCTCTGCAGTAAAGTGGGTGAGGATGTTGGTCATACACGTTCTGTACTGGCCTAGTGCTCACCCCCATAGCGGTGCCGTACGATGAATATGTGAATGGGGACATACATACTGGAAACACTTCTAGTCTGTTCTATCACTTGTTATATATATTCCAGTGTGTTGTGTATGAAGTTTCTGTAGCTTCATGTTTTCTACGGCAGCGGGGATTGTTTGCTGTAATGTTCTTAGTGTCCCTGGGATTACCTCCGTTTACATGGGCCAAACTTTTTTATTGTTCTTCTGTTTGTAATGTTTTTACAATTAAGTGATTACAATTTCACAACTACAGAGAAAGTTCCTTTCCATTCTGACGACTTCTAGAGGAGCTGATTAGTTTTGACAATGAGTGTACATACCTGATAGTGATGATGTAATGTGTGACGCAATCTGATGCATTATCCATTGTAAAGATCCTCCTGTATTCTTCTTGTAATCTATATAATATAAGAGACAAAAGGATTATAGATGGAAAACATGTAACTAATGTAATATTGCTCTCTTCCTGGTCACTTGGAAATACATAAGACTTCGCACTCTCCTAGGCTATAGGTTACTATAGGGGATATTTGTAGTAGAAAGGTAACTCAGTGTGTAGAGAATCAAAATGGTTTGGTTTGAAAAGTGAAGAGAGGAAACCAGGAGAATGGATGATGTAATAGGAAGACATGTGACCAACTGATCTCTATATAGTGGGAAGGAAATGAAGTCTCCCCAGAAGGAATATATCTACAGTAAAGTGGGTGAGGATGTTGGTCATACACATGTTACGGCACTCTGACCCCCGAGTGCCAGGTCCCTAGCCAGTGCAGGGACCGCCGTCCAGTTGTCCGCCTGGGGTTAGCCAGGGCCGAGGGAAGTAGGCAGGGACAGTGGGGTGCGGGAAGTTCAGGGCAGCCCACCTGGCGCTCGGGGGGGTCAGAGTGCCGTAACATAATAACTGGCCCTTTAACTGTTTTTTTTTTTCCATGGAGGCGAACAGCTCCCTCACAAAACCAGCTGCAAGCCCTGGTGCCGGTGATCCAGGATTTATCAGCGCGCGCCACCCCGGCGTCGGCTTCGGCGTCCTGGAGCCCTGACGTCGGGGCTCTACCGGCGACGTGGAACGGCTGGTGTGTGGCGGTGTGGGCGTGTCCACCCGTAGGGCGCCGCCCGCACTCCTCCACCTCTTGTGCAGTAGTGGGGGAGCTGGCTCCTCCCACTCTCCGCCCCGGGGCGGAGTCTTTCGTTTATAAGGCTGGCAGTGACCTGAGCTCACTGCCAGTTATTGGTTCTGTTAGCCACTAGTCAGTTCTGCCTGTGTCAGTCAGTCAGTACTAGTTGCTAGTCAGTCTCTTTCTAGTGTGCCTTTTACTCAGTCTGTTCTGGTTCGGTCAGCGTCTAGTCGGTCCTGTCTGCAGCTAGCCTCAGTTCAGCCTCTAGTTTGCTGTCTGCTTCCATCTCCAGCTTTGCTTTGCTCTGTATGTTCTGTTGGTCATTTCCATCTGCCTTCTCTGTCAGCACTCTGTCCCCCATTTGGTTAGTCACATCTTGTCAGTCACCAGGTCCCTAGCCAGTGCAGGGACCGCCGTCCAGTTGTCTGCCTGGGGTTAGCCAGGGCCGAGGCAAATAGGCAGGGACAGTGGGGTGCGGGAAGTTCAGGGCACCCCACCTGGTGCTCTGGGGGTCAGAGTACCGTAACAACGTGTTCTGTACTGGCCTGGTGTTCCCCCCCATAGTTGTGCCCTACGATGACTATGTAAATAGGGACATACATGCTCAAAAAAGTTCTAGTCGGTTCTAACACTTGTTCTGTATATTCCAGTGTGTTGTGTATGAAGCTTCTATAGTTTCATGTATTATACTGCAGCAGGGATTGTTTGGTGTAATGTTCTCAGTCTACCTGGGATTACCTCCGTTTACATGAGCCAAACTGTTATTTTATTCCTCTTCTGTTTGTGATTTCTACTTTACAAATCAATTTGCTTCTATGACAGTGAGCGCCATGTGCCAGATAGCAGACAGTGATAAGGTAGTAGAGGTGACCTGCAGTCCTATGTAACAGCACAGATATTGTAGTAGATGTCACCTGCAGTCCTATGTAAAAGCACATATCTGCCCATAGTATGCAGTATGTTAGCAAGGGTAATATCACATAACAAATGATGATACCATTTTTCCTCTTTCTTATCTTCTTCACCATCTGCAGTTTCCTCCTCACTTGTTCTCTGTCCACCATGGGACGTCTTTGATAGGATGAGGTTTTCTCCTCATGACTGATGAGGAACAGATCTTCAGCCATGTTCATAATACTCGGCTGATTTCTTAAGATGTTGGTTTTCTGCTGGTCACTGCTGTCACTCAGATCATCAATCACCACAATGACCTTCTTCTTCCCTGTGTGCAGAACACATCCTGGTCACCACCATCACACTGGGCATATAATAACCATCCCATCGGTCACCATTATCACACTGGGCATATAAGAACCATCATCACACTGGGCATAAAATTACAATCTCACCGGTCACCACCACCACACTGGACATATAATAACCATCTCAGTGGACATATAACCACCATCACACTGGACATGACACAGCTTCTTTGCTCTGACTGGGTGGAGTCCTTCAGAGATGGTGGTGTTTAATAAATAGCCTTATAAGGGCTGGTGGTGCCCCCAAGCCTGTTGGAGTGCGGCTGGAGGCAATTGAGATATTTCCCTTTTAATGGTGAAGCGTCAGATTTGGGGGCTCCCAGGACCCCCGCCCCCTCTTTCGTGGATGGTCAATTAGTTTTGTTAAAGAATTAATTTATGTTAAAATATTTGTGAAAAAATGGCTGCTGTGGCCAAATTATGCAAAAGCAATTTGTTTATCACTATTTCTGGAAGTAACGGGTGCAGGATTGGAGAGTTGGAAGGCTTTGAAGTCATGGCGTTACGTCAGGTGACAACTCTGGTATACCCGAGTCATGATTTGGCGCACAGTGAATCTTACAGTTCAGGTGCCCCAGCAGGGGTGTGTTAGCTTAATTTTCGCTATTCGATATACTGTGGGTGCCATATTAGATAGGGATAATGTACAGGCCCGGAGACCCTTTAAAGGACCACACGTTTGCATCATGTGCACCAAAAAGGCTCTAACTTTATTTAGGCGGGTAAAAATTTATATAAGCTTTTCAAACACAGGAAGGGAGGTAATTCAGGTTGTGTGCTGATAGGCCATTCTCATAGGGAGGCATTTGTGAGGTAGCTGTGTGATCATTCACCCGGGAGGAGATTCCCTTGAGCATGCTCTATTCATTCTTGACTTGTTGTCTGAAGGAAATACTTCCTGTTTCTCTCCAGCCAGCCATTTCCTGTCCTTTTACACAAAGACATTCCTGGGTAAGTTTTCCACTGGTTAAAACTGGTTTGACCTGTTTTTGGACACAAAGCACTGCTCCTTTAATTCTTGTGGAGGTGTGGGTTGGGGGAGGGGGGAGGGGATGCTCCTTTTCCCCGGAGGTTTAGATTAGAGACACCATATAGCATCCTCTTGTTAGAATCTTCACAGCTGACAACAGAAAATACAGACAAAATGGCAAACCTCTCAGCTATCTCCCACAGGTGCAAGAAAAGAAGGGGCAGTATGCAAGGAGTTAAATTAATTTATTAGCATTTCACAGTGAGTGAAAGATGGAAGTGAAGCAAATACTAAAGCCCCATTTACACGCAATGATTATCGCTTAAAATTTGCTCAAACGATGGCATATGACCGATATTGTTGGTTGTAAATGCTATCTTCTTTCACTCTTTGGCTGAACAATGATTTTTAGGTGAGCTTAAAATCCATCGTTTCAGATGGAGATTAAATAACAGTCCACACACTGTGCTCTCTGTTCTCCATGGGCTGTCAGTGATTACATTTGTAGGAGCTGATTGCAGAGCTCAAACCACAAGCAGCTTCCAGAGACTCATTTAAATGAAGCTGATAAAGTGCTAATGGGCATTAGTGCCCATGAGCACTTTATGCAAAATGATTGCTAGAACTGTCGATCATTTGAAAGATTGTTTTTGTCTTAAGGCATTTACATGCAAAAACAATTTACAGATGTTACACTGAACAGACTACAGCATTAAAGTGAAGAGACACGGTGATGACCTACAGGCTAGGATGCCACCAGGTGCCCATCACCTTCACATACAGTAATCCTCCATGTCTTACCAAGTCTAGAGAGACACACTCCAGCTCCTCATCATACATAGGACCATCACTCCTATCCTCATAATCCTCCCATGTCTTACCAAGTCTAGAGGAGATTATCCAGCTACACATCATACATAGGGCCATCAGTCCAATGCTCACAAATCTACATATCTTGCCAAGTCTAGAGGAGAGATGCTCCAGCTCCTTATCATATGTAGGACCATAACTCCAATCCTCACAATCCTCCATGTCTTACCAGGTCTAGGATAGATGATCCAGCTATACATCATACATAGGACCATCAGTACCATTCATAGAATGCTCCATCTCTTACCAAGTCTAGAGTAGAGATGACTAAGCTCTTCATCATACATAGGACCATCACTTCCAGCCACAGAATTCTCCATCTCTAATCATGTCTAGAGGAGACACGCTCCAGCTCCTCATCATACATTGGACCATCACTCCAATCCAGCTCCTCATCATACATAGGACCATCATTCCCATCCTCACAATCTTCCATGTCTTACCAAGTCTAGAGTAGAGATGCTCCAGCTCCTCATCATACAGAGAGCCGTTCACATCGGTCACATTGATTCTCTCTCCGTTTTTGCTGTGATACAGGATCCCGAATGTGCACCGAGACACATCCTGGTGGAACTGCTGCCACCCGCTATTACGGATACGACAGGGCCGGACCTCAGCGATATCATCCATGAAAACATCTGATAGCAGCAAGCCCACCAGCCAGGAGTACTGACTGTCTGCTTCTCTGGAGAAGATCCCAACGATGGCTTTATTTTTCTGAAACCGACAAAGATAAAGTACAGATTGGTGTCAGCGAGTCAACGGCCGAGAATGGATTTAGTATTTTCTTTATCTTACACGATTGTGTAAGAGTTTTAGGCAGGTGTGGGAAAAAAACTGCAGAGGAAGAATATTTTTCAACAACAGAATGTAATTGTTTGGCTCCACATTTATTCTGCAGCAGAACAACCACCCCCAACATCCACCAATGTCATTAAGAAACCTCTTCAGTGTAATGGCCCTCTGACATGGGCAGAGAATCTAACGTTTCTCTTTTACCGGACGGAACAAGCTATTGACGTCATTACTTCCTCGCTTGCGCTCAAGTAGTATTGCTTTGTGAAACATTCAACAAATAGTGTTTAAAAGGAACGATAATTGCCCGAACCAGCGCTGTTATTATTGCCGGCTGATACTGAGTGACAAGTGAGAACCTCATGATTCATCTTCGTTGGTTAATAGTTTGCAAGCGTTTAAACTAAATATATAAAACTGATAATGGTTCCATCTAAACGGGGCATAAATAAGAACAAGGAGTCCTGACATCTCCATCTCAGTGTGTGGCACTATAACTCCCAGCACACCCGCTGCCTTGTGGTCATATTCAACTGTTATCTATCATTTACCCCCTACATCCAATCTCTGGCCCGAACATGTCAGCTGCACCTCAAGAACATCGCAAGAATCCGCTCTTTTCTCACTGTGAACACGCTAAAAACGCTTACTGTCGTCCTCATCCACTCCCGGCACGATTATTGCAACTCGTTGCTGATCGGCCTCCCCTGCACCAGACTCTACCCCCTCCAATCCATCCTGAATGCGGCAGCCAGGCTCATCTTTCTGTCCAGCCGCTACTCGGACGCCTCTGCCCTGTGCCAGTCACTGCACTGGCTGCCCATTAAATACAGAATACAATTTAAACTCGCTACCTTCATCCACTAAGCGCACCACCCCGCCCTACACTGCCTCCCTCATCTCAATCCACCACCCACCCTTTGCTCTGCTAACGATATCAGACTGAGCGCCCCTTTAATTTGAACTTCTCATTCCTGCCTCCAAGACTCCTCCAGAGCAGCACCGGTCCTCTGGAACGCACTACTATCTGGGCAATCACTGACACATAAAACATCAGGCGTTCTTTAAAAAACACACCTCTGCAAGGAGGCATACCATATCCCCTAAACCAAACCCCATTGGTACTCTGCCTGATAACATGCTCCCTGTCCCACAGACTGCAGTCGCTGCTAGCCTGCAGTCATACCGATTTAGCCACTATACGGCTTATGTCTGACCATTGTCTGTGTGTAGCATCCCTCACTCTCCACCTCGCCATACCGTGCACATCTCCAGCCCTTTACATTCTGTATCACCCCATTATCTGTAGTATGTAAGCTCGTTGGAGCAGGACCCTCACCCCTATTGTATCAATCGATTACTAGATGTAACCGTGGTTTTTGTACTTTTGTCTCTCTGTATCCCCGTCTCTGTAAGCACAACGGAATATGTTGGCGCTATATAAATAAAGATTATTATACGGCCCCCACAAAGGCCTGATCTTATCAGGCTGTTACTTAAGATACAGAAGGTTTTGAGGAAGCTAAAATCCATAGACAGTCTGTGCATAGTTCTCCAAGATGTCTGGAACAATCTCCCTGCAGAGTTCCTTCAAAAACTGTGTGCAAGTATATCTAGAAGAATTGATGCTGAAGCTAATTACCACAGCCAGATTTCTGCCGTTCTATTGAACCTAATAGCTGAATGTTCACACTGTGGAATTCCACCGTGGAATTCTACCACGTAAACAAAAAAACAAAAAAAAAAAAAACACAGCATGCTCTATTTTCCACGGAAAAACGCACAGCCGGCTTCCATTGTAGTCAATGGAAGCCATCCATCATGCTATATTTCCACTGTGAGCACACCTGGGGGGGGGGGGGGGGGGGGGAGTTGAATTCTGAGACTCCCAGGGATTACAAGAATGGTTCATCCCGAGTCAGCTGATGAATGGAGTGGTGGTCACACAGGCTCGGTAGGTCTGCCCCAATTTCTGTATACTCTTATATACAGGCGATTTCAGCTATTGGACAGGCATTCAGTAAGAGTCATCACCAGAAGCGGCCTCTTCTCACCGTCGCTGGACACAATGGAAGGACTTCTGGTTATCGGACAGTTTCTGTTGATTGAGGACCATTTCATGATGTCACATAGAGATAGAGATATATTGCAGCAAGTCTCTTTATAAGATGATGGCCTAATACGCAGTGTAATTATCTAAAGATGCTATGAATGTTTCCTTACCGATAGTCGCTGGAGCGCATTACCAGAACTACCTGTGAAGAGGGAAAGATATGTGATAAGTAACACATGAGATCCTGTGATATACTGCAACCCTCTCCTCCCCACCTGATGGGGCTCTGGAGGCAGTTAGTGAACAGCAGTGGGCAGGAGAGGGTTGAATACTCAGACTATAGGAGTATGGTATAGACCAGTGATGGCAAACCTTTTAGAGACCGAGTGCCCAAACTGCAACCCAAAACCCAGTTATTTACAGCAAAGTGCGAACATCTCAGGGTGTGGGGCTTATCACGACGTATGATTTTACCCCCGTCGTTCTAAAAAGAACAGGGCCGCTTTAAAAGAGACAGTGTGCAGATTAACTGCTTTTCGGATGCGGAAATGCTGCAGAATGTCCTCAGCGGAAATTTCAGTGGAAAACTCTGCAGCATTTCCGCATCCAAAACGCTGTTAAAATCTGCACCCGGTCTATTGTGAAACAGCCCTGTCCACTTCCGCCACATGTAAACATCCCCCAGCAGTAATAGTGACACCCCCCCCAGCAGTAATAATGTCCCCTACACCCCCCCCCCCTTATACCCACGTACGTACCCCACCTCCTTGTGGAAGCGCCGCTCGCTGGTGCACACGGACGTCAGTGTGCTGCCGGACGCCTCCTCCCCTTGCTCTCGCAGAACCAAGTAGGAGACATCAGGGGAGGGAGGGGGATCCTGGCTGCATACTGACATCACAGATAGTTAATATGCCCGCAGATAGCAGTGCGACCCCTGCAGGCATTCACTAATGTGGTAAGCGGCTGATGGTGAAGCGTGCCAGCAGAGAGGGCTCTGCGTGCCGCCTCTGGCACGAGTGCCATAGGTTCGCCACCACTGGTATAGACTATATACACAGTTTTTCACACTTAGAATTGAATATTGAAGCTGCAACCCCTTTACTTTTCCTATTTAGGACCTAAAGAACAGTTGTGCCAAATTTCAAGTTTGTACGACACTGGGAAGTTAGAGAATTAGGGTCGAGTCAGTCAGTGATAAGGCTAGTATATCTGTAAAAACAGACAGTTTCTATATCACACCCATCAGGCTGCATCTTTCCTGCCCTAGGAGCATCCCAGGCCCACACACTACTACTACCCCCAATATCAATAGTGACTAAAGTAAGAATCAGGACACGATAGATAGCGTTCTCAGTCACCTGTACACGACTGTAGGATTTCCCTCATGCGGTTGACTTTTTTCACCATTCTCCTCTCTGCAGACACATCGGCAGTATCTGATGTAATGATCACATCCATCTCGGCCTCCGTCAGAGTCGCCAGGGGACACCGAGGGTATTCTCCCTCTTTCCATTCAGCAATTCTTCTTTTCTCTGATTCAGTGTCCTCCAAATCAGTGATCACCACCATCATGTTCTCTGGCCCTGGAAGTAACAGGTGACATCAGATTCTGAGTAATTACTGAGGACAACTATTCCCATCATTACTAATACACCACTCTTATATTAGAAGGTTTAAAGTTAGCGGCTCTCTCATGTTCTATAACAGGATTTTACTTTTTATCATTTGGGAGACTCAATCCTGGCAAAAATATACTATGCAAATATTCCAGCAGCAATCTTCACCTGAATCCCTGAATATACTGGCACTAATCCCACCCCTAATTATCCTAACACGAATCCCACCCCTGATTATCCTAACACTAATCCCACCCCTGAATATTTCTGCTGTGATTTCAAGACTTCTTGTATTCTCCGAGTCCCCATGTCCTGTGATTCCAATAGCAGCTGTGAATTGTACTCCATGACTGCCTACACTTAGTGTGGCGACCTGTACAGATGCTACACTTCTCAGTACATATGTCTCCCATAAAGTAGTGTCAGCGCAGTAATCACCAGCCACACAGTTGTCCTTCTGCCTTTACGCCCATCACACAGAATTTCTGAACAATACTCTATTGTTTTCACACCACATATGAATAAAAGTTGCCACCCAGCCAGTTAGTGATTGGCTTGACTGGCAATTCTGCTCTGGGGCAAGTGTCGGTAATAATTTTTCTGGCAATATTAAAGGCACCCTGTCACATTCCTACAGCACTATAAACTAAGTCATGGTGCGTGACAGGGACCCGGGGGATGTATTTCTTATACTCACCTGCGATCCAGAGTTGTCATGCTCTTTTTGAGTCCGGTAGGCGCTTCTCCCATAGACTGGATTAGGAGAGTGCTAAATTGTGGTAGTGGCTGAGTGTAAAAATATATCACCCGGCTATTCCCTAATAGTGAATGATCTGTTAACCCTGCTAACAAACTAAGGCCTATATCACACAGATGTAAGCGCACTGACACACATTCGCACAATGCATACCTGTGCATGTTTTACTGGGCTGTTTTTGCAGTCTCAGGGTGCATTCACACGAGCGCATAAACGGCGCGTTTTTGCGCCCAATCGTATAAACGTGACCATCTGAGGCATTTGTTTCCAATGTATTCGTTCACACGGGCGATTTTTTACGGCGCGTAAAAACGGCAACCCGAAAAAAAACGGAACATATGCGACCGAAATACGCGCCAACGCATATTCGATGGCTGAAAAGATAGTTTGCAAAGTAGGAACAAATGATAATACGCATTCTAGCTCTGGTCATGATCGCCGAAAAACGTTCTTTCCGGCGATTAAACGCTGCGCACGTGCGAACGTAAATACGCCTACGCTCGTGTGACCGCGCCCTCAAGTTGTGAGTATGAAAAAAAAAAAAAAAAGAAACCAGCATGCTCCCATTAATTTTAATGGGCAGTTAAGTGCAATAAATTCAATATGTGCCATTTTCCTATGCCAATATGCAGGAAAATAGAACATGCTTAGAAAATAGAACGGTGTCTGGCAGATCCAGGGACCTCTGACCATTGTATTAATTATTAGAGATGAGCGAGCACCAAAATGCTCGGGTGCTCGTTGCTCGAGTCAAGCTTTCCGTAATGCTTGACGGTTCGTTTCGAGTAACGAACCCCATTGAAGTCAATGGGCGACTCGAGCATTTTTGTATATCACCCATGCTCCGCTAAGGTTTTCATTGGTGAAAATCTGCAAAACCCAAGAAAGTGATGGAAACGACACAGAAATGGATAGGGCAGGCGAGGGGCAACATGCAGGACTGCATTTCAGGTTCCCAGGTCCCACTATTAAGCCACAATAGCGGCAAGAGTGCCCCCCCCCCCCTAACAATTTTTACTTCGGACAAACCCTCATTAGCAAGGCACACCTTAGCTAAGCATCACACTACCTACAACAAAGCACAATCACTGCCTGCGGGACACACCGCTGCCTCTTCTCCAGGGTTACATGCTGCCCAACCCCCCTCCCCCGCGCACGACCCAGTGTCCACAGCGCACAAAGTGTCCCTGCGCAGCCTTCAGCTGCCCTCATGCCACACGCTGGCTGCATAGCCACACCACCCCCATGTCTATTTATAAGTGCGTCTGCCATGAGGAGGAACCGGAGGCACACACTGCAGAGGGTTGGCAGGGCCAGGTAGCGACCCTCTTTAAAAGGGGCGGGGCAATAGCCCACAAAGCTGTACAGAAGCAATGAGAAATCCAATCCTGTGCCACCTCCGTCAGGAGCTGCAAACGTGGGCATAGCAATGGGGAATCCATGTGCCACACAGTATTCATTCTGTCAAGGTGTCACATAGCTCAATCGACACTGCAAGGGGAAAGCCGTCTGAGCTCTGCCCCCTACCCAAGTCAGTCAGTGCCTTTGTGCCAGACAGGTCAAACACCGCGATGGGAACTAAGTTTGCACCAACAGCATAGGGGGGGGGGGGGGGGTCCTAGGAAACCCAAGACATGAACAAAAAAATTGATCTGAGTGGCCAAACATGGCAGACTTGCACCGCGCCCACGACATAGGCCTCGGCCCACAGCTTCAGCAATCCAAGGCAAGAAGCAGACTTTCACTGCACCCAGGACATAGGCCTCTGCACAAACCCTCAGCAATCGCGGGCCTAAAGCGGACTCCAATGCTACCGTAGCTGTGCACGTCTCATTAGCGCTGTATTGCTCCTGTAGTTTGTCCCAATGCAGTGCCCCGGATAGCTGAGCTAATGTGAGATAAAGTACAGGTTGGCTTCGGCCCACACTCCATACCCCAGTCAGACTGGGGTTTTTTTATAAATAGTCACAGGCAGGTACCACTCCCTAATGTGAAGTCCGTGTGGACCCACAGCATGGGTGGCTCCCTGGAACCCACCGGCGGTACATAAATATATCCCATTGCAGTGCCCTTGACAGCAGGGCTAACGTCAGATTACATACAGGTGGGCTTCGGCCCACACTGCATGCCCTAGTCAGACTGGGTAATTTTTTTTTGGGCCATGTACGTGGAACACCACGATGGGAACACTTAGTGCACCCATAGTATGCACTGACCCCTGTAATACTCCTGTAGCTAAGGTATACGCACACCCAACTAACAGTTATGTTGCAGAAGTCTAGGGAGACCCTATTAACACTTCTGTAGTTACAGTATAGATGGACCCCAGTAACATTTCAGTAGCTGCAGTATAGGCAGAGCACAGTATCAGTTACATTTCAGTAGTAACGGTATCGACAGACCCCTGTAACATTTCCGTAACAGCAGGATAGGCATAGCCCAGTATTAGTGGGATTTCAGTAGTAACAGTATAGACAGATAGACAACACATATGTGGAAAAGCTAGTATTTTCTGAGACAAGAGAGGGGCATTGATTGCAATGAAAAGGATACTCAAGGTACTGAAAGTCTACACTCCTCCTCATCTCAAGCTGGAAAATGGAAAGGCTTCATTCCTATGGTTTCCGTTGTCCATTCCAAAGTGTTAGCAAATAGCAATCCAAGTTTCCGGCTACTAACGCGCAAGCATCTTTCTTAGGAATTACCAAAGATGATCACAAGTAAAGGACTCATCATCGGTCAGTCCAAAATCATTCAGGGAGTATGTGGTTCTCAGCTGGCCTGCTTCCATTTAGGGTCGGTACCTGCTGCCACTCAGTCTCTTGCCCTGCAGACATGGTGTGTTCTATAGTCACCTGTATTCTGACCTCAGCTGTACGCTAATCTTTGGACTTAGCAGTACCAACAAGTTTTAAGCCACCAATGCTCTACCAGTCGTCTGAAAGCTTCAGCTAGGGATAACGGAATACTACCGTGGTTGTATTTAGTTGGTTTTCAGGATGTGGCCAGAATTAAGTGGGCCATGGCGGGGGTGCTGGGGGGGGGGGGGGGGCTTTCTTATTGTGTCGTTTAAGGTGAAATTCTTGGACTGCCGCCAGATGGACCACTGCGAAAGCATTTGTCAAGAATGTTTTCATTGTTGGAGGAGGAGGGGGGATGTCTTTGAGGCAGTACGTGTCCTGTCTCCGTGTCCGTGGTTATATGCACCTTACCAGTAACCGCGTCACTGAAAAATTGTCACGCCTGTGGACCTAATAGCGCGGCCTCGCCACCATCATGTCTTTGGCAAGCCTCCGTTTCCACAACCCTGTAACATAGCAATAGCAGCAGTATAGGCAGAGACGAGAATTAGTAACATTTCAGTGGTAAGAGTATGGACAGACCCCAGTAACATTTCATTGGCAGCAGTAGGGACAGACTCCAGTAACAGTTCAGTAGTATAAGTCTAGACAGACCCCAGTAACATTTCAGTTCCAGCAGTGCAGACAGACCCCTGTAACATTTCAGTCCCAGCAGTGCAGACAGACCCCTGTAACATTTCAGTCCCAGCAGTGCAGACAGACCCCTGTAACATTTCAGTAGTAGTAACAGTATAGACACACCCCTTTAACATTTCCGTTGCAGCAGTGTAGGCTGAGCCCAGTAACATTTCATTTGCAGCAGTATTGACAGAGTGCAGTAACTTGTCAGTTGTAGTAACAGTATAGACAGACCCCAATAACATTTACGTTGAAGCAGTATGGGAAAAGCTGCAGATTCACATTTCCCTCTCAGCAGTGTAGGGAGAGCATATTTTTTTTAACATTTCAGTAGTAGCAGTATAGTCAGACCCCAGTAACATTTACGTACAAGCAGTATGGACAAAGCAGCAGATTCACATTTCCCTTGCAGCAGTGTAGGGAGAGCTTAGTATTTGTAACATTTCAGTAGTAGCACTATAGTCAGACCCCAGTAACATTTACGTAGAAGCAGTATGGGTAGAGTTAGTTACAGTATTAGTTACATTTCTGTTATAGCAGTATAGACATGCCACACTAACATTTCCATTGAAGCAGTATGGGCAGAGCCCAGTATTAGTAGAATTACAGTAGTAACAGTATACACCAACCAAGGTAACAATTCAGGAGCAGAAGTATCGGCAGACCGAAGTTACATTTCTGTTGCTGAAGTATAGTGAGACCCCTGTAGCATTACTGTGGCAGAAGTATAGGTAGGCAGAACAGAGTTACATTTCTGTAGCAAAAGTGTAGGCCAACCCCAGACACAGTGGTGTAGCATGAGTGCAGGCGAAGCCCATAAAAATTACTTGGATTACATTGTAGGCGAGGGCCCGAAAAATTGTTGTACCGACAGTACAAATGTACCCCACAAAAAGTTGCCCATGCCCAACCCAGAGGGCAGGTGAAACCCATTAATCGCTTAGCGTACTGTGGCTTAAAGGGGTTGTCCCGAGGCAGCAAGTGGGTCTATACACTTCTGTATGGCCATAATAATGCACTTTGTAATATACATTGTGCATTAATTATGAGCCATACAGAAGTTATAAAAAGTTTTTTACTTACCTGCTCCGTTGCTAGCGTCCTCGTCTCCATGGTGCCGACTAATTTTTGGCCTCCGATGGCCAAATTAGCCGCGCTTGCGCAGTCCGGGTCTTCAGCAGTCTTCTATGGAGCCGCTCGTGCCAGAGAGCGGCTCCGTGTAGCTCCGCCCCGTCACGTGCCGATTCCAGCCAATTAGGAGGCTGGAATCGGCAGTGGACCGCACAGAAGAGCTGCGGTCCACGAAGACAGAGGATCCCGGCGGCCATCTTCAGCGGTAAGTATTGAAGTCACCGGAGCGCGGGGATTCAGGTAAGCGCTCCGGTAAGCTTCCTTTACTTCCCTGCATCGGGGTTGTCTCGCGCCGAACGGGGGGGGGGGGTTGAAAAAAAAAAAAACCCGTTTCGGCGCGGGACATCTCCTTTAATTTTTAACTAGGCCTGGAGGCAGCCCAGTCAAAATGAAAATTGGTTCAGGTGGAAGTTTCAATGCTTTAATGAGAATTGAAACAGATAAATATTATTTAGAAAAGTTATATTAGCCTTTTGGCCCACAGAAAAATTGCCCGTTCGCGGTGATTACGTGAGGTTTCAGGAGGAGGACAAATATCATACACAGAAGGTCTTTAGGTAGCGCTGCTGTCCGCTGATGGAGAAGAGAAGTCTGGGGAAATCCAGGCTTTGTTCTTCTTTAGGAGTGTAAGCCTGTCGGCACTGTCAGTTGACAGGCGGGTACTCTTGTCAGTGATGATTCCCCCAGCTGCACAAAACACCCTCTCCGACAAGACGCTAGCCGCAGGGCAAGCCAAAACCTCCAGGGCATACAGCGCGAGTTCGGGCCACGTGTCCAGCTTTGACACCCAGTAGTTGTACGGAGCAGAGGAGTCACGGAGGACGGTGGTACGATCGGCTACATACTCACTCACCATCTTCTTACAGTGCTCCCTCCGACTCAGCCTGGACTGGGGAGGTGTGACACAGTCTTGCTGAGGAGCCATAAAGCTGGCAAAGGCCTTGGAGAGTGTTCCCCTGCCTGCGCTGAACATGCTGCCTGATCTCTGCGCCTCCCCTTCTACTTGGCCCTCGGAACTGCACCTTCTGCCACTAGCGCTGTCAGATAGGAAGTTTACCATCAGTTTGTCCACCAGGGCCCTGTGGTATTGCATCACTCTCAAACCCCTTTCCTCTTCGGGAATGAGAGTGGAAAGGTTCTCCTTATACCGTGGGTCAAGCAGTGTGTACACCCAGTAATCCGTAGTGGCCAGAATGCGTCTAACGCGAGGGTCACGAGAAAGGCATGCTAACAAAGTCAGCCATGTGTGCCAGGGTTCCTGTACACAACATATGGCTGTCGTCACTAGGAAGATCACTTTCAGGATCCTCCTCCTCCTCAGGCCATACACGCTGAAAGGATGACAGGCAAGTAGCATGGGTACCCTCTGCAGTGGGCCCAGCTGTCTCTTCCTCCTCAGGCTCCTCCCCATCCTCCTCCTCCTCCTCCTGCTCAACGCGCTGAGATATAGACATGAGGGTGCTCTTGACTATCCAGCGACATACTGTCTTCCCCCGCCTCCCTTTCCAACCGCAAAGCGTCAGCCTTTATGCTTTGCAGGGAACTTCTTAACAGGCATAGCAGGGGAATGGTGATGTTAATGATTGCAGCATCGCCACTCACCATCTGGGTAGACTCCTCAAAGTTTCCAAGGACCTGGCAGATATCTGCCATCCAGGCCCACTCCTCTGTAAAGAATTGAGGAGGCTGACTCCCACTACGCCGCCCATGTTGGAGTTGGTATTCCACTATAGCTCTACGCTGCTCATACAACCGGGACAATATGTGGAGCGTAGAGTTCCACCATGTGGGCACATCGCAAAGCAGTCGGTGCACTGGCAGATTAAACCGATGTTGCAGGGTCCACAGGGTGGCAGCGTCCGTGTTGGACTTGCGGAAATGTGCGCTGACCCGACGCACCTTGTCGAGGAGGTCTGACAAGTGTGGGTAGCCTTTCAGAAACCGCTGAACCACCAAGTTAAAGACGTGGGCCAGGCATGGCACGTGCGTGAAGCTGCCGAGCTGCAGAGCCGCCACCAGGTTACGCCCGTTGTCACACACGACCATGCCCGGTTGCAGGCTCAGTGGCGAAAGCCAGCAGTCGGTCTGCTTTGTCAGACCGTGCAACAGTTCGTGGGCCGTGGGCCTCTTCATTCCTAAGCGGAGTAGTTTCAGCACGGCCTGCTGTGCTGCCACGCGACACCGACTGCTGGCGACGTGCTGCTGCTGACACGTCTTGATTGCGAGGTGGAGGTGGATGAGGCATACACCGCCGCAGAAACCAGCACCAATCTGGGGCCCGCAATTCTGGGGGTGGGTAGGACATGAGCGGTCCCAGGCTCTGACTCGGTCCCAGCCTCCACTAAATTCACCCAATGTGCCGTCAGGGAGATATAGTGGCCCTGCCCGCCTGTGCTTGTCCACGTGTCCGTTGTTAAGTGGACCTTGCCAGTAACCGAGTTGGTGAGGGAGTGTACAATGTTACGTGAGATGTGGTCGTGCAGGGCTGGGACGGCACACCGTGAAAAATAGTGGCGACTAGGGACAGAGTAGCGCGGGGCTGCCACCGCCATCATGTTTTTGAAAGCCTCAGTTTCCACAAGCCTGTAGGGGAGCATCTCCAGGCTGATCAATTTGGCTATGTGGACATTTAAAGCTTGAGCGTGCGGGTGCGTGGCGGCGTATTTGCGCTTTCGCTCCAAAGATTCTCTTAGCGACAGCTGGACGCTGCGCTGAGAGACATTGCTGGATGGGGCCGAGGAGAGCGGAGATGAGGGTGTGGCTTCAGGCCAGGAGACGGTCGTGCCTGTGCCGTGAGAGGTGGGTTGGATCTCAGTGGCAGGTTGGGGCTCAGGGGGAGAGGCAGTGGCGAAAGCCGAAGGCGGTGAATGGCCTTCGTCCCACCTGGTGGGGTGCTTGGCCATCATATGCCTGCGCATGCTGGTGGTGGTGAGGCTGGTGGTGGTGGCTCCCCGGTTGATCTTGGCGCGACAAAGGTTGCACACCACTGTTCGCCGGTCGTCCGCGGTCTCAGTGAAAAACTGCCACACCTTAGAGTACCTTGGCCTCTTCACGGTGGCTTGGCGCGAGGGGGTGCTTTGGGAAACAGCTGGTGGATTATTCGCTCTGGCCCTGCCTCTACCCCTGGCCACCCCACTGCCTCTTCCAACCTGTCCTGCGGCTGCAATTGCCTCCCCCTCTGAAGACCTGTCCTCAGTTGGCTTATCACACCAGGTGGGGTCAGTCACCTCATCGTCCAGCGGCCCTTCCTCCGAATCCTCTGTGCGCTCCTCCCTCGGACTTACTGCCCTTACTACTACCTCACTGATAAACAACTGTCTCATCGTCATCGTCCTCCTCACCCAGTGAAAGCTCTTAAGACAGTTGCCGGAAGTCCCCAGTCTCATCCCCCGGACCCCGGGAACTTTCCAAAGGTTGGGCAACAGTCACGACAAACTCCTCCGGTGGGAGAGGAACCATTGTTGCCCAATCTGGGCAGTGGCCCGAGAACAGTTTCTGGGAGTCTGCCTGCTCCTCAGAATGTGTCATTTTCATGGAGTGAGGAGGCTGGGAGGAAGGAGGAGCAGCAGCCAGAGGATTCAGTGTTGCAGCAGTGGACGACGTAGAAGGCTGGGTGGTCGATAGATTGCTGGATGCACTTTCTGCCATCCACGACAGGACCTGCTCACACTGCTCGGTTTTTAATAAAAGGTCTACGACGTGGACCCAAAAATTGTGATATGAAGCTGGGGACTCCAGAAACTGTCCTCTTTCCTACTCCCGCGGCAGCCGGCTGTGATTCGCCTGGACCAGGAACTTGGCCTATACCCACACCCTCACTTGGAACTCCGCGTCCTCGTCCTCTACCCCTACCCCTACCCTTCAGCATGGTGGATTAAGAATCGAGCAGACACTGAGCAGTGTGAAAAATTTTTTGAATTATTGCCGCGCAGTTGGTGCCTGCCAACGGTTATGCAATGCAAAAAGAAGCCCGAGATAAATTATAAGGATGGATGCAAGCAGGACTAGCTGTGCACTATGCAGTTGAGATTTACCTCAAGTCCCACAGGCCACGCAGTAATGTGCACTGGCTTACAAGCAGACGTAAAAAAGGATTCCATTTTTAAAATTACTTTTTCTCCAATGCAATGCAGGCAATGGAGCGTCTATTGGACTCTCCCTCTATGGCTGTCTGGCACCGTACACTGCGCCGGCAGCTGACTGGCAACAGAGCGGTGTAAAAAAATTTGTGGGTTTTTTGGCGTACACTTGGAGGCAGACAGCGCTGACGTTACGCTAAGTGCGGACAGGAAAATATTTAAATAAAGGCTGCATGCAAGTCTTGCTGTGCACTATGCAGTTTGGATGGACGTGAAGTCCCACAGGCCACGCAGGCAAATGCACTGGGTCACCGTCAGCAGTAAAAAGGATTTCTTTTTTAAATTTCCTTTTTTTTTCTCCATGCAATGCAGGCTGAGGCTATGCAGTGTGTATTTCACTTTCAATCTATGGGTGTCTGACACACCGTACACTTCTGAGACAGCTGGCGTGTAAGACAGAGCGGTGTAAAAAATTTGTGGTTTCTTGGCGTACACTTAGAGGTAGACATTGCTGACGTTACGCTAACTGCGGACAGAAAATTATTTACATGAAGGCTGCACGCAGGCTCTGCTGTGCAATACTGAGGTACTACAACTCCCAGCAACCACGGAGTTAAATGCACACGGTCACAGGTAGCCCTAAAAAGGACCGTTGGGGTTCTTGTAGAAAGGATTCTACACTACCACTGTCCCTGCCTGACCAATACTGTCCCTATACTCAAGTACAGCCTGCAGCCTGAGAACGCTATAGCCTGCACGCCCGATATACATAAGAAAAAAAAAAAAAAAAAAGTGCAAAACTGCTCACAGCAGCCACAACAGTAATGCACTAGGTGAGCTGTGGCCCTAAGAAGGACCGTTGGGATTCTTGAAGACGCTAACACTCTCCCTATAGCAGCAGTAGCACTTTCCCTGATCTCTCTTAGCGTGTGTCTGTGGGGAGCCGCGGGCGGGGCTGATTTAAATACTCGGGGGTCACTTGATCTCGCCAGCCACTCACTGCAGGGGGGTGGGATAGGGCTGGAACGTCACAGGAGGAAGTTGTAATGCCTTCCCTGTGTTTCTATTGGCCAGAAAATGGCGCAAATTTCTGAGGGAAGGAAATGTAATTGACTCGAGTGCCGCGTGGTGCTCGTCTCGAGTAACGAGCGTCTCGAACACCCTAATACTCGAACGAGTATCAAGCTCGGACGAGTGCGCTCGCTCATCTCTATTAATTATCTGAAGGTGCACTGATGGATCATTGGGAGAACTCAGCAGCCATACATACTGCACCTGCATAGTTCTCCCTCTTCCGCTGGGTCAGTGCAGATAATGCTGGAGATCACCTACATATCTCCCCCGGGGTGAGGGTGCTCCTCTGTACACACAGGGACAAACAATAGTAGCAGCAGGACAATAGATGATATCATAACCATGTGACCAGCGGTAGCTAGAGGGGGACACATATTACCAAACCTGAATGTGGGGATTTAGTGGTAATAAGATCAGTGTTTAACATGGCAGTTGCAGATGAGTGCAGAAGAGTTGTGCATGTTGCTGAGCTGTATATATATATATATATATATATATATATATATATATATATATACACACACACACACACACACACACACACAGTATATATATATATTATTGTGGCAAGTTGGGGTTCCTCGCCTGCCAAACTCTCAGACCAGAAATGGCACACCGCACATGAAAATAGCACACAGGAGATGTGGATTTCTTTAGAACTGGCGCCTGCCAGCATTTGTACCGCACAGCAAACATATCTCAGCATACTATGAACACAGTGCATAAGTTCAGGGTTCACATACCCACAGGGTCTCACCACTAACCCAGCTTGGGGTGTCCTCCTCCATCAGACAGGTGACAGACCCAACTGGTCCACACCAGAGCTCAGGCTCCAAGTCCCTGATGCAGCTCCTTCACCATCTCTCTGGTCCATACTGGACCTCTTGCTCTCTCTCAGCCAACTTCTCTCTCCAGTGTGCCAGAAACAGATTTTTATTGCTTCCTGCCACACCCAGCAGGTGTTAACCCTTTCAGACAGGCTCAACAAAAGCAGTAATCTGCACTCAAAGGCCCTCTACAGGCCACTCTTGCTACTGCCTTGTCACATATCCCACCCCCATTACAAAGACCATTGGTCTTTTCATAAGCATTTCAGATCCCCAGGATCAAATACTTTCTGAACTGTAAGAAGGGTCCTATGTGGTTCCTGACCCTGCCATTGTTTTTTCCCCTTCATCTTCGGTTTCCTGCCTCATGTTCTCAGACACTATAGCCATTGCTTTGATGTACTTCAACTGTCCTGACTTGACAGTAACATATTGCCTAGTTTTCTCAAGATTTCTGCTGCAGCTTCTGCGGCCTCTTTTCCAAGTTTTACTTCAGCAGCTTCACCTTCTGCCTTCTCTTTGGCACTTTTCACTGCTTTGATCTCATTCTTACATTTCTTCAGCAAGATCTTTCACTCGCTGTCTGAACTGTGTCCTAGACCTCTACTCTCTGAAGCCTCCTTCCAGCAACACAACTATTTGACTCCCAGAGCTTCACTTTTGCATTTAACTGCTTAGCAAACTTCTGAAAAACCTCTTTTTCTTCTGACACCACTTTCAGAGTGTGTGTCATGGTTAGCGCTTCAGTCTCTTTCTTAATATTCTACAACGGGGTCTCCATTCCTGCTACCGGTTGTTGGAAACTGCTTTTGAGCTTTTCCCGAATCAGTGTTCGCTTTTCAGCATCTGTCTTGGCACTAATCCAACCTTGTATTTTGGTGCACACCCACTTGTTAAGCCATTCTTTTGAATCTTTAGCAGACATTGTTTTCTCCTCAGTAAGCCACTGTTCAGACATCTTCTATTTCTTCTCCCAGTTGGACGCCATCTGACATTGGTAACCAAGCTCCACACTAAGGTCTTCTACTTCCTGCTGAAGACTCACTGTATACTTCTCAAGTTCATCATAGACATCAGTTTGAAGAAAGAAAAAAAAACAAAAACAGCTGAATAATAGCTTTCACTACCCTCTCCTGCTCTTCAATAGTGACCCAGCATGCAGGGATCTCATCCAGTTTCTCTTCCATCTCTGACACCTGCGTCTGAAGTGTTGCAATCTGTTCTGACAGATTCCTCTTAGTTTTTACATCTTCCTCTACCTGCTTGAGGAACACATCTCTCATCTTAAATTGTCTTCAGGTGTGTACTAAGGCCAAGCCTCTGCTGCGACTCCTCTGGTAGCAACTTCTGGGACTCTTCAGTCTGAGCTTCCAGCTCCACCTGCAGTCTGTTCACCTTCTTAGACAGTTCTGCCTGAACTCTGTCACTTTCAGTGATTTTTACTTGTAGCTGCTTCTCTACTGCATTTTTCTTGCATTCAAATTCTTGCTTGTCTTCCAATAACCCCTTTACCTTTTGGGTCAGCTCAATACACTCACTTTTCAGTGTTAAGTACCTTTTCAGTTTGCTGCAACTGCTTGGACAGTTCCCCCACAACTAGAGCATGACTCCGTTCCAGCTCCTGGATCTGAGTTTCATGTAGTTCAGCCTTCTCATCCAAGCTCATCTGTAACTGGGACACCAGTCTCTCATGGAGTGCTTCCTGGTTTTGCTTGTAACCCAGTCTGTCTTTCAAGATCTCTGCCTGACTACCAGCAGCTTTCCCCATTTCCAGCTTTTCCTTAAGCTGACTTATCTGGGACTCAAATTCACCATTTTTCTTTGCTAACTGCATTTTCAACTCTGCAACTTGATTCTGCAAACCTGCAGTTTGATTACGTGCATCTGTAGAAGCTCTTTCTAACTTGCAGCACGTCATCTCCAACTCTTGGGTTTTCATTTGCAGTTTCTTACAATCCTGTTTATACTGCACCTCTAGACATATGAGGCTGATCGCGGAGTCTCTGGCAAATTTCTGAAGTCTTGTATCTCTTCATGGGCTCTTAAAATAGATCCCTAATTTCTTTTTCACACTTTCCAATTCTTTTAAGGCTTGTTCACACTGAATGGTTTTATGTTTCAACAACAACCTGTGATCTGTTTGTTTTAGCTAAGCTTATGGCATGCTCATTCTCCTCAGCCCAGACCCACTCTGTCAGTGCAGCCATCTGCTTTATTAGGAACAGCTTTGTCTCCCACTCCTGAGCTCTGCTCTGAATCAACTGTTTCAGCAGCTCCTCCACGCTTGTGTCGATTTGCAACTTTTCATTTTCGTTCTGATTTTGGACCTCAGGGTCTGCACTGACTACCTCTTCTATTTCTCTAGAAGCAGTCTTTCTTTACACTGCCTGTCATCCTAGCCGACTCCTGGTTGCTTCTAGCAACTATTTTAGTTTCACAGGAAACATTAGCGGTCACTCCTTCCTTTAAGATTCCCGCACTTATTGTCCTATACACATTTTCACTATTACCCCGCTCTTTTACTGGAGGCCTATTTGCACTCACTCCCACATGGGTGTTGTCTGCACTCTCTGTAGCAGCCTGTTCACACTTCAATTTCATCTGGAAAACATTCCTGGCAGCAAAATGTAACTTTTCTTTTTCCTGCAGCTGAACTAAAGTGTCAAAACCTAAGGGGTTAATCTCGTTAACTCTCTGGGTGCCACACAACACTTTTTCATGGCTATTAGCTGGTTTAACCACACGAGCACTTCCCCACACATGCATTTGTATACATTAGATCACATTGTGCAGATGTCCCTGCACCGACCTGTAACAAAAAACACATGCGTTTCATCTGACTTTGACTTATTATGTTTTTCACCATCCTGCAAGGAAAACACAATCGGTACCACAGTTCTTAGACGAGTCTTTAGTAAATGTCCCTGCACGCCGTACGGCTTCCATGGTGTCCTCCTGCACAAAAAACATTAAATTGTGCAAACATTTTATCACCTTTGTGTCAGTTCTTTTCGGTCCATACTGCATAGACCCACAACACAGCTCTTTTAGGTAGTTTCTCCCAACCATCTTGGTTACACAGTCCAACATAGACAAAAGCACTAGTCCATTAACTTGGTCTCATCGTTGTCCTCTGTCTGGACCTTTGTGGATCCTAAGAAACCTGTAAATTTCGGCCTCCTGCCCCTTTAAGCCTCTGCTCCCAGCAGCAACTGCCAACTTCGGCCTCCTGGCCCTTTTAATTGCAGCTAGCAGATTTGCAGCGCTCTGCACAGAAACCAGAGTTTTTCAGCCTCCTGGCCCTTTACAACTCAGCCTGCATCTTTTGTCATTCCCCCGCAATCGCAACATTCAGCCTTCTGGCCCTTTAAATGCATCCAGAAGAACAGCTCACAGCCGACATCCACTTCATGCGCCACTCTGCAGCATTGTATGCACTCCATGTTGTGACAGCGCATCCTTCACCATGTGGCAAGTTAGGGTTCCTCACCTGTGGATCGCTAACCTCTCGGACTGGAAATGGTGCACCTCACATAAAGACAGCGCTCAGGAGACGTGGATTTCTTTTGAACTGGTGCCTGCCAGCATTTATCTGTACAGCACAGCAAACATACATAGCTCAGCATACCATAAACACAGTCCATAAGTTCCAAGTTCATAAACCCACATGGTCCCGTCACTGACCCCACCTGGGCGTCTGGAGGGTTTCCTCCTCTGTCAGACAGATGACAGGCCCAACTGGTCTGCACCAGACCTCAGGCTCCAATTTCCTGATGCGGCTCCTTCACTGCCTCTCTCTGGTCCACACTGGACCTCTTGCTCTCTCTCAGCCAACTTCTCTCTCCAGTGTGCCAGGAACAGACTTTTATTGCTTCCCAGCAGGTGTTAACTCTTTCGGACAGGCTCAACAAAAGCAGTAATCTGCACTCAAAGGCCCTCTACAGGCCACTCCTGCTACTGCCTTGCCACAATACATATATATATATATATATATATATATATATATATATATATATATATATATATATATATATATATATGTATGTGATATACCCCGCTCCACCCGAGTTAATTTGGTACAGGTGTTTGTGTTCTCACTGAAAATTTTATGAAGTCAAGGTTACCTCAGAGGAACCGAGGAATACAATATGTATACACATAAAGGAGTGTTAGATTTTCCTCAGACTGCATGTACCAATGTCCCTCTGCAGAATGTGCCTCCCCTCCCACTCTCCTCACTTTACACCCTTAAAGCTAACACCCATTTTTTTTCAAATCTACCCCCAGGCAAATCTACCTTCTTAGCCTTAAAGGCATACTCCATCCCTGCAGTCCATGGCCGCTTCCTTATGTACTTTACAGCCTTTCAGTATATACACACAAAGGTCAGTTAGATTCTCCTCAGTATATACACACAGAGGTGGGGTAGATTCTCCTCAGTATATACACACAAAGGTGGGATAGAGTCTCCTCAGTATATACACAGAGAGTTGAGGTAGATTCTCCTCAGTAGACACACACAGAGGTGAGGGAGATTCTCCTCAGTAGATACACACAGAGGTGAGGGAGATTCTCCTCAGTAGATACACACAGAGGTGAGGGAGATTCTCCTCAGTAGATACACACAGAGGTGAGGGAGATTCTCCTCAGTAGATACACACAGAGGTGAGGGAGATTCTCCTCAGTAGATACACACAGAGGTGAGGGAGATTCTCCTCAGTAGATACACACAGAGGTGAGGGAGATTCTCCTCAGTAGATACACACAGAGGTGAGGGAGATTCTCCTCAGTAGATACACACAGAGGTGAGGGAGATTCTCCTCAGTAGATACACACAGAGGTGAGGGAGATTCTCCTCAGTAGATACACACAGAGGTGAGGGAGATTCTCCTCAGTAGATACACACAGAGGTGAGGGAGATTCTCCTCAGTAAATACACACAGAGGTGAGGGAGATTCTCCTCAGTAGATACACACAGAGGTGAGGGAGATTCTCCTCAGTAGATACACACAGAGGTGAGGGAGATTCTCCTCAGTAGATACACACAGAGGTGAGGGAGATTCTCCTCAGTAGATACACACAGAGGTGAGGGAGATTCTCCTCAGTAGATACACACAGAGGTGAGGGAGATTCTCCTCAGTAGATACACACAGAGGTGAGGGAGATTCTCCTCAGTAGATACACACAGAGGTGAGGGAGATTCTCCTCAGTAGATACACACAGAGGTGAGGGAGATTCTCCTCAGTAGATACACACAGAGGTGAGGGAGATTCTCCTCAGTAGATACACACAGAGGTGAGGTAGATTCTCCTCAGTAGATACACACAGATGTAAGGGAGATTCTCCTCAGTAGATACACACAGAGGTGAGGGAGATTATCCTCAGTAGATACACACAGAGGTGAGGTAGATTCTCCTCAGTATATACACACAGAGGTGAGGTAGATTCTCCTCAGTATATACACACAGAGGTGAAGTAGATTCTCCTCAGTATATGCACATAGAGGTGAGGTAGATTCTCCTCAGTAGATACACACAGAGGTGAGGTAGATTTTCCTCAGTATATACACACAGAGGGGAGGTAGATTCTCCTCAGTTTGCAAATCATTTGCCTAGGCATTATGGTTTCTGAGAAAAGAACAATGTCATGTATCATGGATTTTCACATAGTTTTTCATGCTTAGAATTGAATATTGAAGTTGCAATAGCCTTTACTTTTCCCAAGAATGGTCGTGCCAAATTTCAAGTTTATACGACATTGGGGAGTTAGAAAATTAGGCATGAGTCAGTGAGTGAGTCAGTGAGGGCTTTCACCATATATAATATACAATATATATAATATATATATATACACACACAGAGATATATACTTCCCAATTGCCTTATCTGCAGTTTGTGCTTTAGCTGGGACTCAGGGGTGTAACTATAGGGGATGTGGTTGCACTCGGGCACAGGAGCCTTAGGGGACCCATAAGGCATCTCGTCTCCATATAGGGAGCCCAGTACTATGAATAAAGCATTATAGTTGGGAGGCCCGGTTATAGGTTTTGCATTGGGCCCCAGAAGCTTCAAGTTACGCCTCTGCTGGGACTCCTCTGACTTATAAATCATTCTGCTTTACACTTTCTTATAGAGCAAAAAATAAATGTATCCATACTAATATTATTAATGCTAAAAATACAAATAGGTTATGGGGAGGCGCCTTGATGTATTTTTATATATAAAAAAGTATATAACTATAACAATAGTTAAAAGAAATGAGTGTTAACTCACCTGGTGTCAGACGAGGATACCTTTGCCAAGGCACCTCGCTGACACCGTAGTCCACGTTCGCTTGTAGTTAAGCCTTTGGTTCCATCCGACCTTGTTCGGAGAGCTGCAGGACCGTTTCCATTAAGCTTCACCGGGTAACCGGGGCTTAGATAAAGGTATGCAGAGTAGATAAAATAAACTATCCGCGCTCCAAGGGAATACGAGGCTTCAAAATAGGGAACCAATGTCCTTCTTTATTAATATTCTTGAGCAACGCGTTTCGGTAGGTAAACTACCTTTTTCAAGCTCCATACATTTAAAATAACTAGCACATATAAATAGGCACTCACATGTCATTAGGTTTGTCTACAGCACTGTGTATTGCAGTTCCGTAATTAGTGGGGGCGTGGTGCACGTCTCCCAGGTAGAATGCCACGTCATCCAGGTAAAGCACCTGGAACGCTACGATCTGCGTTCCACGATCTTCAATAGAACTTTATTTAGGTTGCAAGGAAACAGCAACCTTCTTGCAGATTTCGTGCACTCCCGCTGACCGCGGGCTATTACTATAGTAAAATTTCAATAAATATACTCTAAACTATACCATATTCAATTTAAAATAAACAAATGAATAAATTTTGCATAAAATAGGTATTATACCCGATATATTCCTATATGCTAACAATATAAAAATCAATTCCTCGCTTAAAAGTGCATATTAGCGCAATACTCCTCTATACATAAACGTATACATTCATTATCCCCACAGATAGTTGTTCAGTAATTTTTTCTTCACCTATATATTATTAACAATCATATTTTTTATTTTTTATAATTTTTCTAATACCTCGTTTAAACCATATGGACATAGAGTATTAAGTCTGTGGATCCAGAACATCTCGCGTCTTCTCAGCTCACTGACTGAGATCTGTTTCTATACATTCCAGTGGGGTTACGGACATTTTTGAAAAATCGGCACCATGAACATCGTTGAAATGCCTCGATATGCTATGGGTACGTAAATTATTTTTGATGTTTAATCTATGATTGTTAATTCTCATTTTTAATTTATTTTTAGTACGACCAATATATTTTAAGTTACACGGGCATTCGATTAGATAGATCACTTTAGTTGTATTACAAGATAGATGCTGACTAGAGATGAGCGAACGCGTTCGTCCGAGCTTGATATTCGTGCGAATATTAGGGTGTTCGGGATGTTCGTTATTCGTAACGAACACCATGCGGTGTTCTGGTTACTTTCACTTACTTCCCTGAGACGTTTGCGCGCTTTTCTGGCCAATTGAAAGACAGGGAAGGCATTACAACTTCCCCCTGTGACGTTCAAGCCCTATACCACCCCCCTGCTGTGAGTGGCTGGGAAGATCAGGTGTTCGCCTAATATAAAAGTCGGCCCCTCCCGCGGTTCGCCTCAGATGCCTGGTGAGTTAGATGAGGGACAGTGCTGTTTGTACTGGAGCTGCTGTAGGGAAAGAATTGGTAGTTAGTGTAGGCTTCAAGACCCCCCAAAGGTCCTTATTAGGGCCACTGATAGCTGTGTGTTGGCTGCTGTTAGCAGTGGCATTTTTTTTTTTTCTCAAAATCGGCTCTGCAGAGCGTTGCACCTGGCATTAGGGACAGAAGTGCTGCATAGGCAGGGAGAGTGTTAGGAGTGAGTGTAGCCTTCAAGAACCTCAACGGTCCTTTCTAGGGCCATATTTATCCGTGTGCAGTACTGTCCAGGCTGCTGTTAGCTGTGCTGCATTTTTTTTGGGCTTCTCAAAATCGCCTCTGCAGAGCATTCCACCCTCCATTGATACTGCAGGGAAAGAATTGTATAGGCAGGGCCACAACACAGTTATTATTCATTGAATATACGCAGTGCGGCCTTTTGCTTGTAAAACAAGTGAAAATAATTCTATTTGTCCTGCCTCTGTCCGTCCTAACGCCGGTGGACACGTGTGAGCTGCGTGAACAACATTGCTAAATCAGACGCACCCAGCTACGCTTTACTGCTGGCTTCGCCATTTGCTTTCCTTAATTGTGAAAAAAAATACCTGCTCTGCCACAGTTAATAACTCTGCTACCCTCACGTTCTGTGACACATTAGCAGGAAAACAGCACAGTTATTAAACTTCTCATGCTCATAGAATATACGCAGTGCTGCCTTTTGGTGGAAAAAAACTGAAAACAAATCTATTTGTCCAGCCTCTGTCCGTCCTAACGCCTGTGGACACGTGTGAGCTGCGTGAACAACATTGCTAAATCAGACGCACCCAGCTACGCTTTACTGCTGGCTTCGCCATTTGCTTTCCTTAATTGGGAAAAAAATACCTGCTCTGCCAGAGTTATAATAACTCTGCTACCCTCACGTTCTGTGACACATAAGCAGGGACACAGCACAGTTATTAAACTTCTCATGTTCATAGAATATACGCAGTGCTGCCTTTTGGTGGAAAAAAACTGAAAACAAATCTATTTGTCCAGCCTCTGTCCGTCCTAACGCCTGTGGACACGTGTGAGCTGCGTGAACAACATTGCTAAATCAGACGCACCCAGCTACGCTTTACTGCTGGCTTCGCCATTTGCTTTCCTTAATTGGGAAAAAAATACCTGCTCTGCCACAGTTAATAACTCTGCTACCCTCACGTTCAGTGACACATTAGCAGGGACACAGCACAGTTATTAAACTTAGATTATTCATTCACTAAAGGCAGTGGGGCCGTTCGTTTTCCAAAAAGTGCAAAAATTATATTTGGCCTGCAGTCTTGCGCCAATTTATTTCCTGCCTGTGAAATCAAATCACTGGTAATACAGCATGCTGAGGGGTAGGGGTAGGCCTAGAGGACGTGGACGCGGCCGAGGACGCGGAGGGCCAAGTCAGGGTGTGGGCACAGGCCGAGCTCCTGATCCCGGTGTGTCGCAGCCGACTGCTGCGCGATTAGGAGAGAGGCACGTTTCTGGCGTCCCCACATTCATCGCCCAATTAATGGGTCCACGCGGGAGACGGTTATTAGAAAATGAGCAGTGTGAGCAGGTCCTGTCCTGGATGGCAGAAAGTGCTTCGAGCAACCTATCGTCAACACGCAGTTCTGCGCCGTCCACTGCTGCAAATCCGAATCCTCTGTCTGCTGCTCCTCCTTCCTCCCAGCCTCCTCACTCCACTACAATGACACCTGCTCAGGAGCGGGAACACTCCCAGGAACTGTTCTCGGGCCCCTGCTCAGATTGGGCAGCAGCGGTTCCTCTCCCACCAGAGGAGTTTATAGTCACTGATGCCCAACCATTCGAAAGTTCCCGGGGTCCGGGGGATGAGGCTGGGGACTTCCGCCAACTGTCTCAACAACTTTCTGTGGGTGAGGAGGACGATGACGATCAGACACAGTTGTCTTGCAGTGAGGTAGTAGTAAGGGCAGTAAGTCCGAGGGAGCAGCGCACAGAGGATTCGGAGGAAGAGCAGCAGGACGATGAGGTGACTGACCCCACCTGGTGTGCAACGCTTACTCAGGAGGACAGGTCTTCAGAGGGGGAGTCAAGGGCATCAGCAGGGCAGGTTGCAAGAGGCAGTGCGGTGGCCAGGGCCAGGGGTAGAGGCAGGGCCAGACCGAATAATCCACCAAGTGTTTCCCAAAGCGCCCCCTCGCGCCATGCCACCCTGCAGAGGCCAAGGTGCTCTAAGGTCTGGCAGTTTTTCACAGAGACGCCTGACGACCGACGAACAGTGGTGTGCAACCTTTGTTGCGCAAAGCTCAGCCGGGGAGCCAACACCAACAGCCTCACCACCACCACCATGCGCAGGCATATGATGGCCAAGCACCCCACAAGGTGGGACGAAGGCCGTTCAGCGCCTCCGGTTTGCACCCCTGCCTCTCCCCCTGTGCCCCAACCTGCCACTGAGATGCAACCCCCCTCTCAGGACACAGGCACTACCGCCTCATGGCCTGCACCCACACCCTCATCTCCGCTGTCCTCGGCCCCATCCAGCAGTGTAGTTCAGCGCACCGTCCAGCCGTCGCTTGCGCAAGTGTTCGAGCGCAAGCGCAAGTACGCCGCCACGCACCCGCACGCTCAAACGTTAACCGTCCGCATCGCAAAATTCATCAGCCTTGAGATGCTGCCGTATAGGGTTGTGGAAACGGAGTCCTTCAAAAGTATCATGGAGGCGGCGGCCCCGCGCTACTCAGTTCCCAGTCGCCACTACTTTTCCCGATGTGCCGTCCCAGCCCTGCACGACCACGTCTCCCGCAACATTGTACGCGCCCTCACCAACGCGGTTACTGCCACGGTCCACTTAACTACGGACACGTGGACAAGCACAGGCGGGCAGGGCCACTACATCTCCCTGACGGCACATTGGGTGAATTTAGTGGAGGCTGGGACAGAGTCAGAGCCTGGGACCGCTCACGTCCTACCCACCCCCAGAATTGCGGGCCACAGCTCGGTGCTGGTATCTGCGGAGGTGTATGCTTCCTCCACTAAAGCACCCTCCTCCTCCTCCTCCTCCTCTGTCTCGCAATCAAGATGTGTTAGCAGCAGCATGTCGCCAGCAGTCGGTGTCGCGCGGTGTGGCAGCACAGCGGTGGGCAAGCGTCAGCAGGCCGTGCTGAAACTACTCAGCTTAGGCGATAAGAGGCACACGGCCCACGAACTGCTGCAGGGTCTGACACAGCAGACCGACCGCTGGCTTGCGCCGCTGAGCCTCCAACCGGGCATGGTCGTGTGTGACAACGGGCGTAACCTGGTGGCGGCTCTGCAGCTCGGCAGCCTCACGCACGTGCCATGCCTGGCCCACGTCTTTAATTTGGTGGTTCAGCGCTTTCTGAAAAGCTACCCACGCTTGTCAGACCTGCTCGTAAAGGCGCGCCGGCTCTGCGCACATTTCCGCAAGTCCCACACGGACGCTGCCACCCTGCGCACCCTGCAACATCACTTTAAGCTGCCAGTGCACCGACTGCTGTGCGACGTGCCCACACGGTGGAACTCTACGCTCCACATGTTGGCCAGGCTCTATGAACAACGGAGAGCTATAGTCGAATACCAACTCCAACATGGGCGGCGCAGTGGGAGTCAGCCTCCTCAATTCCTTTCAGAAGAGTGGGCCTGGTTGGCAGACATCTGCCATGTCCTTGGTAATTTTGAGGAGTCTACCCAGGTGGTGAGCGGCGATGCTACAATCATTAGCGTCACCATTCCTCTGCTATGCATCTTGAGAAATTCCCTGCAAACCATAAAGGCAGCTGCTTTGCGCTCGGAAACGGGGGCGGGGGAAGACAGTATGCCGCTGGATAGTCAGGGCACCCTCCTGTCTATTTCTCAGCGCGTACAGGAGGAGGAGGAGGAGCATGAGGAGGATGAGGAGGAGGGGGAAGAGACAGCTTGGGCCGCTGCTGACGGTACACCGGCTGATTGCCTGTCATCCTTTCAGCGTGTATGGCCTGAGGAGGAGGAGGAGGAGCAGGAGGAGGATCCTGAAAGTGATCTTCCTAGTGAGGACAGCCATGTGTTGCGTACTGGTACCCTGGCACACATGGCTGACTTCATGTTAGGATGCCTTTCTCGTGACCCTCGCGTTGCACGCATTCCGGCCACGACGGATTACTGGGTGTACACACTGCTCGATCCACGGTATAAGGAGAACCTGCCCACTCTGATTCCCGAAGAGGAAAGGGGTTCGAGAGTGTTGCTATATCACAGGACCCTTGCGGACAAGCTGATGGTAAAATTCCCAGCCGACAGCGCTAGTGGCAGAAGGCGCAGTACCGAGGGCAAGGTAGCAGGGGATGTGCGTAGATCGAGCAGCATGTACATCCCAGGCAGTGCAACAGTCTTTAAGGGCCTGGCCAGCTTTATGGCTCCCCACTAAGACTGTGTCACCGCTCCCCAGTCACGGCTGAGTCGGCGGGAGCACTGTAAAAGGATGGTGAGGGAGTACGTAGCGGATCGCACGACCATCCTTGGTGACGCCTCTGCCCCCTACAACTACTGGGTGTCGAAGCTGGACACGTGGCCTGAACTAGCCCTGTATGCCCTTGAGGTGCTTGCTTGTCCTGCGGCTAGCGTCTTGTCGGAAAGGGTGTTTAGTGTGGCTGGGGGAATCATCACAGATAAGCGTAGCCGCTTGTCAACCGACAGTGCCGACAGGCTAACACTCATCAAGATGAACAAAGGCTGGATTTCCCCAGACTTCTGTTCTCCACCAGCGGACAGCAGCGATACGTAAGCAATACGTAGGCTGCACCAGCGGATGGAAGCTACGTTCTCTCTCACCATCCAAAACGGGGACATTTCTGCTTCATCAATCTGTGTCTAATATTCCTCCTCCTCCTCCTCCTCCTGCTCCTCCTCCTGAAACCTCACGTAATCACGCTGAACGGGCAATTTTTCTTAGGGCCACAAGGCTCACTCAAATAATTTTTCAGAACAATTTTTATAAGTTTCAATGCGCTTAAAAGCGTTGGAACTTTAACTTGAACCAATTTTTCGTTACACTGGGCTGCCTCCAGGCCTAGTTACCACTTAAGCCACATTAACCATTGCTTACATGGAACGAAGACTGCGCTCCCGCTATACTGCTGCTTCAGAATTGTTACTGGGGCCTGTCTTGAGTGCTACTATTGCTTACATGGAACGAAGACTGCGCTCCCGCTATACTGCTGCTTCAGAATTGTTACTGGGGCCTGTCTTGAGTGCTACTATTGCTTACATGGAACGAAGACTGCGCTCCCGCTATACTGCTGCTTCAGAATTGTTACTGGGGCCTGTCTTGAGTGCTACTATTGCTTACATGGAACGAAGACTGCGCTCCCGCTATACTGCTGCTTCAGAATTGTTAATGGGGCCTGTCCTGAGTGCTACTATTGCTTACATGGAACGAAGACTGCGCTCCCGCTATACTGCTGCTTCAGAATTGTTACTGGGGCCTGTCTTGAGTGCTACTATTGCTGACATGGAACGGACACGTGGAGAGGACACGTAGTGCCTCAAAAACATCCCCCTCCTCCTCCAACAGGGAAAACATTGTTGGCAAATGCCTTTGCATTGGTTCGTCTGGTGGCAGTCCAAGAATTTCACCTTTACCGACACTACAAGAGAGCCCCCCCACCATCCCCCCGCCACGGCCTACTTAATCCTGGCCACATTCCGAAAACCAACAAAATACAACCGTGCTACTAGGTCCGCAGTCACCACCACATTACCACCAACGCGGTTACTGTTAAGGTGCATATAACCACGGACACGTGGAGAGGACACGTAGTGCCTCAAAAACATCCCCCTCCTCCTCCAACAGGGAAAACATTGTTGGCAAATGCCTTTGCATTGGTTCGTCTGGTGGCAGTCCAAGAATTTCACCTTTACCGACACTACAAGAGAGCCCCCCCACCATCCCCCCGCCACGGCCTACTTAATCCTGGCCACATTCCGAAAACCAACAAAATACAACCGTGCTACTAGGTCCGCAGTCACCACCACATTACCACCAACGCGGTTACTGTTAAGGTGCATATTACCAGTCTGACTGGGGCATGCAGACACCTTGACAGAATGAATAGTGTGTGGCACATAGGTTCCCCATTGCTATGCCCACGTGTGCAGCTCCTGATGGCGGTGGCACAGGATTCTATTTCTCATTGCTTCTGTACAGCATTGTGGGCTATCGCTCCGCCACTTTTAAAGAGGGTCGCTGCCTAGCCGTGCCAACCTCTGCAGTGTGTGCCTGCGGTCCCTCGTCATGGCAGACGCAATTCTAAATAGACATGAGCGTGGTGTGGCATGAGGGCAGCTGAAGGCTGCCCAGGGACACTTTGGTGTGCGCTGTGGGGGGGAGGGGGGGCGGTTGGGCAGCATGTAACCCAGGAGAAGTGTCAGTGGAGTGTCATGCAGGCAGTGATTGTGCTTTGTTGGAGGTAGTGTGGTGCTTAGCAAAGGTATGCCATGCTAATGAGGGCTTTTCAGAAGTAAAAGTTGTTGGGAGGGGGGGGGGGGCCCACTCTTGCCGGTATTGTGGCTTAATAGTGGGACCTGTGAACTTGAGATGCAGCCCAACATGTAGCCCCTCGCCTGCCCTATCCGTCACTGTGTCATTCCCATCACTTTCCTGAATTGCCCAGATTTTCACACATGAAAACCTTAGCGAGCATCGGCGAAATACAAAAATGTTCTGGTCGCCCATTGACTTCAATGGGGTTCGTTGTTCGAAACGAACCCTCGAGCATCACGGGAAGTTCGTTCCGAATAACGAACACCCGAACATTTTGGTGTTCGCTCATCTCTAATGCTGACTAATAGGGAATTTTTTACTGTTGTCGCTCGCATCATAGTGGATTTCTGTTCTTTTATTGGTGATTATTTGGCAACATTTACATTTAGTGTGTCTACATTTATATACTCCCACTGTTTTATTACATTTTTGCTTTTGTTTATGTCGAACGCATTTTTTTATCCGGATTAGAAGGAGATATGATATTCTGGATTGTCTTATTTTTCCTAAATATTAGTACGGGATTTTTTTTCCAGATCTCTGGATAAAAACGGGTCCTGGAATAGTATTGGCCAATGTTTCTTAAGTATATTTCTAATTTTAGAACTATCTGTACTAAATTTGGTTATAAATAGGGATGAGCGAACATGTCCGTTACGGACACATCCGCACCCGGACACCGGCTTTGCCGAACACTGCAGTGTTCGCGCGTAAGTGTCCGGGTGCCGCCGGGGGGCGGGGAGATGCGCGGCGGCGCGGGCGGCAGTAGCGGGGAACAGGGGGGAGCCCTCTCTCTCTCCCTCTCCCCCCCACTCCCCGCCGCACCCCCCCGCGCTGCCACGGCGGCCCCCGAACTTTTTCGCCCGAACACTGAAGTGTTCGCAAAGTTCGGTGTTCGGGCGAAAAAGGGGCGGAGCCGAATGTGTTCGCTCATCTCTAGTTATAAACGATAAATTTTTGGGGTTTATTTTCGTCTTTTTTGTTAATTTTTTGTTGTTACTTGGATTTATTTCATTAGCTATTTTGTTGTATGCGTTTTCAAGGATTTTTTCGGGAAAGTGTTTTTCTCTAAATCTACTTTTTATTAAGGCTGCTTGAACTTCATAATCACTATTTAGGGTACAGTTTTTTACGAATTATTTTTAGTTGCCCGTATGGTATGTTATTAAGCCATTGTTTGGCGTGGCAACTTCTGTAGTCTAGGTATGAATTTTTGTCAACCTTTTTAACGTGCGTTTTAGTGGTAATTTTATTATCGGTGGGAATTAGTTCTAGATCTAAAAACGTTATTTTTTCTTTGCTAATATTACTAGAAACCTTTAAATTATTACTATTATCATTTAAAATTCCTATAAAATCTATAAGACTACTCAAGGGGCCCTTCCAGATTATTAAAATATCATCTATAAAACGTTTATAAAAAGCTAGGTGTTCATGTGATAAAAAGGACTGCTCAAAATGGCCCACGGAACGGCCATGGGATGTAAATTCGCCTCTGCTTTCGCAAATTTATATATGGGCCATTTTGAGCAGTCCTTTTTATCACATGAACACCTAGCTTTTTATAAACGTTTTATAGATGATATTTTAATAATCTGGAAGGGCCCCTTGAGTAGTCTTATAGATTTTATAGGAATTTTAAATGATAATAGTAATAATTTAAAGTTTTCTAGTAATATTAGCAAAGAAAAAATAACGTTTTTAGATCTAGAACTAATTCCCACCGATAATAAAATGACCACTAAAACGCACTTTAAAAAGGTTGACAAAAATTCATACCTAGACTACAGAAGTTGCCACGCCAAACAATGGCTTAATAACATACCATACGGGCAACTAAAAATAATTCGTAAAAAACTGTACCCTAAATAGTGATTATGAAGTTCAAGCAGCCTTAATAAAAAGTAGATTTAGAGAAAAACACTTTCCCGAAAAAATCCTTGAAAACGCATACAACAAAATAGCTAATGAAATAAATCCAAGTAACAACAAAAAATTAACAAAAAAGACGAAAATAAACCCAAAAAATTTATCGTTTATAACCAAATTTAGTACAGATAGTTCTAAAATTAGAAATATACTTAAGAAACATTGGCCAATACTATTCCAGGACCCGTTTTTATCCAGAGATCTGGAAAAAAATCCCGTACTAATATTTAGGAAAAATAAGACAATCCAGAATATCATATCTCCTTCTAATCCAGATAAAAAATGCATTCGACATAAACAAAAGCAAAAATGTAATAAAACAGTGGGAGTATATAAATGTAGACACACTAAATGTAAATGTTGCCAAATAATCACCAATAAAAGAACAGAAATCCACTATGATGCGAGCGACAACAGTAAAAAATTCCCTATTAGTCAGCATCTATCTTGTAATACAACTAAAGTGATCTATCTAATCGAATGCCCGTGTAACTTAAAATATATTGGTCGTACTAAAAATAAATTAAAAATGAGAATTAACAATCATAGATTAAACATCAAAAATAATTTACGTACCCATAGCATATCGAGGCATTTCAACGATGTTCATGGTGCCGATTTTTCAAAAATGTCCGTAACCCCACTGGAATGTATAGAAACAGATTCAGTCAGTAAGCTGAGAAGACGCGAGATGTTCTGGATCCACAGACTTAATACTCTATGTCCATATGGTTTAAACGAGGTATTAGAAAAATTATAAAAAATATGATTGTTAATAATATATAGGTGAAGAAAAAATTACTGAACAACTATCTGTGGGGATAATGAATGTATACGTTTATGTATAGAGGAGTATTGCGCTAATATGCACTTTTAAGCGAGGAATTGATTTTTATATTGTTAGCATATAGGAATATATCGGGTATAATACCGATTTTATGCAAAATTTATTCATTTGTTTATTTTAAATTGAATATGGTATAGTTTAGAGTATATTTATTGAAATTTTACTATAGTAATAGCCCGCGGTCAGCGGGAGTGCACGAAATCTGCAAGAAGGTTGCTGTTTCCTTGCAACCTAAATAAAGTTCTATTGAAGATCGTGGAACGCAGATCGTAGCGTTCCAGGTGCTTTACCTGGATGACGTGGGATTCTACCTGGGAGACGTGCACCACGCCCCCACTAATTACGGAACTGCAATACACAGTGCTGTAGACAAACCTAATGACATGTGAGTGCCTATTTATATGTGCTAGTTATTTTAAATGTATGGAGCTTGAAAAAGGTAGTTTACCTACCGAAACGCGTTGCTCAAGAATATTAATAAAGAAGGACATTGGTTCCCTATTTTGAAGCCTCGTATTCCCTTGGAGCGCGGATAGTTTATTTTATCTACTCTGCATACATTAATGCTAAAAAGTAACTCTGTCTGTTTGTTACCTTCTCAAGCCTAAAATTTGAACTTGCATCTTGAGGAAGGACATGGGCTACGTTTTATCCCAAAATTTTATAGAGTTCTCTAGAAGTAGTGGCTCAGTGGGTCCTACAGAACATTCACAGGAGCACTTGTCCTGTCTCACCTGTCTATGTGCCATCCTTGGACATAGAAGGTGTTGTACATTTGAGAAACCCCGTTTCTCCCTCTCTTCTAAGCCTAGAGCTTAACCTGATGTCAGCTGGTGTCCTATTGGCTGATAGTCAACTTCAAAGTGACTGATGCAGAGTCCAAGGGTGGGGAAGGCAGACACTAGTCCCTATGCAAGAGTGGGAGAAGTCCAGAAAGTGTAGGAAGGAGAAGAGGTTACAAAGGGAGAAGTCAGTGAGCAGTTAGAGAGACTCAGCCAGTGAGAGAAAAGAGGTTGCAGTCAGGTTGTGCCGGAGAGAAGGAAACACACGTACAAGCGAGATCAGCAGTAGCAGCACATTCTTCTCAGGGTTGAGCGAGGTTTCATTCCACTCCCTTGAGGTCCCAGAGGAGAGAAGAGCATTTCTGAAGTCGGTCTTCTACTAAACAGTGAGTCTAAAAACTACCCGGTGATCTCAAAGTCAGGATTAGTTTAACAGCCACTTTAAACTGTTTCATCTACACTTCACTAAACTTAAGTCATCCCTTCAGTTCGGACAACTAGTGGGAAAATTCTCTCTCAAATCAGTTCAGAGAAAGTAAAGGAGAGAGCGTTGAAGTCACTTCTTAAGCAAATCAATATTGCTGTGTTCTACACCGTGTGTAATTTGCTGCATACTGCTGCACCTTTGCCCATGTGATAGCTGCCAACCCATCTCACAGAGAGTTTGCAGGCGCCTCAGCGCACACAGACATTGGAGCCCTCAGTGCGCATATTCTGGTGATTCTGACGAAAGCAGACATGGAAGTGTTCATAAGGAGATTTGAAAACGCAGAGGTGGCAGCAGTGTGCGAAGAAGTGCAATGGGTGGATATGAGAGTCGCCACAGTAGAGACATCCTTGACAGACGTGGCAAATAAAGTGAACGCTCAAGAAGCTGTACTACAGACTCATGCCTTCCAAATACAGTACTTGGCGGACTCGCTGGACAATGTGGAGAACAGAGGGAGAAGGAACAACATCAGAGTCCAGAACATACAGGAAGCAATGGAGCCACAACACCTGGAGGACGCTCTTCACCGCCTGTTTAACCTTATCCTAGATGTCCCATCGGACATCCCGCTGGAGCTGGACCACGCCCACAGATCTCTAGGCCCTAGAGCAATGGACCCAGAGCGGCCACAGAACATTATCTGCAGAGTCCCTAAATATAGGGTGAAGGAAGCTATAATGAAGAGGGCATGGGAGGTCAGCCCCATACAATTTCAAGGCAGGCACGTACAGCTGCTCCCAGACCTATCACGACTTACTCTGATGAAGAGGAAATCCCTGTGCCATCTGCTGGATGCCCTTCGTCAGCACAGCATAGCCTACACCTGGGGGTTCCCATTCCGCCTGCAAGTCCGATGTGGGGGACGGCTAATAGTACTGCAGAATCCAGGAGATCTCGACAAATTCAGCGCAGATCTGGATATCCCCACGCCGACTATTCAAAATTGGCCACACCTCAACCCCCCCCCCCCTTCCCGCCTGAGGGAGAAGCGCCACGACCGCAAAGAGAGAATAGGGGAAGAAGAAGAGGGGATGGAACAGGCCAACGTCGTAGATCCCATAGCCCCCTCACCCGATAGAGGACACACCTAAATCTACAAATCCTAAAACATCAAAGAGACGGGAGAACTGAAGTAACCCATAACCCTACCTAATTCTGAGCACCTTTCCTTTCACCGATAAGCAAGCAGCATCCACAATGAGAGAAGAGTTACAGATCATCCCCCGCATCTTGTCAGTCCTCTCATTCCCTCCTGCCCCCCCCTCCCTTGTTTCTCCTGCTCTTTCTCTTCCCATCTTCCCATCCATATAGACTTTCCAACAACACATCGCAGAGGGGATGGAGAGAGGAAGACCTCGGCACACAAGAGCCTTCACGCCTTGGCATCCAGCAATGGGAGGAGGAGAAGGACTATGCATCGCCACACCAGAAGCCGGCGAGGGTAACGTCCAGATGGACAACTTACACAATGCACATACACAGTTAGTGTCAGGAGATTAACCCGTTACATTAGCCAAACATTCACAGTTATAATGTTATCCTTGGCCATTAAAACTACCTAGCTAGATAATATGATAGTGCCTGATACAGTCAGTTTTTAATAATGCAACATTTCTCAGGGATGAAGGGGAGCTCCATCCATTAGAAAGTCCGCTACCCACTAGATCTGTGTGTCCATTAGAGACTAGAGATGAGCGAGCACCAAAATGCTCGGGTGCTCGTTACTCGGGACGAAATTATCGCGATGCTCGAGGGTTCGTTTCGAGTAACGAACCCCATTGAAGTCAATGAGCGACCCGAGCATTTTTGTATTTCGCCGATGCTCGCTAAGGTTTTCATGTGTGAAAATCTGGGCAATTCAAGAAAGTGATGGGAACGACACAGCAACGGATAGGGCAGGCGAGGGGCTACATGTTGGGCTGCATCTCAAGTTCACAGGTCCCACTATTAAGCCACAATAGCGCCAAGAGTGGGTGCCCCCCCCTCCCAACAACTTTTACTTCTGAAAAGCCCTCATTAGCATGGCATACCTTAGCTAAGCACCACACTACCTCCAACAAAGCACAATCACTGCCTGCATGACACTCCACTGCCACTTCTCCTGGCTTACATGCTGCCCAACCCCCCCCCTCCCCCCCCACAGCGCACACCAAAGTGTCCCTGCGCAGCCTTCAGCTGCCCTCATGCCACGCCACACTCATGTCTATTTAGAAGTGCGTCTGCCATGAGAGGAACCGCAGGCACACACTGCAGAGGGTTGGCACGGCTAGGCAGCGACCCTCTTTAAAAGGGGCGGGGCGATAGCCCACCATGCTGTACAGAAGCAATGAGAAATATAATCCTGTGCCACCGCCATCAGGAGCTGCACACGTGGGCATAGCAATGGGGAACCTATGTGCCACACACTATTCATTCTGTCAAGGTGTCTGCATGCCCCAGTCAGACCGCGGTTTTTAATTCATAGACACAGGCAGGTACAACTCCCTATTGTGAAGTCCCTGTGGACCGACAGCATGGGTGGCTCCCTGGAACCCACCGGCGGTACATAAAAATATCCCATTGCAGTGCCCATCACAGCTGAGGTAGTAATGTCATGTTTAATGCAGGTGGGCTTCGGCCCACACTGCATGCCCCAGTCTGACTGGGGTTCTTTACAAGTGGAAACAGATGCATTTATAATTCCCTGTGGACCCACAGCAGGGGTGGGTGCCAGGAAGCCACCGGCGGTACATAGAAATACCCCATTGCATTGCCCAACACAGCTGAGGTAGTAATGTTGTGCTTAATACAGGTGGGCTTCGGCCCACACTGCATGCCCCAGTCAGACTGGGGTTCTTTACAAGTGGACAGATGTAGGTTAAACTCCGTGTGCACCTACAGCATGGGTGGCTCCCTGGAACCCACCGGCGGTACATAAAAATATCCCATTGCATTGCCCAACACAGCTGAGGTAGTAATGTCGTGCTTAATGCAGGTGGGCTTCGGCCCACACTGCATGCCCCAGTCTGACTGGGGTTCTTTACAAGTGGAAACAGATGCATTTATAATTCCCTGTGGACCCACAGCAGGGGTGGGTGCCAGGAAGCCACCGGCGGTACATAGAAATATCCCATTGCATTGCCCAACACAGCTGAGGTAGTAATGTTGTGCTTAATACAGGTGGGCTTCGGCCCACACTGCATGCCCCAGTCAGACTGGGGTTCTTTACAAGTGGACAGATGTAGGTTAAACTCCGTGTGCACCTACAGCATGGGTGGCTCCCTGGAACCCAACGGCGGTACACAAAAATATCCCATTGCATTGCCCAACACAGTGGATGTAACGTCAGTTGTAATGCAGGTGGGCTAAAAATTCATTTGATTACACTGTAGGCGAGGGCCCACAAAAATTGCTGTATCAACAGTACTAATGTACATCCAAAAAATTGGCCATGGCCAACCAAGAGGGCAGGTGAAACCCATTAATCGCTTTGGTTAATGTGGCTTAAGTGGTAACTAGGCCTGGAGGCAGCCCAGTTTAACGAAAAATTTGTTCAAGTTAAAGTTTCAACGCTTTTAAGAGCATTGAAACATATAAAAATTGTTTAGAAAAATTATATGAGTGAGCCTTGTGGCCCTAAGAAAAATTGCCCGTTCAGCGTGATTACGTGAGGTTTCAGGAGGAGGAGCAGGAGGAGGAGGAGGAATATTAGACACAGATTGATGAAGCAGAAATGTCTCCGTTTTGGATGGTGAGAGAGAACGTAGCTTCCATCCGCGGGTGCAGCCTACGTATTGCTTACGTATCGCTGCTGTCCGCTGGTGGAGAAGAGAAGTCTGGGGAAATCCAGGCTTTGTTCATCTTGATGAGTGTAAGCCTGTCAGCACTGTCGGTTGACAGGCGGGTACGCTTATCCGTGATGATTCCCCCAGCCACACTAAACACACTCTCTGACAAGACGCTAGCCGCAGGACAAGCAAGCACCTCAAGGGCATACAGCGCGAGTTCAGGCCACGTGTCCAGCTTCGACACCCAGTAGTTGTAGGGGGCAGAGGCGTCACGGAGGACGGTCGTGCGATCGGCTACGTACTCCCTCACCATCCTTTTACAGTGCTCCCGCCGACTCAGCCTTGACTGGGGAGCGGTGACACAGTCTTGCTGGGGAGCCATAAAGCTGGCAAAGGCCTTGGAGAATGTTCCCCTGCCTGCGCTGTACATGCTGCCTGATCTCTGCGCCTCCCCTGCTACCTGGCCCTCGGAACTGCGCCTTCTGCCACTAGCGTTGTCGGATGGGAAGTTTACCATCAGTTTGTCCACCAGCGCCCTGTGGTATAGCATCATTCTCGAACCCCTTTCCTCTTCGGGAATGAGAGTGCAAAGGCTCTCCTTATACCGTGGATCGAGCAGTGTGTACACCCAGTAATCCATAGTGGCCAGAATGCGTGTAACGCGAGGGTCACGAGAAAGGCATCCTAACATGAAGGCAGCCATGTGTGCCAGGGTACCTGTACGCAACACATGGCTGTCTTCACTAGGAAGATCACTTTCAGGATCCTCCTCCTCCTCCTCTTCCTCCTCCTCAGGCCATACACGCTGAAAGGATGACAGCCCAGCAGCATGTGTACCCTCACCAGTGGGCCAAGCTGTCTCTTCCCCTTCCTCCTCATCCTCCTCCCCCTCCTCCTCCTCAATGCGCTGAGATATAGACAGGCGGGTGCTCTGACTATCCAGCGACATACTGTCTTCCCCCGGCTCTGTTTCCGAGCGCAAAGCGTCTGCCTTTATGCTTTGCAGGGAACTTCTCAAGATGCATAGCAGAGGAATGGTGACGCTAATGATTGCAGCATCACCGCTCACCACCTGGGTAGACTCCTCAAATATTCCAAGGACCTGGCAGATGGCTGCCAACCAGGGCCACCCTTCTGTAAATAATTAAGGAGGCTGACTCCCACTGCGCCGCGCAAGTTGGAGTTGGTATTCCACTATAGCTCTACGCTGCTCATAGAGTCTGGCCAACATGTGGAGCGTAGAGTTCCACTGTGTGGGCACGTCGCACAGCAGTCAGTGCACTGGCAGATTAAACCTATGTTGCAGTGTCTGCAGGGTGGCAGCGTGCGTGTGGGATTTGCGGAAATGTGCGCAGAGCTGGCGCACCTTTCCGAGCAGGTATGACAAGTGGGGGTAGCTTTTCAGAAAGCGCTGAACCACCAAATTAAAGACATGGGCCAGGCATGGCACGTGCGTGAGGCTGCCGAGCTGCAGAGCCGCCACCAGCTTACGGCCGTTGTCACACACGACCATGCCCGGTTGGAGGCTCAGCGGCGCAAGCCAGTGGTCGGTCTGCTCTGTCAGACCCTGCAGCAGTTCGTGGGCCGTGTGCCTCTTATCTCCTAAGCTGAGTAGTTTCAGCACGGCCTGCTGACGCTTGCCCACCGCTGTGCTGCCACGCCGCGTGACACCGACTGCTAGCGACGTGCTGCTGACACATCTTGATTGCGAGACAGAGGTTGCGTTGGAGGAGGAGGAGGAAGGTGCTTTAGTGGAGGAAGCATACACCGCCGCAGATACCACCACCGAGCTGTGGCCCGCAATTCTGGGGGTGGGTAGGACGTGAGCGGTCCCAGGCTCTGACTCTGTCCCAGCCTCCACTAAATTCGCCCAATGTGCCGTCAGGGAGATATAGTGGCCCTGCCTGCCTGTGCTTGTCCACGTGTCCGTTGTTAAGTGGACCTTGGCAGTAACAGCGTTGGTGAGGGCGCGTACAATGTTGCGGGAGACGTGGTCGTGCAGGGCTGGGACGGCACATCGGGAAAAGTAGTGGCGACTGGGAACCGAGTAGCGCGGGGCAGCCGCCGCCATCATGCTTTTGAAAGCCTCCGTTTCCACAAGCCTATACGGCAGCATCTCTAGGCTGATCAATTTTGCAATGTGCACGTTTAACGCTTGAGCGTGCGGGTGCGTGGCGTCGTACTTGCGCTCAAACTGTGGCACTAGCGACGTCTGGACGATGCGCTGAGAGACATTGCTGGATGGGGCCGAGGACAGCGGAGATGAGGGTGTGGGTGCAGGCCAGGAGACGGTAGTGCCTGTGTCCTCAGAGGGGGGTTGGATCTCAGTGGCAGGTTGGGGCACAGGGGGAGAGGCAGTGGTGCAAACCGGAGGCGGTGAACGGGCATCGTCCCACCTTGTGGGGTGCTTGGCCATCATATGCCTGCGCATGCTGTTGGTGGTGCCTCCCCAGCTGATCTTGGCGCGACAAAGGTTGCACACCACTGTTCGTCGGTCGTCAGGCGTCTCTGTGAAAAACTGCCACACCGTAGAGCACCTTGACCTGTGCAGGGTGGCATGGCGCGAGGGGGCGCTTTGGGAAACAGTTGGTGGATTATTCGGTCTGGCCCTGCCTCTACCCCTGGCCACCGCACTGGCTCGGCCTGTGCCCACACCCTCACTTGGCCCTCCGCGTCCTCGACCGCGTCCACATCCTCTAGGCCTACCCCTACCCCTCAGCATGCTGTATTACCAATGATTTGATTTCCCAGGCGGGAAAGAAATTGGCGCAAGGCTGCACTCAACCGTAGCTGGTTGCGTCTGATTTTTTTACGTTCTCCACGCAGCACAGACGTACCCAGAGCCCTTAGGACTGACACAGGAAGGGCAAATATACTTTCTTCCCTTTTGTTTAAAAGGATAGGCCCACTGCGTCTATTCACTGAATAATAAGTTTAATAACTGTGTTGCGGCCCTGCAAAACTGTCACAGAACTTTACTGTTGCAGAGTTACTAACTGTGGCAGAGCAGGTATTTCCCAGGCAGGAAAGAAATTGGCGCAAGGCTGCACTCAACCGTAGCTGGTTGCGTCTGATTTTTTTACGTTCTCCACGCAGCACAGACGTACCCAGAGCCCTTAGGACTGACACAGGCAGGGCAAATATACTTTCTTCCCTTTTGTTTAAAAGGATAGGCCCACTGCGTCTATTCACTGAATAATAAGTTTAATAACTGTGTTGCGGCCCTGCAAAACTGTCACAGAACTTTACTGTTGCAGAGTTACTAACTGTGGCAGAGCAGGTATTTCCCAGGCAGGAAAGAAATTGGCGCAAGGCTGCACTCAACCGTAGCTGGTTGCGTCTGATTTTTTTACGTTCTCCACGCAGCACAGACGTACCCAGAGCCCTTAGGACTGACACAGGCAGGGCAAATATACTTTCTTCCCTTTTGTTTAAAAGGATACGCCCACTGCGTCTATTCACTGAATAATAAGTTTAATAACTGTGTTGCGGCCCTGCAAAACTGTCACAGAACTTTACTGTTGCAGAGTTACTAACTGTGGCAGAGCAGGTATTTCCCAGGCAGGAAAGAAATTGGCGCAAGGCTGCACTCAACCGTAGCTGGTTGCGTCTGATTTTTTTACGTTCTCCACGCAGCACACACGTACCCAGAGCCCTTAGGACTGACACAGGCAGGGCAAATAAACTTTCTTCCCTTTTGTTTAAAAGGATAGGCCCACTGCGTCTATTCACTGAATAATAAGTTTAATAACTGTGTTGCGGCCCTGCAAAACTGTCACAGAACTTTACTGTTGCAGAGTTACTAACTGTGGCAGAGCAGGTATTTCCCAGGCAGGAAAGAAATTGGCGCAAGGCTGCACTCAACCGTAGCTGGTTGCGTCTGATTTTTTTACGTTCTCCACGCAGCACACACGTACCCAGAGCCCTTAGGACTGACACAGGCAGGCCAAATACAATTTTTTCCCTGCTTTTTACCAGGAACACCCACACTGCGTCTATTCAATGAATAATGTATGTCTTCTGGCCCTGCCTACACAATTCTATCCCTGTAGTATTAATGCCGGGTGCAATGGTCTGCACAGCCGGTTTTGAGAAAAAAAAAAAAATGCAACACTGCTAACAGCAGCCTGGACAGTACTGCACACGGATAGATGTGGCCCTAGAAAGGACCGTTGGGGTTCTTGAAGCCTACACTAACTCCTAACACTCTCCCTGCCTAACCCCCACTTCTGTCCCTATTGCAGGGCGCAATGCTCTGCAGATCCAATTTTGGAAAAAAAAAAATACTGTGCTAACACAGTACTGCACACTAGTAGATGTGGCCCTAAGAAGGACCGTTGGGGTTCTTGAAGCCTACACTAACTCCTAACGCTCTCCCTACAGCAGCTCCAGCACGATAGTACTTTCCCTCAGCTAAGTCACAAGGCATGTGTGGCGAGCCGCGGGAGGGGCCGATTTTTATACTCGGGTGACATCAGATCTCCCCAGCCACTCACAGCAGGGGGGTGGTATAGGGCTTGAACGTCACAGGGGGAAGTTGTAATGCCTTCCCTGTCTTTCAATTGGCCAGAAAAGCGCGCTAACGTCTCAGAGAGGAAACTGAAAGTAACCGGAACACCGCGTGGTACTCGTTACGAGTATCGAGCATCCCGAACACCCTAATATTCGCACGAATATCAAGCTCGGACGAGTACGTTCGCTCATCTCTATTGGAGACCAGACGCTTGTTAAATACTGAGCTGCCCCATACCCTCTCTGGGCACGTCTACTACTCGTATTGGTTCCACAGCGCCAACCCCGACAGCCAGGTGGGTGGGGTCTCTATTGCGATACATAGATCCCTAGCTCACCACCTCCTAGAAAAAAAAATAGATGCTCAAGGATGATATGTCCTTATTAAGGTAAAAATAGGAACTACTAAACTCACAATCGCAAATTGGTACGCGCCAAACTAACAACAGGCAGTAGCTAACCAAGCCTTCCTGAATGTGGTGGCGGAGTTTGGGAGGGAATTGTTGTGGCTGGAGGGGACTACAATATAACCTTAAACCCAGATATAGACGCCTTGGCGGGCAGGGACAATGTTCCCCTTGGGCAACTGCGGACCTTTAAAAACTAAATCCATGCAATCCAACTGGTGGATATATGGAGTATCCTGCATCCACAGGATAAGGATTACACCTTTTCACACCCACATAATGCCTATAGTTGCACAGACTACTTCCTTCTGGGACATCATGCCCTGTCGTGGCAACCTATGGCCACAATAGCTGATATAGTGTGGTTGGATCACACTCCCATTTTCCTGACCCTGCTGGATAAAACAGATCGCCAATGGACGAATGACAACCTCCTGAAAGATAGCGTATGTGAAGCGGAAGTTAAAGAACAGATAGAGACGTTTTTTGTGACACACGCCGCAGACACCACTTCTGCCCCTATTCAATGGGAGGCACTGAAGTGTGTCCTGAGGGGCATACTAATCAAACATTGCTCCTGGCTCAAAATAGAAAGGGCCACTACGATCACTAAACTCCTTAAGCAGATTCACACCCTCGAGTCTGCACATAAAAAACCTCTCTCACCAGATACCCTGGCAGATCTGGTTCGGGTCAGGATAGAGCTGAAATCAAAATTAGACCAGGCATATCTCCACTTAAGAAACCAATATAAGTGCTTTCAATATAAATATTCCAATAAAGCGGGCAAACCCCTGTCCCGTCTGATCCATCCAAGGGCTGTGCAGACATTCATTCCCCGAATCAAAAATGTGATGGGCGCCGACACATTTAATCCTACGGAAATCCTGGATATATTCCAGAAATACTATTCCTAGCTCTACAATCTTTTGGACAATTCGTGGAAATGAACCAAACTTTACTAAAAGACAGAATCTCCAAATATGTAACAGAGACAGCCCTACTGGTAATAAAATATTACCCTACGGCCCTAAATATATCCCTGTGCCCAGAGACGAAAAGAAACACATAATAGAACACTTTCTCTTTAAGTGACAACAAGAGGCCATAAAATATCTAGGAATACATATCCCAACAGATCACTCTAAGCTCTTCTCCATGAACTATTCCGCTCTACTGAACCGCACTCTAAAAGACCTCTCCGCCTATTCCACCAGAGTCATGTCATGGTTCGGGAGGATACATACCTTTAAAATGGATGTCCTACCCCAGTTCTTATACATTTTCCAGACCATGCCGATTATGGTACCCCAAACATTTTTTTAACAAACTCAAGTAGGCACTGATCAGATTTGTTTGGGGAGGACAGAGACCACGGGTGGGAATGCGCACGTTGTCATATCCCAAATCAAAGGAGGGGTTGGTTTGCCCGACTTTAAAAACCTGAATCATATGGCGGCGGTTCTTACGCACCTTTTAGACTGGCACTATCACGCTAACAATAAACAATGGATAGCATTGGAGCGAACCGATTGTACAGTTCCCCTGAGGCTACTCCCAAGGGTGAAAAAAGAGGATAGGGCCCAATCCGTGGGTTCAAACTACTTCCTAAGGGGTACACTCAGACTATGGGATGTACAAACTCGTCAACGGACCCTGTCCAGGGAGAATAGGTCTTTGATGCCATTATTTATCCAGCTTTCCCGCCAGGAAGGGCGCGAGATCGCTTTCTGGGTTGGGAAAATCGTGAGGATACCAGGGTCTAGCAGGTTCTGGGTGGACAATCAATGCCTTCTCTTCAAGAACTCCAACGCCAATTCAGAGATATTTGTATCTCCTGGCTCGAGTATTTCCATTTAAGCTCCTTCCTTGCACATTGGGAAGGAAGCGGCACCCCGGGCTTGAAATTGACACCCCTTGAGGAGTTGTTTGAGTTGCAGTCCCCTCCGGAGCACGTACTGTTGCAAATGTACGGTCTTCTGATGCAGGAGTTGAGTCGCACAAGCCCAAGTTTCAAGTGGGCCTGGGAGCAGGAGTTGGGGAAAGAAATCATGCAGAGCGACTGCCAAAAGTAATTTTTTTCACGCACAAGTTGACCATGGCATGCGCTGCTCAGGAGAAAGGGTACAAGGTGTTGGCTAGATAGTACAGATACCCGACGCAATATTCCCCTCGGTGTCGGATATGTGTTGGCGCTGTGGAACCGATAGAGGCACTCTGCTACACGTTTGGTCGGGTGGCTTGCACCCCTTCTGGGACAGCATGTTTGCCACCTATAACCGATGTGCAGAAAATCAGTTAACAGTACTCCGCAGATAGCTCTTCTCTCCATTCTACCGGGCTCCATTAGGGCTCAAAAGAGAAATATGCTCCGCTTCTGTATTGCAGCAGCCAGAGCAGTTATCCCTCGCCAATGGCGAACCACACAAATCCCCTCCATGAAGGAGTGGCAACAAGAAATGGCGCATCTCAACCATATGGAGGAGCTATGAGCAGAGCACTCTCGAGAACCCAAAAAACAAAGGGAAAAATACAGAGAAACATGGCGGCCCTGGATTATGTTTGAGTCCTCTACAGAGCTCACCAGTCTGTTTCAAAAGACCTGCCCATGAGCCTTGAGTGGGACATAGGTCTGCCAGAATAAAGGACCTAAAGGAATGCTCTCTAGGTGCCCTCCTTCTGCCCTTTTTCTGACCTCTTTTTTTCTCTGTTTTTTGTGCATGAGTGTTTTGTATGTTACTACTAAAGTTCCTTGCTTTTCTGTAATATTTGTTGTTAAATTTCAAAAAATGTTATACATTTTTTTCCCTCTTTTCCCCCTTTTCAATGACAGGGATTTCTATTTTCTAAATGGTAATATTTTATTGTGATATGGGGCCCCACCCCTATTTTCAATCAGTTCTGCAGGGATATAGTAAAGAATAGAGGACTGGGGGAGGCATTCTGGGAGACTATTTTTGGGTTAGACAAAGTATTTGTTCTATTTGTTGTTCATATGCAGATTTGCCTAATTGTTGTACAATATGAATTGAAGGTCCTGCAAGACCTGTCTTTATTTCTATTGCTTTTCCCTAATGTTTGTGAATTTTTTAAAAATTTAATTAAAAGAGATTAAATATAATATATAACAACCAATCACAGCGTAGCTTTTATTTTACCTCCGCTGTGTAAGAAATTGTTTCCTTTTGATAATTATATTTCCCATCCATTTTTTGGTCGTTTTTTAATATGCTGCATAAGTCAGATCTAGCGCATAGTTCTAGCTGCAGAAATTACTAGAACCCAAAAATCTGATGACCGCGCTGAGTAACAAGGCGTCAACAAGTTGATGGACAAGCTGCTCTTTGAGCAATAGAGACCCCGGAGCATCTCAGGCCCGTCGGACTTTAGATTATGAGCATCACGCATCTCTTAGAGACATTGGAGGAATCTCAGGTCCGCCAAACCCTAGATGCTGATGTCACGTGTCTCTCAGAGCTAGAGATACATTGGAGCAATGTCAGGTTCGCCGGACCCTTGATGCTCACTGTCACATGTCACTGCAGAGATACTTAATGACTCACAAAGATCGTGTGTTATATTTGCTGGACGACAGTCAGAAAGGGGATGTGAGTTTGTACATAGCACATACATGGAAGCCCTTGTAATGATTCGGCATTTCATTAAGACCCATTGATTGACCAGGTTAAAGGGGTTGTCCCGAGGCAGCAAGTGGGTCTGTACACTTCTGCATGGCCATAATAATGCACTTTGTAATGTACATTGTGCATTAATTATGAGCCATACAGAAGTTATAAAAAGTTTTATACTTACCTGCTCCGTTGCTAGCGTCCTCGTCTCCATGGTGCCGACTAATTTTCGCCCTCCGATGGCCAAATTAGCCGCGCTTGCGCAGTCCGGGTCTTCTCCTCTTCTCTATGGGGCTCCGTGTAGCTCCGTGTAGCTCCGCCCCGTCACGTGCCGATTCCAGCCAATCAGGAGGCTGGAATCGGCAATGGACCGCACAGAAGCCCTGCGGTCCATGAAGATAGAGGATCCCGGCGGCCATCTTCAGCAGGTGAGTATGAAGACGCCGGACCGCCGGGATTCAGGTAAGCGCTGTGCGGGTGGTTTTTTTAACCCCTGCATCGGGGTTGTCTCGCGCCGAACGGGGGGGGGGGTTTAAAAAAAAAAAAACCCGTTTCGGCGCGGGACATCTCCTTTAATCATCAATAAGTAATCATAGGGAGATTGAATAAAAAATGTAGGCATTGCGAAGCGCTGAAATGGAAGGAGGAAACTGTTGGTATCTGTTGTTCTGATGGAAAAATGTCGCTCCCATCATCAGTCAGAGGAACCGCTAAAAACTCAACTTTTGTATGATTGCAGTGAATCACTGTGTTTTTCAAATATAATTAGGAAATACGGGCGTCAAAGGGGCAGAGGAAGTCCCAATGGGTTATATACAGTGTCACTGAAGAGGACCCCTTTAAAATATAACTTTTATTAAATGAAGTTTAAAATATAATTTCTTTAGACCAGTGACAGTGGACAAACAAACAAATACATATAAGGTGAGGCTGATGCAAACAATTGCTGCATCTGCCGCATTCAGACGCACTTACAGTAGGCTATAGTACTGTCTCTATCACCTAATAGTGAGGTGCTTACAGTAGCCTACGGTACTGTCCCCAACACCTAAGGTTAATAGCTAAGGCACCAGTAAAAGCTCGTACCACTATACGAGTGGTGGTAATTAGAGATGAGCGAGCATACTCGTTCGAGTATAAGGCCTCCCTCACACAGGGCGTTTTATACAGCGTTTAGCGCTGCCTTTTCAGCCCAGCGCTAAACGCTGTACAACACTCCCATTCATTTCAATGGGGCTGCTCACACAGGGCTGAAAACGCAGCGCCTTCCAACGCTGCGCTTTGACAGCGATGCATGTTCTACTTTGGGCCGTTTTCAGCCCTGCGTCACCCATTGAAATGAATGGGCAGCGGTTTCAGCACTGATGAAAACGCGGCAACACTTGGTGCCGCGTTTTTGGCAGCGTTAACCGCTCGCCGATTTTCGGGGTGAGGGCTTGTAATAGAAGCCCTCACCCCGAAAATCTGCCCCAGCTAGGCTAGAGGAAAAAAAGAAAGTAAATACTCTCCTAGCCGCTGCAGTCCAGGTCGCGGCCGCTGGTCTCTGCCGCTGATCCAGGCTTCCTCTGCACTCAGAAGTCTATTGCCGGAGGCCAGGTTTGAGAACCCCGGCTCCGGCAATAGAGTGCTGTGATTGGTTGTCGGCGCCCAATCACAGCCCTTCATTGACTGTCTCAGCCAATCAGCGCCGGCAAGCTCTGATTGGCTGAGACAGCCAAAGAAGGGCTGTGATTGGGCATTGAGCAAGCGCCGACAACCAATCACAGCACTCTATTGCCGGAGCCGGGGTTCTCAAACCTGGTCTCCGGCAATAGACTTCTGAGTGCAGAGGAAACCCGGATCAGCAGGAGAAAGCAGCGGCCGCGACACGGACTGCAGCGGCTAGGTGAGTATTTACTTTTCTTTTTCTTTTCAGCATTCTTGGCTGCGTTTTCAGCCGAGCTGAAAACGCAGCCAAAACGCTGGCATAAAGTATGCCAGCGCTGCTGAAACGGGGCGGAATCTGCAGTAAACGCAGCGTTGCAAAACGCTGCATTTCTACAAACGCCCTGTGTAAGGGAGGCCTAAGGGTGCTCAAGATGCTCGTTACTCAAGACGAGCACCACGCGGTACTCGTCTCGATTAAACGAGCACTGACCATTGAATTCAATGGAGCCGGCAATACAGCCGGCTCCATAGAAAGCAATAGGCTGCCGGCAATTGCGGGATGAATTGTCGGGAAGGGCTTAAATATATAAGCCCTTCCCTGCAATTTATCCAGAAATGTGTAAAAATTTAAAAAAATATATACTCACCTGGTCCCGGCAGACGGAGTTCAGCGCGGCCGGCTGCAGTCCTCCTGAACTGCTCTGAACAGCTGTGAGTAGTATTCAGCTGCCGGGGATTTAAAATCCCCCCGCCTGCTGAATGAGCTGCTCTGATTGGTCACAGCCTGACCAATCAGAGGCATCTCTCACTCACACCCATTCATGAATTCATGAATGGGTGAGTGAGTGCTGCCTCTGATTGGCTCAGGGGCAGCTCTCAGCTGAATGACAGCTGAGCCAATCAGAGGCAGCACTCACTCACCCATTCATGAATTCATAAATTTTAAATCCCCGGCAGCTGAATACTACTCACAGCTGTTCAGAGCAGTTCAGGAGAACTGCAGCTGGCCGCGCTGAACTCCGTCTGCCGGGACCAGGTGAGTATATATATATATATATATTTTTTTTTTTTTTACACATTTCTGGATGAATTGCAAGGAAGGGCTTATATATTTAAGCCCTTCCCGACAATTCATCCCGCGATCGCCGGCAGCCCATTGCTTTCAATGGAGCCGGCTGTATTGCCGGCTCCATTGAATTCAATGGGCTAACATCGTTCTGCCGGGACAAGGCGAGTATATATTTTTTTTATTTTTACACATTTCTGGATGAATTGCAGGGAAGGGCTTAAATATTTAATTCAATTCATCCCGCGATCGCCGGCAGCCCATTGCTTTCAATGGAGCCGGCTGCATTGCCGGCTCCATTGAATTCAATGGGCTAACAACGTTCTTCTCTGCCACAGCTGTTACAGCTGTGGCAGAGGAGAACGATCTTTATGGGGGAAGGGGGGGGGGGTCTCACTCTTGCCACTATTGTGGCTTAATAGTGGGACCTGGGAACTTGAGATGCAGCCCAACATGTTGCCCCTCGCCTGCCCTATCCGTTGCTGTGTCGTTCCCATCACTTTCTTGAATTGCCCAGATTTTCACAAATGAAAACCTTAGCGAGCATCGGCGATATACAAAAATGCTCGGGTCGCCCATTGACTTCAATGGGGTTTGTTACTCGAAACGAACTCTCGAGCATCACTGAAAGTTCGACTCGTGTAACGAGCACTCGAGCATTTTGGTGCTCGCTCATCTCTAGTGGTAATCAGTGTGTATATGCACCTCCCTAGAGATGCATGACCATAGATTTCCACATAGCTAAAGTAAAAATATCTAGAGAAGTTTTGTGCTTTATCACTATTTCAACTATTTACGTTTCAATAAACAGCAAAACACAGATTAGATTAAAAAAAAAAACTGTAAGCAGACAAAGTAGTGGGTAACAAGCTAATATATATATATGACGTGTTGTGCCCTCATATATCCTAACCGTTCCAGCAGCCACTTACCTGGCTCACCGCTATTAAAGCCCTGAAACATTTATTTTAACCCTTTAACACTATAAAACATACATTTACATCCTGCAGCGTCAAGGTATGTATGAAGAGAGATTGCGCAGCGATCTCTCTTCATACGACAAAGGTGTCGTCTGATTCTTACAGCTGACACGCAGCCGTGTGACTGATGGGGGCAGTTAACCCTTTAAATGCTGCTGTCAATCCTGACTGTGGCATTTAAATCCCCTAAATGATGTTCACAGGGAGTGGTGCAGGTGTCATAGCAGCCGGTGGCCTTCTGAAAGGCCCCATGGCTGTCTTAGCAGAATGCCTATCAAGCCTTCCCTGTGGGGTGGCTTGTTAGACTGCCTGCCCAGTCGCAGTATGATTCAATGCTATAGCATTACATCATACTGCAGAAGCAATCAAAGCATGAAAAGCTGTTGTTCCCTCTGGGAACTAAAAAAAAAAAATAGTAAAACTTTATTGTTTTTGTTTTTACTTTATTATTGAAATAAAAGTTTTTTTTAAAAGGGGGGAGGAAAAACGAAAATGGAAAAAAAAGGGCCGCATTATTAAGGTATTAACTATTATTATTAATAACCCTCTTCGCCACACGACTCGGTGCTTGCACCAGGGGACCTTACCTTTTTTACAGTAATAATAAAGTTTACTCTATTAAGGTTAGGGATGAAGCTACATGAGGGTTTCTCTGACTGTTGGGCATCTTTTTGGAATACAGTAAAGCTTTTCTAAATAGGGTCACAGAAAGGGGCCATAATTACTAAATAGAGCTACAGGGGGGCACTACTGTTATTTAGGGAGACAGAGGGGCTACTGCCCCAATATGTGGAGGAATAGGTGCTGGTGGGGCTATGAGTACGAGGGGCCTAAAGCACAGTGTAATGACCCGAAGCTGTAATGTGTATGAATATGGATGACTGTTGTGAGTGAGTCTTGTGTGTGTATCCCTTTAACTGCGTGAGTGACGTGGTTGAGAGACTTGGGTAGTTTAGAGTGGAGAGTTGAAAAAATGTAGTTGAGGAGGCAGACGTTCCTGCGCTAAGGTGAGCGTGGAGTAATGGGTCTCCTGCCACAGAAAAAGATGGGAAGCAGCTTATGAGGCCCGAGAGCAAAATAAGAAACTTGAGTGAATACCGTTAATAAGTCGAGAGCGCCTAGCCCATGGACCCTCTATAAGATAACTGAGACTGAAGACATTCAGAGGTCGGAAAAGTAGAGTATCTCCTGGTAAGAGTATAACATTGAAGGTGTGAAAGAAATGAGAATTTGTAAAGTACAATCGGGCACCTCCAGTTGTTATTCTGCACAATTCATAATTGGACTGTGGACTCTTTATTTCATGTCGTGTGAATAGCGACCTTGAAGAGGGGCTCGTGTCACATGATATTCATATTCTTTACTGCTATGTTTATGTCCTGCAGAGCCACCCGTGACATCCATCTTGGCTTCCCCATGGTCTTCCCTGTCACGGTGGGCCTCTTGTTCGGATCGCCGCAACAGCGCCACAGTACCAACCACTTCTAAGGTTATTCATACATGTCCAGGAGGAATAACAGAGGCAAAATCAAATGTTGTGTTAAGCCCCGAAGCCACTTGGCCTGTACTTTTTGGTGAAAAAGGTGGCACCCTTACATATGAAGAGATCAGGATTATACAGAATTATTACTGCGTTCAGAGTGAGACGTCTCTTACCGTGTGTGGTGAAGCAGGAGTCAAGGAACCTTCTCAGGGAGTCCTCAGACGCCTCGAATGTCTGAGAGGGGCAGAATATTACCACTGAAGAGAATCTATCAGCACGTTTCCAGGCACTCTCATCATCAGGGGAGACATATACTAAGGAGCCAATGTCACAAGAGACACAAATACCCCATAGGAGATCCATCAGTGCCATTACATGCTGATTTGTACCCCAGCAGAAGACTCCAAGATGCTTCATTCTATCAGTACAGCTGCAGATAAGAAACAGAAGAAGAAACATCAGCTTACAGATAAGATACATGAAGGAAACCTCCACCAGTAATGCCCACAGTAACCAATAGAGGCGCTCCACGTCCGCACAGGTTCCAGGAAACTGACAGCTGCTGAGCTTTGTTAGTTGGTGACTGTTGGGGTTAGGTGCCCGCTGCTGGTGAAGACGTCACTAAGTGAACATGGAGGAGCTGCGAAATCTTAGAGGAGTCTGCCTGCCAAACTCTTATGCCCCGCTCCCACCCAATCATATTTAGATACCATGTACATGTTGTGGATTTCCACCCCAAAGATGTGTGGATCTCAGCTGATCATCTGGTGGCAACTGGACTTGTCAACATTGAAACAATGAGAAGTGCAGGTGCAGCCCAGCAATCAGTGCAGATTAATGTGCATTGCTGATGGAAATCGGCAGCGTGTACTGGGCACCCTTATCATGAAAAGCTTTCTGTGATTTATCTCTACCAGCAGTTTTGGACAAGCTCTGCTCATTCTGCAGTAAAACATTACAGTTTTGGACAAACAGGGTTTGTTCTAATTTAAATGGCTTTCTGTTGTATCAGAGCTACCAACTAACTTTTAGTGTCAATTGAAGGCCTGTTTTGCACGACGAAAAAAAATTGTGCAATTTTCTCACAATGCGACAGCACGACAAACTGCATGTATGTGAAGCCTATGCTTTCACACAGGTTGCAGAGAAAAGCAGCAAACTGAACAGCGGCTGTTAGGTGATATATAGTGTTTTTTTGTTTTTTTCTGCACCCAGGGCTTATATTAGGGTTTTACAGTAGGATTTCCTATTGCAAAAGTTGCATCGCACCATACGAAAACCATGTTTTCGTGCGATGCGATGCAACAGAAAGGATGGCTTCATAGGGAAAGATGGGCTACAAAACATTGCAAATTGCATATTTAACGCCTTAGTGATCAAGTCTGTTTGCGTCTTAATGACCAGGCCAAATTTTGGAAATCCGAAGGGTCACTTTTACATGGAATAACTCCGTAAAGGTTTTGCATATCCAAGCGATTCTGACATTGTTTTTTTCACCACATATTTTACTTCATTTGGGCAGAAAAAATAGACCGATCGAATTTTTGTATATTTATTAAAAGCGCCAAAATTGGGGAAATTTTGAAAAAATCATTTTTCCCCATTTCCAACTGCAATATCTCAAATATGTGCAAACATGATATAGAAATTTTTGATAAGATATAGATTTTCATCTGTTTACTTTATGCTGGATGCACATTGGAAAAACTTTCATTTGTTTTTAACCATTTAGGAGACGTACAGATTTAACATTAATTATTAACATTTTGACGAACACTTTGTTTTCCTCCACCGAGCCAAGATTGAAAGACTCATAGGTGTCAGAATGATAGATACCCCCACAAATGACCACATTTTATATAATACACCCCTTAATGTATTCACTAAGGGGGATCAGGAGTATTTTGACCCCACCGTTTCTTTTTAGGAATTAATGCAATTTAGACAAGAAAAAATAAAATTCCGTATTTTTGCAAATACGTAATTTTTAAACATAGGATTTTTTTCTATAGTGCACATGAAAATAAGGATTTGCACCCCAAAATGGATCCCCCTGTTTGTCCTGTGTTCAGAGACATACCCGTTGTGGCCCTAATCTTATGTCCGTATGCACAACGGGGCCAAACCGAAAGGAGCAGCCGGTGGCTTTCAGAACATACATTTGGCTCGAAGGTGATTTAGGCCCCATTGCCCACTTGTAGAGCTTTTGAGGGGCCAAAACGACAGAGGACCCCCACAAATGATGTCATTTTAGAAACTAGACCCCCTTATCACATTCATCTAGGGGTGTACTGCGTATTTTGACTGCACAGTTTTTGAATGAATCTAAGCAAAGCAGAAAGAAAAAATTACAATTTTTATTTTTTTAGCAATTATGTTATTTAAAAAATATTTTTTGTGTACAGCACACATAGGAATTTCACACCCAAAATGGATACCCCGATTTGTCCCGTGTTCAGAAACATAGCCATTGGGGCCCTAATCTTCTGTCTGTATGCACAACGGGGCCCAAACCAAAAGGAGCAGCCAGTGGCTTTCAGATCAGACATTTTGCTTGAAGGTGATTTAGGCCCCATTGCCCACTTGTAGAGCCCTTGAGCGACAAAACAAAGCACAGCAGAAGGAAAAAAAAATTACGATTTTTGTTTTTTTGGCAATCGTATCATTTTAAAAAGTTTTTTTCGTACAGGATACATAGGAGTGAAGACTTTCACCCCAAAATGGATACCCCCGTTTGTCCCATGTTCAGAATTATACCCTTTGTAGCCCTAATCTTCTGTCTGGATGCACAACGGGGCCCAAACTGAATGAAGCATCAAACTTTACCTGTCTTTTAACTTTTACATGATCGCAATTATCCATTGGATAATGGCCATCATGTGACCAAGGAACACTCACTGCAGCCCCCCGTGACATCTCCAAGCTTACGGCTACCTTTAGTAGCCAGGAGCAATGAGATTCTAAATTTCCACTTGCCCTCCCCAGCTTCTGTGCTTGCGTCCGCCATTTTGGCAACGGGCGCATGCGCTAAAGCTGGGGAAAAGTCCACGGATAAGGATCCCATCAGGGGACATTGCCACAGGCCTTGGTTAAGTAATAGGTTCAGATCCCTGACGGTAGGTGAAAATTTAACTTTTTTTTACTTTTACATTATCGCCGTTATCCATTGAATAACGGCGATCACGTCACTGCAAACCACGTACCATGGCACCCTATGAAATCTCCAGGCTCTTGGCTACATTTAGTAGCCAGGTATTGGGAGATTTTAAATTACCCCGCCAATCTGCAGCTTTTGCGCCTGCGTCCGCCATTTTGGCGACTGACACGTGCACAGAAGCCAGGGTAAAGTCTGCGGATAAATCCTGGGGCCTCATGGGAGATGAAACAAACTTTATTCTGTTTTTTTTACATTTTTTTTAACTTCTTTAAACTTTGACATGATCGCTGTTATCCATTGGATAGCAGCGATCATGTGACCGTGAACCGCATACAGCGGCTCCTGGTGACAGCTCCCTGCTCTCGGCTACTCATACTAGCCAGGAGCAGGGAGTTTTTTAATTTCCTGGGCCTCCTGGCTCTCTGCACATGCGCATGACGTAATACGTCTGGTTCGCATGTGCAGACACCGGCGGCAGGTCCATGGAAAATGAGGAAGACGACGTACCTAGCGGAGGATGGGGGGGGGGGGGTGAGTATTCTCAGCTCCCCTTGCGGATCCGATCTTTAAGCAGAGATGAAACTTTGACCTTTTTTTAACTTTTCATTGACTTGAACCCGATTGCGTGACCAGGGAAGAGGTCCCGCTGCCCTGGATGACAGCTCCAGCATGTCAGCCACCTCCGGTAACCGGCAGCATGGAGCTATTACGTACAAAGCCTGCAGGGCATTACTTCCCAGAAGAAGCATGTTTTTACATCCTTTGGGAATTAAGCCCAGCAGGCCTGGATGTAAAAAGGCAAAGGGCTGGTCACTAAGGGGTTAACAACCCGCACTTTTTTTTCTTGCAATGTTGCAGGCTACAGAACATCACTAATGTGAAGAAACCCTTGAAAATCATGAGCTTCACATACATGCAATTTTGTCGCCCGTATGAAATAGGCCTAAAGGTAACCTTTATACCACGTGGTGAGCGCCATATAAGTAGGTAGCAAAAAACAATGATGGAATCGCTTTCATTCTATTGCTTTGCAGAAAAAACGAAATAAAGGGTATTTATTACATTACATGTCCCCGAAATTGGTTGCAGTAAAAAACAAAACTCGTTTCGTAAAATACAGGATGTCATCCAGCTCCGCTGACAAAAATAGGTTATGACCGCAGGAACACAGAAGGGGATACAATTTACTGGCTCTTAAGGGTAAAATTAGTTCTGTCACTAAGGGACCTTCCACAGGGGACGGAATATTCTACAACAGCGTTACAGAATATGCAGCCCCTGAATTCCGCACCGCTAACTGTGGATTTAATGCAGATTTTCTGCAGGATTCTGTTATTTTCAGTTCCGCACCAAATCCATATGGTAGCAGTGTGGATTCTGGGGCTGAATATTCCGCAGGGGGGCATATTCCGTAACGGTGCTGCAGAATATCCTGTCCAAGGTCCCTAAGGGGTTAAAAATGCACTTAAAGGGGTTGTCTCACGCCGAAACGTTTTTTTTTTTATTCAATAGGCCCCCCGTTCGGCGCGAGACAAACCCAATGCATGTGTTAAAAAAACAAAACGGGTAGTACTTACCCGAATCCCCGCGCTGCGGCGACTTCTTCCTTCTTCTTACTTACCTTAGTAAGATGGCTGCCAGGATCTTCACTGTGAGGTCCATTGCCGATTCCAGCCTCCTGATTGGCTGGAATCGGCACACGTGACGGGGCGGAGCTAAGCGATGACGCGTAGAAAGGGGCGGAGCCCGAACTCCGCTCGTGCCGAGACCCAAGAGAAGGGAGAAGACCGGACTGCGGATCCATGGAGACGAGGACGCCAGCAACGGAACAGGTAAGTGAATAACTTCTGTATGGCTCATAATTAATGCACAATGTACATTACAAAGTGCATTAATATGGCCATACAGAAGTGCATAACCCCACATGCTTTCATGAGACAACCCCTTTAAGGGAAATGCGTTCTGCACCACATATAGTTACATGAGACATAAATCCTAAATCTACAGTTCAAAAAATGACATTATCATGAGGGTTTTCAATTGTTGGGGAGTTAATGGAAACTTGTCACTAAATTTTTAGATTTAGTTTCAGCTTTCTAGCTCAGTTTATTCTGTATAAGGCTCGATGCTTATCAGCACCCCCTCCTAAGCCCCTGTCAAGGGTATTCTTTTAGCATTATGCATAAAAAGCAGCTTTAATGCAGCAAGCTTTATGTCAAGTACCTGAGAAGAGTCATGTTGGCAGTCCCATCTTCTGAGGAGTCATGCAGTCCTGGGTCTGATTGATGAACCAGAAGCAGGACACATTACTACAAGCCAGCGGCATCCGGTAGTGAGATGTACTGGCCTTAGCTGGTGCTGGCTTGTAATAATTAGAGATGAGCGAGCACACTCGTCTGAGCTTGATGCTCGTTCGAGTATTAGGGTACTCGAGATGCTCGTTACTCGAGACGAACACCACGCGGTACTCGAGTCAATTGCATTTCCTTCCCTGCATGTTTAGTGCCATTTTCTAGCCAATTGACATGCGGGGAAGGCATTACCACTTCCTGCTGTGACATGCCAGGCCTCTCTCCCCCCACAGTAGTGAGTGGCTGGCGAGATCAAGTGACCGCTGAGTATTTAAAGCGGTCCTACCCGCGGCTCGCCTCAGACACACGCTGGCAGAGATTAGGGAAAGTGCTCCTGCTCATTCAGGGATAATGTTAGTGTAGGATCCTGTCCTCAAGAACCCAAACGGTCCTTCTTAGAGCTACATCTGACCGTGTGCATGACTGTTGTGGCTGCTGGGAGCAGTTTTGCACAATTTTGTTTTTCCATCTCGGGCTGTGTAGGCCATTACAGCTATAGCGTTCTCAGTCTGCAGTCTGTAATACAAAGTATAGGGAAAGTGCTGCTGCTGATACAGCGAATGTGTTAGCAGAGGTGCTGTCTTCAAGAACCTCAATGGTCCTTCTTAGGGCTACATCTGACAGTGTGCATTTTACTTGGGGCCTACTGGGAGTTGTAGTGCTACCATTTTTGCATTATGCAGCTAGGCCTGTTTGCAGCCTTTCGTGATATTTTTTTCTGGATGCAGTGTGCGTTAAAATACCGCTCTCACCGTGAGGGTGCACGCAAATAATTCCTGGCCTCCTGCGACCAAACTTATTTATACCGTTCTGTGTCTGCAGTGAATTAGAAGCAGAGCGTTGGGCCACAGCCATTTCTAGAGGGAAAGTTATATACACTATACAGTCCGTATCCTCTGTGCAAAAAAAATAAAAACTCCATCTCACCGTGTGCATTTTACTTGGTGCCTGCTGGGAGTTGTAGTGCTACCGTTTTAGCATTACGCATCTAGGCCTGTTTGCAGCCTTTCGTAAAAAGAAATTTCTGGCTGGAGTGTGCTGTAACATTCCGCTCCAACCGTGAAAGTGCACGCAAATAATTCCTAGCCTGCTGCCAACAAACTTATTTATACCGTTCTGTGTCAGCAGTGAATTAGACAGCAGTCTCACCGCAAAACAGTACCCTAATATTATCGGGGCCACTGCAAAGTATTTCAGCTCTGCCGCAGTGCAGAGCGTCCCACAATACCATATCCGTTGGTGGGGTTCAGATCGTCGCAGTTACCAGCACTATCCACTGGCTTTAGAGTCTTCTCCCACTCCACACAGCCTCTATTATCTACAAGCCTCTGTGAGCAGTAAATTGCCCCTAGGTATCAGCGCAAGACAGCGAGTTACTTTTTTCTAGTCACAGCATAGAGCCTCCGCTATCTACAAGTCTCTGTGTGCGGTGAATTAAGACCCAGTTGTCAGTGCTGTATAGTGGGGTAATTTATTTGGGCCCTGCTCTATTCTTAATCCGCCATGATGAGAAGTAGGGGTAAGGGTTGAGGACGTGGACGCGGACACGGACGTCCAAGTGAAAATGTGGGCACAGGCCGAGTTTCTGGTCGTGGTGAATCATAGCCAGCTACTGCGGGATTAGGAGAGAGGCAAGTTTCTGGGGTCCCCAGCTTCATATCACAATTTATGAGTCCACATGGCAGACCTTTATTACAAACAGACCAGTGTGAGCAGGTCCTGTCGTGGATGGCAGAAAATACATCCGGCAATGTATCGACCACCCAGTCTTCTACGCAGTCCACTACTCCCGGCCTAGGGACTGCAACTCTGAATCCCTATGGCTGCTGCTCCTCCTTCCTCCCAGCCTCCCCACTCCATGAAAATGACATATTCTGAGCAGGCAGAATCCCAGGAACTGTTCTTGGGTCCCTGCCATGAGTGGGAAAAACTGGTTCCTCTCTCACCTGAGGAGTTTGTTGTGACTGATGCCCAACCTTTGAAAAGTTCCCGGAGTCCGGGTGATGAGGCTGGGGACTTCCGGCAACTGTCTCAAGGGCTTTCAGTGGGTGAGGAGGATGATGATGATGATGATGAGACACAGTTGTCTGTCAGTGAGGTAGTAGTAAGGGTAGTAAGTCCGAGGGAGGAGCTCACAGAGGGTTCGGAGGAAGAGCAGCTGGACAATGAATTGACTGACCCCACCTGGTTTGATAAGCCTACTGAGTACAGGGCTTCAGAGGGGGAGGCAAGTGCAGCAGCAGGAAAGGTTGGAAGAGGCAGTGGAGTGGCCAGGGGTAGAGGCAGGGCCAGAGCGACGAATCCCCCAACTGTTTCCCAAACCATCCCGTCGCGGCAAGCCTCAGTGCAGAGGGCTAGGTGTTCAAAGGTGTGGATGTTTTTCAGTGAGAGCATGGACGACCGACGAACAGTGGTGTGCAACGTGTGTGGCACCAAGATCAGCCGGGAAGCCACCACTACCAGCCTCACCACCACCAGCATGCGCAGGCATATGATGGCCAAGCACCCCACAAGGTGGGACGAAGGCTGTTCACTGCCTGCGGGTCACACCACTGCCTCTTCCCCTGCCCCAACCTGCCAAACAGATCCAACCCCCCTCTCAGGACACAGGCACGAGCGCCTCCCGGCCTGCACCCACTCCCTCACCTCCACTGCCCTCCACCCCATCCAGCAATGTCTCTCAGCGCAGCGTTCAGCTGTCACTAACACAAGCGTTGGAGCGAAAGCGCAAGTATGCCGCCACGCACCTGCACGCACAAGCTTTAAACGTGCACATTGCTGAATTAATCAGCCTGGAGAGGCTACCGTACAGGCTTGTGGAAACGGAGGCTTTCAAAAACATGATGGCGGCGGCGGTCACGCGCTACTCAGTCCCCAGTCGCCACTATTTTTCCCGGTGTGCCGTCCCAGCCCTGCACCAGCACGTCTCCCGCAACATTATACGTGCCCTCATCAACGTGGTTACTGGGAAGGTCCACTTAACGACGGACATGTGGACAAGTACTGGCAGGCAGGGCCACTATATCTCCCTGACGGCACATTGGGTAAATTTGGTGGAGGCTGTGACCGAGTCAGAGCTTGGGACCGCTCACGTCCTACCTACCCCCAGAATAGCAGGTCCTACCTCGGTGCTGGTATCTGCGGTGGTTTATGTCACCTCCCTTAAACCCTCCCCCTCCTCCTCCTCCTACGCAACCTCTACCTTGCAATTAAGAAGTGTGAGCAGCACGTCGCCAGCAGTCGGTATCGTGTGGTGCGGCAGCACAACGGTGGGCAAGTGTTAGCAGGTCGTGCTGAAACTAATCAGCTTAGGTGAAAAGAGGCACACGGCCCCCGAACTGTTGCAGGGTCTGACAGAGCAGACCGACCTCTGGATTTCACCGCTGAGCCTCCAACTGGGCATGGTCGTGTGTGACAACGGCCATAACTTGGTGGTGGCTCTGCAGCTCGGCAGCCTCACACACATGCCATGCCTGGCCCACGACGTCAATTTGGTGGTTCAGCGGTTTCTGAAAAACTACCCACACTTGTCTGACCTGCTCGGCAAGGTGCGCCGCGTCTGTGCACATTTCCTCAACTCCACCCTGAGGACCCTGCAACATCGGTTTAATCTGCCAGAGCACCGACTGCTGTGCGACGTGCCCACATGGTGGAATTCTACGCTGCACATGTTGGCTGTATGAGCAGCATAGAGCAATAGTGGAATACCAACTCCAACATGGGCGGCGTAGTGGTAGTCAGCCTCCTCAATTCTTTACCAAGGAGTGGGCCTGGATGGCAGATATCTGCCAGATCCTCGGAAACTTTGAGGAGTCTACCCAGATGGTGAACGGTGATGCTGCAGTCATTAGCGTTACCATCCCGCTGCTATGCCTGCTGAGAAGTTCGCTGCAAAGCATAAAGGCTGACGCTTTGCGGTTGAAACGGGAGATGGCGGATGAGAGTATGTTGCTTGCTAGCCAGACCATCCTCATGTCTATATCTCAGCGCGTTTTGGAGGAGGAGGGGGAAGAGACATTTGGACACACTGCAGAGGGTACCCATGCTGCTTGCCTCTCATCTGTTCAGTGTGTATGGACTGTGGAGGAGGATCCTGAAAGTCATCTTCCAAGTGAGGACAGCCATGTCTTGCGTACTGGTACCCTGGCACACATGGCTGACTTCATGTTAGGCTGCCTTTCTCGTGGCCCTTGCGTTAGACTCATTCTGGCCAACACGGATTACTGGTTGTACAACCTTCTTGACCCACGGTATAAGGAGAACCTTTGCACTTTCATTCCCGAAGAGGAAAGGGGTACGAGAGTGATACAATACCACAGGGCCCTGGTGGAAAAAGTGATGCTAAACTTCCCATCTGACAGCGCTAGTGGCAGAAGGCGCAGTTCCAAGGGACAAGTAGCAGGGGAGGCGCGGAGATCAGGCAGCATGTCCAGCGCAGGCAGGGGAACACTCTCCAAGCCCTTTCCCAGCTTTATGGCTCCCCAGCAAGACTGTGTCACCAATCCCCAGTCAAGGTAGTTAGCAATAAAGTAGCAGCATCAATGGTGTAGTAAAATAGAAAAAAGATTTATTGCTCCATAAAAATGGCGACGTTTCGAGTTGCCATTTTTATGGAGCAATAAATCTTTTTTTTCTATTTTACCACACCATTGATGCTGCTACTTTATTGCTAACTACCTGGATTAATTTGGGATTGGAGATCCATGGTCCCATAGGTGGCTCTGGATTTCCCTGTGTTGGAACCTCTGCATATGATCTGCATTATAAAGGTATGCTGCAGGACTTATTCACTCCCCAGTCAAGGCTGAGTCGGAGGGAGCACTGTAAAAAGATGGTGAGGGAGTACATAGTCGATCGTACCACCATCCTCCGTGATGCCTCTGCTCCATACAACTATTGGGTGTCAAAGCTGGACACGTGGCATGAACTTGCACTGTATGCCCTGGAGGTGCAGGCTTGCCCTGCTGCTAGCGTCTTGTCAGAGAAGGTGTTTAGTGCAGCTGGGGGAATCGTCATGGATAAGCGTACCCGCCTATCAACTGCCAGTCCCAACATGCTTACACTCATAAAAATGAACAAAGCCTGGATTTCCCCTGTCTTCTCTTCTCCACCAACAGAGAGCAGCGGAACCTAAAGATTATTTTTTCTGCAACCGCAGATAGAAGCATTCTCTATCACTGGAAAAAAGGAGGATTTTGCTTTGTCAATCTCTCTCTGATATTAGTCCTCCTCCTACTTCTCCTGAAACATCATGTAATCACGCTGAACTGACAATTTTTCTGCGGCCCAAAAGGCTCTGCTTACAATTTTTTTCCAATTTTTCAAAGTTTCAAAAGTATTGATACTTTAACATAAACCAATTTTTTTAACAGGGCTACCTCCAGGCTCTGCTACAAATTAAGCAATAGCGAGTTGTATCTTTAAAAAACATTTATAGGTTTCACCTGCCCTCTCGGTTGAGCAATTTTTCCGGGGTACATTTGTACTCTTGGTACACTAATTTTTCTGGCCCTTGCCTATACTGTTATCTAACTAATTTTTCCTGCCTTCGCCTACACTCATGGTATCCCAATGTTTCAGGGGTTCGCCTATACTCTTGCTACAGACATTTTACTGGGGTCTGACTATACTTCTGCTACACAAATGTTACTGGGGTCTGCCTGAACTTCAGCTACAGAAATGTTACTGGGGTCTGCCTATACTTCTGCTACATAAATGTTACTGTGGTCTGCCTATACTACTGCTACAGAAATGCTACAGGGGTCTGCCTATACTACTGCTACAGAAATGTTAAGAGGGTCTGCCTATACCTTTGCTACAGAAATGTCTGTCTATACTTCTGCTACAGAAATGTTACTGTGGTCTGCCTATACTTCTGCTACAGAAATGTTACGGGGGTCTGCCTTTACTTCTGCTACAGAAATGTTACGGGGGTCTGCCTTTACTTCTGCTACAGAAATGTTACTGGGGTCTGCCTATACTTCTGCTACAGAAATGTTACAGGGGTCCGCCTATACTACTGCTACATAAATGTTACTGGGGTCTGCCTATACCTTTGCTACAGAAATGTCTGCCTATACTTCTGCTACAGAAATGTTCCAGGGGTCTGCCTATACTTCTGCTACAGAAATGTTACTGGGGTCTGTCTATACTGTTGCCACAGAAATGTTACTGGAGACTGCATATACTACTGCTCCAGCAATGTTACTGGGGTCTGCCTATACCTTTGCTAGAGGAATGTTACAGGGGTCTGCCTATACTTCTACTACAGAAATATTACTGGGGTCTGTCTATACTGTTACTACAGAAATGTTACAGGGGTGTGCCTATACTTCTGCTACAGAAATGTTACTGGGGTCTGCCTATACTTCTGCTACATCAATGTTACTGGGGTCTGCCTATACTTCTGCTACCTCAATGTTACTGGGGTCTGCCTATACTTCTGCTACATAAATGTTACTGGGGTCTGCCTATACTACTGCTACAGAAATGTTACAGGGGTCTGCCTATACTTCTGCTACAGAAATATTACTGGGGTCTGTCTATACTGTTACTACAGAAATGTTACAGGGGTCTGCCTATACTTCTGCTACATCAATGTTACTGGGGTCTGCCTATACTTCTGCTACCTCAATGTTACTGGGGTCTGCCTATACTTCTGCTACATAAATGTTACTGGGGTCTGCCTATACTACTGCTACAGAAATGTTACAGGGGTCTGCCTATACTTCTGCTACAGAAATGTTACAGGGGTCTGCCTATACTACTGCTACATAAATGTTACGAGGGTCTGCCTATACCTTTGCTACAGAAATGTTACTGGGGTCTGCCTATACCTTTGCTACAGAAATGTCTGCCTATACTTCTGCCACATAAATGTTACAGGGGTCTGCCTATACTTCTGCCACAGAAATGTTACTGGAGTCTGTCTATACTGTTGCCACAGAAATGTTACTGGAGACTGCATATACTACTTCTCCAGGAATGTTACTGGGGTCTGCCTATACCTTTGCTACAGGAATGTTACAGGGGTCTGCCTATACTTCTACTACAGAAATGTTACTGGGGCCTGTCTATACTGTTAGTACAGAAATGTTACAGGGGTCTGCCTATACTTCTGCTACAGAAATGTTACTGGTGTCTGCCTATACTTCTGCTACAGAAATGTTACTGGGGTCTGCCTATACCTTTGCTACAGGAATGTTACACGGGTCTGTCTATACTGTTAGTACAGAAATGTTACAGGGGTCTGCCTATACTTCTGCTACAGAAATGTTACAGGGGTCTGCCTATACCTTTGCTACATAAATGTTACAGGGGTCTGCCTATACTTTTGCCACAGAAATGTTACTGGGGTCTGCCTATACTTCTGCTTCATAAATGTTACAGGGGCCTGCCTATACTTCTGCTACATAAATGTTACAGGGGTCTGCCTTTACGTTTGCTACAGAAATGTCACTGGGGTCTGCCTAAACATCTGCTACAGAAATGTTACAGGGGTCTGCCTATACTACTGCTACAGAAATGTTACAGGGGTCTGCCTATACTTCCGCTACAGAAATGTTACTGGGGTGTGCTTATACCTTTGCTAAAGGAATGTTACAGGGGTCTGTCTATACTATGGGTGCACTAAGTCTTCTCATCGCGGTGTTTTATCTATCTGGCACAAATACACTGACTGACTAGGGCATGAATTGTGGACCGAGGCCAACATGTATTTTCTCTCGTGCTACCACAGTTATCCACGGCAGTGGTTTGGGCCAAACAATAGGAACAATACTACACTAATGAGACGTTCACAGCAGCACTAGCATCGGAGTCCACTTCATGCCTGCGATTGCTGAGGGTGTGGGCAGAGGCCTATGTCCTGGGGGAAATGCAACTGCGCCAGGTTGGGCCCATGGAACTTGTTCCTGGTTAATCCAGTCTTTGGAGCGGTGAAAGGAACTGCAACAAATTAAATGACTTCTCTGCTATACACAAGCATGGAGGGGACTGTCACTATATGATGGGGGTGGGGAGAGGCGGTAGTGTTGTATCTTGATGCCCCCGGAAGCTAGGGGTTTGACAGTCCTTAGATGGAGGAACGCCCCAGTCACACCCCTAGCTCCCGATTGGTTGCATTGTTATGCGGCCAGAAAGATACTTCAGCCGGGAAACATACTTGCAGCTGGGCTGGAGGGCGAACTGGAGAGTTACCGGCTGTCTGTCAACAGCGCTCCGTGACCCAACACAGCTCAGAGGCCGAGAGAGACCCTCAGGAGGCTGCTGCTGGTGGCAGCGGCAAAAGACCCAGCACTGTGCAGAGGCTGAGAGCGACCCCGAGGAGCATCCTGCTGCCGGCAGCGGCGAAGGCAGTGTCACCGCTTAGGCAGCTAGGACCAGCATGAAGCAAGTAGGGCTAGCAGGTTTGCTGCGGTTCCCACGCTGTCAGTGTCAGCGGCCTCCTAATGGGAGCGCACAGAGAGCGATGTTGGATTGCAGGCAGCAAGAGCGCTGCGAGCAAAAACTGACATAACCATCCCGCTGTATTCGCCAGGGTGAGGAGCGATGTCAACTCACCATCCCGCTGTGTTCTGCTGGGCCTATAGCTGTATGTGTGGGGGTGGAACATCTGTGGATCACGAACAGCATCAGCTAATGGGAAGCTAGGGCCCTGACAGGGGGCATACACTGCAGCAAAGGGCAGTCAGCCTCTAGCTTCCGGTGGTGTCAAGATACAATAGTACCGGGAAAGGCCGGGACAGCGCCACCCCTCTGACTTGTTCCAAAGTCATCTCCAATGCTGCAGCATTATAGAATAAGACATACATGGGCACGATGTACATACATGTCCATGGTTTCTGCTGACTGGGCTTCAGGCAGCATGAAACTGATGACAGGGTCCCTTTGAGTCATGACTGCATGACCCCTCAGGATATTGGACCGCCCACATGACTTTTTGGGGGTAATTTGCATAATCGTGGGCTTCATTTTAGCTTCTTTTCAAGCATAAAACTAAATCAAAAGCATTTGATAAGCACATGTTTAGAAAGTTGCTCCTCAGCAGCTGAATATCTAGTGAGAACTTAAATGCCCCTTGAGAATCTCGGGATGCAGAAAACCTTGGTATTAGTGTATCTTGGCGCCACCAGGAAGTCCTGGTGGAGTCAAGATTGACAGGGGGGGACGCCCCCTATACCTAATTGGCTGGACAGCTCAGGTTTTGGCAGCCCACTAAGCTAATGCTGCAGGTGAAATTCGTTGAAATGGACGTCGGCCTGCAGCTATTGCTCGTCGGGGCAGGCGCTGCAGGCGAGGATTGCAGAAGCTGAAACCCACTTTATCCGGTGGCGCAGCAGAAGGTGACACCCCGTTCTGTGTTGAACCGCAGATCGGGGGTCACAGGGTAGGATTGGCCGAGCGTAATACTCCTTTCCTGTTGTCGGACCACAAGCCTGCACCCTGCTTTGTGTTGGGATAAGCAGAGCGGGGTCGGCATAAGTGAGGACACAGAGTGCCGTGAAGCGGGACCCACACCCCTACATATCGGTAAAATTGCAGTACACAGCAGGGAGCACAGAGCGGCAGCCCTCCCATTACAGAAGCACAGCGTCCACACAGACACAGCTGCAGGGAGCGATACAGTGGTTCCCCCGTCCCGCACACAGCCTGAGGAGAGCAGGGAGGCTACAGCGCTGGCCGACTGACAGTGACAGGCTGCAGCAGCATAGACCTCCAGGAGGAGGACCCCTTGGAGCCTACAGCGCCGTGCCAATATCAGAAAAACATGTTTGCCCCCGGGGACGGGCGTTCCACTGTGGGGGGCTGCTCACTTATATAGCAGCCCTTTAGCATCTTTCAGGACCTTCTGCTCTTGACCCTATCAGGTGGTAGGGGTGTGACATGGGCAGTTTACCTGTCAAACTCCTAGCTTCTGGTGGCATCAAGATACACTAATACCGAAAACCTTATGGGTAGGTACATGTAGTACACAAGGGTACACGGTCTCTTCCCCTTCTCTACGGCATTCAGTGCAAATCAGGAGAATTCATTCATACATTTGTTAGGGCGATCGCTGGATGTTACTTACACTCGTCCAGCACCAGATGTTGAGTCTTCTACTTTGGGTATCTTCTCCCAATCTACATTGTCTCTGGTCGCCATTTTATCTGGTTGTGGTTCTGTATAATGATTATCTGAAGGTTAAACACTCCACATTACCCACTGGTGATCCTAGATATCTGCTGTAGTACAGTATAACTGTTATATCCATGTGGGGCTGTATACATCTGCCGTTGTGTCTGATATGTTATCTACAAAAAGCATAGCTCTATAATTACATGCAGATAATACACACTTTTTGTGGCAGCCCAGCAGGGTACTAGAGCCTCCATGCCCATCTGTATCACATCTTGTATCCAAGCTACAGGTGGTACAACAGGGTACTAGAGCCTCCATACCCATCTGTATCACATCTTGTAACCAAGCTAGAGGCGGTACAACAGGGTACTAGTGCTTCCATGCCCCCCGTATCACATCTTGTATCTAAGCTAGAGGCGGTACAACAAGGTACTAGAGCCTCCCTACAAGGGGTCAGTTCTCCACAATAAATTCTCCTTTTGCTCTGATATTGTAATCACTTACTTATATCAGCATTACAATCACTCAGACAAAGTTTCATCCATTCCGACAACTTCTAGGGTTGGGATATTACTGACAATGAGTGCATTACACAACTATCTACAGATCTCTCCTGTGTGGTATGGCTAGCTGGTATCTGCAGGTAGTATATAACATAGTACCTGCAGACAGTGCTGTATATGTATGCTGTTATGATAGATAAGCTACCTACAGGTGGCGCTGTATTACAGTTACACACAGCAAACAATATATTACACTAGCTTACCCATCGCACGTTGCTGCGAAGACAGACAGACATACATTCATTCGTTTTTATATGTCTAGATAACAACCAATCACAGCGCAGCTTTCATGTTACCTCAGTGGTATAATATATAACAAACAATCGCAGCGCAGGTTACATGTTACCTCACCTTTATAATATACTAGCTGATATACCCGACTTCGCCCAAGTTGATTTGGTACTGGTGTTTATCTGGTGTTCACACGGAAAATCTTATGAAGTCGTGGTTACTTTAGAGATACTGAGTATAAACATATGTTTTGCATAGTTCTCTGCGTTACCCAGGAAACACCACGGGAAGGTAACCATGCGACGTTTCCTTTATATAAAATGACATCAGGAAGTGAGAGAATTAGATTACGTACGTAAAATTTGGACACTAATTCTTTTGCGCTTAGAATTGAATAATCGAGTTGGGACCCATTAACTTTTCATATTTATGACATAATCAATGCTCGTGCCAAATTTCTCGTATCTATGACACCGGAAAGTGAAAAAATTACATTCCGCACGTAACATTTCGACGCTAATTCTTTTGGGCATAGAATTGAATAATGGAGTTGGGACCCATTAGCTTTTCCTATTTATGACATAATCAATGCGCGTGACAAATTTCCTGTTTCTATGACACCGGAAAGTGAAGAAATTACATTCCGCACGTAAAATTAGGACGCTAATTGTTTTGCGCATAGAATTGAATAATGGAGTTGGGACCCATTAGCTTTTCCTATTTATGACATAATCAATGCTCGTGCCAAATTTTAAGTTTCTATGACATTGGGAAGTGACAGATTTAGATTATGTACGTTAAATTTCGACGCCAATTCTTTTGCGCTAGAATTGAATAATCGAATTGGGACCCATTAGCTTTTCCTATTTATGACATAATCAATGCTCGTGCCAAATTTCACGTTTCTATGACACCGGAAAGTGAGAAAATTACATTCCGCACGTAAAATTTCGACGCCAATTCTTTTGCGCTAGAATTGAATAATCGAGTTGGGACCTATGACGTTTTCCTATTTATGACATAATCAATGCTTGTGTCAAATTTCCCGTTTCTATGACACCGGAAAGTGAGAAAATTACATTCCGCACGTAAAATTTGGTCGCCAATTCTTTTGCGCATAGAATTGAATAATGGAGCTGGGACCCATTAGCTTTTCCTACTTATGACATAATCAATGCTCGTGCCAAATTTCCCGAATCTATGACACCGGAAAGTGAAGAAATTACATTCCGCACGTAAAATTTGGACGCTAATTCTTTTGCGCATAGAATTGAATAATCGAGTTGGGACCCATTAGCTTTTTCTATTTATGACATAATCAATGCTCATGCCAAATTTCACATTTCTATGACACCGGAAAGTGAGAAAATTAGATTCCGTACGTAAAATTTGGACGCTAATTCTTTTACGCATAGAATTAAATAATCGAGTTGGGACCCATTAACTTTTCCTATTTATGACATAATCAATGCCCTGCCACATTTTAAGTTTCTATGACATTGGGAAGTGACAGATTTAGATTATGTACGTAAAATTTCGACGCCAATTCTTTTGCGCTAGAATTGAATAATCGAGTTGGGACCCAATTACTTTTCCTATTTTGGAGATAATCTATGCTCGTGCCAAAATTCATGTTTCTACGACATCGGGAAGTTGGAGAACTTTTGGCGAATCAGTCAGTCAGTCAGTGAGTCAGTCAGTGAGTCAGTGAGGGCTTTCGTCTTTATATATATAGATAACACCAATCACAGCGCAGCTTTCATGTTACCTCAGCAGTATAAAATACAACAACCAATCACAGCGCAACTTTTATTCTGCCTCAGCAATATAAAAAATAGCAACCAATCACAGCGCAGCATTCATTTAACCTCAGCGGTATAATATATAGCAACCAATCACAGCACAGCTTTCATGTTGCCTCAGCAGTATAAGAAATAGCAACCAATCACAGCACAGCTTTCATTTTACCTCAGCATTCTCAATATCCAGCAATTGTCTTGTGAAACGTTCGTCGGATGCATCATTTTGTAGTTGAACACGCATCCCGTTGCTCGTAATGCCTTTTGCTTTTGTGCTTGAGATGGAAATCAAATGATCTTTGTCTGGGGGCATAACTGTAGACGACGCACGCACCCCATCTATCGTAGGATAGATGTACTATGCCAATAATCTTCCCAGGAGTGTACTCAACAACTTCCCAAAGTTTCATGGTGATTGAATGAATGGTGTAGTAATGCATAAAGGACAGACAGACATTCATTTTTTTATATATATAGATGACATCAGGAAGTGAGAGAATTAGATTCCGTACGTAAAATTTGGACACTAATTCTTTTGCGCTTAGAATTGAATAATCGAGTTGGGACTCATTAGCTTTTCCTATTTATGACATAGTCAATGCTCGTGCCAAATTTCAAGTTTTAATGACATCGGGAAGTGAGAGAATTTGATTCCGTACATAAAATGTGGACGCTAATTCTTTTGTGCTTAGAATTAAATAATTGAGTTGGGACCCATAAGCTTTTCCTATTTATGACATAATCAATGATCGTGCCAAATTTCAAGTTTCTATGACATTGGGAAGCGAGAGAATTAGATTCCATATGTAAAATTTGGACGCTAATTCTTTTGCGCTTAGAATTGAATAATCGAGTTGGGACCCATTAGCTTTTCCTATTTATGACATAATCAATGCTCGTGCCAAATTTCATGTTTCTACGACATCGGGAAGTGAGAGAATTAGTGGCAATGATGGAAATCGAGCGATCTATGTAGGGGGGGGCGTAACTGTCGACGTCACTCGCACGCGCACCATTTATCATAGCATAAATGTAGTATGCCTATAATCTTCCCAGGAGTGTACTCAACAACTTCCCAAAGTTTCATGGCGATCGAATGAATGGTGTAGTAGCGCATAAAGGACAAACAGACACACAGATAGACACATGCACACATTCAATTTTATATATATAGACTAGCCTACCCGTCGCGCGTTGCTGCGAAGACAGACAGACATACATTCGTTTTTATATATCTAGATAACAACCAATCACAGCGCAGCTTTTTTAGGTTACCTCAGTGGTATAATATATAACAACCAATCACAGCGCAGCTTTCATGTTACCTCAGCTTTATAATATATAACACCGAATCACAGGGCAGCTTATATGTTACCTCAGCAGTATAAAATATAACAACCAATCACAGTGCAGCTTTCATGTTACGTCAGCAGTAAAATATATAACAACCAATCACAGCGCAACTTTTATTCTGCCTCAGCAATATAAAAATGGCAACGAATCACAGCGCAGCATTCATTTTACCTCAGCGGTATAATATATAGCAACCAATCACAGCACAGCTTTTATTTTACCTCAGCATTCTCAATATCCAGGAATTGTCTTGTGATACGTTCGCGGATGCATCATTTTCTGGTTGAACACGCATCCCGTTGCTCGTAATGCCTTTTGCTTTTGTGCTTGAGATGGAAATCAAATGATCTTTGTCTGGGGGGGCATAACTGTCGACGACGCTCGCACGCGCGCGCCACCTATCGTATGATAGATGTACTATGCCAGTAATCTTCCCAGGAGTGTACTCAACAACTTCCCATTAACTTTTCCTATTTATGACATAATCAATGCTCGTGCCAAATTTCAAGTTTCTATGACATTGGGAAGCGAGAAAATTAGATTCCGTACGTAAAATTTGGATGCTAATTCTTTGGCGCACAGAATTAAATAATGGAGTTGGGACCCATTAGCTTTTCCTATTTATGACATAATCAATGCTCCTGCCAAATTTCACGTTTCTATTACATTGGGAAGCGAGAAAATTAGATTCCGTACGTAAAATTTGGACGCCAATTCTTTTGCGCCTAGAATTGAATAATCGAGTTGGGACCCATTAACTTTTCCTATTTATGACATAATCAATGCTCGTGTCATATTTCGAGTTTCTATTACATTGGGAAGCGAGAGAATTCGATTCCGTACATAATATTTGGACGTTAATTCTTTTGCGCATAGAATTGAATAATCGAGTTGGGACCGATTAGATTTTCCTATTTATGACGTATTCAATGCTCGTGCCAAATTTCGAGTTTCTATGACACCAGAAAGTGAGAAAATTAGATTCCGTACGTAAAATTTGGACGCTAACTCTTTTGCGCATAGAATTGAATAATCGAGTTGGGACCCATTAGCTTTTCCTATTTATGACATATTCAATGCCCGTGCCAAATTTCAAGTTTCTATGTGAGAAAATTACATTCCGTACGTAAAATTTGGACGCTAATTCTTTTGCGCATAGAATTGAATAATCGAGTTGGGACCTATTAGCTTATCCTATTTATGACATAATCAATGCTCGTGCCAAATTTCAAGTTTCTATGACATTGGGAAGCGAGAAAATGAGATTCCGTACGTAAAATTTGGATGCTAATTCTTTGGCGCACAGAATTAAATAATGGAGTTGGGACCCATTAGCTTTTCCTATTTATGACATAATCAATGCTCCTGCCAAATTTCACGTTTCTATTACATTGGGAAGCGAGAAAATTAGATTCCGTACGTAGAATTTGGACGCTAATTCTTTGGCGCTTACAATTGAATAATCGAGTTGGGACCCATTAGCTTTTCCTATTTATGACATAATCAATGCTTGTGCCAAATTTCAGGTTTCTATGACATTGGGAAGCGAGAAAATTAGATTCTGTACGTAAAATTTGGACGCTAATTCTTTGGCGCTTAGAATTGAATAATTGAGTTGGGACCCATTAGCTTTTCCTATTTATGACATAATCAATGCTCGTGCCAAATCATGTTTCTACGACATTGGGAAGTGAGAGAATTAGATTCCGTACGTAAAATTTGGACGCTAATTCTTTTGCGCATAGAATTGAATAATCGAGTTGGGACCCATTAGCTTTTCCTATTTATGACATATTCAATGCCCGTGCCAAATTTCAAGTTTTTATGTGAGAAAATTACATTCCGTACGCAAAATTTGGACGCAAATTCTTTTGCGCATATAATTGAATAATCGAGTTGGGACCCATTAGCTTTTCTTATTTATGACATAATCAATGCTCGTGCCAAATTTCACGTTTCTATGACCCCGGAAAGCGAGAAAATTAGATTCCGTACGTAAAATTTGGACGGTAATTCTTTGGCGCATAGAATTGAATAATAGAGTTGAGACCGATTAGTGTTTCCTATTTATGACATATTCAACGCCCGTGCCAAATTTCACGTTTCTATGACATTGGAAAGTGAGAAAATTAGATTCCGTACGTAAAATTTGGACGCTAATTCTTTTGCGCATAGAATTGAATAATCGAGTTGGGACCCATTAGCTTTTCCTATTTGTGACATATTCAATGCCCGTGCCAAATTTCAAGTTTCTATGTGAGAAAATTACATTCCGTACGTAAAATTTGGACGCTAATTCTTTTGCGCATAGAATTGAATAATCGAGTTGGGACCTATTAGCTTATCCTATTTATGACATAATCAATGCTCGTGCCAAATTTCAAGTTTCTATGACATTGGGAAGCGAGAAAATTAGATTCCGTACGTAAAATTTGGATGCTAATTCTTTGGCGCACAGAATTAAATAATGGAGTTGGGACCCATTAGCTTTTCCTATTTATGACATAATCAATGCTCCTGCCAAATTTCACGTTTCTATTACATTGGGAAGCGAGAAAATTAGATTCCGTACGTAAAATTTGGACGCTAATTCTTTGGCGCTTACAATTGAATAATCGAGTTGGGACCCATTAGCTTTTCCTATTTATGACATAATCAATGCTTGTGCCAAATTTCAAGTTTCTATGACATTGGGAAGCGAGAAAATTAGATTCCGTACGTAAAATTTGGACGCTAATTCTTTGGCGCTTAGAATTGAATAATTGAGTTGGGACCCATTAGCTTTTCCTATTTATGACATAATCAATGCTCGTGCCAAATCATGTTTCTACGACATTGGGAAGTGAGAGAATTAGATTCCGTACGTAAAATTTGGACGCTAATTCTTTTGCGCATAGAATTGAATAATCGAGTTGGGACCCATTAGCTTTTCCTATTTATGACATATTCAATGCCCGTGCCAAATTTCAAGTTTCTATGTGAGAAAATTACATTCCGTACGCAAAATTTGGACGCTAATTCTTTTGCGCATAGAATTGAATAATCGAGTTGGGACCCATTAGCTTTTCTTATTTATGACATAATCAATGCTCGTGCCAAATTTCACGTCTCTATGACATTGGGAAGCGAGAAAATTAGATTCCGTACGTAAAATTTGGACGCTAATTCTTTGGCGCTTAGAATTGAATAATCGAGTTGGGACCCATTAGCTTTTCCTAATTATGACATAATCAATGCTCGTGCCAAATTTCATGTTTCTACGACATTGGGAAGTGAGAGAATTAGTGGCAGTGATGGAAATCGAACGATCTACGTGGGGGGCGTAACTGTCGACGACGCTCGCACACGCGCACCACTTATCGTAGGATAGTTGTACTATGCCTATAATCTTCCCAGGAGTGTACTCAACAACTTCCCAAAGTTTCATGGCGATCGGATGAATGGTGTAGTAGCGCATAAAGGACAAACACACACACACACAGACAGACATACACGCATACATTCAATTATATATATATAGACAAGTATCTCTGTTCTGTCCTGTGTATCTACAGATAGTATATAAAACATAGCACCTCCAGGAGGCGCTGTATTTCAGTTATCTGCTCATCTCTCACTGTTCTGCAAGCGTCCCTGTATGGGGGGAGAGGGGGTGAGGTTATCTGCTGATCTCTCACCTGTTTGCAGGTGTCCCTGTATAAGGGAGAGGGGGTGGGGTTACCTGCTGATCCCTCACCTGTCTGCAGGTGTCTCTGTATTTGGGTTACCTGTCACTATATTTGTCTGGTCCCCGGCTGTCGTCCCCTTCCCTGTGTATCTCTGCTCCTCCACTGCTCAGACTCTTCCTCTCGCCCCTCCGGGTACATGTATCTAAATTACACCCCAGTTCGGCACTAACAACCAATCAGATTGAATCAGGGAACCCAAACAACCAAGGAGGTTGAATCACACGTGCAAAACAACCAATGAGACTGCTGGAATTGGGATACAGAACCAATCAGGTTGCTGGAATTGCTGCAAAGTGCCGAACTGGGGTGTAATATAGATATATGCCCTCCGAGTAGATAGAACACGGTACTTCCTCTTCTTCGTCTGCGACTGTGAGGCTCATGGGAAAAAAATATCTCTGGGTCACTTTCATTTTCACTCTCAGTAGATTCCACCCTTACAGGATGTTATCAGTGATAATGTACAGTATATTATATATAGGGAAGTAACTGATCATACAAATTATATAATGTATAGAGGAGTCACTGATCATATACAGTATGTCATATATAGTGGAATCACTGATCATGAAAAACATATAGGGGAATCACTGAGATTATATATATATATATATATATATATATATATATATATATATATATATATATATATTAGTGGCGAACCTATGGCATGAGTGCCAGAGGCAGCATGCAAAGCCCTCCCTACAGGCATGTGCCGCCGTCGGCCACTCACCATGTTAGTGAATACCGGCAGGCGCCACGGTTCCCTTGCAGGCATCCACTCAGTGGTGCTGATCCCGGCGCACACTGTGACATCAGTGAGCACCTGGGATCCTCCTCCCCCCTCCCCTGACATCTCTTGCATGGTTCCGTGAGAGCAGGGGGAGCAGGCGTCCAGCACTGTGCAGAGGAGCAGCGGCACTTCGATGAAGAGGAGGGGGTAAGTAGATGGGTCTCGGGGGGGGGGGGGGGTCACTATTCCTACTGGGAGCCACCGCGCGGGTCACTATTACTGCTGGGGCCGCCATAAGGGTTACTATTACTGCTGGTACCGCTGTGGGGGTCACTATTGCTGCTGAAACCACTGTGGGGGTTACTTACCACTGGGGTTACTGTGGAGATGACTATTACTACTGAGGGGGTCACTATTATTGCTGAGGCCGCTGTGGGGGTTAATTACTTACTGGTGGGGTCACTCTGGGGGGTCACTATGACTGCTGATGTCACTGTGTGTGTGTGGGGGGGGGGTCACTATTACTGCTGGGCTATGTTTACACATGGCAGAAATGCTGCAGAAAGTCCTCAGCAGAAATTTCCGTGGCAATTTCTGCAGCATTTCCACTTCCAAAAAGCACTCAAAATCTGCACACTGTCTATTTTGAAACAGCCCTGTCCTTTTTATAATAACAGAGGTAAAATTATACATCATGATAAGCCCCGCCTTTGTGATGAATAAGTGGGTTTTGGGTTGCAGTTTGGGCACTTGGTCTCTAAAAGGTTCGCCATCACCGATATATATTATGGGAGAGTCAGTGATAACATACAGTCAAACTACTAACGACCACGTGTGTGTGTATGTTTCTCATGCTCCGCCCCTGGCAATGCCAATGCTCCGCCCCCTGGTGACCTCATAACAGGTCCTACAGTAGGTACTGGTGCAATATGTCTCCATTAGAACTGTTGGTGGAGACATGGGATGGCCGGCCGCAGTGAGAGGTAACACCCTGGTGAAGCCCCAGCTGTGGATTGGCTGCCGGTTGTACACTAGTAGCCGCACACAAATTCCATAGTGTCCGCAGCTTGCACATGTCAGTTGGTCACCATGCTACCTTTAAGTCTGTCCATCTCTACCTTCCTCGCCGCAGCCTGCACATGGGAGGAGGCAGGAAGTTTGGTCTCTGCTGATGTTGCACGCAGTTCTTCTTTAGTAGGCTGTGTGCTGCTCCGGACCTCTGTATCCCCATTGTGGTACGTCCTCCAGGCAAAAAACGTCCTGTAGCCACAGCCTCTACTCCCCTTTCCCAAAGGCAACGTCCATAGCACCTGGGCAGCAGGTGTGGGGTGTGGATGCATCCCGGGGCTTCAGACTAACACGGCTGGAAGTCACCTCAGCAACAGATTGCTGGAGACGCTGTCATCCTAGTCTTGCAGCACCTGTCTGGCTGTCGGAGTTGGCCCTTCTTTACTGGGCACTCCAGCAGGTGTTGCAGAATCAGGACCTGTTGGTGTGATGTAGTGCTGCAGCCAATCCACAGCTGGGGGCAGACCCCCGTCACTAACGCAGGCCAATCCACAGCTGGGGGCGATTCCCTTTCACAGACCCAGGCTAATCCATGTCTCCACCCACAGATCCGGTGGAGACATATTGCACTAGTACCCCTAAAGTATATATAAAACACAGAGCCTGACCTACAGAAGAAAGAACAAAGTTAGGGATCTTGGAAGGGGAGGACAAAAACACCACAATGAGAATACAAGCTGTTATTATCTCAGACACAACTCAGCAGTCCTGACAGGAGAAGTACTGTCACCACAGAGATCCGGCAGTGGACGTAGGTAGAAACTACCAGGACCTGTGATGATGTCACCGTCATGTGAACACATGTGTGAGTGGAGTCAGAGATCACATAACCAGGGGCTCATAACTCATATCCAAAAGCTGTGTGTGTAATGTGTGGAAATCAGGATGGATGTAGTATAGCTGTGTGTATAATCTGTATAGTCAGTATGCATGTATGTCATGTAGCAGAGCTGTGTCTGTGATATGTACATGTCATGTAGCAGATCTGTGTCTGTATTATGAGCATACCATGAAGCCGAGCGGTGTCTGTGATATGTGCATGTCATGTAGTAGAACTTTGTGGCACATTGTGCCACCAGAAACACTTGTGTTATATAATTTCCTAATAATTACTAGTATATGATATATAGGAGAGTCACTGATAATATATAGTATGTCATATATAAGGGAAACACTGATCATATACCTTATATAACATATCGGAGAGTCACTGATCATGTAAAAAATATATAGGGGAGTGACTCATCATATACAGTATGTAATATAAGGGAGTCATTGATGATGTACTTCACACATGTCAAACACAAGGCCGGCAGGCCGAATCTGGCCCGCCACCACATTTTCTGTAGCCCGACGGCTGTGCAGCAAGTTCTCTCACCCTCCCTGCTGCTGTCAGTATGCATTCTTCAATCGTCTTGTGCTGTCTAGTAGAGCAGACAGTAATAGAGGAGTTGCAATAGCACACTGACAACTGCTGCGTAGGAGGGAAGAAGCCTGCAAAAGACATCATCTCTGGTGCGAGGAGAGTGACGCTGAGGAGGAGCAGCTGCAGGAGAAGAGACTGGTCAGCGCTGACCTCCTCCCACTGGCCCTCCGGGAGACATCAGGGGCCCTAGCATGCAGGAGGGGCCCCAAAAAGGACTGAAAACCAGCCAGTATGCCTGCCCTTGGGACCATATTGGATGCAGGTAAATATAAAAATGCAAAAGTGTGTGTGTGTATGTGTATAGTAGTGTGCGCCTGTGCGTATATGTGTATAGTAGTGTGCGCCTGTGTGTATATGCGTATAATAGTGTACTTTTGTGTGTGTGTATATGTGTATAATAGTGTGCTTTTGTGTGTGTATATATGTGTATAATAGTGTGCTTTTGTGTGTGTATATATGTGTATAATAGTGTGCTTTTGTGTGTGTATATATGTGTATAATAGTGTGCTTTTGTGTGTGTGTGTGTATGTGTTGTAATAACCCGGGGATCATTCGCTCACATCACAGGTAGACACCAAGGGGTTAAACTCCAAATTCTGATTTATTTTCACACTTTCCAATTCTCAGCAATAGTAGCTTGCTTCATACACAACACTTTATGCAAGTAACTCAACTGAAATGTCCTTTTCATTAGGTTCAATAAGCAGTCCAACTGTGATCTCACCCACGCTCCAGGGCGGCTTCATACAGTTGTCTTCAGGACTCACTGTTCTCCCTCAGGAAGGCTTCACCTCAATCTTCCTAAGGCACATGAACAGTCTCTTTGCAACGTCCAGGTCTCTCTCCAGACCTCTTGCATCCAGGTCTCTCTCTGGATCTGTCTTGGGCTCTTACAGCCCAGGTCCCTCTCACTGGACCTCTCTGGCTCACAACCCAGGTCCCTTTCAGTGGACCTGTCTCTGGCTTGCAGCCCACTTCACCTCTGACTGCAGCAGGAACAAACACCTTTATCCTCCTTATGGACCACACCTGTGATGTTCAAGCCCTATACCACCGCCCTGCAGTGAGTGGCTGGCGAGATCAGGTGTCACCCGAGTATAAAAATCGGCCCCTCCCGCGGCTCGCCACAGATGCATTCTGACATAGAGGAGGGAAAGTGCTGCTGCTGGTGCTGCTGCTATAGGGAGAGCGTTAGGAGTATTTTAGGCTTCAAGAACCCCAACGGTCCTTCTTAGGGCCACATCTAACCGTGTGCAGTACTGTGGAGGCTGCTTTTTGCAGTGTTGCACATTTTTTTTTTTTGTATATCGGCCGTGCAGAGCATTGCGCCCTGCAGTAATTAGACATAGTGCAGGGCCAGAAGTGGTGGTGAGGCAGGGACAGAAGACATATATTGTGAGGCAGGGACAGAACACATATATTGTGAGGCAGGGAGAGAAGACATATTGATTGAATATAGGCAGTGGGCCTTTGCAAAAACATTTGGGGAAAAAAATCTATTTGGGCTGCCTGTGACTGTCCTCAGTGTTCTGGGTCTGTGCTGGGTGTAGTAGTCCTCCTCATTCATACGCAGCCAGCTAAGTGTTACAGCAGGCTTGTGCAAAATTATTTGCTGGCTCTGTGTTGGCTGTTAAATCTCCGCTGTATTCCAGTCCACAGTGCAACACTCTGCAGTTATTTGCCATACTCCAGGGCCAGTAGCGGTGACGCAGAGAGAGAAGACATATATTGATTGAATATAGGCAGTGGGCCTTTGCAAAAACATTTGGGGAAAAAAATCTATTTGGGCTGCCTGTGACTGTCCTGATTGTTCTGGGTCTCTGCTGGGTGTAGTAGTCCTCCTCATTCATACGCAGCCAGCTAAGTGTTACAGCAGGCTTGCGCAAAATTATTTGCTGTCTCTGTGTTGGCTGTTAAATCACCGCTGTATTCCAGTCCACAGTGCAATGCTCTGCAGTTATTTGACATACTCCAGGGCCAGTAGTGGTGACGCAGAGAGAGAAGACATATATTGATTGAATATAGGCAGTGGGCCTTTGCAAAAACAATTGGGGAAAAAAATCTATTTGGGCTGCCTGTGACTGTTCTCATTGTTCTGGGTCTGTGCTGGGTGTAGTAGTCCTCCTAATTCATACGCAGCCAGCTAAGTGTTACAGCAGGCTTGCGCAAAATTATTTGCTGGCTCTGTGTTGGCTGTTACATCACCGCTGTATTCCTGTCCACAGTGCAACGCTCTGCAGTTATTTTACATACTCCAGGGCCAGTAGCGGTGACGCAGAGAGAGAAGACATATATTGATTGAATATAGGCAGTGGGCCTTTGCAAAAACATTTGGGGAAAAAAATCTATTTGGGCTGCCTGTGACTGTCCTCAGTGTTCTGGGTCTCTGCTGGGTGCAGTAGTCCTCCTCATTCATACGCAGCCAGCTAAGTGTTACAGCAGGCTTGCGCAAAATTATTTGCTGGCTCTGTGTTGGCTGTTAAATCACCGCTGTATTCCAGTCCACAGTGCAATGCTCTGCAGTTATTTGACATACTCCAGGGCCAGTAGCGGTGACGCAGAGAGAGAAGACATATATTGATTGAATATAGGCAGTGGGCCTTTGCAAAAACATTTGGGGAAAAAAATCTATTTGGGCTGCCTGTGACCGTCCTCAGTGTACTGGGTCTGTGCTGGGGGTAGTTGTCCTAAATCATACGCAGCCAGCTAAGTGTTACAGCAGGCTTGCGCAAAATTATTTCCTGGCTCTGTGTTGGCTGTTACATCACCGCTGTATTCCAGTCCACAGTGCAACAGTTTGCAGTTATTTTACATACTCCAGGGACAGTAGTGGTGACGCAGAGAGAGATGACATATACAGTGTATATAGGCAGTGGGCCTTTCCAAAAACATTTGGGAAAAAAAATCTATTTGGGCTGCCTGTGACTGTCCTCAGTGTACTGGGTCTGTGCTGGGGGTAGTTGTCCTAATTCATACGCAGCCAGCTAAGTGTTACAGCAGGCTTGCGCAAAATTCTTTTCTGCCTCTGTGTTGCCTCTTACATCACCGCTGTATTCCTGTCCACAAGTGTACTGGGTCTCTGCTGGGGGTAGTTGTCCTAATTCATACGCAGCCAGCTAAGTGTTACAGCAGGCTTGCGCAAAATTCTTTTCTGCCTCTGTGTTGCCTCTTACATCACCGCTGTATTCCTGTCCACAAGTGTACTGGGTCTCTGCTGGGGGTAGTTGTCCTAATTCATACGCAGCCAGCTAAGTGTTACAGCAGGCTTGCGCAAAATTCTTTTCTGCCTCTGTGTTGCCTCTTACATCACCGCTGTATTCCTGTCTACAAGTGTACTGGGTCTCTGCTGGGAGTAGTTGTCCTAATTCATACGCAGCCAGCTAAGTGTTACAGCAGGCTTGCGCAAAATTCTTTTCTGCCTCTGTGTTGCCTCTTACATCACCGCTGTATTCCTGTCCACAAGTGTACTGGGTCTTTGCTGGGGGTAGTTGTCCTAATTCATACGCAGCCAGCTAAGTGTTACAGCAGGCTTATGCAAAATTCTTTTCTGCCTCTGTGTTGCCTCTTACATCACCGCTGTATTCCTGTCCACAAGTGTACTGGGTCTCTGCTGGGGGTAGTTGTCCTAATTCATATGCAGCCAGCTAAGTGTTACAGCAGGCTTGCGCAAAATTGTTTCCTGCCTCTGCTGTGCGTTCCGTAAGCGAAGTCAGCCTCCAACCACAGGCCAATAAGCGGCACATTTAATTACAGCATTCTGTTTCTGCACTACTGGTAATACACCATGCTGAGGGGTAGGGGTAGGCCTAGAGGACTTGGACGCGGGCGAGGACGCGGAGGCCCAAGTCAGGGTGTGGGCACAGGCCGAGCTCTTGGTCCAGGTGTATCGCAGCCGACTGCTGCGGGATTAGGAGAGAGGCACGTTTCTGGCATCCCCACATTCATCTCACAATTAATGGGTCCACGCGGTAGACCTTTATTAGAAAATGAGCAGTGTGAGCAGGTCCTGTCGTGGATGGCAGAAAGTGCATCCAGCAATGTATCGTCCACCCAGAGTTCTGCGCCGTCCACTGCTGCAACTCTGAATCCTCTGGCTGCTGCTCCTCCTTCCTCCCAGCCTCCTCATTCCATTACAATGACACATTCTGGGGAGCGGGCAGACTCCCAGGAACTGTTCTCGGGCCCCTGCTCAGATTGGGCAGCAGTGGTTCCTCTCCCACCAGAGGAGTTAATTGTGACTGATGCCCAACCTTTGGAAAGTTCCCGGGGTCCGGGGGATGAGGCTGGGGACTTCCGGCAACTGTCTCAAGACCTTTCAGTGGGTGAGGAGGCCGATGACGATGAGACACAGTTGTCTATCAGTGAGGTAGTAGTAAGGGCAGTAAGTCCGAGGGAGGAGCGCACAGAGGATTCGGAGGAAGAGCAGCAGGACAATGAGGTGACTGACCCCACCTGGTTTGCTACGCCTACTGAGGACAGGTCTTCAGAGGGGGAGGCAAGGGCAGCAGCAGGGCAGGTTGCAAGAGGCAGTGCGGTGTCCAGGGGTAGAGGCAGGGCCAGACCGAATAATCCACCAACTGTTTCCCAAAGCGCCCCCTCGCACCATGCCACCCTGCAGAGGCCGAGGTGCTCAAAGGTCTGGCAGTTTTTCACTGAGAGTGCAGACGACCGACGAACAGTGGTGTGCAACCTGTGTTGCGCCAAGATCAGCCGGGGAGCCACCACCACCAGCCTCACCACCACCAGCATGCGCAGACATATGATGGCCAAGCACCCCACAAGATGGGACGAAGGGCGTTCACCGCCTCCGGTTTGCACTGCTGCCTCTCCCCCTGTGCCCCAACCTGCCACTGAGATCCAACCCCCCTCTCAGGGCACAGGCACTACCGTCTCCTGGCCTGCACCCACACCCTCACCTCCGCTGTCCTCGGCCCCATCCACCAATGTCTCTCAGCGCACCGTCCAGCCGTCGCTAGCGCAAGTGTTGGAGCGCAAGTACGCGGCCACGCACCCGCACGCTCAAGCGTTAAACGTGCACATAGCCAAATTTATCAGCCTGGAGATGCTGCCGTATAGGGTTGTGGAAACGGAGTCTTTTAAAAGTATGATGGCAGCGGCGGCCCCGCGCTACTCAGTTCCCAGTCGCCACTACTTTTCCCGATGTGCTGTCCCAGCCCTGCACGACCACGTCTCCCGCAACATTGTACGCGCCCTCACCAACGCGGTTACTGCCAAGGTCCACTTAACAACGGACACGTGGACAAGCACAGGCGGGCAGGGCCACTATATCTCCCTGTCGGCACATTGGGTGAATTTAGTGGAGGCTGGGACAGAGTCAAAGCCTGGGACCGCTCACGTCCTACCCACCCCCAGAATTGCAGGCCCCAGCTCGGTGGTGGTATCTGCGGCGGTGTATGCTTCCTCCACTAAAGCACCCTCCTCCTCCTCCTCCAACGCAACCTCTGTCTCGCAATCAAGATGTGTCAGCAGCAGCAGCACGTCGCCAGCAGTCGCTGTCGCGTGGCGTGGCAGCACAGCGGTGGGCAAGCGTCAGCAGGCCGTGCTGAAACTACTCAGCTTAGGAGATAAGAGGCACACGGCCCACGAACTGCTGCAGGGTCTGACAGAGCAGACCGACTGCTGGCTTGCGCCGCTGAGCCTCCAACCAGGCATGGTCGTGTGTGACAACGGCCGTAACCTGGTGGTGGCTCTGCAGCTCGGCAGCCTCACGCACGTGCCATGCCTGGCCCACGTCTTTAATTTGGTGGTTCAGCGCTTTCTGAAAAGCTACCCACGCTTGTCAGACCTGCTCGTAAAGGTGCGCCGGCTCTGCGCACATTTCCGCAAGTCCCACACGGACGCTGCCACCCTGCGCACCCTGCAACATCGGTTTCATCTGCCAGTGCACCGACTGCTGTGCGACGTGCCCACATGGTGGAACTCTACGCTCCACATGTTGGCCAGGCTCTATGAACAGCGTAGAGCTATTGTGGAATACCAACTCCAACATGGGCGGCGCAGTGGGAGTCAGCCTCCTCAATTCTTTACAGAAGAGTGGGCCTGGTTGGCAGACATCTGCCAGGTCCTTGGAAACTTTGAGGAGTCTACCCAGATGGTGAGCGGCGATACTGCAATCATTAGTGTCACCATTCCTCTGCTATGCATCTTGAGAAGTTATGAGCAGAGAATAGAGATGGAGGGGAGCTGCTACCGTTAAAAATTTCCTTCTTTATTGAATAAAATAAAGCATACAGCTCACAAGTGCACGCTGAACGCGTTTCGGCAAAAGCCTTTGTCAACAGCTATGAGGTATGGAGTACATAAGACATTTATAGACCAAATACAAATTAAAATCAAAGGAGAGATACCTGTGTATGTTAGCTTGTCAGGGGGGGGGAATGGTTGAGGGATGGTATAGAGGGTGTGTTCAAGAGCTAATTACATCACATGTTACAACCAGCATACAGAGATTTGTGGCAAGAGGATTCAAAACAGACAGATAGAGAAACAAGTATGCATATGGATATCTGAAAAACAATTCTTAAATACATTTACATAGCGATAAATAGGTAAAGAATATGAAAAAAAAAAAAAAAATTTTTTGAAAAAAAAATAAATATATTTTTCTTTTCTTTTCCTCTCCCATTCTTCTCTCTTTTTCCAGATATATAGTTGCACAATCTATTTCCGCATAATAGTAAAGCAATTACAAAGTATATAAATTTACCAGAGTAGAAGTCAGGAGAGGGAAAAAACACACACACAAAAAAAAAACTAAAAAAAAAACACACACACACACACACACACATATATGCATTTTCTCTTTTCTTTTTTACCTTTAATCCCCCCTTACTGTTTATTAATAAACACAGAATAAATCCGTTCTATAATTCATACCAAATGGGAATCTAGTATTTAGTTCCAAAATCCAATACGCTTCCCTGCGAAGGATATCCTTCATTTCTACTTTTTGTTTCCTATTTTTCCAAACTCTGTCTATCCCCAAACATGAAAAAAATTTTGTTTCACCACCATGTTTTAGAATAAAGTGATTTGCAACCCCTGATTTTCCTAATAGATTTTTTTGAATGTCCCTCAGGTGTTCTGCTATTCTAGTATGTAATCTCCTAGAGGTTCAACATGACTGATACAGCATCTTCTTCCTCTGATCAGGATATAAAATTATTAAGATATAACCTGGAAAAACAAAAGAGGAGTGAAATTAAAACCTGGTGGGACAGGAACTCACTGGTTAAGTATCCGGAGCTAAGTATGATTCCTAGAGGATTGCGCCTCAAAAAAATCCCCACCACACTATATAATGAGGAATTTTTAAATAAATGGAATCAAGCTCTATCCACCTGTTCTTTGGAATTAATGAAATTAATAGTGGACCAGGAACAGATTAAGCTGGACACTCTAAAACAGGAGATCAAACTATCTGAAGAAAAACTTATAAAATCAATGGGAAAAGATGAATTTACAAAGCTTTTGGATATATCAATATTAATATGCAGAAATTGGAAGAGAATATATTAAAAACAAAACGTTCCAAACTTGAACGGGATAAAAAGGACTATATGGAAAATAAAGTCTATGGTTGGAGAGATGGGCTTGCTCATCGCCCTAGATCCATTTTAAAAACTAGGAGGGGTCCCACACGACGCAATTCTACAGTCACCTTTTCCTCCTCAGATCAGGAAGGATCAGATAGAACGTATGACACCTCCAGCTGGGAATGCTCATATTCTGAAGAGCAGGACCATAGAGTCCAGCATAAGTCATCTACTTCAAAAAACGACGCAAGCGATACAGACATAAGAAGAAGATATCCATCCAGGAGAAACAAATAGAGGACAACAACATCATAGTCCTCACACCACGGGTTTTGACACAAAATCAGATCAATGTACTTAATAAAGGACTTAATTTTGTTCCTGACATTTCTTTCAACCTTTTTCATACTCTTCTGGATCTCAATAAATTTGTCCGCAATCTAATGGTGAAAAAACATTTCATTAACAGTGATGACTCTTTTACTCCAGCTTTTTTTTTTTTGTGTGTGTGTTTTTTCCCTCTCCTGACTTCTACTCTGGTAAATTTATATACTTTGTAATTGCTTTACTATTATGCGGAAATAGCTTGTGCAACTATATATCTGGAAAAGAGAGAAGAATGGGAGAGGAAAAGAAAAGAAAAATATATTATTTTTTTTTTCAAAAATTTTTTTTTACATTTTTTTTTATTTATTTTTTTTTTATAATTTTTTTTTTTTCATATTCTTTACCTATTTATCGCTATGTAAATGTATTTAAGAATTGTTTTTCAGATATCCATATGCATACTTGTTTCTCTATCTGTCTGTTTTGAATCCTCTTGCCACAAATCTCTGTATGCTGGTTGTAACATGTGATGTAATTAGCTCTTGAACACACCCTCTATACCATCCCTCAACCATTCCCCCCCCTGACAAGCTAACATACACAGGTATCTCTCCTTTGATTTTAATTTGTATTTGGTCTATAAATGTCTTATGTACTCCATACCTCATAGCTGTTGACAAAGGCTTTTGCCGAAACGCGTTCAGCGTGCACTTGTGAGCTGTATGCTTTATTTTATTCAATAAAGAAGGAAATTTTTAACGGTAGCAGCTCCCCTCCATCTCTATTCTCTGCTCATATGGAATCTGGCCGTTTGCCGTCGGCTACTTGAGGATGGAGCTCCTGTTGGATCCCAGATCTTCCTGCAACATTGAAAGTTACTGCTGGTGAGGTGAGCCCACATCTTTCTTTTTTGGCTCTTGAGAAGTTCCCTGCAAAGCATAAAGGCAGACGTTTTGCGCTCGGAAACGGAGCCGGGGGAAGACAGTATGTCGCTGGATAGTCAGAGCACCCTCCTGTCTATATCTCAGCGTGTTGAGGAGGAGGAGGAGGAGCATGAGGAGGATGAGGAGGAGGGGGAAGAGACAGCTTGGCCCACTGCTGAGGGTACACATGCTGCTTGCCTGTCATCCTTTCAGCGTGTATGGCCTGAGGAGGAGGAGGATCCTGAAAGTGATCTTCCTAGTGAGGACAGCCATGTGTTGCGTACAGGTACCCTGGCACACATGGCTGACTTCATGTTAGGATGCCTTTCTCGTGACCCTCGCGTTACACGTATTCTGGCCACTATGGATTACTGGGTGTACACACTGCTCGACCCACGGTAGAAGGATAACCTTTCCACTCTCATACCCGAAGAGGAAAGGGGTTCGAGAGTGATGCTATACCACAGGACCCTGGCGGACAAACTGATGGTAAAATTCCCATCCAACAGCGCTAGTGGCCGAAGGCGCAGTTCCGAGGGCCAGGTAGCAGGGGAGGCGCGGAAGTCAGGCAGCATGTACAGCACAGGCAGGGGAACACTCTCTAAGGCCCTTGACAGCTTTATGGCTCCCCAGCAAGACTGTGTCACTGCTCCCCAGTCAAGGCTGAGTCGGCGGGAGCACTGTAAAAGGATGGTGAGGGAGTACGTAGCCGATTGCACGACCGTCCTCCGTGACGCCTCTGCCCCCTACAACTACTGGGTGTGGAAGCTGGACACGTGGCCTGAACTCGCACTGTATGCCCTGGAGGTGCTTGCTTGTCCTGTGGCTAGCGTCTTGTCAGAGAGGGTGTTTAGTGCGGCTGGGGGAATCATCACAGATAAGCGTACCCGCCTGTCAACCGTCGGTGCCGACAGGCTTACACTCATCAAGATGAACAAAGCCTGGATTTCCCCAGACTTCTCTTCTCCACCAGCGGACAGCAGCGATACCTAAGCAATACGTAGACTGCACCCGCGGATGGAAGCATCGTTCTCTATCACCATCAAAAACGGGGACCTTTTTGCTTCATCAATCTGTGTATTCTATTCATCCTCCTCCTCCTGCTCCTCCTCCTGAAACCTGACGTAATCACGCCGAACGGGCACTTTTTCTTAGGCCCACAAGGCTCAGTCATATAATTTTTCGAAACAATTTTTATACGTTTCAATGCTCATTGAAACTTGCGCCTGAACCAATTTTTATTTTAACTGGGCTGCCTCCAGGCCTAGTTACCAATTAAGCCACATTAACCAAAGCGATTAATGGGTTTCACCTGCCCTCTTGGTTGGGCATGGGCAATTTTTCTGAGGTACATTAGTACTGTTGGTACACCAATTTTTGGGGGCCCTCGGCTACAGTGTAATCAAATTAATTTTTAGCCCACCTGCATTACAGCTGACGTTACATCAGCTGGGTTGGGCACTGCAATGGGATAATTTTATGTACCGCCGGTGGGTTCCAGGGAGCCACCCATGCCGTGGGTCCACAGGGAGTTGTAACTGCATTTGTCCACTTCTAAAGAACCCCAGTCTGACTGGGGCATGCAGTGTGGGCCGAAGCCCACCTGCATTAAGCACAACATTACCTCAGCTGTGATGGGCAATGCAATGGGATATATTTATGTACCGCCGGTGGCTTCCTGGCACCCACCCATGCTGTCGGTCCACACGGAGTTGTAACTGCATGTGTCCACTTCTAAAGAACCCCAGTCTGACTGGGGCATGCAGTGTGGGCCGAAGCCTACCTGCATTAAGCACGACATTACCTCAGCTGTGATGGGCAATGCAATGGGATATATTTATGTACCGCCGGTGGGTTCCAGGGAGCCACCCATGCTGTCGGTCCACACGGAGTTGTAACTGCATGTGTCCACTTCTAAAGAACCCCAGTCTGACTGGGGCATGCAGTGTGGGCCGAAGCCCACCTGCATTAAGCACGACATTACCTCAGCTGTGATGGGCAATGCAATGGGATATATTTATGTACCACCGGTGGGTTCCAGGGAGCTACGCATGCTGTGGGTGCACACGGAATTCCCATTGCGGAGTTGTACCTGGCTGTGACTAGTTATAAAAAACCGCGGTCTGACTGGGGCATGCAGACACCTTGACAGAATGAATAGTGTGTGGCACATAGGTTCCCCATTGCTATGCCCACGTGTGCAGCTCCTGATGGAGGTGGCACAGGATTGGATTTTTCATTGCTTCTGTACAGCATTGTGGGCTATCGCCCCGCCCCTTTTAAAGAGGGTCGCTCCCTAGCCGTGCCAACCCTCTGCAGTGTGTGCCTGCGGTTCCTCCTCATGGCAGACGCACTTATAAATAGACATGAGTGTGGCGTGGCATGAGGGCAGCTGAAGGCTGGGCAGGGACAGTTCGGTGTGCGCTGTGGACACTGGGTCGTGCAGGGGGGGGGGGTTGGGCAGCATGTAACCCAGGAGAAGTGGCAGCGGAGTGTCATGCAGTCAGTGATTGTGCTTTGTTGGAGGTAGTGTGGTGCTTAGCTGAGGTATGCATTGCTAATGAGGGCTTTTCAGAAGTAAAAATTGTTGGGAGGGGGGGGGGGCACTCTTGCCGCTATTGTGGCTTAATAGTGGGACCTGTGAACTTGAGATGCAGCCCAACATGTAGCCCCTCGTCTGCCCTATCCGTTGCTGTGTCGTTCCCATCACTTTCTTGAATTGCCCCGATTTTCACAAATGGAAACCTTAGCGAGCATAGGCGATATACAAAAATGCTCGGGTCGCCCATTGACTTCAATGGGGTTCGTTACTCGAAACGAACCCTCGAGCATCGCGAAAAGTTCGTCTCGAGTAACGAACACCCGAGCATTTTGGTGCTCGCTCATCTCTAGTTAGAACCAATAGCATTCTTCGAAGTTCCTTTACCTCTGACTCTGACTTTTGCTTGGTAGTATTCAGTTCACTGATGAGTTTGTCCTTGGAGCCAGGATCCCTGTGATAGGATTGTACCATTTGGACAAACTGTTTCTCCACTTTCTGGGTTTACTTTTTGACGTCATTATTCTTTTGCTGCAGTTCTTCCAAGATTTCTTCTGCCACTTGTGAGACCTTCTGAGCTTCAGTAGCCTCACTTTGTAAACATAATTTGGCATTCTTCACTACTTGTAACTCTTTCCGATTCTTTAACAAGATCATATTTTTTCTTTTCGGTCTGAACTGCATTTTAGACATCTCTGGTCTCAGAACCCTTCTTCTTTTTAGCTGCTTGACTATTTGATTTCCAGCATGTCATCTTCATGCACAACTTCTTTGAGAACTGCTGAAGCTCTGCTCTTTCTTCTGACACCACTTTGAGGGTGCATGTCAGGGTTAGCACCTCTGTTTCTCTCGCATTAGCCCTTTCTGCTGCATACTCAAGTTCACTGGCATCTCTCGCAGATCTGTCTTTCTCTTCAGTCAGCCCTGTTTCTCTCGCATTAGCCCTTTTTTCTGCATGCTCAAGTTCACTGTCATATCTCGCAGACCTGGCCTTCTCTTCAGTCAGCCCCTGTTCACACAGCTTATGTTTCTTCTCCAGTTTGGACACAAGCTGCTGTTGCTGGGCAAGCTTAACAGTAACATCTTCTAACTCTTGCTGAAGAATCACTTTAACCTTCTCAAGTTTGTCATAGGCAGCTGTTTTCTCCTCACACTGCTGTCTGTAGTTTCTAATTCTCCTTGTATTTCTCTTTTCTGCTCTTCCACAGAATCCAAGCACACAGCACTCTTCTCCAGTCTATATTTTAGGTCAGACACCTCAGCCTGAAGTGTTGCAACCTGCTCTGATAGGTTTCTCTTAGCTTCTGCATCCTCCTCTACCTGCTTGAGGAACACATTTTTCTCATCTTGCATAGTCTTCAGATCTGCACGGAGACCAAGCCTCTGCTGCGTCTCTTCTTGCAGTAGCTTCTGGGACTCTTCACTCTGAGCTTCCAGCTCCACCTGCGGCCTGCTCACCTGCTCAGACAACGCTGTTTGCACACTGTCACCTTCAGTTATTTTTATTTGTAGCTCTTGAAGCTGCATCTCTACTGTATTTCTCCTGTATTCAGACTCTTGCTTAGCCTGTAAAAGCACATTCAGCTCATGGATAAGCTCAGTACACTTGCTTTCCACAACCTCTTCCAAGGTTTCAGTCCTCTTTTCAGCTTGCTCTAACAGTTGGGATAATAATAATAATCTTTATTTGTATAGCACCATCATATTCCGCAGCGCTTACATAGACGGGGGATACAGAAAGACAAAAGTACAAATATTACAGAACCACGGTTACATAGTAATCAATTGATGGAAACAATAGGGGTGAGGGTCCTGCTCCAACGAGCTTACATACTACAAGTAATGGGGTGATACAGAAGGTAAAGGGGCTGGAGATGTGCACTGTATGGCGAGGTGGAGAGTGAGCAATGTTATACACATAGACAATGGTCAGACATTTAGCCGTGTGATGGCAGAAACAGTATGACTGCAGGAGCGGTTTATGATGGCAAGCAGGGATTGCAGTCAGTAGGTCAGGGAGCATGTTATCAGGCGGAGTACAGAGGGGTTTGTTTAGGGAATTCGGTATGCCTCCCTGAAGAGGTGCGTTTTTAGAGCATGCCTGAAGTTCTGCGAGTCCTGGATTGCTCGGGTAGCCCTTGGTAGTGCATTCCAGAGGACCGGTGCTGCTCTGGAGAAGTCTTGGAGGCGGGAATGAGAAGTTCGAATTAAAGGGGCGCTCAGTCTGGTTTCGTTAGCAGAGCAGAGAGCCCGGGCTGGTTGATGGATTGAGATGAGGGAGGCGATATAGGGGGGCGCTGCACTGTGGAGGGCTTTGTGGATGAAGGTGGCGAGTTTAAATTGAATTCTGTATTTAACGGGCAGCCAGTGCAGTGACTGGCACAGGGCAGAGGCATCCGAGTAGCGGCTGGACAGGAAGATGAGCCTGGCTGCCGCATTCAGGATGGATTGGAGAGGGTAGAGTCTGGTGCAGGGGAGGCCGATCAGCAACGAGTTGCAATAATCGAGTCGGGAGTGGATGAGGGTAACAGTAAGCGTTTTTAGCGTGTCCAGAGTGAGAAAAGAGCAGATTCTTGCGATGTTCTTGAGGTGCAGCTGACATGTTCGGGCCAGAGATTGGATGTAGGGGGTAAAAGAGAGATAAGAGTCAAATATGACCCCAAGGCAGCGGGCATGTTGTCTAGGAGTTATGGTGGCGCCACACACTGAGATGGAGATGTCAGAAGGAGGTCGGTTAGTGGAGGGTGGAAATACCAGCAGGTCAGTTTTAGAGAGGTTTAGTTTTAGGTAGAGAGAGGACATGGTGTTAGAGACAGCGGACAGACAGTTAGTGATATTTTGGAGTAAAGGTGCAGAGATGTCACTGGAAGAGGTGTATAGCTGGGTGTCATCAGCATACAGGTGGTATTGGAGGCCAAATCTCCTGATGGTTTGTCCAATAGGGGCTGTGTAGATAGAGAAAAGAAGGGGGCCGAGGACAGAGCCCTGGGGGACCCCAATAGCAAGGGGAAGAGGAGGGGAGGTAGAGCCAGCAAAGGAGACACTGAAAGAGCGGTCAGATAGGTAGGAAGAGAACCAGGAGAGGGCAGTGTCCTTTAGGCCAATGGAGCGTAGCAAACTGAGGAGGAGTTTGTGGTCAACAGTGTCAAATGCTGCGGAGAGGTCGAGGAGGATCAGTAGGGAGTAATCGCCCCTCGGTTTGGCTGTCAGTAGGTCATTGAATACCCTTGTAAGGGCAGTTTCTGTCGAGTGTTGAGGTCGAAAGCCAGACTGTAGGGGGTCTAGGAGAGAGTGCTCTGATAGGTAGCTTACAAGGCGGGAGTAAACCAGGCGTTCTAGTAGTTTGGAGATGAAGGGAAGGTTTGAGAAGGGTCGGTAGTTGGCAGCATCAGTCGCGTCCAGAGTCGGCTTCTTTAGCAGTGGGGATATGATGGCGTGTTTGAAAGAAGAGGGAAAGATGCCAGAGGTCAGAGAGAGGTTGAATATAGTGGTGAGATGGGAGATGACCACTGGGGAGAAGGAACGGAGGAGGTGTGAGGGGAGGGGGTCGCTAGCGCAGGTGGTGGGGCGAGCAGAGAAGAGCAATTTGGAGACTTCTTCCTCTGTCACTGGTCTGAGTACAGACAGTGAGCAGGAGCTAGATGCAGTGCTGACAAGACTAGGGTCAGGGCTAATCTGGGGTTGGGAAGTTATTTCCTGACGGATGTCATCAATTTTCTTTTTGAAGTAAGCAGCCAGCTCTTCGGCACTGAGATCCGTCATCGGGGGCTGTGGTTTAGGGCTGAGAAGGGAGTGAAAAGTATCAAAGAGCCTTTTAGGGTTGTGGGATAGTGAGGAGACTAGAGAGGTGAAATAGACTTGTTTGGCATGGTGGAGGGCAAGGTTGTAGGCTCTAAGCATGAATTTGTAGTGGAGGAAGTCTGCGGACGTTTGCGATTTCCTCCACAGCCGTTCAGCACTTCTAGAGCACCGCCGGATGAAACGCGCTTGAGGCGTGAGCCAGGGTTGCCGAGGTCTACATCGGATGACTCGGGTCCTGGGGGGCGCTGCTTCATCCAAAACATGTTTGAGAGCGGTGTTGTAGTGAGCGGCAGCCAGGTTGGGGCAGGTGAGGAGAGAGATGGGGGACAGAGAGGACTGTAGGGATTCAGCAAAGTTCTGGGTGTGAATGGCCTTAAGGTTCCTGTAGGTACTGTAGGTAGGTGGGTCTGGAGAGATGTTAGGGAGCATGACAGAGAAAGAGAGGAGGTTATGATCCGAGAGCGGGAGAGGGGAGTTAGTGAAGTTGGAAGCAGAGCAGAGCCGGAGGAAGACCAGATCAAAAGTATTGCCATCCCTGTGAGTGGGAGAGGCTGTGAGTTGAGAGAGACCAAGGGAGGAGGTGAGTGAAAGAAGCTGAGAGGCAGATGGGGAGTTGGGGTCATTAGTGGGGATGTTAAAATCACCTAAGATGAGGGTTGGAATTTCACAGGATAGGAAGTGGGGGAGCCAGGCAGCAAAGTGGTCCAAAAACAGGCGCGCAGCAACTGGGGGGCGGTAGATAACTGCTACTCGCATGGACAGTGGGCGGAAAAGCCGTAGCATATGTACTTTAAAGGATGGAAAAGTGAGTGAGGGTACAGGGGGGATGACCTGGTAGGTGCATTTCGAGGAAAGAAGAGCACCTACTCCTCCGCCACGCCAGTCATCTGGTCTTGGGGTATGGGAGAACTGCAGGCCATTGTAAGACAGTGCAGCAGGGGAGGCCGTGTCAGACTGCTGTATCCACGTTTCTGTGAGAGCTAGCAGATTTAAAGATTTAGCAGTAAAAAAGTCGTGGATGGTGGGGAGTTTATTACATGCTGACTGGCAGTTCCAGAGCGCACATTTAAAGGAGTCAGGGGAGGGTATGCATGGGCTAGCAGTTGGGCTTGGGGATTTTATTAGTGAGCCCGGTAGGGGGTAATAGCTAGGAGCAGTGGAGGGTGGGCCAGGATTGGGAGAGATATCCCCAGCAGCTAGTAACAGCAGAATAGTGAGGGTTAGCAGATGGTTAGGAGATTTATGAGGAAGACTGTTATTTTTGTTAGTGGCACTAGGGGGTTTGAGGCTAAGCAAGAAGGTAAAGAGTGCATGCGAGCTGTGCATAGGTGAGGACAGGAGAGAGGCTAATATGAAAAGTGTGCCCCAGAGGTTGGCACTTGAAAGAAGTTCTGAAACTGAGAGCAAGAATAAGAACAGAAGTGACAGCATTAGCGATAGCTTTTAAGTGCAAAGCATTAAGGCAGAGTTTGTGGCCTACCCGTCTCCTACCCTGTCGAACTGCCATGATGGAACTGTATCATACTTTCTCCAGCATACTTCCTACAGCATTATATTCGCGTGGCAGCCACCCGCGTGGCATGCATGCTTACACTGATATTATAGTGAAAGTTTAAGGTACGACTAGGAAACAGCTGGGAGTGGCTAATCAGGTTCCAATTGACTAGCCAGCTGACTTTAACATTGCAAACCTAAAGTTCACTCTTAACTAGCGCATGAGTCTGCTTAAGGTTCTGGATCTGAGCTTCATATTGTTCGATTTCTTCATCCCTGCTTATCTGAAGCTGGCTCAGCACCTATTCCTGACGAGCTTCTTAGGTTTTCTTAAAGTCCAGTATGCCTCTCAATACCTCTGCTTGCTTCTCTGCTTTGCTGCAAGCAGCTTTCTCAATTTCCAGATTTTCTTTGAGCTGATTTATCTGAACTTCCCATTCAACATTTCTCTTTGCGGACTGTGTCTTCAACTTTTTAAAGCCTTGTTCACACCTATGGGTTTGTTTTCCCAACAAAGCCCCGTGATCAGCTTCAGTCTCTCTTATGAGGTGCTCATTCTCTGTAGTTTTTAAAAGACTCTGTCAGTGCAGCCAACTGCTTCATTAGGAGCTGCCTTTCCTCCAGCTGCAACTGCATAGCCTCCACATGGGCTTTCTGTTGCTGAGCCATGGTCTCCTGTCATTGCTCCTTCACTTGTATCAATCGCTTCAGCAATTCCTCCATACTCCTAGAGGCTGTCTGCATTTTTACTGGCGTTTTTGAGCTGGGACATTCACCGCTTATGCCAGCTCATCCTCCACCATATGTAACAACCCAGGGATCATTCGCTCACATCACAGATAGACACCAAGGGGTTAAACTCCAAATTCTGATTTATTTTCACACTTCCCAATTCTCAGCAATAGCAGCTTGCTTCATACACAACACTTTATGAAAGTAACTCAACTTAACCCCTTAACGACCAGCCCATAGTGTTTTTACGTCCTCCCGAAGTGGGCTTTATTCTCTAAGGACGTAAAAAAACATGCGTCCTACAGAGAATAAAGCCCCTCGGGCTGTGGACGTGACAGCTCCATGCTGTCGGTGTCCGCAGATAGCCGACATCATGGAGCTGTCATCCCGGGCTGTGCGGATCCCCCCCCCCAGGATTGTGATCGGCGCTATCCAATGGATAGCGCCGATCGCAAAAAAGTAGACAAAACTGCAAAAAAAGTTACATATTCAGCTGCCCTGATGGATCGGATCCATCGGGGTACCTAAAACTACTTACCGAGGTACGGCGCACTGCTCCCCGCTGTCCCGATGCTCCGGGCCCCGTAGCCGTCCTTCTGCGCATGCGCCCGGCGGCATTACGTCAGCCGCATGCGCAGAAGGCCCGGCGACGCGGGAAATTTAAAATCTCCTGGCTACCGGCTCCTGTAGGTGGCCGGGAGGCAGGAGATGTCAGCGGGGACCGCGGTGAGTGGTCCCCGGTACCGTGATTGCCATTATCCAATGGATAATGGCGATCGCGAAAAAGTTAAAAAAAGTTAAAAAAAAGTAAATGTTTCAGCTGCCCTCATGGATGTCTCCGGTGATCTGGAGCCGCCACGCGCTTCTGCGCATGCGCGCCAAGGGGAAAATGGCGGCGCATGCGCAGAAGCGCCGAAGCGCCGTGAAATTTTAAAATCCCCTGTCTCCCGGCTACGGGAGACAGGCGATGTCACCGGGGACCACGGAGTGCGGTTCCCGGGCACGCGATTAAAAAACAGTTGTAGAAAGTCTAAAAAAGTTGTAGTTTCATCTCCCCTAATGGATCCGATCCATGGGGGGAGATGAAAATGCTCCCCCAAGGTCCCCAAAAGCCCCCCCCCATGCGCAGTAGAGCCTAAGGCAGAGCGATTTGTGACAGGAGAGAGATAGCTGAGAAAAATCGTGTGCCATATAGCGAGTTAAAAAAAGAAAAAAAAAAACCCGTTATTACCCGCCTTCACCTCCCCTTATACCCCTATTACCCTATTTTATCCCTGTCCACTTTTTGGTTTTTTTTTTTTACCCCCATTAAAAAATTTTTTAATAAAATGGAGCGTAGGCGCTACACCACCGAGCAAGCGTACGCGCTGCTCGCTGCGTCAAGCTCCGGTAGCGATGCTACCAGCGAGTCGGAGGAGGAGGAGGTTTTTTTTTGAGAGTGACAACTCTGCCTCCAGCGCTATGGAGGTAGAGGAAGTCGTTGGGGCAGCGGCGCCTGACACTGTCTGGAGTGCCGCAAGTTTATTTGCGCCCCGCATCCCAGAATTTTTAGCGGCTCCAGGCGTTAATCTGGACGTCGCAAATGTCACCCCGTATAATTTTTTTCATTTATTCATTACCGACAATGTGCTGCAGTTAATTGTCCAGCAGACAAATATATACGCTGGGCAATATGTGAGCACGCACCCCACGTTGGTTTATTCCGTGATGTTGACCGCCGTAGATGTCCCTGAGCTAAAAAAAATTTTGGGACTTATTTTACTAATGGGACTAAAAAAGTCATCAATACGGTCCTATTGGTCCACAAGCGCCATTCACGCAACGCCCGTATTTGCGTCGATAATTCCCCGACGCAGATACGAAAGCATTCTGCGTTTTCTTCATTTTGCAAATAATACGCAAATCCCCCCGAAAAGGGACCCAGCGTACGATAGACTGGGCAAATTAAGGCCCCTTATATCGTTATTAAGGAACACATTTAAAAACATTTATACCCCCAAAAAAAATCTGGCGGTGGATGAATCGCTGATGAGTTTCAAAGGGCGTTTATCTTTCCGCCAGTTTATTCCCTCAAAGCGCGCAAGATACGGCGTAAAGCTGTATAAAATCTGTGAGAGCGCCACAGGTTATACTTGCGACTTTTTTATTTATGAGGGCAGGGATCGCCAATTAAACCCCCCCAACTGCCCTGAAGACATTGGCATCAACGGGAAAATTGTGTTGGAGCTCGTGGGCCCTTTTTTAAATAAGGGGTACCACTTATATACTGACAACTATTATACGAGCGTCCCCCTTTTTAAAGTGTTACACGCCGCAGGTACAGGGGCCTGCGGAACTATCCGTAAAAATAGGGTAGGATTCCCACAGCCCCTTGTTTCCAGGCGTGTGTCGACAAAGGCGCGTCTTACGCACTGGCCTATGACCCCTTGCTGGCAGTAAAATGGCGTGACAGAAAGGACGTCTTTATGCTGTCCACTGTTCCCGCAGACACTTCCGTTACAGTTAGGGAGAGGGGGGCTGCAGTGGAGAAAATTATACCAGTCTGCGTCACAGATTATAATAAATTCATGGGGGGCGTTGATCTGTCAGACCAAGCTATACAGCCCTACCTTGTGAAGCGTAAAACGCGAGCTTGGTACAAGAAGGTAGCCATCTACCTTATACAGATGGCTACACATAAGGCTCACGTAATTTATAAATCATCTGGGGGCACGCTGAGCTTCCTCCAATTTCAGGAGGAGCTCGTAGAAAATCTTTTATTTGGGACCACCACACCACAAGACGCATTGCAATCGGAGGAGGTGCGGAGGCTAACGGAGCGTCATTTTATGAATCCCATCCCTGAGACTGCGAGCAAAAAATACCCCAAAAGTGTTGCGTATGCGCTAAGCAAGGGAGGAGGAGAGATACGCGTTTTTATTGTCCCACGTGCCCATCCCACCCTGGCCTTTGCAATTACCCCTGCTTTGAAATTTACCATACAGTTTTACATTATTAATTTTATTTCACATATAAAAAACGCCAAAAGGGGGTGTGGGTGGTGGTGGTGGGGTCTTTTTAGGGAATCAGTTTTACTTTTATTAGTCCATCTCCCCAGTTTTTCCTGCTTGAAACAAAAACAAACTTTCCTAAAAGTGTCAAATTTGGTGAAAAAAATGAAATCACATTTATATTTCACTCACATTATAATTATTTAAAAAAATAAAAATGTAGCGTCAGAATGCCCAGTACACCCCTAGATAAATTAGCTAAGGGGTCTTGATGTCAAAATTGGGTCACTTGTGAGGGGCATTTTATTATTTTGGCAGTTTATTATCTCTACTAGTGTGCAATGGGGCCTGTGAATTATTCAGTTGCGCCCTAAAATCAAACGGGTGCTCCATACACTATAGGCCTAGCCATGCGCCCTCTAAGAAGATTGGGGCTACAACGGGGGTATTGCTGAAGACAGAAAAACTAGTGCTATAATATTTGGGGTGTATCTCCCCAGTTTTTCCTGCTTGAAACAAAAAAACGATCCTAAAAGTGTCAAATTTGGTGAAAAAAATGAAATCACATTTATATTTCACTCACATTATAATTATTTAAAAAAATAAAAATGTAGCGTCAGAATGCCCAGTACACCCCTAGATAAATTAGCTAAGGGGTCTTGATGTCAAAATTGGGTCACTTGTGAGGGGCATTTTATTATTTTGGCAGTTTATTATCTCTACTAGTGTGCAATGGGGCCTGTAAATTATTCAGTTGCGCCCTAAAATCAAACGGGTGCTCCATATACTATAGGCCTAGCCATGCGCCCTCTAAGAAAATTGGGGCTACAATGGGTATGTTTCTGAGCAAAGGACAAACAGGGGTATCCATTTTGGGGTGCAGGTCTTTATTCATATATGTGCTGTACAAAAAAAATATTGCTTTTAAAATGACAGAATTACCAAAAAAATTAAAATCGTAATTTTTTTCTTCTGCTTGGCTTAGATTCATTCAAAAACCGTGAAGTCAAGAAAGACATCGTACCACTAGATAAATTCGATAAGGGGTCTAGTTTTCAAAATGGGGTCATTTGTGGGGGTTCTCCATCGTTTTGGTCACTCAATGGCTCTACAAGCGTGCAATAGGGCCTAAATCTCCTCCAAGCAAAATTTCTGTTCCAAAAGTCACCGGTTGCTCCTTTCATTTTGGGCCCCATTGTGCATACAGACGTAAGATTAGGGCCACAATGGGTATATTTCTGAAAACAGGACAAACAGGGGTATCCATTTTGGGGTGCAAGTCTTCATTCATATATGTGCTGTACAAAAAAACCTACTTTTAAAATGACAAAATTACCAAAAAAATGAAAATCGTAATTTTTTCCTTCTGCTTGGCTTAGATTCATTCATAAACCGTGAAGTAAAAAAAGACATTGTACCCCTAGATAAATTCGTTAAGGGGTCTAGTTTTCAAAATGGGGTCACTTGTGGGGGTTCTCCATCGTTTTGGTCACTCAAGGGCTCTACAAGTGTGCAATAGGGCCTAAATCTCATTCAAGCAAAATTTCTGTTCCAAAAGTCACCGGTTGCTCCTTTCATTTTGGGCCCCATTGTGCATACAGACGTAATACTAGGGCCACAATGGGTATGTTTCTGAGCACGGGACAAACAGGGGTATCTATTCTGGGGTGCAAATCCTCATTTTCATGTGTACTATAGAAAAAAGTCCTGTCTTTAAAATGACATATTTGCAAAAATATGAAATTTAAGTTTTTCTCTTCTAAATTGCATTGACTCCTGAAAAAAAACTGTGGGGTTAAAATACTCATGGCACACCTCATTGAATACGTTAAGGGGTGTAGTTTTTAAAATGGGGTCACTTGTGGGGGTATCTATCATTTTGACTCCTATGAGCCTTTCCAATCTTGGCTTGATGTAGGAAAACAAAGTGTTCCTCAAAATGCTGAAAAGTAATGTTAAATATGTACGTCTCCTAAATGGTTAAAAAAAAACTAAAGTTTTTCCAATGTGCACCCAAAATAAAGTAAACGGATGGAAATATATATCTTAGCAAAAGTTTCTATATTATGTTTGCACATTTTTGAGATATTGCAGTTGGAAATGTGAAAAAATGACGATTTTTTCAAAATTTTCCCAATTTTGGCGCTTTTAATAAATAAACACAAATTCTATCGGTCTATTTTTTCCGCCTAAATGAAGTACAACATGTGTCGAAAAAACAATGTCAGAATCGCTTGGATATGCAAAACCTTTCTGGTGTTTTTCCATGTTAAAGTGACAGATGTCAGATTTGCAAAATTTGGCCTGGTCATTAAGGCGCAAACAGGCTTGGTCACTAAGGGGTTAAATGTCCTTTTCATTAGGTTCAATAAACAGTCCAACTGTGGATCTCACGCACTCTCGAGGGCAGCTTCATACAGTTGTCGTCAGGACTTACTGTTTTCCCTCAGGAAGGCTTCACCCCAATCTTCCTCCCACATTATCCTCCCACTATATAAGGCACTTGTCAGGCCCCACATGGAATACTGTGTACAGTTGTGGTCACCGGTGCTCAGGAAAGATGTTACAGTATTGGAGGCGGTTCAAAGAAGAGTGACTAAACTAATACATGGAATGACGGGACTGGAATACCCAGAGAGGCTATCCAAACTGGGATTATTTACTCTAGAAAAAGAAGGTTAATCGGCGACCAAATAACTATGTATAAATACATGAGGGGACAATACAAGGATCTCCCAGGATCTGTTTATACCCAGAACTACGACGGTAAGAAGAGGGCATTCGCTACGTTTAGAGGAAGGCAGGTTTCATCACCAACATAGAAAAGGGTTTTTTACGGTAAGAGCAGTTAGACTGTGGAACTCTCTGCCTGAGGAAGTAGTGATAGCAAAATCCATAGAGGAGTTTAAAAGGGGACTACATGTCTATCTGGAGAGGAAGTATATTATAGGTTATAAATCTTAGGTTAATTGTTAATCTGGGTATACAGGCAGGTACGAACTATTAGAGGTTGATCCAGGGATTAGTCTGATTGCCATTAGGGAGTCGGGAAGGAATTTTTTCCCCAAAAGGGCTAATTGGCTTCTGCTCTTGGGGTTTTTTGCCTTCCTCTGGATCAACAACACAGGAGGATAGACAGGATGGACTAGATGGACATTGTATTCATTCGGCTTTACAAACTATGTTACTATGTTACAGAATACAATATATAGGGGGAGTCACTGATCATGCACAGTATGTAATATATAGGGGAGTCATTGGTCAGATACAGTGTGTAATTTATGGGGGATTTAATGATCATATCTATCTACATATATAAAGATGAAAGCCCTCATTGACTCACTTACTGATTGACTGACTTACTGACTCGCCACTAATTCTCCAGCTTCCCGATGTCGTAGAAACATGAAATTTGTCCAAATTTTACGTACGGAATCTAATTCTCTCACTTTCTGATATCATAGAAACATGAAATTTGGCACGAGCATTGATTATGTCATAAATAGGAAAAGCTAATGGGTCTCAACTCGATTATTCAATTCTAGCGCAAAAGAATTAGCGTCCAAATGTTGCGTACATAATCTAATTCTTTCACTTGAAATTTGACACGAGAATTGATTATATCATAAATAGCAAAAGTTAACGGGTCCCAACTCGATTATTCAATTCTAGTGCAAAAGAATTAGCGTCCAAATTTTACGTACAGAATCTAATTCTCTCACTTCCCGATGTCATAGAAATTTTAAATTTGTCACGAGCATTGATTATATCATAAATAGGAAAAGTTAATGGGTCCCAACTCAATTATTCAATTCTAAGCGCAAAAGAATTAGCATCCAAATTTTATGTACGTATCCTAATTCTTTCACTTCCTGATGCCATAGAAACTTTAAATTTGGCATAAGCATTGATTATGCCATAAATATGAAAAGCTAATGGGCCCCAACTCGATTATTCAATTCTAAGCGCAAAAGAATTAGCATCCAAATTTTACGTACATAATCTAATTCTCTCACTTCCTGATGTCATTTTATATAAAGGGGACGTCGCATGGTTACCTCCACGTGGTGTTTTCTGGGTAACGCAAAGAACCATGCAAAATGGTGAACATATTTTTTTCCTCGGTATCTCTAAAGTAACCACGACTTCATAAGATTTTTCATGTGAACACCAGATAAACACCAGTACCAAATTAACTCGGGCGAAGCTGGGTATATCAGCTAGTATATATATATATATATATATATATATATAAAGGTGAAAGCCCTCACTCACTGACTCACTGACTAACTGACTCACCACTAATTCTCTAACTTCCCGATGTCATACAAACATGGAATGGAATTTGGCGGAAGCATTCTTTAGGTTCTGAATAAGAAAAGTAACGGGGTCACAACTCGAAAATTCAATGCTAAATGCAAAAGTATCTGTGCCCCTGTGTAATGTACCAAATCTAGTTCTCTAACTTCACAATGTCGCAGAAACATGAAATTTGTCAGGCACATTCTTTAGGTCCTAAATAGGAAAAGTATAGGGGTCCCAATTTGAAAATTAAATGATAAATTTAAAAGCATTGGCACCCCTGTGTAATGTACAAAATCTAATTCTCTAACTTCTCGATGTCGTACAAGCAAGAAATTTGGCACAAGCATTCTTTAAGTCGTACATAGGAAAAGTAAAGGAGTCACAACTCGATTATTCAATGCTAAGTGCAAAAGTAAGTGTACCTCTATGTAATGTAGCTTCTCAGTGTCGTAAATGCATGATATTTGGCGCAAGCATTCTTTAGGTTCTAAATGAGGAGAGTGGGAGGGGTGGCACATTCTGCAGAGGGACATTGGTACATGCAGCCTGAGGAGAATCTAAAACTCCCCTATGTGTATACATATTTTATTCCTTGGTTACTCTAAGTAACCTTGACTTCATAAAATTTTCCGTACAAATAACACGTAAACACCTGTATCAAATTAACTCAGGCGAGGCCGGGTATATCAGCTAGGACAATATATACTACATAGGGGAGTCACTTATGTACAGAAAAAAGTAACAGTATGTTAGATTGAAAAAAGATATATTTCCATTTAATTCAACCTACAATCCACCTCCGAATTTTCCTCATTTAATGGAAAACAATTTCTCCTCAACTCTGATCTGGCAATAAGAATTTTTCCTGGATTACCGAACCTTCTGAAGTAATCAGTGATATAACATGTAGTACTGTAACACCCAAGAAAAGCATCCAGGCCCCTATTGTACTCTGCTCTTACAGTAAAGAACCCCCTCCTATATCAGTGTAGAAACCTTCTTTCCCCTAGACAGAGAGCACCCCCCTTGTTACAGTTACAGTCCTGGGTATAAATAGATGATGGGAGAGATCTCTGTATTGTATTATACATTTTTATTACAGCGCCCCCTTGTTACATTCCGTGGTATAAATAAATGATAGATGATGGGAGATATCTCTGAACGGACCCCTGATATATTACACTGGCTGACAAAATTGAAAATATGCAAACAGTTTCTCTCCATCAGCTATAGTTTCGACACATGCGCATCACCAATCTTATTAGTACATTTAGTTTGTCCCGGTAGTACGGCTGTGTACATTTGTCGTCCGAGATGTTGTGGGGTGTTGTAGCTATACAATCGTTGTGTTCAGGGGCGTACCTAAAGGTTCAGGGGCCAGGGTGCAAAAGTTCAGCTTGGGCCGCCCCCCTTCCTTCCTAAATCATGCTGCAAAACAAATTTCCATACATAATCTAGCCCCTTGGTGTAATCTTTCCAAATTTCATGCATTTTCTGCGCTACATGAAAATTTGTTTGTAGGCCCTTAGGCCACTCTCAACCACACACTAGGGTACTATGTGATTGCTGACTCCTCCCACACTGGTGACATCATCAGAACTCCTGGAAGCTGCTGTCGGCTCAGTCAGTGGGGGTCTGTGTGAGACGGCTGTGAGGTGAGTGATAGCAGCGTCTGTCCTCTCCTCTCCAGGACAAATGGGGTGATCTTCTGCCAGCATCCCTTCCTCCTCTCCTGAAACAGCTACACAATGCTGGTGACTCAGCAATCTCTATATCGAGGTGACCCACTGGGCCACCTGACCGCAAGGGCCCGGTAGGAATCATGACCACTGCTCCCCCTAGCGGTACGCCTGTGGTTGTGTTGTTTGAATGTTTATACACAGGATGATCTCCTCCAGTTGGAGTTGTTTAAATAACCCAAATGTATTTTGCTACATCTATGGAGAATATACCCTACAAGAAAATAGAAAACCTGTATCAGACTTCGTGAAACAGGTCTACCAGGCATACTTTGGTGTAAAGCTTGGTGATCAAGACAACAGTTGGGCTCCACATGTTGTATGTAAACTGTGTGTTTAACACTTAAGACAGTGGAGTAATGGGAAAAGTAGAAGCTTAAAATTTGGTGTGCAGATGGTGTGGAGGGAACAAGCGAACCACAGTGATGACTGTTAATTTTGTAAATAACAGTCTGCAACACACCCTCTCCCACACTCAGATGACGTACCAATTCCTACTTTTCATGAGTTACCAGATGTTTCAGAGGATGAACTGACTGCTTCAGATGTTCACTACGATACAGAACATGGCAGTGACAGTGACTATGTCAAACTTTCGGCATGTCCCCAACGTTTTAATCCAAGTGAGTTGAGCTACTTAATCAGAGACCTTAGCCTTTCAAAAGAAGCTGCTGAATTACTTGCTTCTCGATTGAACGGCAAGAATGTACTTGAACGTGGAACAAAAATAACATTCTACCTTACGATGAAAAAGTTTTGCTACCAGTTTTCTGTAAAGAAAACAATCTTATATTTTGTAAAGATATTAAAAGACTCATAATAAACATGAGACATCCTCAATATATTCCTGACGATTAGCATCTATTTATTGACCGTTCAAAGCACAGTTTGAAATGTGTTCTTTTGAACAATAGAAACATATGGGTCAATACTAGAGATGAGCGAGCGTACTCGGAAAAGCACTACTCGCTTGAGTAATTTACTTTATCCGAGTATCGCTGTGCTCGTCCCCGAAGATTCGGGTGCCGCTGCGGCTGACAGGTGAGTCGCAGCGGGGAGCAGGGGAGAGCGGGCGGGAGAGAGGGAGAGAAAGATCCCCCCTCCGTTCCTCCGCGCTCTCCCCTGCTGCTCCCCGCTCCGTGCCGGCACCCGAATCTTCAGGGACGAGCACAGCGATACTTGGATAAAGCAAATTACTCGAGCGAGTAGTGCTTTTCCGAGTACGCTCGCTCATCTCTAGTCAATACCAATCGCCCACACCACCAAAATGAAAGAAGAATACGAAACCATAGCTTTGGTCTTGGAGAAGATACACTATCATGAACATCAATGGGATATATGTGTTGATATAAAAATGGTCAATTTCCTATTAGGCCAACAAAGTGGATACACAAAATATCCATGTTTTATGTGCCTCTGGGACTCTAGGGCCAAACAAGACCACTGGGTAAAGCTGCAGTCACCTGTGAGGGAGAACATGGTTGTTGGTGAAAAGAATTTGATTCGAGAACCATTGGTTGGGAGAGACAAAATAATCCTGCCCCCACTTCACATAAAGCAGTTTGTGAAGGCTCTTGATTATGAAGGATCATGCTTTCAATATATATGTAGGAAAATGCCTGGCCTAAGTGCAGAAAAATTAAAAGCTGGCATTTTCGATGGTCCACAAATCAGACAATTTATGAATGATAGTGGCTTCATTGATTCCATGAGTAATGTTGAGCGCAGTACATGGATGTCATTCGTTCAGGTCGTTTAAAACATTTTGGGCAACCACAAAGCACCAAATTATGCTGAGCTAGTAAACAATATGCTTAATAATTCCAGAGATCTTGGATGTAACATGAGCATTAAGGTTCACTACCTTTACAGCCACTTGGACCATTTTCCAGATAATTTGGGTGACTTCAGCAAAGATCAAGGTGAAAGATTTCACCAAGACATTAGGACCATGGAAGATCGTTATCAGATTACTGCTGGAGTTTGCAAAGAGACTCTCCTATCAAAGTTCATTCCCGAATGTCCCATAAAAGAAGTTTCCTAAACTAATGTCCGTTTCATTTATGGTTTAATTTTCATTATTTGGGATAATAAATTGTTACAGTCCACTTTGTTTTGTTCCTTGCATCACAATATTGTAGAAAATAACATTAATTTGGACGGTATTTGTTTAATTATATCAATCATATGCGTAATATGGGTTAGGATAATAAAATTCACTCGGTGCCTATATCTCAGAAACTAGAGCTGATAGGGGAAAATGGTTGGCATATTTGAAATCAGCACACGAAATATACCTTATATTAGCTATCAAACGCTCTGAACCGAAATACGTGTTGGCCAGTGTTATACATAGTTATTAAAGGGGTTGTCCCGCGGCGAAACGGGTTTTTTTTTTTTTCAACCCCCCCCCCCCGTTCGGCGCGAGACAACCCCGATGCAGGGACCTAAAGAAAGCTTACCGGAGCGCTTACCTTAATCCCCGCGCTCCGGTGACTTCAATACTTACCGGTGAAGATGGCCGCCGGAATCCTCTTCCTCCGTGGACCGCAGCTCTTCTGTGCGGTCCATTGCCGATTCCAGCCTCCTGATTGGCTGGAATCGGCACGTGACGGGGCGGAGCTACACGGAGCCGGCATTCTGCACGAGCGGCTCCATTGAAGAGAGCAGAAGACCAGGACTGCGCAAGCGCGGCTAATTTGGCCATCGGAGGGCGAAAATTAGTCGGCTCCATGGGAACGAGGACGCTAGCAACGGAGCAGGTAAGTAAAAAACTTTTTATAACTTCTGTATGGCTCATAATTAATGCACAATGTATATTACAAAGTGCATTATTATGGCCATACAGAAGTGTATAGACCCACTTGCTGCCGCGGGACAACCCCTTTAAAGTGCCCCCTTGTTACAGTCCTGGGTATAAATAGATGATGGGAGAGAGCTTTGTATTGTCCCCTGATATATTATACATAGTTATTAAAGCGCCCCCTTGTTACAGTCCTGGGTATAAATAAATGATGGGAGAGATCTCTGTATTGTACTCTGATATATTTATACAAAGTTATTAGAGCACCTGTTACGGCTGATGTGTATGGATTCACTGTGCCAACTTACCAGCTAGGTCTTTATCCTGGACCAAAGAAGTTAGTAGCTGATCTGGTGGATGGAGGTGTAGGAGAGGCACAGATGAGTACCACGTATAGGTAGAGACTGATGTCCTCTGATGGGCTATGGGAGATGGAGGTCTCACCCTAAACTGAAACAGGGTTAGGGGAAAGCCTTGCCTAGAAGCAGGGCAATTGTGCTAACACGAACAGCCCCGCTGTCTTCACCTGGTATCTGTCTATCCCTGACACAGCACGAGAAAGGTGAAGTAAAAACCAAGCGCACACACAGAGATCAATAAACGTAAACAGAAGAGACTGACTACATAGATGAAGGCAATTATCTCCTGCACTGTTGGAAAGAAGTGCACAGCTGTTCAGGTTACCATGGAAACCGGACGACACCTCCGTCTGTCGGAAATAATTGGAGGCAGGTAGGTCTGGCCCACAGGCCTAATAGTACCTCCCCGCTTACACGTTCTCTGGCCCCTGCCAGTCCTTCAAAAAAATCTCTGAGCAAGGCGAGGAGCATAAACATTCTCCGAAGGCTCCCATGACTTCTCCTCTGGACCATAACCCTTCCAATATACCAAAAAAGGGTCTGTTTTCTAACTCTTTAATGTACAAAATATCTTTAATATCATAGGTATTCCCTGCGTTGATCTGGGTTGCTGCCGGTCTAGACGTTCTAGAAAATTTATTGAAAACTAGTGGTTTGAGCAGTTTGACATGAAATGCATTACGGATATGCAGGGAGATGGGAGGCCGTAATTTGTAGCACACAGGGTTAATTCTACTCAACAACATGAATGATACCAAAAACATGGAGCAAGCTTGTAGGAGGGAACCTTCAACCTTACATGTGTGGAAAAAAGCCATACCTCTTCCCCTGGGGTAAACAGAGGCGGAAGTCGATACTTGTGATCCAAAAACCTCTTCATTTGGGCGGTTGCTCTCAAGAGCCCTCTTAGTCTCCTGCCATGTTCTGAAAAAAAACATCTGCAGATAAAGCTGCTGCCAGAACCTCGGATGTGGTGGAAATGGGCAGGGGAATCCTGGGCTGCTGGCCATACATGATGGAAAAAGGCAACCTTTTCATGGATTCACTGATATGCTGATTGTGAGAAAACTCTGCCATGGGCAGCAGACTGACCCAATATCCTGATGAGTGTTGGTAAAATGTCGTAGATAATTAGCTGGAATCTGATTAGTGGAGGATAAGTCTAATGAAATCCCTATGAGCTTACGGTACAAAGGGCCCTCCAAAACTTGGAAGTGAATTGCACCCTTCTATCTGAAACAATGTGCAGTGGAAATCTATGTAGCCAGAAGATATGCTTGACGAAGCTCTCTACTAGCTGGCTGGCAGATGGTAATCCGGACATTGGAACAGAGTGGGCCATTTTTTTAAAAAAAATCGGTCGATGACAACCCCAATGACTGTGTAACCTCTGGCGGGAGGTAAGTCAGTGGTGAAGTCCATAGCAATGTGTTGCCACGGCAGCTCTGGGATGGGCAAAGGAAACAGCCAGTTGACGGGTCTCTGTTTCAGGACCTTGTTCTGCGCACAAGTGGGACAAGTGGCCACAAAGTGTCGAATGTCCTTCAACTTGTATGGCCACCAATAGCTATGTCCAATTAGTTCAGCGGTCTTATGTTGGCCACTCAGCACTCTTATGTGCTCAGCTATTTTGTAAGAATGTTCCAAGGACAAAACTCGTCTCCGGCTGGATTTGTCCACGAAAGTCTTTCCAACTGGAATCTTTTTAACATGGAGCCACGGTTACCAATTTAGCAAGATCCATGATAAACTCAGGGGCCTCCTTATGGTCATTGGAATCAAATGCTCTTGATAAGGTTTGAGCTTTAATATTCTTTTTAGTGGGGCAAAAATGCAAAACAAAATTAAACCGAGCGAAAAATAAAGACCACCCAGCCTCATGGGGATTGAGCCGCTGTGCGGTCTGAAGGTAGATCAAATTTTTATGGTGAGTATAAATTACAATAGGCAGTGAGGCTCCCTCCAACAACAATTGCCAAAAGTACAGAGCCATGTTGATGACCAATAACTCATGATCCCCTATAGAATAGCTCCATTCTGCCACAGAGAATTATTTGGAAAAAAAACGGCATTTCACCATCCTCCCTGAGCCACCTTTCTGCAACAGGACCGCACCTGATCCTGAGGAAGAAGCATCCATCCCTAAAAAAAACTGTCTGGAAACATCCAGTTGGTGCAACACGGCTGCAGAAGAAAAGGTTCTTTTCAAGAGCCTGGAAAGCAGTTTCAGCCTCTGTGGCTCTGGAGATTCTAGGGTACAATGGGATGATGAAATGGCTGAACTGAGGGCAAGCACTGGGTGTAGCATGACGTTCCTAAATGTAACACTATTCCAGTCCTCCAATCCATAGTAGAATTGTGCTGCCGTAGCCAAGGCAGCCCTAATAGCAAAGGACTGGTCACTCCAGGAAGCACTAACAGAGAGATTCTCTCTGAATAAAGAGCACCAATCTTCAATTTCAGCGGTTTCATGACAAAACAAATGGTTTCCAACAGGGTGCTTCCATTGACGGTAGTGATGACCAGGGGTCTCTCGAAGAGTCTGACAGGGATGTGGTAGTGGTCCACCGTGGCCTGCTGCAAGAAGTATCTGGTCGACTCAGAGTCCAAAAGGGCCACCACAGTGACCTGGAAATCAAAAAGGGAGAGAGGACTGATCCTTACCTAGGGAAGCCTCTCCTACTGACCCTAAGCAGAGGAGTTTCCCGACTTGAGAGAACAGGATGATCTCGAACCACATGATCTGATGCTCCACAGTACATGCACAAGCCTTTCACCCATCTGTGCCTGTGCTCATCCTCCTTCAGTCTGAGATGGTCCACCTGCATGGGTTCTGGCTCACTAGCCTGGGGAGATGTACGTGGCTCAGCTAGAGGTCTCTGGAACTTGGGTGCCGGGTGAACCGGTCTCTGCTCCAGTGTACCCTTCCTGCTCCTCTCCTGAGACCAGAGGTCTGTTCTAGTACAAATGCAGATCAAAGCGTCAAGGGAAATTGGGACTTCACGACCTGCCTACACATCTTTTATGCATCCGGCCAATCCCTCCCCAAAAGCCACCACCAGGGCCTCGTTGTTCCAGCCTAATTCAAAGGACAGAGTTAAAAAATTAATAGCATATTGTCTTACAGTAAGATTGTCCTCCCGTAAGCAAAGTAGCGAGGAGGTGGCTGACGCAGTGCATCCTGGCTCGTCAAAAACCATCCAAAAGGTCTCAATAAATAAACTGAGGTTATTCACCACTGGATTGTCTCTTTCCCAAACAGGGTCAATCCAATACCGGAGAGATGCAACATCATAAATGCAACTTTGATATGATCGAAGGCAAACACCTGTGACTGCAGCTCAAAATGGAGGGAACATTGATTGATAAATCCCCGGCACTGACTCAGATCCCCCTCATGACCTGACGGAACAGATCGACGAGGACCGCATCTCAGCACGGAGGCTGATGGCAGATACAAAACCACAGCTGCAAGCGCTGTGGTGGTCTGCGGTACCACTGCAGAAGAAGAAATCATATTTAAGCAAGAACTTACATTATGCAAGTAGGCCAGAACCTGCTCCTGGCACTCACGCTGTTGCTTCATCTCCTCGAATAGCTCTGTGAGCCCTCTGCAAGAGGAATTAATAGAGTCCTTGGCCTTAGTGCACTGTTATAGCTGACAGGTGTGGACCCACTGTGCCAACTTACCAGCTAGGCAATGATCCTGGACCAATGAGGTTAGTGTCCGACCTGGTGGACGGAGGTGTTGGAGCGCGACGCCTGAGTCTATCCAATCCACGAGTAGGAGAGGCACAAAGGAGTAAAGAGTATAGGTAGAGACTTATGTCCTCTGATGGGCTATGGGAGATGTGGCTCTCGCCCTAAACTGAAACAGGGTAAGGGGAAAAGCCTTGCCTAGAAGCAGGGCGATCGTTCTGACAAGAACAACCCTTCGGTCTTTACCTGGGATCTGTCTATTCCTGATAGGGCACAGGAAAGGTGAACTGAAAACCAAACGCACACACAGAGAACAATAAATATAAACAGAAGAGATCGCAGAGATAAACACAATACAAGACAGGAAGGCACTAGGGAACACGAACACGGGAGAAGTAGAAAACGTAGGCAAGCAGACTGGATAACTGTAGCAACGTACACCAGCACTAGGGCAATGATATTAAGATCCCAACTCAGTTAAATAGGAAGTTAATGGCTGAAGCTTGCAGTTGACCTGGAACAGTGCAGGGATTAACCCCTGCATTGCTGGAAAGAAGTGTACAGCAGTTCAAGTTACTATGTAAACCAGACGACACCTCCGTCTGCCAGAAAAAAACAAAGGCAGGTAGGTCTGGGGCACATGCCTAATAGCACCCCATTGTTACAGTCCAGGGTATAAATAGATGATAGGAGAGATCTCACTATTGTCCCTGATATATTTATGCATAGTTAGGGCGCCCACCCACTGGCGTTTGCGTTTTCCGCGGGAAAAAAACGCAGCGTTTTCGCTGCGTTTCCCGCGATTTTCCCGCGCGTTTTTCGCGGCGTTTTCGCGGCTTTTCCGTTAATTTCCATTGACATTCATGGGTGCATTAGGAGAAAAATAAGGACACATATGCAACTGACAGTTCCTATGTTAAAAACGCAAACGCAACGCAAAAAAAACGCCAGTGGACAGAAACACATGTTATCTCTATGCCTGTGCAGGAAAAACGCAAAACGCAGGTAAAAAAACGCCAGTGGGTGGGCGCCCTAATTAGGTCGCCCCTCAGCCGTCTTTTTTCTAAAGTGAATAACCCCAATTTTGATAACCTCTTAGGGTATTGTAGTCTTCTCATTTCATTTTTTACTTTAATTGCCCACCTGTCATCTTGTGCTCCTGGTACCAACGGGTTTCCAGGAGCACACTTCCACAGGTTTGAGATGATTGAGCTGGCTGGGTGTGTTTTGCTCCAGTCAGCCAATCTCTACCGGCTTTTGCACATATATGCCGGACGCTCTTGCTAGAGGACATCGGTCATATATCCTTCTTCTCATTCCTCTTAGAATCCAGGTGCTTGGAATCATGCATGTGTTGCTTGGTGTTGCTGCATGCATGAGGTTCTAGTTGGGATTCCCTCTTCTGTTGGTGTGAACAGTGTCTTGTTCTGCTTGTATGCTGTTTACCATCTATTGCGAGTCAGGCCCTTAGGTTCAAGCGTGGGACGTTCCTATTGGGATGATCGCCCTGCTTGCAGGTAGTACTACCTGGGGTTTTAGTTGTTTTGTTAGAGTAGGAGCTCATGAGACAATGAAGACCCTTGTTGTAGGCTCATGAGCTTAACCTCTTAGCTTAAAGCCTGTTTGGGCCTTAATGACAAAGCCAAGTTTGGAAATCTGACATGTGTCCCTTTAACATAGAATAACTCCATAAACGTTTTGCATGTTAAAGTAATTCTGACACAGTTTTTCACCACATATTGTACTTCATTTAGTTGGTAAAGATAGACCGATAGAATTTGTGTGTATTTATTAAAACGCCGAAGTTGAGAAAATTTTAAAAAAGATTGTCATTTTTTCTCATTTTCAACTGCAATATGTAAAATATGTGCAAACATACTGTACACATTTTTGATGAGATATATATTTCTATCTGTTTACTTTATTCTGGAAGCACATTGGAAAAACTTTTGTGTTTTTTTTAACCATTTATGAGACTCACATTAATTATTAATATTTTGAGGAACATTTTGTTTTACTACACCAAGCCAAGATTGCAAAGGCTCATGGGTAAAAAAAAATATAGATAGCTCCACAAATGACTTCATTTAAAAAAATGTACTCACTGAGGGGGGTCATGAGTATTTTGACCCCAAATTATTTCTTAGGAATTAATGCAATTTAGAGGACAAAAAATAAAATTTCATATTTTTGCAAATATGTCATTTTAAAGATTGTTTTCTCTATAGTGCACATGAAAATGAGGATTTACACCCCAAAATGGATACCCTGTTTGTCTTGTGTTCAGAAACATACCTGTTGTGGCCCTATCTTATGTCCGTATGTACAACGGGGTCCAAACCCAAAAGGAGCAGCCAATGGCTTTCAGAAAAGACATCTTGCTTGAAGGCACTATAGGCCTCATTGCTCACTTGTAAAGCCCTTGAGCTGCCAAAATGATAGAGAACCCCCACAAGCGACCACATTTTGAAAACTAGACCCCTTAACAAATTCATCTAGGTGTATACTGCACATTTTGATCCCACAGTTTTTGAATGAATCTAAGCAAACCAGAAGGAAAAAATTACAATTTTAATTTTATTTTGGAAATTGTGTCATTTTGAAAACAGTTTTTTTTTTGTACAGCACACATATGAGTGAATACTTTCACCCCACAATAGATACCTCTGTTTGTCCTGTATTCAGAAACATACCTTTTGTAGCTCTATTCTTATATATGTATGCACAATTGGACCCAAACTGAAAGTAGCTGCTGGTGGCTTTCAGAACAGACATTCTGCTTGAAGGTGTTTTGGGCATACCTATAGAGCCCTTGAGCTGCCAAAATGCTAGAGAACCCCCACAAGCAACCTCATTTTGAAAACTAGACCCCTTAACACATTCATCTAGGGGTATTCTGCACATTTTGACCCCACAGTTTTTGAATAAATCTAAGCAAACCACAAGAAAAAAATTACAATTTTAATTTTTTTTCCGGACATTGTGTCATTTTTAAAAACATTTTTTTTGTACAGCACACATATGAATGAAGAATTGCACCTCAAAATGGATTACCTTGTTTGTCCCATGTTCATGGCTAATGAGGAGGGAGGGTTTAATGGAGGGAACACCCATTGGATTTCAGTGCACAGCTGAATAAATTCCAGGCCCCATTGCTCACTTGTGCAGAAAAAAATAGACTCCCTAAAAATATCCCCCTGCCCTTTTTGGTCTTTCCTAAATCTACTGTTTTATCAACTTATTATGCATGTTGGTATTCTAGGTGTTTTTGCATTTGTTGGCTGTCTGCTCGAAAGTTCTGTTCGTAATTCACTTTGTTTTAAACATTTTTATATTGTGGTAGGAAAATCAGGTAGTACAAACATTTATGCTGCATCAGAGAGATGGAAGAGACAGAAATCTCAAAATCACACAGCGCTAAACATTTCCCATTTTTTCAAATACGTTTTTAACTTTTTTCAGTCACTTATCATTATTCATAAAATATAATAGTTTTTAGGTAAATAGACATTAAATAACTGAACAAGAATAAGAGCTCTCTTTTGACATTAATATGGATAATTCATAAGCCAGATATTCCACACTTGATATTTGTGAAACACATTTGATCTGAGTACCATCAATTTCTCCATTGTAACATGAGCATACAAAAGGGTATGAAGGTCTTTCTACCTTGGATGGAAGTATAGCCTTCCAGTTTCCAGTAATTAAGTTATATGCTGCCATAAAGATATGGCCTAACAATTTCTTAAGGCTGACCTGGTATACCTCCAAATTCAATAGTAGTAAAGCCGATTCGGGTCTTTTTGGAACCTTGTTGTTCGTTAAGGTGTCTATTATAATAAATACTTCTTCCCACAAAGTTTTTACACAAGGGCAATCCCAGAAGATATGGAGTAATGTTCCTGGGTGACCGCACTCCCTCCAACAATGGTTGACCTCACGTAAAGCTCTATTTTTAGGAATTGCTTGGGTGAGGTACCAGCGGGTTTCAATTTTTGTATATGTTTCCAGGATCGCAGCTCCTCTTGTTGCTCGTGTTGCTAATTTGAGGGCCGATTTTCAACTTTCTGTGGAAAAAATTCTACCCAAATCCTTTTCCCAATTCAAAAGGTGAACTCTTTTGCTAACCTTATGATTCCTTGTTAAACAGTCATATACATTTATAGTTATTGAAATGTTTGCTTGGGTGCCTTTCTGCAATACTTCTAGGACTATTTTAGGGAATTTTATTATAGACATATTAAATGACTTGAGGAAAGATCAAACCTGGAAATAACAAAGTCTCTCACCCTCCTCAAGTCTGAATTGCAGCTGTAAATTTTGGAAAGATTTAATTTTACCATTATCAAATAAGTCGTTTATGTGATTAATCCAGCTATTTTTCCAAGGACTTGTGGATAGACCACTAATAAAACATTCTAAAATCTCTAAAGGTAAATTTGGTTCTCCCCATTGGGAAGTGGTTGATTGATTCATAAGAAATATATGCCAGGCTTCCAGAGAAGCGCCCATAGTTGGGGGTAAATTTAAGTTTGTAATTTTTAACAACTGACTTTCCTGGAACTGGATCAAAGAAGTGTCCCACAGCAACGCTCTCAAAGGTCTAGGGCTTAATATTGTCCACTTAATGACTTTCCAGCCAGATGTTGATGATACATCCATCGCTTTGCTTGATTAATAATAATTGCTTTATAATTTGCTTTAAGTTTGGGAACACTTACCCCTCCCTTGTCCATTCTTAATGCCAAAATGTTCACTGCTACTCTTGTTTTTTTGCCCTGCCAGATGAACTTGGAAATTTGGCTTTGGAACTTATTTAAGACTCTTTTTGGTACGGTTACTGGTAAGGTTCTAAACACATATAGGATCTTGGGTAATATAATCATTTTATACATCACTGTTCTTCTTAGCCAAGATAAACCTTGCATTGTAAAAGAGTTAATATCTTATTAAATGGTTTCCAGAAGGGGGTTGATATTTTTCTCAATGAATAATTTTAAATGGAAGGTGAGAGTTATTCCTAGATATGGGATACAATCTGTTTGAGTTGCTATTTTTAAATCTGATGGGAAGTTAGCTCCCAAGATTTGTGATTTATTTGTATTTAATTTATAGTAGGAGACTAACCCATAATCTTTAATAGTTTGGTGGGCCTTACAAAAAGATGTTATGGGGTTTGTTATGGCAAGAATAATATCATCTGCAAATAATCCTATTGTGTTACTTCGAAGACCTGCGTTAATCCCCAGCACCTCTGGGTCGCTGCATAGAGCTTCAGCCAGTGGCCCTATAGTTATTGTGAAGATCAGCGGTGATAACGGACAACCCTGTCTTACTACGTTAGAAATTTCAAAAGGACCTGATAAGGTCCCGTCTACTAGCACCCTTGCGGACGGATTGGAGTATAAAGTTGTAATCAAGCTAATTGAGTTAGCATCTAAGCCAAATTTCTCTAATGTCGCGAAGGTGTATCCTCCGTGGACCCTGTTAGTAGAGTAGTTAGGGTCTGTGAGCATTCCACACAGTGTAAAAGATTAATAATACTACGGGTGCCATCTGAGGCCTGTCTACCTTTGGTGAAACCTACTTGGTCCAAGTGAATTATCTTGAGTAAGATAATTAAAATGCAATTGGCTAATATTTTTGCAAAAATTTTTGCATCAGAATTGAGTAAGGAAATTGGATGGAAGTTTTCTCGCACGTGGGGTTCTTTGCCTGGTTTTGGCAGAGTGACTACTGTGGCTTGGAGGAATTCCTTTAGAAAGTTATCTGTACAGGAAGCTGAATTATATGCCCTTAATAGGTGTGGGGAAATTTGGGTAACAAATAGAGATGAGCGAGTGTACTCGTCCGAGCTTCATGCTCGTTCGAGTATTAGGGTGTTTGAGATGCTCGTTACTCGAGACGAACACCACGAGGTACTCGAGTCAATTCCATTTTCTTTCCTGAAAGTTGTGCGCCATTGTCTGGCCAATAGACATGCAGGGAAGGCATTACAACTTCCTCCTGTGACGTTCCCCCCTGCAGTGGATGGCTGGCGAGATCAAGTGACCACCGAGTATATAAAGTGGGCTCGCCCGCGGCTCGCCTCGCACACACGCTGGCAGAGATTAGGGAAGGTGCTGTTGCTCATTCAGGAATAGTGTTAGCGTCTACAAGAACCCCAACGGTCCTTCTTAGGGCCACATTTGACCTAGTGCATTACTGTTGTGGCTGCTGGTAGCAGTTTTGCCCTTTTTTTTTATATCGGGCGTGCAGGCTATAGCGTTCTCAGGCTGCAGTCTGTACTACATAGTATAGGGGCAGTATTGGTCAGGCAGGAAAAGTGGTAGTGTGGAATCCTGTCTGCAAGAACCCCAACGGTCCTTCTTAGGGCTACCTGTGACCGTGTGCATTTAACTCTGTGGCTGCTGGGAGTTCTAGTACCTCACCATTGCACAGCTAGGCCTGCTTGCAGGCTTCTGTATAATTTTTTTCTGGCTGCAGTTTGCGTAACATAAGCGCTGTCTCCCTCCAACTGCAGGCCAATAATTCAAACATTTTTACACCGCTCTGTGTCTGCCGTCAACTGCACGAACAGTGTAAGGCGACAGCCCCCGATAGAGGGCAAGTCAGATACACGCTATATAGCCTGCATTGCATTTCCCAAAATTTTTTTAAAGAAAAATACTTCTTACGGCTACCTGTGACCGTCTACATTTCACTGCGTGGCTGCTGGGAGTTCAGGTGCATCACTATTGCAGATTGCACAGCTAGGCCTGCTTGCAGGCTTCCGTATAATTTTTTTCTGGCTGCAGTTTGCGTAACATAAGCGCTGTTTCCCTCCAACTGCACGCCAATAATTCAAAACATTTTTACACCGCTCTGTGTCTGCCGTCAAATGCACGCACAGCGTACGGCGACAGCCCCCTATAGAGGGAAAGTCAGATACACGTTATATAGCCTGCATTGCATTTCAAAAAACTTTTTTACAAAAAAAAATCCTTCTTACGGCTGGCTACCTGTGACCGTGTGCATTTAACTGCGTAGCTGCTGGGAGTTGAGGTGCATCACTATTGCACAGCTAGGCCTGCTTGCAGCCTTCCGTATAATTTATTTCTGGCTGCAGTTTGCGTTACATAACCGCTGTCTGCCTCCAACTGCATGCCAATAATTCACAAAATTTTTTACACACCTCAGTGTCTGCTTTATCCGTAATCCACCATGCTGAGGGGTAGGGGTAGGGCTAGAGGACTTGGACGTGGACGCGGGCGAGGACGCGGAGTTCGAAGTGAGGGTGTGGGCATAGGCCGAGTTCCTGGTCCAGGTGAATCGCAGCTGGCTGCTGCGGGATTAGGAGAGAGGGAAGTTTCTGGGGTCCCCAGCTTCATATCACAATTTTTGGGTCCACATCGTAGACCTTTATTATATAGCAGAAAGTGGAAAAAAATACTATAGCCTTGCGCATAATTGTTTCCTGGCTGCACTGTGCTTTCAGTAACCACAGTCATCCTCCAACAGGGAAATCCAAATACAGGCTATATCAGAGGCAGTGGGCTTTTTCCCAAAAAGTGGAAAGAAATATTATATTTGGCCTGCCTGTGACCGTCTTCAGTTTACGGCGTGTGTGCTGGGGGTAGTAGTCGCTGATTAATACCCAGCCTTGCGCATAATTGTTTCCTGGCTGCACTGTGCTTTCAGTAACCACAGCCATACAGTCATCCTCCAACAGGGAAATCCAAATACAGGCTATATCAGAGGCAGTGGGCTTTTTCGCAAAAAGTGGAAAAAAATACTATATTTGGCCTGCCTGTGACCGTCTTCAGTTTACGGCATGTGTGCTGGGGGTAGTAGTCGCTGATTAATATCCAGCCTTGCGCATAATTGTTTCCTGGCTGCACTGTGCTTTCAGTAACCACAGTCATCCTCCAACAGGGAAATCCAAATACAGGCTATATCAGAGGCAGTGGGCTTTTTCCCAAAAAGTGGAAAAAAATACTATATTTGGCCTGCCTGTGACCGTCTTCAGTTTACGACGTGTGTGCTGGGGGTAGCAGTCGCTGATTAATACACCGCGTTGCGTTAAATTGTTTCCTGGCTCTGCTGTGTCCGTTACATGATCGCCGTCATCCCGCCAGAGGGAAACAGTATACATATATACGCTGCATACGGTGTCTGTCTGGTTTTTCACCTCACCATTTTAAAAAATTGAAGCAAAATACTTAAGGCCTGCCACTGGCCTTTGGCCACTTGACTGGTTCTGCCCTGTGAATTCCAGTAGCTCAGTCATACGCACCTAGGTCTCACTACAGGCTTGCGCATAATTGTTTCCTGGCTCTGCTATGCGTTCCGTAAGCGAAGTCAGCCTCCAACCACAGGCCAATAAGCGGCACATTTAATTACAGCGTTCTGTTTCTGCTCTACTCGTAATACACCATGCTGAGGGGTAGGGGTAGGCCTAGAGGACGTGGACGGGGGCGAGGACGCGGAGGCCCAAGTCAGGGTGTGGGCACAGGCCGAGCTCCTGGTCCGGGTGTATCGCAGCCGACTGCTGCGGGATTAGGAGAGAGGCAAGTTTCTGGGGTCCCCAGATTCATCTCACAATTAATGGGTCCACGCGGTAGACCTTTATTAGAAACTGAGCAGTGTGACCAGGTCCTGTCGTGGATGGCAGAAAGTGCATCCAGCAATGTATCGACCACCCAGTCTTCTACGCCGTCCACTGCTGCAACTCTGAATCCTCTCGCTGCTGCTCTTCCTTCCTCCCAGCCTCCTCACTCCATGAAAATGACACATTCTGAGGAGCAGGCAGACTCCCTGGAACTGTTCTCGTGCCCCTGCCCTGATTGGGAAAAAATGGTTCCTCTCCCACCAGAGGAATTTGTCGTGACCGATGTCCAACCTTTTGAAAGTTCCCGGGGTCCGGGTGATGAGGCTGGGGACTTCCGGCAACTGTCTCAAGAGCTTTCAGTGGGTGAGGAGGTTGATGATGATGATGAGACACAGTTGTCTATCAGTGAGGCAATAGTAAGGGCAGTAAGTCCGAGGGAGGAGCGCACAGAGGATTCGGAGGAAGAGCCGCTGGACGATGACGTGACTGACCCCACCTGGTGTGATAAGCCTACTGAGGACAGTGCTTCAGAGGGGGAGGCAAGTGCAGCAGCAGGACAGGCTGGAAGAGGCAGTGGGGTGGCCAGGGGTAGAGGCAGGGCCAGAGCGAAGAATCTCCCAACTGTTTTCCAAAGCACCCCCTCGTGCCAAGCCCCGTGCAGAGGCCAAGGTGCCCAAAAGTGTGGCAGTTTTTCACTGAGAGCGCGGACGACCGACGAACAGTGGTGTGCAACCTTTGTCACGCCAAGATCAGCCGGGGAGCCACTACTACCAGTCTCACCACCACCAGCATGTGCAGGCATATGATGGCCAAGCACCCCACAAGGTGGGACGAAAGCCGTTCACTGCCTCCGGGTTGCACCGCTGCCTCTCCCCCTGTGCCCCAACCTGCCACTGAGATCCAACCCCCCTCTCAGGACACAGGCACGAGCGTCTCCCGGCCTGCACCCACACCCTCACCTCCGCTGTCCTCGGCCCCATCCAGCAATGTCTCTCAGTGCAGCGTCCAGCTGTCGCTAGCACAAGCGTTGGAGGGAAAGCACAAATACGCCCCCAAGCACCCGCACGCTCAAGCTTTAAACGTGCACATTGCCAAATTGATCAGCCTAGAGATGCTGCCATACAGGCTTGTGGAAACGGAGGCTTTCAAAAACATGATGGTGGCGGCGGCCCCGCGCTACTCGGTCCCCAGTCGCCACTATTTTTCACGGTGTGCCGTTCCAGCCCTGCACGACCATGTCTCCCGCAACATTGTACGCGCCCTCATTAACGCGGTTACTGGGAAGGTCCACTTAACAATGGATATGGGACAAGCACAGGCGGGCAGGGCCACTATATTTCCCTGACGCCACATTGGGTGAATTTAGTGGAGGCTGGGACCGAGTCAGAGCCTGGGACCGCTCACGTCCTACCCACCCCCAAAATAGCGGGCCTCAGCTCGGTGCTGGTATCTGCGGTGGTGTATGCCTCCTCCTCCTACGCAACCTCTACCTCGCAATTAAGATGTGTCAGCAGCACATCGCCAGCAGGCGGTGTCGCGTGGCGCAGCGGCACAGCGGCAGCACAGCGGTGGGCAAGCATCCGCAGCTTGTGCTGAAACTAATCAGCTTAGGAGAGAAGAGGCACAAGGCCCACGAACTGTTGCATGGTCTGACAGAGCAGACCGACCACTGGCTTTCGTGGCTGAGCCTCCAACCGGGCATGGTCGTGTGTGACAACGGCCGTAAACTGGTGGCGGCTCTGCAGCTCGGCAGCCTCACACACGTGCCATGCCTGGCCCACGTCTTTAATTTGGTGGTTCAGTGGTTTCTGAAAAACTACACGCACATGTCAGATTTTCTCAGCAAGGTGCGCTGCGTCTGCGCACATTTCCGCAAGTCCAACATGGATGCTGCCACCCTGTGGACCCTGCAACATCAGTTTAATCTGCCAGTGCACCGACTGCTGTGCGACGTGCCCACACGGTGGAGCTCTACACTGCACATGTTGGCCAGGCTGTATGAGCAGCGTAGAGCTATAATGGAATACCAACTCCAACATGGGCGGGAGTCAGCCTCCTGAATTCTTTACAGAGGAGTGGGCATGGATAGCAGATATCTGCCAGGTCCTTGGAAACTTTGAGGAGTCTACCCAGATGGTAAGCGGCGATGCTGCAATCATTAGCATCCCCATTCCTCTGCTATGCCTGTTGAGAAGTTCACTGCAAAGCATAAAGGCTGACGCTTTGCGGTCAGAACAGGAGACGGGGGAAGACAGTATGTTGCTGGATAGTCAGAGCACCCTCATGTCTATATCTCAGCGTGTTTTGGAGGCGGAAGGGGAGGAGCCAGAGGAGGAGGAGGAGGGGGAAGAGAGCTGGGCCCACTGCAGAGGGTACCCATGCTGCTTGCCTCTCATCTGTTCAGCGTGTATGGCCTGTGGAGGAGGAGGATCCTGAAAGTGATCTTCCTAGTGTGGACAGCAATGTGTTGCGTACAGGTACCCTGGCACACATGGCTGACTTCATGGTAGGATGTCCTTCTCATTACCCTCGCGTGAGACGCATTCTGGCCACTACGGATTACTGGGTGTACACACTGCTCGACCCACGGTATAAGGAGAACTTTTCCCCTCTCATTCCCGAAGAGGAAAGGGGTTCGAGAGTGATGCAATACCACAGGGCCCTGGTGGACAAACTGATGGTAAAATTCCCATCTGACAGCGCTAGTGGCAGAAGGCGCAGTTCCGAGGGCCAAGAAGCAGGGGAGGCGCCGAGATCAGGCAGCATGTTCAGCGCAGGCAGGGGAACACTCTCCAAGGCCTTTGCCAGCTTTATGGCTCCCCAGCAGGACTGTGTCACCACTCCCCAGTCAAGGCTGAGTCGGAGTGTGCACTGTAAAAAGATGGTGAGGGAGTATGTAGCCGATCGTACCACCGTCCTCCGTGATGCCTCTGCTCCGTAGAACTACTGGGTGTCAAAGCTGGACACGTGGCACGAACTCGCGCTGTATGCCCTGGAGGTGCTTGCTTGCCTGCCGCTAGCATCTTGTCAGAGAGGGTGTTTAGTGCAGCTGGGGGAATCATCACGGATAAGCGTACCCGCCTGTCGACTGTCAGTGCCGACATGCTTACACTCATAAAGACGAACAAAGCCTGGATTTCCCCAGACTTCTCTTCTCCACCGGCGGAGAGCAGCGGAACCTAAATATTCTTTTCGCTGCAACCGCAGATAAAAGCACTCTTCTCTATCACCGGAAAAACCGGGCATTTAGCTTTGTCAATCTGTGTATCATATTAGTCCTCCTCCTCCTCCTTCTCCTCCTCCTGAAACATCATGTCATCACGCTGAACTGCCAATTTTTCTGCGGCCCAAAAAGCTCATATAACTTTTTTCAAACAATATTTCTACGTTTCTAACTAAAGCATTGAAACTTCAACATGAACCAATTTTTTTTAACAGGGCTGCCTCCAGGCTCTGTTACAAATTAGGCCACAGTAAGCTAAAATATTAATGGATTTCACCTGCCCTCTCGGTTGAGCAATTTTTCTGGGGTACATTTGTACTGTTGGTACACTAATTTTTTGGGCCCTCGCCTACATTGTAATCCAAGTAATTTTTCTGGCCTTCGCCTACACTCATGGCATACCAATGTGTCAGGGGTTGGCCTACACTCTTGCTACAGAAATGTAACTCGGGTCTGCCTGCCTATACTACTGCCACAGTAATGCTACAGGGGTCTGCCTATACTTCTGCAACAGAAATATTACTTCGGTCTGCCTATACTTCTGCACCTGAAATGTTACTGTGGTCTGTCTATACTGTTACAACTGAAATGTTAATAATACTGGGCTCTGCCTATACTGCTGCAACTGAAATGTTACTGGGGTCTATCTATACTGTTACTACAGAAATGTACCTAATACTGGGCTCTGCCTATACTGCTGCTATGGAAATGTTACTGGCGTCTGTCTATACTGTTACTAATGAAATGTTACTAATACTGGGCTCTGCCTATACTGCTGCTACTGAAATGTTACTGGGCTCTGCCTATACTGCTGCTACGGAAATGTTACTAGGGTCTGTCTATACTTTAACTACAGAAATATTACTGGGGTCTACCTAGACTTCTGCAACATAACTGTTAGTGGGGTCAGCTTATACCTTTGCTACAGGAATATTACAGGGGTCTGTGCATAGTATGGGTGTACTAAGTTTTCCCATTGCGGTGTTCTACGTATCTGGCCCCCCCAAAAAACCCAGACTGACTAGGGCATGTAGTGTGGGCCGAAGCCACCCTGTATTTGATCTCAAGTTAGCTCAGCTATCCGGGGCACTGCAATGGGATTTATTTATGTACCGTTGGTGGCTTCCTGGGACCACCCATGCTGTGGGCCCACACAGACTTCCCATAGCAGAGTTGTACCTACCTGTGACTATGAAAAAAGGCCAGCCTGACTAGGGCATGCAGTGTGGGCCGAAGCCCACCTGTACTTTATCTCACTTTAGCTCAGCTATCCGGGGCACTGCAATGGGATTTATTTATGTACCGACAGTGCGTTCCAGGGAGCCACCCATTCTCTGGGTGCACACAGACTTCCCATAGCACAGTTGCTCCTGCCTGTGACTATTAAAAAAACCCAGTCTTACTCGGGCATGCAGTGTGGGCCGAAGCCAACCTGTATTTTATCTCACGTTACCTCAGCTATCTGGGGCACTGCATTGGGACAAACAAGAGGAGTGATACAGTGCTAATGAGACGTTCACAGCTACGCTAGCATTGGAGTCTGCTGTAGGCCCGCGATTGCTGAGGGTTTGTGCAGAGGCCTATGTCCTGGGTGCAGTGAAAGTCCACTTCCTGCCTATGATTGCTGAAGCTATTGGCCGAGGCCTATGTCTCAGGGGAACTGCAATGGGGTTTGTTACTCGAAACGAACTCTCGAGCATCACGAAAAGTTTGACTCGAGCAACGAGCACCCGAGCATTTTGGTGCTCGCTCATCTCTAGTAACAAACTGTTTAAAATATTCATTAGAAAATCGATCTGGTTTAGAGGGTTTCAATTTGTTAGTTGCTTCGACTATTTCTGCCAGTAGTATTGGGGCCCCTAATTTCATGTTGTCTTCTTTAGATATTTTTAGAAGGGAGATTTGGAGGAAGTCCGAAATGTTTTTATTATTGGGTTGGAACGTGTTAGGGTCCCTATTCAATTTATATAATTTATCGTAAGAGAGTTTAAAGACTTCTGCCATCTGTTCTGTGTGTGATAATTTGTGGTTCTTGCCTCCTGGGTCCCAGATATACAGTATTTTTCTTTTAGCTTCCTTTCTCTTTACTTTGATTGCTAACCATTTAGATGGCTTCCCTACTGAAGTATACATAGTGGCCCTAAAGTTTGTGAGCTCTCTATCGTAATCACTTAATAGAGTGTTTCACAGTTCCTCTTTAAGTTTAAAAAGTTTGTAATTTGCGTCCGAAGGGGATGTCCTCAAATTAAGTTCTACTTCTTTGATAGCCTTTGTAAGGTTGTCTAATTTCAATGCTTTTTCTTTTTTGTATCGTGAGCCTAGCTTAATCAAAGTCCCTCTTACATACGCTTTTTGTGCTAACCAAATAGTCATTGGATTTATCCCTTCTGTATTATTGCACTTAAAGTAATCTTCTAGCTCCTCCATAATTATTTTCTTGTACTTGGGGATTTTTAATAAGATGTGGTGCAAGGAGCATGGTCTGACCATGTCCCGGTGCCCAGTTTGGAGGTGGACACATTGGGAAGCAGTGACCTCTTAACAAGACATAAATACATTCTTGTGAAGGTTTTGTGGTGAGCTGATTAAAGGAGAATTCCTTGGAGGAAGCATTCTTACATCTAAATGTATCATATAGGGCTTCACTCTGAATCCAGGGGTTCAGAGTGAGACCATGCCTGCTGCTCTTCCTGTTTGTGTCCAAGGCTTTGTCAGGTATTGTGTTAAAATCCCCTGCTATGTTTCCCTTTGTTACTCTACGAACCTTTTTCATTAGCTTGTTTAAAAAATAAACTTGTTTGGAATTGGGGACATACACGTTCACCAATGTCGACGGAGTGGAGTCGATGGTGCAGGATAAGATTATAAAACGTCATTTTGTGTCTAAAATTTGCTCCACAGCAGAAAATTTTAGGGAGTTTTTAACATCTATCATGAGAACTGCTTGTTTTTTTTATTTGAATTAGCAAAAAAAGTTGTAGAAAACTTTATGTGGGACATTTTAGGAGGTGCGGAAGCCACAAAATGCATCTCCTGTAAACATACCACATCTGCCCTTGCTTTTAACGCCTCCCTCCATGCGGATCTTCCTCTAAAAGGGGAGTTCAGACCATTCACGGTCAATATGTTAACCGACATTGGAAAATAATGGCAATGCACTGATCAAAAAGAGTATCTGGCATACTAAAAAAGAGAGCAGGAAGTTAAACACTATCACTAAAAAATAAACATAGCAACAACTGTAAACTGACATTCGATCTGAGACCCAATCCCCCCACCAGCAGGTAAACCCTAGCAGGAGTAGGGGCACCCCCCAGGAGGCAGACCCCCCCCCCCCCCCCCCCGAGACCCACATGAATTAACTACTAACATGTCAGGACAAAACCTGCGATGGTTCGAAGTGGAAAGTCTCTCAGGAACAGTGATCAAAGACTCACATAAAGGAGAACTTGTTGCTGCATCAATATTTGGAAGGCTGAGGGGTTTTGAGTATTTCAATCAGCGATCACACAAAGTTCTTTTAAACATGAACTTAACGTATGGTTTTCTTGTGGGACCATTCTCTTCCTTGTTTTGAGGGTTTGGCAGACAGTGAATGGCTAGGTGGTTTGCACAGCGGAATCCCCCAAGATTTGAGAATCACTTCTCCGTATGTTGACTTATTGATTGAGTAGAATCTACCGTCTTTATTTACAATCAGCTTTGTGGGGAAGCCCCATTTGTATTTGACTCCAGCTTGCCTAAGCGATGTAGTGATTGAGATAAATGTGAGCCTCGCTTGGATTGTTGCTTGCGAGAGGTCGGTGAATATCTGTATTTCTGGAAAGGGGCTTGGAAGATAGTCCATATTTCTGGCTGCAAACATTAAGGCATCTTTAACATGAAAAAAATGGATGCGAGCTATTGTGTCTCTGGGCGTTTTCTCTGAGAAGAAGCTGGTCTCGGCAGCCTATGGGCTCTATGTATTATTAGCTCATTTGAAGGAGTATCAGGTAGGATTTTTATAATCAGGTGTTTTAAAAATTCCTGAATTTCCTGATTGAGGACCGACTCTGGAATTCCGCAGTTTTTAATACTGTTCTTTCTGCTGAGGTCTTCAATGTCTGCAAGTTTGTTTTTCAATTGTTGCACTTCCTCCTCTAAGGTATAATGTGCATCAATTAAGTCATTATGAGATTTAACCAGTTTAGACATCTTCAGTTCAGTATGCTCAACTCTGTTGTTTAGATCCCTAATGGAGGAGTTATCTGAGTTGGATAGACTTCTCATTTCAAATTGTAATGCATCTCTCAGTGCCATAACAGTTTCTTTAATGAAATTTTCAGTGGCTGGTTGATTAAAGTGTGGAGTTGGCTGATAGGGTCACCAGCAGCAGAGTCTGACAGATCAGGGTTGCAAGGATTAACAGTTCACTTTGTCCCTCTGCTGAGACAAGTATCTGCTCATTGTTAGACACAGTGAGGAGTTGGAAGGACTCACCCCTCAGCATCCCTGGTGACATTGTCTTCTGTGAGGGTTTGTTTGCTTTAGTGGGCGGGCATCGTTGGCATGTGCACGCATTGCTAACAGAGTCTTAGATTTCTCCTGCCTCCCTCACTTTCTGCAGGTAAAGCTTTTCCAGCAGTGGCTGACAGTGCAGGGAGTGTCAGTGCTGATTGCACACTATGTCCCTCTGAGCTGTGTGCCTGCTTGTTGCTATAATGTAAACAAAGGTTTGGTCTGGTGTCGCCAGTAGAGCAAAATGTGATTATTCCCAGCAACAGAAATCAAGTGATCTTGTAGATATGATACATTTGAATGGCTAACAAAAATACATGATGTTATAGCGAGCTTGCGAACCTCTCGGGCTCTTCATCAGGCTAATTCCATTTTACATTTCCTGTATGCAAGGTCTTTTCAGCAGTGGCTGACTGCTCAGGGAGTGTCAGCACTGATTGCACACTGTGTATCCCTGGTACAGAGTGCCCCGCTGCACTGGGTACCTGTTCCTTGCTAGACCCGGCAGGGGTATGTGGCTTTGTTGATGCAATTTTAGTGGGCGGAGCTACATTAGTTTGAATCCTCTGTGTCGGTGCCATCTTAGCCATCAGCCGCTCGCCGCTTGCAGTTCTCACACAGTGCGCACCTCTTGCGTTTTCTGCACCCACTAATAAAAAGTCCTCTCCCCCTGACAGTGTGATGTCCTGTCTCTCTGGCTGAGAGCACACGGATCCCCGTCCTCCTCCTCTGTTGTAGCAGTGCCCACAGCACACACCCACGTGGCCAGCGCCAACTTGTAAAGTCTCTTCCCAGTGCCAGCACTCACCACACTCACCAATCCATGTACTCCTGCTGCGCTGATCAACATGTTGGCTTCTTCCTCTGTCTGTCTGGACTCCCGTGACTCTGGTAAGGAATACACTGAGCCTCCATCCACTTCTTCCTCTGTATTAGCAGCACTGTCAGCACTCAACGCATGGCAGGTGCCATCTTGGATGCCTCCTCCAGTGCTGGGAAAAACTCCTCCAGCCTGCGTGGAGGAAGCTTGGGCTGCTTCTTTCTTGTTGGCATTGTAATCCCCAGTCCCTCCTATCCCTAATGTGACAGACAGAGCTGTTCAAATACTGCTGTGCAGTAGCTAATGAGCGTTGTTCACTGAGGAGCTCTCTCTCAAGCCTCCGTCCTGGTCCCTGGTTAGGCCACGCCCCCAACAACTCACGTTGTTATGGTGTTCAGTGTATATTCCTATACCCCTGTCCCAATCCTTTCCCTCTAGTCTATATATATAAAATTGAATGTATGCGTGTCTGTCTGTGTGTGTGTCTGTTTGTCCTTTATGCGCTACTACACCATTCATCCGATCGCCATGAAACTTTGGGAAGTTGTTGAGTACACTCCTGGGATGATTATAGGCATAGTACGTTTACTGATTTCCATCATTGCCACTAATTTTCTCGCTTCCCAATGTCATAGAAACTTGAAATTTGGCACGAGCATTGATTATGTCATAAATAGGAAAAGCTAATGGGTCCCAACTCGATTATTTAATTCTAAGCGCCAAAGAATTAGCGTCCAAATTTTACGTACGGAATTTGCGTGCGTGTCTGTTTGTCCTTTATGCGCTACTACACCATTCATCCGATCGCCATGAAACTTTGGGAAGTTGTTGAGTACACTCCTGGGAAGATTATATGCATAGTACATTTATACTATAATAAATGGCGCGCATGCGTGCGTCGTCGACAGTTACGACCCCCCCACGTAGATCGTTCGATTTCCATCATTGCCACTAATTTTCTCGCTTCCCGATGTTGTAGAAACATGAAATTTGGCACGAGCATTGACTATGTCATAAATAGGAAAAGGTAATGGGTCCCAACTCGATTATTCAATCCTAAGCACAAAAGAATTAGTGTCCAAATTTTATGTACGGAATCTAATTTTCTCGCTTCCCAATGTCATAAAAACTCGAAATTTGGCACGAGCATTGATTATGTCATAAATAGGAAAAGTTAATAGGTCCCAACTTGATTATTCAATTCTATGCGCAAAAGAATTAGCGTCCAAATTTTACGTACGGAATCTAATTCTCTCTCTTCACGGTGTCATAGAAACTCGAAATTTGGCAGGAGCATTGATTATGTCATAAATAGGAAAAGCTAATGGGTCCCAACTCCATTATTCAATTCTATGCGCAAAAGAATTAGCATCCAAATTTTACGTACGGAATGTTATTTTCTCACTTTCCGGTGTCATAGAAACATTAAATTTGGCACGAGCATTGATTATGTCATAAATAGGAAAAGCTAATGGGTCCCAACTCAATTATTCAATCCTAAGCGCAAAATTTGGCACGAGCATTGATTATGTCATAAATAGGATATTGAGAATGCTGAGGTAAAATAAAAGCTGTGCTGTGATTGGTTGCTATATATTATACCGCTGAGGTAAAATGAATGCTGCGCTGTGATTGGTTGCTATTTTTTATATTGCTGAGGCAGAATAAAAGTTGCGCTGTGATTGGTTGTTATTTCTCTTACTGCTGACGTATCATGAAAGCTGCACTGTGATTGGTTGTTATATTTTATACTGCTGAGGTGACATAAGCTGAGCTGTGATTGGGTGTTATATATTATAAAGCTGAGGTAACATGAAAGCTGCTCTGTGATTGGGTGTTATATATTATAAAGCTGAGGTAACATATAAGCTGCGCTGCGATTGATTGTTATATATTATACCACTGAGGTAACCTAAAAAAGCTGCGCTGTGATTGGTTCTTATCTAGATATATAAAAACGAATGTATGTATGTATGTCTGTCTTCGCATCAACGCGCGACGGGTAAGCTAGTATATAATAAGGATTTGTGTTTGTCCTGGGCGGGGTGTGCATTGCTATTTGTGCAAACAAAACACTGCCTTTATACCTAATGAAGCTCTGATATGTTCTTCTTGAGTACCGCTGCCCAAAACTGTCCACAATATTCCATGTGTGGTCTGACCCATGACTTATAAAGAGGAAAAACAATGCTCTCATCATGTGCCTCTAGATCTCTTTGATGCACACTATGATCCTATTTGCCTTGGCAGCAGCTGTCTGACACTGGTTGCTCCAGTTATATTTTTACCGTTATAAAATGCCCAAGTCCTTCTCCCTGTCAGTGTTTCCTAGAGGTTTCCCATTAAGTGTGTAATGGTGGCATGTATTTCCTCTGCCCGTGTGCAGAACCTTACATTTATTCGTGTTACTCATCATTTACCACTTTTCTGCCCCCAACTTATCCAGATCCATTTGCAACTGTCGCGGCAAAAACCACTATAGGGAAAGCTAAGTGTAACCAGCAAACGACGTCGTATGACGGAGGAATAAAATAACAGAGCCCACACAAGCATGGCTTCAGCAAAATATTCCTACCTGACCAGAATCAGGCAGCTTTATTTATGGCCCCCATAAATTGGGGTGTCACTATATCATTGGATGGCTTTCAATCCAACATCTGATTTGTTACTTTAGACATTAAATTGCATTTATTGGATACATTCTGACTTTCTTGACAGAGTTCCAAGTGACGCAGTAAATGTTCTTAAAGTTCTTATGTTATCTCAACATTTGTGTCCCTGTTCATAGCGAAAACTGCAGCCATGTGGTCTATCTAGTATGTTCGATGGCTTTAGTTGCCTTCTGAAACTTCTGGCGACCTTTCGCCTACATTCTTACTCTGTGGCGTAGTTTAAATTCAAACATCACTTAAATATATTGTGAGGGATTAGCATTTCGGATAGGTAGCAGCGTGGGCATCCGCGGCCAGAGACAGTGACACCGGGCAACAAAGTTCTTTGGTCCAGGCTTCGCCTGGGTTTATTGCAGCATGAACAAACAAAACAGGCCTTGACTTCAGGCCAACAAAAAATAACACCTGCTCGTCTGAGCGCTCACTAAAACAGAGTCCGGCCCTGACTACTCACTTGTCAAAACCAAACGCTTGCGGCACACAGCCAGTCCGGTCCTCAGACCTGCAAAGGTCTCACCATACATCTTTCCTTGGTGTGAAGGTTAGGGGCGTCACCCTGTCAACCTCAGGCTTCTTGGTCTGCACCAGACCCTGCAGCTCCACCGAGCTGTCTTTCCTGGCTCTCTCTCAGCCCCCTGTCTCTCAAGACCTGCAGGCCCAGGCTTTATAAGGCCTGGTACCAGCCTCACCTGGTACGTGGGAGTGGCCATCCCACCCTTCTCTTTGACCACTCCAGGAAAAGCCGGCCCGGACTATGCGGCTTGGAACCACTACATAAAATACAACGTGTCAGTAACTTAATGTTACTGACACCCAAATGCTGGTTTCCTCCACTGAGCCCAGGCTGCTCGGTGACACGCATCTGCCGATGTGCTCCCTAAAGCCACATATGAGCACTCTAGGTGAAACATGTCTGCCCTCCAGTACTTTGCCAGTCACTGTCTCTCACAATATATATTACTCAGTCCATGATTGTCCATAATCAAATGGCGTCCTTTACACAACCGTATACAGATCTATATGTACCCACATTCTGTCCTCTCTTGTGTTACTTTTCATAGTTTTGAATCATCTACAAATATTGATATTTTACTGCACAATCCTTCTACCAGGTCATTAATAAATATATTAAAAAGAATAGGGCCCTATACTGCCCCTGTGCTACCCCACTAGACCCAGAATATTTACCATTAATAACCCCCCTCTGCTTTTGTATCACTAAGCCAGTTACTTACCCCCTTACGCACATTCTTGCCCTGACCAAACATTCTCTTTTTTTATACCAACCTATTATGCGGCACAGTATCAAACTTTAAAAAAAAAAGAGTCCAGATACACAAGATCTAGTGACTTTCCCTTATTCATTCTAGAATTTACCTCCTTGTAGAAGTTGATCAGGTTGGTCTGACAGGAGCGATCATTCATAAACCCATGCTGATATGAAATTATACAGCTATTTTCCATGAGGTCCTCCAGGATAGCATCTAGAGATGAGCGAACGTACTCGTCCGAGCTTGATACTCGTTCGAGTATTAGCGTGTTCGAGATGCTCGTTACTCGTGACGAGTACCACGCAATGTTCGAGTAACTTTCACTTTCATCTCTGAGACGTTGGCGCGCTTTTCTGGCCAATACAAAGACAGGGAAGGCATTACAACTTCCCCCTGCGACGTTCAAGCCCTATACCACCCCCCTGCAGTGAGTGGCTGGTGAGATCAGGTGTCACCCGAGTATATAAATCGGCCCCTCCCGCGGCTCGCCACAGATGCATTCTGACATAGAGGAGAGTGTTAGGAGTATTTCAGGCTTCAAGAACCCCAACGGTCCTTCTTAGGGCCACATCTAACCGTGTGCAGTACTGTGGAGGCTGCTTTTTGCAGTGTTGCACTTTTTTTTTTTTTTTTGGTATATCGGCCGTGCAGAGCATTGCGCCCTGCAGTAATACTCCAGGGCCAGAAGTGGTGGTTAGGCAGGGACAGAAGACATATTGATTGAATATAGGCAGTGGGCCTTTGCAAAAACATTTGGGGAAAAAAATCTATTTGGGCTGCCTGTGACTGTCCTCAGTGTTCTAGGTCTCTGCTGCGTGTAGTAGTCCTCCTAATTCATACGCAGCCAGCTAAGTGTTACAGCAGGCTTGCGCAAAATTATTTCCTGGCTCTGTCTGGGCTGTTAAATCACCCCTGTATTGCAGTCCACAGTGCAACACTCTGCAGTTATTTGACATACTCCAGGGCCAGTAGCGGTGAGGTAGGGACAGAAGACATATTGATTGAATATAGGCAGTGGGCCTTTGCAAAAACATTTGGGGAAAAAAATCTATTTGGGCTGCCTGTGACTGTCCTCAGTGTTCTGGGTCTCTGCTGCGTGTAGTAGTCCTCCTAATTCATACGCAGCCAGCTAAGTGTTACAGCAGGCTTGCGCAAAATTAGTTCCTGGCGTTCCGTAAGCGAAGTCAGCCTCCAACCACAGGCCAATAAGCGGCACATTTAATTACAGCGTTCTGTTTCTGCACTACTGGTAATACACCATGCTGTAGGGTTAGGGGTAGGCCTAGAGGACGTGGACGCGGGCGAGGACGCGGAGGCCCAAGTCAGGGTGTGGGCACAGGCCGAGTCAGTGCGGTGGCCAGGGGTAGAGGCAGGGCCAGACCGAATAATCCACCAACTGTTTCCCAAAGCGCCCCCTCGCGCCATGCCACCCTGCAGAGGTCAAGGTGCTCAACGGTGTGGCAGTTTTTCACAGAGACGCCTGACGACCGACGAACAGTGATGTGCAACCTTTGTCGCGCCAAGATCAGCTGGGGAGCCACCATCACCAGCATGCGCAGGCATATGATGGCCAAGCACCCCACAAGGTGGGACGAAGGCCGTTCACCGCCTCCGGTTCGCACCACTGCCTCTCCCCCTGTGCCCCAACCTGCCACTGAGATCCAACCCCCCTCTGAGGACACAGGCACTACCGTCTCCTGGCCTGCACCCACACCCTCACCTCCGCTGTCCTCGGCCCCATCCAGCAATGTCTCTCAGCGCAGCATCCAGACGTCGCTAGCGCCACTGTTTGAGCGCGAGCGCAAGTACGCCGCCACGCACCCGCACGCTCAAGCGTTAAACGTGCACATTGCCAAATTGATCAGCCTGGAGATGCTGCCGTATAGGCTTGTGGAAACGGAGGCTTTCAAAAGCATGATGGCGGCTACTCAGTTCCCAGTCGCCACTACTTTTCCCGATGTGCCGTCCCAGCCCTGCACGACCACGTCTCCCGCAACATTGTACGCGCCCTCACCAACGCGGTTACTGCCAAGGTCCACTTAACAACAGACACGTAGACAAGCACAGGCGGGCAGGGCCACTATATCTCCCTGACGGCACATTGGGTGAATTTAGTGGAGCCTGGGACCGCTCACGTCCTACCCACCCCCCGAATTGCGTGCCCCAGCTCGGTGGTGATATCTGCGGCAGTGTATGCTTCCTCCACTAAACCACCCTCCTCCTCCTCCTACGCAACCTCTGTCTCGCAATCAAGATGTGTCAGCAGCAGCCTGTCGCCAGCAGTCGGTGTCGCGCAGCATGGCAGCACAGCGGTGGGCAAGCGTCAGCAGGCCGTGCTGAAACTACTCAGCTTAGGAGAGAAGAGGCACACGGCCAACGGACTGCTGCAGGGTATGACAGAGCAGACCGACCGCTGGCTTGCGCCGCTGAGCCTCCAACCGGGCATGGTCGTGTGTGACAACGGCCGTAAGCTGGTGGCGTCTCTGCAGCTCGGCAGCCTCACACACGTGCCATGCCTGGCCTATGTCTTTAATTTGGTGGTTCAGCGCTTTCTGAAAAGCTACCCACACTTGTCATACCTGCTCGGAAAGGTGCGCCGGGTCAGCACACATTTCTGCAAGTCCAAGACGGATGCTGCCACCCTGCGGACCCTGCAACATCGGTTTCATCTGCCAGTGCACCGATTGCTGTGCGACGTGCCCACACAGTGGAACTCTACGCTCCACATGTTGGCCAGACTCTATGAGCAGCGTAGAGCTATTGCGGAATACCAACTCCAACATGGGCGGCGTAGTGGGAGTCAGCCTCCTCAATTATTTACAGAAGAGTGGGCCTGGTTGGCAGCCATCTGCCAGGTCCTTGGAAACTTTGAGGAGTCTACCCAGATGCTGAGCGGGGATGCTGCAATCATTAGCGTCACCATTCCTCTGCTATGCCTCTTGAGAAGTTCCCTGCAAAGCATAAAGGCAGATGCTTTGCACTCAGAAACGGAGGCAGGGGAAGACAGTATGTCGCTGGATAGTCAGAGCACCCTCATGTCTATATCTCAGCGCGTTGAGGAGGAGGAGGAGGGGGAGGAGCATGAGGAGGAGGGGGAAGAGACAGCTTGGCCCACTGCTGAGGGTACACATGCTGCTTGCCAGTCATCCTTTCAGCGTGTATGGCCAGAGGAGGAGGAGGAGGAGGAGGGGGAGGAGCAGGAGCATGAGGAGGAGGGGGAAGAGACAGCTTGGCCCACTGCTGAGGGTACACATGCTGCTTGCCTGTCATCCTTTCAGCGTGTATGGCCAGAGGAGGAGGAGGAGGATCCTGAAAGTGATCTTCCTAGTGAGGACAGCCATGTGTTGCGTACAGGTACCCTGGCACACATGGCTGACTTCATGTTAGTATGCCTTTCTCGTGACCCTCGCGTTACATGCATTCTGGCCACTACGGATTACTGGGTGTACACACTGCTCGACCCACGGTATAAGGAGAACCTTTCCACTCTCATTCCCGAAGAGGAAAGGGGTTCGAAAATGATGCTATACCACAGGGCGCTGGTGGACAGACTGATGGTAAACTTCCCATCCTACAGCTCTAGTGGCCGAAGGCGCAGTTCCGAGGGCCAGGTAGCAGGGGAGGCGCAGAGATCAGGCAGCATGTACAGCGCAGGCAGGGGACCATTCTCCAAGGCCTTTGCCAGCTTTCTGGCTCCCCAGCAAGACTGTGTCACCGCTCCCCAGTCAAGGCTGAGTTGGCGGGAGCACTGTAAAAGGATGGTGAGGAGTACGTAGCCGATCGCACGACCGTCCTCCGTGACGCCTCTGCCCCCTACAACTACTGGGTGTCGAAGCTGGACACGTGGCCTGAACTCGCGCTGTATGCCCTGGAGGTGCTTGCTTGTCCTGCGGCTAGCGTCTTGTCAGAGAGTGTGTTTAGTGTGGCTGGGGGAATCATCACGGATAAGCGTACCCACCTGTAAACCGACAGTGCCGACAGGCTTACACTCATCAAGATGAACAAAGCCTGGATTTCCCCAGACTTCTCTTCTTCACCAGCGGACAGCAGCGATACCTAAGCAATACGTAGGCTGCACCCGCGGATGGAAGCATCGTTCTCTATCACAATCAAAAACGGGGACCTTTTTGCTTCATCAATCTGTGTATAATATTCATCCTCCTCCTCCTGCTCCTCCTCCTGAAACCTCACATAATCACGCCGAACGGGCAATTTTTCTTAGGGCCACAAGGCTCAGTCATATAATTTTTCTAAACAATTTTTATACGTTTCAATGCTCATTAAAGCGTTGAAACTTTCACCTCAACAAATTTTTATTTTAACTGGGCTGCCTCCAGGCCTAGTTACCAATTAAGCCATATTAACCAAAGCGATTAATGGATTTCACCTGCCCTCTTGGTTGGGCATGGGCAATTTTTCTCAGGTACATTGGTACTGTTGGTACACCAATTTTTGGGGGCCCTCGCCTACAGTGTAATCAAATGAATTTTTAGCCCACCTGCATTACAGCTGACGTTACATCAGCTGTGTTGGGCACTGCAATGGGATATATTTATGTACCGCCGGTGGGTTCCAGGGAGCCACCCATGCCGTGGGTCCACACGGAGTTGTAACTGCATGTGGCCACTTCTAAAGAACCCCAGTCTGACTGGGGCATGCAGTGTGGGCCGAAGCCCACCTGCATTAAGCACGACATTACCTCAGCTGTGTTGGGCACTGCAATGGGATATATTTATGTACCGCCGGTGGGTTCCAGGGAGCCACCCATGCTGTCGGTCCACAGGGAGTTGTAACTGCATGTGTCCACTTCTAAAGAACCCCAGTCTGACTGGGGAATGCAGTGTGGGCCGAAGCCCACCTGCATTAAGCACGACATTACCTCAGCTGTGTTGGGCACTGCAATGGGATATATTTATGTACCGCCGGTGGGTTCCAGGGAGCCACCCATGCTGTCGGTCCACAGGGAGTTGTAACTGCATGTGTCCACTTCTAAAGAACCCCAGTCTGACTGGGGCATGCAGTGTGGGCCGAAGCCCACCTGCATTAAGTACGACATTACCTCAGCTGTGATGGGCAATGCAATGGGATACATTTATGTACCGCCGGTGGGTTCCATGGAGCCACCCATGCTGTGGGTGCACACGGAATTCCCATTGCGGAGTTGTACCTGCCTGTGACTATTTATAAAAAAACATGGTCTGACTGGGGCATGCAGACACCTTGACAGAATGAATAGTGTGTGGCACATAGGTTCCCCATTGCTATGCCCACGTGTGCAGCTCCAGATGGAGGTGGCACAGGATTGGATTTCTCATTGCTTCTGTACAGCATTGTGGACTATCGCCCCGCCCCTTTTAAAGAGGGTCGCTGCCTAGCCGTGCCAACCCTCTGCAGTGTGTGCCTGCGGTTCCTCTGGCAGACGCACTTATAAATAGACATGAGGGTCGCGTGGCATGAGGGCAGCTGAAGGTTGGGCAGGGACAGTTTGGTGTGCGCTGTGGACACTGGGTCATGCGGGGGAGTTGGGCAGCATGTAACCCAGGAGAAGGGGCAGCGGAGTGTCATGCAGGCAGTGATTGTGCTTTGTTGGAGGTAGTGTGGTGCTTAGCTAAGGTATGCATTGCTAATGAGGGCTTTTCAGAAGTAAAAATTGTTGGGAGGGGGGGGGGGCCCACTCTTGCCGCTATTGTGGCTTAATAGTGGGACCTGTGAACTTGAGATGCAGCCCAACCTGTAGCCCCTCGCCTGCCCTATCCGTTGCTGTGTCGTTCCCATCACTTTCTTGAATTGCCCCGATTTTCACAAATGAAAACCTTAGCGAGCATCGGCAATATACAAAAATGCTCGGGTCGCCCATTGACTTCAATGGGGTTCGTTACTCGAAACGAACCCTCGAGCATCGCGATAATTTCGTCCCGAGTAACGAGCACCCGAGCATTTTGGTGCTCGCTCATCTCTACCCTTTACCAATCAGTTTCTGTGTGGCAAAAGCCAATCAGCAGACAGCTATTGCCAAGCAGTTAGTTAAGCTTGTTGAGAGAAAGGGAGAACGACAGGGCTTTCCGATGTGCGGCACCTTCTATGTCTCCTGAATGAGCACATAGACAGGTCTTCACAGGACAATGAATGTGTGGCTATTTGGGAGGACCCTTAGGGTCACTACAAATATATTGAAACAAATCTGACACAGGAATAGAAGATCGTTCAGACAATACAGATGCAAAAAGAATGCCTGCTGTCAGTTGTTAAAAGATCTTGGCTTTCTACGGTCATCACCTTTATTATTCTTTTTATCTGGGCTAATGAACTTTTTAAAAGAAGGTTCAGGGGCCGCTTGGCTGACCGCTCTTTAGCAGGCTGAGAAGGCCTCAAACACTGGTTGTCCCCAGTATGGCAGATGCAGTGAGACGTAGTTTTTGCCCCGAATCCAGGTGCCTCAACAGAAAAGGGACACCGCACACTTGCTAGGAGCCCACTGGATACTTTCTCCTGCTACTGTGGGGCTTTGTGGAGCATGGAGGTTGAGCGTGCCGCGGCTCAGCAAAGCCTGTACGGCTGCACACATCCCCAGCCTGCGGTGTCCATACAGGATAGTGGCAGCACCAGGTAACCCCCCGGCCTATCAGAGCAGAGCCCCGCCTCCTGTAATTCTCGCAGCCACCAGCAGCCCGCTGCACAGCTTACTCCTCTTTGGGGAGCGGTCTTCCTCCTGTTGGGTTCTCCAAGGTCAATCCTGTCCCTGCTGCCCTCCGGAGCCAGCGCTAGCGAGGGGCTGCACACGGGATGCTCCTCAGGGCTTTCGGTGGTTCTGGTATTATTGTATACCAGGAAGTCCTGGTGGAGCCAGGATTGACAGGGCGGTGAGGCCCTGTGATGTTGATTGGCTGCACAGCAGCCTTGCAAAAAGGTCCTGGAAGGCCACTAAAAGTGCACGGAAAATACATACAGCGGAGCCAAAGTGGAAGGAAAATACATACAGCGGGCCCTGGTGCTAACGCACTGCCACAGCTACAGCCGAGGCACCAAGACACTGGAGGGAACCCGGCTCACTGTTGTAGCAATGAGCCAAAAGCGTTATGAAGCAGATTTTCCTGCGCCGCCGCCGGCGCACCACAAGAGGCTTCCCCACCCGATTTCAGTTTGACATACTGGCCGATGCAGGGCCGGGGGTGCAGAGAGTCTTATGCGGCAGCCGCACAGTGCAGGAGCACACGCTGGCGGCCTCCGCCCCCACCTTAGGTGGCTTTCCCTAAGCACAAGCACTGACGGCGCAAGCTGTCACCGGAGGACCAGGTAGCAGGGATCTGACTGTGCTGGAAGCGGAGCACAAGTGCTCAGGGTGCCAGCTGTCAGCGGGGGAGCAGCGGCCATGGAGCTGAGAGTCCCATCGGAGGTGCAGAAGCGCTGAGAGCGGCAGCTGTGAGCGGGACAGCGGCCAACAGGGAGCTGACAGTTCCAGCAGCGAAACACAAACAGTGAGGGCGCCAGCTGTGAGTGGGGGACCTTAGGGTGAGGGTAACATTACTTGCTAGGCTTACATTATTACATTTAATGCCGCTGTAACATGGCAGTATTTATGCACACTCTGCTACTAGGACCTTTCTGCCTTGACCCTATCGAGAGATGGGGGAGTGAGAGGGGTGTTCCTGCTGTCAAACCAGTAGCCTCCGGTGGCGTCAAGATACAATAATACCTACTGATCTGCAGAGCAACCGCTGTTTTAGACCTCAGACAAGAGGGTTCACCACACTGCCCTTGAGCAGGGAAGGAGGGGGGGGGGAGAGGAGCTGCAATAAATATATATATAACTCCCTGACATAAGTGGAGGGGGAAGGAGACTGCACACAGCTGGGGATTCATCAGGAGGATCTGGACGAGCATTGAAAATCCGCAGGCACCTCCCCCCAGAGCTCTCAATCCTGCAGCACATCAGCACAAATTAAGTTTAAAGCGGCTTGTTTAATACTGTTGGGGCTGGAAAATGTAGCTAGAGAACCTCAACCAAAAAGCCTCTTGCTGTCATACAAAAAGGGTGAAATCCAGTTTGCTCAAAACAGTTCAGAGCATACCCAGTTCTATTTTAGCACCTTAATGCTCCAGGATGTACATTTACATCCTGCAGTGTCGGGTATGTATGAAGAGAGATCGCGGGGCACCCACAGGCAATAGCTGCAATCAGCCACGCAGCTGTTCAGCATTAGTACCTTTTAAATGCCCTGAATGATGTTGGGGGTCCCATACGGCCTTTTCGTGATGAGATCGCAGGAAGCCGTTCGGGTGTCATGGTAGCCAGGGGCCTTCTGGAAGGCCCCAAGAGCTGTCTTAGCAGACTGTCTATCAAGCCATCCCGTGGGGTGGCTTGATAGACTGTCTGCCTGATCACAGTATGATCTAATGCTATGGTATTACATCAAACTGCAGGAGCGATCAAAGCATCGCAAGTTGTTGTCCTCTAGGGGGGGCTAAAAAAAAAGTAAAAATAAGATCAATAAAGTTTTACTAATTGTAAAAAAAAAGTAATAAAAGTTTAAATCACCCCCCTTTTGCCATATCTATAATAAAAAAAATCTAAATAAAAAAACAAAAACACATATTTAGCATCGCTGCATCCATAGAAGTCCGATCTATCAAAGTAATGCATTATTTACTCTGCATGGTGAACGTCGATAGAAAAAAAATTAAGAACGCCAGAGATGCACTTTTTCGGTCACCCTGTCTCCCAGAAAAAATGCAATACAAAGCAATCAAAAAGACGTATGTGTTTGAAAATGGTAGCAACGTAAACTACAGGATGTCTCACAAAAAATGAGCCTTCGCACAATTACGTCGAAGGAAATTTAATAAAGTTAATGTGTGCAGAATTTGGCTGCAGAAAATAATTTAAACACTTAAATATCTTTAAAAAAAAATAACAGTACAGCAAAAAAAAAAAAACTATACAAGTTTGGTATCGTAGTAATTGTACTGACCTATAGAATAAAGTTATGTCATTTATATTGCAGTTTGTGTGCCATAGAAACTAGCCGCACTAAAAGATGGCAGAATGTCGTTTTTTTTTCCATTTTACTCCACTTTTTCAGTACATTATATGGTACATTAAATAGTAAAATTAAATTGAACAACACAACTCGTCCTCATATCGCTATGGCAATAGATAAATAAAGGAGTTATGATTTTTTAAAAGGGGGTAAGAAAAAACGAAAATTGGGGGAAAAAAGTGCCGCGTCCTTAAGGGGTTAAGGCAACAAGCTGTCACAGCTGCAGCAGGGGATAGCAGGCAGCGCACTTTATGTGCGCAAAAACGCGGCCAAGTGCAGTTCTTTTTCAGCGTGACGCCCGCTTCAGTTACGCAAATTATTTTAGGCATGCGTTTTTGCGCACATAAAAACGTCAGTCTGACTGAACCCTTAGATAGTGATCCTGAAGAAGAGACACATACACATGAGATGACTCGGAAATAAGAGACTACAATAAAGCATTAACAACTAGAGATGAGCGAGCACCAAAATGCTTGGGTGCTCGTTACTCGGGACGAAATTATCGCGATGCTCGAGGGTTCGTTTCGAGTAACGAACCCCATTGAAGTCAATGGGCGACATGAGCATTTTTGTATTTCGCCGATGCTCGCTAAGGTTTTCATGTGTGAAAATCTGGGCAATTCAAGAAAGTGATGGGAACGACACAGCAACGGATAGGGCAGGCGAGGGGCTACATGTTGGGCTGCATCTCAAGTTCACAGGTCCCACTATTAAGCCACAATACCGGCAAGAGTGCCCCCCCCCTCCCACCACGTTTACTTCTGAAAAGCCCTCATTAGCAATGCATACCTTAGCTAAGCACCACACTACCTCCAACAAAGCACAATCACTGCCTGCATGACACTCTGCTGCCACTTCTCCTGGGTTACATGCTGCCCAACCCCCCCGCACGACCCAGTGTCCACAGCGCACACCAAATTGTCCCTGCGCAGCCTTCAGCTGCCCTCATGCCACACCACACTCATGTCTATTTATAAGTGTGTCTGCCATGAGGAGGAACCGCAGGCACACACTGCAGAGGGTTGGCACGGCTAGGCAGCGACCCTCTTTAAAAGGGGCGGGGCGATAGCCCACAATGCTGTACAGAAGCAATGAGAAATAAAATCCTGTGCCACCGCCATCAGGAGCTGCACACGTGGGCATAGCAATGGGGAACCTATGTGCCACACACTATTCATTCTGTCAAGGTGTCTGCATGCCCCAGTCCGACCGGGCTTTTTAATTCATAGACACAGGCAGGTACAACTCCCTATTGTGAAGTCCCTGTGGACCGACAGCATGGGTGGCTCCCTGGAACCCACCGGCGGTACATAAAAATATCCCATTGCAGTGCCCATCACAGCTGAGGTAGTAATGTCATGTTTAATGCAGGTGGGCTTCGGCCCACACTGCATGCCCCAGTCAGACTGGGGTTCTTTACAAGTGGAAACAGATGCATTTATAATTCCCTGTGGACCCACAGCATGGGTGGGTGCCAGGAAGCCACCGGCGGTACATAAAAATATCCCATTGCATTGCCCAACACAGCTGAGGTAGTAATGTTGTGCTTAATACAGGTGGGCTTCGGCCCACACTGCATGCCCCAGTCAGACTGGGGTTCTTTACAAGTGGACACATGTAGGTTAAACTCCGTGTGCACCTACAGTATGGGTGGCTCCCTGGAACCCACCGGCGGTACATAAAAATATCCCATTGCATTGCCCAACACAGCTGAGGTAGTAATGTCGTGCTTAATGCAGGTGGGCTTCGGCCCACACTGCATGCCCCAGTCAGACTGGGGTTCTTTACAAGTGGAAACAGATGCATTTATAATTCCCTGTGGACCCACAGCATGGGTGGGTGCCAGGAAGCCACCAGCGGTACATAAAAATATCCCATTGCATTGCCCAACACAGCTGAGGTAGTAATGTCGTGCTTAATGCAGGTGGGCTTCGGCCCACACTGCATGCCCCAGTCAGACTGGGGTTCTTTACAAGTGGAAACAGATGCATTTATAATTCCCTGTGGACCCACAGCATGGGTGGGTGCCAGGAAGCCACCGGCGGTACATAGAAATATCCCATTGCAGTGCCCAACACAGCTGAGGTAGTAATGTCGTGCTTAATGCAGGTGGGCTTCGGCCCACACTGCATGCCCCAGTCAGACTGGGGTTCTTTACAAGTGGAAACAGATGCATTTATAATTCCCTGTGGACCCACAGCATGGGTGGGTGCCAGGAAGCCACCGGCGGTACATAGAAATATCCCATTGCATTGCCCAACACAGCTGAGGTAGTAATGTCGTGCTTAATGCAGGTGGGCTTCGGCCCACACTGCATGCCCCAGTCAGACTGGGGTTCTTTAGAAGTGGAAACAGATGCATTTATAATTCCATGTGGACCCACAGCATGGGTGGCTCCCTGGAACCCACCGGCGATACACAAAAATATCCCATTGCATTGCCCAATACAGCGGATGTAACGTCAGCTGTAATGCAGGTGGGCTAAAAATTCATTTGATTACACTGTAGGCGAGGGCCCACAAAAATTGCTGTATCAACAGTACTAATGTACATCCAAAAAATTGGCCATGGCCAACCAAGAGGGCAGGTGAAACCCATTAATCGCTTTGGTTAATGTGGCTTAAGTGGTAACTAGGCCTGGAGGCAGCCCAGTTTAACGAAAAATTGGTTCAAGTTAAAGTTTCAACGCTTTTAAGAGCATTGAAACATATAAAAATTGTTTAGAAAAATTATATGAGTGAGCCTTGTGGCCCTAAGAAAAATTGCCCGTTCAGCGTGATTACGTGAGGTTTCAGGAGGAGGAGCAGGAGGAGGAGGAGGAATATTAGACACAGATTGATGAAGCAGAAATGTCCCCGTTTTGGATGGTGAGAGAGAACGTAGCTTCCATCCGCGGGTGCAGCCTACGTATTGCTTAGGTATCGCTGCTGTCCGCTGGTGGAGAAGAGAAGTCTGGGGAAATCCAGGCTTTGTTCATCTTGATGAGTGTAAGCCTGTCGGCACTGTCGGTTTACAGGTGGGTACGCTTATCCGTGATGATTCCCCCAGCCACACTAAACACACTCTCTGACAAGACGCTAGCCGCAGGACAAGCAAGCACCTCCAGGGCATACAGCGCGAGTTCAGGCCACGTGTCCAGCTTCGACACCCAGTAGTTGTAGGGGGCAGAGGCGTCACGGAGGACGGTCGTGCGATCGGCTACGTACTCCCTCACCATCCTTTTACAGTGCTCCCGCCGACTCAGCCTTGACTGGGGAGCGGTGACACAGTCTTGCTGGGGAGCCATAAAGCTGGCAAAGGCCTTGGAGAATGTTCCCCTGCCTGCGCTGTACATGCTGCCTGATCTCTGCGCCTCCCCTGCTACCTGGCCCTCGGAACTGCGCCTTCTGCCACTAGCGCTGTCGGATGGGAAGTTTACCATCAGTTTGTCCACCAGCGCCCTGTGGTATAGCATCATTCTCGAACCCCTTTCCTCTTCGGGAATGAGAGTGCAAAGGCTCTCCTTATACCGTGGATCGAGCAGTGTGTACACCCAGTAATCCGTAGTGGCCAGAATGCGTGTAACGCGAGGGTCACGAGAAAGGCATCCTAACATGAAGTCAGCCATGTGTGCCAGGGTACCTGTACGCAACACATGGCTGTCTTCACTAGGAAGATCACTTTCAGGATCCTCCTCCTCCTCCTCTTCCTCCTCCTCAGGCCATACACCCTGAAAGGATGACAGGCAAGCAGCATGGGTACCGTCAGCAGTGGGCCAAGCTGTCTCTTCCCCCTCCTCCTCATCCTCCTCATGCTCCTCCTCCTCCTCCTCCTCCTCCTCCTCAACACGCTGAGATATAGACAGGAGGGTGCTCTGACTATCCAGCGACATACTGTCTTCCCCCGGCTCTGTTTCCGAGCGCAAAGCGTCTGCCTTTATGCTTTGCAGGGAACTTCTCAAGATGCATAGCAGAGGAATGGTGACGCTAATGATTGCAGCATCGCCGCTCACCACCTGGGTAGACTCCTCAAATTTTCCAAGGACCTGGCAGATGGCTGCCAACCAGGGCCACTCTTCTGTAAATAATTGAGGAGGCTGACTCCCACTGCGCCGCGCAAGTTGGAGTTGGTATTCCACTATAGCTCTACGCTGCTCATAGAGTCTGGCCAACATGTGGAGCGTAGAGTTCCACTGTGTGGGCACGTCGCACAGCAGTCGGTGCACTGGCAGATTAAACCTATGTTGCAGTGTCCGCAGGGTGGCAGTGTGCTTGTGGGATTTGCGGAAATGTGCGCAGAGCTGGCGCACCTTTCCGAGCAGGTATGACAAGTGGGGGTAGCTTTTCAGAAAGCGCTGAACCACCAAATTAAAGACATGGGCCAGGCATGGCACGTGCGTGCGGCTGCCGAGCTGCAGAGCCGCCACCAGCTTACGGCCGTTGTCACACACGACCATGCCCGGTTGGAGGCTCAGCAGCGCAAGCCAGTGGTCGGTCTGCTCTGTCAGACCCTGCAGCAGTTCGTGGGCCGTGTGCCTCTTCTCTCCTAACCTGAGTAGTTTCAGCACGGCCTGCTGACGCTTGCCCACCGCTGTGCTGCCACGCCGCGTGACACCGACTGCTGGCGACGTGCTGCTGACACATCTTGATTGCGAGACAGAGGTTGCGTTGGAGGAGGAGGAAGGTGCTTTAGTGGAGGAAGCATACACCGCCGCAGATACCACCACCGAGCTGTGGCCCGCAATTCTGGGGGTGGGTAGGACGTGAGCGGTCCCAGGCTCTGACTCTGTCCCAGCCTCCACTAAATTCACCCAATGTGCTGTCAGGGAGATATAGTGGCCCTGCCCGCCTGTGCTTGTCCACGTGTCCGTTGTTAAGTGGACCTTGGCAGTAACCGCGTTGGTGAGGGCGCGTACAATGTTGCGGGAGACGTGGTCGTGCAGGGCTGGGACGGCACATCGGGAAAAGTAGTGGCGACTGGGAACCGAGTAGCGCGGGGCAGCCGCCGCCATCATGCTTTTGAAAGCCTCCGTTTCCACAAGCCTATACGGCAGCATCTCTAGGCTGATCAATTTTGCAGTGTGCACGTTTAACGCTTGAGCGTGCAGGTGCGTGGCGTCGTACTTGCGCTTGCGCTCAAACTGTGGCACTAGCGACGTCTGTACGCTGCGCTGAGAGACATTGCTGGATGGGGCCGAGGACAGTGGAGGTGAGGGTGTGGGTGCAGGCCAGGAGACGGTACTGCCTGTGTCCTCAGAGGGGGGTTGGATCTCAGTGGCAGGTTGGGGCACAGGGGGAGAGGCAGTGGTGCAAACCGGAGGCGGTGAACGGCCTTCATCCCACCTTGTGGGGTGCTTGGCCATCATATGCCTGCGCATGCTGTTGGTGGTGCCTCCCCAGCTGATCTTGGCGCGACAAAGGTTGCACACCACTGTTCGTCGGTCGTCAGGCGTCTCTGTGAAAAACTGCCACACTGTAGAGCACCTTGACCTGTGCAGGGTGGCATGGCGCGAGGGGGATGCTTTGGGAAACAGTTGGTGGATTATTCGGTCTGACCCTACCTCTACCCCTGGCCACCGCACTGGCTCGGCCTGTGCCCACACCCTCACTTGTCCCTCCACGTCCTCGGCCGCGTCCACATCCTCTAGGCCTACCCCTACCCCTCAGCATGCTGTATTACCAGTGATTTGATTTCCCAGGCAGGAAAGAAATTGGCGCAAGGCTGCACTCAACCGTAGTTGGTTGCGTCTGATTTTTTTACGTTCTCCACGCAGCACACACGTACCCAGAGCCCTTAGGACTGACAGAGACAGGGCAAATATACTTTCTTCCCTTTTGTTTAAAAGGATAGGCCCACTGCGTCTATTCACTGAATAATAAGTTTAATAACTGACACTGTGTTGCGTCCCTGCAAAAGTGTCACAGAACTTTACTGTTGCAGAGTTATTAACTGTGGCAGAGCAGGTATTTCCCAGGCAGGAAAGAAATTGGCGCAAGGCTGCACTCAACCGTAGCTGGTTGCGTCTGATTTTTTTACGTTCTCCACGCAGCACACACGTACCCAGAGCCCTTAGGACTGACAGAGGCAGGGCAAATATACTTTCTTCCCTTTTGTTTAAAAGGATAGGCCCACTGCGTCTATTCAATGACTAATAACTGTGTTGTGGCCCTGCCTACACAATTCTGTGCCTGTAGTATCAATGGAGGGTGCAATGCTCTGCACCGCCGATTTTGAGAAAAAAAAAAAAAAAGCAACACAGCTAACAGCAGCCTGCACAGTACTCCACACAGTTAAATGTGGCCCTAGAAAGGACCGTTGAGGTTCTTGAAGGCTACACTCACTCCTAACACTCTCCCTGCCTAAGCACCACTTCTGTCCCTAATACCGGGTGCAATGCTCTGCACTGCCAATTTTGAGAAAAAAAAAAAAAAATTTCCACTGATAACAGCAGCCTGCACACACGTAGATGTGGCCCTAAGAAGGACCGTTGGGGTTCTTGAAGCCTACACTCACTACAAACACTCTCCCTACAGCAACTCCAATAGAACAGCACTTTCCCTCAGCTAACTCACAAGGCATGTGTGGCGAGCCGCGGGAGGGGCCGACTTTTATACTCGGGTGACATCTGATCACCCCAGCCACTCACAGCAGGGGGGTGGTATAGGGCTTGAACGTCACAGGGGGAAGTTGTAATGCCTTCCCTGTCTTTCAATTGGCCAGAAAAGCGCGCTAACGTCTCAGAGAGGAAACTGAAAGTAACCGGAACACCGCGTGGTACTCGTTACGAGTAACGAGCATCCCGAACACCGTAATATTCGCACGAATATCAAGCTCGGACGAGTACGTTCGCTCATCTCTATTAACAACCAAAGACTATAAGTGATCTTTTCAAGGAATTTACTCAGACAATTAAAGAGGAAATTTCGGAATTGAGAAAGGATGTCAAACAAATCTATTCAAGAGTACAAACCCTGGAGGACACTTAGACCCAGGTAGTTCACCATTCAGAGAGAGATTCTCATTGACAAACAGAAAGAATCCCATTTCCAAAAATTACAAATCGACGACCTCGAAAATCGTTTAAGGAGAAACAATATACAAATTAAAGGAATCCTTGAATCAGTCTTGTCTGCTATTTTTACCGAGCTCCTAGACAAAACAGATGATTTTGACCTCGGCAAGGAAAGAACCCATCGTGTCTTTAGGCTGAGATCAATCGATGCAGATAAGCCAAGATATAGATTATGTTACCTGCAAAGTTTTAAAATCAAGGAAGAGATCTTGTGCAAAGCTAGGCTGGCAAGAAAGATTGAATATGCTGACAAAGAGATCCTGATATTCCAAGACTTGTCCAAATTGACTCTCGACCTAAGAAGACCTAAGACAGCTTCAGCCTCTCACTAAAGGCTCTGAGGGAAAAGCTATAGTCTATAAATGGCTGTTCCCTTTCAGCTTGGCAATATCAGGACCCAACAGAGCATGGACCATCAGAACCCCTGAAGACCTTCCTCACGTTCTGACCAAATTAGATTTGGGTCACATTCAAATACTGGACTAAACCACAGCTGAAGACCTCTTGAGTCGGCCCACTCTCCCAACTAGCGACACCTGGCTCATCAGTGACACCGCCCAAGTCCAAGAAGTAATTAGAGCTATTAGTGCTCTGTGTGGAGGCTGCCTGCTGCTCTGCAGCCTGTGAGTATGTAGCTCTGATGTAGAGTGTCAGATAGGGAGAGAACGCTACAGTCCTCCGTATGTGCAGTGTCAGACCTGGGAATAGAGACACTGTCCTCATTTATAGTCCTGTCAGCTCTGAGAGCTTTGATAGACTTATCTGCTCCTCTGGATGAAGGAGATCCCATGTCCTCTGTGCCGCGCGTCTCCTCTCTGCTGCCGCTGGCTGCATTAGAAGCTGAGCACACGTTGTCTGGCGCCATTTTGGAAGCAGGAGCTGTCTGCCCACGGCCCCCGAAGTACCTCTGGATTGTCTGTGGCTCATCCTCCATTGCCTCCTGTGCCCTTTCTGTGACTCTTTTCTTCCCCATGGACCTGTTGGGGATCCTCTGGTGCCATCTGATAATCGGTAAGCTGGGTTTTACCGGTGGATGTAGCAGGAGCTTGGCCAGTGCACGTCTTGCCCAGGCATCAGCAAGCTCCGTCCCCTTTCATATTAGCTATATATCACCATCCTTGATCAGTGTTGGACTGGATTACCTTGGGCCCACCAGAAGATATTATTGGAGGGCTTTCTTACATCTGTACAGAATTAAAGGGGTTGTCCCGCGGCAGCAAGTGGGTCTATACACTTCTGTATGGCCATATTAATGCACTTTGTAATATACATTGTGCATTAATTATGAGCCATACAGAAGTTATAAAAAGTTTTATACTTACCTGCTCCGCTGCTGGCGTCCTCGTCTCCATGGTGCCGACTAATTTTCGCCCTCCGATGGCCAAATTAGCCGCGCTTGCGCAGTCCGGGTCTTCTCCTGTCTTCTATGGAGCCGCTCGTGCAGAATGCAGGCTCCGTGTAGCTCCGCCCCGTCACGTGCCGATTCCAGCCAATCAGGAGGCTGGAATCGGCAATGGACCGCACAGAAGAGCTGCGGTCCACGGAGACAGAGGATCCCGGCGGCCATCTTCAGCGGTAAGTATTGAAGTCACCGGAGCGCGGGGATTAAGGTAAGCGCTCCGGTAAGCTTTCTTTACCTCCCTGCATCGGGGTTGTCTCGCGCCGACCGGGGGGGGGGGGGTTGAAAAAAAAAACAACCCGTTTTGGCGCGGGACAACCCCTTTAAGTATCTTCCAAATCCAGCCAGCTCCAAGGCAGATGCTGCAGATTTTGTTCTTCACTCCCAGGAAGACACAGAACTCATATATTCTATAAGACAAATTTTATAACATGGTAGACTTAGATAAAAGGGCTCAGCTCTAATATATTTCTAAATTGCAGTCATTATATAATAGTCAGATGCCAGCTGTACACAGTGATAATCATTACAGTGCAGTTACCTCCAGTGATTTTTATTACAATGCAGTTACCTCCAGTGATCACAGGTGGATTCTTCTTTGATTGATGATGTTCTCTTTTGCTTTTCTTCCTCATCTGACACTGGACTACCACGGAGATTTCATCCAGCCATAAGTTGCCTTTGAACACAAACTTGCCATCATGCTACTACCCCCTCCTCTCAGTGTCCCCACTTAATTATAGTGCCCCAGTCTGTGGCCTCAATAGATTAAAGAGCCCCTTCTGTGGCCCAGCTTGTTTATGGAGTCACTTTTAATAATAGGGCCCGCTTTTATGGCCCTACTTAATAATAAGGCCCCCTTTTATTGCCCCAGTTAGTAATACTTCCTATTCTTACTGACTCGGGACAGCTTAACCCAAGGGACACATAGCGGCTATTCAGGGTCCATCAGAGGATTTTGCCTCTGGTGTCTCCTGGTTCCTGATATCTCATATTTCTGATTCTGGTCTGTCCCTGGTTGCAGTGCTTGGCATCTCATGCTGGTTCCATTTGATGTCTGCCATCTGTCAATGTGATCTGTGTGCTATGTGATCTTCATTGATCTGTTACCTTTGCATGGTCTATTCCTGTATATAAATTGGACCAAAATTGTGATTTTTTTTTTTTTCACGTGGACAATCAGACTATGTGAAAAAAGCCATATGTAAGTAGCTTACTTGGCTATTATCGATCTGTGTGTTATCTGTGAAGTCTACTGGATATACGTATATACTGGATATACATGGATGTGAATCACGATTGTGTGAATGTTTGTGACGAAAAAATATTACAAATAACAAAAGAATAGAAGAAAAACACATAAAACATAAGTATCCACCGGCATATACATTTATTGTGATACAATACATAACACTGATATGTAAGATCAAAGTTTAAAGAGTTAGAAAAAATAAACAATATGTAAACCTGCACCGATGACATTTCAGCCACATTTTCTACTACAGTATTTTAGGTTAAATACATCAGTTTTCTCAGATCCTCTTTCATCCACCAACAAGCAGAAGAATAAGACCTGTTATACTACAACTCATTACCAAGAACATGTCAGGTATTTGTATAAGAAATCCCATCCCCCTACATTTCAGCATGGCCTCAATACAATAGGAAAGTCTTTAAATGTTTTTTCTTACCAATAACATATTTTATATGATGAATAGCCGAGTCTACAGTATATCGTATGCTGAAATTCTAGCCGAAGCATAGATCCCAGGAACTACAGATGCGGAGTGGAGACTTCTCAACATAGCAACTAGTGTGGGTGTCATAGAAAGCAGTGTAGGCATTGAGAGAATACACACATTATCCAAAAAAGCAAGCCCCTAGAAGAAGTTGTCTTTTTTTTTTTTTGCAAATCTCAGCATGCAGTTCCATCTCAGGCAGATATGCAAATGATCAGAGTTGTGGTGTGTTTGGATTAATGGTCTTGCCACCTGAGGCCCTATAAGCGGTTTCCCCTTGGACACACGAGCAATGTGTCGTAGAGGTGTCTAGTGGTCAACAAGCTCTACAAGCAGAAGAAGAGGTCAGTACACACAAGGAGCCTCTCGGAGGCTCCTTGTGTGTAGTGATCTTTTCTTCTGCTTGTAGGGCTTGTTGACCACTAGACAGCTCTACGACACATCGCTCGTGTGAAAGACCAATAGGATAGCATGGGCTCTACATATATGTGATTTGTAGCACTGCTGCATGATAAAGTCATCCATGTGGAAGCGGCCTTAAAGCTGGATCATCTTAAACTATAACAGACAGAACATCATCTATTAATTACATGATCCTCAGAGCTTATTCACCGAGCGTATATTGGCCGCGTTTTCATGGCCGGACGATGTACGTAACCGTTTGATGCATTGGGTTCCAATGCATCACTAAAGATAGTCAATTTTCCGCTGCGTAAAAGCGGCTGACCGGACCTATTTTTTTGGCTGGAATACAGCAGCCGATCCCATAGACTCCTATGGGTTGCCGAAAAAGGGAGGTTCTGCTAAACACACTCTTACCGGCTGTGTGCAATGGGAGGGGCCAGGATGAGGCAGGAGCTAGTGTGCTACACTTCCCTCCCCCTCTCCGCCCCCTCAACATCTGTTGGCAAGGAAAGGGGGTGGGGCAGGGTGGGAGCTAGTGTGCTATACTTTCACCCCATCTGGGCTGCCAGCAATGAAAGGGGGCAGGAGTTCAGCACACTAGCTCCCACCCACCCTTCTTGCCAACAGCTGGCGAGGGGTTGGAAAGGGGGAGGCAGGTTAGCAAAACTAAACTCTCTCCCCCTGCCCAACGATATTCCGGGTGCGGTGTATATTTGCCACACTCGGGCCATCTGAACGGGTGCATAAATGGTAGATGCAGCCATGACTTGATCATGGCTGCCTCTCATTTATGTGATTTTCGGCCGTGCAGCTCCCGTGTAAAGGAGTTCTAAGTCTGTAGTAACAGTGTACTTTACAGAAGGAATATCAGTTTCTTCATCAGGGATCATTAGTTGAACCGGATGTTGATTGTGGTCTCAGTTTTTTCTTTCCATCTCTTTGATGATTGGCCCATTATGGTTCTTTACAATCTTATAGAATGTATCCGTCTCTTTAGGGCCCCACGACCGCACAGAGTCTAGGAGTTCTCTCATCCGATCCTCAGGTGTTTTTTGACTTGTTATGATATTGCACTGTTCTTCTTCCAGGAGTTTCTCCTGCTTGAGGTCATCTAGAACAGGTTTGATGTATCTCACATTTTGTATTAGCTGTACACGATGTTTATCCACGAAATGCTCGGGAGGAATACCTACAAATATCAGAATATAATGAACATAACAACCCATCTCCTCAATTGTCTACAGCTCTTTATGTGAACAGACTATAAGACTATACAATACAGCAGATGCAAGAAAAGGAGATGGATAGATGGATGGATGGATAGATAGATAGATGTTTTTCCCTGAAGATCAGCCCTCTGCTTCTCACCTTTTAGCCACTACAAGCAGCCCACAGCTATAGTTCAAAAATGTGTTAAAATGAGCGAAAGTGAATGGTGAACGTTCAGTTTAAAGGCAGCCAACGACTGAATGATGATGGCTCACGGTTCGTTCATTGTTCATTCTATGCAGCCATAAAATCCTGGTTGGCTCATTCACTTATGGTTCAGTTTATATGGCCATCAGTCAGTTCTTCTCAGTCACTTATGCAGTTCTTGTTTGAACGAGCGAACAATGTATCAGCAGTATAAACAGTCTGCATGAGCGAAACTCTGATGTCATTCGCTTGTTCAAATTATACCTTTTGGGTGTAAATGGACCCAAAGCCACGAGCTTCAGATCATATAGCAGGATGCTGGATAAAGAGACACAACATTATTAGAGTAGGATAGTGTTACCTCTCTGGACGGCTTGTCCTGACGCTTCTTCTATATCTGCTAATGAAAATAATACATTTATAGACCAGACAGAGGAGAACATCAGGATTATATGTGAATTATAGAGGTGCAAGATTATAACTTTTGTACAGGTAGCTTGGACATATACTGGATGGCCCCTTTATTAGACCCCCGTCTCTCATAATTGGAGCTTCCCTGTATGGAAATTAGAGTCACAACCCTAGAGCGCGGCATAAAATCACATGCAAGATTTCCATGGATCAGCTTCAGTGTGAATACGCATTAGATGGGAAAAAAAACTGCGATTTGAGTGACTTTCAGCAAGGCCCGGTCATCGGTGCTAGACTAGTGGTGGGGCCGGGATTTCACTACTAACTGCGTAGGATTTTCTTGTGTAATGGTGTGGAGCGTATACTGAGAATGGCGTGAGCGAGGAACAACATCCAGCAAAAGGGGATCCTGTGGACGGAAACAACTCCTCGCCGAAAGGGGTCAAAGGAGGATGTTAGGAATCGCTCTGACCAACTGGCGCTGCACAGATAAAAGCAGCTGAGTAATCCAACTAACTTGTCTGAACACACAACGCGCCATTCCTTATCACAGATGGGCCATAGCAGCAGATGACCATTTGCAGCGCCATTGTGTCTAACAGAAACAGAAAAGCAAAATCCAGCGGGCAAAAGAATGAAAAAATTGTATCACTGAGCACTGGAAAACCTCGCCTGGTCAGATGGATCCAGATTTCTGTTGCACCGTGCTGATGGGAGGGTCAGAATTTGGCACGGGCAACATGAATTAATAACTATGATGTAATAATACTGGTAGATAGTCACCTATCTTTCTATGTCAATCTGCCACCTTTCTGGTCTGGGGAAAGTTGGGTTGACCTAGCAGATGGAAGTGCATGTTCTGCCAAACAGAGCTCATCAATATTCATCCCCCCTCATTCACACCTGCACTAGAGGGGGTATGAGGCCATGTGCTCTTTCTAGGATCAGCAAGAAAACGCTTTGTTGTAAAGTTAATGAAGTTACCAAGCAACACGTGGATGCCAATTACTACATTCCCCCAACCATTTGTCCTTCATCCTGTGTCCAGTATACACCAACCAGACATTGTGGCACCCAGCCTTCATGCTGTATTTATCAGAGGAAAAATGTATAATGTGTATTATGGGTCATCTGGAGGTCCCAGCCCAATGGTGGTTATAGTTTCTGAGCCTTGAGTGTACCTAGGAAGCAGTGCATTTACTCCCGTCGTGGTGTGACCCCAGAACCCAAAGAATCGCATATATGCATAGTCGATCATCTGTCGCATTTGCTGTTTGGTATCTGCAAGTAGGTGGATTTATGATATTAATCATGGAGACCATAGCTCCCCTACTGAAGCACCTCCTGGGGAAATATGGCAGAAATGTTAAATCGGGACTCTATACAGATGATCTAATCTACGCATATACTCATCATGCCTATCGATGATGTAAAAAGAGGGGGGCTCTATGGAGGCTTTATAACGAAGGCGATCCTCTCTCAAATTTGTTAGACCCCAGAGTGACATCTAACTGTAGTCTGAACAGCTGGAAAGGTCGACCCTGCGGTATCTCCTGGATGTTGTATTCACAGGTTGGTGACAGTCGGAGCTGTAAACCCCTGTCCGTTGCCTACCTGCAACATTGACCCCTTCGTGCCAGGCTGCTGTTGGTGGAGAAATGATGTGGGGAGGGTTTTCTTGGCATCCCGTGTTCTTTGATAACTTTATATGGACACTGCAGTGAATTTGTGAAGTTTTGAAGACCAAAGGAGGTCCAACGTGCCACTAGATGGGGGCTCTAATAAAGGTGCCATTTAGTGTATTGTGTGCAGTATTAACCCTCAGTTATTTCTTTTTTTTCCAACAATAATTTTTTATTGAATATGTGCAGAGATATACAATCAAGTTATATATATATATATATATATATATATATATATATATATATATATAAAAACATTTCCAGTAACAGCTTTTCTAACATTAGGTTCTCTCGTAAGATACAACATTGTATAACTAGTGTACTAAGCAGTTAGAATAGAAGGCACATATCTTTATTTCTTTAAGTGGAGAGGGGGGGGAGCGTTAGGGAAAGTAGGGAGGGGAGGGATGGGAGGGGGGGGGTAATGTGAGGGGGGGGGGGGAGAGGGAAGGAAAGGTAGGGGGGGAAGGGTAAGGGATATGCATTAACAAAGTGATAAGCCTTGACTTTAAGACCTAAACAAGGTCTGCCCAAATTTGCTTATCTAATGAGAAACTACATTTAACCGGGGAAGATTTTTAACCATGGATTCCACATATCGTAATAGTGTGAGATATTGTTGTTACGAAGAGCTATAATCTTTTCAAAGATGCTATGTTCGGATATAAGTTGGGTCAGTTCTTTTACATTCGGGGTTGTGTTGGACTTCCACTTTCTAGCAATTAGATTTTTGGCAGCTAGTAAAATATGACCAATAAGTTTTTTCAAGGGGAATTGGATATTACCAGGGTCAAGTAGTAGAAGGGCTAGTTTTGGAGAGAAGGGTAGCTTGATACCGGATATTTTGTTGATAAGGTTATAAGTGTCTATCCAGAAAGAGCGAAGACGTGGGCATGACCAAAAAATATGTATCATGGATCCTGCAAGTCCGCAGCCTCTCCAGCATTGGTTGTCAGTTGAAAGACCTCTGCTGTTCAGAATCGTTGGGGTGTAATACCAACGTGTCAGGGTTTTTATATGGGTTTCGATCAAGGCAGCTCCTTGTGAGGCTTGACCCGCCCATTTAAAAGCTTGGAGCCATTTAGTAATAGGGACGTTTTGGTTTAAGTCTTTTCCCCAATTGATAAGATGACATTTTCCAGGGGTTTTCAGATTTCCCGAAAAGATGTCGTAGAATAACCTAGTAGGGAACTTTTTGATATTGGAGTTTAGGAAAGAGAGAATTATGTCAGGGGTTCTAATGTCTTGAAGGTTGTAGGTGTGTAAGAAGGAAGCCACTTGGGTGAATTTAAAAGCCTCATTGCTTGGTATGTTGTACAATGTCGTCATCGAATTGAAGGTGTGGAGGGTGTTTTTTGTGTAGAGATCAGAGATATAGTTTATATTATTTTTAGACCATGACTTCAATTGTAGATTAGGAATAAAGTATTCCAGCGTTTCCAGTGGTATCCTTAGAGGGGTATTATGTGAATTTTGACTGTCTTTTTGTGTTAGATCTTTCCACGCCTCTAGCGAAGCTTTCATTGGGGGTGACATGGGTATGGACTTCAGGAATTTCGTTAGAGAAGGTAGATAAGTGCAGATGGTGGAAGCAATTAACAGAGTTTTTAGTGGTTTTTGCTTGTTAAGTTCCAATTCTATTGATGGCCAATTAAGTTTTGAATTGTGTCGTGCCCAGGGAAGTAATTGGCTTAATAGAGTGGATTTATAGTAGGATTCTATGCTGGGAAGGCCCAGACCACCTTGGTATCTATTGAGGGTTAGAATAGATAGTGCTATTCTGGGTCTTTTATTTTGCCATATAAATTTAGATAATTGTTTCTGAAAGCTCAATAAGGTATGTTTTGGAATTGGCACAGGGAGTGTACGGAAATAATGGAGAATTTTTGGTAATATTATCATTTTGTATAAGGTGACTCTGCCTAGCCACGACAGGCGATGAGATTGGAGGTTGGCAAGGTCTTTTTGAATATCTGCGAGGAGTTGGGGGAAGTTGGCTAGTATCAAGTCAGAAGTAGGGAAAGAGTTTTATTCCTAAATAGGGAATGGTGTTTTTTTGCCATTGAAATGGGAATTCTCTTTGTACGTCTTCCTTTAGTCTTTCTTTAAGGTGTATTCCAAGGATTTGGGATTTATTGGAGTTCAGTTTATAGTAGGATGTTTCCGTGAATTGTGACAAGATATTTTGGGTGGCTTTCAGTGAATGGAGAGGTTTTGTCAAAATAAGAAGGACATCATCGGCAAATAAACTGATTTTGTGTTGTCTATGCGCTGCAGGGATGCCATAGATGTCCGGGTCAGTTCTTATTTTTTCGGCTAGGGGCTCCATTATTATTGTGAATAGTAATGGTGAAAGCGGGCATCCCTGCCGAGTACCATTCGTTATGGGGAAAGAGTTGGAAAGCGTACCATCAACTAAGACTTTTGCCGAAGGATTAATGTAGAGGGCTTTGATTGCTCTAAAGATATTGCCTAAGAATCCGAATTTACGAAGAGTGGCAAATGCATATTCCCAATGCAGTCGGTCGAATGCTTTTTCAGCATCAAGCGTAACCAACACTGCTGGGTTTTTGTCTCGTTCAAGTTTATATAGAAGATTTAAAATTCTTCTGGTTGCATCAGATGCTTGCCTACCCATCGTGAATCCCACCTGGTCGGAATGTATTATATGTGGTAAAATGTCTAGGAGTCTTTGTGCTAAGGTTTTGGAATAAATCTTAATGTCGCAATTTAATAGGGAGATGGGTCTAAAATTGGAGGGGGTATTAGGAGCTTGGCCTGGTTTAGGGATAGTTACGATTGTTGCTTCCAAAGTTTCTTTGGGGAAAGAACCATCTGCAATTCCTTGGTTGAAAGCTTGGGACAAATGAGGTGCCAGTATAGTGGAGAATATTCTATAGTAATCATTAGAGAACCCGTCAGGTCCAGGGGCTTTTTGAGGTTTTAAAGTTTTAATAGTTTTTGTGATCTCTGAGGGGAGTATCGGAGAGTTTAGAGACTTTAAGTGAGTTTGAGAAAGAGATGGAAGGTTTATTTCTTTTAAGAAATTTTCTATGGAGTGGGTAGAGGGTTGTGGGCTGTTGTTATCATCCTTCAGGTTGTATAGCTCTTCGTAGTATTGACGAAAGGAGTCTATAATTTGGGAGGGATGGGATATTTTAACTGATGGATTTCTTGGGTCAAGAACATAAGGAATTTTGGATTTTTGCATCTGTTTTTTGGCAATTTTGGCCATCAGGCGTGAGGGTTTGTTGTTGGATGCGTAAAATGTTGCTCGTGAAGATTTCATCTCTCTATCGTAATTATCCATTAAAGGGGTTGTCCGGCCACACAGGGTAAAATTTTTTATAATGCTGCTGCTTTCCTTTCAGTAAGGATAGTAACAGACAGCATACAGGGGCTCAAACCGGCCGGCAGATCAGCTGCAATGTCAGTTTCTTACCTTAGAATCTGATCTTCACTGCAGCTTTCAAAGATGGCGCCTCTGTGCTGCCTTCCCACAATGCTCTGCGCTCTCCCTCTTCTGTGTGTGCGCTCTCGATGGTAGTAAGAGACATGAAAAGGCAGGATTTCCCTCATCTTATGTCCTAGCCACGCCCACGACACGCCCACCTCTATTGAACTGATCTACAGTCTCTCCCCGCCCAGGCCCCCCCCTGCTGCATACTATAATCAGAGGGGTTGTGGCCAGGGGAGACTGTTATACTCTCATGGTTCACGATAAAATCCTACCATGAGTGTATAGTGAATGGAGAGGGGCTGGGGAGAGCCGAGAGAGAACTCTCCTGCAGCCCCCCACTGCAAAGCTACCTACTGCCCCCCCCCCACCCTGCTAAAGTAAAGTAAAACAAAACATTTCCCCACACACACATGCCCTCATAGTGCCCCTCCCACAGCGACCCCTCTCACAATGACCCCCCCCGACTTCTGTCAGCCGGGTCCCTGCACACACACACACACATCACTGCACCCCCCCCCTGCACACATCCATCCATCCATCCATCTCTCCCTTTCCGCCCCCCCCCCCCCCTTCCCCCGGGACTTCTGACAGCCGGGTCTCCAGACACCACTAGCACACACACACATCACTGCACCCCCCCCCCTGCACACATCCATCCATCCATCCATCTCTCCCTCTCCACCCCCCGGCCCCCCCCCCCCCCCGCGCGCGAGAGCCCGCCCCTCCACTCATTCTTACCTTGGAGATGAAGAGCCAGCAGCCACGCCTCCCCTGCAGGCAGAACTGAGCTTCCCAGCGGCTGAAGTTCTTCTGCACATGCGCAGAGCTGTGCTGGAGAAGCGTGTCTCCGTCGTCCCGACAAGAAGAGGACAAGAGACTTGTCGGAACCCATGGCAACCGAGGAGCAACACGGGGGGGGGGGGGGCAGTCCAAAAGGTAAGTGAATAACTTCAGTTTGCCTAATTTACAATGCACAATGTATATTACAAAGTGCATTGTATTGGGCAAACAGAAGTAATGAGACCTAATGTTTATGGCCGGACAACCCCTTTAAGTTTGTCCTTAATTTTTGCCTGAAATTGAATAGTTCTTTATGAAGGGACTCAGAGGGGTCTTTTAATATCCTGGATTCTATGGAGGCAATTTGGTCAATCAAATTGTTGATGTTTCGAGTTTTTTCTTTTTTATGTTGGGAGCTTATTTTAATGAGTACTCCCCTGATGAATGCCTTATGGGCGTTCCAGATGGTCAGAGGAGAAGTTTCAGGGATGTTGTTATTTTAAAAATATTCTTCCAGAGCAGACGAGATAATATTGGTATATTTGGGTAATTTTAAAAGAAAAACATTGTTTACCAGTTTTTTGGTTTTTGTGTCTTCTCTGTCATTGAAATAGAGATCTCAACTGGCGCGTGGTCGGACCACGTAGTTTTGTCGATTTGGGCTGAAGTAATTTGAGACAGAGCGGATCTATTTGCTAGAATTAGGTCTATTCTCAAAAAAGACCTGTATCTGGGAGAGTAGAAGGAGAATTCCTTTGAGGAGGCATTCAGACATCTAAAAGAATCATATAATGCTTCTTTGTGAAGCCAGGGTGAAAGAGGATGGGTCGATCTCAGGGGCCCTCTTGTGGAGTCTAGTAGTTTGTCGGGCACCGCATTAAAGTCACCGCAAATAATGAGGTCACCGGTCTCGCATCTCCTGATCTTTTTGATGATTTTGTTTAAGAAGCGTATTTGACCTTTGTTTGGGGCATACAAGTTTATGAGTGTAAAAGGCTTTTGGTTTATGTGGCCTGTTAAGATCAGATATCTACCTTTTGGGTCTGTTTCTTGATATATAATATCAAATTGTATTGAATCTTTAATGGCTATTAAAACACCAGCTTGCTTTTTAGGCGAGGAGGCAAGAAAAATTTTTGGAAAATTTTTGTGGGCAAACTTTGGGGTGGCAAAGGCTGCGAAGTGGGTTTCTTGCACACATAAGATATCCGCCTTAGATTTCAAGGCCTCCTTCCAAAGTGAAGACCTTTTGTATGGTGAATTCAACCCGTTGGTATTCAGCGATAGTATTTTAATCGTCATTTTAGTATCTCACTTTAGGTATATGGATATGTGGAGTATTGTAGATAAAAGGGGAACTAAATTGGTAGGGCTTCGATAAAGCTATACAACAAAACAGATATCAGTACAAAGTTTTTGTACCCAGTAGGTTCCTAATAATTAGATTTCAAACTGGGTGCGGAAGTAGGCTTAAACACTTACAGCAAAGAAAGTTTGGGTATTCTATTAACAAAAAGTAAGAGAAACTAGAGGATTGACGGATTGTCAGTCCTGTTTCTTCTATAAAAGGGGGACGGAAAGTTCACCTGGGACAGAGCTTCCAGAGTCACCTAGTCAATAGGTGTTTTCGGGATCCAACCCCGGAGTTGGGGTTCATTTCTGCGACCATTCATGTGGTTGTTTTCTTGGGGTTTTGGGGGCTCGTTGAGGGCGAGGAGTATCCGGCAAGTCAATTCCCCATAATTTGAAGAGATGAGCAGCATCCTCTGGTTTAAATAAGACGTGAGTGGTGTCATCTTTTCGGATCAGGATTTTAATAGGAAACCAGAATCAAAACTAGCACCAAACTCCTTATGTAACACGTGGATTTTAGTGCAAATCTGCACCAGAGACCACCTTCCACTGCAAGAAGTCCGCTACATGTAGACGTAGCCTAACTTCAGATTTTTGCACAAATTGATGAGCTATGCTGTTCTACAATGTATAAACGTCAGCAGTGCTGTTTTTTTTATTGTCCTGCATCCCATAAAATGAAATACAAATTGATCAAAAAGTCATATGTGGCACAAAATGGTACTCATATAAAAATACAGCTCGTCTGGCGAAAAACATGCCTCCACACAGCTCCGCCAAGAGAAAAGTAAGAATGTAAAAATGTTATGGTAACACATAATAAATGTCCTTGTATAAGTGCAAATGATCAACAGATAAATGAACAAATGCTTATTTGTCAGCTCATCAGCTTATGAGAGAATAAAAATGCTCGCTGGTCCATTGTTTTCAACCAATAAATGACAGTTCGGTGGGGGATGAACGGTGGTTGTGTATTGGCCCGAAACACCTATTCCTGGCCCCTCCATAAATGTCATACATGTCATGTCTTTTGTGTAGATGCATTGTGCAAAATGTCTTGTCTCTTGTCATGTGTATTGCACAGCTGCAGCAAGTGAAGAGTTAGGCTGCCTGTCTACGGGCGTTATTGCATTGCGTTATCTGCAGCGATAATCCGGCAGTGCGTTCTTTCCATTGGATTTCTACGGAAAGTGCAGCCCCGTTGTCCACGAACGGAGAATCATTCTCGTGGGATTCAAAACGCGGCATACCGCGATTTGCCGCAATTCTCCGCGGTGAGCCTATTTGTGAGATAGGCTGACACTGGAAAACTGACAGTTTTCTCCCCTGCTCCCGGGCGGAGAAATATGACTAGCAGTATTCTGCAATGGCCGTGGACATGCAGCCTTAATGTCTGAGTATGGCTGGGATATGTCTGGAAAAGTATCAATGTATGTCCTGTCACGTGGTATGCTAGAGACTATAAATATGAGTGCTTGAGAGCGGAAAAGAGAGTTCCATAATCTTCAACAGTAGCGAGATGTGTGAGCATGCCGTCCACATGGAGGTACCTTCAACCCTCATGTTGTGAAGAGAAGGGAGGCTGAAGAAACGTACCCTGAGTGAGTGTCTGTGGAGTAATCCTACTCCTATCCTCTCAGAGAGTGTTCCCCTTCCAGGGGCAGTACCATACAGATAACGTGGAATGTAGGGTCGGTGTCATCCTGTATCTCCTCCCTGATCTCAAGTCTACTGTCATACACTGGTGTGTATTAAGCTGTATGCTGTCAAGCTTCAAGTAAAGTTTTTCCAGTCCTTGTCCATCCACAGGAACTGAGGTACTAAAGTTAATTGTGTGTGTGGACTCCCTTAATTTCTCTGCTGAGCATCATTCTGGTGTGTAAGGAACGGTAGCGTCACATGTGACAAGTCTTCAGTCCACCACACATATCCAGGCAATCCCTGTCTGAGGGTTGACTGGAAGAGGCGTAGCGGTACTTAGGGCGAAGTGGTGTATGTCCCTCTGGGGAGGAGTCTGGTGAGAGCGACAGTGAAAAGTGCCAACTCTACCTTCCCAGCTTCTCAGTGCAGGCCTCGTGTCTGGGTGGCCCCTGGGGCACCACAGCTCTTCTTCTGGTGTCAGGAACAGGATCAAATTTCTCTATACCATATCTGTTTGCCTGCATTACCTCAGAGGTACTCAAGAAAAGAAAAAGAAAAACATTCTTGTGAAGTCAGGAGCGAAAGAAAACCTCCAAGTCAATTTTTCCTACCATGTCTACAGTTATAAAAGAACTTTCCTCTCCAGTGGCAGTAACAAGAAAATATTACGCTAAAAAAGTGAGTGTACTAATCCTGTTGGATCATGTCAAGTTAATGGACTTTGCTACAGAGCCCCACGTGAGTTACAGCATGTCTGTTCAAGATAGCACTCAGCCACTATGTCTCCTTCCTTCTCCACAAAGGGTTCCTGCCAAAACCTTGCCACCAAAAAGTTTACGCCAGGAAGTTTCTACTCTGGCTGTTTGCAAAGTAGAGGGGAGGACCACCCCATCTCAGGAAGTTTGGCGACAATCTCAAGCCCGCCCCTAGGGGGTGGAATCTACTACAAGAGTGGAGCCTCTGGACTTGTCTCAGCAGAATGCCTTCAGTCAGCCTGCTACAGAGGTGTTTCCTCTACGCAGAGAACTGCAACTACACCCTACCGGAGATGTGCTGCCTGGAGCTCCTACCAGATGACCCCAGTATTATTGGGGAGAAAACCCCCAGCTGCTTCCCTTGCTTCCGTGAAACTCACCCACTTCTCTGCCACCTGATGGACCAGCCGGAGATGCAGAAGCTGAAGCAGCTACAGGGCCTACTCGCCCCATCTGTACTTTCGGGCGGCAGATACACTGGCTCAAGCAGAATATCCGCCGTGGATTCTCATTCACCTTGGCAACTCTGCTGTAAGGGACTGTTTACCAGAGCTCCCGAGGCACTTCATCGTGGAATATGAGGACCACAATTTCTCTTTCTTGTTTATGGGAGTATGCCGTATTCTGCCAAACCTGCCTCAGCGGTCACACTGGAGTGGACCCATGACATTCCCCATCACTGTGAAGAACATTTCTTCTTCAGAGGAGGACTCTATGCTGACGTCACTCTCTACGGTCATCTATACAGTGTCCGAACCTCTCGATGAGTGTGATGAGGAGATAAGCCGTATTTACCAGGCAAGTTCATCAGGTAGCTTGGTAATTGAAGTTCCCATAATAGAGAACCTGCCAACACCCATTGTCATTACCGACTCAGAAAGTGAGGACCCTCAAGAAATTCTCCTTGCCAGTCTGGTCCGGCCAAGAAATCACTTTCAATTCTAGGACTCTTTTCGTAAGAGACATTTGCTTTTCCCCATTAATCCTCTGTTAGTTAAAAAGGACTGAAAAGTTATTTTACATACATTCCCTTTTTCATAGTTTGCTGCTAATGTTATTATTTCATAATGAAAAAATGTTCCAGATGTTATGCAACGTGCCGGAGGAAGTAGTTAACTATGCTTATTTATCTAAAATAAAAATTGTTTAGCTTCACAAAATGCTCCCGTCTGAATGAGCTTGTATGAATGGTATGCATGATTTTAGGTGTGTGGCTGGAGGTCTTTTGTTCCCCATGTTGCGTCTGGTGCCAGTGTCTGTCCCCTGTCCTAGTCTGTACCAGTAGGTAAAGCATCTCTTTACTTTATCTTTAGTCCCGGACAAGGGGGTATTAACTTAAAGGGGTTGCGCTGTGCGGTCTTCTGTTCTGTTGAATAGGGCTTCTCCGGCGTGCTCGCGCCAGAGAGCTGGTCTGCGCATGCACAGAAGACCTCGGCGGCGCGAGCACTCCGGAGCGGCCCCATTCAACAGAGCAGAAGACCGCACAGCGCAAGCGCGTCTAATGGAAGGAGAAGGCAGCTTTAGTCGGCGCCATGGAGACGAGGACGCCAGCACCGGAGGGGGTAAGTGTATAACTTCTGTATGGCTCATATTTAATGCACGATGTATATTACAAAGTGCATTAATATGGCCATACAGAAGTGTATAACCCCACTTGCTGCCGTGAGACAACCCCTTTAAGCTACCACCCGTCATGGAGTCTAGTACTTTTTTCAGGGAGAGTGATGATCATTCCACTCATCTCTTATTTTTCCTGCCAGTCACCCTTCTCTATTTTGACGTTTTGCATCAGCATGTATCTTCTTTTTGTATGAGGAAGGGATGTTCATTCCATTTGCCTCATATCTTTTGTCTTTGAGGAGAAGAGCCATGTATGTGCCTCATAGCTATACTAATGCATCCTGAATTCTGTTCAGCCTAGTAGAAACTTTCTCAAATGTACTTGCAAGTCATAATTTTATATGCACTGTCATAATAGAATGATTTGGGGTGTGTGGCTAAAGCGGCAACATGTTCAGACGTGCGGGTGTGGAGCTCCTCAAATAACCTTGAAGTTAGAGGTTCTCAAGCCCTACACCCCACCGAGAGTAAAGCAGGTGACCTTTGGAGGTGTAGGGTTGCAGGAAGAGGGTCTTACAGCGTTCCCCGGCTGCTCAGAACATCTGTGGCACTTTGGGCCTAGCGCAGCAGGAAACAGGGGTATCGATTTTGGAGGAGGCCGCGCAAGAGCACCGCAAACAAGCTGGAGTTGCAGAGGATAGAAGCAGCTCACCTAGGGAAAAACAGAGCTTCCTTCCTGAGTGCCGACTCCAGGGAGAGGTGAGAAGGCTGATGAGGGTGTCTGGGATCCAGAGCTCTGCACTGCAGCATCTGGAGCACTGGGGGCGGTCCCTGGAGTGAAGTGCAGCTTTAGTCTGAGAAGCATGGGCTAGGAGAGAGTCTCCCATAGCAGGGAGGTTGAAAGGAAACCTGAACTGACTGATCATGCAGCAACTACAGCTGAACTGAACTACCTAGTTATCTATATAGAAGGCTTGATAAGAAAAGCCCCAGTGCTTCCCTTAACCTCCCCCTCGCGACCCCCATCCTCCTCACAGAAATATATTGAGAAGTACTGGGTCACACCAATATAGAACCTGGAGAGCTGATACTAAATAGACTGTTATCTTTATCCTGATACCTGCTCAATCCAGAACATTAGTGTCACTAAAACACCCTAGCTGGCACAGGAAAAAGTATTTGAAGATCCAATTCTGGACAAAACCTAGCTAATACGGAGAATGTTATAAGATGCTCACCATTTTGTGCCCTACATAGCAGCAATGTTATAGATCAAGATTCCTATCTTCATATATTACGCCCATACAGCATCATAATAGCTTGAAAAAAGAAAAAAAAATCCCTTCATCCAAGACCCTGCACTGCCAACCCTGATAGGTCCCATTGCTCCAAGTGGCTCTCTTATTTTTATTCCTCTCGCTACAGTAGAGTGAGCTGACAGACAACCTCACTCTCCACTTACATCAGAACAGTGTTACTTCATAACTGTGGCTCACATCAATAAAGCTCCATTTCCCACGTCTCCCTAAGTTGCAATTACTCTATCAAGAAGCAAGATGGGAATGACTGGGAAAGCGGAAAAGTCTAGCTTCAAGGCAGCAGCTAATATCAAAAAATCAAGGGGACTTACAATACTACCTAAAACAGAGAAGTGCCCATTCCCCTGCTGGCACCTCTAAAAAGAACCCATCACTGGCGAATGAAGAAGTCCCACAGGTCTCACATGGAGAGTGAGATTGAGAGGGAACAGAACGACCCACAGAGATCCAATATATCGCAAGCATTCCTCAAAAAAGCCCTAGCCCAAGCTATTCAACCGGATCTCTCAGAGCTAAATGACATAAAAACAGAGATCTTACACATAGGCAACAGAGTGGAGTAGTTGGAGAATTCCCATGCTGCTATCATCACACAAACAATTATGATCTAACTGACCACGTTGAGATACAGAGAGATCAAATCGACAGAGCTTTGACTTTGACAGAGGACCAAGAGAACACAAGAAGGAGGCGTAACATCAGAATAAAGGGTCTCTCTGAGTCCCATGCATTAGATGAGCTCAGGAAGATGGTGTCCACCTTATTTGCTGATCTCATGGGAGAGGAGAAAGCTGATGTTGTTATCATTGAGAGAATTTACAGGGCACTGTGCCCCAAACCAAAAATAGAAGACCCACTACGTGATATAATCTGCAGGCTGCTCTCCTTCAATGACATCCAAGCAATTCTACTCGCTTCCAGAGACAGAGATTCACTAACTTACCAAGGGTCATCAATTAAGATCTACCAGGACTTAGCTCCCTCCACCCTTGCCAAGTGAAGGCTTATGAAACCTCTTTGAAGCCCCAAGAGCCAAAAACCTACGGTATGCCTGGCTCTTCCCATTTGGATTGGCAGTGCATAAAGATGGCAAGCGCATTTATATACACACCCCAGCAGAAGTGGAGAGGGCCTGGGCCTTACTGGACTTATCTCCAATACAGATCCCTTCCTGGATGCCACTAGGCGAAAAGGAGAGGCCTTCTAGGGCAATAGAGCAAACAGCATGGAAGACGGTGCCTCGCTCCAGGTCCCCATGGAATAGAAGACTGCGTACTAGGCTTAATTTCTCACAAAGTGAAAATGTAATCGCGACACCATCACACAAAATCTGATTGAGCTACATCTTATCGCCTCATAGTGGGCGGGTCATGTTCTGCTAAAGATTTAAACAGACAGAAGATACAAACTTATAGATGGAACTGATGCTGGGAGGTGTCCATGCGGGACATCTTCCCCTCTTTCTTTATCTGTGCTTGTGTTCTTTCTCTTGCAGCTAAAGAACCCAGGTCCTGTCTACTGTGGGCAACATCTCAACCGCTTGGAGAACTGTTTAGTTTACACTAGTGGACCTGATTTATGGACTGTTTCTATTGATAAGTATTGCCTTTTCTGCTTTTTGTTTAGCCTGTATTACGACTTGTTACGCTTTCCTTACCCAGCTGATGAACAAGTGGATTGCTGGGTTTGGCCTCCTCGCCTCTGGTTCTGAGGTGGCTCGGTCGGCTCACCAGTTATCCCTTTGTTCTGCCTCGGTCGTCCTGATCGTATCTGCCTTGCTGCGGGTGGAGAGGCAGGGGAGAGGACTGTGCACTCACACCAGAGTGTGCGGAAGTGGCCCTCACTCGATTCTCTGTTTTGGAGACACAGAGGTCCCTTGATTTATATTCTTATGGTTATTATTGATGCCTCTTTGCCTTTGAGCGAACTTGATGTGTTGCATGTAGCCACACAAAACAGCCTTTTATGCTAAGCTTCCTCATGTATAGTTTACGGTTTATCTGTTTTGTTTAAAAGGAGAGGAAGTAAAGTTTAATACCAAAAGGAATTCTAGGATAGGAAAATTTCTCTATTCAAAGCAATCGCTTGCTGTTATAGTAGGTGCAAGATATACCTTGATTAAATGTTAAGTTATTCCCCCAACAAACTCGTTGTCCGAAAATGCTGCGAATGTTTGAGCTCCCCACGTTAGATACGTGGTGCAACGTAATTTTTTCTTTATACCCAGTTATTCACTTTGTACCCAATCCATTAATCCCCACGGAAAAGAGTTGAATCCACTAGAAGTTACCAGTGAGACACACTTGCTGGTCTTACCTCAATCCTACCCTAGAATCTCACTCAATTTTAAAAAAAAAATGGATGAAATCACTTTCACTTCGCTGAGCACAAAAGGTTTAAATTCTATGCAAAAGAGGAGTAGAGTGCTGTGGCTCTTAAAGAAGTTGAAAACATCTATAGAGTTCTTACAATGAACCCACTTCAAAGGAAACACAGTCCCTAAGCTTCCAAAAGAACCTTTCAGTAGATGATATTTTAGCAACCATCTCACGAGCGCTGCAAGAGGAGTGGCCATAATGCTCCGCACAGCAGTCCCTTTTATATTGGACAGCAGCTTGTCCAACATGGAGGGGCGCATGCTTTTCCTAAAAGGCAAAATTTTTGCAGAAACTTACACCCTAGTTAATCTATATGTGCCAAACAAACACAAGATAACTTGGCTTACGGATGCTCTAAATAAACTTGCTCTTTTTGCGGAAGGTAAATTAGAGATAGGCTCAGACCTAAACCTCAGCCTAAATCCCCTACTGGATTCCTCCTCGGGAGGTCTCAGATCTCCCAACAAGCTCGCAAAAAACTCCATCAAATGCTACAGAATCTGCAGGTCTCAGATGCTTGGAGAACACTAAATCCAGCAATGAAGGACTACTCTTTTTACTCTCCAGTGCATGGTTCATACCAAAGAATAGACTATATATTTGTCTCCTCCTCTATTATTAGGAGCTCAAACATAGGCAAGGTAACTGTTTCTGACCATGCCCCGTATTGATTTCTCTTAGTCCCACCTCTTCATGGCATGGAGAGTGGAGCTGGAGATTAAATGAGTCTCTTTTGGAGAATCAAGAAGTAGTCAAAAACATAGCTTCACATTTAGAAACATTCTTTAGAGAAAACAATCTATCTCCAGACAAACACCCTTTAGTTTAGGAGACTCAAAAGGCGTATATTAGAGGCATATGCATAGCTACGGGGACCGCACAAAAACAAAACAAAATCAAAAGTAGATAGAGGATTTACTAACGCAAATCGCTAAATTAGAACAGTTGTCAAAACAAAAAAAGCTCCAAGAGGCCCAAACAAAATTAACTGAACTGAGAGAGTCTTAAGGATATCTTAAATAACAGATTTGCAAAATCCCTTTTATATCTTAAACACCAACTTTCTCCCATGGTGATAAAGGAGGCCGATTAATATCCTATTTAATTAAAAAAAAGCTAGGGGGAAAACGCACATATCAGGTATAAACGACCTGATGGGGATAACTCACAAGGAAACAAAAACAATTGCTCAAATCTTTCACGACTTCTACTCAAAGCTGAACAAAATTAATTTCCCCCTTGTAACATCAATGCTATTTTTTCGCTATATTCAGCCCCCCACGCCAAAATCAAGGTCAATGATTCCTTCTCACCCCCCTTCTTCATCACAAACAGAACTCGGCAGGGTTTCCCCTTTGTCCCCTACTCTTTTCATTCTCTCGTTAGTATTTCTGTTACAACTGGTAAGACAGAGTAAAGAGATAGAGGGAATCAGAATCAAGCAGAATCAAGCAGCTTTCATTCAAAGCTGTAGCATTTGCTGATGATATTTTATTTGTATTAACTAATCTGGAGCAAAGCCTGCCAATCCTCAAGATCCTACAAACTTACGCCTCTATTTCTAATTTTAAAGTAAACGTATCAAAGTCTACAGCGCTTAATATCACGCTACCCCCAGATATAGCTAAAAAAACTGCAGTCATTCACCCAGCATACTTGGGCTGAAACTTATATTGAATATCTGGGGATAAAAATCACCAAATACCTAAGGAAGCTATACGATAATAACTTTGCACCCCTTCTAAAAGAAATAGCATTACTTTTGAAAACATATGATTTGCCAGTAATCTCCTCAAAAACCTCTTACAAACATACGTAGTCCCCAAAATATTGTACAAATTGCAAATGCTCCCGATCTAGTGACCTGTTTCCTTTTTAACCCCTTAACAACCAATGACGTATAGGTACGTCATGGAGCGTCTGGGTATGTATAAAGAGAGGTTGCGTGGCAACCTCTCTTCATACAGTGCGGGCGTCAGCTGTTTATAACAGCTGACACCCGCGGGCAATAGCCGCGAGCGGCCGCGTGGCCGATCGCGGCTATTAACCATTTAAATGCCCCGAACGATGTTCGGGGGTCCCGCGCGGCCCCCCCGCGGTGAGATCGGGGGAGCCGTGCAGGTATCATGGCAGCGGGGGGCCTAATGAAAGGCCCCAGGGATGCCTTAACAGACTGCCTATCAAGCCATCCCCGTGGGGTGGCTTCATAGGCTGCCTGTCAAAATGCAGTATGACGTAATGCTATAGCATTACGTCATACTGCAGGAGCGATCAAAGCATCGCATATTAAAGTCCCCCAGGGGGACTTCAAAGCAATGTAAAACAAAGAATCAATAAAGTTTTTTTAAATTGAAAAAAAAAAAAGTTGCAAAAGTTTAAATCACCCCCCTTTTGCCATATCTATTATTAAAAAATCAAAATAATAAATTAAAAATATGTATTTGGTATCGCCGCGTCCGTAAAAGTCCGATCTATCAAAGTAGTGCATTATTTTTCCTGCACTGTGAACGTCATCCGAAATAAAAAATAAAGAACGCCAGAAATGCACTTTTTCAGTTACCCTGTCTCCCAGAAAAAAACGCAATAAAAAGCGATCAAAAAGTCGTATGTATTCCAAGTTGGTACTATCAGAAATTACAGAACATCCCGCAAAAAATGAGCCCTGGCTGAACTATGTCGACGGAAAAATAAAAACGTTATTGCGCGCACAAAATGACCGCAGAAAATAATTGAAAAAAATTAAATGTCTTTGAAAAAAAAAGAGGAGTATAGTAAGAAAAACCTATACAAGTTTGGTATCGTAGTAATCATACCGACCCATAGAAGAAAGTTATCATGTCATTTTTATTTCTGTTTGTGCGCCGTCGAAACAAGACGCACTAAAAGATGGCGAAATGTCGTTTTTTTTTTTCATTTTACTCCACTTAGAATTTTTTAAAAGTTTTTCAGTACATTATATGGTACTTTAAATAGCACCATTAAAAAATACAACTCGTCCCGCAAAAAACAAGCCCTCATACAGTGACGTCGATGGATAAATAAAGGAGTTACGATTTTTTTAAAGGGGGGAGGAAAAAACGAAAATGGAATTAAAAAAAGGGCCGCGTCATTAAGGGGTTAAACAGATCACAATTTCTCTAGATTTATTTGGAGACATAAGTGGCCTTGTCTGGCCTACTGTATACTGGTTCAGAGGAGGGAGTGAGGCGGGATAAACCTAGCAGATATGGCCCACTACTATCAATCAATCCAACTCAATAGATGAATGGAATGGACAAAGCCCTCAAAAAAACGAGCTGTGAGTCTCCTAGCTCAATCATCCTATGGAGCATCATTTATTACTGATATGTGGCTTCCTTCACAGAAAATATATGGGAAGTCATCCTTCGACCCACTGTTGAGGGGTGTGTGCGAGATCTGAGACTCTCTCCGAGGGGAATCAGCCCCTCTCCCATCCCCAATCACCCCTTTAAGCTTAATACCAAACTATTTGGGATTAGATTTAGACATACATACAAAGCAAATAAGGCTTCTGTTAAGTTACCTGTCAATCGCAGAACTTTGGTCGCAACGCACTCAGAGGAGTGAGCAGCTCTTGGAGAGCCTACTCTCTCAGACGACAACTCCTTCAATGAACCCCTTACATTCGATTCATTTAAAGCTTTGTGCAGATTCAACATTGTATTCTCGTCTTCTCGTCCACTCACAGAACTTGAACGCATTACGGTTGCACAGTATAGCGCCAGTAGGAAGATAGCACTCCTTAAAAGGAAATTTATTATTCCACGCCCTTTATTATATCTTGGGAGAGGGAACTTGGTGGTAAGTTGTCAGACAAAGAGGTGGGGTCCCTCCTAGGCAGCTCTCATGGCCACCCTAAATGCATTAGGCTACAGGAAAATCATTATAAGCTGCTGACAAGATGGTACTGGTCACCTGAGTGGCTTTTCACACATAAATTATCTGAATCTAATCAATGCTGGTGCTGCAACGAGCAAGTGGACTCTTTAGCACATATCTGGTGGTCTTGCCCAGCTTTAAAAACATATTGCCACCAGATTGAAAGAACAATATGTGACTTAGCTGACCGTTCTTTCAGACTTTCCTCTGAATATGTCATCCTTTCCAAACCCTCTGCAGATTACAAGCCATCTAGGAGAAATCTTACCACACATCTTATTACGGCAGCTAGGTCTTCAATTCCACTTCTATGGCTACAACCTATAGCTCTCTCTTTCAACCAATGGGTAGCGAAAGTTAACGAAATTCGCAGGTTTGAGGAATTGTCAAGTTGGGTTAACAAGTCTCATAATAAATTTAAATCTATCTGGTTGCTATGGACACTACGCACTAAATTTCTTATATTACTAAAACAACAGTAGGAAGCATTTGAGTCTATAATTGGTACAAATTATATTGCCCTCACATGTATCTAGCAGCTAATGGCTGATACTCCAGGCTACAGTATGGGCCTCAGCCATTACTCTATTTGATTCTCGTTCTCTAGTCTTTTTAGTTAAGCCAGAAGTATCACTGTAATCCATAGCATTCAACTCTCTTCATCTTTAACCTCCACCCTCCTTCCCCCCTTCCCTCATTCTCATTGCCCATAATCCCCTTCTTCACCCGCCCTCAACCCTTGAACCCACTCTCTAGTAATCAAAGAACACCAGAATGGGTTAATCTTTTCATAAGTAACCGGAAGGTAGGATGTGCAAAATGTCTTGTCTCTTGTTATGTGTATTGCACAGCTGCAGCAAGTGAAGTGTTAATGTCTGAATGTGGTTGGGATATATCTGGAAAAATATCAATTTATTTCCTGTCATGTGGTATGCTAGACACTATAAATGTGAATGCTTGAGAGCGGGAAAGAGTCCCATAATCTTCAACAGTAGCGAGAGGAATGAGAGTGCCTTCAGCCCGCATGTGTTGAAGAGAATGGAGGCGGAAGAAAGGTACTCTGATGTCCCTTTTCCAGGAACCTTTTAAGAGTGAGAGCTGAGTGAAGAGAGAAGTCCACCGTGTAGTCAGCCAAGTTCTGAATCAAGTATGTGTCTGTGCAGTGATCCTACCCTCATCCTCTGTGAGAGGGTTCCCCTTCCAGGAGTGGTACCATACAGATAACGTGGACTGTAGGACCGGTTTCATCCTGTGTTTCCTCGCTGAGAGTGTTCCCCTTCCAGGAGCGGTACCATACAGATAACGTGGACTGTAGGGCTGGTGTCATCCTGTGTCTCCTCCCTGAAAGTGTGCCCTTCCAGGAGCAGTATCATACAGATAAGGTGGACTGAAGGTGACGGTGTCATCCTGTGTCTCCTCCCTGACCTCAAGTCTACTGTCATGCACTGGTGTGTATGCTGCCAAGTTTCAAGTAAAGTTTTGCCAGCTCTCACCATTTCCAGGGACTAAGGTACTTAAGTTAATTGTGTCTGTAGACTCCCTTCATTTTTCTACGGAGGAGTATTCCGGTGTGCAAGGAAGGGTGGCATCACATGTGACAAGTCTTCAGTCCACCTCACGTATACAGGCAATCCTTGTCTCACGGTTGTCTGGAAGAGGCCTAGCGGTACTTAGGCTGAGGTGGCATACGGTCCACCAGGGAGGAGACTGGTAAGAGCCACCATGACAAGTGCGAACTCTACCCTCCCAGCACCTCAGTATGGGCCTCATGTCTGGGTGACCACTGGGGCACCACAGTAGTAACAATTGTTTGTCCCCTAATACAGTTTGAATCGGCCAGTGTATTGGCCAGGTAGACAAACACTGAACTTACTGACTGGCGTTGTTACCAGAACAAACCTTTACATGGGGAGAAGTACAGCTGACGAACAATCATTTTATGCTCGTATGAGTCAGCTGTTGCTCATTCGCCGGCTGACCGTTTGCACTATTACATGGCCAAATGATTGGGCAAAAGAACGTTCAGTGAAATACTCCTGCTCAGTTATTGGGCCATGCAATTCAGAACCCAAAATAGGTGATACTTCTTACTGTGTAAGGGACTGACCAGTTCTACTATCATAAGTGGCTGTAGCAACTTCAACTTGACACCAGGACTACTTTTACTATCCATTTCAATAAGAACCATGTTTACATAAAATCCCGTTCGCCAACATTTTCACTTGAACCGCCCTATGATTACACCAGGGACGTAGCTGGGCAAGAAATAATATGATCAGATGGGGAAATGGAAATGTGCGCACATAAGGAACGGCCCTTTTTGAACAACAGTACAATGAATCCCATATACATGTATAAATATTGTGATACCTCTTGAAAGCCGACATTCCCACACAGGTTCCAACTCTGAATGGTCTTCTGCCATCACTTGTAATGAAATCTGAATTGCACTTTTTGGGATGTTGATCTCTGAGAAGGGGTGATCGTTGATCTCCTTATGAAGCATGAACTGCAAGACCTATGAAAAACACAAGAAATGTGTAATGCATTACCATGAAGACACTGGGGCATCTTTATAAAAAGAAGTCACAATTTTACCATCAGTTTTCATTTATGGAAGTGCGCTAAAGTCTTCCTGTCAAATGTTGATTCTGTGACCAACCCTCTTCTACAGTGTTTATCAGGTCTGAACTAATACTGGCTGGCCACTTTATAGTGCAGGCAGGTTCTGACAATATCACATTTGTGTTTCTTTCGACTACTTTTTTAAAGTTACAGCACATTGCAGGGATGACACAGGAAATAACTCTACACTATCGTCAGTGGGTGTTAGCTGTAAGATACAGTGATTGGGATCAGAGCTAACTTATATCCCAGTCATTTAAAGGGCCTCTTCTGTGATTTTTTTAAATTCACTTACCATGTAAATATTCCCCCCCAGTATATATGAGTGCGCTTGTCTTATCTTGGTTAGTTAATCCTTTCTATTTGAATCTTCTGGCCTATTTTTCCTCAGATGGTCATGTGATCGCAGTTCTGACCAGTTTAGATCTGCTGGGAGGTTAAAGATTCATTTCTAGTCAATTTGTCCACTTGTGTGATGCTGTTACAGAGATTTAGCAATGAAGCTGTGTTGAGGGGATACAGAATCTCTTATGACAGTTACTGACGATGATCCTACAGCTCCCGTCACACAGTTATAATACAGGAGATCACAGCTCATCCTCCTAACTGTATAATGATTGCCTGTAACTTATTTATGTAACTATAGAAGGTAATGGTAATTATACTACCCCCAGCAGGAAAAAAAGAATATAACCTGCTGTACTAATGCATCATTTGATTGAGATATTTTACTTTGACTTTCATTCTCAAGATGGTGCCTGACAAGTATCATACAGGCGTGGAAGTGGCTAGAATACACAGAGAAGACCTTCAGAGTGTGACAATCACATAAGGGGGGCAGGCATGGAAAAATATGTTTTCTCCAGAGTGTCCCATTAAATACTAGATGCTATGGTCAATAGCAACCACTGTATCTAAGCAGTTTAGCAGCGGGGCTTGGCTCCCCCGTTTCCCCATCAGTGCTGCAATTACATGATTAAAATGTACCATTGGACGGGCATGGCAGCCTGGGGCATGACAAAGGCCCCTGTGTCTGCCAAATGTATCTGCCTATTAGACCCCGCCTAGTAGGTTGTCTGTCTGTATGACACTGATGGGAAATGATACATTGCAAAACAGGACTATTGCAATGAAGTGTATTAGTGAAGCAATCAAAGAATCACACAGTTGAGTCCCATCGTGCGACTAAAAATTACTCCATTTTTCGGAACACGAAGTACACTTTTTATCACGAAAAACAAATCTGTGAACGCTGTAAAAAAGAGTGCCAAAAACAATGGCGTAATTACTGTTTCCTCTCCATTACCCCCCTAAAGAATCAATAAAAGCTAAACAATGACTAAGAATCCATATACACAGGATAATTGTTGGCCTCTTGTTTTCACAAAAGAACGATGATGGCTCAGTGAATGGAGGCACAGCAGGCGGAGATCGCCCTGACCAACCGCCTCCATTCACAGTAAACAGGCTGTCGTTTCTAAACGAACGATGGCCTATCTACACCGGCCGGTCGGCATCTGATTTTTATGTCTGTACAAACTGAACAATGAATGGTAAGCAAACAAATTATTGTTTATCGCTGCAGCGTTTACACTGAATGATAACACCGGGGAACACAACTTTTGGTGTTGAAGATGTTAGAACAGTTTTTTGGATATTTCTGGGTCGTAAATTCTGAAAATGGCATTAGTTTTTGCCCATTAGGTCTCCTTTTCCCTGCAAACTGTTTTATTTCAATATTATATCACCATTAATTATTAATAACATTATTTAAAAATTATGATATTGTAAGGCTATATTCCATGAAGCTTAGAAAACAAACTACAAACAAAACTTTCTTCATTGGGACACGGCACTGAACCCTCGTTTCTGTGATTTCCTATGATGTGATGTTCCTGGACATTCGCAATGGATGCTCCAGCAGTATGCTGCCATTATATGTGCATCCCATCATCCACAGTATTGTTCTTACTTTTTTAAAAAACATCTTTTTATTTATTCTTCCTCAAAATATTTTGTCAAAATACAACATTTTAAATAAAAATACTACAAGATCGGTGAAAGCCACATAGGGCCAACATTTTGTTTACATATATGAGTTCAGTCTCACAGGATCCATATTCATATGGTAATCTTCAAAAGAACAGTTCCTTTATTATTGTATCTTCTAAACCAGAGTTGAACATTCATCTTTCACAGAAAAGTGTAAATAAAAGGGGAAAAGAGAAAAAGAAAAGAAAAAAAGATTGAAAAAAATTAGGGGGAGAGAAAAGGATATCACTTCAAAAGATCCTGTTACAATACTCAATGTCTCTACTTACTCCACTGCCCATTGTAGAGTCTCAACCAGAGACGCCTTCAAGTCTTCCCTGAGGTTCCACGCTGTATATTGGAAAGGTGTCACAATGTTTGCTTTTTCCGTATCCGTAAAATGGAAGATCAAAAAAGGTTTTCATTTCCCAAAGAATTTTTTTGCTCCTCTTTCTTTGTGCCTTTCCACCTCTATGCGATCAAATCCCATCAAAGCTTTGAGTTGTGTAATAATTTCCTCCATTACGGGATGGTATCTTTTAGCCAATCTGATAAAAGTGCCCTTTATGCTATACATAGCACCATGTGTATAAATGGTGATATACTGTGTGTATTTTGGGGAACAGAGGCTTCTGTGGGAGTATAATGGAATATCAGTCTGGATATTCATCTGGAGTTCCACTTTCCAACGTGTTTTGATATACTTTAGAATACAGTCCCAGTACTCTTGCGAACAATCACAAAACCAAAACCTACGTGCAAGATCTGTTGCTGGGGTTTTACATTTTGGGCAATGTGTGATACGTTCTGGGAAGACACTGGTGGCTGGCAGATTAAAACCATAGACTGCATTATGCATTATCTTAAAAAAAGATTCCCTCCAGGCCTCCCCCACTATACCTTTCTTAACCTTTAACCAGCCTTGTAAAATGTTTTGCCTTATGTCCTGATCTTGCATTATTTTTTCCCTGCGCTGAAAGATACTATGAGGGAATAGTCGCTTAATTTTTTCCTGTATGCGAGACAGCGAAGGTCTCCCCACAAGGGAAGTCAACCATATATCAAAATCCGTGCTTGTTGCTTCTTTAAGAAGATTTACTAGCCTACTTCTACAAAATGCAAGAGCCTGCCCTATCTGCAGGAAATGTGAATCTGGTAGGTTGAATTTGGCTTTCAATTTGTGAGGCTTAAGCCATCTATTTTTGCTTTCATGCATCAAGTGTTTAGCGGTACTTAGGCCCCTTTCCTTCCAATTCAGAAAAATTCAGTCATCAATCCCCCTAGGAAACTCTGGGTGGCCTATCATCGGCAAATAGGGAAGGCCTGATATTCTACTTATATCCTTCCAGGCCATTATTGTGTCCCGAAGTAAAATCGAGCCTTCCATCTGTGGTGGCAGACAAGAGAAGTTCATATGTAAAACAGCGACTAAATTCTATGAGTGAGCAAGGTTAGATTTAGTTGTACGCCAAGTAAAACAATCTGCACCCTTCAACCAATCAGCAACATGATGCATTAAACAGGCTACATTGTAGCTCCTAATATTGGGGAAATTTATGCCTCCTTCCATTCTACTCCAAGTGGAGGATAGTTTTAGGTGTAAATTGAGCTAGATGTTCTCCCAATTTTCATATCCAAGTATGTGATGTATGGTTTGACCACTGGTTTTCCTCTTTCCAATGATGTCCAAAATTGCTGTGGACATGGCCTGCCTAGCTCAATTGCTTCACTTTTTGCTGGATTAAGGTTATATCCTGAGAAGGAACCAAAGCGTGTATTTTCCTCAAGGAGCGGTCTTAGATGTCTCGCAGGTTTGGACATAAATATCAGGACATCATCTGCAAACAGAGTCATCTTCAGCTCATGGGTGCCTATATGTATCCCCCGATACAGATTTAAGTTTTCAAGATATTAAACTGGAGGTTTCAGGGATAATTTAAACATCAGGGTGGAGAGGGGACATCCCTGTCTTGTGCCTCTGTAGATAAAAAGCCCGGTGTGTGAATTCTAGCCATGGGATTCCTATAAAGAACAAACAAGAACTGTCTGCAGGGGCCTTAAAATCCCAGTTTATCTAGGACCATCTTCAGCCAATCCCATCTGAAATTGTCAATAGCCTTTCTGGCATCCATAGAAAGTAATATAGGTTTGTAGTCTGTGGAGGATTTGGATCCTCTATATTGTTGTGGCATGTCTAGTGCTGCCATGACCTTTTGGATGTTTGATACTGCCGATCGCCCCTTAATGAATCCCACCTGTGAAGGGCCTATCGGTGATGGCATCAGAATGCTCAGTCTGTCTGCTACAAGTTTAGATAATATCTTGAGATCTTGATTTATATCTTGAGATATTGGTCTGTACGATCCTGGCAGAAAGGGGTCTTTGTCGGGCTTAGGTATTAGTTTTATGTGTGCCGTGTGGGATTGCTGCAAAATCCCCCCAGATTGTAACAATTTGTAAAAACATTTTGTTAAAGTGGGTACAATATGATCCCTTAGTGTCTTATAGAACTCTCCTGTATACCCATCCGGACCTGGTGCCTTGCCATTGTGTAAAGATTGTATTGTTTGGGTCACCTCCTCCTCTGTTGTATCTCCATTTAACAACTCCCAAAACGAAAAAAGAAAACCCCAGCGCTCACGGAAGAGGGCGGTCCAGTCCGCCGAAACGCGTACAAACGTCTATTATAATAAAAATATAATTTATATTCTATGGACATTTGGGTCCGCTAATATCCTGGGAATCCGTGAGCGCTGGGGTTTTCTTTTTTCGTTTTGGGAACGTATGCATGCAAACAGCCGGATTTGGGCTGTCTCCCCGATGATCGCTCTCCGGTGATCACCGGATAGGAAACCGCAGGATAGCAATACAAGTGAACAAGGACACAGGTGCCGGTGGATCCTCTAGCCAGTGGATCACACCGAGCACCAGGTGAGTGCTTTTTAGTATTCACGCTGGAAATCTGTATTTTATTATGACTGAGTAGGCGCTGATTTTGTTTTATTTACATTTAACAACTCCGCTTGTGAAGGATCAAGACGTGGTAGTTTAATTTTCTCTAGATACTGTCTACCTTCCTCAGCATATTGTTTTGAGGGCTCATATAGTGCTTCAAAGAATTTCTGCAGTGTCTCATTTATCTGTTGGGGGTGCCCACACATCTGTTTTTTTCCTTCAAAGATGTGATGTGGGTGGGTGAGTACCCGCCTTTTGCCAGCAGTGCCAGTAGGTGCCCTTCCTTATTCACAAACTTATAATTTTCTGCCTGGTAATCGTGATTATATGCTCTCTCCTTTTTATCCAACCACAGATGGAAGTCAACCCTTACCATATTCCAAGTCTCTTTATGCCATGGGTTTGGGTTTTGTAGAAAGGTAGTATAGGCTTTGCGCATGTTATCACTTGCTGTGCTATACTGCTGATGTATACGTTTAAGCAAGCTAGACATGTAGCTCAGTAACCATCGCCTTAATACGACCTTTGCTGTCTCCCAATACAATATTGCATCTTCTCTATGTTCCTTATCGTCAAAGTCATACTCCAGCCACCAGTGCTTGAGCAAGTCAACAAAGTTCTCATCTCTGATTAAGAAGGAGAGAAAGCACCATGCAAAGTCATCACCTCTAGGGTAGCTATCTCGCAAATCTAGTAACACTTGGGGCATGGTCCGAAATGACCATGTCCAGAATTTCAATTGATTTTACTTTCTGGACCATCTGCCCCTGTATCAGCATATAGTCTATTCGTGACCAACTTTGATGAGCATGGGGAAAAAAAGTGAATTGTCTCGCGTCTGGATGGTGTAATCGCCAAATTTCTACAAATCCAGTGGACTCTGTAAAAGGGTCAGGGGTTTTGTCCCCATGACATACTTCCTTCTCTGGATTTTTGCGGTCTTCTTGAGAAAACATCACTGTGTTCATGTCGTCCCCCTCTACAATTTAACTGGGTCACTAAGGATTAGTTGCTCAATCCGGTTGAAAAATGATCCATTTTCCCCATTCTAGTCACCGAAAAAGAAATGTAATTAAAATTACTAACTTTTTAAAATATTACTTAAAAAAACACCAATTTTGGACAGACTTACATATACGTAAAGTGAGTCTAGATAATGGATAGAAACCAGAAATCCTACCAACTCATAACCCAAACCTCGTGATTATACTTTGCTACGGGTACCACACATCCACCCAACCAGTATAGGTATTGGTGCGATATGTGGAAAACCCTGACACTGCAATGTGATATCACTGGATTGGGAAGGCAGTTCCTTTTTATTGTCTGAGATCCTCCTTATTAGCTTTACAGACTACAGATTGTACAGAGACAACCTGCATATATATAAATTTCAATTAATCCATCAGATCAGAGATCAGCAGTGGTTCTTTATATTATATATAGGCCAACACTGCCTTCCAGACTCAAATACACTTTTTTGTATGTATATGTTAGCAGTCTTTGCATTAATTATGTTACCCCTTATTTCTGATCAGTAACAGAATACCCAGATATTAAGGCTGGTCCCCCCAAAAAATCCACAACTTGATTTGATTAGTTCCTGGGGACTAATCAAACTTTTAGGGAAAGCAAAAATGTATAAGCGCGCTAGGTGATATACAAGCTACACTCTATTGTTTCCCCAGTTGGCTAATTTAACCCCTGGGTCACAAAAAGCAGACATTAAGGGGTTAAATTGATTAGGACCGTGAGAGTGGGCATCTATGCAGTCCCAAACCGACACTTCACCTAGTGCCTCTCTCATACAAAATTAACTGTCAATTTTTATGTCCAGTACTGAAGGGGTTAACATATACCCGTGTAGATGAGTATCGTGCAAGCCATCGCGCTATTAATAATCTCCTCACTCAGGTGCCCATATAGAATACTCCCTTTCCAAAGAGAAGGGAGGCGGTTTTGGCATTAGATGTACACCATATTTCCTATGTGAGAATTCTGGCTGGATAGTTCAGCGCTGTTTGCCGTGATAAGTTACTACTGAATTACAGGTTTTCCCCATTCAGAGCATACCAATTATATAAGCTATATCTGCTACCGTCATGGGCAAGTACCATGTGTGACCAACGTCCCTCCTGGTCCTGATGTTCAGAAATCAAGTCCTACTACTGAGAATTATCACTCCTGCCTTACCCTCCCTTGCTGAAGAGCCTAGAACCTCACCCACCCAAAACGTTTTCATTCTGTAAAAATCAGACTCTACTAGGTGTCTCTAATAACATTACAATATCTGGTTTAAACCTCTTGAGATGGTGCAAATCTTAGTTCGTTTTCCAGGGATCGCAAGCCCTTCATGTTCCATGTTATGACATGCATATTTAAACAGATATTAAATGACTAGCTGATATACCAACCTTCGCCCAAGTTAATTTAGTACTCGTGTTTATCTGGTGTTAACACGGAAAATCTTCTGAAGTCGTGGTTACTTTAGAGATACTGAGGAAAAAAATATGTTCACCATTTTGCAGGGTTCTTTGCATTACCCAGACAACACCATGTGGAGGTAACCATGCAACGTTTCCTTTATATAAAAGTAGCTTACCCGTCGCGCGTTACTGCGAAGACAGACAGACATACATTCGTTTTTATATATCTAGATAACAACCAATCACAGCGCAGCTTTTTTAGGTTACCTCAGTGGTATAATATATAACAACCAATCACAGCGCAGCTTTCATGTTACCTCAGCTTTATAATATATAACACCCAATCACAGCGCAGCTTATATGTTACCTCAGCAGTATAAAATATAACAACCAATCACAGTGCAGCTTTCATTTTACGTCAGCAGTAAGAGAAATAACAACCAATCACAGTGCAGCTTTCATTTTACGTCAGCAGTAAGAGAAATAACAACCAATCACAGCGCAACTTTTATTCTGCCTCAGCAATATAAAAAAAAAGCAACGAATCACAGCGCAGCATTCATTCTACCTCAGCGGTATAATATATAGCAACCAATCACAGCACAGCTTTCATTTTACCTCAGCATTCTCAATATCCAGGAATTGTCTTGTGATACGTTCGGCGGATGCATCATTTTCTGGTTGAACACTCATCCCGTTGCTCGTAATGCCTTTTGCTTTTGTGCTTGAGATGGAAATCAAACGATCTTTGTCTGGGGGGGCGTAACTGTCGACGACGCTCGCACGCGCGTGCGCAACCTATCGTAGGATAGTTGTACTATGCCAGTAATCTTCCCAGGAGTGTACTCAACAACTTCCCATTAACTTTTCCTATTTATGACATAATCAATTTTTGTGCCAAATTTTAAGTTTCTATTACATCGGGAAGCGAGAAAATTTGATTCTGTACGTAAAATTTGGACGCCAATTGTTTTGCGCTTAAAATTGAATAATCGAGTTGGGACCCATTAACTTTTCCTATTTATGACATAATCAATGCTCGTGCCAAATTTCAAGTTTCTATGACATTGGGAAGCGAGAAAATTAGATTCCGTACATAAAATTTGGACGCCAATTCTTTTGTGCCTAGAATTGAATAATCGAGTTGGGACCCATTAACTTTTCCTATTTATGACATAATCAATGCACGTGCCAAATTTCGAGTTTCTATTACATTGGGAAGCGAGAGAATTCGATTCCGTACGTAAAATTTGGACGCTAATTCTTTTGCGCATAGAATTGAATAATCGAGTTGGGACCCATTAGCGTTTCCTATTTGTGACATATTCAATGCCCGTGCCAAATTTCAAGTTTCTATGTGAGAAAATTACATTCCGTACGCAAAATTTGGACGCTAGCTCTTTTGCGCATAGAATTGAATAATCGAGTTGGGACCCATTAGCTTTTCCTATTTATGACATAATCAATGCTCGTGCCAAATTTCACGTTTCTATGACACCTGGAAAGTGAAAAAATTACCTTCCGCATGTAAAATTTGGACGCTAATTCTTTTGCGCATAGAATTGAATAATAGAGTTGGGACCCATTAGCTTTTCCTATTTATGACATAATCAATGCTCCTGCCAAATTTCACGTTTCTATTACATTGGGAAGCGAGAGAATTCGAATCCGTACGTAAAATTTGGACGCTAATTCTTTGGCGCATAGAATTGAATAATCGAGTTGGAACCGATTAGCGTTTCCTATTTATGACATATTCAATGCCCGTGCCAAATTTCATGTTTCTATGACATTGGTAAGCGAGAAAATTAGATTCCGTACGTAAAATTTGGACGCTAATTCTTTGGCGCTTAGAATTGAATAATCAACTTGGGACCCATTACCTTTTCCTATTTATGACATAATCAATGCTCCTGCCAAATTTCAAGTTTCTATGACATTGGGAAGCGAGAAAATTAGATTCCGTACGTAAAATTTGGACGCTAATTCTTTGGCGCTTACAATTGAATAATCGAGTTGGGACCCATTAGCTTTTCCTATTTTTGACATAATCAATGCTCATGCCAAATTTCATGTTTCTACGACATCGGGAAGTGAGAGAATTAGTGGCAGTGATGGAAATCGAACGATCTACGTGGGGGGGGGGGGTGTAACTGTCAACGACGCTTGCACGCGCGCCATTTATCGTAGGATAGTTGTACTATGCCTATAATCTTCCCAGGAGTGTACTCAACAACTTCCCAAATTTTCATGACGATCGGATGAATGGTGTAGTAGCGCATAAAGGACAAACACAGACAGACAGACAGACACACAGCTGTCCCTGCGCTGAGCCAATCAGAGGCAGCCCTCACTCACCCATTCATGAATTCATGAATGGGTGTGAGTGAGGGATGCCTCTGATTGGTCAGGCTGTGACCAATCAGAGGCATCTCATTCAGCAGGCGGGGATTTTAAATCCCCGGCTGCTGAATACTACTCACAGCTGTTCAGAGCAGTTCAGGAGAACTGCAGCCTGCCGCGCTGAACTCCGTCTGCCGGGACCAGGTGAGTATGTATATATTTTTTATTTTTACACATTTCTGGATGAATTGCAGGGAAGGGCTTATATATTTAACCCCTTCCCGACAATTCATCCCGCGATCGCCGGCAGCCCATTGCTTTCAATGGAGTCGGCTGTATTGCCGGCTCCATTGAATTCAATGGGCTAACATCGTTCTGCCGGGACCAGGTGATTATATATATATTTTTTATTTTTACACATTTCTAGATGAATTGCAGGGAAGGGCTTATATATTTAAGCTCTTCCCGACAATTCATCCAGCAATCGCTGACAGCCCATTGCTTTCAAGAGAGCCGGCTGTATTGCCAGCTCCATTGAATTCAATGGTCAGTGCTCGTTTAATCGAGACGAGTACCGCGTGGTGCTCGTCTCGAGTAACGAGCATCTCGAGCACCCTAATACTCGAACGAGCATCAAGCTCGGATGAGTATGCTCGCTCATCTCTAATAGCAACCAATCACAGCACAGCTTTTATTTTACCTCAGCATTCTCAATATCCAGGAATTGTCTTGTGATACGTTCGGCGGATGCATCATTTTGTAGTTGAACACGCACCCCGTTGCTCGTAATGCCTTTTGCTTTTGTGCTTGAGATGGAAATCAAACAATCTTTGTCTGGGGGGGGGGTCATAACGGACGACGATGCTCGCACGCGCGCACGCCACCTATCGTAGGATAGATGTACTATGCCAGTAATCTTCCCAGGAGTGTACTCAACAACTTCCCATTAACTTTTCCTATTTATGACATAATCAATGATCGTGCCAAATTTCAAGTTTCTATTACATCGGGAAGCGAGAAAATTCGATTCCGTACGTAAAATTTGGACGCCAATTGTTTTGCGCTTAAAATTGAATAATCGAGTTGGGACCCATTAACTTTTCCTATTTATGACATAATCAATGCTCGTGCCAAATTTCAAGTTTCTATGACATTGGGAAGCGAGAAAATTAGATTCCATACGTAAAATTTGGACACCAATTCTTTTGCGCCTAGAATTGAATAATCGAGTTGGGACCCATTAACTTTTCCTATTTATGACATAATCAATGCTCGTGTCAAATTTCGAGTTTCTATTACATAGGGAAGCGAGAGAATTCGATTCCGTACATAAAATTTGGACGCTAATTCTTTTGCGCATAGAATTGAATAATCAAGTTGGGACCGATTAGCTTTTCCTATTTATGACATATTCAATGCCCGTGCCAAATTTCAAGTTTCTATGTGAGAAAATTACATTCCGTACGCAAAATTTGGACGCTAACTCTTTTGCGCATAGAATTGAATAATCGAGTTGGGACCGATTAGCTTTTCCTATTTATGACATAATCAATGCGCGTGCCAAATTTCATGTTTCTATGACACCGGAAAGTGAGAAAATTAGATTCCGTACGTAAAATTTGGACGCTAATTCTTTGGCGCATAGAATTGAATAATGGAGTGGGGGCCATTAGCTTTTCCTATTTATGACATAATCAATGCTCCTGCCAAATCTCAAGTTTCTATGACACCGGAAAGTGAGAAAATTAGATTCCGTACGTAAATTTTGGACGCTAATTCTTTGGCGCTTAAAATTGAATAATCGAGTTCGGACCCATTAACTTTTCCTATTTATGACATAATCAATGCTCATGCCAAATTTCAAGTTTCTATGACATTGGGAAGCGAGAAAATTAGATTCCGTACGTAAAATTTGGACACCAATTCTTTTGCGCCTAGAATTGAATAATCGAGTTGAGACCCATTAACTTTTCCTATTTATGACATAATCAATGCTCGTGCCAAATTTCAAGTTTCTATGACATTGGGAAGCTAGAAAATTAGATTCCGTATGTAAAATTTGGACGCTAATTCTTTGGCGCTTAGAATTGAATAATCGAGTTGGGACCCATTAACTTTTCCTATTGATGACATAATCAATGCTCGTGCCAAATTTCATGTTTCTACGACATTGGGAAGTGAGAGAATAAGTGGCAGTGATGGAAATCGAACGATCTACGTGGGGGGGCGTAACTGTCGAAGACGTACGCACGCGCGCCATTTATCGTAGGATAGTTGTACTATGCCTATAATCTTCCCAGGAGTGTACTCAACAACTTCCCAAAGTTTCATGGCGATCGGATGAAAGGTGTAGTAGCGCATAAAGGACAAACACACAGACAGACAGACAGACAGACACGCATACATTCAATTTTATATATATAGATGACATCAGGAAGTGAGAGAATTAGATTACGTACGTAAAATTTGGACGCTAATTTTTTTGCGCTTAGAATTAAATAATTGAGTTGGGACCCATTAACTTTTCCTATTTATGACATAATCAATGCTTGTGCCAAATTTCAAGTTTCTATGACATCGAGAAGTGAGAGAATTAGATTATGTACGTAAAATTTGGATGCTAATTCTTTTGCGCTTAAAATTGAATAATCGAGTTGGGACCCATTAACTTTTCCTATTTATGACATAAGCAATGCTTGTGCCAAATTGAAAGTTTCTATGACATCGGGAAGTGAGAGAATTAGATTCCGTATATAAAATTTGGACGCTAGTTGTTTTGCACTAGAATTGAATAATCAAGTTGGGACACATTTACTTTTCCTAAATATGACATAGTCAATGCTCGTGCCACATTTCAAGTTTCTATGACTTCGGGAAGTGAGAGAATTAGATTACGTACGTCAAATTTGGACGCTAATCCTTTTGCGCTTAGAATTGAATAATTGAGTTGGGACCTATTAGCTTTTCCTATTTATGACATAATCAATGCTCATGCCAAATTTCAAATTTCTATGACATCGGGAAGTGAGAGAATTAGATTCCATACGTAAAATTTGGACGCTAGTTGTTTTGCGCATAGAATTGAATAATCGAGTTGGGACCCATTAGCTTTTCCTATTTATGACATAATCAATGCTTTTGCCAAATTTCAAGTTTCTGTGACATCAGGAAGTGAGAGAATTAGAATACGTACGTAAAATTTGAACGCTAATTCTTTTGAGCTTAGGATTGAATAATCGAGTTGGGACCCATTAGTTTTTCCTATTTATGACATAATCAATGCTCGTGCCAGATTTAAAGTTTTTATGACATCGGGAAGTGAGAGAATTAGATTCTATACATAAAATTTGGACGCTAGTTCTTTTGCGCTAGAATTGAATAATGGAGTTGGGACCCATTAGCTTTTCCTATTTATGACATAATCAATTCTCGTGCCAAATTTCAAGTTTCTACGACATCGGGAAGTTGGAGAATTAGTGGCGAGTGAGTGAGGGCTTTCGTCTTTATATATATATAGATTATACTTGTTCTGCCCAGCAGAAATCGAAGTAACATAATAGCCTATTTTAGGTGTTTAGTGGTTACAGCACCATCTAGCTGTGTTAAAAGTGTATGACACCTTGTTTTTCTATCAAAGACTGATGCATTATGGTTAGTTTGCAAGGCATTGTGGGAAGAAGGAACTCCCAGCTTCAAGACAGACTTGCCTTTTGCACCCTCCTCTTCAATTTCCACTATCCTTATAAAAGTATATCTGGTAAGAAAGCTACCTTTGTTTCTGAGACAATATGTTATGCAGAGCTGTTCAGTGGTCAGTTGTGTTGTTACTCAGGGAGTTGTAACTGTTTAGTTAGCCATGCAGCACTATGTGTAGCAGCCATTTTACCATGTACCTTCATGTTACTGTTATGTAATGTTATGCATGCTTCCTATGCATCATACTTATGTCAATTATCTGTATTGTTATAGTTTTACATTTATCACAAGCAATCAATTGCATCGAATGCACACTCGTATGCTACGATCTGTTATCCAATAAACCTGTCAGACTAAGAAGAACAGTTTGTTTATTTGGAAGACAGAAATGGTTAAACTGAATGTCAGACTGCACACTGTGTGAACGTGTAAGAAGACAGAACAATACTAAATCTGACCAAATTGGAATAGAGAGTCAACCCATCTCTGCTGCCTCTGTTCAAGTGTGAAGTTTTTCAGAAGCATAAGTGAGCCGAGTCCCTCCTGAGATCTGGGGAAAAGAGAAGAGGGAGAAAGAGAGAAAAAAAGAGTGAAGATCAAGGAAAAGTCCAGAAAACACCTAGTTTATAACTCGGTCTGGTTACCAACTATCAACTTATTCCCAGTCCCAATAGTGTTTAGCTCACGATTCTTAGTCACACCTGAGTTATACCGGATGTATTGTTTGGAGAAGGATTGCACTACTACACCTCCTTCTCCAGATCTTGTTTTTAACCCTGTGGTGTTTTGCAGTGCTCTCACGTTAGCTTTGGGACTTTACCTTTTTTTGCCACGTAGGACCCTTTACCCTCAGGCTGGATTCTAACCACTCCATTACTATAGCTTATCACAAAAGAAAAAAACTATGGAAGTGCAACAAATAACAGAAAGAACTGCCTCCAGGCTGTCAACTACCCCTGTTAACCCTTTAAAACCTAGCATACAGCCACTTAATCTCTGGCTGTTCAGTATTTTAATTACGGAAGGAGAAGTGATCCAAGAGTTTTCACTCCTTTAACTCACCATCTTTTGATATTTTCAATGCCAGAAAGTCATTGTGATATTTTTATCATGAAGTTGTAGTAATCAGCCGTGCCTGCTGTAATGTCACAAATTTAGTTAGTCTACTACAGTGGATCAGACAATGTTGCATACTCTCAGGCTGAAGAAGAGATTGGTACTCTATCTGTACCCTTGTTACTACCCCGTTGGGGGCTCTGGTGTTATACATCGCCTCTGCATTGGCCTCTGGTGTATCAAGCCCCTCTGGGAAAAATTGGTGTGCGCCCCTATGTGAAGACTGTAGTACTCCTGAGTCTGCAGCTTCTGGGGTTGAGAAAACCCTGAAATTGCCATCTTCATTGAACGCTTTAAGCACTGCTGGATATTGGAGCTTAAACCTGCTCTTTTTCTTGTACAGTGACGTACAGATGTTACTGAACGCTCTCCTGCGTCTCACTACCTCCACAGAGTTGTCCTCAAACAGTAGGATTCTGCCATTGTTTATGCGAAGGGGCTTTTTTCTGGCACCGAAAGCCCACAGGAGTGCAACTTTATCATTAAAGTCTAGTAGGCGCATAATAATTTGGCGCGGACGAATTTGCTGTGTGTTTTCCTTGGGGGAGCCCCTCCGTATTGCCAGCTCCGAACCTATATGGTGAACCCTTTACCCTCTGCAATAGTAATCCATTCCAAGAGCATTTCGGAGCTCTTTCTCACATATATTAAACAAACCTGGTTGCTTTATGTCTTCTCATAATCCTACTAGTCTCAAATTGTTCCTGCGTGAGCGGCTTTCCAGGTCGTCTATTTTATCTGCCATGCATTGGGTAGTAAGCGACTGTTCTCTCCTGGGCAGTTCCACCCCATTCTCCATGTTGTGCAGCTCCTGTACGGACTGCACCAGCGCCTTCACTCTCTGTACAGTGGATGGAATTTCCTCATGAAGGTGTGCTAGAGGGGACTGCAGGGCACGCTCCGGTGTTTTTTTGTATGTCTGGAGCTATCTACTGTGCCACTTCTTGTGCTAGTTGCTTAAAGTCAGGAGGATGTCCGCTCACCTCAGCTGCAGGGGTTAATTGTAAATTCTACTGCTCGCTTTCTGCCTCACCTCTGCTCACCACCATGTTGACCAGCTCCTGTGTATGCGCCATCTTGTCGCAGCTGTGTAATGAATGTGCTGGATGAGCTTTCTGATGGCTCCACAGTAAGTAACGGTACATAAACCACCCGAAATGCTTCCTCTATATCTTCTGCACTTTATCTCTTCCAATGGGAGTGAGTAGATGTGTGTTGCCTTGATTGGCGGTTTACTGCAGCCTTGAATAGTGTGGGAGCTCCCTACTCGGCCTCCTCACAAGGTAGCACCGGACTGGAAGTCTCCTTATTTCTTGGTGAAATTGTTCCCGCTGTTCGCCGCTGACATCATCAAGACCTAACAGAAATCAATCCAAATGACTATACAGACAGCGCAACTTGACACTCATATGCAACAAACATATTCTCCACGAGTGCCTGTAGTTAGCGGCGATTCTTTACAACCATACAGAATGATAACCGCGCACGTGACTCATGTTCATAGGAAATTTTCTACATATGTAGTCAAAGCACGTTCCATCTCTTCTGAGAGCATTTAAAAATTGCTTCATCAAATCAAGTTTAATGTACAATGGTGGCGATATGATTAGAGATGAGCGAGCACCAAAATGCTCGGGTGCTCGTTACTCGAGTCGAACTTTCCGCGATGCTCGAGGGTTCGTTTCGAGTAACGAACCCTATTGAAGTCAATGGGCGACTCGAGCATTTTTGTTTATGGCCGATGCTCGCTAAGGTTTTCATTGGTGAAAATCTGGGAAATTCAAGAAAGTGATGGGAACGACACAGAAACGGATAGGGCAGGCGAGGGGCTACATGTTGGGCTGCATCTCAAGTTCCCAGGTCCCACTATTAAGCCACAATAGCGGCAAGAGTGCCCCCCCCTCCCAACAATTTTTACTTCTGAAAAGCCCTCATTAGCAATGCATACCTTAGCTAAGTACCACACTACCTCCAACAAAGCACAATTACTGCCTGCATGACACTCCGCTGCCACTTCTCCAGGTTAACATGCTGCCCAACCCCCCCGCACGACCCAGTGTCCACAGCGCACACCAAAGTGTCCCTGCGCAGCCTTCAGCTGCCCTCATGCCACACGCTGGCCTCATAGCCACACCACCCTCATGTCTATTTATAAGTGCATCTGCCATGAGGAGGAACCGGAGGCACACACTGCAGAGGGATGGCAGGGCCAGGCAGCGACCCTCTTTAAAAGGGGCGTGGCTATAGCCCACAATGCTGTACAGAAGCAATGAGAACTCCAATCCTGTGCCACCTCCGTCAGGAGCTGCAAACGTTGGCATAGCAATGGGGAATCCACGTGCCACACACTATTCATTCTGTCAAGGTGTCACATAGCTCAATCCACACTACAAGGGGAAAGCCGTCAGCGCTCTGCCCCCTACCCAAGTCAGTCAGTGCCTTTGTGCCAGACAGGTCAAACACCGCAATGGGAACTAAGTTTGCACCAACAGCATAGGTGGGTCCTAGGAAACCCAAGGCATGAACAAGAAATTGATATGAGCGGCCAAACATGGCAGACTTGCACCACGCCCACGACATAGGCCTCGGCCCACAGATTCAGCAATCCTAGGCTGGAAGCGGACTTTCACTGCACCCAGGACATAGGCCTCTGCACAAACCCTCAGCAATCGCGGGCCTACAGCGGACTCCAATGCTAGCGTAGCTGTGCACGTCTCATTAGCGCTGTATTGCTCCTGTAGTTTGTGCCAATGCAGTGCCCCGGATAGTAGAGCTAACGTCAGGTTAAATACAGGTGGGCTTCGGCCCACACTGCATGCCCCAGTCAGACTGGGGTTTTTAATACATAGACACAGGCAAGTACAAATCCCTAATGTGAAGTCCGTGTGGACCGACAGCATGGGTGTGTCCCAGGAAGCCACCGGCGGTACATAAACAAATCCCATTGCAGTGCCCAGCACAGCTGAGGTAACATCAGATTAAATGCAGGTGGGCTTCGTCCCACACTGCATGCCCCAGTCTGACCGGGGTTTTTAATACATAGACACTGGTAGGTACAAATCCGTAATGTGAAGTCCCTGTGGACCCACAGCATGGGTGGCTCCCTGGAACCCACCGGCTGTACATAAATGTATCCTGCTCAGCAGAGCTAACGTCAGATACAATACAGATGGGCTTCGGCCCACAGTGCATGCCCCAGTCAGACTGGTAATATGTACCTTAACAGTAACCGCGTTGGTGGGAATGTGGTCGCGACTGCGGACCTAGTAGCGCGGTTTTATTTAGTTGGTTTTCGGAATGTGGCCAGGATTAAGTGGGCCGTGGCGGGGGGCTCTCTTGTTGTGTCGTTAAAGGTGAAATTCTTGAACTGCCACCAGACGGACCAATGCAAAGGTATTTGGAAAGAATGTTTTCATTGTTGGAGGAGGAGAGGGATGTTTTTGAGGCACTACGTGTCCTCTCCACGTGTCCATGGTTATATGCACCTTAACAGTAACTGTGTTGGTGGGAAATGGCCTCGCCACCATCATGTCTTTGGGAAGCCTCCGTTTCCACACCCCAGTGACATAGCATTAGCAGCGGTATAGGCAGAGCCCAGAATTAGTAACATTTCAGCGGTAGCATTAGGGACAGGCCCCAGTAACATATCACTAGCAGCAGTATAGGGGGAGCACGTCCTCTAGGCCTACCCCAACCCCTCAGCATGGTATATTACGAGTAGAGCAGAAACAGAACGCTGTAATTAAATGTGCCGCTTATTGGCCTGTGGTTGCAGGCTGACTTCGCTTACAGAACGCACAGCAGAGCCAGGAAACAATTATGCGCAAGCCTGTAGTGAGACCTAGGTGCGTATGACTGAGCTACTGGAATTCACAGGGCAGAACCAGTCAAGTGGCCAAAGGCCAGTGGTAGGCTTTAAGTATTTTGCTTCAATTGTTTAAAATGGTGGGGTGAAAAACCAGACAGACACCGTATGCAGCGTATATATGTATACTCTTTCCCTCTGGCGGGATGACGGCGATCATGTAACGGACACAGCAGAGCCAGGAAACAATTATGCGCAAGCCAGTAGTGGGACCTAGGTGCGTATGACTGAGCTACTGGAATTCACAGCGCAGAACCAGTCAAGTGGCCAAAGGCCAGTGGTAGGCCTTAAGTATTTTGCTTCAATTGTTTAAAATGGTGAGGTGAAAAACCAGACAGACACTGTATGCAGCGTATATATGTATACTGTTTCCCTGTGGCGGGATGACGGCGATCATGTAACGGACACAGCAGAGCAAGGAAACAATTATGCGCAAGCCTGTAGTGAGACGTAGGTGCGTATCAATCAGCTACTGGAATTCACAGCGAAGAAACAGTCAAGTGGCCAAAGGCCAGTGGTAGGCCTTAAGTATTTTGCTTCAATTTTTTTAAATGGTGAGGTGAGAAGCCAGACAGACACCGTATGCAGCGTATATATGTATACTGTTTCCCTCCCGATCATGTAACGGACACAGCGAAACCAGGAAACAATTATGCGCAAGCCTGCTGTAACGCTTAGCTGGGTAATAATCAGCGACTACTAGTACCCCCAGCAGACACGCAGTAAACTGAAGACGGTCACAGGCAGCCCAAATATTGTATTTTTTTCCAATTTTTGGGGAAAAAGCCCACTGCCTATATAGCCTGTATATGGACTTCCCTGTTGGAGGATGACTGTGGTTATTGAAAGCACAGTGCAGCCAGAAAAAATTATGCGCAAGGCTGCAGTAACACCTAGCTGGGTAATAAGTGAGCGACTACTACTCCCAGTAGACACGCAGTAAACTGAAGACGGTCACAGGCAGCCCAAAGACTTTTTTTTCCAATTTTTTTGAAAAAGCCCACTGCCTATATAGCCAGTATATCTCTTTCCCTGTACCACTGTCCCTGCCTCACCAGTACTGCCCCTATACTCAGTAAAATGACTGCAGACTGAGGACGCTATGGTCTGCATGCCCGATATACAAAAAAAAAAATAGTGCAACACTGCTAAAAGCAGCCTCAACAGTACTGCACACGGTCAGATGTGGCCCTAAGAAGGACCGTTGGGGTTCTTGAAGACGAATATAACACCTAACACTCTCCCTATAGCAGCTACAGCAAGACGGCACTTTCCCTAATGTCTCTCAGCATGCATCTGTGGCGAGCCGCGGCCGTCCGCAGTTTAGATACTCGGGTGGCACCTGATCTCCCCAGGCACTCGCTGCAGGGGGGTGGGATAGGGCTGGAACTTCACAGGAGGAAGTTGTAATGCCTTCCCTGTGTTACTATTGGCCAGAAAAGGGCGCAAAATTTTCTGGGAAGAAAATGAAAGTGACTCGAACATCGCGTGGTGCTCGTCTGGAGTAACGAACATATCGAGTACCCTAATACTCGGACGAGTACGCTCGCTCATCTCTAGATATGATCTTTTCTCTGTCCACTAAAGGTTCTGTCATATTGTTTTCTTCAGGAACCATGTTTCTCTCCAAGGACTGTCTTCTCACCCAGCGTTGATCTTTAGCTCTGCTGTCCCACAGATGTAGGAAACATGGGTACTTGTATACCCGCTCTGCTGTCCTAGAAGGAAAGTCACCATTTTCAAATCCACAGAGACGACCCATCGGTGATTGTGATACGCTATCTTCTATAGGACTGTGGCTATTGTCGCCTGATCTTCCCACATACTAACTGAGTGACCAACAGGAATTGACCTGAATCTGTTTCCGTAATGCAGAAGTACACATTTTAGGCTTCATTTGGAGCTATCTAAGAACAGCCACCATTAGCTTGGTGTGTATTCGCTCACATTCAGTTTCATCAGTAACCCTCGGCAATGGTTGCAGAAAACAAAATCATTTTCTTTTGTGAAGAATGGCAGTAACTCTTCCTTTCTGTTGAGGTATGCTGTTATTTTAGTTCCCGCTAACGGTTAAACTTTTTTCTGCCAGCTGGGAAGCTGAAAACTCAGATGCTTTCTTTGGAAGATTTAGGTCTCTTATAAGTTTATTCAGTTCTCTTTGATTGAAACCTGATGCAGCTTATGAAGGCCCGTTGAAAACACTGTCATGTTGCTCAGCAGAGCCGGTTTTTATGTGTCTTCGGAGAGCTCTGGAAGGCTGCTACATGTTGGGACAGGTATATCTTCTGAATGTGCTGCAGGGCATTTAGTGTAGGCTGAATCCAAATATTTTCCCATTGATGTCCTTTATGTTGACCACACAAGAGTAACAGTCATCGCTATGGTTGCTCTGCTCGCGCCATGCCATTGCTATACCAAATTTCATGCACTTCCTTTTCCTGTTCCACCATTGTTGCAGCTCCTCTGTACATGTTTTGCACACAATATGTGGTGCCCACGACTCATTTTGGTCCCCCAGTTTCACTGTGGAGTAAGCTAAATAAGCTCTTTTCACAAAGTCCGTTACAGCTAGTCTCTACTGAGGGAATGTGTATTCCGCGCCAATGAAAACAGAAAACATCAGGAAGATGAACACATTTTCTCCTTGATGTAACCATATCTATGCTTGTAATGGAAACAAAACACATATGAACATCAGCAAAATCAAGGATATAATGTACACGAATAGAGATGAGCGACATGTGTCCGATACCATTGCAAAGCAATTGTTCTATAAAAACAGCGATCGCATGCGCAGATCGCACCAAAAATCGCCCGTCTGACCGAGGCCGTAGAAAGCTAAATCCGCAGAGAAAGGAAAAAAAACGTATGGTTTTCTAAATGTAGTGCTACAAAAAGTAATTTTCTATGAAAAATGCTTTTATCATGCAAAAGTAGTAAAATGTAAAGCAGAAAAAAATCTAAACACCTCGTGTATCAACGTAAATGTAATGACCCTTAAAATGAAATTAAAATGTTACTTATATCCTGCAATGCATGGTATGAAAAAAACAAGAAAGAAACAATGTTATCGTAATTATCCCTCATACAATGTACATAGCAATGTAAATAAGAAATGAAAAGGTTATGGTTTTTGAAATGTGACAATAAAAAAAAACGGAATATTTTGTCTTTATCCCCTTAGTCATGAAGCCTGTTTGCGCCTTACTGACCAAGTCAAACTTTGGAAATCTGACATGTCACTTTACATCACTGACATGTGTCACATAAAATAACTCTGTAAAGGCTTCGCATATCCAAGTAAGGGTGGCTTCACACATGCACAAAACACGCTTCTATCAGAACCAATGCATTCCCGATGGTGTGTGCACATATCTGTGCTTTACAGGCATGTGCCTGCAAAGATAGGACATGCGTGCACCACAGGGAATGCACGCATTGTCTTTAATGGAGCTGCGGCTGCTGCCGGCAACTCCATTGAAGACAATGGTCTGCCGGCACCCCTGAATTGTTTTTCAGGGAAGGGCTTTAAATATAAGCCCTTCCCTGAAAAACAAGGAAAAGTGGTGTAAAAAATAATAAACACCACATACTCACCTTCATTCAGCTGCCGGGGCTCAGGAGCGTCCTCTGAGCTCTGTCCCCGGCTCTCCAATGCAGTTCTTTCAGCAGGCTGGTGCTCAGAAGGTACTCAGCTAATCAGAAGCAGCTGTCTGTGATTGGCTGAGCACCTCAGACAATCACAGGCAGCTCACTGAATGACTGACAGGCGAGAACTGCCTGTGATTGGCTGAGCACCTCAGCCAATCTGAAGCAGCTCTTTCAGCAGGCGGGGATTTTAAATCCCTGGCTGCTGAAAGAACTGCATTGGAGAGTCGGGGACAGTGCTGAAAGGACACGGCTTAGCCCCGGCAGCTGAAGGAAGGTGACTATGGGGTGTTTATTATTTTTTACACCTCTTTTCCTTGTTTTTCAGGGAAGGGCTTATATTTAAAGCCCTTTCGTGAAAAACAATTGCAGGATGCCGACAGCTGGTTTATTCCCCCAGGGATGAAGAATTCCTTTGCTGCATCTGTCACAGATGTGGCAGGTGCAGCAGGGAATTCTTTTTCCTTGCAGGGATGAAGGAAACATCTGCAGCCATGGCTCCATTGAAGGCAATGCACGGACCTGCATTCATGAGTGTTTTTGCACGTACATGGGTGCGCACTCACGTACACACCTATGTATGCACAAAAACATGCTCAAGTGAAGCCACCCTTATTTTGACATATTGTACTTCATTTAGGTGGTAAAAATAGACCAATAGAATTTGTGTAACATAGTATGTTAAACTGACAATGTCCATCTAGTTCAGCCAGTTTCAACCCCTTCCTTGTTGGTCCAGAGGAAGACAATTCCTTCCTGACTACATAATGGCAGCCAGAGTAATCCCTGGACCAACATTTGAGATAAACAACCCCGCTGGTCACCTAATGTCTATATCCGGTAATATCATAGCTTTCTAGAAAAAAATCAAGTCCTCTCTTAAACTCCTCTATGGATTTTGCCATCACCACATCCTCAGGCACAGAGTTCCACAGTCTCACTGCTCTTACAGTAAAGAACCCCCTTCTGTGTTGGTGATGAACCCTGCTTTCTTCTAGACATAGAGGATTCCCTCTTGTGACCATCGCAGTCCTGGGTATAAACAGATCATGGGAGAGATCCTTGTATTGTCCCCTCATGTACTTATACATAGTTATTTGATCACCCCTTAACCGTATTTTTCCAGAGTAAATATTCCCAATTTTGATAGTCTCTCTGGTATTCCAGTCCTCCCATTCTGTGTATTAACTTAGTCGCCCTTCTTTGAACCCCCTCAAGTCCCAAACTGTACACAGTATTCAATGTTTGGCCTGACAAGTGCCTTATATAGTGGAAGAATAATGTTCTTATTCTTCGCCCCTATGCCTCTATTAATGCACCCCAAGACTTTATTTGCTTTTGCAGCAACTGATTGGCATTGATTGCTCCAGTTAAGTCTACAGTCCACTAGTACCCCAAGGTCTTTTTCCATATCCCTTTTCCCTAGCAGTACCCCATTTAGTGTATATTTGTGACATCCGTTTCTCCTGCCCATGCGCATAACCTTACATTTATCAATATTAAACTTAATTTGACATTTTTCTACCCAAGCCCCCAGCTTATCAAGGTCCGTTTGCAGCCCGTGGGGATGAAGGAATCCTCTGCCACAGCTGTCACAGCTGTGGCAGAAGTCCGCGGCATTCTATTCCATTGCTTTCAATGGGATCGGCACTGCTGCGTATGGGCTGTGGGTATATTCACGACTATGGAGCACAATGGTCTCTATGTTGCAGATATCCGTGGTAAAATAGAACATGCTGAATTCTATTTTCTGCGAGTGGATTACGTTATTCCGACCTGCTTATGTGAACGGAATTGTTTAATCCAAAGCATTTGATTGATCTGTGTATATTTGGGTATCAAATGTGTGTGGAATTCACAATTCCTATTTGCTCAAGGAGGCCCCCGCTCACTGCTCCAGGCTCTCGGCTACCTTTAGTAACTGGGAGCAAGAGATTTTTAATTTCCTGGACTCTCCTCAGCTTCTGCGTTTGCATACGCCATTTTACTGGCAGGTGCATGCACAAAAGGCGGGGAGGGTCCGTGAAAGATGATTGCATTGGGGGACAAATTTATAAGCCTCTGGTATGAAGTTTCATCTGTGAGGGGAGGTAAAACTTTAACTATTTTTTACTTTTATGTGATTACCTTAACCCATTGGATAACGGCGATCACGTGATCGGGGACCGATGACCGCGGCCCCTGGGCACTGCTCCAGGCTTTTGGTTACCTTTGGTAGCCAGGAGTAAGGAGATTTAAAATTTTCAGGGCCCTCCCCAGCTTCTGCGCTTGCGTTCACTATTTTGCCAACAAACATGTGCAGAAGCCAGGAAAAGGCCCGTGGATAAAGATGCCGGCAGATGACAAATCTGGGGGACTTAGGTAAGTAATTTCTTCTCCTTTCACGGATCCGATCCATGGGGGGAGCTGAAACTTAAATTTTTTTCTAACCTTTACATGGTGGCCATTATAAATTAAATAACAGTGACCATGTGATTAGGGACCCCGTACCGTTGCCCCCTGTGATATCTCCACGCTCTCAGCTACCTTTGGTAGCCATAAGCAAGGAGATTTTACATTTTCCCGGTGGAGCACATGCACAGAAGCCTGCAGCAGGTCCTTGTAGTACCATTTTGTTGCTGGACATTGCGGAGGGCAGACGTGAATAGTTTCATCGGATGCGTGAGAAGAGATGAAACTTTTTTTTTTTTTAACAACTTTCATATGATTGTGATTATCCAATAGATTGCATGACTGGGGGTTGCACACTGTGGCCCTCGATGACAGCTCCAGGCTCCTGTCTACCTCTGGCAGCAGATAGCAGGGAGCTGTCACATTCCCCAACCCTGGAGCTTGAGTTTACAGGGCCAGCTAGTTTTTACAGCCCTGTAGAATAAAGTCCAGACATCACCCAGTTAAAACACATATTGATGGTCACTAAGGGGTTAAAGCCCAAAATGGGTTCCTCCTGAAAAAGTTACATGATAAAATAAAACATGGGTTCATATCATACTTCAGTCCACAGTGAAACTGAATGTTATCACATCATTATGACAATATGACAAAAGGAAGAATGGCAAATCCATTGTGCTGTCTGAGCCAAGATAAGCAGCTTTCATCTATGAACTACTGCTGATTACTCTGAATGGAGGCAGAAAGCATGAAGAGACACCTGGTTGATCCACCTCCATCCACTGAATGACTATCGCCTCTGGGTGACAGCATTAGAGTGCATTGGGACGGCTGTCAGGTGTTTAAGGGGCCAAGAGTTTTCCTTGTAAAAGTACCCTAATAGGACAAGGCTGTGGGAGGTGGAAGAGGAGGAGAGATATCCTGTAGCGATTGAGTTTGAATGAGAATGGAGTGAGCCCAAGTGCAAGAGAAAGCCTTTGTATGTAATCACTTTTCCTGAAAAAGCCAGTGCAGAGGTACTAATCTAGGTTTTCAAGTTGTTCCTACGCGGCCGTCTAAAGTCAGGATCACCGTGTAGAAGTACGCTACTTAAGGTTTCACACCCATGTGTCTCCAGCGCCAAGTGTAAATACTGAAAGCTAATAAACTGCTGCTAGAGTGTCTGTGGAGTGACCACTACCCCCTTCCTCCTCTAGAGTGCTCCCTGTCCAGGAGTGGCACCTAGCAGATAACGTGGACTGCAGGACCGGTTTCATCCTGTGTATCCTCCCTGACCTCTGATATCTTCTTTCTTTTACTTGCACTGTGAAGAATTATACCTGAATTGTTGTGTAATAATTGTTTTGCTGGGATATCTCAAGTAAAGTTCATACCGGGCCCTAACTGTTCCTGGGTACCCGAGGTACTAGAAAAACAGTGTCTGTGTTTATTCTCTGCTGTGTAAGATACCGCTGTGCGCGAATGGTGGCATCACCTGTGGCAACTACCCTGTTTCCTTAAAAATAAGACCTATCCCAAAATTAAGCCCTACCATGATTTTTCAGGGTTTGTCGGGAAGGCACGGCATATAAGCCCTAGCTGCATTACATTTTTTTTTTAAAAGCAATACATTACCTAGCAGGCTTGGTCTGGGTCTTGACCACTGCTCTCTGGAGTTCTAGTATGCTTCCTGCAGTCCTCATCCGCCAACAGAAGATCACTTCCTGGTTACAGGATTAATAAATCCCGCCTCCAGCAAGCAATGGCTCTGATTGGTTCTCGAGCACTGCTCAGCCAATCAATGCAGCACTCAATGAACCAATGTGATGGCTGTGATCGGTTTATCCAGCGCTGCATTGATTGGCTGAGAAGTGCTCGAGAACCAATCACGGCCATCGCATTGTGGAGGTGGAATTTATGAATTGGCCAATCAATGCTCAGGGACGAGGGATGAGGACCAAGCCTCAGGGACGAGGACCAAGCCTGCTAGGTAAGTTTAATAAGACATCCCCAAACAATAAGACCTAGCACCGCTTTTGAGTAAAAAATTAATATGACAGGGTCTTAGTTTTGGGGAAACATGGTACTACCCCGTCATCCTGTTTATTGGCATTCCCTATCCTAAGGGTGTAGCTGTGGCCTGCAACCCTGCTCTGGCCTTGACTATGTATCATCCCTCTGGGAAAAGAGCCTGGTAACTGCCACCGTGACAAGCCAACACTTAACCCTCCCAGCTCTCCCCATGCGTCAAGTGTCTGGGGTATCCCTCTGGGGTGTTGCACTAATTCATACATTTACTGTTACCTTGGGCTGTATATCTGGATTCAGTTCTTCACCAATCAGATTGATCATGTAGTCTGTTTCGGTGTACACACTGCCGGTGGTTTGGGATGGTTTATCAATCCTATTAAACCCATGATCTCTCTTCAGGTCATCAAGGTCCTGGGGAGAAAAAAGAAAGCTATGACAAGCGATAGATACAGAAATGTACATTGTAGATGGATTGTGTGCAATCACCTATGAACATGACCCAATACTCTATGGAAAAGGGGCAGGTACCAGTTACATTGGGGCTCATGGGTTTTCTCTAAGATTAGAAGGAATGCTGTGAATCGATGTCTGTGCATAAAAATCAACATTTTTGTAGATGTCACTAAATTCTGTCAAGTTATAATTTGTAGAAAAATGTTCCTTTATCTCATCAACTGGTGTCCTTGGCTGAGAGAGTGATTTACTAGTGGACGTATATAGACCACATGGCAAGGGAGTATTACTGAAGCCAAGTATTTCACGGAGACCCTCAATGACAACAACTGGGGTCTAACATTCACGCCCAACATCAGTAAGGTATCAATGACCTTTCTAGACCTAGAATTAGGTCACTTCTCCTAATGGCAATACCATTTCAGAAACACTTTAAAAAGTGGACACAGTCACACATCAGCTGTAGGCACACTGTGTCACTGATTGATTTGGCTTTGGGCTACCACTGAGGGCACCCTAAGGGGTCCCCTGCTTTTCACCTCCCTGTATTGGGTGGTTTTTCACCATATTCTGCATTATACAATGATTACTCCAGTTTTACCTTCAGGTGGGGTATGTCAGGATGAAGCAGGTAGAGGTGAATTCTGTACTCCATATGATCCTCCTTCTCTGGACAGACTACCCGGAAGTATAAAATAACCTTCCCATTAATTGATGTATCTTGTTCCCCAGTAGCAGTAACACAGGAAAAATTGGGATGTTTCAGTACAACAGAAGGTTTAGTACTAGTTGGGGTTTTTAAAAGATCTGAAAACTGTTTTAAGTCAAATGTAACCATTGATTGGTCTTTTAAACCTGTAAGAAAGAAATGAAGTAAAATATTGTATGAGTATTCAGCTAGATGCTCATTAATAGCTTCATCTTTCAGATATAGCCAGAAATCTTCCTAGTCCCCTGGGCTGCAGCCTGTGTGCTCCTTGTTGTGTGCTGTCTGTTCACAAACTTCATCTTGCAAGGAGCATTTCTTCATTGTAAGGCAGAGCAGGAGAAGATGCACACCGGATCTGCTCACCGTGTATAAAGCAAGAGGCGTTCAGATCAGGTGATTACAGTAGGTCTGCACTTTAGGCTGGATTACAGCAAAGTAACCTCAGTGTTTCCCAAGATCTCGGGCATCTGTCACAAATAGCGTGGGTAATGACAGGTGACTTAGATCTTTGCACAACCTAGAACTGGCTAACTGCATTGCATTACTTACCCTGAACTGATCCTCAGCTATATTGTTACATATAGCTACATAATGATGGCGGACGTCTTTCTGTGAGCTCCGCTAGAACACTTCACCCGTAGCAACTCAAAGCGACTGCAGAGGGAAGAACTCACCAGCAATAGCTGCTGGAGGGAACGAGGCATCTAGCGACATCACGGAGGTGACAAACCAAGCCGAGTCTCAAGCGCCTGACCAACTTCTTCTCAGCACGTAATGCAGAAGGGGAGCGGGTGATGGGGGATGCAGCAGACAGAGACCTGACTGGTGAGGAGACGTGGGCGGCAGGCAGGGGGGACCCTGCGCCCAGAAGAAGTGGTAAGCGGGCTTCCTCCTGTCCCTCATCTTCCAGCCACACACACCACATCTAGCAAGCAGAGTCTCCACCTTAAGAGCCATCAATAACAGGGCAGAAAATAACAAGGAAAGGTAAAATGGCCCCACTCAGCATAAGGAAGAAGGGGGAGGGGCCTGGCAGTACAGCTCCATCTTCTGCTTCTCAAACTGAACAGGGAGAGGGGAATGCAACCATAGCTTCCCCCAGCAACAGTCCAGAGAAGAGAAGGCAAAGGATAGAGGAAACGACACCCAACATTACTATACATCATAGTAGTGCTGATAAAGATGCTACAGACCCTATACTTAATATAGAGTGCACCAGCCAAACAGCAGCCAATTTTTTTTATAAGGATATGGTGCTGGCACTCAGAGGCTCACTAAAAAACGACTTAACTGAAATTAACAAGCTAATGAGTTAGCTCCGCTATAGCGAATCTTGGTGACAGAGTGGACCATTTAGAAAACAAAAGTAGTGAAATCACGAGTTCACATAACGATCTGATAGATGCCCACTACAAACTAGAAGATGAAGTTGAAGGGCTTAAACAAAAAATGGTGGATTTGGAAGACCGCAATAGGCGCAATAACATCAAATTTAGAGGGATATCTGAAGTAGTGAGACCAGAAGAGCTCAATAAATATGTCCAAGGGCTCAGAAACACCCTCCTCCCAAATTCTAATCCACGGGAGCGTATCCTAGACAGAATACACAGACTTCCTAAGTCAAGGAACATCCAAGATAACGCTCCTGGAGACGTAATCGAGTGCATTTTTAGCAAATTAAAGACAAGCTGATGAAAATTTCGAGAAACCTGGAGAAATTACCCTAACCATTTAATAACATCAAACTACACTCAGATTTTTCGCAACTCACAATGTTAGCTCAGAAAAGATTCTCAATGTTCACAGCAGTCCTTAGGGAACATAAAATTCTCTACAGGTAGGGCTTCCCTACCAAGCTCATCATTAATAAAGACAGTAACACCAACATCATTACCACAAAGGAAAAGGCTTATTCTTTCTGAGAAAATGGAGACTTCCTGTCCCATAGGAAGCTGCTCCTTCCCATGTCAATAAGGATTGGTCCCAGAAACAAGGTCACAGAACCAATAAGCAACTCTCTCCCAGTTGCTAGGTGTACCGGCATCTACACCTCCTTATTAACCTTTTGTCTGCAGAACAAAGGAAAAAAGGGTGACATCCAACACTGGTTGAACTTTAAACACCCCAATTTATGGCCTTTTCTACGCAGGCTTTGGTTGATCTCAAGCTCCGGATAGGCCCGTTTTTGCTAAACTACCACAAGATGGCTACTCAAAAAATGAGAACCATTAGTTTTGTTTCGACACGTTTTGTTTTATCCCTTCCCCTCCAAAATTGGATCCATTCTCAAGACACTCTCTTTCAGACTTTGCTATATCATCAAAGCACCCAAAACCAACCCAAGCGTACTCTCAGGAAGAAACACTTGATATATAAAGCTCCCTTCTCAAAAACCAAATGGAGTTGAATTTGTTATCTCTAAACTCCAGAGGTCTTAACACACCTTTCAAAAGATCGGCCCTATGGAGAGAGGCCAATGATTCTTAGATGGACATTGTCTGTGTACAAGAGACTAACTTCGCCTGAGACAAGAAACCCCAACATATCCGATTCCAGATTCCCCAAGATATTCCTAGCTAATGCCATCAATAAGAAGGCGGGAGTAATGGTGGCCATAAGAGATTCAGTGGACTTTCAACTAATTGAGGAGATAATAGACGCTGAAGGAAGATATCTTATATTGATTTGTAAAATTAAAGAACTCCTCATGACGCTAGTCAATGCATATTTTTCAAATTCAAAGCAAATCAGATATTTGAGAGTGATGAGAATAATTAAAAAAGCCCAGCAGGGCAGCCTCCTGATGTGCGGGGATTTCAACGTAATAGCAGATGATACTTTGGATTCCAGCTTTCTATGCAGAGGAAGAAACCCAACTCTATCTTCCTGGATCCATGGAGCAAACCTATTTGATTTCTTTAGATGTTTAAATGTAGATTCCAGAGAATATACCTTCTACTCATTTCGCCACAAATCGCTCTCTAGAATCGACATGTTTTTGGTGAATTTCCCAATTCTTAAGAGAGTCCAAGAAGCAAAAATTGGAATGACGTCATGGTCAGACTATGCTCCAATTACTCTTAAACTGAAGTTGAGCCCCCAAACTCCATCATTTGAAAACTGGAGAAATAACATTTTCTTAATGAAGGAGCCAAACTATCAAAAGAAAGTTAAATAAGCAATAGAGGAGTATTTCAAACTTAACGACTCCCCAGAAACGTGTCGATTTACCCTATGGAAGGCACATAAATCTGTAATCAGGGGGTTGATGATTCAGCAGGGATTCATTTACTCAAGAATACCCTATTACGTCTAGTGGATATAGAAAAAGAGTTACAAAATAAACCATCTACTACCTTACACAACACATTTGTAGAAATAAGAACTAAAGCTCAAAATATCCTCATAGAAAAACATGAGAAAAACTTAAAAAGCCTAAAATTCTCCTTTTATACAGGATACAATAAATTCACCTGCACAATGGCCAATAGGGTAAAACAAAAAAGAAACAAATCAAAGATCCCAGTTATAATCGACCTAATCTCATGTAGAAAAACCTCTAATCCACTAGAGATTGCCAAAATTTTTCAGAATTTCTACGAATCATTGTATAACCTCAATAAAGATCCCTCCCTTTCGCAACCCACTGAAGAAAAGATAGATCATTTTCCATCATCAATCCAACTACCAAAATTAAACAAAACCCAATTAAATAAACAAATCTCTCAGATCTCCATACAGGAAACTCTGAAAAATTATTAATAATTCCAAAAAAGATAAAGCTCCAGGTCCAGACAGATTTACTAACAAGGATTACAAATTCTTAAAAACTCCACTGGCTTTTCAGTTGACAGACGTATTCAACCAAGTCATATCAGGAGGCTATCAGGAGCAAACATAGTTGCAATACCCAAGCCAGGTAAAAATACATCTTCCCCTGCCAACTTTAGACCAATATCCTTACTTAATAAGGACACTAAATTCTACGCAAAGATTTTAGCTTTATAACTATTGGAGGTAACCCCCGATCTTATACACAGCAACCAGGCGGGCTTTGTCAGGGGGAGGCAAACATCTGATGCGACTAGAAGACTACTGGATATACTTAAAGAAATGGAGGTCTCTTGAAGGCCTTGTCTGCTCCTAACCTTGGACGCGGAGATGGCATTCAACAGAATCCATTGGGGATACGCCTTTTCAATGTTGAGGAGGATTGGGTTCTGTGCAGCAATTTTTGGAGCAATTCAAGCGTTGTATCGATCCCCTACTGCAAAAAATTGAATTAATGGAGCTGTCTCCAGTCCATTTGAAATTACAAATCGGACCAGACAAGGTTGCACACTGTCTCCCACCTTATTTGTCCTCATCAATAAACCTCTGGCAGAGGCAATCCGTATGGAGCCAGGCATCGGGGGGGGGGGGGGGTCTCTCTCTTCTAGACAGCACACAAAATTAGTCTTTTTGTGGACGAATCTCTTAGAGCTGCATCTGATCTCTCATTCAACTTTGGTGAGATTTCATATTATAAAATTAACCCAACAAAATCTAAAATCTTGACAATTAACATCTCAGCCAGGCTCCAGTCCCAAATCAAAAAAGAATTTCCATACGGGGGCAACCGATAGGAACTCAGTATCTAGAAATACCAATCACATAGTCTTCATAACACACAATGAAACTTAACATAGACTCTTTGATAGATGAGATAGTGGAATGTCTAGAAGCCTATAACAGAGTTGAATTCTCCTGGCTGGGGAGAATTGCCATTTATAAAATGATGGTCCTCCCCAAAATATTATATAGATTTCGTACTATTCCAACTCTTTTCCCTACCAGAACAATTATATGGGGCCATAAAAAACCAAGAGTGGTCGCATTCATAATGTACAGCCCTAGACGATTTGGAGGCATGGGAGTCCCTAACATAGAAGCCTATTATAAAGCTAATATTATCAAACAAATAAGAGCATGGTGCGTCCCTCAACTGGGGATTAGTAGGCCAAATATCGAGCAAAGCGCTTTAGGCAAAAAATCATTATGTTATTTATTGTTAGCGGCTAGTTTAGACCCTAAGGTGGTGCCCCCAGAGAGCCCCACGATAGTCTCAGAAATCACTATATGGAGACTCCTACTACAAATATCTAAGGACCACTATCCTAGAAAATTTGTCTCCTTCCTCATAGAAATCTTAGTGTTTTGGTCCACAAACACACACACAATTGGAAAGTTAAATGTATTAATTTACTCACTCTCGGATTTAGCAACAGGGGAAGAGTTGAAATCTTTCAAACGCCTTAGTTTAGAATTTGACCTCTCGGATAGAGATCTCTTCTTACATTTACAAATATCCAGTATCTGGGCTTCCCTCCCAACTTTGAAACTCTTGTTACCAACATATCTATACAAATTTCTATTTAATCGCCCCCCTTATAAACTGGAACTCAAGACTATATATGAGATTTTTTGTGGAGAGAGCAATACTGATTACAGATTACATAAAAAAGCCCACCTTTTAAATTGGGAGAGAGAACTGGGGCGTTCCTCTTTAACCGAACAGTGGAATGTAGCACATAGATGGGCTATCAAAGCTTCCTCTTGCACTTCTCTGATGGAAGTTCACAGTAAAGTCATTACTAGATGGTACAGATCCCCAGTTCAGCTCTCTGACTTCTTTCCAGACTACTCTGATAAATGCTGGAGGGAGTGCGGAGGGGCACATTAATGCATATCTTTTGGAGCTGCCCAATTATACAACCAGTATGGCAGGAGTTCTTTCTCTTCCCTGGAAAAATAATTGGGCTCAGAATCCCCTCCTGTTCCAGAATTAGCGATTTTCCTGATAGGAATCAAAGATATCCCAACCAGTTTTAGAAAGTGGGTTTCTCGTGGACTCCTCTCCATTAAACTATTAATGGCAAGAAATTGAGGACGAACCGCATCCCCACATTGTCGGATATAACTCATCTACTCTCGGAACACTGCATATATGAAAAAATATTTGCATATAGAAACGATAAACTGGAACAATTCGTGGAGACCTGTGGGCCCTGGCTGAATCATTCCCAACTGGAAAATCTTAATCTTTAAGCTTGATATGAGATAAACATTCAGGTTAAAGTATATCTATCCCCATCTCTTACTCTTGGGAGTATTTACCTTTAACTTTAAATTTCCAATATGCATGAGTACATTGAATTGGATCCCTCAATCCTTCTCCTAATTCCTTTATCCCAGCTACCCTCCTCCCTGCTTCCCGTTATCCCCCCCCCTGTCATATCCCTTCCTCCCTTTCCTCCCTCACCTCCCCTCTCCATTCCCTTCTTATCTATCTTCCAATGCTTGTTTAGTTTAAGCCAAGAAATATTCCTCAAGAATTTCTTCAATGTGATTTCAAGGCTTAATGTCTTAAATTATGTAAATTTCTAGCATGTCATTCTCTCTCAATCTGATTATTATCCTGTAATGCACACCTTTTCCATAACATGTCAAAATGCTAATTCTAAAAATAATGATTGAACAATAAAAAATACTGGGCAGAGGTCGCGACTGAAATCGGAAGTATACTAATGAAAAACATACAGCTCGCTCCTGACCTGGTCATCCTTGGCAGACCCAATGCTTCCGTGAACCCCATGAAAGATAGGTTAGCGATATATTTGATTGCAACAAACATGTTGATCCTCCTTCTCTGGAGTAACCCCCCCCCCCCCCCCCACCACCACCACCACCACCACCACCTGCGTGCCTTTATGGAGGGAGAAGGTAAACCAAATTTTTGTCTTTGAAGAATTACTAAGTTGGACAAACCAATCACATCCCTCATTTCTCAAATTATGGATTCCTTGGAAACAAGGATGTTCGCTATGGAACGTGGCTGTTTAAACTGCACGATGAGCGATGATCTTCATCGCTCATCTTTTATGCAGCATAAAAGATGAGCGATGAAGCTCATCACTAGAGATGAGCGAGCACCAAAATGCTCGGGTGCTCGTTACTCGAGACGAACTTTTCGCGATGCTCGAGGGTTCGTTTCGAGTAACGAACCCCATTGAAGTCAATGGGCGACCCGAGCATTTTTGTATATCGCCGATGCTCGCTAAGGTTTTCGTTTGTGAAAATCTAGGCAATTCAAGAAAGTGATGGGAACGACACAGCAACAGATAGGGCAGGCGAGGGGCTGCATGTTGGGCTGCATCTCAAGTTCCCAGGTCCCATTATTAAGCCACAATAGCGGCAAGAGTGCCCCCCCCCCCCCCCCCTCCCAACAACTTTTACTTCTGAAAAGCCCTCATTAGCAATGCATACCTTAGCTAAGCACCACACTACCTCCAACAAAGCACAATCACTGCCTGCATGACACTCCGCTGCCACTTCTCCTGGGTTACATGCTGCCCAACCCCCCCCCCCCACGACCCAGTGTCCACAGCGCACACCAAACTGTCCCTGCCCAGCCTTCAGCTGCCCTCATGCCACACCACCCTCATGTCTATTTATAAGTGCGTCTGCCAGAGGAACTGCAGGCACACACTGCAGAGGGTTGGCACGGCTAGGCAGCGACCCTCTTTAAAAGGGGCGGGGCGATAGTCCACAATGCTGTACATAAGCAATGAGAAATCCAATCCTGTGCCACCTCCATCTGGAGCTGCACACGTGGGCATAGCAATGGGGAACCTATGTGCCACACACTATTCATTCTGTCAAGGTGTCTGCATGCCCCAGTCAGACCGCGTTTTTTTTATAAATAGTCACAGGCAGGTACAACTCCGCAATGGGAATTCCGTGTGCACCCACAGCATGGATGGCTCCCTGGAACCCACCGGCTGTACATAAATGTATCCCATTGCAGTGCCCTGGACAGCAGAGCTAACGTGAGATTAAATGCAGGTGGGCTTCGGCCCACACTGCATGCCCCAACCTGACCAGGGTTTATAATTCATAGACACAGGCAGGTACAACTCCCTATTGTGAAGTCCCTGTGGACCGACAGCATGGGTGGGTGCCAGGAAGCCACCGGCGGTACATAAATATATCCCATTGCATTGCACATCACAGCTGAGGTAATGTCATGTTTAATGCAGGTGGGCTTCGGCCCACACTGCATTCCCCAGTCAGACTGGGGTTCTTTAGAAGTGGACACATGCAGTTACAACTCCCTGTGGACCCACAGCATGGGTGGCTCCCTGGAACCCACCGGAGGTACATAAATATATCCCATTGCAGTGCCCAACACAGCTGAGGTAATGTCATGTTTAATGCAGGTGGGCTAAAAATTCATTTGATTACACTGTAGGCGAGGGCCCCCAAAAATTGGTGTACCAACAGTACTAATGTACCTGAGAAAAATTGCCCGTGCCCAACCAAGAGGGCAGGTGAAACCCATTAATCGCTTTGGTTAATGTGGCTTAATTGGTAACTAGGCCTGGAGGCAGCCCAGTTAAAATAAAAATTGGTTGAGGTGAAAGTTTCAACGCTTTAATGAGCATTGAAACGTATAAAAATTGTTTAGAAAAATTATATGACTGAGCCTTGTGGGCCTAAGAAAAATTGCCCGTTCGGCGTGATTATGTGAGGTTTCAGGAGGAGGAGCAGGAGGAGGAGGATGAATATTATACACAGATTGAGGAAGCAAAAATGTCCCTGTTTTTGATGGTGATAGAGAACGATGCTTCCATCCGCGGGTGCAGCCTACGTATTGCTTAGGTATCGCTGCTGTCCGCTGGTGGAGAAGAGAAGTCTGGGGAAATCCAGGCTTTGTTCATCTTGATGAGTGTAAGCCTGTCGGCACTGTCGGTTGACAGGCGGGTACGCTTATCCGTGATGATTCCCCCAGCCGCACTAAACACCCTCTCTGACAAGACGCTAGCCGCAGGACAAGCAAGCACCTCCAGGGCATACAGCGCGAGTTCAGGCCACGTGTCCAGCTTCGACACCCAGTAGTTGTAGGGGGCAGAGGCGTCACCGAGGACGGTCGTGCGATCGGCTACGTACTCCCTCACCATCCTTTTACAGTGCTCCCGCCAACTCAGCCTTGACTGGGGAGTGGTGACACAGTCTTGCTGGGGAGCCATAAAGCTGTCCAGGGCCTTAAAGAGTGTTCCCCTGCCTGTGCTGTACATGCTGCTCGATCTACGCACCTCCCCTGCTACCTGGCCCTCGGAACTGCGCATTCGGCCACTAGCGCTGTCGGATGGGAATTTTACCATCAGTTTGTCCGCCAGGGTCCTGTGGTATAGCATCACTCTCGAACCCCTTTTCTCTTCGGGTATGAGAGTGGAAAGGTTCTCCTTATACCGTGGGTTGAGTAGTGTGTACACCCAGTAATCCGTAGTGGCCAGAATGCGTGTAACGCGAGGGTTACGAGAAAGGCATCCTAACATGAAGTCAGCCATGTGTGCCAGGGTACCTGTACGCAACACATGGCTGTCCTCACTAGGAAGATCACTTTCAGGATCCTCCTCCTCCTCCTCCTCCTCAGGCCATACACGCTGAAAGGATGACAGGCAAGCAGCATGTCTACCCTCAGCAGTGGTCCAAGCTGTCTCTTCCCCCTCCTCCTCATGCTCCTCCTCCTCCTCACCGCGCTGAGATATAGACAGGAGGGTGCTCTGACTATCCAGCGACATACTTTCTTCCCCCGGCTCTGTTTCCGAGCGCAAAGCGTCTGCCTTTATGCTTTGCAGGGAACTTCTCAAGAGGCATAGCAGAGGAATGGTGACGCTAATGATTGCAGCATCGCTGCTCACCACCTGGGTAGACTCCTCAAACTTTCCAAAGACCTGGCAGATGTCTGCCAACCAGGCCCACTCTTCTGAAAATTATTGGTATTCCACTCTAGCTCTACGCTGCTCATAGAGCCTGGCTTACATGTGGAGCGTAGAGTTCCACCGTGTGGGCATGTAGCACAGCAGTCGGTGCACTGGCAGATTAAACCGATGTTGCAGGGTGGCAGCGTCCGTGTGGGACTTGCGGAAATGTGCGCAGAGCCGGCGCACCTTTCCGAGCAGGTCTGTCAAGCGTGGGTAGCTTTTCAGAAAGTGCTGAACCACCAAATTAAAGACGTGGGCCAGGCATGGCACGTGCGTGAGGCTGCCGAGCTGCAGAGCCGCCACCAGGCTACGGCCGTTGTCACACACGACCATGCCCGGTTGGAGGCTCAGTGGCGCAAGCCAGCGGTCGGTCTGCTCTGTCAGACCCTGCAGCAGTTTGTGGGCCGTGTGCCTCTTATCTCCTAAGCTGAGTAGTTTCAGCACGGCCTGCTGACGCTTGCCCACCGCTGTGATGCCACGCCGCGCGTCACCGACTGCTGGCGACATGCTGCTGCTGCTGACACATCTTGATTGCGAGACAGAGGTTGTGTTGGAGGAGGAGGAGGAGGGTGGTTTAGTGGAGGAAGCATACACCGCCGCAGATACAACCACCGAGCTGTGGCCCGCAATTCTGGGGGTGGGTAGAACGTGAGCGGTCCCAGGCTCTGACTCGGTCCCAGCCTCCACTAAATTCACCCAATGTGCCGTCAGGGAGATATAGTGGCCCTGCTCGCCTGTGCTTGTCCACGTGTCCGTTGTTAAGTGGACCTAGGCAGTAACCGCGTTGGTGAGGGCGCGTACAATGTTGCGGGAGACCTGGTCGTGCAGGGCTGGGACGGCACATCGGGAAAAGTAGTGGCGACTGGGAACTGAGTAGCGCGGGGCCGCCGCCGCCATCATATTTTTGAAAGACTCCGTTTCCACAACCCTATACGGCAGCATCTCCAGGCTGATAAATTTGGCAATGTGAACGTTTAACGCTTGAGCGTACGGGTGCGTGGCGGCGTACTTGCGCTTGCGCTCCAACACTTGCGCTAGCGACGGCTGGACGGTGCGCTGACAGACATTGGTGGATGGGGCCGAGGACAGCGGAGGTGAGGGTGTGGGTGCAGGCCAGGAGATGGTAGTGCCTGTGCCCTGAGAGGGGGGTTGGATCTCAGTGGCAGGTTGGGGCACAGGGGGAGAGGCAGCGGTGCAAACCGGAGGCGGTGAACGGCCTTCGTCCCACCTTGTGGGGTGCTTGGCCAGCATATGTCTGCGCATGCTGGTGGTGGTGAGGCTGGTGGTGGTGGCTCCCCGGCTGATCTTGGCGCGACAAAGGTTGCACACCACTGTTCGTCAGTCGTCTGCACTCTCAGTGAAAAACTGCCAGACCTTAGAGCACCTTGGCCTCTGCAGGGTGGCATGGCGTGAGGGGGCGCTTTGGGAAACACTTGGTGGATTATTCGGTCTGGCCCTGCCTCTACCCCTGGACACCGCACTGCCTCTTGCAACCTGCCCTGCAGCTGCCCTTGCCTCCCCCTCTGAAGACCTGTCCTCAGTAGGCGTAGCAAACCAGGTGGGGTCAGTCACCTCATTGTCCTGCTGCTCTTCCTCCGAATCCTCTGTGCGCTGCTCCCTTGGACTTACTGCCCTTACTACTACCTCACTGCAAGACAACTGTGTCTCATCGTCATCGTCCTCCTCACCCACAGAAAGTTCTTGAGACAGTTGGCGGAAGTCCCCAGCCTCTTCCCCCGGACCCCGGGAACTTTCGAATGGTTGGGCATCAGTGACGATAAACTCCTCTGGTGGGAGAGGAACCACTGCTGCCCAATCTAAGCAGGGGCCCGAGAACAGTTCCTGGGAGTGTTCCCGCTCCTGAGCAGGTGTCATTGTAGTGGAGTGAGGAGGCTGGGAGGAAGGAGGAGCAGCAGGCAGAGGATTCGGATTTGCAGCAGTGGACGGCGCAGAACTGTGGCTGGACGATAGGTTGCTCGAAGCACTTTCTGCCATCCAGGACAGGACCTGCTCACACTGCTCATTTTCTAATAAAGGTCTCCCGCGTGGACCCATTAATTGGGCGATGAATGTGGGGACGCCAGAAACGTGCCTCTCTCCTAATCGCGCAGCAGTCGGCTGCGACACACCTGGATCAGGAGCTCGGCCTGTGCCCACACCCTCACTTGGGCCTACGCGTCCTCGGCCACGTCCACGTCCTCTAGGCTTACCGCTACCCCTCAGCATGCTGTATTACCAGTGATTTGATTTCCCAGGTAGGAAATAAATTGGCACAAGCCTGCAGGCCAAATATAATGTTTTCGCTTTTTTGCAAAGGGAACGACCCACTGCGTATATTCAATGAACAATAACTTTTAGAACTGTAGTGTGGCCCTGAAAAAGTGACACACAACTTTAGTGTAGCAGAGTTATTAACTCTAGCAGAGCAGGTATTTGCCAGTCAGGAAAGACAATGGCGCAAGCCTGCAGTAAACCGTAGCTGGTTGCGTCTGATTTTTGTACGTTGTCCACGCAGCACACACGTACACGGAGACCTTAGGACTGACACAGGCAGGCCAAATATAATAATTTATTTTCCTTTTTTGCAAAGGGAAGGACCCACTGCGTATATTCAATGAACAATAACTTTTAGAACTGTAGTGTGGCCCTGAAAAAGTGACACACAACTTTAGTGTAGCAGAGTTATTAACTCTAGCAGAGCAGGTATTTGCCAGTCAGGAAAGACAATGGCGCAAGCCTGCTGTAAACCGTAGCTGGTTGCGTCTGATTTTTGTACGTTGTCCACGCAGCACACACGTACACGGAGACCTTAGGACTGACACAGGCTGGCCAAATATAATAATTTCTTTTCCTTTTTTGCAAAGGGAAAGACCCACTGCGTATATTCAATGAACAATAACTGTGTTGCGGCCCTGCCTACACAATTCTGTCCCTGTAGTATCAATGGAGGGTGCAATTCTCTGCACAGACGATTTTTAGAAAAAAAAATATATGCAACACTGCTAACAGCAGCCAGCACAGTACTGCACACGCTTAAATTTGGCCCTAGAAAGGACCGTTGAGGTTCTTGAAGGCTACACTCACTCCTAACACTCTCCCTGCCTATGCACCACTTCTGTCCCTAATGCCGGGTGCAATGCTCTGCACTGCAGATTTTGAGAAGAAAAAAAAAAAAACCCTGCTAGCAGCAGCCTGCACACAGGTAGATGTGGCCCTAAGAAGGACCTTTGGGGTTCTTGAAGCCTACACTGACTCCTAACGCTCTCCCTACAGCAGCACCAGCACGATAGTACTTTCCCTCAGCTAAGTCACAAGGCATGTGTGGCGAGCCGCGGGAGGGGCCGACTTTTATACTTGGGTGACATCTGATCGCCCCAGCCACTCACAGCAGGGGGGTGGTATAGGGCTTGAACGTCACAGGGGGAAGTTGTAATGCCTTCCCTGTCTTTCAATTGGCCAGAAAAGCGCGCTAACGTCTCAGAGAGGAAACTGAAAGTAACCAGAACACCGCGTGGTATTCGTTTCGAGTAACGAGCATCCTGAACACCCTAATATTCGCACGAATATCAAGCTCGGACGAGTACGTTCGCTCATCTCTATTCACTAACTTCTGTCAAGTTATAATTTGTAGAAAAATGCTCCTTTATCTCATCAATTAGTGTCCTTGCTTACAGGGTTATTCATTAGTGGAGGTATATAGATGATGACCTGGCAAGGGAGTATTACTGAAACCAAGAATTTCACCGAGGTCCTCAAGCGAGATCCTTCGCCATATTGAAGGCAGCAAGAAGTCACAGAGATCTTAGATATGCGGATGCCCCTCTTCAAATCTTTCAAGGCCTGGCCCTGTCTACCCTAACCAAACGTCGCCTCTTCCACCCTCTGTTGGATGCTCTGAGGGATAGGGACATATAGAATGCTTGGCTTTTCCCCCTTGGCCTGGGAATCACTGACGAGGGGTGTAGAATCATTCGCTCACCAGAGGATCTGCGGAACTTCTTGGCCCACCTGGACCTGGACCCAATTGACCTCCCTGTTGGCTTTCACTTCCAGAGCTCCCTAAATTTCCAAGGCTGATTGCGCTAGAGTTTTGGCAGCAATTAAACAATTCTGAATCGCCAAGAGGCAAGAAGAAAAAGAATAAGGACTCTATACAGGGCTGTGATACCTAAATTTTAGGGCTCTCTCCCCTGTTCATCCTCTAGCTTGCTCCTGGTAGGGACTGTTGTTTTGTTTTAGTCCTTGGAGATGGTGGAGTACGGAAGAGACTTTCACGACCCTGGAAGTTAGGCCTCCAGTTGATCTTCCTTTTATCCCATAGAAAGATGTCTCCGAGCTCTCTCCGGAACTCCAATTCAACTATGCTATCACTGTTATTACTTGTTTTCTCTCGCCTGAGGTTTCTTTTTGTAATTTACTCCTCAGGTTAAAGAGGTCTTCGATCATGCCTGTCAGATCAGGCTGTATGCACAGTTAACTGTTTTCTGCTACTTTGCAGTTCTGTTATCTCGCCCTCTACTTGGAGGTGATTTTGAAGGCTAGGAACTCACCTCCATCTGTTAACGAGATATATAGAATTTACCCTTTATCTGCTTTTTCCTTGTGATTTATCTGTCTTTTTTCCCCCTATGTGTTCCCCCTTTTCCTGCCTACTCCAGTAGAGCAACAGTTATCTGCCTATATCTAACGCTTCTCCTCTCTTCTGTATATTTGACAGTAACTCATATGCTCCCACTGCCTTACCGTTATGGATAAACCTCTTTGTCTAACCTTGTTTACCATGAGGGGCCTCAACTTGCCCTTCAAGAGACACCACATAGCTCTTCTTCTAAAAAGGTATGATACCAAGATTGTTTTTTACAGGAAACACATTTTAACGGGAGTAGAAGCTTATCCCTTCCTGGAAGACAGTTTTTAGAAAAATACTCCTTTATCACATCAATTAGTGTCCTTGCTGAGAGGGTTATTAATTAGTGGAGGTGTATAGATGATGACCTGGCAAGGGAGTATTACTGAAGCCAAGAATTTCACCGAGATTCTCAATGAGAAAAACTGGGGTCTAACATTCACACTTGACATCAGTAAGGTATCAATGATCTTTCTAGACCTAGAATTAGGTCATTTCTCTGAATGGCAATACCATTCCAAAAACACTTCAAAAAGTGGACCCAGTCATGCAGTAGATGTAGGCACACTTGGTCACTGATTGATTTGGCTTTGAGCTACTCCTGAAGGCACTCTAAGGGATCCTCTGCTTTTTACCTTTCTGTATTGGGTGTTTTTCCACCATATTCTGCATTATACGATGATTACTCCAGTTTTACCTTCAAATGGGGTATGTCAGGATGAAGCTAAGAGATTTCAGAAATTCTATTCTCACCTATATAACCTTAAGGATATAATGACACTAGTGTTCAGATTGAGTACAAGGAGTCAGATTGACTCCTTCCTAAAAGAGCTGAACCTTCCCAGTTTAGATGAAAGTGAAGTAGCAATACTCACATCTTCGGTCTCTGCTCCGGAAGTAGAAACCCCCTGACTTCATCCCCTGCAGGTAAATCCCAGGCCCTAATGGCCTCCCATTAATCTACTATAAATCCTTTAAAACTACCCTATACATATTACGTTAGTGCAGAAGGACAACAGGGACCTAGAGATGTGTGGAAGCTATAGACCCATATCTCTATTCAATTTCAATGTTAAGCTGTGGGCCAAACCTCTTGCTAAAAGACTAGAGGAGCATATTCCCATCCTGATAAATTGAGAGCAGGAGGGCTTTGTAAAGGGGGAAAGAGGGTAAGGATAATGGTCTTCGGCTACTGCATGTGGAGAGATATGCTCAAATCCCTTAGCACTAATCGGCGTTTCTAATACGTCTTTATCAAGCCATGTAGTCGAAACGTTGCCATTTTAAGTGACATGGAGCAATAAAGGAACTTGGATTTTACTCTACACCTTTGATGCTCCCGCCATCTTTCTCTATTATGGATTGATCTTGGGGATTGAAGGTCCACGATCCCACTCTTAGGTGGCTTTGCATAATTAGGCCTCACCCCAGTTTGGGATCCATGTTTGACTGCTGCCGGACATCTGCATATGGGATTTGCCTTTGCGGATGACATCACTTTCCTGATAACGGACCCAGAGAGAAGCCTACCTAGACTCATCTGCCTCCTGGAGGAGTTTGGAGGCCTCTCCAACTTTAAAATTAATTTTGTGAAATCTACGGTTATTATTATTTCCATTCCTCTAGCCCGCTGCAGAGTCTTGAGGGCCAACTCCCCCTTTTCTTGGTCTGAAACCGCAGTTGATTTTTTTGGCATTAAGCTTACCAAAAAAGCAAAAGATTTATATGTAGCTAACTTCCTGCCCATTATCGCTTAGATGAAAAACCTCCGCTCATATGACCTACCCTTTATATCATGGTTTGGTAGAAAAAAACGTTGTGAAATCCTATGTTCTTCCTACTATTCTATATAAGATTCGTATGCTCTCCATTCATCTTCCTGTGAGTTTCTTTAAAGCCCTTCACTCGTCTTTTTCTGGTTACGTCTGGAGACAGAAGACACCAAGACTAGCCTACAATATAATGGTCAAAAGGGGTACGAAAGCAGGAATTGATTTGCTTTGCATCCATGACTTTTACCTAGCCTCCCCACTTAGCTACTGGATGGAGCTGGTCCACCCTATTAGGGACCGCTTTATACATCCACTGGCCAAAGAAACTTGTGGATCGACCGTTTTAGAAGATCTCTGGTTCCCCAGGAAAAACACGTGTCAGGACAAGGGGTTTCAACCCCCTACTTAGGGGACCCATTCGAGATAGCTTAAGGGAGGTTCTGGCACCTAGACCGTCCTTGGTCACCCCGCTACATGCACTATAAATAATAAACTTATAAACTTTTGGACTTCTCCCTTGACCCATGTACAGCCAGTCTCTGGGGGAAATTCGCCCATAAAAGTATTGGCGACCTGCAGATGCTGGTCCATAAGCCCCCCTTAGACATATTGCAAACTCTTCTTCCCAGCCGGACCCTCCCCCTGTTACAGTTAGCTCATGTCGCCAGTATGTTTGGGGACTTCTTCAGCTTATATAAATCTACTAGACCCCTGACTCCATTCAAGAAAGCTTTGAGAGATGATAAGCCGGCCACTAGGAAAATGGCGTTTATACGCAAACGTTTCATTTCTCCTCCGATGACATCCAAACCTGCTTTTCTCATCTCCTGGGAGAGGTAGCTGCGTATATCCCTTTCTTTGAGGGATACTAAACTCATCTTCATAACAGCCTTTGGTTTGTCCCCTTGCATCCTGTCACAAGAAAGTCACTACAAACTTTTGGTGAGATGATACAGGACACCTCAGTGGCTTTTTGAATACAAGCTGACCTCTCATAACAGGTGTTGGAGATGTGATACAGGTATAGGCTCCTATTTACATCTTTGTTGGGAATGCCTGGTGGTGACCCCCTTCTGGCGTGACATTGGGAGGGTCTTGAGCAAGTTATCCCCGAACCTAACCATTACTCCTGAAATAATTTTCCTGTGGAAGCCCTCTGCATCCTTGCACCCCCTATAAACATAGGCTGGTGGCCTTTTTGCTCGATGCGGCTAGGGCTCTCATTCTTTTGCTTTGGCATCAGAAGGAGCCCCCTTTCTTAGCTCTATGGAAAGAGAAAGTAGACCTCCTTTCCAACCTAGAAGAGCTGTCTAGTTGGTCTAAGGGTACCCATGACACTTTCTTAAAGATCTGGAGCCCTTGGCATTTATTGAGGGGAGAATTCCACTAAGGTCTGGCTGCCTGTATGTTCAGTGAGGTGAGACTTCAACTTGTTCTGGAAGATGCTTCTACTACCCTTGGATTGGCCTGTGAGGCTAATGCTTTTTGGCTCATTTCTCAACGCCCCCTCCCCCCCCCCCCACCTCCAGCTCCTACCTAGGTAGAGCGCTGTCCCAGTAAATTACCTAATGTGTCTCAGGAGGGAACTCCTCTCCCCTACTTCTCTTCCACCTCCCCCACCCTTTCTCCCTCATTCTTACCCTGTGTCTCCCCTGTTTGGTTCCTTTCTGTTTTATTTACCTGGTTTTTGTTTTAGGACGAGTTCGAGTACCTTTATAATTTCCGTTGAGTTTGCTCAGGGTTTTTTAGGACCAGTCCTTATGTAAACTCTATTATTCCTTGAGCTTAAAGTCTAAGTTTAATGATTTTTTTGTAATGATGTTGAGAAGGGTGAACTTTTTAATTCCTATTTTGTATCTGTTTCCTCTCAGAAAGTAAATGTAACAGGGGGCATGGCCTGAACAGAGAGCAGGATGGACATGTGAAAAAGAGCTCCGTGTGATAACCTCCTATACAGCAAGATTAAAGCGCCAAGAACAGCTGGACATTTGTTTGTAACCTGCCTAAGAACGCAGAGAGACAGATCAAGAAGAAGACACTTAAAGCCCACCCGAGGAAGCTTAATGAGTCCTTCCCAGCACGGGAGATCTCATCCAAGATGGTGTCGGATGATTCACAGGTGCTCGGAGCAGCAGAAGAAGAAAACAGCATTAGTGGCTCTCCGCAGTCCCAACCTGATAGTGTGCCAGGAAAGATAAATAGGAGGGATGAGTCCACAAAGGGTAAAGGGACCCCCATGCCACAACAACCACAAAGAGGGGTGGAGAAGAGAGGTGGAAAGGGGGATGCAGAGGGAATCCCTGACAGTAAGCGGGCGGCCGAGACTTTACTTTCTCTTTCTACAGTGATGGCCGCGGCTCTTGCTGCCAGCTCTGCTCAGCAAGGTTTTGCAGAAATAGTGCCTGACAGTGGACCTGAGGGGGCTGCCAAGATAGCTCCTACTGACAGATCCCCCTCTAAAGCACAATGGAACAGAGGGGGAATCCTGGCAGTAAACGGCCAGCTGAGATGTTACTTTCATTTTCTACAGCACCGGCCGCGGCTCTCCCCACCGCCTCAATAAAGCAATAAAGTCTTGTAAAAATAATATCTGACAGTGCATCTGAAGGGGCTACTAAGGTAGTCCTTACTGGCAACATTTTCCCCAAAGCGCAACTTATTGCAGGGTGGCAGGAGGACTCTGGCACAGCACTATTAAGGGACACTGTGGCTCCAACATCAAAGGAACATACTGTGTAGCTCCTATCTCTAAGTTATCTAGCCACAGGATTGGCTGAGATAGTTCCTCTTGGCAGTACATTCCCCATAACACAATGTACCACAATGAGGCAAGGGGACTACTGTGATATATTAACAGGAGACTCTGTGGCTCAAATATCAAAAGAGCAAATCGAGAAAATGCCCTCTAGAGACCGGCCGGCCACTGAAAATGTTATTAAGAGTATTATACTGGTTATAAATGACTCTATTCACACAGATATGAAGGTCATGTGCTCTACCTTTAATAGATCCGTTCGGGAACTGGGTGAAAGAGTTGACCATGTGAAAATAAAATGTCTGAACTCACAAAACCCCACTACAACTTAATTGATGCCAACTATTCGCTAGAAGATGAGGTTTAGCTGCTGACAGCAAAAATAGCAGATATAGAGGATCGCAGCAGACGCAACAATGTTACATCTCGTAGCATCCCTGAGTCCATCCCTGCATCCGATCTACAGGAATATATAAAACACCTAATCCTAAGGGGTTCTGACATGACAAAAAAAAGTTAACTTACCTTGCCTGGCCAGGACCGATCGTCAGGCATCTCCCCTCATTCGGGCATCTTCTTCTTTAGCTTCTTGAAGCCAAGCTGGAGCCGTCAAAATGACCGCTTTCTGCACTGCTTCGTCCATCAGCTAAATCCGAGGTGAACGGATGGGCGCCATGTCACGAGCAGTGCTTGCTGTCAGCCGTCCGTCCTGGCTGAGCTGAAAGGTCTGCGCGTGCGCAGTGGAGAGGTGGCCTGTCCTGACTTCCGACCTGTCTTCTGCGCCTGCGCGCAATCCCGGAGAGGGGGCGACCCATCCTGGCTCTTTTAAGGAAGAAGAAAGCCCGCTGGGAGATGACAACAACAACAACAGAAGAAAAGGTAACTATTAAGTTTTTATGTTTTAGCAGCCATTAATTGTGGGTTCCCTGTGTCCATTAGGCAGACCAGAGAACAATGGCTGTTAAAGCATAAAAACCTTATTCGTGTCAGAACCCCTTTAATGACAGTGCACATGGGCTCCCTACTAAATTAACAATAAATAAGGACTGTTAAGTACATGTCATTCCTAATCTAGCTACAGAAGAAATCCTTAAAACTAGGTTCAGTCACTCAAGAAAATTCAAAATCGAAATCCTCAAAGCGTAATCATGACTGGAACCGCAAGTAACAAACCCGCTGATCACATTAACCCCTTAGTGACCAAGCCTGTTTGCGCCTTAATGACCAGGCCAAATTTTGCAAATCTGACATGTGTCACTTTAACATGGAAAAACACCAGAAAGGTTTTGCATAGCCAAGCGATTCTGACATTGTTTTTTCGCCACATGTTGTACTTCATTTAGGCGGAAAAAATTGACCAATAGAATTTGTGTTTATTTATTAAAAGCGCCAAAATAGGGAAAATTTTGAAAAAATCGTCATTTTTTCACATTTCCAACTGCAATATCTCAAAAATGTGCAAACATAATATAGAAATTTTTGCTAAGATATATATTTCCATCAGTTTACTTTATTTTGGGTGCACATTGGAAAAACTTTTGTTTTTTTTTAACCATTTAGGAGACATACAAATTTAACATTACTTTTCAGCATTTTGAGGAACACTTTGTTTTCCTACACCAAGCCAAGATTGGAAAGGTTCATAGGAGTCAAAATGATAGATACCCCCACAAGTGACCCCATTTTAAAAACTACACCCCTTAACGTATTCACTGAGGGGTGCCATGAGTATTTTAACCCCACAGTTTTTTTTCAGGAGTCAATGCAATTTAGAAGAGAAAAACTAAAATTTCATATTTTTGCAAATATGTCATTTTAAAGACAGGACTTTTTTCTATAGTACACATGAAAATTAGGATTTGCACCCCAGAATGGATACCCCTGTTTGTCCCGTGCTCAGAAATATACCCATTGTGGTCCTAGTATTACATCTGTATGCACAATGGGGCCCAAAATGAAAGGAGCAATTGGTGACTTTTCGAAAAGAAATTTTGCTTGAAGTAGATTTAGTCCCCATTGCCCACTCGTAGAGCATTTGAGTGACCAAAACGATGGAGAACCCCCACAAATGACACTATTTTGAAAACTAGACCCCTTAACGAATTTATCTAGGGGTACAATGTCTTTTTTGACTTCACGGTTTTTGAATGAATGTAAGCCAAGCAGAAGGAAAAAATTCCGATTTTCATTTTTTTGGTAATTTTGTCATTTTAAAAGCAGTTTTTTTTTGTACAGCACATATATGAATGAAGACTTGCACCCCAAAATGGATACCCCTGTTTGTCCTGTTTTCAGAAATATACCCATTGTGGCCCTAATCTTACGTCTGTATGCACAATGGGGCCCAAAATGAAAAGAGCAACCGGTGACTTTTGGAACAGAAATTTTGCTTGGAGGAGATTTAGGCCCTATTGTATGCTTGTAGAGCCATTGAGTGACCAAAACGATGGAAAACCCCCACAAGTGACCCCATTTTGAAAACTAGACCCCTTAACGAATTTATCTAGGGGTACGATGTCTTTCTTGACTTCACGGTTTTTGAATAAATCTAAGCCAAGCAGAAGGAAAAAATTTCGATTTTCATTTTTTTGGTAATTCTGTCATTTTAAAAGCGATTTTTTTTTTTTTTTGTACAGCACATATATGAATAAAGACTTGCACCCCAAAATGGATACCCCTGTTTGTCCTGTTTTCAGAAATATACCCATTGTGGCCCTGATCTTATGTCTGAATGCACAATGGGGCCAAAAATGAAAAGAGCAACCGGTGACTTTTGGAACAGAAATTTTGCTTGAAGGAGACTTAGGCCCTATTGTACACTTGTAGAGCCCTTGAGTGACCAAACCGATAGAGAACCCCCACAAGTGACCCCATTTTGAAAAGTAGACCCCTTATAGAATTTATCTAGGGGTACAATGTCTTTTTTGACTTCACGGTTTTTGAATGAATGTAAGCCAAGCATAAGGAAAACAATTACGATTTTCATTTTTTGGGTAATTCTGTCATTTTAAAAGCGTTTTCTTTGTACAGCACATATATGAATAAAGACTTGCACCCCAAAATGCATACCCCTGTTTGTCCTGTTTTCAGAAATATACCCATTGTGGCCCTAATCTTATGTCTGAATGCACAATGGGGCCCAAAATGAAAAGAGCAACCGGTGACTTTTCGAACAGAAAATTTGCTTGAATGAGATTTAGGCCCTATTGTACACTTGTAGAGCCCTTGAGTGACCAAAACGATGGAGAACGCCCACAAGTGACCCCATTTTGAAAACTAGACCCCTTAACGAATTTATCTAGGGGTACAATGTCTTTTTTGACTTCATGGTTTTTGTATGAATCTAAGCCAAGCAGAAGAAAAAAATTACGATTTTCATTTTTTTGGTAATTCTGTCATTTTAAAAGCGAATTTTTTTTTGTACAGCACATATATGAATAAAGACCTGCACCCCAAAATGGGTACCCCTGTTTGTCCTTTGCTCAGAAACATACCCATTGTAGCCCCAATTTTCTTAGAGGGCGCATGGCTAGGCCTATAGTGTATGGAGCACCCGTTTGATTTTAGGGCGCAACTGAATAATTTACAGGGCCCATTGCACACTAGTAGAGATAGTAAACTGCCAAAATAATAAAATGCCCCTCACTAGTGACCCAATTTTGACATCAAGACCCCTTAGTTAATTTATCTAGGGGTGTACTGGGCATTCTGACGCTACATTTTTATTTTTTAAAATAATTATAATGTGAGTGAAATATAAATGTGATTTCATTTTTTTCACCAAATTTGACACTTTTAGGACCGTTTTTTTTGTTTCAAGCAGGAAAAACTGGGGAGACGGACTAATAATAAAAGTAAAACTGATTCCCTAAAAAGACCCCCACCCCACCCACACACCCTTTTGGCGTTTTTTATATGTGAAATAAAATTAATAATGTAAAACTGTATGGTAAATTTCAAAGCAGGGGTAATTACAAAGGCCAGGGTGGGATGGGCACGTGGGACAATAAAAACGCGTATCTCTCCTCCTCCCTTGCTTAGTGCAGACGCGACACTTTTTTTGGGGGTATTTTTTGCTCGCAGTCTCGGGGATGGGATTCATAAAATGACGCTCCGTTAGCCTCCGCACCTCCTCCGATTGCAATGCGTCTTGTGGTGCGGTGGTCCCAAATAAAAGATTTTCTACGAGCTCCTCCTGAAATTGGAGGAAGCTCAGCGTGCCCCCGGACGATTTATAAATCACGTGAGCGTTATATGTAGCCATCTGTATAAGGTAGATGGCTACCTTCTTGTACCACGCTCGCGTTTTACGTTTTACAAGGTAGGGCTGTAGCGCCTGGTCTGACAGATCGACGCCCCCCATGAATTTATTATAATCTGTGACGCAGACTGGTTTAATTTTCTCCGCTGCAGCCCCCCTCTCCCTAACTGTAACGGAGGTGTCTGCGTGCACAGTGGACAGCATAAAGACGTCCTTTCTGTCACGCCATTTAACTGCCAGCAAGGGGTCATAGGCCAGTGCGTAAGACGCGCCTTTGTCGACACGCCTGGAAACAAGGGGCTGTGGGAATCCTACCCTATTTTTACGGATAGTTCCGCAGGCCCCTGTACCTGCAGCGTGTAACGCTTTAAAAAGGGGGACGCTCGTATAATAGTTGTCAGTATATACGTGGTACCCCTTATTTAAAAAAGGGCCCACGAGCTCCCACACAATTTTCCCGTTGATGCCAATGTCTTCAGGGCAGTTGGGGGGGTTTAATTGGCGATCCCTGCCCTCGTAAATAAAAAAGTCGCAAGTATAACCTGTGGCGCTCTCACAGATTTTGTACAGCTTGACGCCGTATCTTGCGCGCTTTGAGGGAATAAACTGGCGGAAAGATAAACGCCCTTTGAAACTCATCAGAGATTCATCCACCGCCAGATTTTTTTTGGGGGTATAAATGTTTTTAAAGGCGTCCCTTAATAGCGATATAAGGGGCCTTAATTTGCCCAGTCTATCGTATGCTGGGTCACTTCTTGGGGGGATTTGCGTATTATTCGCAAAATGAAGAAAACGCAGAATGTTTTCGTATCTGCGTCGGGGCATTATCGACGCAAATACGGGCGTCGCGTGAATGGCGCTCGTGGACCAATAGGACCGTATTGATGACTTTTTTACGAGTCCCATTAGTAAAATAAGTCCCAAAAATTTTTTTAGCTCAGGGACATCTACAGCGGTCCACATCACGGAATAAACCGACGTGGGGTGCGCGGTCATGTATTGTCCAGCGTATATATTTGTCTGCTGGACAATTAACTGCAGCACATCGTCAGTAATGAATAAATTAAAAAAATGATACGGGGTGAAATTTGCGACGTCCAGATTAACGCCTGGAGCCGCTAAAAATTCTGGGATGCGGGGCGCAAACAAACTTGCGGCACTCCACACAGTGGTGGGCGCCGCATAACTTGGCCCCGCTGCCCCAACGACTTCCTCTACCTCCATAGCGCTGGAGGCAGAGTTGTCACTCTCAAAAAAAACCTCCTCCTCCTCCGACTCGCTGGTAGCATCGCTACCGGAGCTTGAAGCGATGAGCAGCGCGTACGCTTGCTCGGTGGTGTAGCGCCTACGCTCCATTTTATTAAAAAAAAATTTAATGGGGGGTAAAAAAAAAAAAAATAGCCCCCAAAAAAGTGGACAGGGATAAAATAGGGTAATTGGGGTATAAGGGAAGGTGAAGGCGGGCAATAACGGGTTTTTTTTTTTCTTTTTTTAACTCTCTATATGGCACACGATTTTTCTCAGCTATCTCTCTCCTGTCACAAATCACTCTCAGTGACAGGGGAGAGATACCAGGACTAACTGTGTGCCATATTTATTAAACAAAAGACATGGGTGGCTGTGATAGGTTTATCACAGCCACCCATGTCAGCAGGGACCAATTACTTTGGTCCCTGCAAGTAACTATGCCTAAGGCAATTTTTGCCTTAGGCTCTACTGCGCATGCGCAGTAGAGGGTAATGCCCTGTGCTTTGGGGGGGCTTTTGGGGACCTTGGGGGAGCATTTTCATCTCCCCCTATGGATCGGATCCATGAGGGGAGATGAAACTACAACTTTTTTCAACTTTTTTTTGATCGCCGGTATCCGTTGGATACCGGCGATCGCGTGCTCGGGAACCGCACTCCGCGGTCCCCGGTGACATCTCCTGTCTCCCGGCTACTGAAGGTAGCCGGGAGACAGGGGATTTTAAAATTTCGCGCCGCTTCGGCGCTTCTGCGCATGCGCCGCCATTTCCCCCTCGGCGCGCATGCGCAGAAGCCCGTGGCGGCTCCAGATCACCGGAGACATCGTGGAGGATGGAGGTGAGTATTTTCAGCTGCCCTCATGGATCCGATCCATGATGGCAGCTGAAACATTTACTTTTTTAAAACTTTTTTTAACTTTTTCGCGATCGCCATTATCCATTGGATAATGGTGATCGCGGTACCGGGGACCGCTCACCGCAGTCCCCGCTGACATCTCCTGCCTCCCGGCTACCTACTGGAGCCGGGAGCCAGGAGATTTTAAATTTCCCGCGCCGCCGGGCCTTCTGCGCATGCTGCTGACGTAATGCCGCCTGGCGCGCATGCGCAGAAGGACGGCTGCGGGGCCCGGAGCATCGGGACAGCGGGGAGCCGTGCGGTGGACCTCGGTAAGTAGTTTCAGCTGCTCCGATGGATCCGATCCATCAGAGCAGCTGAATATGTCACTTTTTTTGCAGTTTTGTTTACTTTTTTGCGATCGGCGCTATACATTGCATAGCGCCGATCGCAATGCCGGGGGGGGCTCCGAACAGCCCGGGATGACAGCTCCATGCTGTCAGCTACCTGCGGACACCGACAGCATGGAGCTGTGACGTCCACAGCCCGAGGGGCACTATTCTCTGCAGGAAGCATGTTTTTACGTCCTCAGAGAATAGAGCCCACTTCGGGAGGACGTAAAAACACTATGGGCTGGTCGTTAAGGGGTTAACTGTCATTTATACTACAGGAAGTTGCCGCAATGTGAGAGACTTTCCATCCCCGACTGATTGCAGGTTTTAAGCCTGCCATGTTATTACGCCATTCTGGTTTGAGAGGCTTGCGGGTCTACTACTGGAGCATCGGACCTCGGTCCGGGTTTCTCTAAGGGTAGGCAGGTGGGCCTCTAAACAAATTGTTTTCTGATTATTTTTTATTGTTTTATGCTCTCAATGTCAGTAACAAAGCTGCTCCTCATTTTGATGCTTTGTACATGTACATTTAAATGACAGTAACTATTGTATCCTTTAATGCAAGGGGCCTGAACTCTCCATTTAAAAGAAGATCCGCGTGGAGAGAAGCTTTAAAATTTGGAGCAGATGTAGTTTGATCTCACTTTAAAGCTTCTGCACCTCCCATTCTGTCACACCTGAAATTCCCAATTATTCTTACCGCAAATGCCAACAAAAAACAGGCAGGAGTAGTTATAGCCATAAGAGACCCTTTAAAATTCTCATTTAAAGAAAAACTAGTAGAACCTAGGGGGCGCTATATCATTTCATCTTCTACTAACAATTTTGTCCCGGTGACATTAGCTAATATATATGCGCAAATCCACTTCTTAAATAAGGTGATGGGGAAGGTGGGGAAGCTTTCTAAAAGGTGGCATAATTATTTTTGGGGACTTGAATATAATGCCAGACATTGATACCACAGGAGTTTGCAGTAGATATAGTCCATCTCTTGGCCAATGATTACAAAATGAGGGCCATATGATACTTTTTTTTTTTTTATAAATTCTTTATTTATTTTGGTTTTCGCTTGGGTACAGAAAGGAAAAAGGGGGGAGGGGAATGTACAGCGATAAAATGCAATGAGGTTTGTTCACATATACATTTAAACCTTGTAAATGAGTTGCATATTATAAGAGAGGTTAAAGGGTAAAAGAATAAAGGTAGATAAGAATGGGGGGAGTAGGGGAAAAAAACAGGATCGGTTTTCTAGTACCTTGCTTTATGATCCAAATTGTAGGTCGTTCTAAGAAATAGAATAGGTTTATTGTGTTGATGCGAGGGGCAGGCTGACTAGTGTATTTCTAAGTGGAGGATTTTTTGTTCCCATAAGAGATCCACTTATTCCAGATTCTGAAGTACTTTTCTGGTTCTCCTTCTTGTAGGCGTCTCGGTTTTCATAGCTATTTATTAAATTAAAGGGGTTGTCCTGCGGCAGCAAGTGGGTCTATACACTTCTGTATGGCCATATTAATGCACTTTGTAATGTACATTGTGCATTAATTATGAGCCATACAGAAGTTATAAAAAGTTTTTCACTTACCTGTTCCGTTGCTAGCGTCCTCGTCTCCATGGTTGCCGTCTAATTTTCGCCGTCTAATGGCCAAATTAGACGCGCTTGCGCAGTCCGGGTCTTCTTCTCTTCTCAATGGGGCTCCGTGTAGCTCCGCCCTGTCACGTGCCGATTCCAGCCAATCAGGAGGCTGGAATCGGCAATGGACCGCACAGAAGAGCTGCGGTCCACGGAGGAAGAAGATCCCGGCGGCCATCTTCAACTGGTAAGTATAGAAGTCACCGGAGCGCGGGGATTCAGGTAAGCGCTGTGCTGTTTTTTTTTTAAGTCCCTGCATCGGGGTTGTCTCGCGCCGAACGGGGGGGAGTTGAAAAAAAAAACCCCCGTTTCGGCGCGGGACAACCCCTTTAACCTCATTCAACCATTCATGGATGTTGGGGGGGGGGGGTCTACCTCTTTCCAATGTCTCGGACTTAGTATTTTCGCTGCGTCCGGTAGAAGAGGGAGCAGCGGGTCTTTTTTTCCTGATGCCTTCTGGGGGAATATATTTAGGAGGAGCAGTTTGGGTGTGAGATTTACTTCATAACCCAGGATTGATTTTAGCGTCTTTTGTATTTCCTGCCAGAAGGGGGTCAGCCCTGGGCAAGAGCATAGAATGTGTGAGAGAGATCCCTCTGCTTTAGAGCACCTCCAGCAGGTCGAGGGATATTTTGAATCTATTCTATGGAGTAGCTCTGGAGTTTTGTACCACCTGGAAATTATTTTGTAGTTCAGCTCTTGGTATTTTGTTGAAACCGAGCTTGAGTGCGAATTACTTAAGATGATCAGCGTTTCCTCTTGGGAGAATGTGGTGCAGAGATCTTTTCCCCAGCTGGAGATATAAGAGGGGTTTTCCTTATTATGAATGAGAGTATTGTAGATTTTTGAGGTGATCCCCTTAAAGGGGCGAAATGTCCTGAGAAGTTTATGAGAGAGTAGGTTGTGATTAGTGCTCAGAATGTCTGGTTAAAAGAGGGACAGTGTGTCCCTGATGGTCTTGTAGTCTTTAGAATGAAGTTGCGGCAGACCGAGTATGTTTTGGAGCTCCTGGTAAGTGGTGAACGAGTCATTATGAAATAATTTCGATGCAGGCATAATGTGCAGGTTAGAGTGTTGTGAGAGATAATTTTTAAGCCTCTTTAGTTTGTTTGGTAATAGATTCAGAAAGGGCGTGTATCCGCTAACCTGAGATTGTTGTGGTTGGGATATTATCATCAAAACATCGTCAGCAAAGGAAGCTGTTTTATGCTCAATCTGTCCGCAACGGAGGCCTGTAATTCGCGAGTTTTGCCTTATTCTTTTCAGGAACACCTCCATTGACAATACAAATAGAAGGGGGGGAGAGTGGGCAGCCTTGTCTCGTGCCATTCCTAATGTTAAAGGCCGAGGAAAGGCTTCCATTTATTTTGATCTTAGCTGAGGGCTTTTTATATAGTGACATAATTTTGTCAATGAAATTGTCAGGGAGGCCGAATTTTTAAAGGGCTTTTTTAAGAAATAGCCAGTTAACCCTATCAAAGGCCTTTTCTGCGTCAGTTGTAAGGATCGCTGGGGGAAATTTGGTATTCTTCGCTTGGTGTAACGCGTTGATCAGTCTGGTGGTGTTGTCTTTTGTTTCTCTAGAGGGCGTGAAACCCGCTTGTTCTGAATTGATAAGATTTGGGAGAAGAGGCTTGATTCTATTAGCTAGAATTTTAGCATAAAGTTTGATGTCATTGTTGATTAATGAAATTGGCCTATAACTACTACAAAGGGAGTTATCTTTTCCTTCCTTTGGAATTAAGGAAATGTGGGCAGTGAGTGCTTTTTTTGGGAAGTCGTTTGTGGCGTTGATATGATTGAAGTACTTGTGCAGGGCCGGGGTTTAGATATCCTTGAATGTTTTGTAATATGTGGAGCTAAACCAATCTGGACCTGGGCTTTTGCCTTTGGGGAGGGCTTTAATAAAGTCCTCTATTTCTTCTAGGGAGATTGGGTTGCTTAGTGTTAGTTTCTGGGAGTCTGAAACCTGTGGAAGATTGATAGAATTTAGGGTTCTCTGAATATGCTTGGTTCTCTGTGTATTTAATATCTCCAGATTATCTATGTTTTATAGATCCGAATAATACGATTGAAAGATTCTAGCTATAGCGTCTGTTGTATGATGGAGTTGGTCGTTCCTATCTTTAATTTTCGTGATGAAAGATCTGGAGTTTTGTTTTTTAATTAAGGAGCCTAATCTTTTCCCGCATTTGTCTGCTAAAGAATAGTGCTTGAATTTGGTGTAATATAGATATTTGTCCGTGTTTAGGTTAAGCAATTGTCTTAGCTTGGAGCGTAATTAAAAGAGGTCTTTCTCCAGGGCGCGCGAGATTGTTTTTTTATGTTGTAATTCTAGTTTTTTGATTTGTTTAATAAGGTCGGTTTTCTCTTTCTCCCTTTCCTTCTTCCTTCTAGAACCTATTTGTATGAGGAGACCTCGGATTACTGCCTTGTGGGCTTCCCACAGAATTTAGGGCTTTGAGGAGTGTTGGGCGTTATCAGTGAAGTATAATTGGATATTTTGCCTAATGGAGGAGACATCCTCCTTGTTAAGTAGGATGCTATCATTTAATATCCAATTGGTTGGACATCTTTTTTTGTTGCTAGTGAGAGTTCAAGTAAAAGAAGTCATGATTTGAAAAGAGGATTACATCATAGGCAGACCTGGTCACCAAACCCAATAACTGATGCGAAATATATAGGTAGTCTATCCTAGAGTATTTCTTGTTTACGGGTGAATAAAAGGAAAAATCTTTTGTAGAGGGATTGTGTATTCTTCATGGGTCAACTAAGTTAAGGTCAGTTAGTAATTTTTTAATGTTTTTGAGTTTAAGGTAGGAAATTGAAGACGTTCCGTTTGATGTGTCCATGGAGGGTTGGAGTGGAACATTAAAATTGCCGCCTATAAATAATTGCCCTTCTTTGAATTTTTCCAGGCGGTCGAAAACCGAGGGGAAGAAATTTACTTGGTTGCTGTTTGGAGCGTAGATATTGACCAGCGTGTAGATTTTGTTGTACAGAGTGCCCTTAAGGAAGATATATCTTCCCTCTGGATCAGGCTGAACATTGATGAATTGAAATGGTAGATCTTTATTTAGACCTATTGCCACTCCTCTGTGTCGTTTAAGTGGGGAAGAGGCGTTATACCATTTAGTAAATACTTTATTTTTGGATAAGGGTGTGTAGCCTTTTTTGAAATGCGTTTCCTGAAAGAAAACTATATCAGTTTGGTGTTTCTCTAGGTAGTGGAGAATTTGGGATGTCTTATGGGGGACATTAATACCTTTGACATTAAAGGTGGTAATTTGTATTTTAGCCATTAGGTCTTGTAATGGGTGTTTGGTATGTGGTAGGATCGGCAGAGCTACTTAGGGTGAGAGAATCAACAAAGGGGTAAACACAACAATGTTTCATCATTCTTAAGAAAATGAGAAAAGAAGATAAACAATTGGTAACGTTTTGCAGCTGAGCGCGAGTATTTAGACAGTGTCCACTCACACTCAGGTTCAAAAGCAAACAATCAAAGTTTGTGGGGGGGGGGGGGGCGCAAACAAAGAGGGATCAAGTAGGATCCAACTTTAGCAAAGACCGGTGGGAGGAGCTGACTAGACCAAATTGGGTTTGTTCCCATCAGATCTCCCAGCGCAATCAGTATAACTTAAGAAAAAACAAAGGTAAAACAGGCAAGTGCAAATGAAGAGAAAAACACGAGGCCTATACTTATCTCCTCAGAGGAGAGAAGGGGGCGAAGTGGAGTAGAGAGTCCCATCTTGTCAGGTGGCGTCTGGTAGGAGGCCTCTTCTAGGGGACTTTGTGAAGTCCTTCTCTATTCTCCTCGACTTCCTGGGCTTGTTTGGGGTGACTTGAGTCCAAGATACTATTTTGGGAAGAGCAGGAAGGGCCAATGAGTCTTCTGCTGATGTCCAATCCAAGATTTGAATATGGGAGAGGTTTAGCTTGTTGAGAACCAAGGGGAGGTCTTCTGGGGTTTTAATAACCCAGGTTCTGTTTGGGCTTGAGATTGCTAGTCCAAATGGAAAAAGCCATTTATAGGAGATGTTTTTGCCTCTCAATTCTCTTGTGAGTGGTTGTAATTGCCTCCTCAGGTCTAGAGTAAGTTTGGAAAGGTCCTGAAAAATTTGGATTTCGCTGTTGTTGTATTCTATTTTCTTTGCGGATCTGGCCTTGTTGATGATTTCTTCTTTGAGTTTGAAGCTCTGAAGGCAGCAGAGGATATCCCGGGGTTTGTCTGATTTCACTGATCTGGGCCTGGAGACTCTGTGGGCTCTTTCCAGACTGAGGTGTGCGTCCTCTTCCCTTTCCAGGAGGCTGTTGAAAATTCGGTAGAGAGTGGTGGAGATCTCTTTGTCGAAGATGCTTTCCGGAATGCTGCGTACGTGGATGTTGTTGCGTCTTGATCGGTTTTCCAGATCGTCTATATGTAAACGTTGGAAGTACATTTCTTTAGGTTTGTCAATCAGAATATCTTTAACCCTTTCTGTGCGGTTGATTATCTTTGTGCAAGAATCTTCAAGGGTATTGATTTTGGCGTGTACTTTAACGTCTTTCCTTAGGTCCGAGATCTCCTCCTTCACCGTTTGGGTGACTTCTTTAAATAGATCTTTAATGCACTCCTTGGTTGGCAGCGCCTTGATGTATTTTTTTATGTCTGAATTGGAGGTCATTAGTGAGTCGTCTTCTGATTCACTTTCTGAGCCTTGCAGGGAGGCAGCGTGGTTTTGGTTATCTTCATTATCTAATGTCATCTGCTTGGATTGAAAAGTGAGAGGAGTATCTTGTGAAGCAGACCCGAAGGTTTTCACTAAAGCTTGAGATCTTTTAGGTGTTTTGAGATCCTTGGCGTTGCTGCTGCCTAAAGATTTTGTGGGTTTCCCCATTTTGCCTGTCTTAATACAATTACGCTGAAAGAAATAGGGTGAGAGGGGTATACACATATTACGTTTTATAGACACAGCTTTTTCTGGTCTTTGCATTTGAGAAGCTGATATATGTGGTTTTATTACATTTTACCACTAGATGAAGCAAAAGTCCATTATTAGTATTGCCAACAAAAGCCGCTCAGGTGTAAAATGGGGCAATAGGATAGTCTTCAACGGTACGGAGAAGCTATTCAAAATGAATGCTTGGATATGAAGCTGTCTTCTTTTTTTTCCCCCTCTTTTTCCCTTCTTTCACTCTTGGGACCGGGGTTCTTTTCTATATAGCACAGATCTCACAGAGATCCCGTCACCTCCCCTCTCTGGCGAGGCCTCTACCTCTGCTGGCTCTAACGGTCGGGTTGCTAGTGTCTATTCGCCAATCTGAAGCTAATAATGGCAGCCAGGATCTAGCGCCGGGCGAGAAAATTCCGTGCCCAGTGGAGCGACTCCTCTTTCTTAATATATGTGCGACTGCGCACAGTACTATGCCTTTGTATTTATAAAGGAGTTGCATGTGCTGCAGGTGTCTCCAGGGACTGTCTTACCCCTCAGGGTTAGTGTGCTGTTGGCTGTTGTGTTTCGGCTTGTTACTGTTTTAGACAGATCAGAGCAGAGGAATGTGCCCTATGTAATCGGCGGCTCCACGTGGGGCACAGCAAATGACGGCTGTCTCCTTCTGCACCATCTAATACAGATGTTTTGCAGATGTCATGCAGAGGGGAGACTATGGCACTCTGCTCTCTTTCTTCCGATCTCCCCCTGCTCCCGTTCTTTATATTAACCATAGCCGTGCAGAGGCTTTGGCTGCTGCGGGCTCCCTCTCCTCCTTCACTTCCCCCATTCACTGTCTCCCGCGTTCCGGTCTCCCCAGCTATCGGCACTGCAGGTGTCTCCTCCGCTCTGCTTCCTCAGCCAAACCGCTCCTTTCACCTGCTCTGAGCTTCTCCCTCCGGCAGGCGACAGGGAGATTCAGCGTTGGGCCGTCCGGCAGCAGTTGAGTCCCAGGCGCCGTGCAGTCAGTGTCCTCGCGGGTCTCCGAGCAGGCTGTCACCGGAGCTTATTCCCGCGTCCTGCCGCCTCCTCAAGTCACCAGGTCCGCAGAATCTGCCCAGGTAATGCAGCTTCTATTCTTTGGCACTCTTCTAGGTGTTTTTCCACAGGGGAATGGATATTTTTATGCCCGACTGATAGGAGCTCCAGCTAATTGCGTCCAGCCATCTTGCCCGCTGGCCACGCCCCCCCCCCCATATGATACTTTTAGATGCAACAATGCTTCATTGTGAGAATTCTCATTCTATTCTGCCCATCATAGGTCTAGAATAATTTCTAAAATTGATTTGTGTCTGGTAAATAGGTCTATACTCCCAAATGTACTAGTTTCTAAACTAGGCAGAGCTACATTGTCTGACCAAGCACCTTGCTTCACCTCCTTTTCTCTGGTCGCATCTAAACCCCCTACTAAGGCGTGAAGAATGAACACCTTTTTAATAAAAACCCACAGTACAAAGAAATTCTATTAGTAGAATTGAAAAATTATTTTAGTTGAAATGCTGTTTCAGGGTCAAATCCCATGATGGTCTGGCTAGCTCACAAAGCTTACATGAGAGGAATTCTCATAAAACTAGGATCCAAATATAAGAAAGTAAAAAGCAAAAGAGAGACAATCTTACCAATAAAATCCAAAAAGTAGAGAATGATCTAAGAATCATCCCCTCATCCCCCCTGCCCAATATCCCCGCTACTTTTTGCCTTAACTATCGAACCTTTGGCAGAATTAATTAAAATTAACCCTAATGTGCAGGGTATTGATGCTGGCCTACGTGATCATAAATTAGGTTTATTTGCTGATGACATTATTTTAACATTGTCCAATGTCTTTAATCTTTACTGGAAATGTGGAATGTTATCCAAAACTACAGTAGAGTCTCATACTACAGTCTGCATACTAGCAAATCCCAAATTCTGCAGATTAATATCTTACCTAACCACAAAGAGGCCTCACAGGGGAAATTCCCTTTTGACTGGCAGGTTGCTAATGCTCCTTACTTTAAGGAACATGCATTATTTTAACCCACCCTTTTAAACTTTTGTTGGAAAAAATCTTTAATCCTTTATTAGCATCTCTGCAGCAAGAGATAAATTTGTATAAATCTCACTTTTTGTCATCATGGCTAGGCAAAATCTCAGTGTAAAAGATGATGATGCTTCCCAAATGGTTATATGTCTTCAAGACCCTCGCAATTGTAGTACCCAAAAGATTATTAAAAAAATTTCTAAGGTAGATTATAGATTTTATATGGGAAGGAAAGTAACCCAACGTTGCTTTAAACATTCAATGGGCAGAGGTTCTATGGACAGAGGGCAGTACGTATGGGCAGAGGAAGAACAGGTGTACCGAAATTAGAGGAATACCACAGGGCCTCAATCGTTAATCAAACTAAACATTGGCTTACCACAACAAAAAATAAAGATTGGCGAGGAAATAAAGAGACAATGGTAGGCTAAAGGTCTTAAAATGCTGTATTGTGGGCAACCACTATTTTTCTTTCCAAAAATGCTCCACCACTCAAAATTGGCTACCCAATTATATGCCCTACAATATTGGCCTCTATGGAAAATTGTAAATATTTAATCCAAGGCCATCTTTCAAAGAGTCAAAACTAATCCGCCAATAGGAATATTAGAATTCTACATTAAAGATATGTCTCTAAACATATGGAAATTAAAAGGGATATCCCACTAAGCTGATTTGTTGGAAGGATCTGAAGTCGTGCCTTTTGATACCCTGAAGGAAAAATTTGGTCTTTCGAAGGGTGAAAGGCTACGGTACTTCCAAGTTCGGTCCTTTTTATGCTCAACCAACATACATAAAGTTCAGATTACTAAATTGGCCCTAAAATTCTTAAAGATAAATCGCCCAACAAACAAATCTCACATAGGTGATATATAGCACTGCTTGACTAGTAATTGCACACCAAGGGATATCCCACTAAGCTGATTTGTTGGAAGGATCTGAAGTCGTGCCTTTTGATACCCTGAAGGAAAAATTTGGTCTTTCGAAGGGTGAAAGGCTACGGTACTTCCAAGTTCGGTCCTTTTTATGCTCAACCAACATACATAAAGTTCAGATTACTAAATTGGCCCTAAAATTCTTAAAGATAAATCGCCCAACAAACAAATCTCACATAGGTGATATATAGCACTGCTTGACTAGTAATTGCACACCAAGTAAAAAAGTTCATGTGTGAGATTGGGATAAAGAGTTGAAGGCAGTGTTAAATATAGAAACATGTAAAGCCGCATTTAAAATCGCAACACAGGCAACGAAAGCAGCAGGAATACTTAAAATGCATCTAAAAATTATCATGCGTTGGTACTTGACTCCTGTGGCCCTTAAAAACAGAGGCTTGAGAGAGGATGATACGTGTTGGAGAGGTTGTGGTCATAAAGGCTCACTTCTCCACATTTTTTGGGAATGCCCATGTCTAAGTGATTATTGGTGGGAGACATTTTCTATGACTTAGGACATCTCAAATACCAATGTCAGCAGACGACCAGAGAATGTTCTTCTACTTTTGAACTTGGAGGGTCCACCTAAGCTACAAAGAATAATCATAGACCATATTTATATGATGGCATCCTATTTCATTGCTTTAGAGCTCAGTCACACTGGTGCTGATCCGCTCATGTTTCTGCACGATAAGAAGGCTGCACCACGTGCGGACGACTCTCTGCATGACCGGCTCCATAGCCGGCCATGTGTTCTTTCTTCTGGCTGGTGTGGAGAGTCGTCTGCACCTCTCAGTGCAATGGTCTTATCCTGCAGAAACACGGGTGGATCGGCGCCCATGTGACTGAGGCCTAACAGTGGAGAAATGAAATACCTCCTAAGGAAAATGATCGTCGCACATATTATCTTCGCACGCCACTATGGAAAAGAAAACAAAGGTTTGGCACCGTGTTAGCCTATAGAGCAAAATGTGATTTTTCTCAGCAAGAGAAACCAAGTAATCTTGTAGGTATGATATCTTTTAATGGCTAATAAAAACACTATAGCGAGCTTCTGAACTAACACAGGGTTCTTCTTCGGGTTTAAATTAAATAGATCCGAAGAGGCATGCATATTTATACACACTAATGACACACATACTTATGACAGGGCACATACGTGGATGTGATTGGTTTGCACTTAAAAGAATAGTGCAACAGAAACAGAAACATTTTTAACTGGACACTGATAAGGGAGTGAAAGTTTTATGGTCCCTGAATTACTGTTGGGGTGGTGGTGGGGGTCACCAGGCCAGCAGTGTTATCTGTGCTATACATTTCTCATACCTCCCTTTTATGCATGAATCCTCATAAAGAATTTAACCCTGTATTGAAAGTGTCAAAAGTTGTTATAAATGTATATTCCTTCTATGGCTCTGTGACTTGAAACTGCCCTTTAGTTTCATAACTCTCATATCTTTTATGTCATGTCCATGACTAAAAAAGTGCTCAGCCACAGGTATTTCTGTCTTTTTCTGTTTAATTGTGTGGCGATGAGATCTTATCCTCACTTACTCCTACCTACTTGTGTTCACCCCACTTGCTGCTGGTTTAGGCCCCCTACAACATAAGACCACTTTATAATTTGTTTCCGGAACCACTTTGGGTTTTCAATCTAACCCTGCTTACACAGGGTTAGTATTTGGTAGTATTACTTGGGTCACACACTTTAGGATGCCTTCCACATACTTCTCACAATAATTTGCTGACAGAACTGGTATAATGAGTCAATTTTTTTGGCATCCTTGTTTGCACATGCTTTTTCAGTTTTGCCGATAAATTTTCTAGGTCTTTTTTTTGTAAAAATTGGTAACACATTAAAAAAATCTCTATAGATTTGGTGTTGTCATAATTAGAGATGAGCGAGCACCAAAATGCTCGGGTGCTCGTTACTCGGGACGAAATTATCGCGATACTCGAGGGTTCGTTTCGAATAACGAACCCCATTGAAGTCAATGGGCGACTCGAGCATTTTTGTATTTCGCCGATGCTCGCTAAGGTTTTCATTTGTGAAAATCTGGGCAATTCAAGAAAGTGATGGGAACGACACAGCAACGGATAGGGCAGGCGAGGGGCTACATGTTGGGCTGCATCTCAAGTTCCCAGGTCCCACTATTAAGCAACAATACCAGCAAGAGTGCCCCCCCCCCCCTCCCCACAACTTTTACTTCTGAAAAGCCCTCATTAGCAATGCATACCTTAGCTAAGCACCACACTACCTCCAACAAAGCACAATCACTGCCTGCATGACACTCCGCTGCCACTTCTCCTGGGTTATATGCTGCCTAACCCCCCCCCCCCTGCACGACCCAGTGTCCACAGCGCACACCAAAGTGTCCCTGCGCAGCCTTCAGCTGCCCTTATGCCACACCACACTCATGTCTATTTATAAGTGCGTCTGCCATGAGGAGGAACCGCAGGCACACACTGCAGAGGGTTGGCACGGCTAGGCAGTGACCCTCTTTAAAAGGGGTGGGGCGATAGCCCACAATGCTGTACAGAAGCAATGAGAAATCCAATCCTGTGCCACCTCCATCAGGAGCTGCACACGTGGGCATAGCAATGGGGAACCTATGTGCCACACACTATTCATTCTGTCAAGGTGTCTGCATGCCCCAGTCAGACCGCGTTTTTTTTATAAATAGTCACAGCCAGGTACAACTCCGCAATGGGAATTCCGTGTACACCCACAGCATGGGTGGCTCCCTGGAACCCACCGGCGGTACATAAATATATCCCATTGCAGTGCCCAACACAGCTGAGGTAATGTCGTGCTTAATGCAGGTGGGCTTCGGCCCACACTGCATGCCCCATTCAGACTGGGGTTCTTTAGAAGTGGACACATGCAGTTACAACTCCGTGTGGACCGACAGCATGGGTGGGTGCCGGGAAGCCACCGGCGGTACATAAATTTATCCCATTGCAGTGCCCGACACAGCTGATGTAACGTCAGCTGTAATGCAGGTGAGCTAAAAATTAATTTGATTACACTGTAGGCGAGGGCCCCCAAAAATTGGTGTACCAACAGTACTAATGTACCTCAGAAAAATTGGCCATGCCCAACCAAGAGGGCAGGTGAAACCCATTAATCGCTTTGGTTAATGTGGCTTAATTGGTAACTAGGCCTGGAGGCAGCCCAGTTAAAATAAAAATTGGTTGAGGTGAAAGTTTCAACGCTTTAATGAGCATTGAAACGTATAAAAATTGTTTAGAAAAATTATATGACTGAGCCTTGTGGACCTAAGAAAAATTGCCCGTTCGGTGTGATTACGTGAGGTTTCAGGAGGAGGAGCAGGAGGAGGAATATTATACACAGATTGATGAAGCAAAAAGGTCCCTGTTTGCTTCCATCCGCGGGTGCAGCCTACGTATTGCTTAGGTATCACTGCTGTCCGCTGGTGAAGAAGAGAAGTCTGGGGAAATCCAGGCTTTGTTCATCTTGATGACAGGTGGGTACGCTTATCCGTGATGATTCCCCCAGCCACACTAAACACACTCTCTGACAAGATGCTAGCCGCAGGACAAGCAAGCACCTCCAGGGCATACAGCGCGAGTTCAGGCCACGTGTCCAGCTTCCATACCCAGTAGTTGTAGGGGGCAGAGGCGTCACCGAGGACGGTCGTGCGATCGGCTACGTACTCCCTCACCATCCTTTTACAGTGCTCCCGCCAACTCAGCCTTGACTGGGGACCGGTGACAATCTTGCTGGGGAGCCAGAAAGCTGGCAAAGGCCTTGGAAAATGGTCCCCTGCCTGCGCTGTACATGTTGCCTAATCTCTGCGCCTCCCCTGCTACCTGGCCCTCGGAACTGCGCCTTCGGCCACTAGCGCTGTCGGATGGGAAGTTTACCATCAGTTTGTCCACCAGCGCCCTGTGGTATAGCATCATTCTCGAACCCCTTTCCTCTTCGGGAATGAGAGTGGAAAGGTTCTCCTTATACCGTGGGTCGAGCAGTCTGTACACCCAGTAATCCGTAGTGGCCAGAATGCGTGTAACGCGAGGGTCACGAGAAAGGCATCCTAACATGAAGTCAGCCATGTGTGCCAGGGTACCTGTACGCAACACATGGCTGTCCTCACTAGGAAGATCACTTTCAGGATCCTCCTCCTCCTCCTCCTCTGGCCAAACACGTTGAAAGGATGACAGGCAAGCAGCATGTGTACCCGCAGCAGTGGGCCAAGCTGTCTCTTCCCCCTCCTCATGCTCCTGCCCCTCCTCCTCCTCCTCAACGCGCTGAGATATAGACAGGAGGGTGCTCTGACTATCCAGCGACATACTGTCTTGCCCCGCCTCCGTTTCCGAGTGCAAAGCGACTGCCTTTATGCTTTGCAGGGAACTTCTCAAGAGGCATAGCAGAGGAATGGTGACGCTAATGATTGCAGCATCCCCGCTCAGCATCTGGGTATACTCCTCAAAGTTTCCAAGGACCTGGCAGATGGCTGCCAACCAGGCCCACTCTTCTGTAAATAATTGAGGAGGCTGACTCCCACTACGCCGCCCATGTTGGAGTTGGTATTCCACAATAGCTCTACGCTGCTCATAGAGCCTGGCCAACATGTGGAGCGTAGAGTTCCACTGTGTGGGCACGTCGCACAGCAATCGGTGCACTGGCAGATGAAACCGATGTTGCAGGGTCCGCAGGGTGGCAGCGTCCGTCTTGGAGTTGCGGAAATGTGCGCTGAGTCGGCGCACCTTTCCGAGCAGGTATGACAAGTGTGGGTAGCTTTTCAGAAAGCGCTGAACCACCAAATTAAAGACATGGGCCAGGCATGGCACGTACGTGAGGCTGCCGAGCTGCAGAACCGCCACCAGGTTATGGCCGTTGTCACACACGACCATGCCCGGTTGGAGGCTCAGCGGCGCAAGCCAGCGGTCGGTCTGCTCTATCAGACCCTGCAGCAGTTCGTGGGCCGTGTGCCTCTTATCGCCTAAGCTGAGTAGTTTCAGCACGGCCTGCTGACGCTTGCCCACCGCTGTGCTGCCACACCGCGCGACACCGACTGCTGGCGACATGCTGCTGCTAACACATCTTGATTGCGAGACAGAGGAGGAGGAGGAGGAGGAGGGTGCTTTAGTGGAGGAAGCATACACCTCCGCAGATACCACCACCGAGCTGGGGCCCGCAATTCTGGGGGTGGGTAGGACGTGAGCGGTCCCAGGCTCTGACTCTGTCCCAGCCTCCACTAAATTCACCCAATGTGCCGTCAGGGAGATGTAGTGGCCCTGCCCGCCTGTGCTTGTCCACGTGTCTGTTGTTAAGTGGACCTTGGCAGTAACCGCGTTGGTGAGGGCGCGTACAATGTTGCGGAAGACGTGGTCATGCAGGGCTGGGACGGCACATAAGGAAAAGTAGTGGTGACTGGGAACCGAGTAGCGCGGGGCCGCCGCCACCATCATGCTTTTGAAAGCCTCCGTTTCCACAAGCCTATACGGCAGCATCTCCAGGCTGATCAATTTGGCAATGTGCACGTTTAACGCTTGAGCGTGCGGGTGCGTGGCGGCGTACTTGCGCTCGCGCTCAAACAGTGGCGCTAGCGACGTCTGGATGCTGCGCTGAGAGACATTGCTGGATGTGGCCGAGGACAGCGGAGGTGAGGGTGTGGGTGCAGGCCAGGAGACGGTAGTGCCTGTGTCCTGAGAGGGGTGTTGGATCTCAGTGGCAGGTTGGGGCACAGGGGGAGAGGCAGTGGTGCAAACCGGAGGCGGTGAACGGCCTTCGTCCCACCTTGTGGGGTGCTTGGCCATCATATGCCTGCGCATGCTGGTGGTGGTGGCTCCCCAGCTGATCTTCGCGCGACAAAGGTTGCGCACCACTGTTGGTCGGTCGTCAGGCGCCTCTGTGAAAAACTGCCACACCGTTGAGCACCTTGACCTCTGCAGGGTGGCATGGCACGAGGGGGCGCTTTGGGAAACATTTGGTGGATTATTCGGTCTGGCCCTGCCTCTACCCCTGGCCACCGCACTGGCTCGGCCTGTGCCCACACCCTGACTTGGGCCTCCGCGTCCTCGCCCGCGTCCACGTCCTGTAGGCCTACCCCTACCCCTCAGCATGGTGTATTACCAGTAGTGCAGAAACAGAACCCTGTAATTAAATATGCCGCTTATTGGCCTGTGGATGGAGGCTGACTTCGCTTACGGAACACCAGTAAATAATTTTGCGCAAGCCTGCTGTAACACTTAGCTGGCTGCGTATGAATTAGGAGGACTACTACACCCAGCAGAGACCCAGAACACTGAGGACAGTCACAGGCAGCCTAAATAGATTTTTTTCCCCAAATGTTTTTGTAAAGGCCCACTGCCTATATTCAATAAATATATCTCTTCTCTCTCTGCGTCACCGCTACTGGCCCTGGAGTATGTCAAATAACTGCAGAGTGTTGCACTGTGAACTGGAATACAGCGGTGATTTAACAGCCAACACAGAGCCAGGAAATAATTTTGCGCAAGCCTGCTGTAACACTTAGCTGGCTGCGTATGATTTAGGAGGACTACTACACGCAGCAGAGACCCAGAACACTGAGGACAGTCACAGGCAGCCCAAATAGATTTTTTTCCCCAAATGTTTTTGCAAAGGCCCACTGCCTATATTCAATAAATATGTCTTCTGTCCCTGCCTCACAATATATGTCTTCTGTCCCTGCCTAACCACCACTTCTGTCCCTGGAGTATTACTGCAGGGCGCAATGCTCTGCAAGGCCGATATACCAAAAAAAAGAAATATGCAACACTGCAAAAAGCAGCCTCCACAGTACTGCACACGGTTAGATGTGGCCCTAAGAAGGACCGTTGGGGTTCTTGAAGCCTAAAATACTCCTAACACTCTCCCTATAGCAACTCCAGCATCAGCAGCACTTTCTCTAAGCTATGTCAGAACGCATATGTGGCGAGCCGCGGGAGGGGCCGATTTATATACTCGGGTGACACCTGATCTCGCCAGCCACTCACAGCAGGGGGGTGGTATAGGGCTTGAACGTTGCAGGGGGAAGTTGTAATGCCTTCCCTGTCTTTCTATTGGCCAGAAAAGCGCGCTAACGTCTCAGAGAGGAAACTGAAAGTAACTCGAACATCGCGTGGTGCTCGTTTCGAATAACGAGCATCTCGAACGCCCTAATACTCGAACGAGCATCAAGCTCGGACGAGTATGTTCGCTCATCTCTAGTCATAATCATAATGACTTCTAGGACAAAGATAATACAATATTTGTACCACATGGTGAGCTCCCCATAAATAAATTGCAAAAAACAATGATGAAATTGCTTTTATTCCATTGCTCCGCAGCGAAAACTAAAGGACTGAGGTCAGGGCTTTGTGATGGCCGCTCCATTACCTTCCCTTTGCAATAGTCTTGGAAGTATGCTAAGGGTTATTATAGGCTTCAACTTCCTTGTTGAGATGTTACTTCAATATCCCCATATAGTTTTTTTTTCTCATAACAGCATCTATTTTGTAAAGTGTGCCAGTCTTTCCTGCAGCAGAGCCCCACACAACATGATGCTGCCACAACTAAATAAAAGCTATTTTATACATTACATGAACCCAGAATTACATTTGATGGATCACAGGAAGCCCCCAGTGTCAATGTGAAGGAAATTGGTCAATTCCGTTATTCCATATAATTATATAGCTTATAAAGGGCACAGATGCCCAAGTAGTTCTGACAAGGTATGGGATCTGTGATGTGGTTTCCCACTAACATCCTACTCTCCACTTCAATGTTTCAGACGCACATTTCGGGGCCCACTGATAATATGTCTAAACTCCTTCGCTTTCCCTCTGTGTAAAGACTTATGACAAAGGGGGCAATTCACCCAAATAGCACATGTTCTCAGCTGTACATTAATCTGTCATGCCGTTTGATGTACTACAGTGCTACAAAATATGTTTTAGTTCATTTACTTTTCAATAAAAGGGGTTTGAAAATAAAAAAAATTACGTAGCACAAAAGCAGATATTTAACAAACAAAGGGGTTTTTAATGTACAATGGGAAAAATAAAAAAAGTTAACTTGGTATCCCTGCACTCGTGCTAAACCAGAGAATTATGCTATCACATTAATTATTTTGCATAATGAAGACCGTAAAAATGAAATCCAAAAAACAATGGTGGAATTTTTTTTCCATACCCCCCCCCTTCAAGAAATGAATACATTTTATACAATACATTATATGTAACCCAAAAAGATGCCCTTAAAAAATACAAGTGGACCCACCAATAAACAAACCCTCATATGGCTATGTTGACGGAAAAATTAAAAAGTTACGGCTCTAGGAATGCGATTAGGATAAACATTAGTTGGTCATTAAGGCCTAAAATGGGCAGGCGATCAAGGGGTTAAGCTATTCATTGCTTGTTTGTATAACCTGAGATTAAACCAATGTTTAGGCATAATATCATTGAACCTTTTAGAAGGCCGGAAACACCCTTTAAAAATGTAAACTTCAGAATTAAAAGCAAAAATTGAATTGCTTTGGGATCTCCATGATTATAACAGCTCAATCTTCCACCTGATTCTTAGAGTCTGAAAATAGTTTAATTCCAACAGTATGTGGTGCGTCAGAAGCCATCCTACCGTAATCACTTCTATCTAATGATCGCCTTATAATCGATCTCATAATTGTCAAAGACAGGACCTTTGCACATTTATGAAAGGTTTTCTGCCAGTTTCTGGCATAAAAAAAGTTGCAAATTATTGTGCAAACATGTATTTGCGCAAAAATGTGCAAATTTTATTCCTTCTGCGCCAGCCCGGCCACTATTTTAAAAACTGGGTGGGGTTTTAGGGAGGTGTAGTGGCCCAGTACATCATCTTGATTCCCTCCATAAATGTCATACATGCTTGTCTTATGTAGATCCACTGTGCAAAGCTTGTCTTGTCATATCTAGTTTGTGTGTTGCACAGCTGTGGCGCTTCAGAGGTTAACTCTAATAAAATCATTGCCTGCATGTAAATGTATCAGTTTGTCATGTCATGTGGTATAAGTGAGGGTATAAATAGGAGTGTTTGAGAGTGTGAAGGAGCTTCCATCTTGTCTGCCACCTGAGAGAGTCAAACACAGAGCCACATGGAAGCACCTTCAGCTTCATTCTGGTGAAGATGGAAGAGGACAAAAGATATCTCATGATGAATGTCTTTTGGATGTAAGTGGAGTGAGCCCCAAGCATAAGAGAGAGCATTCGTAAGTAATTCTGTAAGAGAGGCCAGTGAAGAGGTACTAATTCAAGTTTACCAGTTTTCCTACGTGGCCATCCAGAGTGAGATCACTGCGTAGAAGTACGCTACCAAGGTACACCCACACGTCTCCAGAGTGGGGTATCAACCCTAAGAGTCAATAATTACTGCCAGAGTGTCTGCGGAGTGACTCCTACCCCTTTCCTTCTCCAGAGTGTTCCCCTACCAGGAGTGGTTCCTGACAGATAAAGTAGACTGCAGGACCAGTGTTATCCTGTGTTTCCTCCCTGACCTATTATCTCTTGTGTTGCCTGAACTGTGAAGACTGTACCTAAATTGCCTTGTAATAATTACTTGCTACGAGTTTATCCAAGTAAAGTTTATACTGGGCCCTAACAGTTCCAGGGGACCTGAGGTACTACAAGACTGTCTGTGATTATTCCCTGTCATGTAGCATACCAGTGTATAGGAATGGTGGTGTCACCAATGACAACTACTACCCACATCCTCCTGTTGATTGGCATTCCCTATCCTAGGAGTGTCTTTGGTGACCTGCAGATATACTCTGGCCTTGACTGCGTGTTATCCCACTGGGAAAGGAGCCTGGTAAGTGCCGCCATGACAAGCCATCACTTAACCCTCCCAGCTCCCTACATGTGTCAACTGTCCGGGGTATCTCTCTTGGATGCTGCAGAGGGGGTGTGGTTGCCCTAGACCAATAAATTTATGTTTAAACTGGTGTAAATTATGCCAGATATGTATGCCAGGTCCGATGTGGCATACATTTCTCTCTAAGTGCGCAGAGCTGCCCTGGATGCACTGAATACACGAAGAGCCGTAAGCCTGAGGAAACTGTACTATGCCGGCATAGGAAATGCTCGGCTTAGTAAATTTCCCCCTTGGTATACAACTGATATGGCTGACTGGCATTCTCTTTCAGCAGGGGTGCCAGAGACTTGAACCGTTACAGCTATAATCGCTATGATTATGAGTTGCACTGCTGGACTTCTGTACTGTTATGTCTTATCACTAAGGCTAGTTTCACATGGGAGAGTGCGATATCACCACAAAACAATTGTGACAATATTACATTTTTGTATTTGAGGTGTTTTGAGTGTCAACGATGCTTTTTCCTGCAAATAACCCAGTATCGCTGCCGCTAGCGATTTTCTTGCATAAAGACAATAGGATATTGCTAATGTTAAAAACGCATCACATTACACAAACATCACAAATTCATGCGTTGTGATGTAATATTTTAGAGGCCCCACAGGGAAACATGGGCGAGATAAAAAAAAGCTCATCACAGCAAGTTAGCTCATGACGCATCCCATATGTGAGGAAAGACATTGAAATACCTGGGCTTCATATTACAGCGACTTCAAGCGCTCTCACATCGCCGGAAAATCGTGCGATTTTATCACCCGTGTGAAACCAGCCTTACAATAGTCATCATAGGCAATGGCAAGCCAGGAAACCAGTATCTAGCGTCCTGTTGCCATGGCAACCCATCATTTCTCTTCGATTACATTGTGGAGCTCCAATGACATCACAGAGGGAGTGCACTTCCACTGAGATCCCTATACATGCCACGATCTAAATAGATTGCGGCGTGCAGGGGGTTAACAGTGGAGATTGATGTTCTCATTGATCTCCAATGTTGCGACAGGAGGCCGGCTGTCCATCACAGCCATCTCCCACTGCGGATTGCATGACGCGGGCTCTACTACTGATCCCATGTCATCCAAAGAACGTAAGTTTAGTTCTTGGTGTGTTATGCACCTCGCATCCGGGACGTAAACTTATGTCATCTAGCGTTAAGGAGACATAGGCTATGTGCTTTTTGAAAATGAATACTTTTTGTAATTGGTTTCCATTAAAATGTTTTTGGTTGTTTGATTTCTATGCTTGTATTGTTTCACAAGGTGCTGCAAACCAGAAGACTGAAATCTTTGCAAATTCTGTCAGCCAAACCTTGTACACTGACGGGTTATTTGTCAGAATCTTCCTAGCCCGCTTCCCTGCTGTGAACCTGCATTCACTGCTTTCCACTAATCTATTATGGAGGGCTGTATGACATTGCCCCAGAATGGTGAAGGAGATGAAAATAGGGAGCACAGAAACCTACTATTACAGAGGGCTGTAGGACAGTGCTGGGGGAAGGTGGAGGAGGTGAGGATAGAGAGCACAGAAAGCTACTATTGCAAAGGGGTGTAGGATAGTGCTGGGGGAAAGTGGAGGAGGTGAGGATAGGGAGAAGAGAAAGCTACTATTACAGAGGGCTGTAGGACATTGTTGGGGAAAGGTGGAGGAGGTGAGGATAGGGAGAACAGAAAGCTACTATTACAGAGAGCTGTAGGATAGTGCTGGAGGTAGGTGGAGGAGGTGAAGATAGAGAGCACAGAAAGCTGTTAATTCAGGGTGTTTTCATATCTGCGTTCAGGGTTCTGCTTTTCATGCTTTGTTTGAGAAGCAGGGAAAAAGAATCCCCATGATCAAACGGCTCAGAGATGAACTGAACAGCACCGGACGTACCCCATTGGATATAATGGGGTCCATTCAGTTTCTGCTCAGCTGTCTGGCTTTTTGATTGAGGAAAAAGCATTACATGCAGTGCTTTTTCTACCTGTATTTTGAGCCAGATCTACAACGGCACCTCCGATCAGAGTTTCTAACGCAGATGCAAAACCAGCTATACTTTTTAATTTTCTGCTTCTATCAACGGTGAGGGAGAATCAGCAGAATCAGATAGAGGATGAGAGAGATAGCTGTGTTGTATTGAGTCTGTATGGTTAAGCTACAACCTATGAAAAAAGAGAGGTGAGAAAGAGCTGAGCTTGTGTGCATTCATGAGACAGACCTACTGATTAGTGCTGCGAACACCCCTGAGCTAGGAACTTGAATGTAGGAGAGCTGCAAACTAAGTCCAAGTATGAGGCTTTTTAAATGCATGAGAAAGGAAACTCATTGTGAAAAACAGGTAAGTGCAGCATGCTTTCTTTTTAGTCTGTATTCACAGAGTCTAAGTCTATGGGTGCATATAAAAACAACACAGTGAATATAGATATTTCATATGTATTCACTGCCTTTTTTTACACATGTTGCCAGAAGACAGTGAGAAAAAGAATATGACATCAATTGGACATTAGTCTGTTTTCATACAGCCGATTAAAATCGAGCGGGATTTGTACATTGCTAGTTGCACAAATCTTGCATGAATATGAACCCATTCTCTTGAATGGGGTCATACACATGAGTGATTTTTTCCCGCTTCACGGTGTGGGAAAATTTGTGGTGTGTCCTGTCTTACGGCGTTCCCTCGGAACATCTCAGCCATTGTTTTCAATGGGGCCGGCACTGCATGCGAGTGTGATGTGAGGTTTACCCATTGAAAACAATGGCTGAAGTGTTCTGAGGGAATGCTGGAAGCCATGGTGGAGGATCACTAATTCCCTGAAGTAATGTGAGGTGGTTTTAACAAAAAATGCCTTGCATCCATGGGGACATGGGTGATGGGTAGAGATGAGCGAGCACAAAAATTCTCGGGTGCTCGTTGCTCGAGTCGAACTTTTCGCGATGCTCGAGGGTTTGTTTCGAGTAACGAACCCCATTGAAGTCAATGGGCGACTCGAGCATTTTTGTATATCGCCGATGCTCTCTAACGTTTTCATTTGTGCAAATCTTCAAAACCTACGAAAGTGATGGAAACGACACAGAAACGGATAGGGAAGGTGAGGGGCAACATGCTGGGCTGCATCTCAGGTTCCCAGGACCCACTATTAAGAGACAATAGCGGCAAGAGTGGGCCCCCCACCCTAACAATTTTTACTTCAGACAAACCCTCATTAGCAAGGCACACCTTAGCTAAGCACCACACTACCTCCAACCAAGCACAAGCACTGCCCGCGGGACACACCGCTGCCTCTTCTTCTGGGTTACATGCTGCGATGGGAACTAAGTGTGCACCAACAGCATAGGTGGGTCCTAGGCATTCCAAGACATGAACAATAAATAAATCAGAACGGCCAACTATGGCAGACTTGCACCGCGCCAACGACATAGGCCTCGGCCCACAGCTTCAGCAATCCTAGGCAGGAAGCGGACTTTCACTGCACCCAGGACATAGGCCTCTGCACAAACCCTCAGCGATCTCGGGCCTACTGCGGACTCCACTGCTAGCTTGGCTGTGAACGTCTCATTAGCGCTGTATTGCTCCTCTAGTTTGTCCCAATGCAGTGCCCCGGATAGTAGAGCTAACGTCAGAGAAAATACAGGTGGGCTTTGGCCCACACTGCATGCCCTAGTCAGTCTGGCCTTTTTTCATAGTCACAGGCAGGTACAACTCCACTCTGGGAAGTCTGTGTGGACCCACAGCATGGGTGGGTCCCAGGAAGCTACCAACAGTACATTAATAAATCCCATTGCAGCTGAGGTAACGTCAGATAAAGTACAGGTGGGCTTCGGCCCACACTGCATGCCCCAGTCAGACTGGGGTTTTTTATAAATAGACACAGGCAGATACAACTCCCCTATGGGAATTCCGTGTGCACCCACAGCATGGGTGGCACCCTGGAACCCACCGGCGGTACATAAATACATCCCATTGCAGTGCCCTAGACAGCTGAGGTAACGTGAGATAGAATACAGGTGGGCTTCGGCCCACACTGCATGCCCTAGTCAGACTGAGGTTTTTTATAAATAGACACAGGCAGGTACAACTCTGCAATGGGAATTCTGTGTGCACCCACAGCATGGGTGGGTCCCAGGAAGCCTCCGACCATTCATAAATAAATCCCATTGCAGTGCCCCGGACAGCAGAGCTAATGTGAGATAGAATACAGGTGGGCTTCGGCCCACACTGCATGCCCCAGTCAGACTGGGTTTTAGTTTTATTAATAGTCACAGGCAGGTACTACTCAGCTATGGGAATTCTGTGTGCACCCACAGCACGAGCGGCTCCCTGGAACCCACCGACTGTATATTGCTTTATCCCAATACATGATGCGCACTGCTGACCCCAAGCGGGAGGAGGAGGTGGCATTAAAAGGCCAAGACAGCATGACTAGGACCCGCTATAGTCTTGGTGGGAACCACGTTAGCGGGCCCAGGTTCAGGTTGGGTTCCCGGCCTCCACCGTGGATTTTGCCTCCATGGGCAAAATCAAACCTTCAGATCCGCCTAAGAGCCACTGGGCAAAAGTAAAGCGACATAATACAAGCGGAAGCAACAACAGTAGAGATGAGCGAGCACCAAAATGCTCGGGTGCTCATTACTCGAGACGAACTTTTTGCGATGCTCGAGGGTTCGTTTCGAGTAACGAACCCCATTGAAGTCAATGGGCGACCCGAGCATTTTTGTATATCGCCGATGCTCGCTAAGGTTTTCGTTTGTGAAAATCTGAACAATTCAAGAAAGTGATGGGAACGACACAGCAACGGATAGGGCAGGCGAGGGGCTACATGTTGGGCTGCATCTCAAGTTCACAGGTCCCACTATTAAGCCACAATAGCGGCAAGAGTGCCCCCCCCCCCCCCCCGCACGATCAGCGTAAAGATCGTTCTCCTCTGCCATAGCTGTAACAGCTGTGGCATAGAAGAACGATGTTTGCCTATTGAATTCAATGGAGCCAGCAATACAGCAGGTTCCACTGAAAGCAATGGGCTGCCGGCGATCGCAGGATGAATTGTCGGGAAGGGCTTAAATATATAAGCCCTTCCCTGCAATTCATCCAGAAATGTGTTACAATAAAAATATATACCGGCGTATAAGGCGACGGGGCGTATAAGACGACCCCCCAACTGTCACCTTATACGCCGGCAATACAGTGGAGCAAAGAATAAAAATCATTACTCACTTCTTCTGACGTTCTGCGGTGCTGCTGCACGCTGTCGCTCCCTCCTGGTCCCCGGCAGAGCATTGCTTTCTGAACGCAGGGCTTGAAATCCCCGCCTCCAGAAACACACGTGCCTTCAGCCAATCACAGCCATTCAATGACATCATTGTCATTATCTGTGATTGGCTGAAGGCACATGTGTTTCTGGAGGCTGGGATTTAACCCCTTCATGACATGGCCTATTTTGGGCTTAAGGACGCAACAATTTTTGGCGGATTTTCTTCTCCGTTTATCAAAAGCCATAACTTTTTTATTTTTCCGTCGACGCGGCCGTATGAGGGCTTGTTTTTTGCATGGCGAACTGTAGTTTTTATCGATGCCAATTTTGGGTACATAGACTATATTGTAAATTTTTTTTTTTTCTTTTTAATGATAGCAGAGAGAGAAAATGCATCAATTTTTACACCGTTAATCATGCAGCATAAATGAGACTTTCCATTTTTTCTGCAGACCGGTACGGTTACAATGATACCAAAATTCTAACTTTTTTTTTAGGTTTTCCCACTTTTCTGCAATAAAACCCCTTTTTTTTGGAAATCTTTTTTCTATTCTAAATTGCTGCATTCAAAGTCCCGTAAGTTTTTTATTTTTTGATGTACAGAGCTCTATGAGGGCTTATTTTTTGCGAGACGAGCTGTAGATTTTATTGGTACCATTTTGGCGTACATACGGCTTTTTTGATCACTTTTATTGCATTTTTAGTGAGGCAAAATGCTAAAAATGAGCATTTTGCCTCAGTTTTTTAGCTTTTTTTTTTAGCGTTTTTTTCCGTGCACAGTCAAAAGCATGTGCAACTTATTGTACGCATCGTTACGGACGCGACAATACCAAATATGTGGGGTTTTATTTTTTTTTTACCTTTTTGTATGCTAATCTGAGAAAAAGCATAAAAAAATGGTTTTTTTATTTATTTTTTTTACATTTTTTTAATTCATTTTTTAAATCTTTCTTTTTTTTACACTGTGTCCCTCTGAGGGACTTTAACCACTGCCCTTATGATCGCTGTCATAAGGCATGGCAGAGCTACTGCTCTCCCATGCCTTATCGCTCATACAGCGATCTCAGGCATAGGCAATACAGGACGCCAGTGTCTACTTAGATCGCGGCAGGGAAGGGGTTAACAGTGGCGGGCGCATCTCTGATGTCCCCCCGCTGTTGCAACGAGACGCCGGCTGTGACTGACAGCCGGCTCCCGCTGCGGGATAGCGCTGGATCATATGTGATCCCGCGCTATCTCCAGGACGTAAGTTTACGCCCTGTTGCGGGAAGTACCCCCCTCCCAGGACGTAAACTTACGCCCTGCAGCGGGAATGGGTTAAAGCCCTTCGTAAAGAAAGCAATGCTCTGCCGTGGACCAGGAGGGAGCGACAGCCTGCAGCAGCGGCGCAGAACACCAGGAGAAGTGAGTAATGATTTTTACTCTTTGCTCCACTGTATTGCCGGCGTATAAGGTGACAGTTGGGGGGTCGTCTTATACGCCCTGTCGCCTTATACACCGGTATATATTTTTATTGTAACACATTTCTGGATGAATTGCAGGGAAGGGCTTATATATTTAAGCCCTTCCCGACAATTCATCCTGCGATCGCCGGCAGCCCATTGCTTTCAGTGGAACCTGCTGTATTGCTGGCTCCATTGAATTCAATGGGCAAACATCGTTCTTCTCTGCCACAGCTGTTACAGCTGTGGCAGAAAAGAATGATTTGTCTTCTATATGTTCTCAATGGGGTCGGCGCTGCTGCTGCCGGCCCCATTGAGCGCATATAGAGAAGAGAACAGAAATCGCAGATCGCACATAGGTGCGATCTGCGATTTCTATGGCCTTAAGAAGGACCGTTGGGGTTCTTGAAACCTAAAATCACTCCTGACGCTCTCCCTATAGCAGCTCCGGCATCAACAACACTTTACCTCCTCTATGTCAGAATGCATCTGTGGCGAGCCGCGGGAGGGGCAGATTTTAATACTCGGGTGACACCTAATCTCGCCAGCCACTCACTGCAGGGGGGTGGTATAGGGCTTGAACGTTGCAGGGAGAAGTTGTAATGCCTTCCCTGTCTTTCTATTGGCCAGAAAAGTGCGCAAATGTCTCAGGGAAGAAAATGAAAGTAACTCGAACATCGCGTGGTACTCGTTACGAGTAACGAGCATATCGAACACCCTAATACTCGAACGAGTATCAAGCTCGGACGAGTATGCTCGCTCATCTCTAAACAACAGCCATGTGGAAAAGCTTGTATTTTCTGAGACAAGAGGGGCATTTGATAGCAATGAAAAGGATATTCTAGGAACTAAAGGTCGGCACTCCTCCTCATCTCAATCAGAAATATGGAAAGGCTTCATTCTTATGTTTTGCCTGCTGCGACTCCTGTAATATTACTGTTGCAAAGGTATAAGCTGACCCCACTAACAGTTATGTTGCAGAAGAAGTCTAGGGAGACCCCAGTAACATTTCAGTAGTAAGTTAGTAGCACTAACTTACACTATAGATAGACCCCTGTAACATTTCCGTTGCAGCAGTATAAGCATAGCCCAGTATTAGTAACATTTCATTTGCAGCAGTATACACCGACCCCTGTAACATTTCAGTAGCGTCAGCGTAGGCAGAGCCCAGTAACATTTCCGTAGTAACAGTATAGACAGACCCCAGTAACATTTCATTTACAGCAGTATAGCCAGAACCCAGTAACATTTGAGTAGTAACAACATAGACAGACCCCAGTAACATTTCAATTGCAGCAGTATAAACAGACCCCACTGACATTTCATTTACAGCAGTATATACAGACCAGTCAACAGAACTTGCCTACCACGGTCCCTGTGCCCCATGATGGCCCAGCTGATGCACGGAAAGATGCACCTCTCAAAGCAGCAATGATGTCAGTGCTTGAACGAGGACGGGTGGCTCCTGGGTTTTCTGTAGCTGCTGCATTATTTGTCCAATTTTGCATGATCTTTGCCGTAAGCAACAGGGCAGAAGTAAAATTTGATTTTCTTGTTAATTTTGTCATAGGCCTCTCCAAGGAATTGTCAGTAACGCATTCTGCAGTCTCTGCTTTTCTCCCAGGTCCTACAGACGAGTGTCACAATCTGAAACCAGGTGACAGGGTCTATGTAAAAAAGTTTGAGAGAGAAACCCGGTTTGAAGGTCCTTACCAGATGTTGCTCACCACCCCAACTGCAGTCAAGCTCGAAGGAAAGCCCACTTGGATCCACACTTCTCACTGCAAAAAATCATGATCCTGCATATCCTTTACATGCTATGGGCAGGGTGGGAGACCTGGGTGGAAGTGGCTGTCACACGTTCAGGGGCAGGAAAGGAGGGGAACTGGAACCCCTGGTCTAGAGAATATGAAGGGGAAGTGACATTATGGTATAATTTCTCAAACATACACGTAGCCCCATATACCTTTGACCACTGTACACTAGCTCAGGGATCAGAACAAAGTAATACAATCAAATGTGCAATATGAAGACTACACTGAGGGTAAGAATCCAACACCGCATCGTGCTAAGAGAGAAGTTGACGCTCCAGGTGGTAACTTTAATCCACATGCATACATAGATGCAATAGGAGTGCCAAGGGGGGTGCCAGATGAATTTAATTCTAGAGATCAGGTTAAAGCAGATTTTGAGTCCTTATTTGTTATTGTCACTGTTAATAATAATGTAGATTGGATGAATTATATCTATTACAATCAGCAGAGGTTTGTAAACTACACCAGGGATGCTTTGCAAGGGTTAGCTGACCAGTTAGGGCCCACTGCATCCATGGCGTTTCAAAATAGAGTGGCCCTGGATATGATTTTAGCAGAAAGAGGTGGGGTATGTAATTTCCTGTATGTGTATTATCCCTTTGATCAAAAAGAGTATGAGTAAGGGACTGGACAATGTGACACCAACGTTTCCCTTGTTTGAGAAAGATGAAGAGCCAGTTCCAATAATGCCAACCAGGTACGTTACCAGAAGAATGCAGAAATGTACTAGTACTGCGCCGCCCCGATCTCCTAAGATGGATTCAAATTGAAAGAGAAAGGTTGCAGCACACCACAGTAAACCACCTAGTGGGGGAGCTTTTAGAAACAGATGGGTGCACAGACTTCTATAGGTTTTGGGTTTGGACTCACTGACCCAATCACAGCAGAGACACCAGATCATGTAATGGTGAAGACAGCACTCCAGGATAAACGTACAAAAAGTTCTTTTTAATCCTCCATAACAACCGCTGCTACGCTTCGACCTGTGTTAGGTCTTTGTCAAGCATGCAGCTCAATGATACAATACACATCTATATACAAGCCCATAACCAATCAGATGCTACAAACAATTAGAGATAAATAACATACATATGTGTCCATGATAGATCAGCGGCAAGGCTCTCCGCTGCACAGCTGCCATCCAGTGATAAGGTCCTCTAGACGCCGCCATCTTCTCTGAGTCAGGAAGCTGTCATATAATGCAAATGTCCTGCCGTGTCAGGGTCCATGCAGCCAATCAGCTGCATACCCATCCTGTATAGCCAGAACACACTGAGCATGTCAGGAAGTTGTAATGTCATCTGCCCATGACAGTACAGCCCACTTACATGGGACTGCACAGGCCCAGCAAATATCAATCGAAGATAGATCCCGCAAGGATCGTAGCTAAAACAACGCATAATCACCGCTGCGCTTGCGCACATGTAAGCAGCGCCTAACTCGCCATTAGAAGTGTATGAGTCGGGTCCCCGCGCATGCGAGGAAGCCAGATAGGACTAAGGGCGCGTAGTCATAGCATCCTATCGGCGCCTGGTGATAATACTAACCCACGCAGTGCTCCTGATGCATAGCACAAACAGTGCATAATAGTGTTTTAGCGGACCAAGGATATAGTGATCCCATATACTAAACAAAGAATCTAATCATGACACAATCAAAAAAATTGGGTATAATATTCATGCTTTATTAATCCATATATGCCATTCCCAAAGATGTGGAATCTAACTGAAGCCATTTTTTATGCCTGTCAAAACATGTAAATGTGAATGTAAATTCCATCTACAAGAAATTATCACAGAACATTATTCTCATTAGCCTTGCCTCTGATCTATCATGGACACATATGTATGTTATTTATCTCTAATTGTTTGTAGCATCTGATTGGTTATGGGCTTGTATATACATGTGTATTGTATCATTGAGCTGCATGCTTGACAAAGACCTAACACAGGTTGAAACGTAGCAGCGGTTGTTATGGAGGATTAAAAAGAACTTATTGTACGTTTATCCTAGAGTCCTGGAGTGCTGTCTTCGCCATTACATGATCTCCTAAGATGGATTGTCAGTGGACTTCCCATTTGCCTAGGGATAGTGCAGAAGACCTTAGGTTTCGGCGAGGGCGCACTCTGTGGGGTGTTAACTTGTACAGATAGAGGGTATGGATGCCCGGAAATGAGCCCAGGGAATCCATGGCCTCCTTCTGAGGTGAGGTAGGGGTCCCCCCTCCTAGGAGTAGGGCCTTACGGGCAGTGGGGAAACCCTGACGCAAGGGAGAGGCGACCGAGGAAGAGTGCAAGGTCTGGTGCTTGATCTCCATATTAAGTTTTTAGGGGGGTTTGTGAGGGTATATGTATATATTTCCATATGTTTTTTATGCTTTTGAACCTGTATGCAAGTTCTATGCAATGCTAAAATGAGAAAAACTTAATAAGTCGCCTTACATCAGATATTCCAAAGGTTTGCAAGGCTGAGAGAGATGTGTCCAGAAATTCAGAGATGATACAGAACTGGATACGAAGGCCATGTGCTTGGCTGTTTTCCCAGAGGTGCCATATCAAGATAACGACTGTTTAAATACGTATATAACTATCACTGGCTCAGGCGGAAATGCGGACTTCACATATATGGTTATGCGGTGAATTTGAGCCAATGAGACCATTACCTATTCCGAGTGATGTGACCAAAGGGTATAAAATCCCATGTAATCTGTAATAAAGTGCACAGTTATTTCCCCGTGTGAGGAACTATAAAAGACCTCCGTGTGTGGTGTCTCTTCTTTACCGCCAGCAGCGGGGCATTGGGGTGGGCCTGTTTGGTGCTGTACGCAGAATTTCCCTAACAACAGTATAAAAAGACCCCTGTAACATTTCATTTGCAGCAGCGTAGGCAGAGCCCAGTAACATTTTGGTAGTAACAGTATAGACAGTCCCCAGTAACATTTCATTTACAGCAGTATAACCAGAACCCAGTAACATTTGAGTAGTAACAGCATAATAATAATAATCTTTATTTGTATAGCGCCATCATATTCCGCAGCGCTTACATAGACGAGGGATACAGAAAGACAAAAGTACAAACATTACAGAACCACGGTTACATAGTAATCAATTGATGGAAACAATAGGGATGCGGGTCCTGCTCCAACGAGCTTATATACTACAAGTAATGGGATGATACAGAAGGTAAAGGGGCTGGCAGTGTGCACGGTATGGCAAGGTGCAGAGTGAGGGATGCTATACACATAGACAATGGTCAGACATTTAGCCGTGTGACGGCAGAAACAGTATGACTGCAGGAGCGGTTTAAGATGGCTAGCAGGGATTGCAGTCAGTAGGTCAGGGAGCATGTTATCAGGCGGAGTACAGAGGTGTTTGTTTAGGGAATTCGGTATGCCTCCCTGAAGAGGTGCGTTTTTAGAGCACGCCTGAAGTTCTGTGAGTCCTGGATTGCTCGGGTAGCCTTTGGTAGTGCGTTCCAGAGAACCGGTGCTGCTCTGGAGAAGTCTTGGAGGCGGGAATGAGAAGTTCGAATTAAAGGGGCGCTCAGTCTGGTTTCGTTAGCAGAGCGGAGAGCCCGGGCTGGTTGATGGATTGAGATGAGGGAGGCGATATAGGGGGGCGCTGCACTGTGGAGGGCTTTGTGGATGAAGGTGGCGAGTTTAAATTGAATTCTGTATTTAACGGGCAGCCAGTGCAGTGACTGGCACAGGGCAGAGGCATCCGAGTAGCGGCTGGACAGGAAGATGAGCCTGGCTGCCGCATTCAGGATGGATTGGAGAGGGTAGAGTCTGGTGCAGGGGAGGCCGATCAGCAACGAGTTGCAATAATCGAGCCGGGAGTGGATGAGGGCGACAGTAAGCGTTTTTAGCATGTCCACAGTGAGAAAAGAGCGGATTCTTGCGATGTTCTTGAGGTGCAGCTGACATGTTCGGGCCAGAGATTGGATGTAGGGGGTAAAAGAGAGATCAGAATCAAAGATGACTCCAAGGCAGCGGGCATGTTGTCTAGGAGTTATGGTGGCGCCACACACTGAGATGGAGATGTCAGGAGGAGGTCGGTTAGTGGAGGGTGTAAATACCAGCAGGTCAGTTTTAGAGAGGTTTAGTTTTAGGTAGAGAGAGGACATGGTGTTAGAGACAGTGGACAGACAGTTAGTGATATTTTGGAGTAAAGGTGCAGAGATGTCACGGGAAGAGGTGTATAGCTGGGTGTCATCAGCGTAGAGGTGGTATTGGAGGCCAAATCTCCTGATGGTTTGTCCAATAGGGGCTGTGTAGATAGAGAAAAGAAGGGGGCCGATGACAGAGCCCTGGGGGACCCCAACAGCAAGGGGAAGAGGAGGGGAGGTAGAGCCAGCAAAGGAGACACTGAAAGAGCGGTCAGATAGGTAGGAAGAGAACCAGGAGAGGGCAGTATCCTTTAGGCCAATGGAGCGTAGCAAACTGAGGAGGAGTTTGTGGTCAACAGTGTCAAATGCTGCGGAGAGGTCGAGGAGGATCAGTAGGGAGTAATCGCCCCTTGATTTAGCTGTCAGTAGGTCATTGGATACCCTAGTAAGGGCAGTTTCTGTCGAGTGTTGAGGTCGAAAGCCAGACTGTAGGGGGTCTAGGAGAGAGTGCTCTGATAGGTAGCTTACAAGGCGGGAGTAAACCAGCCGTTCTAGTAGTTTGGAGATGAAGGGGAGGTTTGAGATGGGTCGGTAGTTGGCAGCATAGACAGACCCCAGTAACATTTCATTTGCAGCAGTATAAACAGACCCAGTAACAATTCATTTAAGCAGTATAGACAGACCCCAGTAACATTTCATTTGCAGCAGTATAAACAGACACCAGTAACATTTAATTTGCAGTAGTATAAACAGACCCCAGTAACATTTCATTTACAGCAGTATAGACAGACGCCAGTAACATTTCATTTGCAGCAGTATAGACAGACCCCAGTAACATTTCCGTAGTAACAGTATAGACAGACCCCTGTAACATTTCATTTACAGCAGTATAGACAGAGCCCAGTAACATTTGAGTAGTAACAGCATAGGCAGACCCCAGTAACATTTCATTTGCAGCAGTATAAACAGACCCCAGTAACATTTCATTTGCAGCAGTATAGACAGACCCCAGACACATTTCAGTAGCAGCAGCGTAGGCAGACCCCTGTAATATTTCGGTAGTAACTGTATAGACAGACCCCTGTAACATTTCATTTACAACAGTATAGCCAGAGCCCAGTAGAATTTGAGTAGTAACAGCATAAGCAGACCCCAGTAACATTTCATTTGCAGCAGTATAAACAGACCCCAGTAACATTTAATTTACAGCAGTATAGACAGACGCCAGTAACATTTCATTTGCAGCAGTATAGACAGACCCCTGTAACATTTCAGTAGTAACATTATAGACAAACCCCTGTAACATTTCAGTAGCGTCAGCGTAGGCAGAGCCCAGTAACATTTCCCTAGTAACAGTATAGACAGACTCCTGTAACATTTCATTTACAGCAGTATAGCCAGAACCCAGTAACATTTGAGTATTAACAGCATAGACAGACCCCGGTAACATTTCAATTGCAGCAGTATAAACAGACCACAGTGACATTTCATTTGCAGCAGTATAGACAGATCCCAGTAACATTTCAGTAGTAACAGTATAGACAGACCCCTGTAACATTCATTTGCAGCAGCGTAGGCAGAGCCCAGTAACATTTCTGTAGTAACAGTATAGACAGACCCCTGTAACATTTTAGTAGCAGCAGCGTAGGCAAAGCCCAGTAAAATTTCGGTAGTAACAGTATAGACAGACCCCTGTAACATTTCATTTGCAGCAGTATAACCAGAACCCAGTAAGATTTGAGTAGTAACAGCATAAGCAGACCCCAGTAACATTTCATTTGCAGCAGTATAGACAGACCATAGTAACATTTGAGTAGTACTAGTAGACGACTGTAACATTTCCGTAGCAGCAGTATAGGCATAGCCCAGCATTAGTAACATTTCATTTGCAGCAGTATACACAGACCCCAGTAACATTTCAAAAGCAACAGCATAGACTGACCCCAGTAACATTTCAGTAGTAACAGTATAGACAGACCCCAGTAACATTTCGTTTGCAGCAGTATACACAGACTCCAGTAACATTTCAGTAGCAGCAGTGTAGGCAGACCCCTGTAACATTACTGTGGCAGAAGTATAGGTAGGCAGTCCCGGGTGACATTTCTGTAGCAAGAGTGTAGGCCAACCCCTGACACATTGGTGTACCATGAGTGTAGGCGAAGGCCAGAAAAATTACTTGGATTACAGTGTAGCCCAAAAAATTGCTGTACCAACAGTACAAATGTACCGCAGAAAAATTGCTCAACCGAGAGGGCAGGTGAAACCCATTAATATTTTAGCTTACTGTGTCTTAATTTGTAACTGAGCCTGGAGGCAGCCCTGTTTAAAAAAAATTGGTTCATGTTGACGTTTCAATGCTTCAGTTAGAAAAGTTGAAATATTGTTAGACAAAAGTTATATGAGCCTTTTGGGCCGCAGAAAAGTTGGCAGTTCAGCGTGCTGAAAGGATGTTTCAGGAGGAAGAGCAGGAGGAGGAGGACTAATATCATAGACAGATTGACAAAGGTAAATGTCCCTTTTTTTACGGTGATAGAGAAGAGTGCTTTTATCTGCGGTTGCAGCGAAAAGATTGTTTAGGTACCTCTGCTCTCCGCTGGTGGAGAATAGAAGTCTGGGGAAATCCAGGCTTTGTTCATCTTTATGAGTGTAAGCATGTCAGCACTATCAGTTGACAGGCGGGTACGCTTATCCGTGATGATTCCCCCAGCTGCACTGAACACCCTCTCTGACAAGACGCTAGCCGCAGGGCAAGCCAGCACCTCCAGGGCATACAGCGTGAGTTTGTGCCACGTGTCCAGCTTTGACACCCAGTAGTTGTACAGAGCAGAGGCGTCACGGAGGACGGTGGTACGATCGGCTACGTACTCCCTCACCATCTTTTTACAGTGCTCCTTACGACTCAGTCTTGACTGGGGAGTGGTGACACAGTCTTGCTGGGGAGCCATAAAGCTGGCAAAGGCCTTGGAGAGTGTTCCCCTGCCTGCGCTAACCATGCTGCCTGATCTCCGCGTCTCCCCTGCTACTTGGCCCTTGGAACTGCGCCTTCTGCCGCTAGCACTGTCAGATGGGAAGTTTACCATCAGTTTGTCCACCAGGGCCCTGTGGTATAGCATCACTCTCGAACCCCTTTCCTCTTCGGGAATGAGAGTGGAAAGGTTCTCCTTATACCATGGGCCGAGCAGTGTGTACACCCAGTAATCCGTAGTGGCCAGAATTCATGAATGGGTGAGTGCTGCCTCTGATTGGCTCAGCGCAGGGACCAATCAGGGGCAGCTCTTAGCTGTCATTCAGCTGAATTCATGAATGGGCAAGTGAGAGCTGCCTCTGATTGGTGAGGCTGTGACCAATCAGAGGCAGCTCAGTCAGCAGGCGGGGATTTTAAATCCCCGGCTGCTGAATACTACTCAGAGCAGTTCAGGAGAACTGCCGCCGGCCGCGGCTGAACTCCGTCTGCCGGGACCAGGTGAGTATATATATATATATATATTTTTTACACATTTCTGGATGAATTGCAGGGAACGGCTTATATTTTTAAGCCCTTCCCGAAAATTCATCCTGCGCTTGCCGGCAGCCCATTGCTTTCAATGGAGCCGGCTGTATTGCCGGCTCCATTGAATTCAATTGGCAAACATCATTCTTCTCTGCCACAGCTGTTACAGCTGTGACAGAGGAGAATGATTTGTCTACTATGTGTTCTCAATGGGGTCGGCGCTGCTGCCGCCGGCCCCATTTAGCGCATATAGAGAAGAGAACAGGAATCGAGGATCGCAGATAGGTGCGATCTGCGATTTCTGTTCTATAATTTATCGGACGAGCGCATAAAAAGTGCTCATGTGTCCGATACCATTGCAAAGCAATGGTTTTATAAAATCGCCGGACGCATGCGCATGCGCAAATCGTGCGAAAAAACGCCCGTCTGACTGAGCCCTTAAAGTTTTTAAGGTATGGGTTGCAGTCATGAAGCATTGATGTATTTTCGGATTGAATTCAAAAAGTGTTCACTTTTAGGATGTTCCCCTATGAAAAGAGAATTAAGAAGTATGGGTGGGTCTGTAAATGGAGGAAGCTGAACTTTACCACTACAACAGCACAGTCCAGGAGTCTCATCTTTGCACTCTAGAGCTTCACAGAAAACACAAACTGTTTCCATACCTCCTATAGTGACAGATCGATCACTTTCATATAAAATATCAGGATTAGAGATGAGCGAGCGTACTCGTCCGAGCTTGATGATCGTTCGAGTATTAGGGTACTCGAGACGAGCACCACACGGTGCTCGAGTCAATTCCATTTCCTTCCCTGAAAGATTTGCGCCAATTTCTGGCCAATAGACATGCAGGGAAGGCATTACAACTTCCTCCTGTGGCGTTCCCGCCCTATCCCACCCCCCTGCAGTGAGTGGCTAGTGAGATCATATGACCGCCAAGTATATAAAGTGGGCCCGCCCGCGGCTCACCACAGACGCAGAGATTAAGGAGAGTGCTGCTGCTGCTATAGGGAGAGTGTTAGCATCTACAAGAATCCCAACAGTCCTTCTTAGGGCCACAGCTCACCTAGTGCATTACTGTTGTGGCGGCTGGGAGCAGTTTTGCACCTTTTTTTTTTTTATATCGGGCGTGCAGGCCATAGCGTTCTCAGGGCGAGCACCCACTGGCGTTTGCGTTTTCCGCGGGAAAAAAACGCAGCGTTTTCACCGCGTTTCCCGCGATTTTTCTGCGCGTTTTTCGCGGCGTTTTCGCGGCTTTTCCATTAATTTCCATTGACTTTCATGGGTGCATTAGGAGAAAAATAAGGACACATATGCAACTGACAGTTCCTATGTTAAAAACGCAAACGCAACGCAAAAAAAACGCCAGTGGACAGGAACACATGTTATCTCTATGCCTGTGCAGGAAAAACGCAAAACGCAGGTAAAAAAACGCCAGTGGGTGCTCGCCCTCAGGCTGCAGTCTGTACTACATAGTATAGGGAGGCTGGTGGTGAGGCAGGGACAGTGTTAGTAGAGAATCCTGTCTACAACAACCCCAACGGTCCTTCTTAGGGCTACCTGTTACCGTGTGCATTTAACTCTGTGACTGCTGGGAGTTGTAGTACCTCAGTATTGCACAGCAAGGCCGGCGTGCAGCCTTCAGTTAAATTTTTTTCTGGGTGCAGTTTGCGTAATGTAAGCGCTGTCTGCCTCCAAGTGCACGCCAATAAACCACAAATTTTTTACACCGCTCTGTGTTAGCCGTCAGCTGCCTGCACAGTGTACGGTCACATACACCCATAGAGGGAAAGTCCAATACACGCTCCAGAGCCTGCATTGCATTGGAAAAAAACAGATATTAAAAAGAAATCCTTTTTACGGCTACCTGTGACCCAGTGCATTTGACAGCGTGGCCTGTGGGACTTCAGGTGCATCAAAACTGCATAGTGCACAGCAAGGCCTGCGTGCAGCCTTCAGTTAAATTATTTTCTGGGTGCAGGTTGCGTAACGTAAGCGCTGTCTGCCTCCAAGTGCACGCCAAGAAACCACAAATTTTTTACACCGCTCTGTGTTAGCCGTCAGCTGCCTGCATAGTGTACGGTAGTATATACCAAAGCGAGCCAGCAGCACTCAGAACACCCCCAACTCAAAAAAATTTGAAGTAGGGGGGGGGGGGGGAATGTCGCTTCAAATAGGCGACAGAACATGCAAAGCCACCAAAAAGGTTGTGGATCTTCAACCAAAGATCAGCCAATTTCATAGATTAGGAAGGCGGCAGCATATAAAGGGTGCTTCACAATGTCATAAAAAACACAGACTTTATTGTGTCATCTTTAAAAATGGCAAGACAACGTTTCGACCGTTAGGTCTTTTTCAAGCCGCATTTTAGGTGAAAGCAGACACACAATCCATGGATTGTGTGTCTGGTTTCACCTAAAATGCGGCTTGAAAACGACCTAACGATCGAAACGTTGTCTTGCCATTTTTAAAGATGACACAATAAAGTCTGTGTTTTTTATGACATTGTGAAGCACCCTTTATATGCTGCCGCCTTCCTAATCTATGAAATTGCACAGTGTACGGTGACAGACACCCATAGAGGGAAAGTCCAATACATGCTCCAGAGCCTGCATTGCATTGGAAAAATATTTTAAAAAAGAAATCCTTTTTACGGCTACTTGTGACCCAGTGCATTTGACTGCGTGGCCTGTGAGACTTCAGGTGCATCACAATTGCATATTGCACAGCTAGTCCTGCTTGCATTCTTCCATATAATTTATCTCTGGCTTCATTTTGCGTTATATAACCGCTGGCAGCCACCAACTGCGCGGCAATGATTCACAAAAATTTTTACACCGCTTAGTGTCTGCTCGATTCTTAATCCACCATGCTGAGGGGTAGGTGTAGGTGTAGAGGAGGTGGACGCGGTCGAGGACGTGGAGTTCCACATGAGGGTGTGGGCATAGGCCCAGTTCCTGGTCCAGGTGAATCGCAGCCGGCTGCTGCGGGATTAGGAGAGAGGAAAGTTTCTGAGGTCCCCAGTTTCATATCACAATTTTTGGGCCCACGTCGTAGACTTTTATTAAAAAATGAGCAGTGTGAGCAGGTCCTGTCGTGGATGGCAGAAAGTGCATCAAGCAATCTATCGACCACCCAGTCTTCTACGCGGTCCACTGCTGCAACTCTGAATCCTCTGGCTGCTGCTCCTCCTTCCTCCCAGCCTCCTCACTCTATGAAAATGACACATTCTGAGGAGCAGGCAGACTCCCAGGAACTGTTCTCAGGCCCCTGCCCAGATTGGGAAACAATGGTTCCTCTCCCACCTGAGGAGTTTGTTGTGACCGATGCCCAACCTTTGGAAAGTTCCCGGGGTCCGGGTGATGAGGCTGGAGACTTCCGGGCAACTGTCTCAAGAGCTTTCAGTGGGTGAGGAGGATGATGACGATGAGACACAGTTGTCTATCAGTGTGGCAGTAGTAAGGGCAGTAAGTCCGAGGGAGGAGCGCACAGAGGATTCGGAGGAAGAGCCGCTGGACGATGAGATGACTGACCCCACCTGGTGTGATAAGCCAACTGATGACAGGTCTTCAGAGGGGGAGGCAATTGCAGCTGCAGGACAGGTTGGAAGAGGCAGTGGAGTTGCCAGGGGTAGAGGCAGGGCCAGAGCGAATAATCCCCCAGCTGTTTCCCAAAGAACCCCCTCGTGCCAAGCCACCGTGCAGAGGCCAAGGTGCTCAAAGGTGTGGCAGTTTTTCACTGAGACCACAGACGACTGACGAACAGTGGTGTGCAAGCTTTGTCGCGCCAAGATCAGCCGGGGAGCCACCACCACTAGCATGTGCAGGCATATGATGGCCAAGCACCCCACAAGGTGGGACGAAGGCCGTTCACCGCCTCCGGGTGCACCACTGCCTCTTCCCTTGTGCCCCAACCTGCCACTGAGATCCAACCCACCTCTCAGGACACAGGCACGAGCGTCTCCTGTCCTGGACCCACACCCTTACCTCCGCTGTCCTCGGCCCCATCCAGCAATGTCTCTCAGCGCAGCGTCCAGCTGTCGCTAAGAGAATCGTTGGAGCAAAAGCGCAAATACGCCGCCATGCACCCGCATGCTTAAGCTTTAAATGTCCACATAGCCAAATTGATCAGCCTGGAGATGCTCCCGTACAGGCTTGTGGAAACTGAGGCTTTCAAAAACATGATGGCGGCGCCGGCCCCGCGCTACTTGGTCCCCAGTCGCCACTATTTTTCAAGGTGTGCCGTCCCAGCCCTGCACGACCACGTCTCCCGCAACATTGTACATGCCCTCACCAACGCGGTTACTGGCAAGGTCCACTTAACAACGGACACGTGGACAAGCACAGGCGGGCAGGGCCACTATATCTCCCTGACGGCACATTGGGTGAATTTAGTGGAGGCTGGGACCGAATCAGAGCCTGGGACCTCTCACGTCCTACCCACCCCCAGAATTGCGGGCCCCAGCTCGGTGTTGGTATCAGCGGCGGTGTATGCCACCACCACTAAACCTTCCTCCTCCTACGCAACCTCTGCCTCACAATCCAGATGTGCCAGCAGCAGCACGTCGCCAGCAGTCGGTGTCGCGTGGCACAGCAGCACAGCGGTGGGCAAGCGTCAGCAGGCCATGCTGAAACTACTCAGCTTAGGAGAGAAGAGGCACACGGCCCATGAACTGTTGCACGGTCTGACAGAGCAGACCGACCGCTGGCTTTCGCCGCTGAACCTCCAACCGGGCATGGTGGTGTGTGACAACGACCGTAACCTTGTGGCGGCTCTGCAGCTCGGCAGCCTCACGCACGTGCTATGCCTGGCCCACGTCTTTAATTTAGTGGTTTAGCGGTTTCTGAAAAGCTACCCACACTTGTCAGACCTCCTCGGCAAGGTGCGCCGGGTCTGCGCACATTTCCGCAAGTCCAACACGGACGCTGCCACCCTGCGGACCCTGCAACAGCAGTTTAATCTGCCAGTGCACCGACTGCTTTGCGACGTGCTCACACGGTGGAACTCTACGCTCCACATGTTGGCCAGGCTGTATGAGCAGCATAGAGCTATAGTGGAATACCAACTCCAACATGGGCGGCGTAGTGGGAGTCAGCCTCCTCAATTCTTTATCGAGGAGTGGGCCTGGATGGCAGATATCTGCCAGGTCCTTGGAAACTTTGAGGAGTCTTCCCAGATGGTGAGCGGCGATGCTGCAATCCTTAGCATCACCATTCCTCTGCTATGCCTGTTGAGAAGTTCCCTGCAAAGCATAAAGGCTGACGCTTTGCGGTTGGAAACGAAGGTGGGGGAAGACAGTATGTTGCTGGATAGTCAGAGCACCCTCATGTCTATATCTCCGCACGTTGAGAAGGAGGAGGAGGAGGGGAGGAGCCTGAGGAGCAGTGGGAATTGACAGCAGGGCCCACTGCAGAGGGTACTCATGCTGCTTGCCGTTCAGCGTGTATGGACTGTGGAGTTGGAGGAGGATCCTGAAAGTGATCTTTCTAGTGAGGACAGCCATGTGTTGCGTACAGGTACCCTGGCACACATGGCTAACTTCATGTTAGGATGCCTTTCTCGTGACCCTCGCGTTAGGCATTCTGGCCACTACGGATTATTGGGTGTACACACTGCTCGACCCATGGTATAAGGAGAACCTTTCCACTCTCATTCCCGAAGAGGAAAGGGGTTCGAGAGTGATGCAATACCACAGGGCCCTGGTGAACAAACTGATGGTAAACTTCCCATCCGACAGCGCTAGTGGCAGAAGGCGCAGTTCTGAGGGCCAAGTAGCGGGGGAGAAGCGGAGATCAGGCAGCATGTTCAGCGCAGGCAGGGGAACACTCTCCAAGGCCTTTGCCAGCTTTATGGCTCCCCAGCAAGACTGTGTCACCACTCCCCAGTCGAGGCTGAGTCGGAATGAGTACTGTAAAAGGATGGTGAGGGAGTTGGTAGCCGATCGTACGACCGTCCTCGGTGACGCCTCTGCTCCCTACAACTACTGGGTGTCAAAGCTCGACACATGGCACGAACTCGTGCTGTATGCCCTGGAGGTGCTGGCTTGCCCTGCCGCTAGCGTGTTGTCAGAGAGGGTGTTTAGTGCAGCTGGAGGAATCATCACAGATAAGCGTACCCGCCTGTCAACTGACAGTGCCGACAGGCTTACACTCATAAAGATGAACAAAGCCTGGATTTCCCCAGACTTCTCTTCTCCACCAGCGGACAGCAGCAGTACCTAAAGATTATTTTCGCTGCAACTGCAGATGCAAACATTATTCTCTATCACCTTAAAAACAGGGACCTTTACCTTTTTCAATCTGTGTATGATATTCGTCCTCCTCCCCCTGCTCCTCCTCCTGAAACCTCACGTAATCACCCCGAACGGGCAATTTTTCGGTGGCCCAAAAGGCTCATATAACTTTTGCAAACAATATTTATACATTTCAATTCTCATTAAAGCATTGCAACTTCCACCTGAACCAATTTTTATTTTAACTAGGCTGCCTCCAGGCCTAGTTACAAATAAGCCACAGTAAGCTAAGCAATTAGTGGGTTTCACCTGCCCTCAAGGTTGGGCATGGGCAATTTTTCTAGGGTACATTTGTACTGTTGGTACACAAATTTTTGGGCCCTCGCCTACAATGTAATCCAAGTAATTTTTATGGGCTTCGCCTGCACTCATGGTGCACTAATGTGTCTGGGGTTGCCCTACACTTTTGCTACAGAAATGTAACTCTGTTCTGCCTACCTATACTTCTGCCACAGTAATGCTAGAGGGGTCTGCCTATACTTCTGCAACATAAATGTAACTTCGGTCTGCCGATACTTCTGCTCCTGAAATGTTACCTTGGTTTGTGTATACTGTTACTACTGTAATGTTACTAATACTGGCCTCTGCCTATACTGCTGCTACGGAAATGTTACTGGGGTCTGTCTGTACTGCTACTATTGAAATGTTACAAATACTGTGCTTTCCCTATACTGCTGCTACGGAAATGTTAATGTTCTGCTCTGCCTATACTGCTGCTATGGAAATGTTACTAGGGTCTGTCTATACTGCTACTACTGAAATGTTACAAATACTGTGCTCCCCCTATTCTGCTGCTACGGAAATGTTACTGGGGCCTGTCTATACTGCTACTACTGAAATGTTACTAATACTGGGCTCTGCCTATACTGCTGCTACGGAAATGTTACTGGGGCCTGTCTATACTGCTACTGCTGAAATGTTATTAATATTGGGCTCTGCCCATACAGCTGCTATGGAAATCTTACTAGGGACTCTCTATACTGCTACTACGGAAATGTTACTAATACTGGGCTCTCCCTATACTGCTGATACGGAAATGTTAATGGGGTCTGTCTATACTGCTCCTATTGAAATGATACTCATACTGGGCTCTCCATATACTGCTGCTACGGAAATGTTAAAGGGGTTGTCCCGCGCCGAAACAGGTTTTTTTTTTTTCAATAGCCCCCCCGTTCGGTGCGAGACAAACCCGATGCAGGGGTTAAAAAAGAAAACCGGCAGTGCTTACCTGAATCCCCGCGCTCCGGTGACTTCTTACTTACCTGGTGAAGATGGCCGCCGGGATCTTCACCCTCGGTGGACCGCAGGGCTTCTGTGCGGTCCATTGTCGATTCCAGCCTCCTGATTGGCTGGAATCGGCACGTGACGGGGCGGAGCTACAAGGAGACGCTCTCCGGCACGAGCGGCCCCATTCAGAAAAAAAGAAGACCGGACTGCGCAAGCGCGTCTAATCCGGCGATTAGACGCTGAAAATTAGACGGCACCATGGAGACGAGGACGCTAGCAACGGAACAGGTAAGTGAATAACTTCTGATAACTTCTGTATGGCTCATAATTAATGCACAATGTACATTACAAAGTGCATTAATATGGCCATACAGAAGTGTATACCCCCACTTTGTTTCACGGGACAACCCCTTTAATGTGCTGCTCTGCCTATACTGCTGCAACGGAAATGTTACTGGGCTCTGTCTGTACTGCTACTACTGAAACATTACAAATACTGTACTCTCCCTATACTGCTGCTACGGAAATGTTAAGGTGCTGCTCTGCCCATACAGCTGCTACGGAAATGTTACTGGGGTCTGTCTGTACTGCTACAACTGAAATGTTACAAATACTGTGCTCTCCCTATACTGCTGCTACGGAAATGTTACTGGGGTCTGTCTGTACTGCTACAACTGAAATGTTACAAATACTGTGCTCTCCCTATACTGCTGCTACGGAAATGTTACTGGGGCCTGTCTATACTGCTACTACTGAAATGTTACTAATACTGGGCTCTCCCTATACTGCTGCTACGGAAATGTTAATGGGGTCTGTCTATACTGCTACTACTGAAATGTTACTAATACTGGGCTCTCCCTACATTGCTGCACGGAAATGTTAATGTGCTGCTCTGCCTATACTGCTGCTACGGAAATGTTACTGGGTCTGTCTGTACTGCTACTACTGAAATGTTAGTAATACTGGGCTCTGCCTATACTGCTGCTACGGAAATGTTACTGGGGTCTGTCTATACTCTTACTACTGAAATGCTACTAATTCTGGGCTCTACCTATACTGCTGCTACTGCAATGTTACAGGTTTGTGGAAATGGAGGCTTTCCAAAGACATGATGGCGGCGAGGCCGCGCTACTAGGCCCACAGTCGCGACAATTTTTCACCAACGCGGTTACTGGGAAGGTGCATATAACAACGGACACATGGACAGGACACGTACTGCCTCAAAAACATTCCCCTCCTCCTCCAACAATGAAAACATTCTTGGCAAATGCTTTCACAGTGGTCCGTCTGGCGGCAGTCCAAGAATTTCACACAATAAGAAAGCCCCCCCCCCCCCACACCTTAATCCTGGCCACATTCCGAAAACCAACTGAATAAAAACGCGCTACTAGGTCCACACTCCACAACTTAATCCTGGCCACATTCCGAAAACCAACTAAATAAATCCACGCTACTAGGTCCACACTCCACAACTTAATCCTGGCCACAATCCGAAAACCAACTAAATAAAACCGCGCTACTAGGTCCACACTCCACAACTTAATCCTGGCCACATTCCGAAAACCAACTAAATAAAACCGCGCTACTAGGTCCACAGTTGTGACAATTTTTCACCAACGCGGTTACTGGGAAGGTGCATATAACCACGGACACGTGGAGAGGACACGTACTGCCTCAAAAACATCCCCCTCCTCCTCCTCCAACAATGAAAACATTCTTGGCAAATGCTTTCGCAGTGGTCCGTCTGGCAGCGGTCCCAGAATTTCACCTAAAATGACACAATAAGAAAGCCCCCTACCACTCCCGGCCACGGCCCACTTAATCCTGGCCTCATTCCGAAAACCAACTAAATAGAACCGCGGTTCTAGTCCGTTATCCCTAGCTGAAGCTTTCAGCCGACTGGTAGAGCAATGGTGGCTTCCAACTTGTTGGTACTGCTAAGTCCAAAGATAAGCGTATAGCTGAGGTCGGAATACAGGTGACTATAGAACACAGCATCCCGGCAGGGCAAGGGATAGAGTAGCAGCAGGCACCGATCCTTGGTGGAAGCAGGCCAGCTGAGAACCACATACTCCCGGAATGATTTTGGACTGACTGATGAGGCCTTTACTTGTGATCATCTTTGGTAATTCCTAAGAAAGATGCGTGGTAGTAGCCGGAAACTTGGATTGCTATTTGCTAACACTTTGGAATGGTCAACAGAAAACATATGAATGAAGCCTTTCCCTATTTCAGCTTGAGATGAGGAGTGCAGACTTTCAGTACTTTGAATATCCTTTTCATTGCAATCAAATGCCCCTCTCTTGTCTTAGAAAATACTAGCTTTTCCACATAGGTGTTGTCTATCTGTCTATACTGTTACTACTGAAATCTCACTAATACTGGGCTCTGCCTATACTGCTGTTACGGAAATGTTACAGGGGTCTGTCGATACTGTTACTACTGAAATGTAACTGATACTGGGCTCTGCCTATACTGCAGCTACTGAAATGTTACTAGGGTCCATCTATACTGTTACTACAGAAGTGTTAATAGGGTCTCCCTAGACTTCTGCAACATAACTGTTAGTGGGGTGAGCTTATACCTTTGCTACAGGAGTATTACAGGGGTCTGTGCATACTATGGGTGCACTAAGTGTTCCCATCATGGTGTTCAACGTACATGGCCCCCAAAAAAATAACCCAAAGCCTACCTGCATTTTATCTCATGTTACCTTAGCTATTCGGGGCACTGCAATGTTATGAATAATTCACAGAAAAAGCCAAAAATCCTATACCCCTTACTCTTCAAAGCAGACACGGTCGCCATAGGCAGTTCGCCACAAGGCAGGCACAATCTCCCTCGGCAAAATCGCAGTAGGACAGGCGCAACCCCCATAAGCACTACAAATATTCCGGCAGCCAGACAATGCTGTGGAGGACAAACTTGTCCATGACAGGCTAATATACTGTTACTCACTCAACCCACCCAGTCGGTGGGTTCCTGGGAGCCACCCATACTGTGGGTGCACACAGACTTCCCATAGCGGAGTTCTACTTACCAGTGACAACGTAAATTACCCATACTGACTGGAGCATGCAGTGTGGGACAAAGCCAACCTGCATTTCTTATCGCGTTACCTCAGCTTTAAGGGAGGCACTGCAATGGGATATTTTTATGTACTGTCTGTGGCTTCCTGGGACCCACCCATGCTGTGGGTGCACACAGACTTCTCATAGCAGAGTTGTATCTACCTGTGACAATGAAAATTACCCAGACTGACCGGGGCATGCAGTGTTGGCCGAAGCCAACCTGCATTTTATCTCACGTTGCCTCAGCCGTCCGGGGCACTGCTATGGGATTAATTTATGTACCGTCGGTGGGTTCCAGGGAGCCACCCATGCTGTGGATGCACACAGACTTCCCATAGCGGAGTTCTACCTACCTGTGACAATGAAAATTACCCAGACTGACTGGGGCATGCAGTGTTGGCCGAAGCCAACCTGCATTTCTTCTCGCGTTACCTCAGCTTTAAGGGAGGCACTGCAATGGGATTAATTTATGTACCGTCAGTGGGTTCCAGGGAGCCACCCATGCTGTGGGTGCACACAGACTTACCATAGGGGAGTTTTTCCTATCTGTGACAAATCTTAATTACCCAGACTGACTGGGGCATGCAGTGTGGGCCGAAGCCAACCTGCATTTCCTCTCACGTTACCTCAGCTATGAGGGGCACTGGAATGGGATGTATTTATGTACCGTCGGTGGCTTCCTGGGACCCACTCATACTTTGGGTGCACACAGACTTCCCAAAGCAGAGTTCTACCTACCTGTGACAATGAAAATTACCCAGCCTGACCGGGGCTTGCAGTGTGGGCCGAAGCCAACCTGCATTTCATCTCACGTTACCTCAGCTGTCCGGGGCACTGCTATGGGATTAATTTATGTACCGTCGGTGGGTTCCAGGGAGCCACCCATGCTGTGGGTGCACACAGACTTCCCATAGCGGAGTTTTACCTACCTGTGACTATGAAAATAACCCAGACTGACTGGGGCATGCAGTGTGAGCCGAAGCCAACCTGCATTTCATCTCACTTAACGGCAGCTTTAAGGGAGGCACTGCAATGGGATTTTTTATGTACCGTCGGTGGCTTCCTCGGACCCACCCCTGCTGTGGGTGCACACTTACTTTCCATCGCGGTGCTTCACCTGTCTGCCACAAAGACACTGACTGACTTGGGTAGGGGGCAGAGTGCAGATGGCTTTCCCCTTGCGGTATCGATTGAGCTATCCGACACTTAGACAGAATGAACACTGTGTGGGCACATGGATTCCCCATCGCTATGTAACTCATTCCCACGTTTGCAGCTCCTGACGGAGGTGGCACAGGATTGGAATGAAGAACGAACGTCAATTGCTCATTGATTCTCAACTGCATTGTGGGCTATCGCCCCGTCCCTTTTAAAGAGGGTCGCTACCTGGCCCTGCCAATCCTCTGCAGTGTGTGCCTCCAGTTCCTCCTCATCCCAGACGCACTTATAAATAGACATGAGGGTGAATTCAGACGACCGTAAATCGGCTCGGTTTTCACGCTGAGCCGATATACGGTGTCCTTGTCTGCAGGGGGGGGGAGGATGGAAGAGGCAGGAGCAGGAACAGAACTCCCGCCCCTTCCCCACCCCGCGCCACTATTTGCAATAGGAGGGGTGGAGCTAAGCTCTGGGAACTAGCTCCGCCCGTCTCGCCCCCTCCTATTGCAAATAGTGGCAAGGGGCGGAGAGGGGGTGGGAGCTCAGTGTGGCTATGAAGTGAGCATGTGGCATGAGGGCAGCTGAAGGCTGCGCAGGGACACTTTTGTGTGCGCTGTGGACGCAGGGTTTGGTTGGGGGTTTGGCAGCATGTAACCCAGGAGAAGAGGCAGGGGTGTGTCCCGCAGGCAGAAATTGTGCTTTGTTGGAGGTAGTGTGGTGCTTAGCTAAGGTGTGCCTTGCTAATGAGGGTTTGTCCGAAGTAAAAATTGTTAGGGGTGGGGGGGGGGGCACTCTTGCTGCTATTGTGGCTTAATAGTGGGACCTGGGAACCTGAGATGCAGCCCAGCATGTTGCCCCTCGCCTGCCCTATCTGTTTCTGTGTCGTTTCCATCACTTTCTTGGGTTTTCCAGATTTTCACAAATGAAAACCTTAGCGGAGCATGACTGATATACAAAAATGCTTGAGTTGCCCATTGACTTCAATGGGGTTCGTTACTAGAAATGAACTCTCGAGCATCGCAGAAAGTTTGACTCGAGCAATGAGCACCCGAGCATTTTGGTGCTCGCTCATCTCTAATCAGGATCATATATAAATCCAGAATTTTTCTTTTTACTCCGAAATTTTTACGTTGAAGTCGTTTTTCATTGCGTGGATCATATCTGGAAACAGTGGCTCAATTAACATGTGGATGGGCCTGGACATATTTTGCTGCAGCATCTTGATGAACCTTAGGATTTGACCCAGTGTACTTTTTAACACAGGCTCTATTTACATCAGGGTGTTGTTTGGTGTATTTAGCAACTGCCTTCATATTTACATCAGGGTGTTGTTGGGTGTATTTAGCAACTGCCTTCCTATTTACATCAGGGTGTTGTTGGGTGTATTTAGCTACTGCCTTCACGTGTACATCAGGGTGTTGTTGGGTGTATTTAGCTGCTGCCTTCACGTGTACATCAGGGTGTTGCTGGGTGTATTTAGCTGCTGCCATCACATGTACATCAGGGTGTTGTTGGTTGTATTTAGGACCTGGGTCTCTATGAGCTTGTGGATTTTTTTCAGTGTACTTTGCTACAGATTTGCAATGGACTTCTGGGTGAGTTTTTGCATATTTTGATGCAGCGTCTCGTTGCTGTTTTTTCCTGGAAGCACCTGAAAATTTCCCTTTGTACCTTTGACATTTTAGTTTAAGGGACCTGTCTTCATCTGAACTGTTTTCATGACCTGTTCTCATGTTTACTTTATATTTTTGTGTCTTAGCAGGTGTTGCCACACTTAGTGTGTGTTCTTTGACAGTTTCAGGTAAGGCTACAACTTCTTCATAAACGTCAAAGTGACCATTGCTAAACTCCTCACCGCTGAATCGAAGTCTTTTGACAGGCCTCCCTTCTTGACCAAAAGCATGACACAGTTTGTTTTTATTGTAATAAATTTCAAAGTAAAAAGGAAATATTTCTCCTGCTGCCACCAACTTGCAAGCACAACCATAGGTAGTGGGTTTTAGCATTTCCTCCCTATAATCTTCTTCTGTAAAATACTTACTACCTCTCCCATCATCCGTCCAGACTTTTAACCTCTGCCAACAGCACAGTACATGGTTGACAATAAGACAGTGGATGTAGTTGCTTCAAGATAAAGCGTGTAAAAGACATGAACCATCCGGAGGAATATTTACCACTTTGTGTGGGGTAGCATGCCCATCAACAATAATGAATTCAATAGACATTTTGTTTACAAATAAATTCAGATAAGATAGAATTAATAGTTTAATGGGTAATAAATTACATTTTTTTCAAGATTCACAATTTTATTGTAAATTATCCTGGTTGGACAATGAGTTTCTCAAAAGCGCCTGACTATTACCTGAAGTTAAAGGCCTAAAGGTAGCGTGTGTGCCAAAAAGAACTTACCTAGGCTTTATATATTTTTGAAAATAAACCCTCTCTCATAAATTGTATTTCTTGCTGATTTTCAGCACATAGGCAGATAGAAGAGAGATTTTTTTCATTACATACAGGCCAATTAGATTCTTTCAGTGTATAGGCAGATAGAAGAGAGATTTTTCTCAAACTGTATGTAAAAATTTCCCTCCACAAAATGTGCCACCTCTCACACGCTGCTCATAACACACAGATCAGATAGATTTCTCTCAGTGTATAGTCAGATAGGAGAGAGATTTATCTCAGACTGTATGTGATAATGTCACCCCACAGAATGTGCCACCTCTCACACTCTTCTCATTTTTACCCTGGAAGGTAACGCCCCTTTTTATTCAAATTTCCTACTCAGACTGAAGGTTGCAGCCACTTGTTATACTTAAAGGCATACTCCATCCCAGCAGTCCATGTCCACTTCCTTTTGTACTTTACAGCCTTCCAATACATACGACAGTCAGTTTTATTCCTGTCAGTATATACTCATATTTCTAAATGCATTTTGTTTTGCTGAGAAGATAACTGTCTCATATATTACAGGGTACAGATATGTTATTAGTTACATAACATAGGAATGGTCATGCCAAATTTCACGTTTGTGCAGTACAGATGTGTGTTATTAGTTACATTACATAGGGGGTCACTTACTTTTATGCATAGGATTGAATAATCAAGTTGCAACCCTTTAAATTTCCAATATTTAGTACGCAAAGAATGGTCATGGCAAATATCACAATTGTGCAATAAAAATTTGTGTCATTATTTGTTGCATCGGGAAGTGAGAGAATTAGATTCCGTATGTAAAATTTGGATGCTAATTCTTTTGCGCTAGAATTGAATTAAACACCATTACCAAATTAACACGGGCCAAGTCGGGTATATCAGCTAGTCTATATATATAAAGACGAAAGCCCTTACTGACTTACTTACTCACTGACTGACTGACGGACTCGCCACTAATTCTCCAACTTCTCAATGTCGTGGAAAGAGGAAATTTGGTTTGAGCATAGATTATGTCCAAAATAGAAAAAGCTAATGGGTCCCAACTAGAGATGAGCGAACGTGTTCGGCCCCGCCCCTTTTCGCCCGAACACCGAACTTTGCGAGGACTTCCGTGCTCGGGCGAAAAAAGTTCGGGGGTCGCCGTGGCAGCGCGGGGGGTTGCGGTGGGGAGTGGGGGGGGGGGGAGGGAGAGAGAGAGGGCTCCCCCCTGTTCCCCGCTGCTGCCGCCCGCGCCGCCGCGCCTCTCCCCGCCCCCCGGCGCCCCCCGAATCTTTACGCGAGAACACTGAAGTCCTCGGAAAAGCCGGTGTTCGGGTGCGTAAGTCCTCGTTAAGAACACGTTCGCTCATCTCTAGTCCCAACTCGATTATTCAGTTCTAGTGTAAAAGAACTGGCGTCCAAATTTTGCGTACGGAATCTAATTCTCTCACTTCCCACTGTCATAGAAACTTGAAATTTGGCGCGGGCATTGATTATGTCATAAATAGGAAAAGCTAATGGGTCCCAACTCAATTATTAAATTGTAAGCGCAATAGAATTAGCGTCCAAATTTTATGTACGGAATCTAATTCTCTCACTTCCCAATGTTATAGAAATTTGAAATTTGGCACGGTCATTGATCATGTCATAAATAGGAAAAGCTAATGGGTCCCACCTCGATTATTCAATTCTAAGCGCAAAAGAACTAGCGTCCAAATTTTACATACAGAATATAATTCACTTTCTAATGTTAAAGAAATTTGAAATTTGTCACGAGCATTGATTATGTCATAATTAGGAAAAGCTAATGGGTCCCAACTCGATTATCCAATTCAAAGCACAAAAGAACCAGCGTCCAAGTTTTACATACAGAATCTAATTCTCTCACTTTCCAATGTTATAGAAATTTGAAATTTGGCAAGGGCATTGATTATTTCATAAATTGGAAAAGCTAATGGGTCCCAATCCGATTATTCAATTCTAAGCGCAAAATAATTAGCATCCTAATTTTACGTACGTAATTTAATCCTCTCACTTCCTGATGTAAAAAAAAACTTGAAATTTGGCACGGGCATTATTTCATAAATAGGAAAAGCTCATTGGTCCCAACTCAATTATTCAATTGTAAGCGCAAAAGAATTAGCATTCAAATTTTACGTACGTAATCTAATTCTCACACTTACTGATGTTATAGAAACTTGAAATTGGGCACGATCATTGGTTATGTCATAAATAGGAAAAGCTAATGGGTCCCAATTCGATTATTCAATTCTAGCGCAAAAAAACTAGCGTCCAAATTTTATGTACAGAATCTAATTTACTTTCTGATGTCATAGAATCTTGAAAATTGACACGAGCATTGATTATGTCATAAATAGGAAAAGCTAATGGGTCCCAACTCGATTATTCATTTCAAAGCGCAAAAGAATTAGCGTCCAAATTTTACGTACGGAATGTAATTCTCTCACTTCCGATGTCATAGAAACTTGAAATTTGGCACAAGCATTGATTATTTCATAAATAGGAAAAGCTAATGGGTCCCAACTCAATTATTCAATTCTAAGCGCCAAAGAATTAGCGTCCAAATTTTACGTATGGAAACTAATTCTCTCACTTCCCAATGTCATAGAAACCTGAAATTTGGCAAGAGCATTGATTATGTCATAAATAGGAAAAGCTAATGGGTCCCAACTCGATTATTCAATTCCAAGCGCAAAAGAATTAGCGTCCGAATTTTATGTATGGAATCTAATTCTCTCACTTAACAATGTCATAGAAATTTGAAATTTGGCACGGGCATTGATTATGTCATAAATAGGAAAAGCTAATGGGTCCCAACTCGATTATTTAATTCTAAGCACAAAAGAATTAGCGTCCACATTTTACATACGGAATTTAATTCTCTCACTTGAAATTTGGCACGAGCATTGATTATGTCATAAATAGGAAAAGCTAATGGGTCCCAACTCGATTATTTAATTCTAAGCACAAAAGAATTAGCGTCCACATTTTACGTACATAATCTAATTCTCTCACTTCCCGATGCAACAAATAATTACACAAATTTTTACCGCACAAATGTGAAATTTGCCATGACCATTCTTTGCGTACTAAATATTGGAAATGTAAAGTGTTGGAACTTGATTATTCAATCCTATGCATAAAAGTAAGTGACCCCCTATGTAATGTAACTAATAACACACATCTGTACTGCACAAACGTGAAATTTGGCATGACCATTCCTATGTTATGTAACTAATAACATATCTGTACCTAACAATATATATGAGACAGTTATCTTCTCAGCAAAACAAAACGCATTTATCTAAAGTAACCACAACTTCATATGATTTTCAGTGTGAACACCAGATAAACGCCAGTACCAAATTAACTCGGGCCAAGTCGGGTATATCAGCTAGTAAATTATATATATATATATATATATATATATATATATATATATATATATATATATATATATATATATATATATATATATATATATAAAAGCACTCTTCAATCTCTATTTACATGGTAATCGATCTCCTCTCTCTGTATAGTTATGTGGTCACACTTCTTACTATAAATAGTTTTGGGATTGTTCTTTTCTGCATATATATAGTTATGAGATTGCTGTACTCTCTATATTTAGTTAGGGGATCACTCTCCTCTCTACATATCGTTATGGGTTCACTCTCTCCTATCTATACATAGCTAGGGGATCACTCTCCTCTAGAGATGAGCGAGCACCAATATGCTCAGGTGCTCGGTAGTCAAGTTGAACTTTTCGTAATGCTCGAGAGCTCGTTTTGAGAACCCCATTGAAGTCAATAGGAGACTCGGGAATTTTTCAAGGAGACCGATGCTCTGCATGGGGGAGGTTGTGTGAATCTCCTGAAAACATGAGAAAGTGATGGAAACACCACAGAAACAGATAGAAAACGTCAGGGGCAGCATGCATGGATGCATCTGAGGCTCCCAGGTCGCATTTGTTAGCCAAATTGGGGGCAAAAGCCTGGTGGTCACCCCTCTAACAATTTACTTGGGACAAACCCTCATTAGCAGGGCACAAGCGCTGGCATATTTTAGCTAAGCCCCACACTACCTGCAACCAAGGCCAATCACCCATTTTGGGTGACACCGCTGCCTCTTCTCCTGGGTTACATGTTGGCATTGCTGTTCAACCCCCCGCACGACCCTGCATTCACAGCGCACAAACAATTTTTCCTGCTCAGCGTTCAGCTGCCCTCATGCCACACGCTGACTTGATAGCCACAACACCCTCATGTCGATTTATAAGTGCGTCTGCGATGAAGAAGAACCGGAAACACACTGCAGAGGGTTGGCAGGGCCAGGCAGCAACCCTCTTTGAAAGTGTGGGCAATAGTCCACAATGCTGTTGAGAATTGATGATAATTCGAATCCTATGCCACCTTCGTCACAAAATTGTCAGGAGCCGCAAACATGGGCATAAAGTGGACTCAGATGCCAGTACTTCTACACATCACCACAATGCAGCAGCAAATACTAACACTAAAGATTGGTTTGAAGAAGGAGGTGTCGCAAACATAGCCACCACAGCTATACAGTGACCCTGTGAAAGTCTCATGAAATCAGTTTTGCTTCCTGTAAACGCTCCAATCCAGTATCTCGGATAACTGTGGTAATTTGTAGCATGAGAGGTAATACATGCCGACCAACGCTGATCCCCAGACCCCAAGGAGGAGGTGGCATAATAAGCCTGAGAATTCGTGATGGAGGTAGGACCCACAATACTCTGTGTGGGAAGCACTTGAGCGGGCCCAGGGTCAGGCTCGGTCCCAGTCTCCACCTTGTTTGACCCAAGGTGCAATGAGTTACATAGCTATGGGAAATCTACGTGTCCCCACACAATTCATTCTGTGTATGTGTCAGATAGCTGAACAACGCAATGGGAAAGCCGTCTGCACTCTGCACCCTACCCAAGTAATTCAGTATATTTGTGCCAGATAGCTAAAACACTGCAATGGGAAATCTTTGTGCACCCACAGTATAGGTGAATCTCTGAAACATTTCTATAGCAAGAGTATAGGCAAACCCCTCAAAACTTTCTGTAGCAAGAGTATAGGCGAACCCCTGAAACATTTCTGTAGCAAGAGTACAGGCGAACCCCTGAAACATTGGTGTACCTAGAGTATAGGCCAGTGGTGGTGAACCTATGGTACGCATGCCAGAGGCGGCACGCATAGCCCTCCCTACTGGCACGCGCCCCATCGGCCGCTCACCACTTGTGAATACTAGCAGGGGCCGCGGCTTCCCTGTCGGCATTCACAAACGGGACTGCTAGCCGCGCTGATCCCGGCACACACTGACTACAGTGTGCAGCTGGAATCCCCCTCCCCCCTGCCCTGACGTCTTTTACTACTTGGTTCCGCAGGGAGGGAGGAGGCGTCCGGCAGCACACTGAAGTCAGAGTGTGTGCCTGGAGCATATTAACTCTTTCTTCCCCACTTCTGCCGCAATCAGCAATTCCCAGAAACCTCATTGGTTGTTTGGGTTGGCTGATTCACCAAGCAACCAATCAGGTTGCTGGGAATTACCTATTGAGGCAGAAGTGGGTAAAAAAAAGTTAATATGCATGCCGGGACCAGCGCTGACCAGAAGAGGAGCTGAGCTTCCAGGAGGAGGAGGTAAGTATGTGGGTCTTGGGAGGGGCACTGTGGGGTGTCACTACTGCACTGGGGGCCGCTGTGGGGTGTCACTACTGCACTGGGGGCCGCTGAGGGGTGTCACTGCTGCACTGGGGGGTGTCACTACTAAACTGGGGGCCCCTGGGGGTGTCCCTAATGCACTGGGGGCTGCTGTGAAGTGGGGGGTCACTATTACCGCTGGGGCCGCTGTGGGGTGTCCCTAATGCACTGGGGGCCGCTGTGGGGTGGGGTCACTATTATCTCTGGGGCCGATGTGGGGGTCACTATTATCTCTGGGACCGCTGTGGGGTGGGGGGTCACTATTACCTCTGGTGCCGCTGTGGCGTAGGGGTCACTATTACCTCTGGGGCCGCTGTGGGGTGGGGGTCAAAATTACCTCTTGGGCCGCTGTGGGGGTCACTATTACCGCTGGGGCCGCTGTGGGGTGGGGGTCACTATTACTGCTGGGCCGCTGTGGGGTGGGGGTCACTATTACCTCTGGGGCCGCTGTGGGGTGGGGGTCTCTATTACCTCTGGGGCCACTGTGGGGTGGGGGTCACTATTGCCACTGGGGCCGCTGTGGGGTGGGGGTAACTATTACCGTTGGGGCTGCTGTGGCATGGGTGTCACTATCACTGCTGGGGCCGCTGTGGGGGGTGTCACTATCACCGCTGGGGCCGCTGTGGGGGTGTCACTATCACTGTTGGGGCCGCTGTGGGGGTCATTATTACCGCTGGGGCGCTGTGATGTGGGGGTCACTATTATCGCTGGGGGTCACTATTATTGCTGGGTGGGGGTCACTATTATCGCTGGGGCTGCTGGGGGGGGTGTCACTATTACCGCTGGGGGGTGGGGGTTACTATTACCGCTGGGGCTGCTGTGTGTTGGAGGTCACTATTATCGCTGTGGGGGGTCACTATTACTACTGGGGCCGCTGTGGGGTGGGGGTCACTATTATCGCTGTGGTGGGGCACTATTACCGCTGGGGCCGCTGTGATGTGAGGGTCACTATTACCGCTGGGGCTTCTGGGGGGGGTTTCACTATTACCGCTGGGGTATATTTACAGGTGGCTGAAATGGGCAGGGCTGTTTCAAAATAGACAGGTTGCAGATTTTGACTACTTTTTGGATGCAGAAATGCTGCAGAATTTTCCACAGTATTTTCCGCTGAGGACATTCTGCAGTATTTCCGCATTCAAAAAGCACTCACAATGTGCTCCCTGTCTTTTTTGAAGCAGCCCTATCCTTTTTAGAACGACGGGGGTAAAATCATAGGTCGTGATAAGCCCCGCCCCCTGACGTGTTGGCACTTTGCGATAAATAAGTGGGTTTTAGGTTGCAGTTTGGGCACTCGGTCTCTAAAAGGTTTGCCATCACTGGTATAGGCAGACCCCTGAAAAAATTGGTGTACCAAGAGTACAAGTGTACTTTACTCCGAGGGCAGGTGGAACCAATAAACATTTTTTTAAAGATACAGGTCGTTGTTGCTTAATTTCTAACAGAGCCTGGAGGCAGCCCTCCGAATAATTGTTTTTTTTAGAGCCTTTTGGCCCGCAGAAAAATTGGCAGTTCAGCGTGATGACTTGCTGTTTTAGGAGGAGGAGGAGGAGGAGTAAGATCCGAGAGGGATAGACCAAGCTACTTCTCCCCTTTTTTGGGGTTAGGGAGTGAATGCATATTTCTCCTGTTGCAGCTAAAAGAATCCTTATAATCCGCTGCTTTCCACCTGTGGAGAAGAGTCTGGAAAGAGAAGTCTGGAAAATCCAGCATTTGTTCATCTTAATCAGTGTAAGCATGCAGGCACTTCTTAATTGAGAGGTGAAGGTGGCGGAGGAGGAGGAGGGGGAGTTTTGGAGGAGGTGGCATAATACAAGGCAGAAACCATCACCGAGGCAGGACCCGCTATCCTCGGTGTGGGTAGTATGTGAGTGGTCCCAGGGTCTGACTCGGTCCCAGCCTCCACCAAGTTCACCCAATGTGCCGTCAGGGAGATGTAGTGGCCCTGCCCGCCAGCACTTGTGCACGTGTCCGTTGTTAAGTGGACCTTCCCGTGAGGGCACGGTTTATTTTGCGGGAGACGTGTTGCTGTAGGGTGGGGGCGGCGCACGGGGAAAAATAGTGGCAACTGGGGAATGAGTAGCAAGGGACTGCTGCTGCCATCATGTTTTTGAAAGCCTCTGTTTCCACTAGTCTGTATGGCAGCATCTACAGGCTCAGTAATTTGGCAATGTGCACGTTTAAAGATTGTACATGTGGGTGGCAGCGTATTTCCGCTGTCGCTCCAATGCTTGTGTTAGTGACAGCTAAACGATGCACTGAGAGACATTGCTGGAGGCAGTGGAGGACCGTGGAGGCAATGGTGTGCGTGCAGGCCAGGAGGCACTCGTGCCTGCATCCTGGGAGGGGGATTGGATCTATGTGGCTGGTTGTGGCACAGGCGAAGAGGAAGTGGTGTGACCTGGAGGCGGTGAATGGCCTTCTTCCATATCGTGGGGTGCTTGGCCATCATATACCTGCCCATGCTGGTGGTGAGGCTGGTAGTGGTGGCTCCCCGGCTAATCTTGGTGCGGCACAGGTTGCACACCACTGTTCGTCGGTCGTCCACGCTCTCACTAAAATATCCACACCTTTGAACACCTGGCCCTCTGCACGGAGGCTTGCTACGAGGGGGTGCTGTGGGAAACAGTTGGGGGATTCTTTGCTCTGGCCCTGCCTCTACCCCTGGCCACCCTACTGCCTCTTCCAACCTGTCCTGCTGCTGCACTTGCCTCCCCGTCTGAAGCCCTGTCTTCAGTAGGCCTAGCAAGCCAGGTGGGGTCAGTCACCTCATCTTCCAGCAGCTCTTCCTCCGAATCCTCTGTGCGCTCCTCCCTCGGACTTCCTGCTCTTACAACGACCTCACTGAGAGACAACTCTGTCTCACCATCGTCATCCACAAAAAGCTGTTGAGACAGTTACCAGAAGTCCCCAGCCTCATCACCCGGACTCTAGAAACTTTCCAAATATTGGGCATCGGTCACGCCAAACTCCTCAGGTGAGAGAGGGACCATTTTTTTCCACTCAGGGCAGGGACACGAGAACAGTTCCTGGGAGTCTGCCTGCTCAGAATCTGTCATTTTCATGGAGTGAGGAGGGTGGGAGGAAGGAGGAGCAGCCAGAGGATTCAGGAGTGGTGGACTGCGTAGAAGACTGGGGGTTCGATACATTGCTGGATGCGTTATCTGCGATCCACGACAGGACTTGCTCGCACTGCTCTGCTTGTAATAAAGGTCTACCACGCGGTCCCGTAAATTGTGATATGAAGCTGGGGAGCGTAGAGACTTGGCGCTTTCCTTATCCTCAGCACCCGGCTGTGATTCACCCTGCCCAGGAACTCGGCCTGTGCCCACACCCTCACTTGGACGTCCGTGTCCACGACCATTACCCCTACTCCTCATCATGTGGGATTAAGGATAGAGCAGGGCCCAAATAAATTACCCCACTGTATAGCGCTGAGAACTTACAAGTCTCTGTGCGCTAATTCCCCACGCACAGAGACTTGTAGATACCAGATGCTCTATGCTGTGACAGGAAAAAATTAAACCGCTGTCTTGCGCTGATACCTAGGGGTAATTTACCGCTCACAGAGATTTGTAGATAAGAGAGGCTGTATGGAGTGGCAGAAAACTATAAAGCCAGTGGATAGTGCTGATAACTGCGGCTATCTCAACCCCCCCCCCATCCCTAGGAAAGTGTATTGTGAGATGCTCTGCAGAGGGGCAGAAAATTATAAAGCCAGTGGATAGTGCTGATAACTGCCGCTACCTCCGACTCCCCCCTAGGAAAGGGTATTGTGAGATTCTCTGCAGAGGGGCAGAAAACTATAAAGCCAGTGGATAGTGCTGATAACTGTGGCTACCTCATCCCCCACCAGAGAAAGGGTATTGTGAGACACTCTTCACAGGGGCAGAAAACTATAAAGCCAGTGGGTAGTGCTAATAACTGCGGCTACTTCACTGCACCCAAGGAAAGGGTATTGTGAGATGCTCTGCACAGGGACAGAAAACTATAAAGCCAGTGGGTAGTGCTAATAACTGCGGCTACTTCCTCGCACCCGAGGAAAGGTTATTGTTAGATGCTCTGCACAGGGGCAGAAAACTATAAAGCCAGTGGATAGTGCTAATAACTGTGGCTACTTCACTACATCCAAGGAAAGAGTATTGTGAGATGCTCTGCACAAGGGCACAAAACTATAAAGCCAGTGGGTAGTGCTAATAACTGCAGCTACTTCACTGCACCCAAGGAAAGGGTATTGTGATACGCTCTGCACAGGGGCAGAAAACTATAAAGCCAGTGGATAGTGCTGATAACTGCGGCTACTCCAACCCCTCCAAGGAAAGGGTATTGTGAGATGCTCTGCACAGGGGCAGATAAATATAAAGCCAGAGGATAGTGCTAATAACTGCGGCTACTTCACCGCACCCAAGGAAAGGGTATTGTGAGATGCTCTGCACAGGAGCAGAAAACTATAAAGCCAGTGGATAGTGCTGATAACTGTGGCTGCCTCACCGCACCCAAGGAAAGCTTATTGTGAGACGCTCTGCACAGGGGCAGAAAATTATAAAGCCAGTGGATAGTGCTGATAACTGCCGCTACCTCAACCTCCCCCCCTAGGAAAGGGTATTGTGAGATGCTCTGCACAGGGGCAGAAAACTATAAAGCCAGTGGATAGTGCTGATAACTGCGGCTACTTCAAACCCCGCAAGAAAAAGGTATTGTGAGACGCTCTGCACAGGGGTAGAAAATTATAAAGCCAATGGATAGTGCTGATAAGCGCGGCTACTTCGCCCAACACAGAGAATGGCTGCTGTGAAATGCTCTGCATGGGCCCAGGAAATATTAGCATACTGTTTAGTGATGAGAACTCTACCTAATGCACTGCACACAGAGAATGGTAGCTGTGAAATGCTCTGTACAGGCCTAGATGCTTGGAAATAAAAATTGGAGCACCCAGCCAGCCACAACAGTGATGCACACAATAAGGAGTACGCTAACACTTTCCCTATATCAGCAGCAGCGCTTTCCCTAACCGCTTCCAGCATGCGTCTGAAGCGAGCCACGGGCGATTCCAGTTTAAGTACTCGGCGGTCACCTGATCCCGCCAGCGACTCACTGCTGTTGGCGTGCAGAGGGCTGGCACGTCTCAGCAGGAAGTGGTAATGCCTTCCCCACATGTTTATTGGCTAAAAATGGCACTAAACATGCGGGGAAGGGAAATGAAAGTGGCTCAAGTACCGCATGTTGCTCGACTTGAGTAACAAGCATCTCGAGTAGCCTAATACTCGAACGAGCATCAAAGCTCGGACAAGTGTACTCACTCATCTCTACTCTCCTCTCTATATATAGCTATGGGATCGCTCTCTTTTCTACATACAGTTATGGGATCACTCTCCTCTCTATATACAGTTATGTTATCTATATAGTTGTGGGATCACTCTTCTCTCTCTCTATATAGTTATGGTATCACATATATATATATATATATATATATATATATATATATATATATATATATATATATATATATGCACTCTTCACTCCCTATTTACATGGTTGTGTGATCGATCTCCTCTTTGTATAGTTATGTGATCCCATTTCTTACTATATATAGTTTTGGGATTGCTCTTTTCTGCATATATACAGTTATAGGATCATTCTGCTCTCTATATACAGTTATGAAGTCACTTTCTCCTCTCTGTATATAGTTATGAGATCACTCTTTTCTGTATAGATAGATAAATACATGGATAATGTTATCGCTTGTTTCTCTCTCTATATGAAAACTACAGGAAAAAAAAAACTATAGACCTGCGCTACTTTATATAAAAGATCAATAATGCATGTCTCAATAACCAATGTTTAGATAGAGACAGAAAAAAGTTTTTTATTTGATTCCGCAAGTATTATTTTACTACTATATGAGGCTGAGACCTCCCTCTTTTATTTGTATAAATAAAAAAAAATTTTCTGTCTCTATCTAAACATTGGTTATTGAGACATGCATTATTGATCTTTTATATAAAGTAGCGCAGGTCTATAGTTTTTTTCCTGTAGTTTTCTTTTGATTCTATCCGACCTCTGATTAGGAACGGAGCTTTGCTGTGACCTGCAGCTCTCCAGCAAGTTGGATTTTATCGTTTATTTGATTCTGGTATATCCTGGATAAAGCAACTGCTACGAGCACACCAGGATGTTGGGTGCAGGCATAATCACCTCAGGGTGATATGCCTTGCACCAGGTGAGTTACCACACGACTATTATTGTGGTCTACGTATAAAGTGTTTGGCGCTCTCCGTGACCCCTATTTTTTCTCTCTCTATATATAATTATGAGACTCACATCAGAATCACTATTTGAAGCCTCCTGCTCAGATCCATCACAAAATCCTGAAGAAAATAGTACAACATGAAGGTTCTGCTGCTCAACAACAGGCCTAAGATTTGAAGTAAGTTACAATTCTGTGTGCTCTGGTGTAGAAGTATTTTAATATTTAGTGTTATACAGCGTATTCGTTTTTATTTTTCCACAAATTAGCTCATAAATGCCTCATTTCCAAATTCAATTCACTGTAGCTGCATTCTCCATACGCATCACTGGAGAAGAAATTGCATTTACAGTATTTTCAGACTTTCCTCTCATCAGCTACAACTAACTTCTTACAAAATGCGACATGAGCCGGACTTCTCTTTCCTCATTTCTTCGTCTCTCCTATTTATTTCCTCTATTCTCCATTGTTTCTCTTTCTTCTCCTGGTCAGCATTGTATATGTACTCGAGCAAGAACTTCTTCTGTTGCACCCTGTCATCCACTGAGTTTCTTTTCTCTCGCAGGCGGGATCTGACCTCTTCTAGGGCCTTGTGGATAATTGTCAGGATTTTTTCTGTCTTCCCCTGAGTTTTGTCATGGTCTTCCATGGTGAAGTTCTCTATGGGTATAATAACCTTGGATCCCATGAGATTAAACATCTTTTTGATATTTTTGACAACTCCGCTCTCCTTTTTGCTGATGACAATGATGGGAAATATTCCTACAAAAGACACAGAGGCGATCAGCTGTCATATCAGTAACATGTTTGATACAAGCTCACAACTTACTGTCATTTATCACATGAACTGCAGCACTTCAAATGATGAATACTTTATACATCCAAGGACAAAGCTTGAGCGAAAGCGAACGATAACACAGGTCTGCGATGAAAAAATTGTATCATATTTAATTAGTGGGTTTAACAGTATTTTTTGTGCTGATTACGGTAAAAATAGTGAAAAAATTCCATCACCCCTAGATAAGTCACAAATTTCACCTGAAATTTTCTTATTTTCAGGGTTTTTCCGGTTCGGTACGCGTACGACAACGAATCTAAACTGTCTGCTAGGCGTGACCTTGACTGCAGTCAGTGACTCAGTGTGGAGCCAGCCACTGTGGTGTACGCATCAAACAGTTTTGTGATACGGTATTTAGAAGAAATGGCTACTAGAAGATGTGTCAACTCTCCTAACTGTTTCTGTTATATTTGTGGGTCTTATACCGTCAAGAAGCAACAAAGGAACATTTCTAATTTTGTTCAGAAGGTGTATTTTGCATACTTTGGTATGAAATTAGGGGACCAAGATAAATCTTGGGCTCCCCATATAGTGTGTTCTGTGTGTGTTGAAGAACTGAGACAATGGTTTCAAGGTAAGAAGAAATCATTTCGTTTTGGAGTACCCATGGTTTGGAGAGAGCCTAAAAATCACAGTGATGACTGCTATTTTTTTTCTTGTTCAGTGCAAGGTTTCAATTTAAAAAACAGGAAGGACATTTCATACCCAACCAACATACGTTCGGCTATTCGCCCTGTTCCTCATGGACCTGACTTGCCTATTCCTTCACCTCCGGATACCCTGGACAATATTTTAGACGATTTAGACCAAATGTCACATAGTAGCAGCGATAATGATGACAGCTATGATCCAGGTACCAATGACCCTGAACGTTTCTCTCAATCAGACTTGAACGATTTAGTACGAGATCTGGGCCTACCAAAGGATTCAGCGGAAGTGTTAGGGTCTAGACCCCCACCGCCCCCCCAGTATTTGCTCAGACGAGTATGCAGTTACTCGAGAAGAGTGATGCTCACTCGAATAACTGCCTTATCCTAGCATGCTCGCTCATCTCTAAATATTTTCCCTTAAATAGGTAAAATTGGCTTCTATCTCATTGTAGTTTTTTTTCCCTTCCTCTGGATCAGCATTAGGCTGAACTGGATGGACATGTGTCCTTTTTCGGCCTAATATACTATGTTACTGGTGGTAGAGATCTCCATATTATCCCCTGATGCATTTATACATAGTTATTAGAGCGCCCCCTTGTTACAGTCCTGGGTATAAATAGATGATGAGAGAGATCTCTGTATTGACTTCAGATATCTCTATACATAGTTATTACAGCGCCCCCTTTTTAACATCCTGAGAATAAGTAGATGATGGGAAAGGTCCCTTACTGTCCCCTGATATATTTATACATAGTTATTAGAGTGCCCTCTTGCTACAGTCCTGGGAATAAATGGCAACAAGATGCAACAACCTAGATGCACACCCCATGCTATATATGGTATAAGTATGTTCAGTTATTTAGCATTGTAACATGTGACAGCTATTATTATATTTTGATATGATGCTTATTATACATTGTAACACACATATGGGACATCAACCATTATGCTAATGCATATCTGACTGATGGTGTACTGTTTTTGTATGAAGGCTGCACTCTCTTGTGAAACTTGCAAATTTTAAATAGAAATATTTTAATATGATTGGTAAATAAATATATTTTTATATATTCCTTATCTGTGTATTGAGACTTTCTTTTTGGGGTTTATATGATAATATATATAGCTGTACACATATGTATGCCCATTGTTATTTTGGAGTACAGTCCTGGGTATAAATAGATGATGGGAGAGCTCCCTGTAGTGACCCCTGATATATTTATACATAGTTATTAGAACGCTCCCTTGTTACAGTCCTGAGTATTAATAGATGATGGGAGAGATCTCTCTATTGTGCCCTGATATATTTATACATAGTTATTAGAGTGCCACTGAGATGTTTTTTCTAAACTATATAACCCTAGGTTTGCTAACCTCTCTGGGCATTATAGTCCACATATTCCATTTATTACTTTTGTTGCCCCCTTTGTACCCGCTCAAGCTCTGATATGACCTACTTGAGTACCGGTGCCCAAAACTGTCCACAATATTCCATGTGTGGTCTGACCAGTGACTTGTAAACAGGAAGAACAATGTTCTCATCATGCGCCCCTAGAGCTCTTCTGATGCATCTCATGATCATATTTGCCTTGGCAGCAGCTGCCTGACATGGTTTGCTCCAGTTAAGCTTACAGTTAATTAAAATCCTTTTCCATGTTGTTGTTTGTTTCTTAATATATTTATATTAAATAATCCCAATTTTGGTAACCTCTTTGGATATTGTAGTCCACCCATTCTCTTTTCTTACTCTAATTACCCACCTTTGTAATCGCTCAAGCTCTGATATGTTCTTTTTGAATACCGTTGACAAAAACTGTTCACAATATTCTATATGTTGTCTGACCAGTGTCTTGTAAAGAGGAAGTGCAATGTCCTTGTCATGTGCTCCTAGACCAGTTTGGATACACCCCATGATCCTATTTGCCTTGCCAGCAGCTAACTGACACTGGTTGCTCCAGTTAAGCTTACAGTTAATTAAAATCCCCAATTTCTTTTCCATGTCACTGTTCCCCAATGGTTTCCCATCTAGTGTGTAATGGTGACATGTTTTTTTCTCTGCCCATGTGCAGAACCTAACATTTATCAGTGCTAAACCTCATTTGTCACTCCTCTACCCAAGCCCCAACTTACCTAAATCTACTTGTAACCCGCATTCTGTCCTCTCTTGTTGTAATTACTTTATATGGTTGGGTAGCAACTGTAAATATTTATATTTTATTATACAATACTTCTACCAGCTCCTTAACAAATATATTAAAAAGAACAGGGCCTAATATTTCCCCTGTGGTATCCAACTAATAACAGTGTCAATTGATAATAGCCCTCTGTTTTCTTTCACTGAGCCAGTTACTTACCCACTTGCACACACTCTCACCCAGACCAAACATTCTCATTTTATACCAACCTTTTACGTGGCACATTATCTAGAACTTACCACCTCATAGAAGATGATCGTATTGGTTTGGAGCGACCCCTTATAAGCCCATGCTGATACTAAGTTATACAACTATTTTCCTTGCGGTACTCCAGGATAGCATCTCTTAGAAACCCTTTAAATATTTTACCCCAAAAGGAAGTAAGCCATACCGCCTGCAGTTTCCAGGTTCACTTTTTTACCCCTTTTTGAATATCAGTACCACATTGGCTATGCACCAATCCAGTGGGACAGACTCCATCACTATTGAGTCCTTAAATATAAGAAACAAGGATCAGTCTATCACACTACTTAACTATCTTAGAACCCAGGGAAGTATGCCATTGGGACCCAGCAATTTGTCTATTTTAAACTTTTTAAGGCAGCTCTGCACTTTCTCCTGGTTTAGACTGATGACATTTAGTGGAGAGTTTACTTTATTACTCTGAATCTCATCTGACATTTTATTTTCCTCTGTAAATACACTGGAGAAGAAACTTTTTTAACAGATTAGTTTTCTCCTCATCACCCTCTACAATATTTCCTACATTATTAAATTAAAGGGTTAGTAATAGCTTTCATCCAACCAGGTCTATGTTACTCTTGCTTTGTCGTGTTTTTCCTCAGACATTAACCCTTTCCAATCCACTGTCTGACCTCTGAAGACTTTATGATTTAAAGCTGTACAGCTCCGATGTTGGAAGACATCCAGCGGGGTTCTCTTACTGTATATTGCCAGCCTTTCTGCTGTTGGAGCCTATCCAATGCGTCTCCTAATGCAGTACTGGCTTTGGCCAGCATATAGTGCCGTTATATAACAGCAGAAAAAGAGTAAGCCCCCTAGGAAAACCAGGATACAAATTGGATTGGAAGGGGTTAATACTTCCATTTTGACAACCTTATTGGTCATACTTCTAGGATTAGTCACCATACAGTTTAGAAAGTTTTGGTTAATATTTATTTTAAGTGTATCCCTATTAACTATTCTGTCTGTTCTAACTGTACTAACCCCTCCCACCACTCCACCATATTCCCATTATTTAGTCCCAGGTCACTGTCTATACTGTTTTCCCCCTATCTTTCTGGTTTCCCTTTCCCCAAGTCCCTAGTTTTAACACTCCTCCAACCTTCTAACCATCTTCTCCCTCAGCACAGTTGTACCCTCCCTATTGAGATGCAGCCCATCCTTATGGTAGAAGCTGTAGCCAACAGCAAAGTAGGCCCAGTACTCCAGGAACCCAAACCCCTTCTTCCTATACCAACTCGGAAGTCACCTGTTTACCTCCCTAATCCACTGCTGCCTTTCTGCTGTGGCATGTGGTACAGGTAGTATTTCAGAAAATACTACTTTGGAGGTCCTCGCCCTAAGCTTACATCCAAGTTCCCTTAAATCATTTTTAAGGACCTTCCACCTGCCTGTAACTTTGTCATTGCTGCCAATGTGTAACATGACCACTGGATCCTCACCAGCCCCTCCCAGTAACCTGTCAACCTGATCCACTATGTGTTAAACTCGAGCACCAGGAAGACAACACATTGTTTGACAATTCTAGTCTTTGTGGCAGATTGCCCTATATGTCCCTCTAATAATTGAGTATCCCACTACCAGAACCTGTCTAGCCTGCCCTGTGCTTATATTCCCCTTCTTACTAGAGCAGACATCCCCCTTGTGGTCAGAGGGCATGTTGTGCTGCAGCATTGTGAATCCTGTAACGGCATCCCCCTCATCTGCCAACTTTGCATACTTGTTGGGGTGTGCCAGTTCAGGACTAGCCTCCCTGGATCTCTTCCCTTTACCCCTCCTGTCACCCAGTCATCTGCCTGCTCATCCTGCTCCCCATATTACCATCTACCATTGCAAAAAATGAAATGAGAATGTACCCATTGAAATCAATGAATTCTATTCTTTGCATATAGCACGCATAAATTTTACATGTGCAAATACGCCTGTATGAAGTAGCCCTTATTGTGAGTTCAGAATTCAAACATGGATTTAGGTAAGTGAAAAAACACAATCTCATTTATAGAGTGTCTAACTAAGAGGGAACAGTGTCTCCCACACCCCCAGTCCCTGCTGTCCTACCCAAAAAATAATATTTTATGCTATAACTTTATAATATGGCGGCCTTAAAGGGGTTTTCCGGTTTTTACAAGTTATGCCCTATCCATTAGGTAGGAAATAACTAGCTGATTGGTGGGGATCCAACCACTGTGATCACAGCAATGGGGTCCTGTTAAGACTGCCGAAGATTTCTGAGTGCTTGACTAGGGAATCTTCAAGGCTCTCACTGAATTGAATGGAGTGCAGCGTGTCTGTCCAACCTGCACTTCATTCATTCCAAGTCTCACCAAGACCTCATTCAGTGGGGTCCAAGTGTTCAGACTCCTACTGATTATCTAGTTCTCCTCTATCCTGTGGATAGGAGGTAACTAATAATAACTAGAGATGAGCGAGCACCAAAATGCCCAGGTGCTCGTTACTCAAGCCGAACTTTTTGTAATGCTCGAGAGCTCGGTTCAAGTAACAAACCCCAGTGAAGTCAATGGGAAACTCAAGCATTTTTCAAGGTGACTCATGCTCTGCATAGGGGAGGTTGTGTGATTCACCTGAAAACATCTGAAAGTCATGGAAACACCACAGAAACGGATAGGGAACAGCAGGGGCAGCATGCATGGGTGCATCTGAGGCTCTCAGGTCGCTATATTAAGCCAAACTGTGAGCAAGAGCCTGGCAGTCACCCCCCTAAGAATTTACTTGGGCCAGTCCATAATCAGCAAGGCACATGAGCTGGCACATCTTAGCCAAGCACCACACTAGGTGGAAAGGAGGATTATCACCACCTGTGGGAGACACCACTGCCTCTTCTCCTGTGTTACATGCTGGCATCGCTGTCCACATTTCCCCAGGATGCAGGCACAAGTCTGCATCCACAGCGTACTGAAATTTTTTCTCAGCGAAACGTCCAGCTGTCTCCAGCGTGTGTGTGTGTATATATATGTATGTATGTATGTATGTATGTATGTATGTATATTTATTTATTTATTTTTTTTTTTTTGCACGGGACCCACCTCTCCTGTCTTGTATGTATGTGTACATTGCACGGTACCCCTTCTCCTGTAGCCGTACATTGTCCTCCGTTGCATTGATTATATTTAGAGATAAGCAAGCACTAAAATGCTGAGGTGCTCGTTGCTCGAGTTGAACTTTTCGTGATGCTCGGGAGCACGTTTCGAGTAACGAACCCCATTGAAGTCAATGGGCCACTCGAGCATTTTTGTATAGGACCGATGCTCCGCATAGCTGATGACTTGTGAAACACCAGAAAACATCCGAAAGTCATGGAAACACCACAGAAACGGATAGGGGCAAGAGTCTGGCATCACCCCCCTACCAATTTTTACTTCCGACAAACTCTCATTAGCAAGGCACACCTTAGCTAAGCACCACACTACCTGCAACCAAGGACAATCCCTGCCTGTGGGTGAGACCCCTGCCTCTTCTCCTGGGTTACATGCTGCCCAACCCCCCGCACGGCCCTGCGTCCACAGCGCACACAAAAGTTTTCTTGTGCAGCGTTCAGCTGCCCTCATGCCACACGCTTGCTTCATAGCCACACCACCCTCATGTCTATTTCTAAGTGCATCTGCGATGAGGAGGAACCGGAGGCACACACTGCAGAGGGTTGGCAGGGCCAAGCAGCGACCCTCTTTGAAAGGGGCGGGGCGATAGCCCACAATGCTGTTGAGAATTGATGATAAATTGACGTACGATCATAATTCCAATCCCGTGACACCTCCATCACAAAATTGTCAGGAGCCGCAAACGTGGGCATAAAGGGGACTAAGGTGCCAGCCCAGTACTTCTACACATCTCCACAATGCAGCAATACCCGGGTCAGGCTCGGTCCCAGCCTCCATCTTGTGTGACCCAAGGTGCTGAGAGTCACATAGCAATAGGAAATCCATGTGTCCCCACACTTTATTCTGTGTAGGTGTTAGATAGCTCAACACCGCAATGGGAAGTCTTTGAGTTCCTTGGGCTCGCCTATGCTGTCGGTGCACAAAGATGGTATTACACAAGAAGAAATCAGAGTGCCCAAACATGGCAGAGTTTCACCCTGCGAAGGGCCTCGGCCTACTTTTCTGCCCTAGTCAGTCAGTGTATTAGTGTCAAACAGGTAAAACACCGCTATGGGAAGTCTTTGTGCACTGACAGCATAGGCAAGCCAAAGGAAACCAAGGAAAGTATTAAACATGAACACGTAATCCTGACTCTTTTGGAGTTTGTTCTCACTAAGAGTTACTTCGTATTTGGTGGTAGATATTACAGACAGTGCCAGGGGACCGCCATGGGGGCCAATATGGCACTGAGTTATGCCAACATATACATGGGCATCTTTGAAGATCAGCACGTGTATACTTCGGCGTATTGGCCCCTGGCGGTCTCCTGGCTTCGCTACATCGACGATATTTTTGTTGTCTGGTCTGGCATGGTTGATGAACTGAATCTCTTTCATCATGAATTAAACAGTATAAGACCAGAGCTACAATTCACTTTGAAATATTCCAACAGTAGCATTGAATTTTTGGATGTGGTAGTTACTAAAACTAGAACAGGATTTTCCACCGACCTATACACCAAACCAACCGATCGCAATAACCTATTGGATTACATGAGTTTTCACCCTCAAACTACTATTAACTCCTTACCATGGAGTCAGTTCTTGAGGGTGAGACGCATCATCAATGATGAGAAAGTGGGGGAGCGCTTCACCCAGATGTGTCAAAAATTCCTCAGTAGGGGTTATCCTAAAAGATTGGTCTTTGAGAAAATGGAACAAGCAAAAAACGCTCGCACGAGATACACTCTTAACACCACAAAATAGAGGGGCTAAAAAGGAACGTATACCTTTTATACCTACATATACTCCTGTTAGTAGACATATATCATCTATTCTACATACACATTGGCCAATCCTACAGCTAGCTTCAAAGGTGAAAGATTTTTGTGAACAACCCATCATGTCTTACAGACGGTGTTGGATTTGCGCGACAAATTAGTCCATTCTACTTATGAAAAAAAACATTTAGTAAGATCTAAAACCTTTCTTCCTACCAGAATGGGCAACTACCCATGTTTGAGCTGTTCCAGCTGTTCAAAATTAGTTAAAGGTGACAAATTTTTCCACTCGCAAACAGGAAAGTGTTATCAAATTAAGGGCCGCTACACATGCTCTTTGACATATGTTATTTATTTACTTACCTGTCCTTGCGGCCTACAATATGTCAGGGAAACCATTCAGGAAGTGAGAAATAGAATTTCTAGCCACAAGAGTTCAATTCGCACTAAGAAACTAGATTTACCGATACCGCGTCACTTTAATGACAGCGGTCACTCAGTGAGCCAGTTCAAATTTCAGATTATCGATTCCGTCCCTGAAATGCCTAGGGGTGGTGATAGATTGCGACTATTGCTAAAAAAGAGTTGGATATTTACTCTGGACACTATGGCCCCGAAAGGCCTGAATCATGAATATGACGCCCATATGTGCCTGTGATTGTTCTTGCTGTTATTCACATTGGTTACTAGAGATGAGCGAGCGTACTCGTCCGAGCTTGATACTTGTTCGAGCATTAGGGTACTCGAGATGCTCGTTACTCGAGATGAGCACCACGCAGTGTTCAAGTCACTTCCGTTTTCTTCCCAGAAAAGTTTGCTCCGTTTTCTGGCCAATAGAAACACAGGGAAAGCATTACAACTTCCTCCTGTGAAGTTCCAGCCCTATCCCACCCCCCTGCAGTGAGTGGCTGGGGAGATCAGGTGACACCCGAGTATATAAACTGGGGCCGGCCGCGGCTCGCCACAGATGCACGCTGAGAGACATTAGGGAAAGTGCCGTCCTGCTGTAGCTGCTATAGGGAGAGTGTTAGCCTGTTATCTTCGTCTTCAAGAACCCCTAACGGTCCTTCTTAGGGCCACATCTGACCGTGTGCAGTACTGTTGAGGCTGCTGGGAGCAGTTTTGCACATTTTTTTTTTGTATATCGGGCGTGCAGACCATAGCGTCCTCAGTCTGCAGTCATTTTACTGAGTATAGGGGCAGTACTGGTGAGGCAGGGACAGTGGTACGGGGAAAGAGATATACTGGCTATATAGGCAGTGGGCTTTTTCAAAAAAATTGGAAAAAAAAATCTTTGGGCTGCCTGTAACCGTGTTCAGTTTACCGCGTGTCTGCTGGGGGTAGTAGTCGCTTAGTATTACCCAGCTAGGTGTTACTGCAGCCTTGCGCATAATTTTTTCTGGCTGCACTGTGCTTTCAATAACCCCAGTCATCCTCCAACAGGGAAATCCATATACAGGCTATATAGGCAGTGGGCTTTTTCCCAAAAATTGGAAAAAAATACAATATTTGGGCTGCCTGTGACCATCTTCAGTTTACTGCGTGTGTGCTGGGGGTAGTAGTCGCTCATTATTACCCAGCTAAGCCTGTGACCGTCTACAGTTTACTGCGTGTCTGCTGGGGGTAGTAGTCGCTCATTAATACCCAGCCTTGCGCATAATTTATTTCTATACTGCTGCTAGTGATATGTTACTGGGGCCTGTCCAGACTGCTACTACTACTGAAATGGAACTAATACTGTGCTCCCCCTATACTGCTGCTAGTGATATGTTACTGGGGCCTGTCCAGACTGCTACTACTACTGAAATGGAACTAATACTGTGCTCCCCCTATACTGCTGCTAGTGATAGGTTACTGGGACCTGTCTAGACTGCTACTACCACTGAAATGGAACTAATACTGTGCTCCCCCTATACTGCTGCTTTGGAATTGTTACTGGGGCCTGTCTTGACTGCTACTATTACTGAAATGGGCGGTTGCACAGCATGTTACCCAGGAGAAGTGGCAGTGGAGTGTCATGCGGGCAGTGATTGTGCTTTGTTGGAGGTAGTGTGGTGCTTAGCTAAGGTATGCATTGCTAATGAGGGTTTTTCAGAAGTAAAAATTGTTGGGAGGGGGGGGCACTCTTGCCGCTATTGTGGCTTAATAGTGGGACCTGGGAACTTGAGATGCAGCCCAACATGTAGCCCCTCGCCTGCCCTATCCGTTTCTGTGTCGTTCCCATCACTTTCTTGAATTTCCCAGATTTTCACAAATGAAAACCTTAGCGGAGCATAGGTCCCATACAAAAATGCTCTGGTCGCCCATTGACTTCAATGGGGTTTGTTACTCGAAACGAACCCTCGAGCATCGCGGGAAGTTCGACTCGAGTAACGAGCACCCGAGCATTTTGGTGCTCGCTCATCTCTATTGGTTACGCCATTTTGTTATGGATTTTAACCCACACATATGTCCTTTTTGTCTTCACAGCGCAATCGTGAGGTCATCAAGGCACGAATAAAAAGTCATATTGGGACCTATATTTATGCAGATTGACATATTTTGTGATAATATACATGTACGGCTGGATAAGTATATTTCGATCATCTTATTTCATTTACTGAAATTTTGGATCTCCTGCAGTAATTCCCTCATTGCTTCTTTTTTGCAAGCCTCTATTGTTGGCTGCAACTGTTGTCTGCACCTTAATTAAAAATATAAGGTTGTTATATATGATTGACTCCTTTTAGGGCAACATGTTGATGACAACTATTAATATTAATGATTAATTATCACTGTACATGTTGATTTCTGCATATGTTTTATGAAGTACCCATTATTGTTTACATATGATACCTTTATATATGTCCAGATGCGAGTGTAGCATTTCTGGTGAATGTATATTTACAGTGGTGTCCGCAATACTTTGGGCATATATGTCCATGGAATAAAGATGGTATAGCAAAGGTATAGGAAGACCCCTGTAACATTTCTGTAGCAGAAGTATAGGCAGACTCCAGTAACATTTCTGTAGCAAATGTATAGGCAGACACCTGTAACATTTCTGTAGTAAAATTAGAGGCGGACTACTGTAACATTTCTGTAGTAAAGGTATAGGCAGACCCCTGTAACATTTCTGTAGTAAAAGTATAGGCAGACCCCTGTAGCATTTTTGTAGCAGAAATAAAGACAGACCCCAGTAACATTCCTGTAGCAAAGGTATAGGCAGACCCCTGTAATATTTCTGTAGCAGAAGTATAGGCAGACCCCAGTAACATTTCTGTAGCAAGAGTATAGGCGAACCCCTGAAACATTGGTGTACCATGAGTGTAGGCAAAGGCGGGAAATATTAGTTAGATAACGGTATAGGCGAGGGCCAGAAAAATTAGTGTACCAAAAGTACAAGTGTACCCCTGAAAATTTGCTCAACCGTGAGGGCAGGTGAAACCCATAAATATTTTTTAAAGATACAGCTTGCTGTTGCTTAATTTGTAACAGACCATGGAGGCAGCCCTATGAAAAAAATTGGGTTCTGTTAAAGTAGCAATACTTTTAAAACTTTGAAAAATTGTAAAAAAATTGTAAGTAGAGCCTTTTGGGCCGCAGAAAAATTGACAGTTCAGTGTGATGACATACTGTTTTAGGAGGAGGACTAATATCCGAGAGTGATTGACAAAGATAATTCCCGCTTTTTTTCCGGTAATAGAGAATGCTTTCTCTGGTTGCAGCGAAAAGAATCTTTAGGTTTCGCTGCTCTCCGCTGGTGGAGAAGAGGAGTCTGGGGAAATCCAGCCTTTGTTCATCTTTATGAGTGTAAGCATGTCGGCACTGGCAGTTGACAGGCAGGTACGCTTATCCATGATGATTCCCCAGCTGCACTAAACACCCTCTCTTACAAGATGCTAGCGGCAGGGCAGGCCAGCACCTCCAGGGCGTACAGCGCAAGTTCGTGCCACGTATCCAGCTTTGACACCCAATAGTTGTATGGAGCAGAGGCATCACGGAGGACGGTGGTATGATTGGCTACGTACTCCCTCACCATCTTTTTACAGTGCTCCCTCCGACTCAGCCTTGACTGGGGAGTGGTGACACAGTCATGCTGGGGAGCCATAAAGCTGTCAAAGGCTTTGGAGAGTGTTCCCCTGCCTGCGCTGAGCATGCTGCCTGATCTCCGCGCCTCCCCTGCTACTTGGCCCTCGGAACTGCATCTTCTGCCACTAGCGCTGTCAGATAGGAAGTTTAGCATCCCTTTTTCCACCAGGGCCCTGTGGTATTGCATCACTCTTGTACCCCTTTCCTCTTCGGGAATGAGAATAGAAAGGTTCTTTTTATACCGTGGGTAGAGAAGGGTGTACACCCAGTAATCCATGTTGGCCACAATGCGTCTAATGCGAGGGTCACGAGAAAGGCAGCCTAACATGAAGTCAGCCATGTGTGCCAGGGTACCAGTATGCAAAACATCGCTGTCCTCACTAGGCAGATGACTTTCGGCATCCTCCTCCTCCTCCACAACCCATACACGCTGAACAGATGACAGGCAAGCAGCATAGGTAGCCTCTGCAGTGTGCCCAGCTGTCTCTTCCCCCTCCTCCTCCTCCAAAATGCGCTGAGATATAGACATGAGGGTGGTCTGGCTATCAAGCAACATACTGTCATTCCCCGTCTCCTGTTCCAACCGCAAAGTGTCGGCTTTTATGCTTAGCAGCGAACTTCTCAGCAGGCAAAGCAGCGGGATGGTAATGCTAATGATTTCAGCATCGCCGCTCACCTTCTGGGTAGACTCCTCAAAGTTTCCAAGGACCTGGCAGATATCTGCCATCCAGGCCCACTCCTCAGTAAAGAATTGGGGAGGCTGACTACCACTACGCCGCCCATGTTGGAGTTGGTATTTCACTATTGCTCTACGCTGCTCATACAGCCTGGCCAACATGTGAAGCATAGAATTCCACCGTGTGGGCACGTCACACAGCAGTCGATGCTCTGGCAGCTGACACCGATATTGCAGGGTCTGCAGGGTGGCAGCGTCCATGGTGGACTTGCGGAAATGTGCGCTGACGCGGCGCACCTTGCCGAGCAGGTCAGACAATTGTGGGTAGTTTTTCAGAAACCGCTGAACCACCAAATTGAAGACGTGGGCCAGGCATGGCACGTGTGTGAGGCTGCCGAGCTGCAGAGCTGCCACCAGGTTACGGCCGTTGTCACACATGACCATGCCCAGTTGGAGGTTCAGCGGTGAAACATAGAGGTCAGTCTGCTCTGTCAGACCCTGCAACAGTTCAGTGGCCATGTGCCTCTTGTTACCTAAGCTGATTAGTTTAAGCATGGCCTGCTGACGCTTGCCCACCGCTGTGCTGCCATGCGATACCGACTGCTGGCGACGTGCTGCTCACACTTCTTAATTGAGAGGTAAAGGTTGCAAAGGAGGAGGTGGAGGGTTTGGAGGAGGTGGCATAAAACACTGCAGATACCAGCACCGAGCTAGGACCCGCTATTCTGGGTGTGGGTAGGACATGAGCAGACCCAGGCCCTGACTCGGTCCTAGCCTCAATCAAATTCGCCCAATGCACCGTCAGGGAGATATAGTGGCCCTGCCCGCCAGTACTTGTCCACGTGTCTGTGGTTAAGTGGACCTTCCCAGTAACCTTGTTGGTGAGGGCACGAATAATGTTGCAGGAGACGTGCTGGTGTAGGGTTGGGACGGTACACCAGGAAAAATAGTGGCGACTGGGGACCGAGTAGCGCAGGACCGCCGCTACCATCATGTTTTTGAAAGCCTCCGTTTCCACAAGCCTGTATGGCAGCATCTCCAAGCCAATTAATTTGGCATTGTGCACGTTTAAAGCTTGTGAGTGTGGGTGCGTGGTGGCGTATTTGTGCTTTCGCTCCAACGCTTGTGTTAGTGACAGCTGAACGCTACGCTGAGAGACATTGCTGGATTGGGTGGAGGACAGTGGAGGTGAGGGTGGGGGTGCAGGCCGGGAGGCGCTCGTGCCTGTGTCCTGAGTGGGGGGTTGGATCTGAGTGGCAGGTTGGGGCACAGGGGAAGAGGCACTGGTGTGACCCGGAGGCGGTGAACGGCCTTCATCCCACCTTGTGGGGTGCTTGGCCATCATATACCTGCGCATGCTGGTGGTGGTGAGGCTGGTAGTGGTGGCTCCCCGGCTGATCTTGATGCGACACAGGTTGCACACCACTGTTCGTCTGTCGTCCGTGCTCTCACTGAAAAGCATCCACACCTTTGAACACCTAGCCCTATGCACAGAGGCTTGCCGCAAGGTGGTGCTTTGGGAAACAGTTGGGGGATTCTTCGCTCTGGCCCTGCCTCTACCCCTGGCCACTCCACTGCCTCTTCCAATCTGTCCTGCTGCTGCACTTGCCTCCCCCTCTGAAGACCTGTCCTCAGTTGGCTTAGCAAACCAGGTGGGGTCAGTCACCTCATCATTCAGCTGCTCTTCCTCCAAATCCTTTGTGCGCTCCTCCCTCGGACTTACTGCCCTTACTACTACCTCACTGACAGACAACTGTGTCTCATCATCATCATCATCCCCACCCACTAAAAGCTCTTGAGACAGTTGCCGGAAGTCCCCAGCCTAATCACCCGGACTCCGGGAACTTTCCAAAGGTTGGGCATCGGTCACGACAAACTCCTCAGATGAGAGAGGAAGCAGTTTTTCTCACTCATGGCAGGGACCCGAGAACAGTTCCTGGGAGTCTGCCTGCTCAGAATATGTCATTTTCATGGAGTGAGGAGGCTGGGAGGAAGGAGGAGCAGCAGCCAGAGGATTCAGAGTTGCAGTCCCTAAGCCGGGAGTAGTGGACTGCATAGAAGACTGGGTGGTCGATACATTGCTGGATGCATTTTCTGCCATCCACGACAGGACCTGCTCACACTGATCTGTTTGTAATAATGGTCTACCACGTGGACCAATAATTTGTGATATGAAGCTGGGGAGCCCAGAAACTTGCCTGTCTCCTAATCCCGCAGCAGCCGGCTGTGATTCACCTGGACCTACAACTCGGCCTGTGCCCACACTCTCCCTTGGACATCCGCATCCACGTCCTCGACCCTTACCCCTACTCCTCATCATGGCGAATTAAGAATAGAGCAGGGCCCAAATAAATTACCCCACTGTATAGCACTGACAACTGGGCCTTTATTCACAGCATACAGAGACTTGTAGATAGCGGAGGCTCTATGCTGTGACTTGAAAAAAGTAACCCACTGTCTTGTGCTGATACCTAGGGGTAATTTACTGCTCACAGAGTCTTGTAGATAATAGAGGCTGTGTGGAGTGGGAGAAGACTCTAAAGCCAGTGGATAGTGCTGGTAACTGCAGCTATCTGAACCCCACCAACGGAAATGGTATTGTGAGACGCTCTGCACAGCGGCTGGGCTGAAATACTTTGCAGTGGCCCCGGTAATATTACAGCACTGTTTAGCAGTGAGACCGCTGTCTAATTCACTGCAGACAGAGAACGGTATAAATGAGGTAGTTCGCAGCAGGCTAGGAATCATTTGAGTGCACTTTCCTGGTGAGAGTGGTATTGTATGGCACTGCAGCCAGAAAAATGTATAACTGCAAGGCTGCAAACAGGCCTAGCTGCGTTATACAAAAATGGAAGAACTACTGCTCCCAGCAGGCCCCAAGTAAAATGCACACGATCAGATGTAGCCCAACGAAGGAGCTTTGGGGTTTTTGCACGGAGGATACGGACTGTATCGTGTATATTATTTTCCCTATAGAAGTGGCTGCGCCCCAACACTCTGCGTCTAATTCACTGCAGACAGAGAACGGTAAAAATGAGGTAGTTCGCAGCAGGCTAGGAATTATTGGAGTGCACTTTCACAATGAGAGCGGTATTGTACAGCACTGCAGCCAAAAAAAGAGGATTACTGAAAGGCTTCAAACAGGCCTAGCTGCATTATTCAATAATGGAAGCACTACTACTACTCCCAGCAGGCCCCACGTAAAATGCACACGGTCAGATGTAGCCCTAAGAAGGACCATTGGGGTTTTTGAAGACAGGACCTATGCTAGCACTTTCCCTATATTTGCATCAGCACTTTCCCTATACTCTGTATAATACACTGCAGACTGAGAACGCTATAGCTGTAATGGCCTGCACAGCCCGAGATACAAAAAAAAAAAAAAGTGCTTCTGCTCCCAGCCAGCCACAACAGTAATGCACACGGTCAGATGTAGCCCTAAGAAGGACCATTGGGGTTCTTGAAGACACGACCTACGCTAACACTTTCCTATAGCAGCAGCAGCACTTTCCCTAATCTCTGCCAGCATGTGTCTGAGGCGAGCCGCGTGCGGGACCACTTTATGTACTCGTCGGTCACTTGATCTCGCCAGCCACTCACTGCTGGGGGGTGGGATAGGGCTGGCACATCACAGGAGGAAGTGGTAATGCCTTCCTCGCATGTCTATTGGCTAAAAAATGGCGCTAAACATGCGGGGAAGGAAATGCAATTACCGCGTGGTGTTTGACTCGAGTAACGAGCATCTCGAGTACCCTAATGCTCGAACCAGTGTGCTCGCTCATCTCTAATTATATTGTATAATTCTGTATCATCTGCAAATATTGATATTTTACTGTACAGTCCATCTATCAGGTCGTTGATAAATATATTGAACAGAATGGGGCCTAATACTGAACCCTGTGGCACCCTGCTAGCAACAGTGGCCCAATCAGAGTATGAATCATTTATTACCACCCTCTGCTTTCTATCTCCAAGAAAGTTCTTCACCCAGATACACACGTTTTCACCCAATCCGAGCTATCTCATTTTATATACTGTATATACTCAAGTATAAGCCTAGTTTTTCAGCACATTTTTTTGCGCTGAAAAAGCCCCCCTCAGCTTATACTCAAGTCAGGAAACGCTTAAAAAAACCCCTCCATACTCACCTTCCAGCCGGTGTCTGTGTCTCCAGCGGTGGTGCAGGAGGCTGCTTAAATTCTCTCCGCTGTCATCTCCCACCGTCCTCTTTGCTCGGCTCTGTCATACCCTGCCGTCAGTGCTGTGTACGTAAGAGCTGCGTCAGCCAATCACAACCGGGGTAATCAAGCTGCTTTAGAATTCTCCCCGCTGTCATCTCCCTGCTCGGCTTTCAAATCCCCCGCCGTCAGTGCTGTGTAAGTAAGCGCTGTGATTGGATCGAGCGCCAGCTGTGATTGGCTGGCGCTCAATCCAGTCACATCGCTTACTTACACAGCACTGACAGAGCCAAGCAGAGATGATAGCGGGGGATGACAGTGGGGAGAATTCAAGCAGCTTGTTGCACAGACACAGACGCTGGCTGGAATGTGAGTATGGAGGTTTTTTTTTTTTTTCACCTAGTATGTACTCGAGTGTAGCTCGGCTTATACTCGAGTCAATAAGTTTTTCCATTTTTTTGTGGTAAAACTTATTGTCTTGACTTATACTCGAGTAGGCTAATACTCGAGTATATACGGTATCAACCTATGCGGCATGGTGTCAAAGCTTTAGAGAAGTCCTGATATACGAGATCAATAAACTCTCCCAGGTCCAGCCTAGAGCTTACTTCATCGTAGAAGCTGATCAGATTGGTCTAACACGATCGACCCTTCATGAATCCATGCTGGTAAGGAGTTATCCTGTTGTTCTCCTTGAGGTATTCTTCGATGGCATCTCTCAGAAAGCACCACACTAGGTGGAAAGAAGACCAATCACTGCCTGCGGGTGACACCACTGCCTCTTCTCCTGTGTTACATGCTGACATTGCTGTCCAATTCCCCCCACAGCGTACTGTAATTTTTCTCAGCGCAGCGTCCAGCTCTCGCCCGTCATTTATTCGGGGAGAGCTACCTGTGATTGGCTGAGCAACTCAGCCAATCACATTTAGCTCTTTCAGCAGGCGGGGATTTTAAATCCCCGCCTGCTGATAGATCAGCACCACAGTGCAGGGGACAGCAGGAGAAGACGCGCCTGAGCCCCGGCACCTGAAGCAAGGGAAGTATCTATTTTTTTGTTTTTTAACCCACTTTTACTTGGTTTTCAGGGAAGGGCTTATATTTAAAGCCCTTTCCTGAAATCGATTGCCAGCAGCAGAATCCTCTACCGCAGCTGACATGTGTGACAGCTGCGGTAAAGAATTGAAGAATTCTTCTGCTGCATCTGTCACAGATGTGACAGATGTAGCAGCAGGGAATTCTTTTAACTAGCAAGGATGAAGGAAACATCTGCCACATGCGGCAGATGTGTTCTTCATCCCCGTGAGGGTCATAGGTAAGTGGTGGTCATGGTGGACAGGTAAGTATATTTTTTATATATATTTTTTTTTTACACTTATATTTTTCTTTTTCAAGGAAGAGCTTATATGTAAACCCCTTCCCTGTAAAAGAATGCAGGGGTGTTGGCAGACCATTGTTTTCAATGAAGCCGCTGGCAGCAGCCGCCTGTTAAGCACGGGCATGTGAACACACCATAACGAATGCATTGTCGCAAATACAAGCGTGTTTTTGTGCGTGCGTATGCACGCAGAAAAACACGCTTGTGTGAAGCTATCCCAAGGATATTTTTCGTATGCTTTAAGCCAAAAATAGACAGTGAAAAAGGAGTACAGTCTGGTTATATAGTGCGGATCGACAGGACACACACTTGGGCCTATTATGCAAATGCTTTCAGCCAAAAAGAAAATAAAAAAATGAAAAATGAGAGGAGTTTTGTTAGTTCCTATATAGTTTGTGTACACCAGTAGCATTATACCGTATAGAACCGGTAACAGTATGCAGTATACAGCCGGGATGCTTGTGAATGCTTTGTACCACTGGTCCCAGGCAGCCAAACTGATGAGGCACAAAAGTGGAGTTGTAGTAGTAAAAAGGACTGTTGGGTTCTTTGAAGATGGATCCCTGCCTGAACACTCCTTCTAACCTACACTAACACGCTCCCTCATTCACAGCAGCTCTGTCCCTCAGCTAATCCAGCCTGCGCGTGAGGCGAGCATCAGGTCACCTAAGTCTTTATGATCCTAGGTCACCTGATCCGGCCAACCAGTCACTGCTATAGACGTGCACAGGGTTGGCACGTCATAGCAGGAGGTGCCAAAGCCTTTAATTGCATGTTCACCGGCTAAAAAAGCCACTAAATATGTGGGGAGGAGAGGGTGACATTTTCTCGAACACCGCGTGGTGCTCGCTCCAGTAACGAGTACTTTTGCATATGCTAATGCTCGAACGAGCATCAAGCTTGGACGAGCATGCTAGCTCATTTCTAATAATAACTAGAAAAACACTTTTAATATAACTGAGCTCTAGTATACATCTAAATAAAGCAGTCACCATATAATAGATACCAGTTCTATACAGTGATAGTAATAATAGTGCCGTTACCTCCAGTGATAATGATTACAGTGTGGTTACTTCCAGTAATCACAGGTGACATGTTCCGTCTAATTATAATCTTCAGCTTTTCTTTACTATCTGGGCGCAGACTACCATGAAGACTTTCCAGCCATAACTAATCTCTACAAATTCTCCCCCTTCCTTCTGCTACCCCCAATGCCCCTTCCAGTACTCCCCATTATACAAGTTCCCTCTCTGTGACCCCATTTAAACTGTCCTCGCTGTGCCCCTACTTAGTCTCTTTTCTGTGGCCCCATTTATTTATAGCATGGCCCCATAATCCCCTCCATCTCATCCCACTGCCAAATCAGTAAAACTAAAAGTATCTTCATCATACAACACACTACATGTACAGCATATACTGTACACAGCCTGACTACTACCATAGTCACCATCTTTCAGTAGTGTGTTTAGGGGGAGGAGTCAGGTTGTGTATAGATCAGGGTGTAGCTAGGGAACAGGCAGGGCATCTAGCCTGGGCACTATTTGGTGGGAAGGCAAGGCAGGTGGTGCCAGCTCATACGCAAAAGAAGAAGAAACACTGTCCAAAACATCTGAATGCTACTGCAAGCACTAAGAATCAGGTGTTTAACTTAATTTCAGATGAACTGTGTGCCGGTTTCTGTGTAAGGGGGAAGTGCTGATCCCCTATTTACACAACGCAGAGAAAAGTCCTGAAAAACGTACTAGGGACTGTGAGAAAGCTGGGTTCTGCACAGTAGGCAGAAGGGCTGCTGGTGCCTGCAAGCAAAAATGTGAGAGGGAGTTCTGTGCTGGGGAGAGCACAGTCCAGGAGTGATGGAATCACACTGGAGATAGAGTTTTTTGGTTTTGAAGAAAGCTGGAAAAAAAGGACCACATCGCTGTTTGAAAGGTGCTTATTCTGGTTAGTTCTGTTGTTGGAGAAGGAATAAAGGTTAAAAGCACAGGAAATGCTTTAGAAGTGGATCCAGGTGGATAACATCACTGCCTGAAGACTTACCCCATACAGACAACAGGGCTGGGTCATGCCTAGGTCACTCCTACCTTCCAGAATCTGAAGGGACATTCTCAGGCTCCTGCTATATGGGGTTAAGGGTCTGCATTACAGCTCCTGAGCAGAGCAGCAGCCCAGACAGCAGAAAGCAACAGTAGGCCTTTAAGTGCAGAGGCCTACTCCAGGGCAGTGCATGCTGGGGTGCTGCCAGGAGACTAGCTCAGCAAGCCCTGATGACTAGGTGCAGAAGCGATGCCACCAGACCAGAGAGTCCTAATGAACCTTAGTTAACGCAAGACCTTGCAGAGTAGTTATGAGTCTATGATGTTCTGTTTTTGATGCTATGAAAAATGTTTGTGTAGTCACACAGTTATAAGGTGACCAGATTTTCCCAAGATCAAGGCAGAGCAGAGGGGTGTGGTCAGGGGTGGGGCTTATAACAGCATATAATTTTATCTCCGTTGTAATAAAAAGTACATTGGTGGTTCAAAAAAGATGGAGCAAATTCTGCAGTATTTCTGCATCCAAAAAAAAACTGTCAAAATCCGTACCATTGGTGCAAATTTTGACTGAAAATCAGCCGCGTATCACCAGTTGATTTTATACTATGTGGTGTTCCCCCTAAACTCCTCCAAAGGCTTCCCGCTGTCAGCAATTCCTGGCTAACGGTTTCCAGCATCTTGTGGAGGCCACATCTGACCAGCATCACCTGACCAATTTCCAATTAAAATGTTTTCTGGATGCTGAAATGTTGCAGAATTTGGCGGCAAAATTTCCACTCCAGACATTCCACAGCATTTCTATTACATGTAAACATATTCTAAGTCAGATTGAGGTATGCTGCCATCTGCAGAGTGGCCTCAGTTGTAATAGTGCCCCCCATATCGGCCTCAGTAGTAATAGTAACCCTCACAGTGGCCATGGTAGTAATAGTAACCCCCACAGTGGCCCCAGTAATAATACTATTACTACTTTGGCTGATATAGGGAAAACTATTACTAATTGTGTCCCCTATATAGGCCCCAGTATTTATAGTGACCCCCACAGTAACCCCCCTGATACCAATATACTTACCTCCTCACCTTCTCAGTGCTGTTGCAGGTGGAAGAGTGTGCGCCTGCAACAGCACCTCCTCCCCTCTCCTCCTGTGGAACTAAGGGGAAGAGATCAGGGTAGGAGGGTAAGAAAGTGCTGCCTCAACATCTGTTTGTTGCGCCACTGGGCATATACCATTCACCTCCTATTACACTCTGGGTGTCAGACAGACGCAAATATTATACCTTATTAATTATTCTTAAAGCTTGCCAACAAATTATCTTATATCTGATTGGTGGGGTGGGGTTATACCTGGTCTGGTTGAGCCAGATGTATGAGGGGTGCACTGGGTGAGGCACAATATTGTTGGCACTGTGTGAGGGGTTTGCTGTCACACCGATTGCACTGTGACTGGCACTGTATAGGAAGTTCAATATTGTAGGTACTGTGTGAGGGGTACACAGCAGCTGGCAGTGTGGTTGGGGTGCACTGTGGCTGGCATTATCAGGATTCAAACCTGTGACCTCCTGTACTCCAAGCAACAGCCCTTCATACTGAGCTATTCAGCATGCTGGATAGTTCCTCTGGTTCCTAGCCTGTGTTTCCCTGTCTAACCCCTCACATTTTTTGTATCTTCCCCAATTAGTTCCCTATATAAACCTGGCCCTGCCACTTCCTCATTGTGAGTTTATATTGTTCATTGTACCAAGATGCTTCCCTTCATACCTGCCTCTCTAAAATTAGATCGTCCTCCTGCATTACCAGACCTCATCTACCTCTTGACTACTCTACTGCTTGAACCCTCTGTACTGCCATCTTGTGTACCAGACTTTGGCTACTCCTTAATAATGCTACACTCCTGTAGTGGCTACAACAAGAGACTCCAGTCCCACACCAGAAGTTGTGACAGCTGCAATGTGTGAGGGGTGCACTGTGTCAGGTACCCTCTTAGTTACACTGTTAGTACAAAGTTCACCTGCTGCAGAGTTATGGGTTAGACTGTGACTGACATGAAGTTCTCAGCTGATGTCACCTTCTGCTGTCATTACCAGATACTTATTACATATGTTTGATGGATAACAGAGTATTATGTTCCACAGATGGGTTGTTCTGTATGATTCTCCTGTCTTCCACCTGTCACATTTCCCTCAGATAAGTCTAGTTTTGTATATCTCTCTGCAGCTTTCTACTTATTCTCTATACACGGAGCAGTCATTGTATGGTACCTGTCATCCTCTCGCAGTTCTCCAGAAATGTCTTCAGTTCTTCTCTTTGAGTGCCTTTCAGATCATAATCAGCACTGGAAAATAAATATAAAATTATCATTAACAAATAACAAAAGCCCTCCAGGAATTCACCTGTGTGACGGGGAGGATAAGTTACATGAGGAATGTCTACCTGAGAAAGAGTATTGTAATATTGTATGTCCGGGACCTCAATGTCTCCACCTCTCACCCTCAGGCAGTCACATACACAGGACGGAGAGCAATGGCTGACTCACTTCACAAAGTATCTGTTGTGCAGCAGCGGCTCCCTGTGGCCAGGAGCGTAACCATAAGGGTTAAAGCTGCAACTGGACCCCTAAACTAGGGGTGCCCAAAGGAACCGCTACCCACTGTGGTAGCCTGGCAATGAGCTATGGAGCTGTGGTGCTATGATGCAGGTTCAGGATGGCATAGCAGCACAGACTAATACGGAGACTATAATTTTTTTAATAAAAATGAACTTCATTGAATAGCAATCAAATGAAAATGTCTGCTCTGTAGGAAGTCAGAGAACTTGAATATTGCATAAGTTTAACCAGAAGTCACACTTCCGAAATCTAGCGTTTTTTTGAATGGCAAGCCACTTGAACTCCAACTGAATCATTACGTCTCCATCATCATATTACATACTAATCTTTTCCAGGTCCGTGGCATTACAACATCCTCACGGCTTCAGGCACTGTAGCTGCAAAACATCTCCACATAATATATCCTGAATTATCAATAATTCCGAAGCTCCGCAGCCTATGGGCTCACTGCACCCGTAGGAGAATCGGGCTTGATCAAAGTCAGCTAAACTGTTCTCAGATATTCACCTTATTAAGTATATTGTAACTAAGGGCCCTTTTGGTGAGCTCATTTGAATGAGCGAATGATGTCATCGCTATCTTCTTCACTCAAGCAGCCTGTTTAGACAGACAGATACATCACTGGCTCATTCAAACAAGAATCGCTCATAATTATTCAGTCTTTCCTATCTACTATATAAGCAAATGAGAAGGGTTAAACAATTGCTGTCTTAACCAAACAATAAGTGAATGAGCCAACAATAGTTTTTAAGCCTGCATAAAATGAATGATGACCGAAAAGCCAGCAATTATTATTCATTGTTGGGTCATTTGCTCGCATTTAAACTAAATGATTGCTTATTTGAATGATATTTTTAAAAGATAATAATTCCATCTAAAAGCACCCTCTTACATCTAACCAGGATGCGCTGCACCCATAAACCTGAAATACACATACTACTGCACACCAAACAATAAAGCCAACTACAACAAAGGAAAAACACTGTCCCTAATGAACCTTACCCAGGTAAGGTACCTACCTAAATGCAAGTAACCCGACCTGACAAGGACGAACCTGACCACATACCTTGGCCACTAGTAGAACCTGCATAGGATAGGGGAAGAACACAGAAAACAATATGAAAATCATAGCAAGCGCAGTACTTAGTTTTGAAATGCCACAGGTAAATAGGAAATGCAGAACCAAGCTCTGACTGCTAGAACAGTCAGAGTGAGACTGAAGATTGACAAATACCCACAGGTGAGACCAAGCATGTCTCATCTAATACTACTCCCACCAGTGCCAGAAGATGGAGAAACACGTACAAAACCTGTAGCAGACTATCAGAAAATAAGTGATTCTGCAACCACCACATTTATCTAAGGCAGAGGAGACTCAGACCTGCATCTACTTCTTCAATAGCAAGACGTTTGGGTGTCTACTGGACATCATATATGTATTCTCTCTTCGCTATATGATTATGTTAACCCAGGATACGCCTCAGTCATGGCATAATCAATTGTAAACCCTATAATTACACAAATATATATTTAACCAATCATGAGAGATTTATAGCTTTCCACTGAGTCAGGGTGTGGGCAGACGAGCGTAGGCGTATTTACGTTCGCATGAGCGCAACGTATAATCGCCCGAGCGATCGTTTTTCACCGATCACGACCAGAGCTAGAAAGCGTATTTTCGTTTGTTCCTACTTTGCAAACGGTCTTTTCGGCGATCGAATATGCGTTGGCGCGTATTTCGGTCGCATATGTTCCGTTTTTTTTCGAATTGCCGTTTTTACGCGCCGTAAAATCGCCCATGTGAACGAATACATTCGAAACCATTGCCTCAGATGGTCACGTATATATACGTTTGGTCGCAAAAACGCGCCGTTTATGCGCTCGTCTGCCCGCACCCTCAGAAAAGGGAGAACCTTGACAGGGATGGACGGGGATTCATGTTTTAGTCTGAGACACCCAAAAAATATCTGGTGTCTCCAGCGGAAGTTGTGATCCACATAGAGGGGAGGGCAGGATATATGTGTGATTTCTGTGTGTGATGTAATTGCTTATGTGGAGAGAAATATTTAACAATAATGAAAAAATTATCTCACCTATAGAAGAGCTTTGCGGTACTTGTAGTTTGTCTGCCCAAAGGAAAAACAACCTTAGATCCGTTGAGCCATCCGGTCCTATGGCTTGTTCATTAGCAAAAAAAGGTGTGGGAATCCGGACACATGGATAAAATTTTTCCTTTGCTTTATTTCCATATCAGGCTTGCATAGTCAGGTACATGGTTTCACAGGTACATGGTTTCACAGGTACATGGTTTCACAGGTACATGGTTTCACAGGTACATGGTTTCACAGGTACATGGTTTCACAGGTACATGGTTTCACAGGTACATGGTTTCACAGGTACATGGTTTCACAGGTACATGGTTTCACAGGTACATGGTTTCACAGGTACATGGTTTCACAGGTACATGGTTTCACAGGTACATGGTTTCACAGGTACATGGTTTCACAAGAACGCGTATCGGCATAAAGCCTTGTTCACCTCAATGTACAAAACATAAGACTGCTTATTTATAGGTTAAAAACAATCACTGCTGATACCAAATGTCTGACATGTTAACTCCTTCGTTACTTGCTGGTTATCTGCTGGTTTCCTTCCCTCAGACCTGCAGCTCAAACCATATTCATTCATAGACTTTTACAAATTGTTATTAAACCTTATGGTACTAGTTAAACTGGGACTTTTAGGCATGTCATAATCTTAAAAAGATTCCTTTTATATGATATAATAGTGAGAGAAGTATCTTTCAAACATAATTACCAACGTTATGACAACATCATTGTATGGCTTTAATCATGATTAGAGATGAGCGAACGCGTTCGTCCGAGCTTGATATTCGTGCGAATATTAGGGTGTTCGGGATGTTCGTTATTCGTGACGAACACCATGCGGTGTTCTGGTTACTTTCACTTCCTTCCCTGAGACGTTAGCGCGCTTTTCTGGCCAATTGAAAGACAGGGAAGGCATTACAACTTCCCCCTGCAACGTTTAAGCCCTATACCACCCCCCTGCTGTGAGTGGCTGGCGAGATCAGGTGTTCGCCTAATATAAAAGTCGGCCCCTCCCGCGGTTCGCCTCAGATGCGGTGTGAGTTAGATGAGGGACAGTGCTGTTTATACCGGAGCTGCTGTAGGGAAAGAATTGGTAGTTAGTGTAGGCTTCAAGACCCCCCAAAGGTCCTTATTAGGGCCACTGATAGCTGTGTGTTGGCTGCTGTTAGCAGTGGGATTTTTTTTTTCTCAAAATCGCCTCTGCAGACCGTTGCACCTGGCATTAGGGACAGAAGTGCTGCATAGGCAGGGAGAGTGTTAGGAGTGAGTGTAGCCTTCAAGAACCTCAACGGTCCTTTCTAGGGCCATATTTATCCGTGTGCAGTACTGTCCAGGCTGCTGTTGGCTGTGCTGCATTTTTTTTGGGCTTCTCAAAATCGCCTCTGCAGAGCATTGCACCCTCCATTGATACTGCAGGGAAAGAATTGTATAGGCAGGGCCACAACACCGTTATTATTCATAGAATATACGCAGTGCTGCCTGTTGGTGGGAAAAAACTGAAAACAAATCTATTTGTCCAGCCTCTGTCCGTCCTTACGGGCGGTGGACACGTGTGAGCTGCGTGAAAAACATTGCTAAATCATACGCAGCCAGCTACGCTTTACTGCTGGGTTCGCCATTTGCTTTCCTTAATTGGGAAAAAAAATACCTGCTCTCCAAGAGTTATAATAACTCTGCTACCCTCACGTTCTGTGACACATAAGCAGGGACACAGCGCAGTTATTAAACTTCGCAGGTTCATTGAATATACGCAGTGCTGCCTGTTGGTGGGAAAAAACTGAAAACAAATCTATTTGTCCAGCCTGTATCCGTCCTTACGCCTGTGGAGACGTGTGAGCTGCGTGAAAAACATTGCTAAATCATACGCAGCCAGCTACGCTTTACTGCTGGGTTCGCCATTTGCTTTCCTTAATTGGGAAAAAAAATACCTGCTCTCCAAGAGTTATAATAACTCTGCTACCCTCACGTTCTGTGACACATAAGCAGGGACACAGCACAGTTATTAAACTTCTCAGGTTCATAGAATATACGCAGTGCTGCCTGTTGGTGGGAAAAAACTGAAAACAAATCTATTTGTCCAGCCTCTGTCCGTCCTTACGGGCGGTGGACACGTGTGAGCTGTGTGAAAAACATTGCTAAATCATACGCAGCCAGCTACGCTTTACTGCTGGCTTCGCCATTTGCTTTCCTTAATTGGGAAAAAAAATACCTGCTCTCCAAGAGTTATAATAACTCTGCTACCCTCACGTTCTGTGACACATAAGCAGGGACACAGCACAGTTATTAAACTTCTCAGGTTCATAGAATATACGCAGTGCTGCCTGTTGGTGGGAAAAAACTGAAAACAAATCTATTTGTCCAGCCTCTGTCCGTCCTTACGGGCGGTGGACACGTGTGAGCTGTGTGAAAAACATTGCTAAATCATACGCAGCCAGCTACGCTTTACTGCTGGCTTCGCCATTTGCTTTCCTTAATTGGGAAAAAAAATACCTGCTCTCCAAGAGTTATAATAACTCTGCTACCCTCACGTTCTGTGACACATAAGCAGGGACACAGCACAGTTATTAAACTTAGATAATTCATTCACTAGAGGCAGTGGGGCCTTTCGTTTTCCAAAAAGGGCAAAAATTATATTTGCCCTGCAGTCTTGCGCCAATTTATTTCCTGCCTGGGAAATCTAATCACTGGTAATACAGCATGCTGAGGGGTAGGGGTAAGCCTAGAGGACGTGGACGTGGACGTGGCCGAGGACGCGGAGGGCCAAGTGAGGGTGTGGGCACAGGCCAAGCTCCTGATCCAGGTGTGTCGCAGCTGTCTGCTGCGCGATTAGGAGAGAGGCACGTTTCTGGCGTCCCCACATTCATCGCCCAATTAATGGGTCCACGTGGGAGACGGTTATTAGAAAATGAGCAGTGTGAGCAGGTCCTGTCCTGGATGGCAGAAAGTGCTTCGAGCAACCTATCGTCTACCCGCAGTTCTGCGCCGTCCACTGCTGCCAATCCGAATCCTCTGTCTGCTGCTCCTCCTTCCTCCCAGCCTCCTCACTCCACTACAATGACACCTGCTCAGGAGCGGGAACACTCCCAGGAACTGTTCTCGGGCCCCTGCTTAGATTGGGCAGCAGCGGTTCCTCTCCCACCAGAGGAGTTTATCGTCACTGATGCCCAACCATTCGAAAGTTCCCGGGGTCCGGGGGAAGAGGCTGGGGACTTCCGCCAACTGTCTCAACAACTTTCTGTGGGTGAGGAGGACGATGACGATCAGACACAGTTGTCTTGCAGTGAGGTAGTAGTAAGGGCAGTAAGTCCCAGGGAGCAGCGCACAGAGGATTCGGAGGAAGAGCAGCAGGACGATGAGGTGACTGACCCCACCTGGTGTGCAACGCTTACTCAGGAGGACAGGTCTTCAGAGGGGGAGTCAAGGGCATCAGCAGGGCAGGTTGCAAGAGGCAGTGCAGTGGCCAGGGGTAGAGGCAGGGCCAGACCGAATAATCCACCAAGTGTTTCCCAAAGCGCCCCCTCGCGCCATGCCACCCTGCGGAGGCCGAGGTGCTCTAAGGTCTGGCAGTTTTTCACAGAGACGCCTGACGACCGACGAACAGTGGTGTGCAACCTTTGTCGCGCAAAGCTCAGCCGGGGAGCCAACACCAACAGCCTCACCACCACCACCATGCGCAGACATATGATGGCCAAGCACCCCGCAAGGTGGGACAAAGGCCGTTCACCGCCTCCGGTTTGCACCCCTGCCTCTCCCCCTGTGCCCCAACCTGCCACTGAGATGCAACCCCCCTCTCAGGACACAGGCACTACCGCCTCATGGCCTGCACCCACACCCTCATCTCCGCTGTCCTCGGCCCCATCCAGCAGTGTAGTTCAGCGCACCGTTCAGCCGTCGCTTGCGCAAGTGTTCGAGCGCAAGCGCAAGTACGCCGCCACGCACCCGCACGCTCAAACGTTAACCGTCCGCATCGCAAAATTCATCAGCCTTGAGATGCTGCCGTATAGGGTTGTGGAAACGGAGTCCTTCAAAAGTATCATGGAGGCGGCGGCCCCGCGCTACTCAGTTCCCAGTCGCCACTACTTTTCCCGATGTGCCGTCCCAGCCCTGCACGACCACGTCTCCCGCAACATTGTGCGCGCCCTCACCAACGCGGTTACTGCCACGGTCCACTTAACTACGGACACGTGGACAAGCACAGGCGGGCAGGGCCACTACATCTCCCTGACGGCACATTGGGTGAATTTAGTGGAGGCTGGGACAGAGTCAGAGCCTGGGACCGCTCACGTCCTACCCACCCCCAGAATTGCGGGCCCCAGCTCGGTGGTGGTATCTGCGGAGGTGTATGCTTCCTCCACTAAAGCACCCTCCTCCTCCTCCTCCTCCTCCTCTGTCTCACAATCAAGATGTGTTAGCAGCAGCATGTCGCCAGCAGTCGGTGTCGCGCGGTGTGGCAGCACAGCGGTGGGCAAGCGTCAGCAGGCCGTGCTGAAACTACTCAGCTTAGGCGATAAGAGGCACACGGCCCACGAACTGCTGCAGGGTCTGACACAGCAGACCGACCGCTGGCTTGCGCCGCTGAGCCTCCAACCGGGCATGGTCGTGTGTGACAACGGCCGTAACCTGGTGGCGGCTCTGCAGCTCGGCAGCCTCACGCACGTGCCATGCCTGGCCCACGTCTTTAATTTGGTGGTTCAGCGGTTTCTGAAAAGCTACCCACGCTTGTCAGACCTGCTCGTAAAGGCGCGCCGGCTCTGCGCACATTTCCGCAAGTCCCACACGGACGCTGCCACCCTGCGCACCCTGCAACATCACTTTAAGCTGCCAGTGCACCGACTGCTGTGCGACGTGCCCACACGGTGGAACTCTACGCTCCACATGTTGGCCAGGCTCTATGAACAGCGTAGAGCTATAGTCGAATACCAACTCCAACATGGGCGGCGCAGTGGGAGTCAGCCTCCTCAATTCCTTTCAGAAGAGTGGGCCTGGTTGGCAGACATCTGCCATGTCCTTGGTAATTTTGAGGAGTCTACCCAGGTGGTGAGCGGCGATGCTACAATCATTAGCGTCACCATTCCTCTGCTATGCATCTTGAGAAATTCCCTGCAAACCATAAAGGCAGCTGCTTTGCGCTCGGAAACGGGGGCGGGGGAAGACAGTATGCCGCTGGATAGTCAGGGCACCCTCCTGTCTATTTCTCAGCGCGTACAGGAGGAGGAGGAGGAGCATGAGGAGGATGAGGAGGAGGGGGAAGAGACAGCTTGGCCCGCTGCTGACGGTACACCGGCTGATTGCCTGTCATCCTTTCAGCGTGTATGGCCTGAGGAGGAGGAGGAGGAGGAGGATCCTGAAAGTGATCTTCCTAGTGAAGACAGCCATGTGTTGCGTACAGGTACCCTGGCACACATGGCTGACTTCATGTTAGGATGCCTTTCTCGTGACCCTCGCGTTGCACGCATTCTGGCCACTACGGATTACTGGGTGTACACACTGCTCGATCCACGGTATAAGGAGAACCTGCCCACTCTGATTCCCGAAGAGGAAAGGGGTTCGAGAGTGTTGCTATACCACAGGACCCTTGCGGACAAGCTGATGGTAAAATTCCCAGCCGACAGCGCTAGTGGCAGAAGGCGCAGTTCCGAGGGCCATGTTGCAGGGGATGTGCGTAGATCGAGCAGCATGTACATCCCAGGCAGTGCAACAGTCTTTAAGGGCCTGGCCAGCTTTATGGCTCCCCACCAAGACTGTGTCACCGCTCCCCAGTCACGGCTGAGTCGGCGGGAGCACTGCAAAAGGATGGTGAGGGAGTACGTAGCGGATCGCACGACCATCCTTGGTGACGCCTCTGCCCCCTACAACTACTGGGTGTCGAAGCTGGACACGTGGCCTGAACTAGCCCTGTATGCCCTTGAGGTGCTTGCTTGTCCTGCGGCTAGCGTGTTGTCGGAGAGGGTGTTTAGTGCGGCTGGGGGAATCATCACCGATAAGCGTAGCCGCTTGTCAACCGACAGTGCCGACAGGCTAACACTCATCAAGATGAACAAAGGCTGGATTTCGCCAGACTTCTGTTCTCCACCAGCGGACAGCAGCGATACGTAAGCAATACGTAGGCTGCACCCGCGGATGGAAGCTACGTTCTCTCTCACCATCCAAAACGGGGACATTTGTGCTTCATCAATCTGTGTCTAATATTCCTCCTCCTCCTCCTCCTGTTCCTCCTCGTGAAACCTCACGTAATCACGCTGAACGGGCAATTTTTCTTAGGGCCACAAGGCTCACTCAAATAATTTTTCTGAACAATTTTTATAAGTTTCAATGCGCTTAAAAGCATTGGAACTTTAACTTGAACCAATTTTTCGTTACACTGGGCTGCCTCCAGGCCTAGTTACCACTTAAGCCACATTAACCAAAGCGATTAATGGGTTTCACCTGCCCTCTTGGCTGGCCATGGCCAATTTTTGGGATGTACATTAGTACTGTTGATACAGCAATTTTTGTGGGCCCTCGCCTACAGTGTAATCAAATTAATTTTTAGCCCACCTGCATTACAGCTGACGTTACCTCAGCTGTGTTGGGCAATGCAATGGGATATTTTTGTGTACCGCCGGTGGGTTCCAGGGAGCCACCCATGCTGTAGGTGCACACTGAGTTTTTAATACTTCTGTACACTTCTAAAAAACCCGTCTGACTGGGGCATGCAGTGTGGGCCGAAGCCCACCTGTATTACGCACGACATTACTACCTCAGCTGTGTTGGGCAATGCAATGGGATATTTCTATGTACCGCCGGTGGCTTCCTGGCACCCACCCAGGCAGTGGGTCCACAGGGAGTTAAACCTACATGTGTCCACTTGTAAAGAACCCCAGTCTGACTGGGGCATGCAGTGTGGGCCGAAACCCACCTGCATTAACCCTTTCCAGTCCACTGTGTGACCTGTGAAGACATTAGGGTTTAAGGCTGTACAGCTCCGTTGTTGGTAGACGTCCGTCGGGGTTCTCTTACTGTATATTGCCAGCCTCTCTGCTGTCGGAGCCTATCCTACGTGTCAGCTCATGCAGTACTGGCTTTAGCCAGCATATAGCGCCGTTGTATAACAGCAGAAAAAGAGTAAGCCCCCTAGGAAAACCATATACAAATTGGATTGGAAAGGGTTAAGCACAACATTACTACCTCAGCTGTGTTGGGCAATGCAATGGGATATTTCTATGTACCGCCGGTGGCTTCCTGGCACCCACCCATGCTGTAGGTGCACACGGAGTTTTTACTACATCTGTACACTTATAAAGAACCCCAGTCAGACTGGGGCATGCAGTGTGGGCCGAAGCCCACCTGCATTAAGCACGACATTACTACCTCAGCTGTGTTGGGCAATGCAATGGGATATTTCTGTGTACCGCCGGTGGGTTCCAGGGAGCCACCCATGCTGTGGGTCGACAGGGACTTCACAATAGGGAGTTGTACCTGCCTGTGTCTATGAATTAAAAAGCCCGGTCTGACTGGGGCATGCAGACACCTTGACAGAATGAATAGTGTGTGGCACATAGGTTCCCCATTGCTATGCCCACGTGTGCAGCTCCTGATGGCGGTGGCACAGGATTCTATTTATCATTGCTTCTGTACAGCATTGTGGGCTATCGCTCCGCCACTTTTAAAGAGGGTCGCTGCCTAGCCGTGCCAACCTCTGCAGTGTGTGCCTGCGGTCCCTCGTCATGGCAGACGCAATTCTAAATAGACATGAGCGTGGTGTGGCATGAGGGCAGCTGAAGGCTGCGCAGGGACACTTTGGTGTGCGCTGTGGGGGGGAGGGGGGCCGTTTGGGCAGCATGTAACCCAGGAGAAGTGTCAGTGGAGTGTCATGCAGGCAGTGATTGTGCTTTGTTGGAGGTAGTGTGGTGCTTAGCAAAGGTATGCCATGCTAATGAGGGCTTTTCAGAAGTAAAAGTTGTTGGGAGGGGGGGGGGCCCACTCTTGCCGGTATTGTGGCTTAATAGTGGGACCTGGGAACTTGAGATGCAGCCCAACATGTAGCCCCTCGCCTGCCCTATCCGTCACTGTGTCATTCCCATCACTTTCCTGAATTGCCCAGATTTTCACACATGAAAACCTTAGCGAGCATCGGCGAAATACAAAAATGTTCTGGTCGCCCATTGACTTCAATGGGGTTCGTTGTTCGAAACGAACCCTCGAGCACCACGGGAAGTTCGTTACGAATAACGAACACCCGAACATTTTGGTGTTCGCTCATCTCTAATCATGATAGAAATAGTATAATCACTGCAGCATAAAGTGGCATAACATATAAGCGAGCATTTACTTACTATAACTCATGTGTGTCTTTATATGACATATGCAAAACCGCATACTAATATGGAAACATTCTACTTGCGGTGACACAATGCACAATATTGTACATAAGTTGCTCCTATTGTTCAAATATCATGGCTTTCATTATTTATATATGATTAGATGTAACACCCACAAGAAAAAACGCATGCAAACTGCATGCTGGTATTAATGCATAATATGAACAGATATTTCTTATCTTTTTACAGAATGCTATTATATATCTGTTACCTAATGACCCACGTTGTGAACGTATGGAATAATCTTTATATTAGGAAGACATAAATCTTATGAATAGACATTTTCTTCAAGTTAAACACTGAAGAAACATACAAATTACAAGCCAGCATCAAAAAGTCACATGAAAAAAGATATATGTACATATATCCTTAACCTATTTTTCTCTATATTAATGGAATATTAAATCTTCGTAAATAAACGCTTCAACATTGTGTGTGCCATATCTTTTGTATCATACTTATGTTGCAGATGCATAAAAATCATATGCTGCCTATTATAGTATAGCTGTTGTGAATGCATTATGTTTGTCTAGAAATGAAAAAAAAAAAATAAAAAATTCTTTTTTTTTTTGTGTATTCTTAACATAATAAACGCATTGAAAACGCATTGAAACCGCATGTTACCATAATAATAGCCTTGAAAACGCATTTGGTATCAGCAGTGATTGTTTTTAACTAGAGATGAGCGAGCACCAAAATGCTCGGGTGCTCATTACTCGAGACGAACTTTTTGCGATGCTCGAGGGTTCGTTTCGAGTAACGAACCCCATTGAAGTCAATGGGCGACCCGAGCATTTTTGTATATCGCCGATGCTCGCTAAGGTTTCCTTGTGTGAAAATCTGGGCAATTCAAGAAAGTGATGGGAACGACACAGCAACGGATAGGGCAGGCGAGGGGCTACATGTTGGGCTGCATCTCAAGTTCACAGGTCCCACTATTAAGCCACAATAGCGGCAAGAGTGCCCCCCCCCCCCCCCCTCCCAACAACTTTTACTTCTGAAAAGCCCTCATTAGCATGGCATACCTTTGCTAAGCACCACACAACCTCCAACAAAGCACAATCACTGCCTGCATGACACTCCACTGCCACTTCTCCTGGGTTACATGCTGCCCAACCGCCCCCCTCCCCCCCACAGCGCACACCAAAGTGTCCCTGCGCAGCCTTCAGCTGCCCTCATGCCACACCACCCTCATGTCTATTTATAAGTGCGTCTGCCATGAGGAGGAACCGCAGGAACACACTGCAGAGGGTTGGCACGGCTAGGCAGCGACCCTCTTTAAAAGGGGTGGGGCGATAGCCCACAAGGCTGTACAGAAGCAATGAGAAATATAATTCTGTGCCACCACCATCAGGAGCTGCACACGTGGGCATAGCAATGGGGAACCTATGAGCCACACACTATTCATTCTGTCAAGGTGTCTCTGCATGCCCCAGTCAGACCGGGCTTTTTAATTCATAGACACAGGCAGGTACAACTCCCTATTGTGAAGTCCCTGTCGACCGACAGCATGGGTGGCTCCCTGGAACCCACCGGCGATACACAAAAATATCCCATTGCATTGCCCAACACAGCTGAGGTAGTAATGTCATGTTTAATGCAGGTGGGCTTCGGCCCACACTGCATGCCCAAGTCTGACTGGGGTTCTTTACAAGTGGAAACAGATGCATTTATAATTCCCTGTGGACCCACAGCATGGGTGGGTGCCAGGAAGCCACCGGCGGTACATAAAAATATCCCATTGCATTGCCCAACACAGCTGAGGTAGTAATGTCGTGCTTAAGGGCGCCCACCCACTGGCGATTTTTTTTCCCTGCTCATAGAGCCTAGCCAACATGTGGAGCGTAGAGTTCCACCGTGTGGGCACGTCGCACAGCAGTCGGTGCACTGGCAGATTAAACCGATGTTGCAGGGTGCGCAGGGTGGCAGCGTCCGTGTGGGACTTGCGGAAATGTGCGCAGAGCCGGCGCACCTTTACGAGCAGGTCTGACAAGCGTGGGTAGCTTTTCAGAAAGCGCTGAACCACCAAATTAAAGACGTGGGCCAGGCATGGCACGTGCGTGAGGCTGCCGAGCTGCAGAGCCGCCACCAGGTTACGGCCGTTGTCACACACGACCATGCCCGGTTGGAGGCTCAGCGGCGCAAGCCAACGGTCGGTCTGCTCTGTCAGACCCTGCAGCAGTTCGTGGGCCGTGTGCCTCCTATCTCCTAAGCTGAGTAGTTTTAGCACGGCCTGCTGACGCTTGCCCACCGCTGTGCTGCCACGCCGCGCGACACCGACTGCTGGCGACGTCCTGCTGCTGCTGACACATCTAGATTGCGAGACAGAGGTTGAGGAGGAGGAGGAGGAGGAGGGTGCTTTAGTGGAAGAAGCATACACCGCCGAACATACCACCACCGAGCTGGGGCCCGCAATTCTGGGGGTGGGTAGGACGTGAGCGGTCCCAGGCTCTGACTCTGTCCCAGCCTCCACTAAATTCACCCAATGTGCCGTCAGGGAGATGTAGTGGCCCTGCCCGCCTGTGCTTGTCCACGTGTCCGTAGTTAAGTGGACCTTGCCACTAACCGCATTGGTGAGGGCGCGTACAATGTTGCGGGAGACGAGGTCGTGCAGGGCTGGGACGGCACATCGGGAAAAGTAGTGGCGACTGGGAACTGAGTAGCGCGGGGCCGCCGCCGCCATCATAGCTTTGAAAGCCTCCGTTTCCACAACCCTATACGGCAGCATCTCAAGGCTGATAAATTTGGCTATGTGGACGGTTAACGATTGAGCGTGCGGGTGCGTGGCGGCGTACTTGCGCTTGCGCTCCAACACTTTCGCTAGCGACGGCTGGACTGTGCGGTGCGAGACATTGGTGGATGGGGCCGAGGACAGCGGAGGTGAGGGTGTGGGTGCAGGCCATGAGACGGTAGTGCCTGTGTCCTGAGAGGGGGGTTGGATCTCAGTGGCAGGTTGGGGCACAGGGGGAGAGGCAGCGGTGCAAACCGGAGGCGGTGAACGGCCTTCGTCCCACCTTGTGGGGTGCTTGGCCATCATATGTCTGCGCATGCTGATGGTGGTGAGGCTGTTGGTGGTGGCTCCCCGGCTGATCTTGGCGCGACAAAGGTTGCACACCACTGTTCGTCGGTCGTCAGGCATCTCGGTGAAAAACTGCCAGACCTTAGAGCACCTCGGCCTCTGCAGGGTGGCATGGCGCGAGGGTGTGCTTTGGGAAACAGTTGGTGGATTATTTGGTCTGGCCCTGCCTCTACCCCTGGACACTGAACTGCCTCTTGCAACCTGCCCTGCTGCTGCCCGTGCCTCCCCCTCTGAAGACCTGTCCTGTGTAGGCGTTGCACACCAGGTGGGGTCAGTCACCTCATCGTCCTGCTGCTCTTCCTCCGAATCCTCTGTGCACTCCTCCCTCGGACTTACTGCCCTTACTACTACCTCACTGATAGACAACTGTGTCTCATCGTCATCGTCCTCCTCACCCACTGAAAGGTCTTGAGACAGTTGCCGGAAGTCCCCAGCCTCATCCACCGGACCCCGGGAACTTTCCAATGGTTGTGCATCAGTGACGATAAACTCATCTGGTGGGAGAGGAACCACTGCTGCCCAATCTGAGCAGGGGCCCGAGAACAGTTCCTGGGAGTCTTCCCGCTCCTGAGCATGTGTCATTGTAGTGGAGTGAGGAGGCTGGGAGGAAGGAGGAGCAGCAGACAGAGGATTCGGATTTGCAGCACTGGACGGCGCAGAACTCTGGGTGGATGATAGCTTGCTCGAAGCACTTTCTGCCATCCACGACAGGACCTGCTCACACTGCTCATTTTCTAATAAAGGTCTCCCGCGTGGACCCATTAATTGGGCGATGAATGTGGGGACGCCAGAAACGTGCCTCTCTCCTAATCGCGCAGCAGTCGGCTGCGACACACCTGGATCAGGAGCTCGGCCTGTGCCCACACCCTCACTTGGGCCTACGCGTCCTCGGCCGCGTCCACGTCCTCTCGGCCTACCCCTACCCCTCAGCATGCTGTATTACCAGTGATTTCCAAGCCAGGAAAGAAATTGGCGCAAGCCTGCAGCCAAAATAGAATTTTTTCCCTAGTTTTTCAGAGGACAAGCCACACTGCGTGTATTCAATGAATACTACTAAGTTTAATAACTGTGTTGTGGCCCTGCAAATGTGTCAGAGAACTGCAGTGATGCAAAGTTATTGGCTACAGCAGATCAGGGATTTCCCATGCAGGAAAAAAATTGGCGCAAGCCTGCAGTAAAACGTAGCTGGCTGCGTCTGATTTTTTTTTACGTTCTGCACGCAGCACACACGTACCCAGAGCCCTGAGGACTGTCAGAGGCAGGCGAAATAGAATTTTTTCCCTTGTTTTTCAAAGGAAAAGCCACACTGCGTCTATTCAATGAATAATGTATGTCTTCTGGCCCTGCCTACACAATTCTATCCCTGTAGTATTAATGCCGGGTGCAATGGTCTGCACAGCCGGTTTTGAGAAAAAAAAAAAATGCAACACTGCTAACAGCAGCCTGGACAGTACTGCACATGGATAGAAGTGGCCCTAGAAAGGACCGTTGGGGTTCTTGAAGCCTACACTCACTGCTAACACTCTCCCTGCCTAACCACCACTTCTGTCCCTATTGCAGGGCGCAATGCTCTGCAGATCCAATTTTGAAAAAAAAAAAATTTATACAGTGCTAACACAGTACTGCACACTTTAAGATGTGGCCCTGAGAAGGACCGTTGGGGTTCTTGAAGCCTACACTCACTCCTAACGCTCTCCCTACAGCAGCTCCAGCACGATACCACTGTCCCTCAGCTAACTAACAAGACATCTGAGGCGAGCCGCGGGAGGGGCCGATTTTTATACTCGGGTGACACCTGATCGCCCCAGCCTCTCACAGCAGGGGGGTGGTATAGGGCTTGAACGTCACAGGGGGAAGTTGTAATGCCTTCCCTGTCTTTCAATTGGCCAGAAAAGCGCGCTAACGTCTCAGAGAGGAAACTGAAAGTAACCGGAACACCGCGTGGTACTCGTTACGAGTAACGAGCATCCCGAACACCCTAATATTTGCACGAATATCAAGCTCGGACGAGTACGTTCGCTCATCTCTATTTTTAACCTATAAATAAGCAGTCTTATGTTTTGTACATTGAGGTGAACAAGGCTTTACGCCGATACGCGTTCTTGTACTTGTAAAACCATGTACCTGTGAAACCATGTACCTGACTATGCAAGCCTGATATGGAAATAAAGCAAAGGAAAGAAATATTTAACATCTGAGTATCCCCTATGTGATAAGCAAAAAAGAGGTCAGCACGCAAAAGCTTCAATAAAAACACTTTATTAAATAGAATTATTTTAAAATACCAAATAACAATATTCCCATACAAAAACAAATAATGCATAAAAAAGGCAATATAGCATGTCATGTTAATAGAGAAATTTAGAGATCTACTCTTGATCCATAGGTTCTTTCACAGTGGGGACATTGGTTTGCAAGTGGAAGACGGTCCTGACAATGCTTGACTTGTCATGCTCTTCTCTTGATACATTTATCCTTTTCACCCTCCGTCCATGCTGCTTCGAAATTCACAGCACTGCTGGTAACAGCTGATCCCCAAATTGAGCACTCGAGGGCCAGGGCTTCCCAGTTTTCAATATCTATGCCACAGTTTTTAAGGTTAGCTTTAAATCCATCTTTAAATCTCTTCTGCTGTACCCCAACATTCCATTTTCCGTTCTCGAGTTGAGAGTATAATAATTGCTTTGGGAGACAGTGATCAGGCACTTGCACAACGTTGTCAATCCAGCATAGTTAATGATGAAGGATCATTGCTTCAATGTTGGTGGCCTGTCTTCCCAAGAAATTTGCAGGATTTTTCAAAGTCAACGCTGATGGAATCGTTCCTGAAGTTGAAAGTGATGTTTGAAGATCATCCACATTTTGCAGGCATATACCAGGGTTGGAAGGGGAATAGCTTTATAAACAAGCATTCCAGGTATCCCTACGAATGTCCCGGTCCTCAAACACTCTCTGCTTCATTAAAAAAAAAAAATGCTGCACTCACAGAGCTCAGACGGTGTTGTATTTCAGCATCGATGTTAGCTTTTGTGGAGTGGTTGCTTTCAAGGTAGCGTAAATGGTCAACATTTTCCAGTGTTACATCATTAACCTGGCATTGCAGTAGGATTACTTGCGGCCTGCTGATAGAGCACTTTGGTTTTCTCGAAGTGAGAGGCCAAGCTTTCCATATGCTTCTGCAAAGATGCTTTAAATGGCTTGTAGGTCTTCTTTTTAATGAGCACAGACTACATTATCTTCAGCATATTGGAGTTCTGTAACAGACTTTGTTGTGACCTTGGTTTTGGCTTTTAATCTGTTAAGGTTAAATAGTTTCAGTAATGAAGAAAGAATAGTGGCAGCAGATATGGTTCAAGCTCGAGCTTGATAAAGATTGGTAAAGTCAAAACGTTGCTGCTGATTTTAACATGGAGGAATACAATGGACTTTTAAATTCTTTGCACTATATCTGCTGCCACTATTCTTTCTTGAAGAAAATCGTGGAGAGGGTGGCAGCATAAGATGATGCAAAGACTTTGTTTAAAGGAACATATTTATTGTATCAAAGTTAAAAGCTAGGCGACGTTTCGACCTATATTAAGGTCTTTTTCAAGCCAAATAACATAAGAAACAAGGTATGTAGTCCATGTTCCGCATATGCTCTCCACGATTTTCTTCTGCATGTTTAAAGGGGCTCATGTCCATAGCCTCGACGGTGGCTTTGCATTATCTTGACTGTTAAAAGTCTATTTTTCCTCCTCCCACTTGAATTGATTCTTTGTTTTTTTGTGAGTGCCGTGGTCCCTTCTTTCTACTATTCTTTCTTGATTACTGGGATTATCTACACAGAAGTATGGTTTGTGACTTCTGAGTGGTATTTGGCAGAAAGATACAAGGGCCTCAGCAAGTGTTCTGCTTGGAATTGGTGTGCTGCTAGCTATACAGATTGAAGGTTAAGTAGTTTGCCATCTGTCTGATAGATGATTTCCATACCGGTGGGAAGCTTCCCATCAACAAAGTGCAATATCATAGATATAATAATGGAAAACATGGGAAGGAGGCTAGAAAAGGTGCCTTAAACATAATCTGCCTCTCTCTCTTTCCTGACTGGACTATCGCATCCAGAGCGGTCACCACCTTGTGGTCAAAAAAGAAGAATGAACTTCGGAACATGGAACATTCGGACACTATTGGACAATGCAGGCAATGAATGCCCTGAGCGCAAGACTGCTATTGTAGCAAGGGAGCTGAGGTGCTTTAACATCGATATAGCAACACTTCAAGAAACCCGGAGAGCAGGAGAGGGACAGCTGAAGGAAGAAAAAGGAGGCCCACCTGCTGAAAGGGCTGCCTCTGATTGGCTGAGCACTGTGACCAATCAGCGGCAGCACTAAGCCATTGAATGACAGGTGAACGCTGCCTGTGATTCGTCCCTGCACTCAGCCAATCAGAAGCAGCGCTCAGCTATTCATTAAATTCAATGAATGGCTGAGTGCTGCCTCTAATTCATAACAGTGCTCAGCCAATCAGAGGCAGCCCTTTCAGCAGGTCGGCATTTAAAATCCTCGCCTGCTGAAAACACTTCAGAGCTGTTCAGGAGGACAAGCTGCTGGACTCACCTGAGCCCCGGCAGCATCGGAGAGGTGAGTATATATTTTTTTACACATTCTAGGGATGATTTTCAGGGAAGGGCTTAAATCACCGCAGGGGTTGCCAGCAGCCTATTGCTTTCAATGGGGCTGCAGATGCGCCGGCACTATTAAAAGCAATGGGAGAACATCGTGCTCCTGTGCCACAGCTGTGAGAGCTGTGGCAGGGGAATTTTTCATCCCTGCGGGGCGTCCCCTTATCCCTGGACACTATTACAATGCTGTCCCAGTGTTTAGTGATGAGGGGACTCCCCGAGGAGATAAAGAAATCGCGATCTTCACGGTATGTTCTCAGTGGGGGCGCCGCTGCTGCCGCCGGCCCCTTTGACCACAAGGTAAAACCCCTGGATGTGACAGCATCCAGGTGTGTCACAGCCGCAGCGGGGGATAGTGGGAAGCGCACTTTATGTGCACATTTTGAACACAGCCAAGTACATTTTTTTCAGCGTGATGTCCTGTTCGGTCACGCAAATTTCTGTGCGCATGCATTTTGCGCAAAATAATTGTGCAGCAAACAAACGCCTATCTGACTGAGCCCTTAAGGTGGAGTCAGGGGTCAAACAGGGCTTTCTTATTGCCCCAACTTTATTTTCCATCTTTATATGCTTGTTGTATTATATTCATCATTGGTAACATGATTGTTATAGCATTGGATATCTTTTGCATAGACATTTCTCTATTAACATAATATACTATATGCCTTCCTTTTTTGATGAATTATTTCTTTTTGTTTGGGAAATCATCTCTTCTTTTATGTGATATTATAATATAATTCCATTTAATAAAATTTAATTATTTTTATTACGGCTTTTGCATGCTGACCTCTTTGCTGCTTATCCATTATACAGCTGAGCGTGTGTTTATGGTTCTAATATATGTATCTTTCATTTACTGAACCCCTATATGATGTAACCATTTGCTGTCTGACTTCTGCCTTGTATGAACCCCAAGAAGTTTTAATCTGTCTTCTGTGCCTCATCTAATAATTATTAGCTTAAAAGGATTTGTTCTCAGGATTGGTGATTTCCAACAGACCCTAGGTAAAAGCTACATCATAGCAGCCACACTATATGCATTACATCACTTTTGTCTACCATAACTTCTCTGGTATTATTGTATCTTGTCACCACCAGCAGAATGAGTGGAGAGCTAGTGATGGGCTATATCTGCTCAGTGCACGCCCACATGCTGCTGATTGGCTGTGTGCATCCAGGCCCTCAAAGGTCCTAGCAGCGTGGGGATTAAATTCATGCTGGAATGACGGGTTAGGGTAAGTGGTTGTTTCAGTGTTAGGGATTACATTAGTAGCTGTTAATGCTTCCATGTCAGAGCCAGCTTCATGAACATGGAAGTATTTCCAGCTAATAATATAACCCCCAACACTGAAACCAACCCTCATCCTAGCCCTCCATGCCAGGCACACTGTAACCCAGCGCTGGACCCATTCCCCTACAGCCTCCCCATACCCATCCCTCCCCCACTCTTACCCAGCACTGTGCTGCTGCCGATACTCCGCTCATGCTGTGTCCCCGCCACCCTGCAGCCTTCTACACAGCCTCCCTGTCCCCCTCACTCCTTCCCTCACCCACCCACTATCACCCAGTGCTGTCCTGCCGCCGATCCCCCGCTGACGCTGTGTCCCCGCTCACCTGCAGTCTTCTGCACAGCCTCTGCTCCCTCCCTCACTCAGTCACTGTCAAGCAACACTGTGCTGGCGCCGTTCCCCCCGTGTCCGCCGCTGCCCAGTCCACGGAGAAGGCGCTGTGCCGCCGGGGAAGCCGCTGGAGCGCCGGGTAAGCCATTCTTTGTGACTGCCAGGACCTGAGAGGGGGTGTGTGGCCGGCCTGTCAAGCAGACAGTATCTTGTCACCACCCACACTTCTGGTGGTGACAAGATACAAGAATACCATGGAAAGTGGCAGGGGAGAGCGAGGAGAGAAATCTCCTGCAGCCTCCCCACAGCACGGGAGTGAGTATATGTGGGGACAAGTGTCAGATATCGTTCGCCTGACATTCGTCCAATCTAAATGGGCCTTTACTCTATCTTGACCCCTCACGTCACTTCTGAATATAATGAAACTACTAGATAACATTTGCAAGCATTTTTGGTTTGGACATAACAGAAGCTCTGTGTCTTACTGTCTCATCACACATGCAGAAACTTATAGAACTCAACTTTGGGTTCCAAGTCCACCTTTATCAACATCTCCTTCAATGGAAGTGTTCAAACAGAGGCTGAACAAATATCTGTCTGGAATGATTTAGTGATTCTGCACTGAGCAGTGGGTTGGACCTGATGACCCTGGAGGTGTCTTCCAACTTCACCAGTCTAGGATTCTATGAACTATTTCGATATTAAAAGAAACCCTAGCTGAAGCTTGTTATATCAACGGAAGTACCCACCTCTAATTTCCGCCCTTAAAAATGACATGAAGAAATGGGAACAGCTCAACAACTCCTGGACTGGTTAAATTAATTCTATAAGGATGACTTTGCTACCTAAAATTTTATATTTTTTCAGATGTCTACCTATCAATGTTCCTGTGCCAGACATGAAAGACCTACAGCTTAGTATCTTTGATTCTTTTGTAAAAGTAAAAGATCTAGCATTAAGCAAAAATGTATGTACTATTGCAGAAGTGCTGGAGTGCTTTCAGTTCCCAACCTACGAAAATACTTTATAGCCGTCCAATTGGCACAACTCCGATCTGTCTTTGTGGAAAGTGAATCACCACTTTGGGTAAACATAGCAGCCTACTTTGTAAAGCAAAGATCCTTTAATTCCATTTTCTGGCACAACAATCCTAAAATCTTAAACCTCCATCAAATAGCACCCCTTACCTGTCCTCTGTTCCTAATCTGGAGGTAAGATAGGTTTAAATATTCATTAATGTTGAATTTCAGCAACCAACAGCACAAATTGTCCTAATACATCTGCATGGCAGCCAGAATTTAAATTGCCTCACAATATCCACCTCTCTCCAAATAAAATCTGTTATAGACAGAATTTCCAAGATGATGATATATGAAAAGCTATCAGCAATGAGAGATGATAAAATAGATGGGTTCCTTTAAAACCTGGCCTGGGCCCTATGGTCTTCGTATCTTGACATCCCAAGTTTACCACATCTTCTATCGACTTAGTACTTGCTAGCCACAAATTGCCCCGGCAGGTGAGGAACTCCAGTAGAATTTCCCGACTGAGACAATTAGACTTCAACAGCTAGCTTATATACGTTTAAACAGTTTGATTCAACATGCCTGACATCCTATGTCCGAATGCCCACAGATGGATTATCGCTGCGGAATTTGTGGCCAGATGCTTGCCACGAATTCCGCAGCAATCTCTGTCCATAGAAATGCTGTTAAAAGATTCTCCCCAGCCCACGAGCGGAAATCAACTGCAATTTTCCGCTCGCAGGGAAGAATTGCAGCATGTTCTATTCTGTGCGGAAAATTGCACGGACGGCTTCCATTGCAGTCAATGAAGCCGTCTGTCCCGAGATACTTCAGGCGAGACACTCGCAGTGGATCCGGACAGGGGAATATAGGGTCTCTGGGGGGCGCCGGGTCTGATTCCACTGCGATATTTCGCAGTCGGATTCCGACCGGGTTGTGGGCATAAGGCCCATGTGGATGCTTTCAATTTATTTATTTTTTTATGTTTTCTTCTTTATGTTATTGCTTGTTCCTGAATATGTTTTTACAAGTATATTAATGTTCCCTCTGTGTGAGGAAATTACGGCATATTAGCATCACCCTATTGCTTTAATACAGATAAAGAAAAAAGTAGAAACAAAATACAGTCGTGTGAAGCCATAGATTTCTGCCATGGTTTTAGAAGCTGAATCCACACGGAATAATCAGTTTTGGATCCCACCATGTGTCCGTGGAGCCGCCTGCTGTACACCTGTCTCCATTATGTGTGTTTTGCAGAAACATTTTTATTTACTGGCAATGATATTTATAGCTATAGTTTATATCTGGAGCCAGAATTCGGCAGCTCAGTGATATAATGGTTTGACGTGCTAAATAAAGAATATCAAGTGCACCATTCACATATTTTTATGTTTGTACATCATGACCCTTATCAATAATGACCATCCCTAACATTGTCCTCCATAGATTTCTGCCGTGGTTGTTCAGTTGAATACCCACATGCAGAATTCCTGATTTAAAGGGGGCCCAAGCTGAACTTTTGCACCCGGGTCCATGAGCCTGTAGCTATGGCCCAGGATGTGGCTCTATCACTCAGAATCTGTGTATCTGTGACCCCCTCACCTGTATATTAGGATGGGCACGATGAAGTCGAAGTAGTTTGGGTTCAATTCCGCATCTTCCAATCTGTTCATCATAGCTATGTAGTTATCCGTCCAGGTCACCTTCTCACCGATGGGGATGAAATTTCCTGTAAAGAGTCAAATACACAGTAGGTGAATATGTCCCGGTTATGTTCTTAGTCCAGGCTTCTACTAGGTTCAGTTCTGGCTGAGCGGCTGCAGGCGAAAGTGAAAAGGTTTAACCCTCAAATGTAGATGGGAAAGAGGAAAAACATAGTGATACTCCACTGATGTTATAAGTAAGAACTGTTTAACAGGTTCACTAAAAGGCTCTTGGATTTGGAGTGCTGCCTAAGCCTTCTATGTGTGTGATACAATGGACTTGGGAACAAGTCTAATCAGGTGTATGACAACCTATACTAAGGCCCCTTGTACACAGGCGGAAATTCCGCGGTGGGATTTCCCGCAGAATTTCCGCCCGAGGAAGCTGCCATAGGATTGCGTTACGTCCGTGATTTGTCCGCGTGAAATCTTGCGGGGAAAACAAATCGCGGCATGCTCTGTTTCGCTCCCCGGCCGTTGGCTCTGCTCTACGCATGCACCAGCTGGGCGGGAGCTAGCACATCACAGAGCCGGGGCCGCGAGAGCAGGTGAGTGCCATGCTGGTCCCTGCAGGGGCTTGGGTCGGGTACCGCTGCGAGAATTCTCTCAGCGGGATCTGACCCGGCCGTCTGCAGGTGGCCTAATGAATTATCCAGTGCTACCTTTCTCTATATATTCTATACATGACAATATCTCCACTTCTGATAAGGAAAATTCTGAATTTCTGTTTTAGATAATGTTTTCTCATGAAAAGGTTCTATATTCATCATTTATACCTGTGGTCAATAGTTCCTCCATGTACCATCACCACATCTTATGCTTGTCACCTTTTTGATATAATGCATTGCAGGGTGTAATAAGGTAAACTTTACAATTCTGTACTCCTACTAATGTCTTTAGTGTTTACTCACCCAATTGAGCATAAATTTCTGCTCTCTGAAAGCTGTCCGTGGCCGAGAAGCCCCTGTTGTCCACGATGGTGATGCTCTTGGTGAGGACATAGGCTTCTCTTATCATAGTCTTGCCTCCTTTACTCTGAATGTTTTCAGGCTCAGCATGTTCTTTGAATTTTTCTCCATCATCAATGATGTACTTACAGGAGTTGATGAAGGAGGATTTTCCATGACCGGCGTAACCAAAGAGCTGCAGGAGAACCCGGTTGTATCCCTGATTGCTGTGAGGCCCATCATCCAGGCTGAAGTTAAGAATATATTGTCGTAGCTCAGCGTTGTCCATTTCTTATCGGCAGTTCTCTCTTCTTCCCTCCTGTCTTTATATTCAGTGTCTTTGGGTACAAAGTATCAGCTTTCAGCCACGTACTTGTTTATTCCTCTACAGCTGAAATGCTTTCACTTTTACATTCATCAAGGGCGTTTATAGGAAGCTGAAAACATATTTTTCAGCAATAGCAGCATTTCATAAATCTGGCCAATTTTCAGGATGTGAGTGATTCTTTTACTTGTGTATGCTAAAAAAAATAAATCTTGTTATTTGTATAGTACCAACTTATTCCAAAGCTCTTTGAAGTACTTTATTTACTACCCCTCAACACCCTGGGCACTCCTTTTATCAGTCTTGAAAGGATGGAAGACTGCTAAGTCAACCCTGAGCCGGCCACCTGAACCATTCAGGGATTGAACTTGCAATCTTCGGTTCATGAGTGAGAGCTTATGCAATGCCCCAAAGAGTGACTCAGGATACAAGGCTCATGCTGAAAAGCTGTGAGGGTAAAGCTTTCACTTGTCACAGGGGCACTTACCAGACTCCTTCTCAGAGGGACTCACGCAGCCTCGGCAAGAGTATCACTGGGCTTCTTCCGGACACCCCTCGGAGAGGGATGGCCAATATACATGCCGTAAAACTTTAGATTGTCACGTGTCACGTTAGCTGAACAACTGATTGGTAGATTAAATGCTTTTGCCTTGTACATGCTGCAGATATATACAGGACTGTGCTAAAGTTCAAAAATAGCAGGTATCTGATTGGCTCCAAATTAATTCTGCAGCTGAACAACAACCCCAACATCCAGCAATGTCATTAAGAAAGAAAACACACGCAATCAGGCTAGTAATGGCTTTTCATGAAGCTGGAGGAAAAAACTTTCTTCACTGAATGAGTATAGGTGAGAACAAATAACTCACCTGGTGTCCCTGAGGGGGATACATTTAAGTACCCCACCCCACCCCATACATTTAAGTACCCCACTCTACCCCTCGATGAGTACACCCAACGGCCAAGAAAGCTCTTCACTCATCTTGAACCAGGCCTTCCCCACTCCAAACAGTATCCCGACTCAGGAGAGCTGCAGCCTTCACACCGGTTCCAGAATCGCTGTCGGTGACATACATATAGGAAATAAACATGGACTCAGGGGGCACCTGTCTGCAAGTGTAGTGTGAATAAACTCATATGTGCCTGACAGCCTGTATCTACTTTTTTGTGCAGAAATAGGCACTAAGCAGCCACCTACCTCAGTTTAAGAATGGTTTGTGAATGCTTACTCATCAGTGCCTTACACATGTGTTACTTGCTCGGCTGTCTGCATGTTGAGAGATGTGATGTTTTTACCTGCTCTCTTTTATTAGTATATCAGTAAATATATGGCCATTTTCTGTGACTTTTTTTTTTGTCTGTTCACCTTTCCCTCACAAGAAGCAAGGACCCTTGATGTGGGTTGTGAGCTGGTGTATTTTGGACAAAATATTAAACAATACCTCTTATTTATCAGTAACATGCAGTGCGGCTGTGAATACTGGAGGAGCCCAGGCTGTCAGTGCCAGTGTGGTTCACTGCGGTATGCAGGGCAGCCTGCTAGCTTTAGATATAGTGTCATTAATGGTTGTAAGCGTGCATGGTGCACTACACGTATCGTGGCTTGGCACCCTGTATTTACTTTTTTGTGCAGGAATAAACATTAAGCAGCCGCCCCCTTAGTATAAGGAGGGTGTGTGAGTGGCTGTTCATCAGTGTCCTGCACATGTGTTACTTGCTCCTCCGTTTAGCATTCCAGCTGTCTGCATGCTGGGGGATGTGGTGCTTCTACCTGCCCTCTTGTATCAGTATATCAGTAAGTATATGGCCGCTTTCTGTGATTTTGTTTGTCTGTTTGGATTCTGAGGGGGGTTTAGATGTGGGATGCACACCTTTTCCCACAACCAAGTGGCATTTTTCTACTATGTTTCTAATATGTATTACATGAGGTCCCCCTGAGCACATCCTATTTTTTGTTTATTTCCTATACCAATGTCATTAAGAACTATCTTTAGTGTAAAGAAGAACAAGGAGTCCTGGAAGTGATAATATGGCCTCCATAGAGCCCTAATCTCATCATCATCCTGTCTGTCTTCATAAACTGTGTGCAAGTGTATCAAGGAGATTTGATGCTGAAGGCAAACAGTGGTCATTTTGCATATTCAAACCCCTCAGTTTCTTGTGACATGAGGGTAATGCAGTCAGGTGACAGGAGTGCATTCTATTACACTAACTGCTGTAACAATCTAAAAAAATTAAAAATATTCTCAATCTTCCTCCCCTCTAAATCCAGCTACATTGCGCCGCCGAATTTAGAATTACACCCCACCCAAAGCCAACATTTTCAAAATAAATACCACAATACTGCCCTGTTACATATACTGGGTATGTGCATGTCTTAAAAAAAACCCAAAACTATCAATCCTATATATTTATTTATTCATCTCTCCTCCCATTAGGAATACCAGACAAACCTGCAAGTCTGATTGTAATACACCTGTACGGACTGTATAGCACTTGAAATAAGCGGAACCAATATATATATTTTCAATTTATATATCTTACACAGCCTAAGGGTGGATTCAGACGACCTATATCGGCTCGGTTTTCATGCCGAGCCAATATACGGTGTCCTCATCTGCAGGGGGGGAGGATGAAAGAGCTAGGAGCAGGAACTGAGCTCCCGCCCCCTCTCTGCCTCCTCTCCGCCCATCAGCACTATTTGCAATGAAAAGGGGGCGGGGGTGGGCCTGAGTTTCACGAATTAGCCCCCGCCCGCATCCCGCCTCTCCCCATTGCAAATAGTGCAGAGGGTCGGAGAGGAGGCAGAGAGGGGGCTGGAGCTCAGAGCACTGCTCCCGGCTCTTCCAGCCTCCTCCCCCTGCAGAGAGAGACTCTATATATCGGCTGGGTGTGAAAACCCAGCCGATATACGTTCGTCTGAATCCAGCCTGAGCTATATATTGTCTACGTATATTATAATTATTTAGTACACACATTTACAATAATTTCTAGCACAGGTGAAATACTAATTTACCAAGGGCGGTTATAAGCATCAGTCTGTCTGGTCAGCTAAAACTAAGTGCCTATATTGTAATGCCGACATTTTGTTCTTACCGAAACCGTCACTACCCAGTAGTGGCCACCTACTGGTTGTGAGAGAGACAGAATCACAAAATATATATAAACAATATACAAATATTATACAGATATGCAGTTATTAAATATAAAGGGAAATCCTATCAACAAAATATATAATACTGCCTTCTGAACGCATTATGTGAGGGGGCAGTGTGGAGGGCTCCTATACTCTTTATGCAGATGTCTCACCAGTACAGCAGTGTAACAAGCTAGTGATATTAACCCTTTATGCTGGACCGTAAGCTGTTCATACAGCGTCCTATATCTTCGCCCAATCTGTTTCAGCTGTGTTATAGTCCTTGTCTTTTCCTGGATGTCTATTGTCTGAGCATAAAGTTGCTTGCGAAGATGTTTATTTTCAATGTTAACTTGTATAAACTATAAAATGTTCCGTCATCTGTCACTACTATGTCTGTATAGTGTAAGTTATCGAGACTCTTACAAGTCAATCTATTGCAATCAGCACATCTGACAGGGGTGCTGCCTGCCTCCTGGACTATCTGCCTAGTGAGCATTTGAACACATACTTCCCCTTCCCCTCACTTCCCAGTGAGCCTTCCATGATCCACCTGGTTATTACTAAGCCTCAGGTGTATTTTGCAAAATCATGTACAAATGTCATCACATAGGTGGATGCTCCTCCCCCCCTTATCTATGTACAGCCGTCTGGGGCTGATACCACACCAAAGTGACCAAGGGTGATGATACAAATCTTATTGGTAATACGGTTTTATTATAATGGCTCACTTCATCGTCATACCCAGGACACGGTGGTGAATAATCTGAATCCCACCTATCTAAGGACCAAAAAAAAACTTTTTATCACTAAGAGAAACAATATATATATATATATATATATATATATATATATATATATATATATATATATATATATATATATATTTAAAATAGAATATAATTGATGCCTCTTAGTTATATCTTGATATTCTTAGTACAGCTTCTAAGATGAAATGTAGAACCTTCTTGATACCCTTATCTTATCTTGACATATGTCTCTCGGTATATACAGAAATTAGACAAGTTGTTTTCTGCTATAGTTGACGGTGTCTGCTACTGCATACTTTAAATAATACTTCCCCTTCCCCTCATTTCCCAGTGAGCCTTCCATGATCCACCTGGTTATTACTAAGCCTCAGGTGTATCTTGCAAAATCATGTACAAATGTCATCACATAGGTTGATGCTCCCCCCCCCTTATCTATGTACTGCCGTCTGGGGCTGATACCACCCCAGTGCCGCCACTGAATCTGAATCCCACCTATCTCAGGACCAAAAAAAAAAACTTTTTATCACTTAGAGAAACAATAAAATTTTAGCTGGCCGGCATCCATACTTTCCATTTCTAACTGGCAGTTCTCTCCTCTTGTCTTTTATATTCAGTGTCTTTGGGTACAAAGTATCAGCTTTCATCCACGTACTTGTTTATTCCTCTACAGCTGAAATGCTTTCACTTTTACATTCATCGAGGGCGTTTATAGGAAGCTGAAAACAAATTTTTCAGCAATAGCAGCATTTCATAAATCTGGCCAATTTTCAGGATTTGAGTGATTCTTTTACTTGTGTATACTAAAAAAAATATAAATCTTGTTATTTGTATAGTACCAACTTATTCCATAGCTCTTTGAAGTACTTTATTTACTACCCCTCAACACCCTGGGCGCTCATTTTATCGGTCTTGAAAGGATGGAAGACTGCTAAGTCAACCCTGAGCCGGCCACCTGAACCATGCAGGGATTGAACTTGCAATCTTCGGTTCATGAGTGAGAGCTTATGCAATGCCCCAAAGAGTGACTCAGGATACAGGGCTCATACTGAGAAGCTGTGAGGGTAAAGCTGTCACTTGTCACAGGGGCACTTACCAGACTCCTTCTCAGAGGGACTCACGCAGCCTCAGCAAGAGTATCACTGGGCTTCTTCCGGACACCCCTCGGAGAGGGATGGCCAATATACATGCCGTAAAACTTTAGATTGTCACGTGTCACGTTAGCTGAACAACTGATTGGTAGATTAAATGCTTTTGCCTTGTACATGCTGCAGATATATACAGGACTGTGCTAAAGTTCAAAAATAGCAGGTATCTGATTGGCTTTAAATTAATTCTGCAGCAGAGCAACAACCCCAACATCCAGCAATGTCATTAAGAAAGAAAACACACGCAATCAGGCTAGTAATGGTTTTTCATGAAGCTGGAGGAAAAAACTTTCTTCACTGAATGAGTATAGGTGAGAACAAATAACTCACCTGGTGTCCCTGAGGGGGATACATTTAAGTACCCCACCCCACCCCATACATTTAAGTACCCCACTCTTCCCCTCGATGAGTACACCCAACGGCCAAGAAAGCTCTTCACTCATCTTGAACCAGGCCTTCCCCACTCCAAACAGTATCCCGACTCAGGAGAGCTGCAGCCTTCACACCGGTTCCAGAATCGCTGTCGGTGACATACATATAGGAAATAAACATGGACTCAGGGGGCACCTGTCTGCAAGTGTAGTGTGAATAAACTCATATGTGCCTGACAGCCTGTATCTACTTTTTTGTGCAGAAATAGGCACTAAGCAGCCACCTACCTCAGTTTAAGAATGGTTTGTGAATGCTTACTCATCAGTGCCTTACACATGTGTTACTTGCTCGGCTGTCTGCATGTTGAGAGATGTGATGTTTTTACCTGCTCTCTTTTATTAGTGTATCAGTAAATATATGGCCATTTTCTGTGACTTTTTTTTGTCTGTTCACCTTTCCCTCACAAGAAGCAAGGACCCTTGATGTGGGTTGTGAGCTGGTGTATTTTGGACAAAATATTAAACAATACCTCTTATTTATCAGTAACATGCAGTGCGGCTGTGAATACTGGAGGAGCCCAGGCTGTCAGTGCCAGTGTGGTTCACTGTGGTATGCAGGGCAGCCTGCTAGCTTTAGATATAGTGTCATTAATGGTTGTAAGCGTGCATGGTGCACTACACGTATCGTGGCTTGGCACCCTGTATTTACTTTTTTGTGCAGGAATAAACATTAAGCAGCCGCCCCCTTAGTATAAGGAGGGTGTGTGAGTGGCTGTTCATCAGTGTCCTGCACATGTGTTACTTGCTCCTCCGTTTAGCATTCTAGCTGTCTGCATGCTGGGGGATGTGGTGCTTCTACCTGCCCTCTTGTATCAGTATATCAGTAAGTATATGGCCGCGTTCTGTGATTTTGTTTGTCTGTTTGGATTTTGAGGGGGGTTTAGATGTGGGATGCACACCTTTTCCCACAACCAAGTGGCATTTTTCTACTATGTTTCTAATATGTATTACATGAGGTCCCCCTGAGCACATCCTGGGTTTTGCTTATTTCCTATACCAATGTCATTAAGAACTATCTTTAGTGTAAAGAAGAACAAGGAGTCCTGGAAGTGATAATATGGCCTCCATAGGGCCCTGATCTCATCATCATCCTGTCTGTCTTCATAAACTGTGTGCAAGTGTATCAAGGAGAATTGATGCTGAAGGCAAACAGTGGTCATTTTACATATTCAAACCCCTCAGTTTCTTGTGACATGAGGGTAATGCAGTCAGGTGACAGGAGTGCATTCTATTACACTAACTGCTCTAACAATCTAAAAAAATTAAAAATATTCTCAATCTTCCTCCCCTCTAAATCCAGCTACATTGCGCCGCCGAATTTAGAATTACACCCCACCCAAAGCCAACATTTTCAAAATAAATACCACAATACTGCCCTGTTACATATACTGGGTATGTGCATGACTTAAAAAAAACAAAAAACTATCAATCCTATATATTTATTTATTCATCTCTCCTCCCATTAGGAATGCCAGACAAACCTGCAAGTCTGATTGTAATACACCTGTACGGACTGTATAGCACTTGAAATAAGCGGAACCAATATATATATTTTCAATTTATATATCTTACACAGCCTAAGGGTGGATTCAGACGACCTATATCGGCTCGGTTTTCATGCCGAGCCAATATACGGTGTCCTCATCTGCAGGGGGGGAGGATGAAAGAGCTAGGAGCAGGAACTGAGCTCCCGCCCCCTCTCTGCCTCCTCTCCGCCCCTCAGCACTATTTGCAATGAAAAGGGGGCGGGGGTGGGGCTGAGTTTCACGAATTAGCCCCCGCCCGCATCCCGCCTCTCCCCATTGCAAATAGTGCAGAGGGTCGGAGAGGAGGCAGAGAGGGGGCGGGAGCTCAGAGCACTGCTCCCAGCTCTTCCAGCCTCCTCCCCCTGCAGAGAGAGACTCTGTATATCGGCTGGGTGTGAAAACCCAGCCAATATACGTTCGTCTGAATCCAGCCTGAGCTATATATTGTCTACGTATATTATAATTATTTAGTACACACATTTACAATAATTTCTAGCACAGGTGAAATACTAATTTACCAAGGGCGGTTATAAGCATCAGTCTGTCTGGTCAGCTAAAACTAAGTGCCTATATTGTAATGCCGACATTTTGTTCTTACCGAAACCGTCACTACCCAGTAGTGGCCACCTACTGGTTGTGAGAGAGACAGAATCACAAAATATATATAAACAATATACAGATATTATACAGATATGCAGTTATTAAATATAAAGGGAAATCCTATCAACAAAATATATAATACTGCCTTCTGAACGCATTATGTGAGAGGGCAGTGTGGAGGGCTCCTATACTCTTTATGCAGATGTCTCACCAGTACAGCAGTGTAACAAGCTAGTGATATTAACCCTTTATGCTGGACCGTAAGCTGTTCATTCAGCGACCTATATCTTCGCCCAATCTGTTTCAGCTGTGTTATAGTCCTTGTCTTTTCCTGGATGTCTATTGTCTGAGCATAAAGTTGCTTGCGAAGATGTTTATTTTCAATGTTAACTTGTATAAACTATAAAATGTTCCGTCATCTGTCACTACTATGTCTGTATAGTGTAAGTTATCGAGACTCTTACAAGTCAATCTATTGCAAGCAGCGCATCTGACAGGGGTGCTGCCTGCCTCCTGGACTATCTGCCTAGTGAGCATTTGAACACATACTTCCCCTTCCCCTCACTTCCCAGTGAGCCTCCCATGATCCACCTGGTTATTACTAAGCCTCAGGTGTATCTTGCAAAATCATGTACAAATGTCATCACATAGGTGGATAACCCCCCCTTATCTATGTACAGCCGTCTGGGGCTGATACCACCCCAGTGCCGCCACGACGGGTCACTAGGCGAAAAAATCCATCTCCGTCTTGTACCCTCTGCGGCTGATAGCACCTCAAAGTGACCAAGATGGGTGATGATACAGATCTTATTGGTAATATGGTTTTATTATAATGGCTCACTTCGTCGTCATACCCAGATCATGCATACCCAGGACACGGTGGTGAATAATCTGAATCCCACCTATCTCAGGACCAAAAAAAAAAAACTTTTTATCACTTAGAGAAACAATAAAATTTTAGCTGGCCGACATCCATACTTTCCATTTCTAATTGGCAGTTCTCTCCTCTTGTCTTTTATATTCAGTGTCTTTGGGTACAAAGTATCAGCTTTCAGCCACGTACTTGTTTATGCCTCTACAGCTGAAATGTTTTCACTTTTATATTCATCGAGGGCGTTTATAGGAAGCTGAAAACAAATTTTTCAGCAATAGCAGCATTTCATAAATCTGGCCAATTTTCAGGATTTGAGTGATTCTTTTACTTGTGTATACTAAAAAAAATATAAATCTTGTTATTTGTATAGTACCAACTTATTCCAAAGCTCTTTGAAGTACTTTATTTACTACCCAGTAGTGGCCACCTACTGGTTGTGAGAGAGACAGAATCACAAAATATATATAAACAATATACAAATATTATACAGATATGCAGTTATTAAATATAAAGGGAAATCCTATCAACAAAATATATAATACTGCCTTCTGAACGCATTATGTGAGAGGGCAGTGTGGAGGGCTCCTACACTCTTTATGCAGATGTCTCACCAGTACAGCAGTGTAACAAGCTAGTGATATTAACCCTTTATGCTGGACCGTAAGCTGTTCATTCAGCGACCTATATCTTCGCCCAATCTGTTTCAGCTGTGTTATAGTCCTTCTCTTTTCCTGGATGTCTATTGTCTGAGCATAAAGTTGCTTGCAAAGATTGTCATTGTCAATGTTAACTTGTATAAACTATAAAATGTTCCGTCATCTGTCACTACTATGTCTGTATAGTGTAAGTTATCGAGACTCTTACAAATCAATCTATTGCAATCAGCGCATCTGACAGGGGTGCTGCCTGCCTCCTGGACTATCTGCCTAGTGAGCATTTGAACACATACTTCCCCTTCCCCTCACTTCCCAGTGAGCCTTCCATGATCCACCTGGTTATTACTAAGCCTCAGGTGTATATTGCAAAATCATGTACAAATGTCATCACATAGGTGGATGCTCCCCCCCCCCCCCCCCTTATCTATGTACAGCCGTCTGGGGCTGATACCACACCAAAGTGACCAAGGGTGATGATACAAATCTTATTGGTAATACGGTTTTATTATAATGGCTCACTTCATCGTCATACCCAGGACACGGTGGTGAATAATCTGAATCCCACCTATCTAAGGACCAAAAAAAACCTTTTTATCACTAAGAGAAACAATATATATATATATATATATATATATATATATATATATATATATATATATATATTTAAAATAGAATATAATTGATGCCTCTTAGTTATATCTTGATATTCTTAGTACAGCTTCTAAGATAAAATGTAGAACCTTCTTGATACCCTTATCTTATCTTGACATATGTCTCTCGGTATATACAGAAATTAGACAAGTTGTTTTCTGCTATAGTTGATGGTGTCTGCTACTGCATACTTTAAATAATACTTCCCCTTCCCCTCATTTCCCAGTAAGCCTTCCATGATCCACCTGGTTATTACTAAGCCTCAGGTGTATCTTGCAAAATCATGTACAAATGTCATCACATAGGTGGATGCTCCCCCCCCCCTTATCTATGTACAGCCGTCTGGGGCTGATACCACCCCAGTGCCGCCACTGAATCTGAATCCCACCTATCTCAGGACCAAAAAAAAAAACTTTTTATCACTTAGAGAAACAATAAAACTTTAGCTGGCCGGCATCCATACTTTCCATTTCTAATTGGCAGTTCTCTCCTCTTGTCTTTTATATTCAGTGTCTTTGGGTACAAAGTATCAGCTTTCATCCACGTACTTGTTTATGCCTCTACAGCTGAAATGCTTTCACTTTTATATTCATCGAGGGCGTTTATAGGAAGCTGAAAACAAATTTTTCAGCAATAGCAGCATTTCATAAATCTGGCCAATTTTCAGGATTTGAGTGATTCTTTTACTTGTGTATACTAAAAAAAATATAAATCTTGTTATTTGTATAGTACCAACTTATTCCAAAGCTCTTTGAAGTACTTTATTTACTACCCCTCAACACCCTGGGCGCTCATTTTATCGGTGTCGAAAGGATGGAAGACTGCTAAGTCAACCCTGAGCCGGCCACCTGAACCATGCAGGGATTGAACTTGCAATCTTCGGTTCATGAGTGAGAGCTTATGCAATGCCCCAAAGAGTGACTCATGATACAGGGCTCATACTGAGAAGCTGTGAGGGTAAAGCTGTCACTTGTCACAGGGGCACTTACCAGACTCCTTCTCAGAGGGACTCACACAGCCTCAGCAAGAGTATCACTGGGCTTCTTCCGGACACCCCTCGGAGAGGGATGGCCAATATACATGCCGTAAAACTTTAGATTGTCACGTGTCACGTTAGCTGAACAACTGATTGGTAGATTAAATGCTTTTGCCTTGTACATGCTGCAGATATATACAGGACTGTGCTAAAGTTCAAAAATAGCAGGTATCTGATTGGCTCCAAATTAATTCTGCAGCAGAACAACAACCCCAACATCCAGCAATGTCATTAAGAAAGAAAACACACGCAATCAGGCTAGTAATGGCTTTTCATGAAGCTGGAGGAAAAAACTTTCTTCACTGAATGAGTATAGGTGAGAACAAATAACTCACCTGGTGTCCCTGAGGGGGATACATTTAAGTACCCCACCCCATACATTTAAGTACCCCACTCTACCCCTCGATGAGTACACCCAACGGCCAAGAAAGCTCTTCACTCATCTTGAACCAGGCCTTCCCCACTACAAACAGTATCCCGACTCAGGAGAGCTGCAGCCTTCACACCGGTTCCAGAATCGCTGTCGGTGACATACATATAGGAAATAAACATGGACTCAGGGGGCACCTGTCTGCAAGTGTAGTGTGAATAAACTCATATGTGCCTGACAGCCTGTATCTACTTTTTTGTGCAGAAATAGGCACTAAGCAGCCACCTACCTCAGTTTAAGAATGGTTTGTGAATGCTTACTCATCAGTGCCTTACACATGTGTTACTTGCTCGGCTGTCTGCATGTTGAGAGATGTGATGTTTTTACCTGCTCTCTTTTATTAGTATATCAGTAAATATATGGCCATTTTCTGTGACTTTTTTTTTTGTCTGTTCACCTTTCCCTCACAAGAAGCAAGGACCCTTGATGTGGGCTGTGAGCTGGTGTATTTTGGACAAAATATTAAACAATACCTCTTATTTATCAGTAACATGCAGTGCGGCTGTGAATACTGGAGGAGCCCAGGCTGTCAGTGCCAGTGTGGTTCACTGTGGTATGCAGGGCAGCCTGCTAGATTTAGATATAGTGTCATTAACGGTTGTAAGCTTGCATGGCGCACTACACTTATCGTGGCTTGGCACCCTGTATTTACTTTTTTGTGCAGGAATAAACATTAAGCAGCCGTATCAAGGAGAATTGATGCTGAAAGCAAACAGTGGTCACACTAAATGCTGATGGGATTTACATTTCTCTTGTTCACTCACTTTGGATTTTGTTAATTGACAAAAATAAACTATTAGCAATTCTGTATTTGGAAGCATTCTTACTCTGTAGCATTTTGACACACCTGCCTAAACATTCTGCACAGTACTGTATGGGATTGCATATACTGCACATACACTGGATGGCTTTAATCTGCTCAAACAATAACCACCGAATTTCCATGGAGATCCACCTAAGAAGGATATCTCAGCAAATAACTCATGATCATCACTCTGTGTAAAAGCAAACGAATGACTGTTGTCCATATGTCTCAACAACTTATGTGAGTAACTTATCTGCACGATATTTGCCCATGTAAAGGTACCTTTCATCTATTTCTTCGCCTACACTCATGACAATGTGTACACTACTTGTGCAGACTTTGCACAAATTCGGATGCAGATTCGATGCAGTGTAACCTGAAAAATCTGGGGACAACCTCTGATGGAACAAAGCTGGCAATTACTGCAGATTAATTCTGTAAGGGCTTCTTCAAAATGGCAGGGACGAATATCGGGCCATGAATCACCCATGTGAAATGGATGTGAGGTGTTTTGATGTAACTTGAAATCTGGGTTAGCCGTCAGTTCATCATTTTTCATATTCAAACCCCTCAGTTTCCTGTAACATGAGGGTAATGCAGTCAGGTGACAGGAGTGCATCCTGTTATACCAATTGCTTTAATAATCTATATATATAAAATTGAATGTATGTCTGTCTGTGTGTCTGTGTCTGTCTGTTTGTCCTTTATGCGCTACTACACCATTCATCCGATCGCCATGAAACTTTGGGAAGTTGTTGAGTACACTCCTGGGAAGATTATAGGCATAGTACATTTATGCTATGATAAATGGAGCGTGTGCGAGCGTCGTCGACAGATACGCCCCCCCCCCCCCACACACACACATAGATCGTTTGATTTCCATCATTGCCACTAATTTTCTCACTTCCCAATGTCATAGAAACTTGAAATTCGGCACAAGTATTGATATGTCATAAATAGGAAAAGCTAATGGGTCCCAACTCGATTATTAAATTCTAAGCGCCAAAGAATTAGCGTCCAAATTTTACGTACGGGATCTAATTCTCTCACTTCCTGATGTCATCTATATATATATATATAAATGAATGTCTGTCTATCTGTCCTTTATGCATTACTACACCATTCATCTAATCGCCATGAAACTTTGGGAAGTTGTTGAGTACACTCCTGGGAAGATTACTGGCATAGTACATCTATCCTACGATAGGTGGTGCGCGTGCGAACATCGTCGACAGTTATGCCCCCCTGACAAAGATCGTTTGATTTCCATCTCAAGCACAAAAGCAAAAGGCATTACCGTATATACCGGCGTATAAGACGACTTTTGAACCCCGAAAAATCTGCTCTGCAGTCGGGGGTCGTCTTATGCGCCGGTAATACAAAAAAAAAAAAGTGTAAAAAAAAAAAATTTTATTACTCACCTCCCACGGCGTTCTGTCGCGCTCCGGCAGGATGTCGCTCGCTCCGGCAGGATGTCGCTCGCTCCGGCAGGATGTCGCTCGCTCCTCGTCCCCGCCGCAGCATAGCTTTCTGAATGCGGGGCTTGAAATCCCCGCTTCCAGAAAGCTAATACACACGCCGGCAGCCATGACAGCATTGAATGGCTGTGATTGGCTAAAGCACACGTGGCTTCAGCCAATCACACTATTCAATGACATCATTGAATGGCTGTGATTGGCTGAAGGCGCACGTGTTAGCAATCACACCCATTCAATGATGTCATTGAATAGTGTGATTGGCTGAAGCCACGTGTGCTTTAGCCAATCACAGCCATTCAATGATGTCATGGCTGCCGGCGTGTGTATTAGCTTTCTGGAAGCGGGGATTTCAAGCCCCACATTCAGAAAGCTATGCTGCGGCGGGGACGAGGAGCGAGCGACAGCCTGCCGGAGCGAGCGACATCCTGCCGGAGCGCGACAGAACGCCGTGGGAGGTGAGTAATAAAATTTTTTTTTTTTTCTCCACTAAATACCGGCGTATAAGGTGACAGTTGGGGGGTCGTCTTATACGCCCCGTCGCCTTATACGCCGGTATATACGGTAAGCGCAACGGGATGAGTGTTCAACTACAAAATGATGCATCCGCTGAACGTTTCGCAAGACAATTGCTGGATATTGAGAATGCTGAGGTAAAATGAAAGCTGTGCTGTGATTGGTTGCTATTTCTTATACTGCTGAGGTAACATGAAAGCTGTGCTGTGATTGGTTGCTATATATTATACTGCTGAGGCAACATGAAACCTGTGCTGTGATTGGTTGCTATTAGAGATGAGCGAGCACCAAAATGCTCGGGTGCTCGTTAGTCGAGTCGAACTTCCGGCGATGCTCGAGGGTTTGTTTCGAGTAACGAACCCCATTGAAATCAATGGGCGACTCGAGCATTTTTGTATATCGCCGATGCTCGCTAAGGTTTTCATTTGTGAATATCTGGGAAATTCAAGAAAGTGATGGGAACGACACAGCAACGGATAGGGCAGGCGAGAGGCTACATGTTGGGCTGCCCCCCCCCCCCCCAGCCAACAATTTTTACTTCTGAAAAACCCTCATTAGCAAGGCATACCTTAGCTAAGCACCACACTACCTCCAACAAAGCACAATCACTGCCTGCATGAAACTCCGCTGCCAGTTCTCCTGGGTTACATGCTGCCCAACCCCCCCGCATGACCCAGTGTCCACCGCGCACACCAAGGTGTCCCTGCGCAGCCTTCAGCTGCCCTCATGCCACACGCTGGCCTCATAACCACACTGCCCTCATGTCTATTTATAAGTGCATCTGCCATGAGGAGGAACCGGAGGCACACACTGCAGAGGGTTGGCAGGGTCAGGCAGTGACCCTCTTTAAAAGGGGCAGGGCGATAGCCCACAATGCTGTACAGAAGCAATGAGAACTCCAATCCTGTGCCACCTCCGTCAGGAGCTGCAAACGTGGGCATAGCAATGGAGAATCCATGTGCCACACAGTATTCATTCTGTCAAGGTGTCGCATAGCTCAATCCACACTGCAAGGGGAAAACCGTCAGCGCTCTGCCCCCTACCCAAGTCAGTCAGTGCCTTTGTGCCAAACAGGTCAAAAAACTCAATGGGAACTAAGTTTGCACCAACAGCATAGGTGGGTCCTAGGAAACCCAAAACATGAACAAAAAATTGATCTGAGCAGCCAAACATGGCAGACTTGCACCGCGTCCACGGCATAGGCCTCGGCCCACAGATTCAGCAATCCTAGGCTGGAAGCGGACTTTCACTGCACCCAGGACATAGGCCTCTGCACAAACCCTCAGCAATCGCGTGCCTACAGCGGACTCCAATGCTAGCGTAGCTGTGCACATCTCATTAGCGCTGTATTGCTCCTGTAGTTTGTCCCAATGCAGTGCCCCGGATAGTAGAGCTAATGTCAGATTAAATACAGGTGGGCTTCAGCCCACACTGCATGCCCCAGTCAGACTGGGATTCTTTATAAGTAGACACAGGCAGGTACAACTCCGTGTGGACAGACAGCATGGGTGGGTCCCAGGAAGCCACCGGCGTTACATAAATAAATCCCATTGCATTGCCCAGCACGGCTGAGGTAACGTCAGATTAAACACAGGTGTGCTTCGGCCCACACTGCATGCCCCAGTCAGACTGGGTTTTTTTTATAAGTATACACAGGCAGGTACAACTCCCTAATGTGAAGTCCGTGTGGACCCAAAGCATGGGTGGCTCCCTGGAACCCACCGGCGGTATATAAACAAACCCCATTGCAGTGCCCAGCACAGCTGAGGTAACATCAGATTAAATGCAGGTGGGCTTCGGTCCACACTGCATGCCCCAGTCTGACCGGGGTTTTTAATACAGAGACACTGGCAGGTACAAATCCGTAATGTGAAGTCCCTGTAGACCCACAGCATGGGTGGCTCCCTGGAACCCATCTGTGGTACATAAATGTATCCCATTGCAGTGCCCTGCTCAGCAGAGCTAACGTCAGATACAATACAGGTGGGCTTCGGCCCACAGTGCATGCCCCAGTCAGACTGGTAATATGTACTTTAACAGTAACCGAGTTGGTGGGAATGTGGTCGCGACTGCGGACCTAGTAGCGCGGTTTTATTTAGTTGGTTTTCGGAATGTGGCCATGATTAAGTGGGCCATGGCGGGGGGATGGTGGGGGGGCTCTCTTGTTGTGTCGGTAAAGGTGAAATTCATGGACTGCCACCAGACGGACCAATGCAAAGTTATTTGCCAAGAATGTTTTCATTGTTGGAGGAGGAGGGGGATGTTTTTGAGGCATTACGTGTCCTCTCCACGCGTCCGTGGTTATATGCACCTTAACAGTAACCGCGTTGGTGGGAAATGGCCTCGCCGCCATCATGTCTTTGGAAAGCCTCCGTTTCCACACCCCAGTGACATAGCATTAGCAGCGGTATAGGCAGAGCCCAGAATTAGTAGCATTTCAGCTGTAGCATTAGGGACAGGCCCCAGTAACATATCACTAGCAGCAGTATAGGGGGAGAACAGTATTAGTTCCATTTCAGTAATAGTAGCAGTCAAGACAGGCCCCAGTAACATATCACTAGCAGCAGTATAGGGGGAGCACAGTATTAGTTCCATTTCAGTAATAGTAGCAGTCAAGACAGGCCCCAGTAACATATCACTAGCAGCAGTACAGGGGGAGCACAGTATTAGTTCCATTTCAGTAGTAGTAGCAGTCAAGACAGGCCCCAGTAACAATTCCGAAGCAGCAGTATAGGGGGAGCACAGTCTTAGTTCCATTTCAGTAGTAGTAGCAGTCTGGACAGGCCCCAGTAACATATCACTAGCAGCAGTATAGGGGGAGCACAGTATTAGTTCCATTTCAGTAGTAGTAGCAGTCTGGACAGGCCCCAGTAACAATTCCGAAGAAGCAGTATAGGGGGAGCACAGTATTAGTTCCATTTCAGTAGTAGTAGCAGTCCAGACAGGCCCCAGTAACATATCACTAGCAGCAGTATAGGGGGAGCACATTATTAGTTCCATTTCAGTAGTAGTAGCAGTCTGGACAGGCCCCAGTAACATATCACTAGCAGCAGTATAGGGGGAGCACAGTATTAATTCCATTTCAGGAGTAGTAGCAGTCAAGACAGGCCCCAGTAACAATTCCGAAGCAGCAGTATAGGGGGAGCACAGTCTTAGTTCCATTTCCGTAGTAGTAGCAGTTTGGACAGGCCCCAGTAACAATTCCGAAGCAGCAGTATAGGGGGAGCACAGTATTAGTTCCATTTCAGTAATAGTAGCAGTCAAGACAGGCTCCAGTAACATATCACTAGCAGCAGTATAGGGGGAGCACAGTATTAGTTCCATTTCAGGAGTAGTAGCAGTCTGGACAGGCCCCAGTAACATATCACTAGCAGCAGTATAGGGGGAGCACAGTCTTAGTTCCATTTCCGTAGTAGTAGCAGTCTGGACAGGCCCCAGTAACAATTCCGAAGCAGCAGTATAGGGGGAGCACAGTCTTAGTTCCATTTCAGTAGTAGTAGCAGTCAAGACAGGCCACAGTAACATTCCTGTTGCAGCAGTTTAGGGAGATAACAGTCTCTTTCACATTTCAGTAGTTGCAGTATAGACAAGGCCCCAGTTACATTTATGTAGCAAAGGTGTAGGCCAACCCCACACACCTTGCTGTACCATGAGTGCAGGCGAAGCCCATAAAAATTACTAGGATTACACTGTAGGCGAGGGCCCAAAAAAATTGGTGTACCAACAGTACTAATGTACCTCAGAAAAATTGCCCATGCCCAACCAAGAGGGCAGGTGAAACCCATTAATCGCTTTGGTAATGGGGCTTAATTTGTAACTAGGCCTGGAGGCAGCCCAGTTAAAATAAAAATTGGTTCAGGTGCAAGTTTCAATGCTTTAATGAGAATTGAAACGTAAAAACATTGTTTACAAAAGTAATATGACTGAGCCTTGTGGGCCTAAGAAAAATTGCCCGTTCAGCGTGATTATGTGAGGTTTCAGGAGGAGGAGCAGGAGGAGGAGGATGAATATAATACACAGATTGATGAAGCTAAAAGGTCCCCATTTTTTTATGGTGATAGAGAACGATGCTTCCATCCGCGGGTGCAGCCTACGTATTGTTTAGGTACCACTGCTGTCCGCTGGTGGAGAAGAGAAGTCTGGGGAAATCCAGGCTTTGTTCATCTTTATGAGTGTAAGCCTGTCGGCACTGTCAGTTGACAGGCGGTTACGCTTATCCGTGATGATTTCCCCAGCCGCACTAGACACCCTCTCTGACAATACGGTAGCCGCAGGACAAGCAAGCACCTCCAGGGCATACAGCGCGAGTTCAGGCCACGTGTCCAGCTTAGACACCCAGTAGTTGTACGGAGCAGAGGCATCACAGAGGACGGTCGTGCAATCGGTTGCGTACTCCCTCACCATCCTTTTACAGTGCTCCCGCTGACTCAGCCTTGACTGGGGAGCGGTGACAGTCTTGCTGGGGAGCCATAAAGCTGGCAAAGGCCTTGAAGAGTGTTCCCCTGCCTGCGCTGTACATGCTGCCTGATCTCCGCGCCTCCCCTGCTACCTGGCCCTCGGAACTGCGCCTTCTGCCAGTAATCCGTAGTGGCCAGAATGCGTGTAACGCGAGGGTCACGAGAAAGGCATCCTGACATGAAGTCCGCCATGTGTGCCAGGGTACCTGTACGCAACACATGGCTGTCCTCACTAGGAAGATCACTTTCTGGATCCTCCTCCTCAGGCCATACACGCTGAAAGGATAAGAGGCAAGCAGCATGGGTACCCTCAGCAGTGGGCCAAGCTGTCTCTTCCCCCTCCTCCTCATGCTCCTCCCCCTCCTCCTCCTCCAAAACACGCTGAGATATAGACATGAGGGTGCTCTGACTATCCAGCGACATACTGTCTTCCCCCGCCTCCGTTTCCGAGCACAAAGCATCTGCCTTTATGCTTTGCAGGGAACTTCTCAAGAGGCATAGCAGAGAAATGGTGACGCTAATGATTGCAGCATCGCCGCTCACCATCTGGGTAGACTCCTCAAAGTTTCCAAGGACCTGGCAGATGTCTGCCAACCAGGCCCACTCTTCTGTAAAGAATTGAGGAGGCTGACTCCCACTACGCCGCCCATGTTGGAGTTGGTATTCCACTATAGCTCTACGTTGCTCATAGAGCCTGGCCAACATGTGGAGCGTAGAGTTCCACCATATGGGCACGTCGCACAGCAGTCGGTGCACTGGCAGATTAAACCGATGTTGCAGGGTCCGCAGGGTGGCAGCGTCCGTGTTTGACTTGCGGAAATGTGCGCTGACCCGGCGCACCTTTCCGAGCAGGTCTGACAAGCGTGGGTAGCTTTTTAGAAACCGCTGAACCACCAAATTAAAGACGTGGGCCAGGCATGACAATTGCGTGAGGCTGCAGAGCCGCCACCAGGTTACGGCCGTTGTCACACACGACCATGCCCGGTTGGAGGCTCAGCGGCGAAAGCCAGCGGTCGGTCTTCTTTGTCAGACCCTGCAGCAGTTCGTGGGCCGTGTGTCTCTTCTCTCCTAAGCTGAGTAGTTTCAGCACGGCCTGCTGACGCTTGCCCACCGCTGTGCTGCCACGCCGCGCGACACCGACTGCTGGCGACGTGCTGCTGCTGACACATCTTGATTGCGAGACAGAGGTTGCGTAGGAGGGGGAGGGTGGTTTAGTGGAGGAAGCATACACCGCCGCAGATACCAGCACCGAGCTGGGGCCCGCAATTCTGAGGGTGGGTAGGACGTGAGCGGTCCCAGGCTCTGACTCGGTCCCAGCCTCCATTAAATTCACCCAATGTGCCGTCAGAGAGATATAGTGGCCCTGCCCGCCTGTGCTTGTCCACGTGTCCGTTGTTAAGTGGACCTTGGCAGTAACCGCGTTGGTGAGGGCGCGTACAAGGTTGCGGGAGACGTGGTCGTGCAGGGCTGGGACGGCACATCGTGAAAAGTAGTGGCGACTGGGAACCGAGTAGCGCGGGGCCGCCGCCGCCATCATGTTTTTGAAAGCCTCCATTTCCACAAGCCTATACGGCAGCATCTCAAGGCTGATAAATTTGGCTATGTGCACGTTTAACGCTTGAGCGTGCGGGTGCGTGGCGGTGTACTTGCGCTTGCGCTCAAACAGTTGCGCTAGCGATGGCTGGACGCTGCGCTGAGAGACATTGCTGGATGGGGCTGAGGACAGCGGAGGTGAGCGTGTGGGTGCAGGGCGGGAGACGGTCGTGCCTGTGTCCTGAGAGGGGGGTTGGATCTCAGTGGCAGGTTGGGGCACAGGGGGAGAGGCAGTGGTGCAAACCGGAGGCAGTGAACGGCCTTCGTCCCACCTTGTGGGGTGCTTGGCCATCATATGCCTGCGCATGCTGGTGGTGGTGAGGCTGGTGGTGGTGGCTCCCCGGCTAATCTTGGCACGACAAACCTTGCACACCACAGTTTGTCGGTCGTCTGCACTCTCAGTGAAAAACTGCTACACCTTTGAACACCTCGGCCTTTGCAGGGTGGCATGGCGCGAGGGGGGGCTTTGGGAAACAGTTGGTGGATTATTCGGTCTGGCCCTGCCTCTACCCCTGGCCACCGCACTGCCTCTTTCAACCTGCCCTGCTGCTGCACTTGCCTCCCCGTCTGAAGGAACCAGAAAAGCGCGCAAATTTCTCAGGGAAGGAAATGTAATGGAGTCCACCGTGTGGTGCTCGTCACGAGTAACGAGCATCTCGAACACCCTAATACTCGAACGAGTATCAAGCTCGGACGAGTACGCTCGCTCATCTCTAGTTGCTATATATTATACCGCTGAGGTAACATGAAAGCTGCTGTGCTGTGATTGGTTGTTATATATTATACCGCTGAGGCAACTTGAAAGGTAAATTTTACGTATGGAATCTAATTCTCTCACTTTTCAATGTCATAGATCCTTGAATTTTGGCACGAGCATTGATTATGTCATAAATAGGAAAAGTTAATGGGTCCCAACTCGATTATTTAATTCTAAGCACTAAACAATTAGCGGCCATATTTTACGTACGGGATCTAATTCTCTTACTTCCTGATGTAATTTGGCACGAGCATTGATTATGTCATAAATAGGAAAAGTTAATGGGTCCCAACTCGATTATTCAATTCTAAACACAAAAGAATTAGCGTCCAAATTTTACGTACGGGATCTAATTCTCTCACTTCCTGATGTCATCTATATATATATATATGAATGACTGTCTGTCTGTTCTTTATGCATTACTACATCATTCATATAATCGCCATGAGATTTTGGGAAGTTGCTGAGTACACTCCTGGGAAGATTACTGGCATAGTACATCTATCCTACGATAGGTGGCGCGCGTGCGAGCATCGTCGACAGTTATGCCCCCCAGACAAAGATTGTTTGATTTCCATCTCAAGCACGAAAGCAAAAGGCATTACGAGCAACGGGATGCGTGTTCAACTACAAAATGATGCATCCGCCGAACGTTTTGCAAGACAATTGCTGGATATTGAGAATGCTGAGGTAAAATGAAAGCTGTGCTGTGATTGGTTGCTATTTCTTATACTGCTGAGGTAACATGAAAGCTGTGCTGTGATTGGTTGCTATTTCTTATACTGCTGAGGTAACATGAAAGCTGTGCTGTGATTGGTTGCTATATGTTTTACTGCTGAGGTAACATGAAAGCTGCGCTGTGATTGGTTGTTATATATTATAACGCTGAGGTAACTTGAAAGCTGTGCTGCGATTGGTTGTTATATATTATAAAGCTGAGGTAACATGAAAGCTGTGCTGTGATTGGTTGTTATCTAGATATATGAAAACAAATGTATGTATGTATGTCTGTCTTCGCAGCAACGCGCGACAGGTAAGCTAGTCTAAAATACAAAATATTCTCAATCTTCCTCTCGCCTCTAAATCCAGCTACATTGCTGCTGCCGGATTTAGAATTACACACCACCCAAAGCCAACATTTGGGGGTAGAATTAACTGCACAAATGTTTCAAAATAAACATACCACAATACTGCCCTGATACATACATATACTGGGTATGTGCATGACATAAAAAAAAAAACTTTCAATCCTATATATTTAGCTGTACATTTGCTATGTATATTATAATTATTTAGTAAAAACATTTACAATATTTTCTAGCACACGTGAAATACTTATTTACCAAGGGCAGTGACAAGCATCATTCTGTCTGGTCAGCTGAATCTATGTGTCTATATTGTAATGCTGAGATTTTGTTCTTACCAAAACCGTCACTACCCAGCAACGGCCACCTACTGGTTGTGAGAGAGACAGAATCACAAAATATATATAAACAATATACAAATATTATACAGATATGCAGTTATTAGAGATGAGCGAGCACCAAAATGCTCGGGTGCTCGAGTCGAACTTCCTGCGATGCTCGAGGGTTCGTTTCGAGTAACGAACCCCATTGAAGTCAATGGGCGACTCGAGCATTTTTGTATATCACCCATGCTCCGCTAAGGTTTTCACTGGTGAAAATCTGCAAAACCCAAGAAAGTGATGGAAACGACACAGAAACAGATAGGGCAGGCGAGGGGCAACATGCTGGGCTGCATTTCAGGTTCCCAGGTCCCACTATTAAGCCGCAATAGCGGCAAGAGTGCCCCCCCCCCCCTAACAATTTTTACTTTGGACAAACCCTCATTAGTAAGCCACACCTTAGCTAAGCACCACACTACCTCCAACTAAGCACAAGCACTGCCTGTGGGACACACCGCTGCCTCTTCTCCAGGGTTACATGCTGCCCAACCCCCCCGCACGACCCTGCGTCCACAGCGCATACAAAAGTGTCCCTGCGCAGCCTTCAGCTGCCCTCATGCCACACGTTGGCCTCATAGCCACACCACCCTCATGTCTATTTATAAGTACATCTGCGATGAGGAGGAACCGGAGGCACACACTGCAGAGGGTTGGCAGGGCCAGGCAGCGACCCTCTTTAAAAGGGGCGGGGCGATAGCCCACAATGCTGTACAGAAGCAATGAGAAATCCAATCCTGTGCCACCTCCGTCAGGAGCTGCAAACGTGGGCATAGCAATGGGAAATCCATGTGCCACACAGTATTCATTCTGTCAAGGTGTTGCATAGCTCAATCGACACTGCAAGGTGAAAGCCGTCTGCGCTCTGCCCCCTACCCAAGTCAGTCAGTGTCTTTGTGCCAGACAGGTCAAACACCGAGATGGGAACTAAGTTTGCACCAACAGCATAGGTGGGTCCTAGGAAACCCAAGACATGAACAAAAAATTGATCTGAGCAGCCAAACATGGCAGACTTGCACCGCGCCCACGACATAGGCCTCGGCCCACAGCTTCAGCAATCCTAGGCAGGAAGCGGACTTTCACTGCACCCAGAACATAGGCCTCTGCACAAACCCTCAGCAATCACGGGCCTACAGCGGACTCCAATGCTAGCGTAGCTGTGCACGTCTCATTAGCGCTGTATTGCTCCTGTAGTTTGTCCCAATGCAGTGCCCCGGATAGTAGAGCTAACGACAGATTAAATACAGGTGGGCTTTGGCCCACACTGCATGCCTCAGTCTGACCGGGGTTCTTTATAAATAGTCACAGGCAGGTACAACTCCGCAATGGGAATTCCGTGTGCACCCACAGCATGGGTGGCTCCCTGGAACCCACCGGCGGTACATAAATATATCCCATTGCATTGCCCAGCACAGCTGAGGTAACGTCAGATTAAATGCAGGTGGGCTTCGGCCCACACTGCATGCCCCAGTCTGACCGGGTTTTTTTATAAATAGTCACAGGCAGGTACAACTCCCTAATGTGCAGTCCGTGTGGACCGACAGCATGGGTGGCTCCCTGGAACCCACCGGTGGTACAAAAATATATTTCATTGCAGTGCCCAGGACAGCAGAGCTAACGTCTGATTAAATACAGGTGGGCTTTGGCCCAAACTGCATGCTCCAGTCAGACGAGAGTTTTTTATGAGTATACACAGGCAGGTACATCTCCCTAATGTGAAGTCCGTGCGGACCGACAGCATAGGTGGGTCCCAGGAAGCCACCGGCAGTACATAAATAAATCCCATTGCATTGCCCAGCACTGCTGAGGTAACGTCAGATTAAATGCAGGTAGGCTTCGGCCCACACTGCATGCCCCAGTCTGACCGGGGTTTTTAATACATAGACACAGGCAGGTACAAATCCCCTATGTGAAGTCCGTGTGGAGTGGCAGCATGGGTGGCTCCCTGGAACCCACCGGCGGTACATAAATATATCCCATTGCAGTGCCCTGGACAGCAGAGCTAACGACAGATTAAATACAGGTGGGCTTCAGCCAAGTATGTTTTTATTGTTGGAGGAGGAGGACGGGGAAGTTTTTGAGGCAGTACGTGTCCTGTCCCCGTGTCCGTGCTTATATGCACCTTCCCAGTGACCGCGTCGCTGAAAAGTAGTCGCGCCTGTGGAACCTAGTAGCGCGGCCTCGCCACCATCATGTCTTTGGGAAGCCTCCGTTTCCACTACCCTGTAACATAGCAGTAGCAGCAGTATAGGCAGAGCCGAGAATTAGTAACATTTCAGCGGTAAGAGTATGCACAAACCCCTGTAACATTTCATTGGCAGCAGTGAGGACAGACCCCACTAACATTTCATTTGCAGCAGTATACACAGACCCCAGTAACATATCAGTATAGACAGACCCCAGTAACAGTTCAGTAGTATAAGTCTAGACAGACCCCAGTAAGGGCGAGCACCCACTGGCGTTTTTTTACCTGTGTTTTGCGTTTTGCGTTTTGCGTTTTTCCTGCACAGGCATAGAGATAACATGTGTTCCTGTCCACTGGCGTTTTTTTTGCGTTGCGTTTGCGTTTTTAACATAGGAACTGTCAGTTGCATATGTGTCCTTATTTTTCTCCTAATGCACCCATGAAAGTCAATGGAAATTAATGGAAAAGCCGCGAAAACGCCGCGAAAAACGCGCAGAAAAATCGCGGGAAACGCGGCGAAAACGCTGCGTTTTTTTCCCGCGGAAAACGCAAACGCCAGTGGGTGCTCGCCCTAACATTTCAGTTCCAGCAGTATTGACAGACCCCAGTAACATTTCAGTAGTATCAGTTGCGACATGCCCCAGTCACATTTCAGTTCCAGCAGTGCAGACAGACCCCAGTAACAGTAACGTTGAAGCAGTATGGGCAAAGCAGCAGATTCACATTTCCCTTGCAGCAGTGTACTGAAAGCACTGCATTTGTAACATTTCAGTAGTAGCAGTATAGTCAGACCCCAGTAACACTTACATAGAAGCAGTATGGGCAAAGCAGCAGATTCACATTTCCCTGGCAGCAGTGTAGGGAGAGCATTGTATTGGTAAGATTTCAGTAGTAGCAGTAAAGACAGGCCCCAGTAACATTAACATAGAAGCAGTAGGGACAAAGCAGCAGATTCACATTTCCCAGGCAGCAGTGTAGGGAGAGCACAGCATTTGTAACATTTCAGTAGTAGCAGTATAGTCAGACCCCAGTAACAGTAACGTAGAAGCAGTATGGGCAAAGCAGCAGATTCACATTTCCCTGGCAACAGTGTAGGGAGAGCATAGTATTGATAAGATTTCAGTAGTAGCAGTAAAAACAGTCTCCAGTAACATGAACGTAGAAGCAGTATGGGCAGAGCCCACTATTAGTTACATTTCTGTTATAGCAGTATAGACTTGCCCCAGCAACATTTCCGTTGAAGCATTATGGGCAGAGCCCAGTATTAGTAAAATTACAGTAGTAACAGTATACAACAAACAAGGTAACATTTCAGGAGCAGAAGCATCGGCAGACCGAAGTTACATTTCTGTTGCAGAAGTATAGTCAGACCCCTGTAGCATTAATGTGGCAGAAGTATAGGTAGGCAGAACAGAGTTACATTTCTGTAGCAAAAGTGTAGGCCAACCCCAGACACAGTGGTGTACCATGAGTGGAGGTGAAGCCCATAAAAATTACTTGGATTACATTGTAGGCGAGGGCCCGAAAAATTGGTGTACCGACAGTACAAATGTACCCCAGAAAAATTGCCCATGCCCAACCCAGAGGGCAGGTGAAACCCATTAATTGCTTAGCGTACTGTGGCTTAATTTTTAACTAGGCCTGGAGGCAGCCCAGTCTAAAAAACAATTTGTTCAGGTGGAAGTTTTAATGCTTTAATGAGAATTTAAACAGATAAATATTATTTGGAAAAGTTATATTAGCCTTTTGGCCCACAGAAAAATTGCCCATTCGCGGTGGTTACGAGAAGTTTCAGGAGGAGGAGCCGGAGGAGGAGGACGAATATCATACACAGATAGACAAAGGTCTTTAGGTAGCGCTGCTGTCCGCTGGTGGAGAAGAGAAGTCTGGGGAAATCCAGGCTTTGTTCATCTTTATGAGTGTAAGCCTGTCGGCGCTGTCAGTTGACAGGCAGGTACGCTTGTCTGTGATGATTCCCCCAGCTGCACTAAACACCCTCTCTGACAAGACGCTAGGCGCAGTGCACTGCAACACCTCCAGGGCATACAGCGCGAGTTCGGGCCACGTGTCCAGCTTTGACACCCAGTAGTTGTACGGAGCAGAGGCGTCACGGAGGACGGTGGTATGATCTGCTGCGTACTCCCTCACCATCTTCTTACAGTGCTCCCTCCGACTCAGCCTGGACTAGGGAGGTGTGAGACAGTCTTGCTGGGGAGCCATAAAGCTGGCAAAGGCCTTGGAGAGTGTTCCCCTGCCTGCGCTGAACATGCTGCCTGATCTCCCCTTCTACTTGGCCCTCAGAACTGCGCCTTCTGCCACTAGCACTGTCGGATGGGAAGTTTACCATCAGTTTGTCCACCAGGGCCCTGTGGTATTGCATCACTCTCAAACCCCTTTCCTCTTCGGGAATAAGAGTGGAAAGGTTCTCCTTATACCGTGGGTCGAGCAGTGTGTACACCCAGTAATCGGTAGTGGCCAGAATGCGTCTAATGCGAGGGTCACGAGAAAGGCATGCTAACATAAAGTCAGCCATGTGTGCCAGGGTACCTGTACGCAACATATGGCTGTCCTCACTAGCAAGATCACTTTGAGGATCCTGCTCCTCCTCCTCCTCAGGCCATACATGCTGAATGGATGAGAGGCAAGCAGCATGGATAGCCTCTGCAGTGGGCCCAGATGTCTCTTCCTCCTTAGGCTCCTCCCCCTCCTCCTCCACGCGCTGAGATATAGACATGAGGGTGCTCTGACTATCCAGCGACATACTGTCTTCCCCCGCCTCCGTTTCCGCCCGCAAAGCATCAGCCTTTATGCTTTGCAGGGAACTTCTCAACAGGCATAGCAGGGGAATGGTGACGCTAATGATTGCAGCATCGCTGCTCACCATCAGGGTGGACTCCTCAAAGTTTCCAAGGACCTGGCAGATATCTGCCATCCAGGCCCACTCCTCTGTAAAGAATTGAGGAAGCTGACTCCCACTTCGCTGCCCATGTTGGAGTTGGTATTCCACTATAGCTCTGCCCTGCTCATACAGCCGGGACAACATGTGAAGCGTAGAGTTCCACCGTGTGGGCACGTCGGAAAGCGGTCGGTGCACTGGCAGATTAAACCGATGTTGCAGGGTGCGCAGGGTGGCAGCGTCCATGTTGGACTTGCGGAAATGTGCGCAGAGCCGGCGCACCTTGCCAAAGAGGTCTGACAAGTGTGGGTAGCCTTTCAGAAACCGCTGAACCACCAAATTAAAGACATGGGCCAGGCATGGCACATGCGTGAGGCTGCCAAGCTGCAGAGCCGCCACCAGGTTACGGCCGTTGTCACACACGACCATGCCCGGTTGGAGGCTCAGTGGCGAAAGCCAGCGGTCGGTCTGCTCTGTCAGACTGTGCAACAGTTCATGGGCCATGGGCCTCTTCTCTCCTAACCTGAGTAGTTTCAGCACGACCTGCTGACGCTTGCCCACCGCTGTGCTGCCGCGCCGCGAGACACCGACTGCTGGTGACGTGCTGCTGCTGACAAGTCTTGATTGCGAGGTAGAGGTTGCGTTGGAGGAGGAGGAGGAGGAGGAAGGTTTAGTGGAGGTGGCATACACCACCGCAGATACCAGCACCGATCTGGGGGTGGGTAGTACATGAGCGGTCCCAGGCTCTGACTCTGTCCCAGCCTCCACTAAATTCACCCAATGTGCCATCAGGGAGATATAGTGGCCCTGCCTGCCTGTGCTTGTCCACGTGTCCGTTGTTAAGTCGACCTTGCCAGTAACCGAGTTGGTGAGGGCGCGCACGATGTTTCGTGAGACATGGTCGTGCAGGGCTGGGACGGCACACCGTGAAAAATTGTGGCGACTGGCGACAGAGTAGCGCGGGGCTGCTGCCGCCATCATGTTTTTGAATGCCTCAGTTTCCACCAGCCTGTAGGGGAGCATCTCCAGGCTGATCAATGTGGCTATGTGGACATTTAAAGCTTGAGCGTGCGGGTGCATGGCGGCGTATTTGCGCTTGCACTCCAACGATTCTCTTAGCAACAGCTGGACGCTGCGCTGAGAGACATTGCTGGATGGGGCCGAGGACAGCGGAGGTGAGGGTGTGGGTCCAGGCCAGGAGATGGTCGTGCCTGTGTCGTGAGAGGTGGGCTGGATCTCAGTGGCAGGTTGGGGCCCAGGGGGAGAGGCAGTGGCACAAGCTCGAGGCGGTGAACGGCCTTCGTCCCACCTTGTGGGGTGCTTGGCCATCATATGCCTGCGCATACTGGTGGTGGTGAGGCTGCTGACGGTGGCTCCCCGGCTGATCTTAGCGCGAGAAAGGTTGCACACCACTGTTCGTCAGTCGTCCGTGGTCTCCCTGAAAAACTGCCACACCTTAGAGCACCTTGGCCTCTGCACGGTGGCTTGGCACGAGGGGGTGCTTTGGGAAACAGCTGGGGGATTATTCGCTCTGGCCCTGCCTCTACCCCTGGCCACCCCACTGCCTCTTCCAACCTGTCCTGCGGCTGCAATTGCCTCCCCCTCTGAAGACCTGTCCTCAATTGGCTTATCACACCAGGTGGGGTCAGTCACCTCATCGTCCAGCGGCCCTTCCTCCGAATCCTCTGTGCGCTCTTCCCTCGGACTTACTGCCCTCACTACTACCTCACTGATAGACAACTGTGTCTTATCGTCATTGTCCTCCTCACCCACTGAAAGCTCTTGAGACAGTTGCCGGAAGTCCCCAGCCTCATCCCCCGGACCCCGGGAACTTTCCAAAGGTTGGGCATCGGTCACGTCAAACTCCTCAGGTGGGAGAGGAACCATTGTTGCCCAATCTGGGCAGGGGCCCGAAAACAGTTCCTGGGAGTCTGCCTGCTCCTCAGAATGTGTCATTTTCATGGAGTGAGGAGGCTGGGAGGAAGGAGGAGCAGCAGCCAGAGGATTCAGAGTTGTAGCAGTGGACGGCGTAGAAGACTGGGTGGTCTTCTACAGGACCTGCTCACACTGCTCATTTTTTAATAAAGGTCTACGACGTGGACCCAAAAATTGCGATATGAAGCTGGGGACCCCAGAAACTGTCCTCTCTCCTACTCCCGCAGCAGCTGGCTGCGATTCACCTGGACCAGGAACTCGTCCTATGCCCACACCCTCACTTAGGACTCCGCGTCCTCGACCGCAACCGCGTCCTCTGCCCCTACCCCTACCCCTCAGCATGCTGGATTAAGAATCGAGCAGAGACAGAGCGGTGTAAAAACGTTTGTGAATTATTGCCGCGCAGTTGGTGGCTGCCAGCGGTAATATAACGCAAAATGAAGCCAGAGAGAAATTATAAGGAAGGCTGCGCTTAGGCCTTGCTGTGAACTATGCAGTTTGGATGGACGTGAAGTCCCACAGGTCATGCAGGCAAATGCACTGGGTCACCGGTAGCCGTAAAAAGGAATTTTTTTTTAAATCCCCTTATTTTTCTATGCAATGCAGGCTGAGGCTATGCGGTGTGTATTGCACTTTCAATCTATGGGCGTCGGGCACACCGTGCACTTGTGAGACAGCACACGTATAACACAGTGTTGTAGAAAATGTGTGGTTTCTTGGCGTACACTTAGAGGCAGACTGAACTGAGGCAACGCAAAGTGCGGACAGAAAAATGTTTAAATGAAGGCTGCACTTAGGCCTAGCTGTGAACTATGCAGTTTGGATGGACGTGAAGTCCCACAGGCCACGCAGGCAAATGCACTGGGTCACCGGTAGCCGTAAAAAGGATTTTCTTTTAAATCTTGGCGTACACTTAGAGGCAGACTGAACTGAGGCAACGCAAAGTGCGGACAGAAAAATGTTTAAATGAAGGCTGCACGCTGGCTCTGCTGTGCAATACAGAGGTACTACAACTCCCAGCAACCATGGAGTTAAATGCACACGGTCACAGGTTGCCCTAAGAAGAACCATTGGGGTTCTTGTAGACAGGATTCTACACTACCACTGTCCCTGCCTGACCAAAACTGCCCCTATACTCAAGTACAGACTGCAGCCTGAGAACGCTATAGCCTGCATGCCCGATATACATAAAAAAATAAAAATAGTGCAAAACTGCTCACAGCAGCCACAACAGTAATGCACTAGGTGAACTGTGGCCCTAAGAAGGACTGTTGTGGTTCTTGAAGACGCTAACACTGTCCCTATAGCAGCAGCAGGACTGTCCCTGATCTCTCTTAGCGTGTGTCTGTGGTGAGCCGCGGGTGGGGCAGATTTAAATACTCTGGGGTCACTTGATCTTGCCAGCCACTCACTGCAGGGGGGAGGGATAGGGCTGGAATGTCACAGGAGGAAGTTGTAATGCCTTCCCTGTGTTTCTATTGGCCAGAAAAGGGCGCAAATTTCTCAGGGAAGGAAATGTAATGGAGTCGAGTGCCGCGTGGTGCTCGTCTCGAGTAATGAGCATCTCAAACACCCTAATACTCGAACGAGCATCAAGCTCGGACGAGTGCGCTCGCTCATCTCTAGCAGTTATTAAATGTAAAAGGAAATTCTATCAACAAAATATATAATACTGCATTCTGAACGCATTATGTGAGAGGGCAGTGTGGAGGGCTCCTACACTCTTTATGCAGATGTCTCACCAGTACAGCAGTGTAACAAGCTAGTGATATTAACCCTTTATGCTGGACCGTAAGCTGTTCATTCAGCGACCTATATCTTCACCCAATCTGTTTCAGCTGTGTTATAGTCCTTCTCTTTTCCTGGATGTCTATTGTCTGAGCATAAAGTTGCTTGCGAAGATGTTTATTTTCAATGTTAACTTGTATAAACTATAAAATGTTCCGTCATCTGTCACTACTATGTCTGTATAGTGTAAGTTATCGAGACTCTTACAAGTCAATCTATTGCAATCAGCGCATCTGACAGGGGTGCTGCCTGCCTCCTGGACTATCTGCCTAGTGAGCATTTGAACACATACTTCCCCTTCCCCTCACTTCCCAGTGAGCCTTCCATGATCCACCTGGTTCTTACTAAGCCTCAGGTGTATATTGCAAAATCATGTACAAATGTCATCACATAGGTGGATGCTCCTCCCCCCCTTATCTATGTACAGCCGTCTGGGGCTGATACCACACCAAAGTGACCAAGGGTGATGATACAAATCTTATTGGTAATACGGTTTTATTATAATGGCTCACTTCATCGTCATACCCAGGACACGGTGGTGAATAATCTGAATCCCACCTATCTAAGGACCAAAAAAAACTTTTTATCACTAAGAGAAACAATATATATATAATATATAATATATATATATTTAAAATAGAATATAATTGATGCCTCTTAGTTATATCTTGATATTCTTAGTACAGCTTCTAAGATAAAATGTAGAACCTTCTTGATATCCTTATCTTATCTTGACATATGTCTCTCGGTATATACAGAAATTAGACAAGTTGTTTTCTGCTATATTTGACGGTGTCTGCTACTGCATACTTTAAATTCATACAGTATATCAATATAAATTATCGAATATTTTCCATTACAAAAGAGAAGAGCGTTTTTGCTGATTTTGTATTTAATAGGTCTTTTAATTTGTTTCTGAGGATGTGTCATCTTGCATCGATAATTTATAACGTTTTTTGAGACTGGATATTTGGGCTAATAGCGAGTCTAGTTCTTTATCCCTCAATTTCTCCAAGCTCCAAGCACAATTAATTCTCCTCTTATAAATATGTTATGGATTTCTCAGTGTGTGGAAGGAGAAATCTCTGGGGATACATTAAGTCCAAAAAATTATTCGGAGTGTGTCTATTGTCTTCTAGTTTAAGTGCCATGTCCATTCTCCAATAGGGAGGCTCATTATGGAAATTGTTAGAGTGATAGGGGTGTGCTCTGACACTGTGATTGGGCTAATCTCCATGTCTACTAGGGCCTGAATGTGTTTGCCTGAGATCAAGAAATAGTCAATTCTATGTAGCGTGGCGTGGACTTTGGAGTGATAAGTAAAATCTTTTGTGTAGGGGTGGAGAGTTTTCCATGAATCTCTAAGGCTTAGGTCTGTAAGTAGGTTCCCAACTTTGCTTAGGCGCTTTTTCATACATTGCAACAATAGTCATAAAGCATGAAGTGAAGGAAAGTGAAGTGAAAATGTGAGCCGGGGATCCACCAAGGGTCCAACCCCACAGCTGGCCATGAGCAACTGCTTATATGCAAGGGGCCAACTGCAAAGGCGGGAGTCAGGGGGACCCTCAGTTAGGCAAACAATCCACTGCATAGAGCAAAGGGTGAGGAATGAAGGTGTGTTCTGGGAATCCACCCCGGGCCCACCACCAACCACGAGCAAGTTAGAACACATTTAACAGTTAATGTTTTTGAGTTGTAGTTGACTTTGTTCTTTAGAGTCTTGAACTTGGAGTGAAGCTTCCAGTCTTATGGTGCTGGGAGTGCTGGAAATTTATTATTGAGGTGGATTGGCATCCACGATGTAAGATGTCCAGCTTCTCCCAGGATTTGAATAAGTCAGCAGGTGTTCTAATACTGATTTAGTTGCCATTTTTGATGATTGCCAGACCAAAGGGAAATAGGCATCTTATGAGAATCGTTTTGGCTTTGAGTGTGTCCATTAGAGGATTGAGGATGTGCCTTTTGCTTATTGTCCTTTGGGACAAATCTTGGAATAAAGCAATTTTGGTGCCTTATTGGAGAGGAATCTGCATAACTTAAAAGGCCACAAATTACATCACTGGGTGTCTCCGCATCACTGGGTGTCTCCGAGGCAGAGGATTGAGGGCACAAGGCTCTATGAATGCATTCGATGACTATGATTTCTTTCCTTGTGTCCCCCAGCAGGGATTGGAAAATGTGGAGTGCTGCAATACAAAGTGCCTCATTTGCCATGGATTCTAGGAGGTCATGGAACCTGATGGTTTTGTGTCGGCTCTTGTTCTCCTGGTCTTCTAACATAAGTGGGCCTTAGTTCAGATGCTCTTACTGAGTGATTAGATTTGCTTTTGTGGCACTGCTGTGCTGGAGCAGGGTGTGCTGCATATTTTTCAGAGTTTCTCCTCAGTAGCCTATTTGCCTCACATCAGATTTTATGTCTGGCAGCTATTACATTACTGGAGATAGAGAGAATGTGTGAGGATCTTTTTTTATAAAGGAACATGAAATTGGGTTATGGTCTTTGGTCTGTCCTGTTCCAAGCTGATTGATGCACACTCTATATCTGAGTCGCCTAGATCTTGCTCTTGCAGGTTGTTGTGTGAAGGTTTTTATGTTAAATATTTTTAAATAAAAACCTAATGTATATGATAGGTTGTTTTCTGATGACACTTTCCCTTTTGCAGGAGGTGAAGTGTGTTTTTTCTTTAGATATTTGTCTAAGTCTGCTTGGCTCTTGGAGGGTTTTGGTGTATCAAGGAGGTTTTTGTTTCTTCCTCTAAACAAAATCAGTATAAATGTCAGCCGGAATCTGGTGTACAAGTTACAAAATCCTTTATTCTTCCATCTTGATGTTCATGGGTTAAAGGGGTTGTCCCGAGGCAGCAAGTGGGTCTATACACTTCTGTATGGCCATAATAATGCACTTTGTAATGTACATTGTGCATTAATTATGAGCCATACAGAAGTTATCAAAAGTTTTATACTTACCTGCTCCGTTGCTAGCGTCCTCGTCTCCATGGAGCCGACTAATTTTTGGCCTCCGATGGCCAAATTAGCCGCGCTTGCGCAGTCCGGGTCTTCAGCAGTCTTCTATGGAGCCGCTCGTGCCAGAGAGCGGCTCCGTGTAGCTCCGCCCCGTCACGTGCCGATTCCAGCCAATCAGGAGGCTGGAATCGGCAGTGGACCGCACAGAAGAGCTGCGGTCCACGAAGGTAGAAGATCCCGGCGGCCATCTTCAGCAGGTGAGTATGAAGACGCCGGACCGCCGGGATTCAGGTAAGCGCTGTGCGGGTGGTTTTTTTAACCCCTGCATCGGGGTTGTCTCGCGCCGAACGGGGGGGGGGGTTAAAAAAAAAAAAAACCCGTTTCGGCGCGGGACATCTCCTTTAATTGAAGCTCCTGGGGCCTATGCAGGCCTTGCACGATAGAGTGCTTCCAGGCCAGCAAGCCTGCTTTCTCCTGTGTGTCCCCTGGACTTTTTATGGGATAAGGGGGCCTTCTGTGGAGAGTCCTCTCTGCTAATGTGCTCTTCAAGGCCCCTGCTTGGGCCAGTGAAGTAGGTTCAGGCTGGAAATATCAGGGCTTGGGCTTGTTCAAGACGGGTGTTTACCTTTTTTTATGGCTCCTAGGGACCCTGCATCCATGCTGGGTAAAGCTATTCAACCACTGGGAAGCCCGCTGTTTTGCCAGAATTTGGCCCTGCTGGACCTCCTGCTAATTTAGTCCCTGGCTTCTCCGGTCATGCTAGGCCGCAACTTTAAATGGGAGCCGACCAGGCCACTGGACCTTTCATTTTGTTCCTCTCAGCTCAGGAAAGACACCGGTGATGATGGAGAGAGGCTCAGAGGTTCAGATAAAGCTCCCATGTGCAGAGTTCTCCTTCTGACTGTCATTCTGCCTTGCTAGCTAGACACACCGCCAACTATTGGACTTTATACTCCATTACAATTAGTTTTGATTCAAGTGAAACATACCAGCCATGTATAGGAAGTGCCATGGTATTGTTGCCACAACATGCCAATCTTTTCATTGCCAAGCTAGAGGAGGAGTTTTTATTAACCTGTATGATTAGACCTCTAGCATATTCCCATTACACAGATGACCTGCTAATAATGTGGACTCTAAAGATGCACTGCTCAGAAGTTTGCTCTACAGAACAGGAAGTCTCAGACTATTATATGGCTTAGTGGTCAGTATGAAAACTGCGGGATTTTAGGATATTTTAAAAAATATACATAGTGATATAGAACATTAAAAATATTTTTAACATAAAAACCTTATTCATATGATAAGTTGTTTTCTGATGACTATTTTCCTTTAAATACCTCTACTGATTACCTGCTTTTCAATCAACAGGAAAAATACATTACAGTTTTGATCAAACAGAGCTCATTCTATTTCAAATAGCTGGATCTCTGTTTCTATAATCTCTACAGCTCACTGTGAGTGACGTGTTCCAGAAGTGACTGGAAGCGACAACAGATATGAGCCTGGAGCAGGGCAGAGGGGAACATCGCACACAGCATCACAGCCGCCGCCACAAGGAGACTGCGAAGGAGACTCTGGAAGAACCGTTCAGCGGGGTGAAGAAGAGGAGCAGGTCCCGGAGCGACAGGAGCCTGGAGGGTGAGCTCACCGAAGAAGAGGTCCCGATGCTTTGCTGCTGATATCATCGGCTGCTGGAGAGGAGACTGCTGCTGCTGACAAGGGCTGTTAAGTATATTCTCTGTGTGTGTAAGTAAGTAACTGTGGGTAAGTGCCTGCGTGTAAGTGTTTGTCGGTGAGTGTCAGTTTGTAAATGCCTGCTTGTAAGTGTCAGTAAGTGTCTGTGGGTAAGTGTCTGTGTAAATGCCTGTGTGTAAGTGTTAGTAAGTGTCTGTGTGTAAGTGCATGCATGTAAGTGTCAGTAAATGTCTGCGTGTAAGTGTCAGTAAGTGCCTGCATGTAAATGCCTGTGTGTGTCAGTAAGTGCCTGCTAGTAAGTGTCAATAAGTGTCTGTGCGTAAGTGCCTACATAATTGTCAGTAAGTGTCTGTATGTAAGTATCAGCAAGAGTTTGTGTGTCAGTGCCTGCTTCTAAGTGTCAGTGTGTAAGTGCCTGCGTGTAAGTGTCAATAAGTGCATGTGTGTAAATGTCAGTAAATGTCTGTGTGTAAGTGCCAGTGTTGAAGTATCTGCGTGTAAGTGCCTGCATGTAAATGTCAGTACGTGTCTGCGTGTAATTGTCAGTAAGTGTCTGCAAGTAAGTACCTGAATGTAAGTGTATGTCTGTAAGTTTCAGTAAGTGTCTGCATAAGTGTCAGTGTCTTTGTGTACACGCCTACATAATTGTCAGTAAGTGTCTGCGTGTAAGTGTCAGTAAGTCTCTGCGTATAAGTACCTGCGTGTAGATGTCAGTAAGTGTCTGCCTGTAAATGTAAGTGTCTGCATGTAAGGCCTTAGTCACACAGGCGCATCGGCACCCGTACACCGGCGCCGATGCGTCCGTCTGACTGTCAGTGAGAAGACGGACGTACCTGCAGACGGTCACATGTTCTTTCCTCCAGCGCTGCAGAGAGACGGCCGTCTGCAGGTACGTCCGTCTTCTCACTGACAGTCAGACGGGCGCATCGGCGCCGGTGTACGGGTGCCGATGCGCCCGTGTGACTAAGGCCTAAGTGTCAGTAAGTGCCTGTGTGTAATTGTCAGTAAGAGTCTGCGTATAAGTGTCAGTAAGTGCCTGCGTGAAAGTGTCAGTAAGTGCCTGCGTGAAAGTGTCAGTAAGAGTCTGTGCGTAAGTGCCTGCTTGTGTCAGTGTGTAAGTGTCAATAAGTGCCAGTGTGTAAGTGTCAGTAAGTGCCAGTGTGTAAGTGTCAGTAAGTGCCAGTGTGTAAGTGCCTGCGTGAATGGGTCAGTAAGTACCTGCGTGTGTCAGTGGGTGTCTGTGCCTACGTGTAAGTGCCTGCATGTAAGTGTTAGTAGGTGTCTGTGTGTAAGTGCCTTTAAGTATCTGAGGGAAAGGTGCAAGTGAAGCAGAATTATGTGACTGAGTTAGAAAAAGCTGTAAGTGTGTGAGCTTTAAAAAAAACTAAAAAACGTGAGCAGTTGCGAACGGGCGGAGGCATGTTTGTAATGTGATCTAGTTAATCTTTACTACTTCTGTAAGTAAATTGTAGATCCCCCATTAGGATAAGCTCCATGCTTGTCAATGCTACTTGTGCAATGCATGCGGTCCTTGATCAGGCGATCGAGGGTGCATAGTGTTGCGCAAGATGCATGCTCGTCGCACATTTAGAAGCCCAAATCCTGACTTTAAATGAGCGACTGGCAAGACTGAGAGCCACTGACAACATGTCAAGGAGTTTGCTGCTCACTGAGCAGGCACTTGCTGGGGTAGAAGCAGGGGTGGATGGTAGTTTGGAAGAGCAGGATGAGCAGGCAGCTAGCTGGGTGACAGAAGTGGTAGAGGGAAGAGTACCAGGAAGGCTAGTCCTGAACTGGCACAACCCAACAAGTTTGCAAAGTTGGCAGATGAGGGGGATGCCATTACAGAGCCACAACAGCTGCAGCATGACATGCCCTCTGAACACCAGGGAGATGACTGCTCTAGTGAGAAGGGGAGCACAGGGCAGGTTACACAGGTCCTAGTGATGGGGAATTCAATTATAAGGGGAAAAGATAGGGCAATCTGCCATAAAGACCAGGATCGTCGAACGGTGTGTTGTCTTTCAGGCGGTCAAGTTCAACACTTTGTGGATCAGATTGACAGATTACTGGGAGGGGCTGGTGAGGATCCAGCGGTCATGGTGCACATTGGCACCAATGAACAAATTAGAGGTCAATGGAAGGCCCTCAAAAATGATTTCAGGGACCTAGGATCCAAACTTAGGGCGAGGACCTCCAAGGTAGTTTTCTCTGAAATACTACCCTCACCACAAGCCACACTAGAAGTGCAGCAGGAAATCCGTCTGCGGGCATTCGGCCTAACACAGGAGGAAGTGCAGAGCCAGTTAAAGAGGATCAAAATCGATAAATAGCCAGGCCCGGATGAAATACACCAGAGAGTTCTAAGGGAACTAAGTGACATGGTAGCTAGACCGCTATTTCTTATATTTATGAACACTATTGAGACTGGGTTTGTACCACTGGATTGACGCATTGCCAATGTGTTTCCAATGTAAAAAAAAGGGTCTAAAAGAGAGCCTGGTAAGTACAGTCCGGTAAGTCTCACTTCAATAATTGGAAAAATATTTCAGGGGTTTCTGAGAGATGCCATTCTGGAATACCTCAAGGAGAACAATGGCATAACTCCTTATCAGTATGGGTTCATGAAGGGCCGATCATGTCAGACCAATTTGATCAGCTTCTACAATGAAGTAAGTTCTAGGCTGGACCTGGGAGAGTCTATTGAACTTGTATACCTAGATTTCTCTAAAGCATTTGACACCGTGCCACATAATAGGTTGATATATTAAATGAGACAGCTCGGTTTGGGTGAAAACATATGTATCTGGGTAAGGAACTGGCTCATTGCTAGTGGGTTGCCACAGGGTTCAGTATTGGGCCCCATTCTGTTCAATATATTTATCAATGACCTGATAGAGGGACTGCACAGTAAAATATAAATATTTGCAGATGATACAAAATTATGCAAGATAATACAACGGAGGACAATGTACGGCTACAAACGGACCTAGATAAGCTGGGGGATTGGGTAGAAAAATGGCAAATGACGTTCAATATTGATAAATGCAAGGTTATGTACATGGGCAGGAGAAGCGGATGTCACCAATATACACTAACTGGAAAACTACTAGGAAAAAGTGATCTGGAAAAATATCTGGGGATACTAGTTGACTGTAGGCTTAACTGGAGCAATCAATGCCAATCAGCTGCTGCATAAGCTAATATGGGGTGCATTAAAAAGGTATAGGGGCGAGGGACGAGCACATTATTCTTCCACTATATAAGGCACTTGTCAGGTCTCACATGGAAAACTGTGTAGAGTTCTGGACACTGGTGCTCAGGAAAGATGTTGCAATGCTTGAGGGAGTTCAAAGAAGGGCAATTAAGTTAATAAATGGAATGGGAGGACTGGAATACCCAGAGAGGCATCAAAACTGGGATTATTTACCCTGGAAAAAATACGGCTAAGGGGTGATCAAATAACTCTGTATAAATACATGAGGGGAGAATACAAGGATCTCTTCCATGATCTGTTTATACCCAGGACTGTGACGGTAACAAGAGGGCATCCGCTACGTCTAGAAGAAAGCAGATTTCATTACCAACAAAGAAGGGGGTTCTTTACTGTAAGAGCAGTGAGACTGTGGAACTCTCTGCCTGAGGACGTGCTGATGGCAAAATCCCTATAGGGGTTTACGTGGGAACTAGATGTCTTTCTAGAGCGCTATTATATTACAGGATATAGACATTAGGTGGGGTTGTTGATCTCAAATGTTGATCCAGGGATTAGTCTGGCTGCCATTATGGAGTCAGGAAGGTATTTTTTTTTCCCAGAGGAGCTAATTGACTTGCTGTTTTTTATCCCTTCCTCTGGACCATCAAGGGGGACGTTAAAACAGGCTGAACTAGATAGACATTGTCTTCATTTAGCCCCAAAGACTATGTTACTATGTTTTAGGTCTCATTTTAAAGCCAAGAATCTTGACTATTAAGGGGTTGTACCAGAATTCTATACCTATAAGATAAGGTAATAAAAGTCTGATTGGTGAAAGTCTGACTGCTAACGCCCCCACCAATACAAAAAATGGGGAAATTGTGTCCCCTTCTCATCACTTGTGGGATGCTTTTCCTATCCACAGTGACATCACACTTATTAAAACAATGGTCACCACTTTGTTGATTTCAATGGGGGTGATGGGTTTGTACTCGGCTATCTCCGAGGGGAGTGACGCCATGTCTGTTCTGCCATCGCTCCAGTCAATCTCCTCTTCACTGCAGGGGGCAAAGAGATGTAAGTCCACGGTGAGCAGGAGGAGAGAAAAGGGACCTTCTGTTTTGTGATTGCTGGGGTTCTCCGTGGTGAGATCTACAGCGATCAGATTTTTATCACCAACAACTCTAAATGAAAGTGTTTCTGTAGCTTCAATGTAACCAGAGCTACAGCTGTTTGAAGTGAGAGCAGAAATACTGAATTTACAGTTAGAGCTGTTGCTTCAGAGCAGAGAGGTGAGGGGAGGAGAAAGGGATCTGTAATACTCCTGTCGGTTCTCCTGTCCGAGTGACATGGACTTTTTTCATGTTATCACCCTCCCTACCCTCTCCCCTTATTAATAAAAGAACATATTTGCTCACATGTGAAGAGAACTGCAAAAATGATCACTTGCTAATGTAATTGTATGCCGTTTAACCCAAAGATGCTGCAGTCATTGCTGACTGTGGCATTTAATTGATTTACACAAAAAAAGTAAAAATAAAAATCTCCCCTTACGCAATTAGTTAAATATTGAAAAACAACTATACATAATCCACAAAAGCTGAACTGTTAAACAAAAAATTTCAAAAGTGCAAAGTCACCTCACAGTTTGAAATGTACCTTGCCCAGACTTTCCATGTGAGGCATGCAACGAGCAGCTGCCGGTAATCAGCTTGGAAATCACATGTAACAAGGAAGAGGAAAGTCCAGCACTTACATGGACTTCTTCATGGAGGTACTGGACTTTCCTCTTCTTTGTTGCATATAAAACATTACAGCATGTATCCAAAGCAGTAAATTCTTTAAAAAATAAGCTAAAAAAAAAATGACCGCTGGAACAAAAGGGGGAAAATTTACTGATTGCTATGGCTAAAATTTGTTATGCCATCAAGAGGTTAAAATGCACTTAAGGCAAGTGATGCTCTAAATATATTTAGAAAACAAAAAAATATAAAGAATACAATAAATAAAAGTTACAGTTTCGGGAGAGTTTTTCCAATTTTTTTTTTTAAACAATTAGTTTTTATTGAAGTTTTCATGTAGTATATAAGTAACACAATCAAAGAGTGTCTCAGATGAACGGTACAATCATGTAACTTACAGTGCAGACAAGAAAGATAGCATTTGAAATTATTATTATCTACCCATTATGCGTCTTCCTGGCTCTATTAGACCGAGCCATCCGGGATCACTCTACCTTTAAAGAAATAACGAACGGTAAAAAACCTTGAAGAAAGAGAGAGAAAAAAAAGGGGGCGAGAGAGGGAGAAAAGGGGGGAGGGGAAGAGGGATAGGGAAGAAAGGTAGGAAAATAAGAGAAGAACGTGTTCCACGCTGATGGATGTTCTGTTGCCATCTCGGACTCGAGGGCTCCCTTTTGATATGAAATTAGCGGGGTCCATTCTTATTCGTGTTCGTGTCCGTATCCGTGTCCACGCCAGGGGTCTTGTCCTTGTCCTGTAGCTAGGAATCCTCTTCAAAACTATTTGGCCGTTCCAAAGCAGAACCGTCAAGTTGGTTTACTTATGGTGTATCGATTTCCCAAACTTAATGGTTATTATTATCTTTATCTCCATGGGGTTGGCTTTTAGGCTATCCGCTTCCAAAGGGTCCACTTCTGTATAAACCATCATGCGTACCCATTTTCCAACTAGATAGTTCCCTTTAAATTATATAGCAGATCAACTTTTTCCTTCCATTGCGAGAGTGATGGAGGAGTCTTTTGAAGCCACAGGAAGGGGATTAACGCCTTAGCCGTATCAATTAGGGAGGCCACCAGCTTGTCTTTAAGCGGGTGGAAATCGTTAGAGGGTCTCCATAGGAAACTTTTGTCTGCTGTTAGTTTGAAATCTAGTTTTATATTTCTTAATACCTTTTCTACTTCCTTCCAGAAAGTGGAGAGTGCAGAACACTCGCACCAGATGTGTCGGTAAGATCCGACTGCCATGCCGCATCTCCAACATCTATCGTGTGGGGCTAATTTATATGCAAATAGCCATTGTGGAGTTTTATACCATCTGACTAATAATTTATAATGGCTTTTCTGGGTCAGAACGCATGGGGACAAGCCAAAAGCTACCTGAAGGATAAGTTTCGTATCCGCCGGAGTGAGGGAGATATCCAGTTCCTTCTCCCAGGAGCTAAGGAATCTGGGTTTTATAGCTAGAAGGGGGAATATGAATTTCTTGTGGAGTTGAGTGATCAGCTTGTGTTTTGGTGCTCCTTCATGTAACATTTTTTCAAATAGTGTGCTAGGTCTGGTGAATTTAAATAATTTAAGGAAGGTATCTAGGGCCTCAATGATATGGGCTTTTTGTAAAAAAGATAAGGACATCCCGGGTCTCAACGCCTGTAGGATATCCTCAGCCTTCCTATCTGCCAGCTTCTGGATGTCCCCCCACCGTTAATCCCGAAAATTTTTCCCAGATGCTTCTAATTGTAGGGTCCGTGGGGATGTCTATTAGTTTGCATAAGGTGCGTATAGGGGCTTCCGGAGATGGATCCGGTGCCAGGAAATTCCTCAGTTTGTCCCAGGTCTCACAGGGGCCCCTAACCAATGGATTACATTTATTTGAATTATATGCGGTCTTGGCAGGAAACAACGTATGTAAGAATGAACCGGGTATGAAGATCAGGAGCATGTAAAATTTATATAGTATAATTGGGAGGACATATGATTTTAAGATATTCTTTCTTCCAAACCATGAAATATATGGGAGATCGTATGCGCAGAGTAGATTTTTAACATAAGGAAGAAGCGGTAGAAAATTTATGGCAAACAGGTCCTCTGTCTTTTTTGTGATCTTCACACCCAAGTAATCTATTGACGACTCCAACCATGTATAAAGGGATTGTGTTTTTAATGTTTTACTACGGCCGTGGGGAACAGAGACGTTTAGAATGGTAGATTTTGGGAAATTGATTTTAAAACCCGATGAAGAGCCAAAGAAGTCTATGTACTCTGTTAATTTTGGCACTCCCCTCTCTGATACTGACACTATGAACATAATGTCGTCAGCAAATGCGGCTAGAGAAAGTGAGTGAGAGCCAAAAGTAATTCCTTTGATTTCGGGGTGTTGTCTCCCTCTCTGGAGAAGAGGTTCCAGGGCTAAGACAAAAAGAGTCGGAGAGAACGGGCATCCCTGGCGAGTTCCGTTCCGTACTTCAAAAGCAGGGGACAGAATGTTATTGATCCTCAGTCTCGCGAATGGACTATTATAAAGAGAGAAGATTGCTAAAATAAATGGCGTAGGGAAGTTAAAGTGCAGCAGAACCCTCTTCATATAGAACCAGTTAATGTGGTCAAATGCTTTTTCTGCATCTCTTCTTATCAAGACTGCTGGAATTCTATGAAGTTGTGCAAATCTCGTAGCGTGCAATAGTCTGAGGCAATTATCCCTCCCTTCCCTCCCCTTGATGAAACCCGTTTATTCTCTATTAATCAGGGAGGGGATGAAGTCCTCCATTCTTTTAGCGAGTTTAGTATCGAGATTTATAAGGGAAATTGGTTTGTAGTTGGTACATAATTCCGAGTCTTTGCCCTCTTTGTGGATAAGGGTAATGTGGACTTCTTGGGAGTATTTGGTTAAGTTTGCTCCTTGTAATAACGCATTAAAATATTCCTTTAGTCTCAGGGTTATTACTGTTTTAGTAGGCAGAGGAGAACCCGTCCGGCCCTGGACTTTTACCTGTGGGAATAGAGTCAATCAGGTCTTCAACCTCTTGATCTGTCACAGGGGTTGTTAGAGACTGTGCAGCATCCTCCCCCAATTTCAGGAGAGTCAATTTACTCAAGAAGAGGTCAATTTTCTCGTTCAATGTTTGTATCTCCTCAGTTCCCGGGTGCTCTTTCAAATTATACAGTTGTGTATAGAAACAGCGAAAGACTTCGGCTATTTCTTGGGAGGAGGAAACCAGTTTCCCTGACTGGTCTTTGATAGAGTTTATAAAGTTTTTGAAGCGGGATTTTTTAAGAAGTGCTGACATGAATTTACTTCCCTTATTTCCTTGGAGAAAGACTGTCTGTTTCCAAGAAATATGTTTTTTATTAAATCTAGTTTTTGTTGGTCCTGGATCCCAATGCAATGAGCAGACTCTGCATGTAGGCCTTATGTGCTTTTCAGATTACTCTTACTTAGGTCCACTCTACAATTTAGTTTGAAATATTCCTCCATCATATCTGAAAGTTTATCTTTCTCATCTTGAGAATCTAGTAGGAAATCATTGAGGCGCCACCTTCACTCTTTAGGGTCGCTCCTGCCAATTTTGATATTAACGTGTAAGGGGGCGTGATCTGAGATTGAGATTACATCGATATCAGTCCTTACTACCTGTGTTAAAAGGCCAGAAGAAACAAATATGTAGTTGAGTCTCTGATATGATGCATGTGGCAGAGAGAAGTGGGTATAGTCTCTTGTATAAGGGTTTAGTAGTCGCCAAACGTCCACTACATCCAGATCTTTGAGAATTTTAATTAGTTTATTTAATTGCCTTTGCGAGACCTGGGATCTTCCCCTTTAGGAATCTAGTAGAGGATTAATAGTTATGTTCCAGTCTCCTTCCACAATGATAGGGCCCACAGCAAATTCTTTGAGGATTTTAATCTGTTTAATAAGCCATTCAATTTGGTTGGTATTTGGAGCGCATAGGTTGGCTATGGTTAGTTTAGTATTATTAATTGTGCCTTTTATAAAGAGAACTCTCCCCATCTCATCCGAATATTCAGCATTGGAGATGAAGTTGATGGAACTATGAAAAAAGATAGATGCTCCCTTGGAAGCGGATAGGGGGTGAGCATTGTGGAAGCTCTATGTAAATAATTTCCCTGGAAGGGCTAGGCATTTGTTTCCCTTATAGTGTGTTTCTTTTAGTAATACAATTTTGGTGTCATACCTCTTCTGCGGTGAATTGGGGCCCCAGACGTTAAAGGACATGAATCAAATTGCATCTGTGGACATTTCCAGGAGACCGTGATGGACAACAGTGAATGCAAGTTCGACCCTATTGGTAGGTACAAGAGAGAGTCAAAAAGCAGGTAATGCAAGGTTCAACTTATACACTTAAAGACATTAAACTTTACAAAAAAGCGAGATTGTTTTTGAAAGTATCTAAGCGTAGAATCTGATAGTTCAAGAGAAGAGAAGAAAGGTAGGAAAAGGGAAGAGGGGGGAAGAAAGGTATTGGTTGGGTCAAGGGGTGTAGCAAGGAGGGGAAAATAAGGGAAAACTAATAAAATACAGATAAACAATTGAGTATTATTTGACAATGATAAAGTGATTGTCCCGCGTATTGGGGGAAAAAGCAGGCGATCTCAATATTAACTATCGAGAATGTCTGCGAAGGTTGAGGCAGGAATTAAACTGTAGCAAGGAAAATACTTAAACTTTCAAGTCCTGATCAGAACAACACAAACAGGCACCCCAATTACCAGGGGGGTGTAAAGAAACGGCCTCTGAGGGCAATTGGAAGAAAGTTCTTCTGAAGAAAGTTCTTTACTCTAGAAAAAAGACAGCTAAGGGGTGATCAAATAACTATGTATAAATAAATGAGGGGACAATGCAAGGATCTCTCCCATAATCTGTTTACACCGCGACGGTAACAAGAGGACATCCGCTACGATTAGAGGAAAGTAGGTTTCATCACCAACATAGAAGGGGATTCTTTACTGTAAGAGCAGTTAGACTGTGGAACTCTCTACCGGAGGACGTGGTGATGGCAAAATCCATAGAGGAGTTTAAAAGGGGACTTGATGTCTTTCTGTAGAGGAAGGACATTATCTATATATACTGTATAAAGCTGAAAGCCCTCACTGACTCACTCACTGACTGACTGACTGAGTCACTGACTGACTCGCCAAAAGTTCTCCAACTTCCCAATGTCGTAGAAACATGAAATTTGGCGCAAGCATAGATTATTTCCAAAATAGGAAAAGAAATTGGGTCCCAACTCGATTATTCAATTCTAGCGCAAAAGAATTGGCGTCGAAATTTAACGTACATAATCTAAATCACTCACTTCCCAATGTCATAGAAACGGGAAATTTGGCACGAGCATTGAATATGTCATAAATAGGAAAAGTTAATAGGTCCCAATTCGATTATTCAATTCTATGCGCAAAAGAATTGGCGTCGAAATGTTACGTGCGGAATGTAATTTTCTCACTTTCCGGTGTCATAGAAACAGGAAATTTGGCACGAGCATTGATTATGTCATAAATAGGAAAAGCTAATGGGTCCCAACTCGATTATTCAATTCTATGCGCAAAAGAATTAGCGTCCACATTTTACGTACGGAATCTAATTTTCTCACTTTCTGGTGTCATAGAAACATGAAATTTGGCACGAGCATTGATTATGTCATAAATAGGAAAAATTAATAGGTTCCAACTTGATTATTCAATTTTAGCGCAAAAGAATTGGCGTCGAAATTTTACGTGTGGAATGTAATTTCTTCACTTTCCAGTGTCATAGAAACGGGAAATTTGTCACGAGCATTGATTATGTCATAAATAGGAAAAGCGAATGGGTCCAAACTCGATTATTCAATTCTAGCGCAAAAGAATTAGCGTCAAAATTTTACGTGCGGAATGTAATTTTCTTACTTTCCGGTGTCATAGAAACGTGAAATTTGGCATGAGCATTGATTATGTCATAAGTAGGAAAAGATAATGGGTCCCAACTCGATTATTCAATTCTATGCGCAAAAGAATTAGCGTCCAAATTTTACGTGTGGAATGTAATTTTCTCCCTTTCCGGTGTCATAGAAACGGGAAATTTGGCACGAGCATTATGTCATAAATAGGAAAAGTTAATAGGTGCCAACTCTATAATTCAATTCTAGCGCAAAAGAATTGGCGTCGAAATTTTACGTGCGGAATGTAATTTTTTCACTTTCCGGTGTCATAGAAGCAGGAAATTTGGCACGAGCATTGATTATGTCATAAATAGGAAAAGCTAATGGGTCCCAACTCCATTATTCAATTCTATGCACAAAAGAATTAGCATCCAAATTTTACGTGCGGAATGTAATTTTTTTCTCTTTCCGGTGTCATAGAAACAGGAAATTTGGCACGAGCATTGATTATGTCATAAATAAGAAAAGCTAATGGGTCCCAACTCCATTATTCAATTCTATGTGCAAAAGAATTAGCGTCCAAATTTTACGTGCGGAATGTAATTTCTTCACTTTCCAGTGTCATAGAAACGGGAAATTTGGCCCGAGCATTGATTATGTCATAAATAGGAAAAGCTAATGGGTCCCAACTCGATTATTCAATTCTATGCGCAAAAGAATTAGCGTCCAAATTTTACGTGCGGAATGTAATTTTCTCAGTTTCCGGTGTCATAGAAACGGGAAATTTGGCACGAGCATTGATTATGTCATAAATAGGGAAAGCTAATGGGTCCCAACTCCATTATTCAATTCTATGCGCAAAAGAATTAGCGTCCAAATTTTACGTACATAATCTAAATCACTCACTTCCCAATGTCATAGAAACATGAAAGTTGGCACAAGCATTGATTGTGTCATAAATATGAAAAGTTAATGGGTCCCAACTCGATTATTCAATTCTAAGCGCAACAGAATTAGTGTCCAAATTTTATGTACGTAATCTAATTCTCTCACTTCCTGATGTCATTTTATATGAAGGAAACGTTGCATGGTTACCTCCACGTGGTGTTTCCTGGGTAACGCAGAGAACTATGCAAAATGGTGAACATATCTTTTTTCTCAGTATCTCTAAAGTAACCACGACTTCATAAGATTTTCCGTGTGAACACCAGATAAACACCAGTACCAAATTAACTCGGGCGAAGCCGGGTATATCAGCTAGTAGGATATAAATCTTAGGTTAATTGTCAATCCGGGTATACAGGCAGGTAGGAACTATTAGGGGTTGATCCAGGGAACAGTCTGATTGCCATTAGGGAGTCGGGAAGGAATTTTTTTCCCCAAAAGGGCTAATTGGCTTCTGCCCTTGGGGTTTTTTGCCTTCCTCTGGATCAACACAGGAGAATAGACAGGCTGGACTAGATGGACATTGTCTTCATTCAGCCTTACATACTATGTTACTATGTTACTATGAGTCCCGTAAGGAACGTGTTTAAGCCTTCTAATGGGAGGACCAGTAACATTAAAAAAAAAAAAGAACAGAGAATGTTATTTATGAATTGCAGCTCACGTCTACTCTTCAGAGAGAGGGTCGGTGTCCATTTTGTTATTTTTATGTCCCATTGTATAGAAGACAGTGAGTCAGGTGTCTTCGGTTACATCTTCCTCTCTGATCTTCTTTCTCTGTTTGTTTTTAGGTGATTTTGAATGATTCACTACTCGCCAGTTATCAGGTGCTGGCAATTGAGGTAGATTTGGGAGCTCAGGTAGAGGTTGCCAGTTGGGGATTTCTATTGGTTCCAGCTCCAAGTATTGCCAGCAGTTTTGGAGGTCTTCTGGTGTACGTACGTTGAGCCTCTTTCCTTTGTAGGTGATGCCCAGGCCGAAGGAGAACAACCATGCATATTTGATATTTCTGGCTTTTAGTATGTCCAGTAATGGGCATAGAGGACGGTGTATGGCCAGCGTTGTGGGAGCTAAATCTTGGAAGAGTTGGATTGGTGCCCCTGCGTATTGGACATCTCTGCGATTTCTAGCAGGTTCCAAGATGTCTACTGCATCAGGGAAGGCGAGTAGCTTGCATATAATGTCTCTCGGTGGGTCGGATGTGGCAGGTTGTGGCCTTAGAGCTCTGTGGGCACGTTCAATTCGTATTGAGGCTGCTCTGTCTGGACCCAAAAGTGAGGAAAAAATTTCCATTATTACCTTTGGAAGGGCCTCTGCCGCCCACGTCCCCAGAATTACTTTTATGCGAACGTCGCTGCGGCAGTTGCGGTTTTCAAGATCCTCTTGCATGAGGAGTGTTCTGTGTAGCTGAAGGTGTTGCTCTTTAGGAGCCTGCGCCATTCCCATTGCATGTGCCACCATTACCGCAGATGAGCCCTCAAGGTCCTCCACTCGTCTCCCCATATGCCTGACATCTTCTTTAATCTCCGTTAGATCAGCTAATACTGGTCGCATGGCTTGGGAGAGAAGATCCTTCATAAATCCTATTGAGATCTGTTCTCCGTCTTCACCTTCCGAGGAGGACTCACCTTCCCGCATGCAATAGTCACAGCCGCTGGCTCCATCTTGCCTGGAGCGTGGGGCGAGCGGACGCTCTGTTATTCAAGGTATTTTTGTAGATCTGATTGTCCCTGAGCCGGCCGCGGCATCCCCAGGTGTTCTCCTCCTTTTTCCCTGTTCAGTTTCCCCATCTTAGTGTGAGATTGCAGCTATTAGGTGCCTGTAATTGTGGCACAGCGATGGAGCGTGCAGATCAAGCGGCCATCTCTCTCCGCACTCAGGCTCCGCCCCTCAGTTTTTCCAATTTTTATGTGACTATTGAAGGTTAAATCTGGGTTACAATCTCAGATACATTTCCTGAACTTGACCATGTACATCAAAAACAATATCATATCAGAGGGCGTGGCTTGGAGAGGCACCGAGACGGCAGCATTTTCTCAAGCTCCTCTCGGCAGAAGTAACTTCTTGCTACATAAAGCAATCACCGGAGAATAACTGCTAAATAGAGATGAGCGAGCACCAAAATGCTCGGGTGCTCGTTACTCGAGACGAACTTTTCGCGATGCTCGAGGGTTCGTTTCGAATAACGAACCCCATTGAAGTCAATGGGCGACCCGAGCATTTTTGCATATCGCCAATGCTTGCTAAGGTTTCCATTTGTGAAAAATCTGGGCAATTCAAGAAAGTGATGGGAACGACACAGCAACGGATAGGGCAGGCGAGGGGCTACATGTTGGGCTGCATGTCAAGTTCACAGGTCCCACTATTAAGCCACAATAGCGGCAAGAGTGGCCCCCCCAACAACTTTTACTTCTGAAAAGCCCTCATTAGCAATGCATAACTTAGCTAAGCACCACACTACCTCCAACAAAGCACAATCACTGCCTGCATGACACTCCGCTGCCACTTCTCCTGGGTTACATGCTGCCCAACCCCCCCCCCCCCCCCCCTGCATGATTCAGTGTCCACAGCGCACAACAAATTGTCCCTGCGCAGCCTTCAGCTGCCCTCATGCCACGCCACACTCATGTCTAATTTTAAGTGCGTCTGCCAGAGGAACCGCAGGCACACACTGCAGAGGGTTGGCACGGGTAGGCAGTGACCCTCTTTAAAAGGGGCGGGGCGATAGTCCACAATGCTGTACAGATGCAATGAGAAATCCAATCCTGTGCCACCTCCATCTGGAGCTGCACACGTGGGCATAGCAATGGGGAACCTATGTGCCACACACTATTCATTCTGTCAAGGTGTCTGCATGCCCCAGACCGCGTTTTTTTTATAAATAGTCACAGGCAGGTACAACTCCGCAATGGGAATTCCGTGTGCACCCACAGCATGGGTGGCTCCCTGGAACCCACCGGCTGTACATAAATGTATCCCATTGCAGTGCCCTGGACAGCAGAGCTAACGTCAGATTAAATGCAGGTGGGCTTCAGCCCACACTGCATGCCCCAACCGGAGCAGGGTTTTTAATTCATAGACACAGGCAGGTACAACTCCCTATTGTGAAGTCCCTGTGGACCAACAACATGGGTGGGGGCCAGGAAGCCACCGGCGGTACATAAATATATCCCATTGCATTGCCCATCACAGCTCAGGTAATAAATTCATGTTTAATGCAGGTGGGCTTCGGCCCACACTGCATGCCCCAGTCAGACTGGGGTTCTTTAGAAGTGGACACATGCAGTTACAACTCCCTGTGGACCCACAGCATGGGTGGCTCCCTGGAACCCACCGGCGGTACATAAATATATCCCATTGCATTGCCCATCACAGCTGAGGTAATGTCGTGCTTAATGCAGGTGGGCTTCGGCCCACACTGCATGCCCCAGTCAGACTGGGGTTCTTTAGAAGTGGACACATGCAGTTACAACTCCCTGTGGACCCACAGCATGGGTGGGTGCCAGGAAGCCACTAGCGGTACATAAATACATCCCATTGCAGTGCCCAACACAGCTGATGTAACGTCAGCTGTAATGCAGGTGGGCTAAAAATTTATTTGATTACACTGTAGGCGAGGGCCCCCAAAAATTGGTGTACCAACAGTACTAATGTACCTCAGAAAAATTGCCCATGCCCAACCAAGAGGGCAGGTGAAACCCATTAATCGCTTTGGTTAATGTGGCTTAATTGGTAACTAGGCCTGGAGGCAGCCCAGTTAAAATAAAAATTGGTTGAGGTGAAAGTTTCAACGCTTTAATGAGCATTGAAACGTCTAAAAATTGTTTATAAAAATTATATGACTGAGCCTTGTGGGCCTAAGAAAAATTGCCCGTTCGGCGTGATTATGTGAGGTTTCAGGAGGAGGAGCAGGAGGAGGAGGAGGAATATTATACACAGATTGATGAAGCAAAAGGGTCCCGGTTTTTGATGGGGATAGAGAACGATGCTTCCATCCGCGGGTGCAGCCTACGTATTGCTTAGGTATCGCTGCTGTCCGCTGGTGGAGAAGAGAATTCTGGGGAAATCCAGGCTTTGTTCATCTTGATGAGTGTTAGCCTGTCGGCACTGTCGGTTGACAGGCGGGTACGCTTATCTGTGATGATTCCCCCAGCCGTACTAAACACCCTCTCTGACAAGACGCTAGCCGCAGGACAAGCAAGCACCTCCAGGGCATACAGCGCGAGTTCAGGCCACGTGTCCAGCTTCGACACCCAGTAGTTGTAGGGGGCAGAGGCGTCACGGATGACGGTCGTGCGATCGGCTACGTACTCCCTCACCATCCTTTTACAGTGCTCCCGCCAACTCAGCCTTGACTGGGGAGCGGTGACACAGTCATGCTGGGGAGCCATAAAGCTGGCAAAGGCCTGGGAGAATGTTCCCCTGCCTGCACTGTACATGCTGCCGGATCTCTGCGCCTCCCCTGCTACCTGGCCCTCGGAACTACGCCTTCGGCCACTAGCGCTGTCGTATGGGAATTTTACCATCAGTTTGTCCGCCAGGGTCCTGTGGTATAGCAACACTCTCGAACCCCTTTCCTCTTCGGGAATGAGAGTGGAAAGGTTCTCCTTATACCGTGGGTCAAGCAGTGTGTACACCCAGTAATCCGTAGTGGCCAGAATGCGTGTAACGCGAGGGTCACGAGAAAGGCATCCTAACATGAAGTCAGCCATGTGTGCCAGGGTACCTGTACGCAACACATAGCTGTCCTCACTAGGAAGATCACTTTCAGGATCCTCCTCCTCCTCCTCCTCAGGCCATACACGCTGAAAGGATGACAGGCAAGCAGCATGGGTACCCTCAGCAGTGGGCCAAGCTGTCTCTTCCCCCTCCTCCTCATCTTCCTCCTCCTCCTCACCGCGCTGAGATATAGACAGGAGGGTGCTCTGACTATCCAGCGACATACTGTCTTCCCCCGGCTCTGTTTCCGAGCGCAAAGCGTCTGCCTTTATGCTTTGCAGGGAACTTCTCAAGAGGCATAGCAGAGGAATGGTGACGCTAATGATTGCAGCATCGCCGCTCACCACCTGGGTAGACTCCTCAAAGTTTCCAAGGACCTGGCAGATGTCTGCCAACCAGGCCCACTCTTCTGAAAAGAATTGAGGAGGCTGACTCCCACTACGCCGCCCATGTTGGAGTTGGTATTCCACTATAGCTCTACGCTGCTCATAGAGCCTGGCCAACATGTGGAGCGTAGAGTTCCACCGTGTGGGCACGTCGCACAGCAGTCGGTGCACTGGCAGATGAACCGATGTTGCAGGGTGCGCAGAGTGGCAGCGTCCGTGTGGGACTTGCGGAAATGTGCGCAGAGCCGGCGCACCTTTCCGAGCAGGTCTGACAAGCGTGGGTAGCTTTTCAGAAAGCGCTGAACCACCAAATTAAAGACGTGGGCCAGGCATGGCACGTGCGTGAGGCTGCCGAGCTGCAGAGCCGCCACCAGGTTATGGCCGTTGTCACACACGACCATGCCCGGTTGGAGGCTCAGCGGCGCAAGCCAGCGGTCGGTCTGCTGTGTCAGACCCTGCAGCAGTTTGTGGGCCGTGTGCCTCTTATCTCCTAAGCTGAGTAGTTTCAGCACGGCCTGCTGACGCTTGCCCACCGCTGTGCTGCCACGCCGCGCGACACCGACTGCTGGCGACATGCTGCTGCTGCTGACACATCTTGATTGCGAGACAGAGGTTGCGTTGGAGGAGGAGGAGGGTGCTTTAGTGGAGGAAGCATACACCGCCGCAGATACCACCACCGAGCTGGGGCCCGCAATTCTGGGGGTGGGTAGGACGTGAGCGGTCCCAGGCTCTGACTCTGTCCCAGCCTCCACTAAATTCACCCAATGTGCCGTCAGAGAGATATAGTGGCCCTGCCCGCCTGTGCTTGTCCACGTGTCCGTTGTTAAGTGGACCTTGGCAGTAACCGCGTTGGTGAGAGCGCATACAATGTTGCTGGAGACGTGGTCGTGCAGGGCTGGGACGGCACATCGGGAAAAGTAGTGGCGACTGGGAACTGAGTAGCGCGGGGCCGCCGCCGCCATCATACTTTTGAAGGACTCCGTTTCCACAACCCTATACGGCAGCATCTCCAGGCTGATAAATTTGGCTATGTGCACGTTTAACGCTTGAGCGTGCGGGTGCGTGGCGGCGTACTTGCACTTGCGCTCAAACACTTGCGCTAGCGACGGCTGGAAGCTGCGCTGACAGACATTGCTGGATGTGGCCGAGGACAGCGGAGGTGAGGGTGTGGGTGCAGGCCATGAGACGGTAGTGCCTGTGTCCTCAGAGCGGGGTTGGATCTCAGTGGCAGGTTGGGGCGCAGGGGGAGAGGCAGCGGTGCAAACTGGAGGCGGTGAACGGCCTTCGTCCCACCTTGTGGGGTGCTTGGCCAATATATGTCTGCGCATGCTGGTGGTGGTGGCTCCCCAGCTGATCTTGGCGCGACAAAGGTTGCGCACCACTGTTCGTCGGTCGTCTGCACTCTCAGTGAAAAACTGCCAGACCTTTGAGCACCTCGGCCTCTGCAGGGTGGCATGGCGCGAGGGGGCGCTTTGGGAAACAGTTGGTGGATTATTCGGTCTGGCCCTGCCTCTACCCCTGGACACCGCACTGCCTCTTGCAACCTGCCCTGCTGCTGCCCTTGCCTCCCCCTCTGAAGACCTGTCCTCAGTAGGCGTAGCAAACCAGGTGGGGTCAGTCACCTCATTGTCCTGCTGCTCTTCCTCTGAATCCTCTGTGCGCTCATCCCTCGGACTTACTGCCCTTACTATTACCTCACTGATGTAATAGACAACTGTGTCTCATCGTCATCGGCCTCCTCACCCACTGAAAGGTCTTGAGACAGTTGCCGAAAGTCCCCAGCCTCATCCCCCGGACCCCGGGAACTTTCCAATGGTTGGGCATCAGTCACGATAAACTCCTCTGGTGGGAGAGGAACCACTGCTGCCCAATCTGAGCAGGGGCCCGAGAACAGTTCCTGGGAGTCTGCCCGCTCCTCAGAATGTGTCATTTTCATGGAGTGAGGAGGCTGGGAGGAAGGAGGAGCAGCAGCCAGAGGATTGTGAGTTGCAGCAGTGGACGGCGCAGAACTGTGGGTGGACGATAGATTGCTGGAAGCACTTTCTGCCATCCACGACAGGACCTGCTCACACTGCTCATTTTCTAATAAAGGTCTACCGCGTGGACCCATTAAATGTGCGATGAATGTGGGGACGCCAGAAACGTGCCTCTCTCCTAATCCCGCAGCAGTCGGCTGCGATACACCTGGATCAGGAGCTCGGCCTGTGCCCACACCCGGACTTGGGCCTCCGCGTCCTCGGCCGCGCCCACGTCCTCTAGGCCTACCCCTACCCCTCAGCATGCTCTATTACAAGTAATGCAGAAACAGAACGCTGTAATTAAATGTGCTGCTTATTGGCCTGTGGTTGGAGGCTGACTTCGCTTACGGAACGCCAGGAAATAATTTGGCACAAGCCTGCTGTAACACTTAGCTGGCTGCGTATGATTTTGTAGAACTACTACACCCAGCACACACAGACCCAGAACACTGAGCACAGTGACAGGCAGGCCAAATAGATTTTTTGCCCAAATTTTTTTAGCAAAGGCCCACTGCCTATATTCAATCAATAATATTAATATGTCTTCTGTCCCTGCCTACGCACTTCTGTCCCTGGAGTATTATTGCAGGGCGCAATGCTCTGCACGGCCGATATACCAAAAAAAAAAAAAAAAGTGCAACACTGCAAAAAGCAGCCTCCACAGTACTGCACACGGTTAGATGTGGCCCTAAGAAGGACCGTTGGGGTTCTTGAAGCCTACAATAACTCCTAACACTCTCCCTATAGCAGCTCCAACACAATAGCACTTTCCCTCAGCTATGTCAGAATGCATCTGTGGCGAGCTACGGGAGGGGCCGATTTTTATACTCGGGTGACACCTGATCTCGCCAGCCACTCACTGCAGGGGGGTGGTATAGGGCTTGAACGTCGCAGGGGGAAGTTGTAATGCCTTCCCTGTCTTTCAATTGGCCAGAAAAGCGCGCTAACGTCTCAGAGATGAAAGTGAAAGTAACCCGAACATCGCGTGGTACTCGTTACGAGTAACGAGCATCTCGAACACGCTAATACTCGAACGAGTATCAAGCTCGGACGAGTAAGTTCGCTCATCTCTACTGCTAAACAAATAGCTCTGGGAACTTACCTGAGCTACAGCGATGTCCAGGAGGAAAGCTTCCAAACCTGTCCCGGCAAGACTGGAGTCTTTTTTCGCAATGCGCGGGTTCCCCTCTGTAATGGCCGTGGAGGAGACACTGACTTCGGTCCCCTCAGACAGAGCGTGGTGTCTGCAGTTGGGCTGCGCTAGACGGGGAAATGAAGGAAAACACCTCTGGAGGCACTGATAGAGCCAGCAGCAGCGCTCAGCGGGACCTGACTCCAGTAGGACCTGAGAAAGAAAGGTCGGTGCATAAAGGGGATGATGGTCAGGGGGCTCCTGTACCTACGATGGCGCCGACCATGCTTTCACAAAAATGCAGGTCACCTACCAGAAGCCCAGAAAAGCAAAGACAGAAAATGTCTATGGCTGAGGGAGGTGAATTTGAAACTGAGCACATATATGAGAAAGGTGGGGAAGGAGGTCTGAACAACCTTGCAGCTTCTAATAAAGCAGTGACTGAGCTATGCATAAAAGAAGCAGTAATGGCCCTGAGAGACACCATACAGGCCGATATTTTGGTACTGACTTCTTCAAAAGTAAATTTCTCAGTTCTAGACATCAACAATAAAATAGAAAAAAGTGAAAAGAAAATGGAAGAAATAGTCAGTTCGCATAACTCACTAATTGACGCTCATTATGAGCTGGAGGAAAAAGTTGCCAAATTACAGCTTAAACTAACAGATTTAGAAGATAGGAACAGATGCAATAATATCAAAATAAGAGGAATACCCGAAAAAATATCAAATGCAGAAATCACAAAATACATTACACGTTTCATGCAGACTCTTCTCCCTAATACGCCGGACCAAAAACTTAAAATAGATAGGGCTCACAGACTACCACGTCCGAAGTTTCCTAAAGAAGACAACCCCAGAGACGTTATTGCAAGAATCCACTATTTCAGCACCAAGGAGGCTCTTATGAATACAACCAGAAAATTAAAACCTCTACCGAGCCCATATTCTGACCTGCGTCTCTTCACTGACCTATCACAAGCTACTTTAGAGGCAAGAAGGAGCTTTGCAGCAATTACCGCTACCTTAAGGAAAGCGAATATCCCCTATAAGTGGGGATTCCCAACAAAGGTGATAGCTACTAAAGTTGGCATCCACCACATTCTCCAAGACCCAAAATCTGCAATCGGCATCCTGAAATCCTGGGGAATAACACCTCAATAAATACCTTCTCCGCATGTAAACACTGAAGCAAGAAATCACCAACAAAATGCGAATCGTGAACCCTCCTCCCTGAAATTATCCACAAAAGATCTTCTCCGCTGATTATGTAATACTACTAAATGAAGTGCCTGCCTGATATAGCTGGACCTTTCACCCCCATTGAATATGCAAGTATCATCTTGCCTTGTCCTTTTCAAATTGTCTGTTATTTCTATCCTCCAAAAATTGAATCTCGTGTCTGACGTACTTCTGCCTAGCAGAATAACATGAAAGGAGGATCTTGTTTGGTTTTTCTGTTGTTTTGTTCCTACAGGCATCTACGCATACCAAGTTCCCTCAAGTCTACAGTATTATCTCCACCTACCATCGATATGGCTGTGAAACTCCTATCACTCAACACCAACCGCTTGAACTCGCCATTCAAGAGGCGTTCCGCATGGAGAGAGGCGACCCTACACAACGCAGATATAGTATGTATGCAGCAGACTCATCTGTTGGAGGCGGATAGTAGTAGAATGTCTCATAGATCATTTCCACAGATTGTGTTTGCATGTGCTAAAAAAACCATGCAGGAGTAATGGTAGCATTTAGGGACAATGTTGCATTCACAATTGACAAACAAGTATGTGACCCAAAGGGGCGATTTATAATTTTAATTGGTTCCCTGAAGAACAAAAAAAATAACAATAGTTAATACATATGTGCCAAACACAAAACAAATAAACTTCCAAAACAAACTAATGAAAAAAAATAAACCGGGTAGCGCAGGGTCCAATATTGATGAACGGCGACTTTAACCTAGTCTCTGATAGAAACCTTGACACCACTAACCCAAAAATTAAAAGAAAAGCCACTCTGGGGGAATGGATACATAGAAACGCATTATACGACACTTGTCGGTGTGTCAACGCCTCTGCAAAAGAATATTCATATTACTCTCTGAGGCATAGAACCTTCTCACGCATAGACTTATGCTTGATGGAAAAAAAGCTTCTCGCCTCGATCTCGAAAGTGGAGATTGGCACTGCCACCTGGTCGGACCACGCTCCAATCATTACATCTCTAAACCTCGGAGGCCTTGACCAACCGAATAAAACATGGAGGAACAATACCTATCTAATGGGCCTACCAAAATATAGAGAGGAAATACAAAATGTCCTACGGGAATATTTTAAATTCAACGACACCCCACAGGTAGATCCAATAACTTTATGCAACGCCCACAAAGCATATATGAGAGGTATCCTGATAAAACTGGGTTCTAAATATAAAAAAGATAAAACAAACAAAAAAAAAATAGACGATATTCTTACCCAGATACGCCTTAAAGAAACTGAACTCAAACAAATTCCACTTAAAAATACACATGACGAGCTACATAAACTGAGATTAGACCTACAAAAAATACTACTAGGTGACTTTGATAAAGAAGTAAACGCCCAATGCGCAAACATTTACTCGTCAATTAACAAACCCTCAAAGTGGATGGCCAAACTAATAAAAAAGAAAACTATAAAAGCAAACATACATTACCTTTGGAACCACCAAGATAAAAAACAAAAAAATACCACAGCCAAAACAAATAGCAGATAATTTTTGCTCTTACTACAGCAACCTATACAACCTGAAAAACGATTCCCAATTAAAACAACCAAACTGTGATTCAATCCAGACATTTCTACGATCAGTTAACCTACCATAACTAGAAAGGTCACAGGCTGATCTTATAGATGCACCGTTGTCCACTTCTGAAATAGCTGACACAGTGTCATCCTTAAAAAAAAACAAAAAGCTCCAGGCCCTGATGGGTATTTGGCAGAATATTATAAATCTTTCATAACAACACACGTAGCCAACATGTTTAACACCACCATGCAGAGAGGTAATTTTCCCAAAGAGATGTTACAAGCAACAATTGTAGTACTACCTAAACCTGGGAAAGAACCAAATACCCTGGCAAATTTCAGACCCATATCTTTACTCAACACTGATGTTAAGATTTATGACAAAACACTCGCCCATAGAATGCTAGAAATTCTTCCAGGCATAATACACTCCGATCAAATGGGGATTGTTAAGGGGAGACGAGCCTCGGATGGCACGCGAAAAATTTTGAATTTATTACACTCAATAGAAATCTCTAAGATGCCAACAGTCATGTTGGCCTTAGATGCCGAAAAAGCATTTGATAGGGTTCATTGGGGCTAGGTCTTTGAAACACTAAATAAAATTGGTTTTGGCGAGGGGATGATCCGTAGCCAAGGTGCTGGTGGATGGTACTTTGTCAGACCCTCTAACAATTACTAATGGTACAAGGCAAGGCTGTCCACTATCACCAATCCTATACGTCTTAGCAATACAACCATTAACGGAACTAATTCGCACAGCTCCCAATATAAGAGGTGTCCCGGTAAATTACATACAAAATAAAATAGGACTCTTTGCAGACAATGTGATTCTTACACTATCCCAACCTTTGGAGTCTCTAAGATCTGCCTGTATGTTACTGGACCACTTGAGCAAAGTGTCCCTGTACAAACTGAATGTGGAAAAGTCGCTCATTCTTGGTCTGAACATCCCCAAAAGCCTAGAAAATGCAATACGATCGGAGTTCCCTTTCTGGTGGAAGAAAAAAAGCATACCATATTTAGGAATAGCCTTGAACCATCTATTAAGAATATAGAACATGAAAACTACCCTAAACTACTTAACTCTGCCCAGAGGGAGGTTGATCATTTGTCAAAACTAAACTTATCGTGGTTCGGCAAGATTATGTCCTATAAAATGAAAATCCTCCCACTAATCCTCTACTATTTTAGAGCCCTACCGATCTTAATCTCTAACTCCACTATCAACAAACTTCAGAAACAAATGAACAGCTTTATATAGGGTGGGAAAAAAACAAGACTAGCGCTATCAATACTAGCGCTACACCGCAAAAACGGAGGGGCTGATGTCCCCAACCTAAAAGCATATCATAAAGCCATCTTACTAAACCAAACCAGGCAACTAATCACCAGGGACAATGCAGTAGGCTGGTCCAACATAGAAAAGAACTACCTGAAAGATATATCTGGGCAAGCATTACTATTTGCAATATCTATAGAAAGCCTATGATATCCAAAAACTGCAGACCCTCATCTTATAAATACCCCCCCCCCCCCCCACTATGCGTGCCTCAGTGAGCACTTGGAATGAATTTTCAAAAAAAGTAGGCCTACTCACAAAATTACACAATATAATTAATGCAACGGAGGACAATGTACGGCTACAAACGGACCTAGATAAGCTGGGGGCTTGGGTAGAAAAACGGTAAATGAAGTTCAACGTTGATAAATGTAAGGTTATGCACATGGGCAGCAAAAACGGATATTACCAATATATACTTAATGGGGTACTGTAAGGGAAAAGTGATATGGAAAAAGACCTGGGGGTACTAGTGGATTGTAGACTAAACTGGAGTAACCAATGCCAGTCAGCTGCTGCAAAGGCAAATAAAGTCTTGGGGTGCATTAAAAGAGGTATAGGGGCGAGGGATGAGAACATTATCCTTCCATTATATAAGGCACTTGTCAGGCCTCACATGGAATACTGTGCACAGTTCTGGTCACCGGTACTCAGGAAAGATGTTACAGTGCTGGAGGGGGTTCAAAGAAGGGCAACTAAACTAATACATGGAATGACAGGACTGGAATACCCAGAGCGGCATCAAAACTGGGACTATTTACTCTAGAAAAAAGAAGGTTAAGGGGCGACCAAATAACTATGTATAAATACATGAGGGGACAATACAAGGATCTCTTGCGGGATCTGTTTATACCCAGGACTGCGACGGTAACAAGAGGGCATCCGCTATGTTTAGAGGAAAGCAGGTTTCATCAACAACATAGAAAAGGGTTCTTTACTGTAAGAGCAGTTAGACTGTGGAACTCTCTGCCTAAGGAAGTGGTGATGGCAAAATCCATAGATGAGTTTAAAAGGGGATTTGATGTCTTTCTGGAGAGGAAGGATATTATAAGTTATAAATCCTAGGTTATTCATTAATCCGAGTTTGCAGGTAGGTAGGAACTATTAGGGGTTGATCCAGGGAACAGTCTGATTGCCATTAGGGAGTCGGAAAATAATTTTTTCCCCAAAAGGGCTAGTTGGCTTCTGCTCTTGGTTTTTTTTTTGCCTTTCTCTGGATCAACAACAAAGCAGGAGGATAAACAGGCTGGATTAGATGGACATTGTCTTCATTCGGCCTTACGAACTATGTTACTATGTTACTTGGAGGGCTGAGCAAACCCCCATTACCTATCGAGACACTGAACCTCTTCCTACCAAACTAAGACCTGTGTATATGAAGGAGCGGGGGTGTGAGATGGTTAGACGAATTGCGCCTTAAATACAATCTCCCTCAAAGTGAAATATTTAAATATTTCAGAATCGGCTCCTTTCTAAAAGAAACACCTATCCACAAATCAATGCTCCCTATCATACTCATTAATAAGATCACCATATCCCCACCCGGGGGTAAATCTGAGACAAGATCCTATTACAATATTTTAACTAATAACGTAGTATTGTCAAAGAAATCATATATGTCAAGCTGGGAATTTGAACTGAAAGAAAAAATGCCTATAGACGCTTGGTCCAGATCATTCACTCTAATGTCAAAATCCACCACGGGGCTTAACATATTGGAAGCCCAGACAAAAATGCATCTGAGATGGTACTATACCCACTTGCTGTTATACAATAGATCAAACTTAGGAGATGGACTTTGCTGGAGAGAATGTGGCCAAAGAGGCACACTATCACACATTTTCTGGTCTTGCCCAAGATTAAAACAATTTTGGGGAAAAAGGCTCAACCTTCTACAAATTATACTAAAATGCCATATACCCAAAGAAGCTAAACTGATCTTATTACTAATAGGCATTGAAAACCTGCCGAAACAGACAAAATACTTACTAGCACATTCCCTAATGACAGCCAAATCCATAATAGCAAAACACTGGAAAAACCCAACACCACCAGATATAGATGAGTTCAGGGGCCGTATGGAAGAGCAATACGTATTTGAGAAATGTTTGGAGTTTCGCAGCAAAAATACTAAACGTTTCGAGGAGATTTGGGACATGTGGAGAGAATTTTCTCAAAAATGATACAAACTAATTATATATGTAGATGCCATGTTATACTGTTATACTGTTGTAACTTTCTTTCATATTACACTACTAGAAACCAATATGTCATTAACAAGATCTCAGCAGATCACCTTAAAAATTGATGTTAAAGGGGTTGTCCCGCGCCGAAAAGTTTTTGTGTTTTTTTTCAATAGCCCCCCCGTTCGGCGCGAGACAAACCCGATGCAGGGCTTAAAAAAGAAAACCGGATAGTGCTTACCTGAATCCCCGCGCTCCGGTGACTTCTTACTTACCTTGTGAAGATGGCCGCCGGGATCTTCACCCTCGGTGGACCGCAGGTCTTCTGTGTGGTCCATTGCCGATTCCAGTCTCCTGATTGGCTGGAATCGGCACGTGACGGGGCGGAGCTACGAGGAGCCGCTCTCCAGCACGAGCGGCCCCATTCAGAAAAGAAGAAGACCGGACTGCGCAAGCGCGTCTAATCCGGCGATTATACGCTGAAAATTAGACGGCACCATGGAGACAAGGACGCTAGCAACGGAACAGGTAAGTGAATAACTTCTGTATGGCTCATAATTAATGCACAATGTACATTACAAAGTGCATTAATATGGCCATACAGAAGTGTATACCCCCACTTTGTTTCGCGGGACAACCCCTTTAAGCATAATATTTTACAAGTGCGATGATGATAAATGTTTTTGAATGTAACCAAAGTTTTAATTACACGAAATATGTAATATTGCCAAAAAGAACATCAAGCCACACACCTGGCTTTTACTGTATAGATGTTATATGGTGTCCTGCTTTGATGCTATGTAAACCTGTCTTAAATCAATAAAAAAAATCTAATGAAGTAAAAAAAAAAACAACAATATCATATCAATATGCATCTACGACAGGCCTGCACAACATATGGGCCGAGGACCACAAGCTTCCCGCAGAGAATTTCTGGTGGCCCGCTGACTATGACATGACTATCGTGTCAAAAGTCATGCTAGTGAATCATAGAATGGTAGAGTTGGAAGGGACGTGCAGAGTCATCTGGTCCAACCCCCTGCTCAGTGCAAGAGTCACTAAATCATCCCAGACAGATATTTGTCCAGCCTTTGTTTGTACACTTCCATTAACCCCTTAATGACGCGGCCATTTTTCTTTTTTAATTTTCGTTTTTTCCTCCCCCCTTTAAAAAAATCGTAACTCCTTTATTTATCCATCGATGTCACTGTATGAGGGCTTGTTTTTTGCGGGATGCGTTGTATTTTTCAATGGTGCTATTTAAAGTACCATATAATGTACTGAAAAACTTTTAAAAAATTGTAAGTGGAGTAAAATGAAAAAAAACCCGACATTTTGCCATATTTTAGTGTGTCTTGCTTCTATGGCGCACAAACGGCAACAAAAACTACATGATAACTTTATTCTATGGGTCAGTACGATTACTACGATACCAAACTTGTATAGTTTTTTTTTACTACACTACTCTTTTTTTTTTTTTTCAAAGACGTTAAATTTTTTTCAATTATTTTCTGCCGTCATTTTGTGTGCGCGATAACTTTTTTATTTTTCCGTCGACGTAGTTGAGCAAGGGCTCATTTTTTGCGGGATGTGCTGTAGTTTCTGATCGTACCACTTTGGAATACATACGACTTTTTGATCGCTTTTTATTGCGTTTTTTCTGGGAAACAGGGTAACTAAAAAAGTGCATTTCTGGCGTTCTTCATTTTTTTTTCCGGAAGATGTTCACCGTGTGGGAAAAATAATGTGCTACTTTGATAGTTCGGACTTTTACGGATGCGGCGATACCAAATACATACTTTTAATTTATTATTTAGATTTTTTTAATAATAGATATGGCAAAAGGGAAGTGATTTAAACTTTTTTACAACTTTTTTTTTTTTCAATTAAAAAAAACTTTATTGATTGTTTTTTTTACATTACTTTGAAGTCCCCCTGGGGGACTTTAAGATGCGATGCTTTGATCGCTCCTGCAGTATGACGTAATGCTATAGCATTACGTCATACTACTTTTTGACAGGCAGTCTCTCAAGCCACCCTGTGTGGATGGCTTGACAGGCAGTCTGTTAAGGCAGCCCTGGGGCCTTTCATTAGGCCCCCGGCTGCCATGACACCTGCACGGCTTCCCCGATCTCACCACGGGGGGGGGGGGAGGGGCGTGCGGGACCCCCAAACAGTGTTCGGGGGATTTAAATGCCGCTGTCTGAATTGACAGCGGCATTTAAATGGTTAATAGCCGCGATCGGCCGCGCGGCCGCTCGCGGCTATTGCCCGCAGGTGTCAGCTGTTATAAACAGCTGATGCCCACACTGTATGAAGAGAGGTTGCATCGCAACCTCTTTTCATACATACCCCGCGGCCACAGGACGTACCGGTACGTCCTTGGTCGTTAAGGGGTTAAAGGAGAACTCACCACCTCCTGTTGTAACCTGTTCCACTTATTGATCACCCTCACTGTCAGAAAGTTTTTTCTAATATCTAATCTGCGTCTCCTCCCTTTCAGTTTCATCCCATTGCTTCTAGTCTTTCCTTGTACAAACGAGAATAGGGCTGATCCCTCTACCAACCCTTCACATATTTGTAGACAGCTATTTTTAGTTTGGATGCCTGTGCCCTCAGGCACAATTTGTAGTAGTGGGGTACTGAATAACACACAGAGCCAGATATCCTGCCTAATTTAGTAAACACAGTGTTATTATTCAATCAAGAAGGGAAATGAGGTAATTCTCTTCAACACACAGAGTGTGTAACAAATGATATACAAATTGCAACAATGACAATACTTGTGTATAACACGTTTATATACTGGGGGCTTACTATCTCCCTCTCTTCATCTCAGCTCTCACTTATCTCTCCTCTACTTACTCACTGTCACAGCTGACTTTCCTTCTCTGTTTCTCTCTTGTTTCTCTGCTTTCTCTCTCTCTCTCTCTCTCTCTCTCTCTCTCTCTCTCTCTCTCTCTCTCTCGTTTCTCTCCTCTCTTGCTTCTCACTGGCTTCTCTCTTTCCTTCTATTAGCTTCTCTCTGGCTTCTCTCTCCTGCCCTCCTTGTGCCTAGCTATTTATCGCCTCTGTCACCTGACCAGTCTGTCTGCACCCAATCACAACCTATTTGGTTGCAAGGCTACCTGCAGCATATGAATGTCTAGGCATGTTTTCTATCCGGTGCATCTGAATAAAAACGACCTAACTGGTTGCTAGGTTACCTGCATCCTTTGTGCAAAATGACTCAGATTAAACCCCTAGGGCCGGTTATTATATTACCGGTCCACACAGCTAAATAGCGCTATGTAGAGCCCTTTTTCAGGTCAATACACTTCTTTTTTGCAAGTTAAATATTTCCGATCTTTTAACCATTCCTCATAGGACATGATTTGCAGATCGCTCACCTTATCTGAACTTGCTCCAGTTCGTCTATGTCTTTTTTAAAGAGGGGTGACCAGAACTTGACACAGTATTTTAGATGAGGTCTGACTAAGGACTCCTGCACACTTGCTTTTTTTTTCACGCGTTATTGCTGCCTTTTTTCACGCAATATCGCTCCTTTCTTTTTACGCGATTGTGAATGGGACTTTCTAATGTTAAAAACGCACCAACTTGCAAAGCGTTTTTTACTTAATAAGTTTTTATTGAAACGATTGGTAGAAATTTAAGTACATCCATTGTACATCCATCCAGTTTTTCCATTTTGTACAGTATATTCATAAAAGCATGAAGGTACAAATATAGGAATCAGTAAATGAAGAGAAAAAATATAACAGAAAAAGTGACATCACGACGGGAACATTTTGTTCCAGCTGCTCCACATCAGCTCGTATTTACCTAAGGTATTATTTCTTATAGCGAAGATTTTCTCATATATGCTGTGTTCTGAAGTCATGTGGATAAGGTCTCGTATTTCAGGGGCCACGTTAGTTCTCCACCTTCTAGCAACCAACACTTTGGCGCTCATCAGAATGTGGGCAATCATTTTTCTGTGACTTGCTCTTACTTCCTCCAGATTTAGGAGCAAGAGGGCTACTGCTGGGTTTTTTGGAATTGGGTAACTTAGTAATTTATTTAGAAGAGTAAACACCTCTCACCAAAATTTTAAAATTAAGGAACATGACCAGAAGATGTGTACTAGTGTTCCTTCGTGCCCACATCCTCTCCAACAAGAGGCATCAGGGGATATATGTCTTATCTTGTAGAGGGGTGAGCTACCACCTAGTTAATACTTTCAGGTGAACCTCTAACAGATTAGCCGATTTCGAGGCTTGTTTTGCCCATCTGAAGGAGTTACGCCATTTATTGGATGTGAATTTGGAAGACCGCTCTTTCTCCCAGTTTAGGAGATGGCATTTTTTTCCTTCTTTCATGTCACCTGTTATCATATTATAGGTGGTCTTTGTTTCGAGGTTTTTGTTTTGTGTGGTGTTGTTTAAACTTGCAGCTATTATTTTAGGAAATTTGATTAAGTTGATGGGATTTTTCTGGAGAAAAAAACTTATATGGAGGTACTTAAGTACTTCCGAGATTGTTAGGTTATAATTTTGAGCTAAGGTCTCGAATGGTCTAAGAGTATCATTGTCATATAAATCTGAAATGAATTTAATTCCTGCGTTGGACCATGTGGTGGTTCGTATACCATGGATGAAAACTTCTAAGGTTTCCAAGGGGATTTGTTTTAAATGGCAGGATATTTTATTATCCGCTGTTTTTAAGAAATTGCCCCAGGCCTCTAAGGTTGCTACTTAAGATGAAGAAGATTTAGTTGACATATCTGTAGCCATGGAAAGTTTAGTGCTTATTAGTTTTGCATATATCAGAAAGATAGGGAACGCCCCTCTCCTATTTCTGATTCTAAGGTAGGCCAGCTGATCCCCAAGACACGGGAAAGCCAGGGTAAGGATTGTTTTATAAGTATCGCGTTGCGGTATGCTTCTAAGTTAGGTAGATCCACTCCTCCTTGAGTCCTATGAAGGAACAGGATTGAACGAGCCACTCTAGGCGGCTTTCCCAACCAATTTGTTAGTTGCTTCTGAAAACTTGCAAGAATGGCATGAGGGATTGGTATCGGTAAAGTACGGAAGTAATGTAATATTTTGGGAAGTATAAGCATTTTATATAATATTATACGGCCTAGCCACGAGTTTTGTTGTTGTTTGAGAGTGTCAAGTTCTTTTTGTAGTTCTTCTAATAGCGGAAGAAAGTTGTTAGGGACCAATTCTGAGAGGGGGAAGCAAAGGTTTATCCCCCAGATAGGGAATGCTTTTTATTTGCATTGGAAAGGAAATTCTCGTTGAATCTCATCTCTCTGCTCCTTATTGACAAATATACCCAAAATTTGCAATTTTGATACGTTTAGTTTGTAGTATGAGATTGCAGAAAATTGAGATATCAAAGAACAGACATTACGGAAAGAGACTGGGGGGTTTGTTAAAGTAGAATGTCGTCCGCAAATAAACTTATTTTATGGGTTCTTTTACTGGCATGTATACCAAATATTGTGGGGTGTGGTCTGATATATTCTGCCAGAGGTTCCATTATTAAGGTGAATATTAATGGAGATAATGGGCAGCCCTGGCGAGTTCCATTTGAGATTTGAAATGGGTCAGAGAGGGTACCATCTAGAACCCTTGCTGAAGGGGAAGAGTACAGCACTCTAATTGCTTTAACCCATTTAAGACCAGCCACTGTATATATACGGCAGCTGGTGCTGGGCTTAAAGGACCACCGATCGTAAAAATATGGCGGTGCTCTAAGCCTCCTGCCTCTGCAATCAGTCAGAGGAAGGAACGAGTTATCAGCTGTCAGTGACAGCTGATAACCTGGATCAGAAGGCAGGAGGGGTTTTTAACCCTTCCTGCCTTCTGCTTCCCCGATATACAGTGCTCAATGAGCACTGTCGAGGCAAAGTGAAGGTAAGAAGTACTTTCACTACGGGAGCCTCGGGGGGTCATCTGACCTCCCGGGATTCCCTGCTACTGCAGAGCTGGAGGGTCAGACTTAGACCCTGGCAGCTCTGCAGGTGACTAATGTCACCACAGGGGTTGCTATCCCCTGCAACTGGGGATCCTATGGACGCCCCAGCTACAGTGGGAAAATGTCAAATAAAGTTAAAAAAAAAAAGTGAGTATCCCCCAGAGGTCTTATATGACGTCATGGGGGACATAGATAGTAAAAAAACACAATTACATACCATACATAAGTAAAACAAAATAACAGAATAAAACAACAATACATACATAAGAAAGAGAATAACACAAAGCAGACGCCACCAAAACCGTCGCCGTATGCGCCCTGTAAACCAAAACCATACATACTATATGTCAAAACGGCAGAAATAAATAGAGGAACCCATTTCCATACTTTATTTTAGTGTAAATATAAAAATAATTTTTTTAAAAACTATAAATGTTAAAAAAATCATTTTTTTTAGCATTTTACCCCCAATAAAACTAAAAAATGGGAAAAAAAAGTCAGTGAAAAAGATATTTAAAAAAATAGTCCTATATGTCACGGAAAAAAAAACACAGCAAAAATAATTTTGGTAGCTAAAGGAAAAAAAATAGAGCAGTAAAACCGCCACATGGGTAAAATCCCTAAAAAGTGTCTGGTCTTTAAGGTACAAAACAACCTGGTCCTTAAGGGGTTAAAGGGGTTGTCCCGCGCCGAAACGTTTTTTTTTTTTTTTCAACCCCCCTCCCCCCCCCCGTTCGGCACGAGACAACCCCGATGCAGGGGTTAAAATAGAACACCGGACAGCGCTTACCTTAATCCCAGCACTCCGGTGACTTCTTACTTACCCGGTGAAGATGGCCGCCGGGATCTTCTACCTCCGTGGACCGCAGCTCTTCTGTGCGGTCCATTGCCGATTCCAGCCTCCTGATTGGCTGGAATCGGCACGTGACGGGGCGGAGCTACACCGAGCCCCATTGAGAAGAGCAGAAGACCCGGACTGCGCAAGCGCGTCTAATTTGGCCATTAGACGGCAAAAATTAGACGGCAACCATGGAGACGAGGACGCCAGCAACGGAACAGGTAAGTGAAAAACTTTTGATAACTTCTGTATGGCTCATAATTAATGCACAATGTACATTACAAAGTGCATTAATATGGCCATACAGAAGTGTATAGACCCACTTGCTGCCGCGGGACAACCCCTTTAAGTATGTTTCCACCGAAGCCGAATTTTTCTAAGACCGAGAAGGCATATCCCCAATGGAGCCTATCAAAGGCTTTTTCAGCGTCTAGGGCTAAGAGAATGGCGGATGTATGTGAGGATTCTAGCTTTGATAAAAGATTTAAGACCCTTCTAGTACCATCTGGTGCCTGCCTCCCCTTGGTAAATCCTACTTGGTCTGAATGGATAATGTCAGGTAAAATTTTTAGCAATCGTTGGGCCAGGATTTTTGAATAAAGTTTTGCATCACAATTTAGTAGGGAAATGGGTCGATAATTAGATATGGTAGAGGGGTCCTTACCTGGCTTGGGTATAGTGATTATTGTTGCTTCCAGCATTTCTGATGGTAACTTACTTTGTGCTATGATTTGGTTAAATGCTAGGGACAAGTGGGGAGTCAGGGTTTCTGCAAAGTGTTTGTAATACTCGTTTGAGAATCCATCTGGAGCAGGGGATTTTTGAGATTTTAGTAGCTTGATAGAGTCTAAGATTTCTTTGTGAGATATGGGTTTGTTCAAGGATCTACTCTGTGTTTCCGAAATAGATGGGCGGTTTACTTTAGATAGAAAATTCTGAATCTCTTTTTGTGTCGGTTAAGGGGTAGTGGAGTCTTTCTTGAGAATGTATAGTTTCTCATAGAATTTTTGAAAAGCGTTAGCTATTTGTTTTGGGTGGAACGTCTTTCCTCACGGAGTATCTGTGCATTGTATATAAGGGATCTTAGCCTTTATAATTTTCTTTTTCGTAATTTTTGCCATCAAGCGTGAAGGTTTGTTTAACGAAGTATAGAAATTAGCCCGAGAGAACTTTAAAGATTTTTTCAAAACTTTCCAACATGAGATTGCGCAATTTCTGTCTCAACAAGAAAAGTTGGGCATGGTCAGAATCAGATGTCGAGGACCGGAGAATTTTTTCTTTTTCAGAAATCTGTAAGAGAATCTCAGATATTTGAGCCTCCTTTGCTTTTTTGTGTTTGGCTCTCATCTTGATGAGGACCCCCCTTATATAGGCCTTATGTGTGTTCCAGATTGTAAGAGGAGGGACATCCGGTGTGGAATTAATCAAGAAAAACTCTGACAGGGTCTCAGATATTTTCTTCAAATTTTGTGGGATCCCTATCAAGAAGAGGTTGTTTCTCCAAGACCTCGCTCCCCCCACGCCATGACCCCATGTAAAAGTGGCTGAAACCGGCGCATGGTCAGACCAAGTCGCGGTACCTATTTGTGCATCTGTAACAAAAGACAAGGACCCTCTGTCCGCTAGTACTAAATCTATTCATGAGAAAGATTTATGGGCGAGTGGAGTAGAAAGTGTACTCTCTTGATGAGGCGTTTAAACACCTAAATACATCATATAACGCTTCCTTCTGGATCAAGGGCTGTAGAACAGGAGTTCTTCTAGGGTGACTACCGGATGTGTCTAAGGAGCTATCTGGGATGAGGTTAAAATCTCCACATATTATTAATCTGCCTTTTTCGTGTCTCCGCAGCTTCCTAATGGTTTTGTTTAGAAATCTTATTTGTGCGGATTTAGGCGCAAAAACATTAAGTATAGTGAAGGGAATTGAGTTTAAAGTACCAGAGAGGAGTATGAACCTTCCCTTGGGGTCTTGTTCTATAAATGAGATTTCCGTGGACACGGTATCTCTGAATGCAATCATAACATCTGCTTTCTTTTCGGAGGCGCAGGCCATATAGATGTTAGGAAATTTATTGTGGAGCATTTTTGGGCGAGCGGAGGCATCAAAGTGCGTCTCCTGGACACAGAGTATATCTGTTTTGGATGTAAGGACCTCTCTCCACACTGCGGACCTTTTAAATGGGGAGTTCAGCCCATTTGCATTTATAGAAAAAAGCTTAACAGCCATTTTATCATGAAGTGGGTATTATGTGCTACTGTGGATGCAGTCGGATGTCTGAAACGAACAAAATAGTCGAACATTTTTAAGAACATAAAACAAGATTATAGTAAAGAATCTCCAAAAGGGTAGATTGGAAACAACAAGTCTGTGAAGTGTAAATTGGGCTTGTGCTTGGGGAAGGGCAAAGTTCCAACGTATTTGAGAGCTCACTGCGATGGATCCAAAAACCACCTCAGACGTCGAAGTTGAATTATTCAGCGCTCCAAATTCCCGGCAGAAGGGATCTTCTCGTGGACTCTGGGACGCCTGGTAGGAGCCATTGGAGTGGTCTCGCTCAGTTGTAGATTCCATGAAGTTAGTAGGTCAGCTGCTTCCTCTGGTTTGGAAAGAACATGGGTTATTCCATCTTTTTGAACAATCAATTTGGGAGGAAAACCCCATTTATATTGAATTTTTTCCTGCCTGAGGGTGTTGGTAATAGCAGCATATTTTCTTCTCTCCTGCAGAGTGGTTTGAGACAAGTCAATATATAGACGCACGTCTCCGAAGGGCGCTGGTAGTTGGTTTGTTTTCCGAACTGACTGCATTACGGCCTCTTTAATATGAAAGTAATGGATACGTGCAATGACATCCCTTGGTATATTTTCTGCCAGAAATTTAGGTTTAGGTAATCTGTGTGCTCTGTCGATAATTAACTCTGTGGCTGTCACATCAGGGAGGATGGATTTTATCAGCTGTTGTAGATATTTAGTCAGTTCCGCAGGGGAGACCGTTTCTGGAATCCCTCTAAATTTAACATTATTACGGCGATTTCTGTCTTCCATGTCGGCTAGCTTAGATTTTAATTTATCCACCTCGTCTGACAGAGCATAGTGAGAGTCGATAAGATCATTATGTGAATGAGCTAGTTCACCTATTTTGTTTTCAGTATGTGTAACTCTCTCATCAAATTCCGCTAGATTAGCTTTCAGTGTAGATGTTAGCAAATCAAAGTTGGCTTGCAATTAATTCTTTAAAGCAACTACCATTTCTTTCATAAAGGTTTCTGTAACCAGTTTTTCAGAAGTAGGCATATCAGTTATCATGTCTTCCATATTAGAAATTGGTAGATCTTCTGGTAGATCCATCATATGTTTTTGTCTTTGTTTAAGCGGACTTGCCGAGGGAGAAATATGCGCCTGTTTCTGAGTTTTAGAGTTCGCTTTAGATGTCTGTTGCGCCCCTCTGTGTGCTGCTTTCCCTCTGGAAGACATTGTATTTCCCTTAAAGTTGTAATAGGAGTTGTTAGATTGGCGCTTTCCTATATTTTGTTGGGAGAGAGTTTCTGCAGAGGGATTTAAAGATAAGGGGTTAAAGGGAGACTGAGTATTTTCCTCAAAATACGTGGAAATCAAGCCTTCGGATCTGGTTGTATGTACACTACCGTTCAAAAGTTTGGGGTCACCCAAACAATTTTGTGTTTTCCATGAAAAGTCCCACTTATTCACCACCATGCGTTGTGAAATGAATAGACAATAGAGCCAAGACATTGACGAGGTTAGAAATAATGATTTGTATTTGAAATAACATTGTTTTTACATCAAACTTTGCTTTCGTCAAAGAATCCTCCTTTTGCAGCAATTCCAGCATTGCACACCTTTGACATTCTAGCTGTTAATTTGTTGAGGTAAGCTTGTGAAATTGCACCCCACGCTTCTAGAAGCATCTCCCACAAGTTGGATTGGTTGGATGGGCACTTCTGGCGTACCATACGGTCAAGCTGCTCCCACAACAGCTCAATGGGGTTCAGATCTGGTGACTGCGCTGGCCACTCCATTACCGATAGAATACCAGCTGCCTGCTTCTGCTGTAAATAGTTCTTGCACAATTTGGAGGTGTGTTTAGGGTCATTGTCCTGTTGTAGGATGAAATTGGTTCCAATCAAGCGCTGTCCACTGGGTATGGCATGGCGTTGCAAAATGGAGTGATAGCCTTCCTTATTCAGAATCCCTTTTACCCTGTACAAATCTCCCTCCTTACCAGCACCAAAGCAACCCCAGACCATCACATTACCTCCACCATGCTTAACAGATGGCGTCAGGCATTCTTCCAGCATCTTTTCATTTGTTCTGCGTCTCACAAACGTTCTTCTTTGTGATCCAAACACCTCAAACTTGGATTCATCCGTCCACAACACTTTTTTCCAGTCTTCCTCTGTCCAATGTCTGTGTTCTTTTGCCCATCTTAATCTTTTTCTTTTATTGGCCAGTCTCAGATATGGCTTTTTCTTTGCCACTCTGCCCTGAAGCCCAAAATCCCGCAGCCGCCTCTTCACTGTAGATGTTGACACTGGTGTTTTGCGGGTACTATTTAATGAAGATGCCAGTTGGGTACCTGTGAGGCGTCTGTTTCTCAAACTAGAGACTCTAATGTGCTTATCTTCTTGCTTAGTTGTGCAACGCGGCCTCCCACTTCTTTTTCTACTCTGGTTAGAGCCTGTTTGTGCTGTCCTCTGAAGGGAGTAGTACACACCGTTGTAGGAAATCTTCAATTTCTTAGCAATTTCTCGCATGGAATAGCCTTCATTTCTAAGAACAAGAATAGACTGTCGAGTTTCAGATGAAAGTTCTCTTTTTCTGGCCATTTTGAGCGTTTAATTGACCCCACAAATGTGATGCTCCAGAAACTCAATCTGCTCACAGGAAGGTCAGTTTTGTAGCTTCTGTAACGAGCTAGACTGTTTTCAGATGTGTGGACATGATTGCACAAGGGTTTTCTAATCATCAATTAGCCTTCTGAGCCAATGAGCAAACACATTGTACCATTAGAACACTGGAGTGATAGTTGCTGGAAATGGGCCTCTATTCACCTTTGTAGATATTGCACAAAAAAACAGACATTTGCAGCTAGAATAGTCATTTACCACATTAGCAATGTATAGAGTGCATTTGTTTACAGTTAGGACTAGTTTAAAGTTATCTTCATTGAAAAGTACAGTGCTTTTCCTTCAAAAATAAGGACATTTCAATGTGACCCCAAACTTTTGAACGGTAGTGTATATTGTGATTAGGTGGTGTATAGATCTCCCTCTCAGAATTTCTTGTAGCAGGGTCACAGTTACGAGACACTTGAGCAGGAATTGCAGGCAGCGAGGGGTTAATAATTTGTATGCACTCACCTCTACTTTCCTCCTGGTGAGATATCTTGAGCTGCTCCCTCAAAATGGTGGACGTCAGAGGCGGGAAATTCTCCGCTAATGTGGGGACTCTTCTCCACCCTGATGGAGCAGAGAGTTCGGTTGAAGAGATCGGAGCAAGAAGAAACGTTGGTATGGGACCTGTAGGGGAGACAATCCCCCCACCAAACTTCAGTGTAGCTGGGAGCTTAATCTGGACCTCCGGATCTGCAACACTTAGAGCACTTTCAGCACTAAGTGCCTGCAGCACAGAGAGCCTTCCCTCAGTCTCCGGGGAGGCAGCGGTCAGCGCCCCGGGAACCTCTGAAGAGGTAGGCTCCTCATCAACTGTCGGCAAAGCAGAGGAGCCGAATGGGCAGTCAGATATGGCGGCGGGCGGCAATGAGATTTCAGTCAGCGTGTCAGGCTCACCTTCTCTCTCCTTTCCAGCCGGCACCGACAGCGAGTCTCCGGTCGTTGGTGTGATGACAGCGGACCTGAGGGAGCCTCTTCCTTTCTCCGATGAAGCAGGCAGCGAGGACCGGACCTCAGAATCGAAGGAGCGCTTGATGACATGTGGCGAGAAGAAGTCCTCCCAACGGCCAGACAACTGACGAGCCGATCTACGGCGATTCATCTGCCGGTAAGAGGGATCTATGGAGCCCAGTAGAGTGGGTGGTGAGTCCTCGGTGTTGCTTTTTGTCGCTTTTAGGAGTGAGATTTCTCAGAGCTCCGGGATCAAACGTCCGTCTTGGGGCTCAGTTAGGCCACGCCCCCCTTGCAAAGCGTTTTTGACATTAGAAAGTCCAATTGACAATCGCGTGAAAAAAACAAACAACGAGAACGCGTGAAAAAAACACAAGTGTGAAGGAGCCCTAAGGAAGAGTAGAGGGGGATAATTACCTGACGTGTTCTAGACTCTATGCTTCTCTTAATACATCCCAGAATTAAGTTTGCCTTTTTGGCTGCTGCATCACATTGTTGAGACATGTTCAGTCTATGATCTATTAGTATACCCAAGTCTTTATCAGATGTGCTGCTTAGCCAAATTCCTCCTATTTTGTATGTGCGTTTTTCATTTTTCTTGTCCAGATGTGGGACTTTGCACTTCTCCTTGCTTAGTACAATTCTGTTATAAAAATGTTGAGCAACACTGGGCCTAGCACAAAGCCTTGTGGTACCCCACTTGATACATTCTTCCACTTGGATGTGCAGCCATTTATGACCACTCTTTGAGTACGATGACTCAGCCAGTTGTGAATCCACCTAACAGTTGCCTTGTCAATCCCATATTTTGCCATTTTTTCAATACATATGGTATGAGATACTTTGTCAAATGCTTTACTAAGGTCAAGATTAACTATATCAACCACATTTCCCTGATCAACCCAGTTGGTAATTAAGTCATAGAAGAAAATTAGATTAGTCTGGCAACTTGTAACTTGTTTGTTACAAACCCATGCTGGCTCTGGTTAGTTACTCCTTTTTTATCCAAGTGCTTACATACAGGCTATTTAATAATTTGTTGAAAGATCTTTCCCAGTCCCGATCACATGACCGCACTACCACACGTACATAGAATAGCCTGAGCTCCTGCCCTGTGTCATCACGTCAAGTCACATCACCGGGTTCGATCACATGACCGCGGCTAACACATGATCAAGGCATCACAAGTACACAGCCATGCCCTCGAACCGGAACTAGGATGGGGCGCCCTCAAAGTAGACTTCACTGATGTGAGTCAAGGTATGAATGCACGTTCCTTCATATACAGATCTTGCTGCACACATTCTTTTAGTGCTTGATGGAGGATCTATTTATGTGGATGACTGCTATGCCGCCCTAATGGGTGGAGCTACACGTCCCAATGAATATCATTGGTGTAAAGGTCCCATACCCCCAAGAGGGGAGGGTTTACATGACTATATTAAATTCACAAAGACACAGAGCTGGTCATTAGCCGCCAGCCTACCACTGAGGCTGGTGCTGCTATTTTATTTATTTTGTTCCTGATATATTGGGGGAAACTGGGTTATTTTATTTGTTATCTAGTGATAGGATCGTCTACCTCCCGCTTTCCTTGCTTATACCTTTATACTTAGGAGTTCATTTTTTCAAGGTCTTTATTATCCTGACCTTTTTATGGTTCCTAATGAGGCTACACCATCCGTAGCTGAAACGCGTAGAACCTTTTTGAATCTTTTTTGGAAATTGAACGTCTTTTTTGATCTCTTTAAATTATGGAACTTGTTTATCTAGACCTTTTCTCTTGTGGTTGATATTTTCACCAGTAATGCATTGGCCCCTAGTCACCCTTGTGATATAATTCAAGGTGGCGCTGGACCATTTGCTCTCTGATCCCCTGTCGCCCATGTGATACAATTCAAGGCGACACTGGACCATCTGTCCTTTTGCTAAGACCTAGATTATACCTTTTTAAAAGAAGTTCCTCAGCCATAGTCACCTTTATATGTTCAAATAGTGTGACACATTAGACTGCCGCTCATTAGGAGAATCGTGCATCAGAATCGAGATCACGAGCTCCTATTTTTTGACTACGACACTAACGGCTGTCTTTATGCATAGGGCGCCTATAAGAGATAGGAACAACATTCTTATTAAGAAACCCGGGCTGTCCACAGCATATACACTTAATCTTCGACGCTGAGGATAACGGGTTACATACTTGACCTTGTTGGCATAAGAACCTTGTCCTATATATGGTTCTTTAAATAATTCTACCTTCCCCCCTTATAAGACGGGGGTCGTGTTTTGAATTATATATGTTTGTTTGTCTGTGTCTAAGGAGGATTTGATTGCATAAAATCCCCCCTTTTTTAGCTTTTTCTTTGATTAAAAGTTATGTTTTAGAATTTAGTGGAACCCATTCTGTGACAACCAGTATAGAAGTCAGGCTCACAGGCCTGTAGTTTCCTGGATCCACCTTTTTCCCTTTTTTGAAGATAGGGACAACATTTGCCCTTTTCCAATTTTCTGGGACTTCTCCTGTTCTCCAGGAATTTTCAAAGATTATGGCGAGTGGTTCAGCAATTATCTCTGCTGCTTTCTTTTGTATCCTAGGATGTAATTCATCTGGACCTGGAGACTTGAATTTATTTAAGTTAGTTAAGTGTTCCCTCACCATCTCTCTGCTTATAGATAACCTGCATTCTTTTATCCCCCAATAGCACAGGAAAGATCAGCTGATGTTACATCTACTTTCTGAGAGAAAACAGATGCAAAATAGAAATTTAAAAGTTTGGACTTCTCAACATCATTCTTAACCAATTGACCATTTTCATCTTGTAAGCATCCAATAGCATCTTTGACTTTTCTTTTGCTTTTGACATAGCCCCAAAATCCTTATTTACTTATTTTGGCCTCTGTTGCAAGCCTCAATTCATTATTAGCTTTAGCTTTTCTGACTCTTGCCCTACAGTTTTTGCAGACCACATTATACTCTTCTTTATCTAGTCCCCCCTCTTTTTATTTGATAAACATATTTTTCTTCCTTTTTAACATGTGTGCAAGTTCTGTGTTCATTCATTTTTTCTTCTTTTAGGGATTGTTAATGATGGTTAGAGATGAGCGAGCACACTTCCCCCCCACAAACCTACTAAAAATCAAGTGGGCATGCAGCGCTACCTGAAGAAGCGCGGTTCCCGCTCCCCGCACCCGTCCTCCAAGATGGCACCGGCACATGAAGCTGCTGCTTCCTACAGTAAGGCAGGGGAGGGAGAGCCCTCCTCAGATGAAGAGGACTCAGAGAATGTCTCACGGAGGTTCATGAAAGAGCTTATTATGAACGCTCTTAATCCCATTATAGCTGACCTCACCGAAATAAAAGAGGACATTAAGCTTATGGGGCGCAGGGTTGAGGACCTGGAGTCTGCCTCGGCTTCTGTCACCTCACATGCTCTGGTCATGGCAAAAATCTTAAAGGACCAGCACAACAATTTAAATCGAGCCCTCATTCTTTAAGAGGACCTTGAAAACCGCAACAGGCGGTGTAACCTGAGGTTCAAAGGTTTTCCCGAGTCCTGGGCTACAGAGTCCCTCAATAAGGTAGCCATGGAAATATTTCAGTAGTTGCTGGGAGCAGAGAGAGCACCTCGATAACTATAGAACAAATCCACAGGGCTCTTAGACTGACACCTGCACCTACTGAGCCCCCTAGGGACGTTATCTGCAAATTGCTATCTTTTCAGGACACTTCTATTATTCTATAAACAGTTAGAACCTGTAAAGAACTCAAATATGGAGAATCTCCCATCCAGATTTTTCAGGATCTCTCCCCTGCTACCCTGGGGAAGCGCCGCATATTTCGCCCTTTTTTGGAGGCGTTGAGAGCAAGAGACATTCGCTACACTTGGCTATTTCCCTTTGGCATTAGCATATTCTATGGTTCGCTCCCCAGAGGATCTCCACAGCTGCTGGGAACACCTGGAGATGGACCCCATAGAATTGCCTTGCTGGCTGCCATTTCCCGAATTTCCCAAACTCGCCAAGCTAACATGGCAGCTAGCCAGCAATCTCAAGTCCCCGAAAGCAAAAAAGAAAAAGGCAAAAGAGCTTATCGCTAATATGGACACTTGACTAAAGAGTAGTACTTGTGCTCCCCTGCGGAACCCACAGGACTGATTCCAATAGTGTATCCGGTGAAATACGGAGAGATACCCCGAGAGGACACAACCTCCTCCTGTTTTCGGTTAACTTCCCTTTCAAGGATCTCTTCCTCCTCCTACACCTAATGGTCTGGAGATAGACATTGCGATCCAATGTTCTCATATTGTTGATGCGTTGAACTATTTTCATGTTACGCCTCTCATCTACAAGGACTTCTTCTCCCTTAGGCTGGGACATGTGTAGATTTATGCTATAAGTTTATGATTCAGTGACCCGGTGGGCGCCTGACTGATCAGGCTGATTTCATAGTTGTCTACCCCTCAGTGTTGGAGGACTAGACAACTCGCTAAAGTCCGGAAAGTCCAGGCCCGTGAGCCCTGGACTTGTGGACACGAAAGTTATATTTACAACACATCTACATTTCTTTGTTTGATTCATATTTGCATTTAATCACCCCCTTTGTCTTACCCCTCCTGCTCCCACCCTTCCACCCTATTCCTACCCCACCTACCCACCCTCAGCCTCCCCCCTGTCTCGGCTCGCTTCCAATCTTAAAGAGCAGCAGATTAGATTACGTCTCTAGAGCCTAACGCTATTTCTATTACTCCCTCCTCTCGCCCTTGAATAGAGAGAGAGACCAGTTCAGCTATCCTGCAGCGGCAACATGGAGGAGCTACTCCGAGTCCCCACTCTCAATGTAAATGGCTTGAACTCCCCGTCAAAGAGACATCACATTGCATTATTACTAAAAAGGTACGGATCGAAAGTTGTTTTCTTACAGGAGACCTACTACAGGGGAGATAGGTGCATATCCCTACCGGGTAGGCAGTTCCCACTCGCATTTCACAGCTCTTACCCCTCGTCTGCCTCGTAGAGGGTATCCATCTTGCTCCACAAATCTCTTATTTTTTCCTGTGAGGGACGCTATTCGGACGAGGAAGGTAGGGCTCTATTTCTAAAAGGCGTACTGAACAACAACAAAATTACCCTTGCAAACCTTTACGCTCCCAATACTAACCAGATACCATGGTTGGTTAAGCAAATAAAAGCTTTAAAGCATTTCGCCACTGGCCAGATAATACTAGGAGGAGATCTTAACCTCACGCTCTGTCCCCTATTAGACTCTTCTGCGGGAAAATCCCAGATATCCCAGAGAAAACTCAATAAACTCATAAGTTCCTTATCGGAAGCTAATGTAGTTGACGATTGGAGATGCTTAAACCCAAATACTAAAGATTACACATTTCTCTCGCAGGTTCACTCCTCTTTTCAGCGCCTCGATTATATTTTCGTGTCCTCCTCCCTTCTACAGCACATAGTAAAAGCATCCATAGTCCCCATCATAATTACAGACCATGCCCCGGTCCACCTAAACCTCCGCCTACCCAACCCCTCTCCTAGAGAGTGGCGCTGGAGACTCAACCCTTCCCTTCTAGACCCTGAGGAAGAGAAAGCACAATTGAAGGAGTCAATAGAAGAATATTTCCAGCTAAACAAATCTGAAGACCTCTCGGTCCCACTAATCTGGGGGGCCCATAAGGCCTTTGTAAGAGGTCTCCTAATCGCTGCGGGATCCAGAGCTAAAAAGAAACAGCAAAGAGAAATAGATAACAAACTCCTACAAATTGCTAAGCTTGAACGCGTCTCAAAACTCTCGATAAGCATGACCTCCTCAGAGGAATTAACCTCGCTAGAAAGGAACTCAAGCTCCTACTTGAGTCCAAATACAATAAAAAACATTTATATTTAAAACACATTACTTATGCCCAAAGGAACAAGGGGAGAAAATATATGTCCGCCGTTATAAAAAAAAGCCAGGACCAGAAATCATGTAAAATCTATTAAAACCCCCAACGGCCAACGAGTCTCATCCACACCTGAGATTGCTGCTGAATTTCAAAGTTTCTACTCCTCCCTTTATAACCTTCAAGACCCTTTAACCCCATAAGCCACCATTAACACCAAAAAGCAGATCGACCTCTTCCTCAATGAACTAAACCTCCCAAAACTAGAAGACGAAGAAACTGACACCTTCATGGCCCTTATTACCGACCAAGAAATCGAAGACCTTATAAATGCCTCCCCACCCGGTAAAAGTCTGGGCCCTGACGGCCTTCCCCTTATTTACTATAAAACATTTAAAAACACCCTCATCCCCCACTTAACTGAACTCTTTAACGTGTTACTACAGGGAACCCCCCTCCCTAGACAGGCACAAGAAGCCCACATCACCCTAGTCTATAAAGAAAACAAAGACCCTGAATCCTGCGGCAGCTATCGCCCAATTTTTCCTGATAAACTTTGATATGAAGCTCTGGGCAAAAATTTTAATGAAACGATTGGAAAAACATATCACAAAACTGATCAACTTCGAACAATCGGGCTTTGTCATGGGAAGAGAGGGTAGAGATGACTGCCTAAGGGTGCTCCACGCCGCAAGATACGCTCAAACGCACAACATCCCCCTAGCTCTTGTGGGCACGGATGCGGAAAAAGCGTTTGACCGCATCAACTGGGTCTATATGGAACAGGTCCTTCTGCACTTCAATATCCCCCTAAATTTGTAACAGCGATCTTCTCTCTTTATGCAACGCCCCATGCAAGACTTAAAATCAACAACTCCCTCTCCCCCCCGTTCAACATAAATAACGGCACAAGACAGGGCTGCCCCCTGTCCCCCTCTCTCTTTATCCTTGCTCTTGAACCTTTCCTACAAAAAATAAGATTAGACCCCCTGATACAGGGTCTGAGAGTAGGAGGGGAGACTCTCTCAGCCACAGCTTACGCCGACGACATAACATTCCTCATAACGAACCCTGAGATGGGCCTCCCCCACCTTGTCTACCTTCTTAAAAGCTTTGGAACAATTTCAAACTTCAAAATTAACCTATCAAAATCGATAGCTTTAAACATATCCATACCACTTAATAGATTTAAGACGATTAAAAACAATTCCCCCTTCACCTGGTCCGACTCAGCCATTGATTTCTTAGGCATTAAAATCACTAAAAAAGCCGAAGACCTGTATATGACTAATTTCCTCCCCTTATTAGCAAAGGTTAAAAATTTACTGCGAACCTATGATTTACACTTTATATCCTGGCTGGGAAGAAAAAATGTATTAAAATCCTACATTATTCCCATTGTACTATATAAAATCAGGCTCCTACCAGTATTTATCCCATCCAGCTTCTTTAAGACACTATGCACCATCTTTCTAAGATATCTGTGGATGGGGAGGAGGCCGAGGCTTGCGCATTGCTTGCTAATTCGGACGGAGGGGTGGATCTGCCATGCCCCAAAGAATTCTACCTGGCTGCACAATTAAACCACTGGATGGAACTGACACATCCAATCAAAGACCCCTTGCTACAACTCCTTGCCAGAAGAGCTCACGGCCCTCACCTCCTTGAAGAACTATGGTTCCCGAGAGGTAGATGCAATAAGAAACAGGGCAATAACCCCCTTACAAGAGGTGCAATCGAGACCTGGGCCGCGCTGGGAGCGACCCTAGCACCGAACCCCTCCCCCTGTGCCCCCTTGTCCGCCTTGCATAGGTTTATGGGAGCCATTGGCAAACAAAAACTTTCAAGACGTCATAGCCCTTGCACATAAATACCCCCTTACCTCATTGGAGGATCTACTACCCAACCATCCCCTCCCTCTCCTCACCTCCGCCCATTTACTAAAAGTCATAAATGAATTTCTAAAAATTCACAAAACCATTAGACCACGACCTCATTCGAGACAACAATTACAGGAGGCAGCGCTCTAGCTAGAAAAGTATCCCATATACATAAACACTTTATATCCCCACCATCAAATACGAGCCCTGCCTTCCTCGTCCCATGGGAGAGAGAGCTCCGTATCGCTCTATCCCCAAGTGAGACCAAACTCATACTGAAGACCCCCTTCGGACACTCCCAATGCGTCACCTCACAGGAATCTCATTATAAGCTTTTGGCGAGGTGGTACAGGACCCCCCAGAGGCTGTATGATCATAAACTAATGGCACAAGACACCTGCTGGAGATGCGAGGGGGCAACTGGATCCTTCCTACATATATAGTGGGAATGCCCTCTCTTGACTTTTTTCTGGGAAAAGGTGGGAGAAGTATTGAAGAAGCTCTCCCCTGAACTAACCCTCTCCCCTGAGTTGGTACTCCTCTGGAAACCGACACCTGCATTCCATCCGTTACGGCATAAATTGATCGCCCTACTGATAGATTCTGCTAAAGCCCTCATCCCCCTGATGTGGAAGCAGAAGGACCCACACACAGTAATCCAATGGAAATATCACGTGGATACCCTCGCAAACCTAGAAGAGCTCTCGGCCTGGTCCAAAGGGACGCATGATAAATTTATAGAAACATGGGCCCCTTGGTGAGCTGTCACGTGGCATAATAACCCAGACTGAATATATAACTACTAAGAGGGCTATCACAACTATAAACAGTACCACAGTTATGGATATAAGAGACCAGTCTGCGCCGGAGCCAGGCCTAGAGCCCTATCCCAGATGACCCGTCCCCGATTCTCGCGACTGAATATCGTCTGAAGCTAGCTGAGACTCCTTCCCCCTCCCCCATTTCCCCACCATCTTCTCCTATCCCTCCCACCCCCCTCCCTCCTCCCCCCCTCCCTCCTCCCCCCCCTTTATGTTTCTAAATGGTCTGTCTTGCCGAATGCCTGCAGGGAACTAACACTCTTTGAACAGCTTTCCTGTACAATGAAGTGACTCCTTCCCTGCCTTCTAGTTTGAAGTATTTTCTTCTCTATTGCCTTGAGTTCAACTGCTCTAAACAGAAACACAAAGGATACAAGATTGGACTTCCCATCCCCAAAGGCAAAACCAAAAGTTCCAGAAAGCATTAAACATACAGACCTTAACCTAACTATGTACCCCATATGTTTATGTTGTTTATATTGTAAAAATGCAATAAACTCTGATTTACAAAAAAAAGAACCCCAACGGTCCTTCTTAGGGCTAAATCTGACCGTGTGCATTACTGTTGTGGCTGGCTGGGAGCAGTAGTGCACAAATGTATTTTGTTTTTTTTCATCTCGGGCTGTGCAGGCCATTACAGCTATAGCATTCTCAGTCTGCAGTGTATTATACAGAGTTTAGGGAAAGAGCTGCTGCTGATATAGGGAAAGTGTTAGAGTAGGATCCTGTCTTCAAGAGCCCCAACGGTCCTTCTTAGGGCTACATCTGACCGTGTGCATTTTACTTGGTGCCTGCTGAGAGTTGTAGTGCTTCCATTTTTGTATTACACAGCTAGGCCTGTTTGCAGCAGCCTTTTGTAATATTTTTTTCAGGCTGGAGTACAGTACAATACCGCTCTCACAGTGAAAGTGCAGGCAAATAATTCCTAGCCTGCTGCGAACAAACTTATTCATACCGTTCTGTGTCTGCAGTGAATTAGAAGCAGAGCGTTGGGCCACAGCCACTTCTAGAGGGAAAGTTATATGCACTATACAGTCCGTATCCTCTGTGCAAAAAAACAAAAGCTCCTTTGTCGGACTACATCTCACAGTGTGCATTTTACTTGGTGCCTGCTGGGAGTTGTAGTGCTTCCATTTTTGTATAACGAAGCTAGGCCTGTTTGCAGTCTTTCAGTAAAATTTGTATTCAGGCTGCAGTGCCGTACAATAACACACTCATCGTGAAAGTGCACGCAAATAATTCCTAGCCTGCTGTGAACTACCTCATTTATACCGTTCTCTGTCTGCAGTGAATTAGACGAAGAGTGTTGGGGTCATAGTCACTTCTAGAGGGAAAGTTATATGCACTATACAGTCCGTCTCCTCCGTGCAAAAACCGCAAAGCTCCTTCGTTGGGCTACATCGTATTTACTTGGGGCCTGCTGGGAGTAGTAGTGCTTCCATTTTTTATTACGCAGCTAGGCTTGTTTGCAGCCTTTTAGTTAGACTTTTTCAGGTGGCAGTGCCATACAATACCGCTCTCATCGTGAAAGTGCACTCAAATTATTCCTAGCCTGCTGCGAACTACCTCATTTATACCGTTCTCTGTCTGCAGTGAATTAGAAAGCGGTCTCACTGCTAAACAGTACTGTAATATTACCCGGGCCACTGCAAAGTATTTCAGCTCTGCCGCTGTGCAAAGCGTCTCACAATACCATTTCCGTTGGTGTGGTTGAGATAGCCGCAGTTACCAGCACTATCCACTGGCTTTAGAGTCTTCTCCCACTCCATACAGCCTCTATTATCTACAAGTCTCTGCGAGCAGTAAATAACCCCTAGGTATCAGCACAAGACAGCGGGTTACTTTTTTCAAGTCACAGCATAGAGCCTCCGCTATCTACAAGTCTCTGTGTGCGGTAAATTAAGGCCAAGTTGTCAGTGCTGTAGAGTGAGGTAATTTTTTGGGGCCCTGCTCTATTCTTAATCCGCCATGATGAGGAGTAGGGGTAAGGGTCGAGGACGTGTACGTGGACGCAGACGCGGATGTCCAAGCGAGGGTGTGGGCACAGGCCAAGTTCCTGGTCCAGGTGAATCACAGTCGGCTGCTGCGGGATTATGAGAGAGGCAAGTTTCTGGGGTACCCAGCTACATATCACAATTTATGGGTCCACGTGGTAGACCTTTATTGCAAACAGAGCAGTGTGAGCAGGTCCTGTCATGGATGGCAGAAAATGCATCCAGCAATGTATTGACCACCCAGTCTTCTACGCAGTCCACTACTCCCGGCCTAGGGACTGCAACTCTGAATCCTCTGGCTAATGCTTCTCCTTCCTCCTAGCCTCCTCACTCCATGAAAATGACGTATTCTGATGAGCAGACAGACTCCCAGGAACTGTTCTCGGTTACCTGCTATGAGTGGGAAAAACTGGTTCCTCTCTCATCTGAGGAGTTTGTCGTGACAGATGCCCAACCTTTGGAAAGTTCCCGGAGTCCGGGTGATGAGGCTGGGAACTTCCGGCAACTGTCTCAAGAGCTTTCAGTGGGTGAGGAGGATAATTAATGATGGTGAGACACAGTTGTCTGTCAGTGAGGTAGTAGTAAGGGCAGTAAGTCCGAGGGAGGAGCGCACAGAGGATTTGGAGGAAGAGCAGATGGACGATGAGGTGACTGACCCCACCTGGTTTGCTCAGCCTACTGAGGACAGGGCTTCAGATGGGGAGGCAAGTGCAGCAGCAGGACAGCTTGGAAGAGGCAGTCATGTGGCCAGGGGTAGAGGCAGGGCCAGAGCAAAGAATCCCCCAACTGTTTCCCAAAGCACCCCCTCGCGCCAAGCCTCCGTGCAGAGGGCTAGGTGTTCAAAGGTGTGGATGTTTTTCAGTGAGAGCACGGACGACTGACGAACAGTGGTGTGCAACCTGTGTCACACCAAAATCAGCCGGGGAGCCACCACTACCAGCCTCACCACCACCAGCATGCGCAGCCATATGATGGCCAAGCACCCCACAAGGTGGGACGGAGGCCATTCACCGCCTCCAGGTCACACTACTGCCTCTGCCCCAACCTGCCACACAGATCCAATCCCCCTCTCAGGACACAGGCACGAGAGCCTCCTGGCCTGCACTCACACCCTCACTTCCACTGTCCTCCACCCCATCCAGCAATGTCTCTCAGTGCAGCGTTTAGCTGTCGCTAACACAAGCGTTGGAGCGAAAGCGCAAATACGCCACCCACCCGCATGCACAAGCTTTAAACGTGCACATTGCCAAATTAATCAGCCTGGAGATGCTGCCGTACAGGCTTGTGGTAGCAGAGGCTTTCAAAAACAGTCCGGCGCTACTCGGTCCCTAGTCAACACTATTTTTCCCGGTGTGCCGTCCCAGCCCTACACCAGCACGTCTCCGGCAACATTAATCGTGCCCTCACCAACGCGGTTACTGGGAAGGTCCACTTGGACACGTGGACAAGTATTGGCGGGCAGGGCCACTATATCACCCTGACGGCACATTGGGTGAATTTGGTGAAGGCTGGGACCGAGTCAGAGGCTGGGACCGCTCACGTCCTACCCACAGCCAGTAAAGTGGGTCCTACCTCGGTGCTGGTATCTGGGGCGGTCTATGCCACCTCCTCTAAACCTTCCCCCTCCTCCTCCTCCTCCTACGCAACCTCTACCTCTCAATTAAGAAATGTGAGCAGCACGTCGCCAGCAGTCGGTGTGGTGCGGCGCGGCAGCACAGCGGTGGGAAAGCGTCAGCAGGCCATGCTGAAACTAATCAACTTAGGTGACAAGAGTCACATGGCCCCCGAACAGTTGCAGGGTCTGACAGAGCAGACCGACCTCTGGCTTTTGCCGCTCAGCCTCCAACCGGGCATGGTGTGACAACGGCCGTAACCTGGTGGAGGCTCGGCAGTTAGGCAGCCTCACACACGTGCCATGCCTGGCCTATGTCTTCAATCCGGTGGTTCAGCTGTTTCTGAAAAACTACCCTCACTTGTCTGATATGCTCGGCAAGGTGCGCCGCATCTGCGCACATTTCCGCAAGTCCACCGCGGACGCTGCCACCCTTAGGACCCTGCAACATCGGTTTAATCTGCCAGAGCACCGACTGCTATGCGACGTGCCCACACGGTGGAATTCTACGCTGCACATGTTGGCCAGGCTGTATGAGCAGCGTAGAGCAATACCGGAATACCAACTCCAACATGGGCGACGTAGTGGTAGTAAGCCTCCCCAATTCTTTACCAAGGAGTGGGCCAGGATGGCAGATATCTGCCAGGTCCTCGGAAACTTTAAGGAGTCTACCCAGATGGTGCGCGGCGATGCTGCAACCATTAGCGTTACCATCCCACTGCTACGCCTGCTGTGAAGTTCACTACAAAGCATAAACGCCGACGCTTTGCGGCTGGAACAGGAGACGAGGGATGGCAGTATGTCGCTTAATAGCCAGACCACCCTCATGTCTATATCTCAGCGCATTTTGGAGGAGGAGGGGGAGGAGCAGGAGGAGGAGCTGGAGGAGGGGGAAGAGACAGCTTGGCACACTGCAGAGGGTACCCATGCTGCGTGTATGGGCTGAAGAGGAGGAGGAGGATCTTGAAAGTCATCTTCCTAGTGAGGACAGTGATGTGTTTTGTACTGGTACCCTGGCACACCTGGCTGACTTGATGTTAGGCTGCCTTTCTCACAACCCTCTCATTAGACGCATTCTGGCCAACACGGATTACTGGGTGTACACCCTTCTCAACCCACGGTATAAGGAGAACCTTTCCACTCTCATTCCCGAAGAGTAAAGTGGTATGAGACTGATGCAATACCACAGGGCCCTGGTGGAAAAAGTGATGCTAAACTTCTCATCTGACAGCGCTAGTGGTAGAAGGCGCCGTTCCAAGGGCCAAGTTACAGCGAAGTCGCGGAGATCAGGCAGCATGTCCAGCACAGGCAGGGGAACACTCTCCAAGGCCTTTGCCAGCTTTATGGCTCCCCAGCAAGACTGTGTCACCACTCCCCAATCAAGGCTGAGTCAGAGGGAGCACTGTAAGAAGATGGTGAGGGAGTACGTAGCCGATCGTAACTATTGGGTGTCAAAGCTGAACACATGGCACGAACTTGCGCTGTACGCCCTGAAGGTGCTGGTCTGTCCTGCCGCTAGCATCTTATCAGAGACGGTGTTTAGTGCAGCTGGGGGAATAATCACAGATAAGCGTACCCACCTGTCAACTGCCAGTGCCGACATGCTTACACTCATAAAAATGAACAAAGGCTGGATTTCCTTAGACTTCTCTTCTCCACCGGCTGAGAGCAGCGGAAACTAAAGATTCTTTTCGCTGCAACCGGAGAAAAAAGCATTCTCTAGCACCGGAAAAAAGGGGGGATTTTCCTCCTCCTAAAACAGCATGTCATCACACTGAAATGCCAATTTTTCTGCGGCTCAAAAGGCTCTGCTTACAATTTTTTTACAAGTTTCAAAAGTATTGATACTTTAACAGAAACCAATTTACTACAGAAATGTTACTGGGGTCTGCCTATACGTCTGCTACATAAATGTTACAGGGGTCTGCCTATACCTTTACTACAGAAATGTTACTGGGGTCTGCCTATACTTCTACTACAGAAATGTTACTGGGGTCTGCCTATACGTCTGCTACATAAATGTTACAGGGGTCTGCCTATACCTTTACTACAGAAATGTTACTGGGGTCTGCCTATACTTCTACTACAGAAATGTTACTGGGGTCTGCCTATACTTCTACTACAGAAATGTTACTGGGGTCTGCCTATACATCTGCTACATAAATGTTACAGGGGTCTGCCTATACCTTTACTACAGAAATGTTACTGGGGTCCGCCACTACTTTTACTACAGAAATGTTACAGGGGTCTGCCTATACCTTTACTACAGAAATGTTACTGGGGTCCGCCACTACTTTTACTACAGAAATGTTACAGGGGTCTGCCTATACCTTTGCTACAGGAATGTTACAGGGGTCTGCCTATACTTCTGCTACAGAAATATTACAGGGGTCTGCCTATACTTTTACTACAGAAATGTTACAGGCGTCTGCCTATACTTCTGCTACAGAAATGTTACAGGGGTCCGCATCTACTTTTACTACAGAAATGTTACTGGGGTCTGCTTACACCTTTGCTACAGGAATCTTATTGGGGTCTACCTATTCCTTTGCTTCAGGAATGTTACTGGGTCTGCATATACTTCTGCTACAGAAATATTACAGCTATCTGCCTATACCTTAGCTGCAGGAATGTTACTTGGATCGGGCTATACTTCTGCTACAGGAATGGTACTGGGGTCTGACTATACTTTGCTACAGGAATGGTACTGGGGTCTGACTATACTTTGCTACAGGAATGTTACTGGGGTCGGGCTATACTTCTGCTACAGAAATATTACAGGGATCTGCCTATAAATTTACTGTAGAAATGTTACAGGGGGCTGCCTATACTTCTGCTACAGAAATATTACAGGGATCTGCCTATAAATTTACTGTAGAAATGTTACTGGGGTCTGCCTGTACTTCTGCTACAGAAATGTTACAGGGGTCTGCCTATACCTTTGCTACAGAAATGTTACTGGGGTCCGCCTATACTGCTGCTACAGAAATGTTACAGGGGTCTGCCTATACCTTTTGCTACAGAAATGTTACTGGGGTCTGCCTTTACTTCTGCTACAGAAATGTTACAGGGGTCTGCCTATACTGCTGATACAGAAATGTTACTGGGGTCTACCTATACCTTTGCTACAGAAATGTTACTGGGGTCTGCCTATAATTCTGCTACTGAGATGTTACTGGGGTCTACCTCTATTTTTACTACAGAAATGTTACTGGGGTCCGCATCTACTTCTACTACAGAAATGTTACTGGGGTCTGCTTACACCTTTGCCAAAAGAATCTTACCAGGGGCTACCTATTCCTTTGCTTTCGGAATGTTACTGGGTCTGTGTATACTTCTGCTACAGAAATGTTACAGCTGTCTGCCTATACCTTAGCTGCAGGAATGTTACTGGGGTTGGGCTATACTTCTGCTACAGAAATGTTACTGGGGGCCTGCCTATACCTTTGCTACAGAAATGTTACAGGGGTCTGCCTATACCCCTGCTACAGAAAAGTTACAGGGGTCTGCCTATACCTTAGCTACAGAAATGTTACTGGAGTCTGCCTATACTTCTGCTACAGGAATGTTACAGGGGTTTACCTATGCTGTGGGTGCACAAAGACTTCCCATCGCGTTGTTTTACCTATCTGGCACAAATACACTGACTGACTTGGGTAGGGTGCAGAGTGCAGATGGCTTTCCCCTCGCGGTGCCGATTGAGCTATCTGACAGCTACACAGAATGAATTGTGTAGGGACACATGGATTTCCCATTGCTATGTAACTCAGCGCACCTTGGGTCACACAAGGTGGAGGCTGGGACCAAGACTGACCCAGGGCCTGCTCACATACTTCCCACAGACTTCAGCGGGTCCTGGTCATCTCTTGGCCTTGTAATGCCACCTTCTCCTCCTGCTTGGGGTCAGGGGATCAGCACTGGGCAACATGTATTTTCTCTCGTGTTACCACAGTTATCTGCGACACTGGTTTGGGCCAAACAAAAAGAGCGTTACTGCATTAATGAGACGTTCACAGCTGTACTAGCTTTGGAGTCCGCTTTTTGCCCACGATTGCCGAGGGTGTGGGCAGAGGCCGAGGTCCTGGGGGAAATACAACTGCGCCAGGTTGGGCCCGTTGAACTTGTTCCTGGTTAATCTAGTCTTTGTAGCGGTGAAAGCATCCGCAACTAATTAAATGAGATGTTCACTGCTGTACCAGCATCGGTGTCCGCTTTATGCCCACGATTGCCAAGGATCTGTGCAGAGGCCTATGTTCTGATGGAAATGCAACTGCGCCAGGTTGTGCCCATGGAACTTGTTTCTGATTAATCCAGTCTTTGTAGCGGTGAAAGCAACCACAACTAATTAAACGAGACGTTCACTGCTGTACTAGCATCAGTGTCCGCTTTATGCCCACGATTGCTGAGGGTGTGCAGAGACTTATGTCCTGGGGAAAATGCAACTGCGCCAGGTTGGGCCTGTGGAACTTGTTCTTGGTTAATCCAGTCTTTGTAGTGTTGAAAGCATCTGCAACTGATTAAATGAGACGTTCACTGCTGTACTAGCATCGGAGTCCACTTTATGCCCACGATTGCTGAGGGTGTGTGCAAAGGCAGAGGTCCTGGGGGAAATGCAACTGCACCAGGTTGGGCCTGTGGAACTTGTTCCTGGTTAATCCAGTCTTTGGAGCGAAGAAAGCAATCACAACTAATTAAATGAAACGTTTACTGCTGTACTAGCATCTGAGTCCGCTTTATGCCCACGATTGCTGAGGGTGTGTGCACAAAGACTTCCCATAGCGGTGTTTTACCTGTCTGACACTAATACACTGATTGACTAGGGTAGAAAAATAGGCCGAGGCCCTTCGCTGGATGAAACTCTACCATGTTTGGGCACTCTGATTTCCTCATGTGTAATACCATGCTTGAGTTCCTTGGGCTCGCCTATGCTGTGAGTGCACAAAGACTTCCAATTGTGTTGCTTTACCTGTCTGGCACAAATACACTGACTGACTAGGGTAGAAATGTGGGCCGAGGTCCTTGGCGGGGTGAAACTCTGCCATGTTTTGGCACTCTGATTTCTTCTTGTGTAATACCATCTTTGTGCACCGACAGCATAGGCAAGCCCAAGGAACTGAAAGACTTTCCATTGTGGTGTTGAGCTATCTAACTCCTACACAGAATGAATTGTGTGGGGACACATGGATTTCCCATTGCTATGTGACTCGCAGTACCTTGGGTCACACAAGATGGATGCTGGGGCCAAGCCTAACCCTGGGCCCGTTCACGTGCTTCCCACACAGACTATTGCTGCATTGTGGAGATGTGTAGAAGTGCTGGGCGGGCACCTGAGTCCCCTTTATGCCCACGTTTGCGGCTCCTGACAATTTTGTGACAGAGGTGTCACGGGATTGGAATGATGATGGTACGTCAATTTATCATCAATTCTCAATAGCATTGTGGGCTATCACCCCCACTTTTAAAGAGGGTCGCTGCCTGGCGCTGCGAACCCTCAGCAGTGTGTGCCTCCGGTGCCTTCTCATCACAGACACACATAAATAGACATGAGGGTGTGTGGCTATGAAGCAAGCATGTGGCAGGAGGGCAGCTGAACGCTGCGCAGTGAAAATTTTGTGTGCACTGTGGATGCAGGGTCGTGCGGGGGGCAGTGATTGTCCTTGGTTGCAGCTAGTGTGGTGCTTAGCTAAGATGTGCCAGCGCGTGTGCGTTGCTGCTTATGGTCTGTCCCAAGTAAATTGTTAGGGGGGGTGACTGCCAGGCTCTTGCCCCCAATTTGGCTTAATAGTGGGACTGGGGTGCCTCAGATGCACCCATGCATGCTGCCCTTGCCATTCCCTATCCGTTTCTGTGGTGTTTTCATGACTTTATGATGTTTTCACGTGTTTCCCACAACCTCGGTCACCTCGGAGTATCGGTCAGCTTGAAAAATGCTCGAGTCCCCCATTGACTTCAATGGGGTTCATTACTCGAAACGAGCTCTCGAGCATTACGAAAAGTTCGACTCAAGTAACAAGCACCCGAGCATTTTGGTACTCGCTCGTCTCTAAGGGCTCCCACCCACTGGCGATATTTTCTTTCTTACGCTGCGAGAGCACGAGAAAACTCTCGCATCGCAGCGCAAGAAAGAGGCCGGTATAGAACCGGCATATCGCAAGTGGTTTCAATGGGGCCAGCGACAGCAGATATAGCTATTCATGAATAAATAGATAAGGGCTATGTGTGATTGGCTGAGCGCTCAGCCAATAGCTAAGCAGTAGCTGCTATTGGCTGAGCCCTCAGCCAATCTGCACAGCCCTTTCAGGAGGTGGGGATTTTTAAATCCCCGACTGCTGAAAGAGCTTCATAGCAGTGCTGGGGAGCCAGCAGGAGGACGCGGCTGAGCGCAGGAGAGGTGAGTAATAATTTTTTTTATTTTTTCACCACTTATTGATGATTATCGGGGAAGGGATTGTATTTTTTAAGCCCTTCCCCAATAATCAGTCCGCGGGGCTTGGCAAAAAGCAGTGCTTTCAATGGGATCTGACAGCGGCATTTAAATACCCCGAACGATGTTCGGGGGTCCGGCACGGCCCCCGCGGTGAGATCGGGGGTGCCGTGCAGGTGTCATGGCAGCCGGGGGCCTAATGAAAGGCCCCAGAGCTGCCTTGACAGCCTGCCTATCAAGCCATCCCCGTGGGGTGGCTTGATAGACTGCCTGTCAAAAAGCAGTATGACGTAATGCTATAGCATTACGTCATACTGCAGGAGCGATCAAAGCATCACATGTTAAAGTAATGTAAAAAAAAAAAAAACAATAAATCTTTTTTAAATTGAAAAAAAAAAGTTGTAAAAGTTTAAATCACCCCCCATTTGCCATGTCTAATATTAAAAAATCTAAATCATACAATAAAAATATGTATTTGGTATCGCCGTGTCCGTAAAAGTCCGAACTATCAAAGTAGCGCATTATTCTTCCCGCACAGTGAACGTCGTCCGAAAAAAAAAAAAAAAAAACGCCAGAAATGCACTTTTTTAGTTACCCTGTCTCCCAGAAAAAACGCAATAAAAAGCGATCAAAAAGTTGTATGCATTCCAATTTGGTACTGTCAGAAACTACAGAACATCCCGCAAAAAATGAGCCCTTGATAAACTATGTCGATGGAAAAATAAAAAAGTTATTGCGCGCACAAAATGACCGCAGAAAATAATTGAAAAAATTAAATGTCTTTGAAAAAAAAAGAGGAGTATAGTAAAAAAAACTATACAAGTTTGGTATTGTAGTAATCGTACCGACCTATAGAATAAAGTTATCATGTCGCTTTTGTTGCCTTTTGTGCGCCATAGAAACAAGACGCACTAAAAGATGGCGAAATGTGGTTTTTTTTTTTCATTTTACTCCACTTAAATTTTTTAAAATTTTTTAGTACATTATATGGTACTTTAAATAGGACCATTGAAAAATACAACTCGTCCCGCAAAAAACAAGCCCTCATACAACGACGTCGATGGATAAAGGACTTACGATATTTTTAAAGGGGGGAGGAAAAAAACGAAAACTGAAAAAGAAAAGGGGGACGCGTCATTAGGGGTTAAGGCTGTCAACTCACCGACCTTCACCTTACCGAGCTCATTATCCCCAGCGTGGATGAGCAGGATCACATTGTCTGGGGCCCAGCTGCTGGTTCTCCAAACCTCGTGGAGCAGCCTGGGCCATTGCAGTCCTCTGAACCCATGACACCTGACTCGCACATCCTTCAATCCAAGGTCCGCTCTAATTTGCCTGAACCCTGCTCTTTTTTGGCCCAATAAATATAAGAATGACTGACTAGCCAAACATTCTATTCAGTTTCCAATGCAAATGAAAAAAACAAGAGAGAGGAAACCAACAAAAACTTTTAATTGTAATTAAAGTAAAAAATCCTTAAATCCGGGCAAACATAAGACTGGTATGCGTCTGACCTCTACCTACCTACCCGCTTGACCTCTTTTATATTAAGCCCACAGGAAAATGCTGTCATAGCCACACCTATTCTAAAAGGGTGCATACCAAACTCCTTCGGGTTTAAACCCAGCTTTTTTAAACACAACCACATTACCACCGTAAACTGGGATCTGGTGACGGGGTTTCCCAAACGCCGGTGTCAATAAAGGGCTCTTGCCGCTGCGCCGTGCCAGGTAAGTGCTAAGAATTCCCACTGGGCACCACACTGATCCCATGGCCCTAACTCGCAGCCATTCTCCTATGCCATAAACATCTGTTTTTGACTTCTGCACACAAACTTTTAATCCGTCGTTGTCTACCACCACGTCCGAAAAACGAAGACCCCCAGGTTTCACCTTGCTTGCTGACACCAACTCGCAGGACCTGAGGGCTGCAAAAAATGCTAAAGAAAAAAACACATGGAAAAACAACGTCTCTGACTCGTCCGAGCCTACCTCTTCCAAAACGTTTAACATCATGCATAGCATCTCAAAAGTGATCGGACACCTGCCATGAACAAATCTTTGCTCTTTCTTCCAGCCTTTTAGGATTTGGCCAAAACCAAAATCTTTCATCCCATCCCGCAGTCAGTGAAGCCGCAACAAAAAATGCAATGCCTGAAAGGTGCTTCTTTGCCACCCCCACTGACAACCCCTTTTGTGTAAACCTGTCAATATATTTAACTTAACCGACCGCGCATGCTACCTCCCAGAAAAATGCCCCCAGCGACCATCAGCCACACCAACCAAATGCTGTTATAGCTTTTTCAAGTGGTCTCCGCTACCAATATTTGCAGGGCAACGTGCCCCGTGAACGTCCGCTGTCGGGTGCAGCTCCCTGAAAGTCTCCATCTAAAAAGCGAGAAAGAGTATCAGCCATCCTGTTCTGGCAGCCTGGAACATGCCTGGCCCTAAACTTTACAATATACTGTAAACATCACAGCACCATGTGCCAAAAAGGCGTCAGCACCAGAGGCGAGGAAACCAATTGTTTTATTACTACACGCACCACCATCTTGTTGTCTGATCAAAAGCAAATACTCCTGTTTACCAACTCTGCTCTTCAGGCCCCCATCGCTGCCACAATTGGAAATAGCTCCAGCAGCGCAATATTCTTAACCCACTGCCTTTCAAGCCAGGACCTTGGCCAGGGTGCCCTCCACCAGTGGTCCCCGAAAATAACCCAAAAACAAAGGGATCCCGGCGCATCCGAAAACCACCTCTGTCTGGCAAACGAACTGCTTGTTGAACATTGGGAGAAAAACGCCCCACGTGTGCAGGTTAGCCACACGAATAAAATGGCTCCTTTGCCCCTCTCCTCGCCAAAGACAGGCACGGAGAAAAAGTCTGGCCCATAGGTATCACCCGACATGCAAAATTTAGCAATCCCAGCAACACCTGCATCTGATGCAGTGTCATTTTTCAGGAACTGTCGACCGCTTTTACGGTTTGTCTTAACCGAGCTATTTTATCCGCCAGTAAATGGAAAACCCTGTCCGAGTCAATTTCCATTCCTAAAAACACCAAGCGTGACAATGGGCCAAGTGTTTTTTCTTCTGACAGTGATACCCCCGCCTTAAGCATCAACGCCCGAAAAGATGCCAACAAAAATTTACCTACTGGAGATTCCTTTGGACCGACCGATTCAATGTCTGCTTTCGCTAAATGGGAGCCTATGCCCACCTGATGAACCAGAAAAAACATGCGATCCAAAGATACTGCCGCCTTCTCCTTAGAAATTCCATCGTTTACGAAGTCACCTCCCGGAAAAGAGAGCTGGTGTAGTAGCCAGAATTTATCCAATTCCTTCTTTGGTACCAAACCTAAAGGAGAAGCTAACAAATTCTCGTATGGGGTCAACTTCTTTCATCAACTTTTCCCTAACTAATGCAACGTTCTCGATAGCAGACTTCAAATTTGGGCTAAGCAGAAGCGACATCCCAGGGACATGCAGAATGATGAAACCCTCCGAAAAGCCCAGCCTAAGCAGCTTTGACTCCTAAGTCTTGTGGTACCTGTCAAACCATGGCTCCAGGTACCCGACGCTCACTCGTTGCTGTGCCAGAGGTCCCAGTGGTTGCACCTACGTACTCTCTATGGAAACATCGGACCACCGCGTGAGCTCCGCCACATACTGAGCATTCGTGTCTGAATTTAAACAACGCATAGAAATGGCAATGTCCCTCGTTGAAAGACCAACAAGATCCATTGGGCTTTGGGGCCTCAGCCGCCGGTTTCACACCGGCGCCTGTGGCACTGCTCGGAAAAAAATTACTTCTGAGGTTTTTTGAGCTAAGATAAATTGGATCCACCCATCAGTTGCCTTGGTAGCGCAGCTCATGGACCACATCCCCGATGCCAGATTCCTGAAATCCTCGTCGTAGCACCACCATATGGAACCACCGTATAAGTGGTACGCGTTATGAATATTATTGACATAAACGAGTAGCTCCAAGCCTTTTTGAGGCTGCTGCTGGCATACCACGTGTGCCAGATCAGAGAAGCCTGCAGACAGTTGCTAAGAGTTTTAGCTACCTTCGCTTTTTATCAGCTCACATTGCGAAAAATGCTCCTTGCCCACTGCCACGTGCTCGACTGAAAGCAAGGACCAAATGTCAACATAAAAATTGTTCCTAATTTTGTTCACGATATCATCCGCCAAATCCTCGCCTAAAGGGGCGACACCGCAAAACATAGAATCTGTGAGTTTGAGGCCTTCACTAACCAACTCTTCGCTCCTTGAGCTCGCCCCCTTGGGTGAGCCACCGGATGTGTGAGAAGACCCTCTTCCGTCAGGCAGGCCTGCGCCCCCTGGATATGAATAGGACACTGGAAGTCTTCTATTCGCCGCAAAGCGGTTTATCGGTGCTTTTAGCGCTAACATAAACTCCTTGTTGCTATTATCAGCAACAGAAACAACACTATCCCAAACCCTGCGACATGAAAACTCACCAGCCTTTCTGACCTCTGGTCTTGCCAAGGGAAGAGAAGGTCTGGGTGATGATGGTTGGCGGGCCTCTTGCCGTCACACTGCGTACCGCTCTGCAAATCAGGTATGGGAGGCACCATGATGCCTCAAACTCTGGTTTCCTGAAGCCCCCAGGGCTGAAGATCCTGCTAATTGTGTGCCTCTATGCCTCTCCTCCGTCATCCATTGGATAAGCCAGCGACATCGTCGATGGTGACTGTTGGCCCTGCGTACCTGCTACTTGGCTAGGATGCTCTCCGCCTCTCTGCACTGCTTCTGACTGCATATTCGTCTTCTGCCGCACATCCTTCCAGTGGCGTCTGTTGTCCACTGTGGACACAGATGAAAATGAACTGGCAGCCCTGCATCTCCTCCTATTGCCCTGCACAATCCTTGCTAATGCCTCCCTCCTACTTGCTCCCAGGGCCCCTGCGCCGACTGCCCCCACTCTGATGCTACCCAATAGCCCATCCCCCGACTTGCTGTTAAGATTAATGTACCTCCTCTCCTCCCCCCTTCTTTTGGCTCTACTGCTATTAAACCCCCCTGAGGAATCCTTCTGACAAAAACCCTGTCTTCCTTCTCTATGTATGTCCCCAGTTCCCCCCTCCTCTCCTGCACATCCTCATAGGTGTATGCACTATCCCCCTCCTACCTGCAGATACCATGCTGCCGTCCCCTCATTGCTATTCCCATGCCCACTACCCCTCCTGTAACTTTCCACTGGGCTCAATAGGGACTCTCTCCCGTAGCCCCCTCCGACAATCCTCCTGTGAGCCTGTAGCCAGAACTACTTTCGCTTCCCTGCTCCTGCACCCTCACATCCTCAGCACCACGTGAAGTGCACCTCTTTGCCGCCAATAGCGCCTGCCGGACAGCCGCCAGGGGTCACCCATGCTGCACTTAGCACTCTTCACCACCGCTCCTCCACCTGACACCGCTGCGCTGTTACTTGCAGAGCTTGATGCTCTGCCATGCGCCTGCTGCTGCTCGCTCTGCCCGCAGCCACTGCCGTCTCACTGTTCCTGATGGCCACTCTGCCTTCTGTCCCAGGACTTGCTGTTTGCCCTCCATTCTTGGCCGCCAGACTGGGTTTCAGCAATGCTGGGCGGTTTCTTCTTCTTTCGGCCTACCCCAGACCTCGCCGCTGCCTTCTGCTTGAGAAACACTGCTGATGTCCATGACTGGAACAGTTGGCACCGCACCTATTCCACCATGTTCTCAAATGACAGAGGGCCCTTGCTTGCTACTGCTTCCCGGATCTGCTGCACGAGGTAATCCATTCTCCTCCTCCTCTTCCAAGCAGTCGTCTATGTCTTCTTTCCTCTTCACCCCAGACACCACTTTCTCCTCCTCTTTCTCCCAGCGCTACCTACTCCCAGTCACTTATCCCACCCCTTTTCTAAAGCTGACACCTGCCCCCCCCCCCCCCAGTCCCTAGCAGATTTGTGATCTACTTTGCTGCTAACTATAGTTATAGGATCGCTCTCCTCTTTATGTGTAGTTATAGGAACACTCTCCTTTTTGTATATAGTTATATGATCGCTCTGCTGTCTGTATATAGTTATGGGATCGATCTCCTTTCTATATATAGTTACAGGATCACTCTGCTGTCTAAATACAGTTATAGGATAGCTCTCCTCTCTATATATAGTTATGGGATCGCTCTCCTCTCTGTATATAGTTATATGATCGCTCTGCTGTCTGTATATAGTTATGGGATCGATCTCCTTTCTATATATAGTTACAGGATCACTCTGCTGTCTAAATACAGTTATAGGATAGCTCTCCTCTCTATATATAGTTATAGGATTGCTCCCCTTTCTGTATATATAGCTATGGGGTCGCTCTCCTCTCTCTATATAGTTATGGGGTCGCTCTCCTCTCTATGTATAGTTATTGAAACGCTCTTCTCTCTATATATAGTCATGGGGTCGCTCTACTCTCTATATATAGTTTTAGGATCGCTCTGCTCTCTATATATAGTTATGGGATCTCTCTACTCTGTATATGTAGTTATGTGGTTGCTCTGCTCTCTATATATAATTATGAGATTAGCATCAGAATCGCTATTTCAAACTTTCTGCGTAGATTATTCACAAAATTCTCGACCATATAGTACAATATGCAGGTTCTCCTGCAAAAATTTGAAGTAAGAAACAATACAGCATGCTCTGATGTACAAGTGTTTTAATATTTAGTGTTATATATTCCTATTCATTTTTCCACAGATTAGGGTATAAATGTCAATTTTAATTCACTGTAGCTATATTCTCCATGCACATCAATGGAGAAGTAACTGTATTTGCAATATTTTCAGACTTTCCTCTCATCAGCTACAACTAACGTCTTAGAATAAGCGGCATGGCCTGGGCTTATTTTGTTCTTTTGCCCTTTTTATTTCGCTACTTCTCCAATCTTCTTCTCGCCTCCTCTATTTTCCATTGTTCCTCTTTCTTCTTCTGGTCAGCCTTGTATATATACTCCAGCAGAAACTTCCTACATTGCCTCCCGTCTCTCTGGGAGTTTCTTTCCTGTCCCAGGCGGGATGTGACCTCTTCTAGGGCCTTGTGGATAATTGTCAGGATTTCTTCTGTTTTTCCCTGAGTTTTGTCATGGTCTTCCTTGGTGTAGTTCTCTATGGGTATAATAACCTTGGATCCCATATTATTGAACTCCTCTTTGAGATGTTTAACAAATCCACTGTCTTTTTTGCTGATGACAACGATGGGAAATATTCCTACAAAAGACACAGAGGCGATCAGCTGTCATATCAGTAATCTGTTTGATACAAGCTCACAACTTACTGTCATTTATCACATGAACTGCAGCACCTCACATGATGAATACTTTATACATCCAAGGACAAAGCTAGACACTGGCTTCAAGCTCTTTTAGACAAATTATCATTAAAAAAAATTGTTCAAATGAGCTTAAGTGAACGATAATCATTCGGTGTAAATGCAGAAAAATCAAACGACGAATGATAAATCGCTCACTTTTCGCTTGATGTCCGTTTTTTGCAGCATAAAAATCATTGGCTTGTTCACTTATTGTTCAGTTTAAATACTGATCGCTCAGTAGTTCTCACTTGTATAGCGAATGTGAACAGCTAAACAATTTCTCGTTTGAGTGAGCCAGCGATGTATCTGCTGTCTAAACAGGCTGCCCAAGCAAACTCAATCAAGAAAACGGCCCCTTAGGGCTCTTTCACATGGGCCATGTGTTTTTGCACACACCTCAGAGCAACATATTTGCACTATACAGGAGGCTTTCTTGTGCGTGTATTTTACTATACTTTTTTATGCACGCAGGGCATTTGGGTGCAACAGACAAACACACCGCAGTCTAAATGGCTAATGAGTTCCAGATGTATTTCTGTTTCAGGGAATTATGCAGTGTTTCACGCATTCGTATATTTGCGCACCCCCTATGGACTTCTATGAGGACCATTTGTGCACAAATGCGCAGCAAAATTGAGCATGTTACATATTACTATGTGACATAGTAAGATAGTATGTAAGGCCAAAAAAGACATATGTTCATCCACTTCAACCTATTACCCCCAATGTTGATCCAGAGGAAGGCAAAAAACCTCCAAAGAGATAGAAAGCAGTTTTCCCCATTCAAGGGAAAAAACTCCTTCCTGACTCCAATCTGGCAATCAGAATAATTCCTGAATCAACAACCCTTTTGAAGTTATTAATGATTATAACATATAATATTACCATCAGCACGTCCTCAGTCAGAGTTCCATAGTTTCACTGTCTTTACTGTAAAGAACCCCCTTCTATGTTTGTGGAGGAACCTTCTTGTTACAGTCACAGTCTTGGGTATAATAGATGATGGGAGAGATCTCTGTACTGTCCTCTGATATATTTAAACATGGTTATTAGGTCGCCCCTCAGCTGTATTTTTCTAAACAAAATAATCCCAATTTTGATAACCTCTCAGGGTATTGTAGTCTACCCATTCCATGATTTACTTTAATTGCCCCCGTTGTACTCACTCAAGCTCTGATGTGTCCTTCTTGAATACTTTGAGGCCCAAAACGGTCCACAATATTCCTTGAGTGATCTGACCAATGACTTGTAAAAGAGAACAATGTTCTCGTCATGCGCCCCTAGATCTATTTTGATGCACCCCATGATCCTATTTGCCTTGGCAGCAGATGCCTGACACTGGTTGCTCCAGTTAAGTTTATTGTTAACGAAAATCCCCAAGTCCTTTCCCTTGACAGTATTAGTATGATTCCCATTTAGTGTGTAGCGGTGACATGCATTTCCTCTGTATTCCCTCATAAACCTATGCTGATATGCAGTTATACAGCTGCTTTCTTCGAGATACTCGAGGACGGCATCTCTTAGACACCCTTCAAACATTTTTTTCACAATAGAAGCAAGATTTTCTGGCCTGTAGTTTCCAGGTTCACTTTTTTAACCCCTTTTTTGAATTTCAGTACCATATTGGCTGTGCACAAATCCAATGGAAAAGAACCAGTCACTATTGAGTCCTTAAATATAAGAAACAAAGGTTTGTGTATCACGTTACTTAAATCCCTTAGGACCTTGTGTATGCCATTGGGACTTGCCTATTTTAATCTTTTTAAGGTGGTTCTGCACTACTTACTGGGTTAGACTAGTGACATTTAGTGAAACATTTACTCTATCACTCTGCATCTCATCTGACATTTCATCTTCCTCTGAATACTCTGGAGAAAAAAAAACAACTATTTAATAGATTTGCTTTCTCCTTATCACCCTCTACAATTTTTCTTACATTATTTATTACAGGGCAAATACTCTTAGTTTTAATCTTTTTACTATTTATATAATTGAAGAACAGTTTAGGGTAGTTTTACTGTGCTTGTCAATAAGTTTCTATGTCTCCATCTTTGCTGCTTTTGTCTTCTTTTCACATAATTTATTCTTTTCCTTATAGGTTTTTAGTGCTTCTTTGCTGCCTTCTTGTTTTAGTAGTTTAAACACTTTCTTTTTGTCCCCTTTATCTTTTTATTGAGCCACATTAGTTTTCTCCTATTCCTAGCACTTTTATTCCTGTAAGGAACAAACCTTTCACAGTAATTTTTGATGTAAAAGAAATTTTATTTTCTGGAAGAGTGAATGTGGCACAAACATCTAGAGATGTTAACTGTGTATCTTGAAACCGAGTACCTAAGGACCTCTGTTTCAAGATACACCATTTGTATCTTTAAGTGGTTATGCCACATTCAGCCTTTCAAAAAATGTTTTTTTCTTTTTCCTAACTCATTGCTCCACATCGGGTATATTGTCATTTAGGGTGGGAAGTAACTTCTATTTACAAGAAAACTTCACCTCGCGGCAGCAATTTAGCTTCCTACTTCCATTTTATCCCATTTCCTGTCAAACGGGTTGCTCCACCTATTTTTTTTCCATATTTCTACAGTGTAAATATTTACGATGTTTTTAAACACTTCCTATTTATTGTCTTTACTCTTATTTTTGAGAACATTGTTGCAGTCAATAAGCTTAAGGGCATCTCTAAGCTTGTTAAACTTTGCCTTCCTAAATTTTAGTATTTTTGTAGCTCACCTATATAACTTACTAAGCACTGGAAGGGGAGGCTACTTTTCACAGCAAAGTCCAGGAGGGGCGCACTGTGGCAGGCACAGTACGAAGAATTGTCGCGTCCAACCTGGATGCGCTGGATCTATCGCCCGCAGATCTCCCACAAACACAAAAGAACAAAATGACAACAGAAAATAGAACCAAAATATGGGAAACACCGTCCCTATATAAGCAAAACTCAGGGAAGGATGCTGCCTGAAAGCAGGGCAATCGTCCCGATAACAACGGCCCTCACCGCCTGCCTCATCCCGTAGTTGACCCTATGTGGGAAAGGGAAAGAAAACAAGAATACCAAAACTGAAAAGAAAACAAATGCAGCACTTAGCTTTCAGATGCGTCATGTAACTGAGCAACCTAGAACCAAGCTCTGACTGCAACCTCAGTAGAAAGAGTGATAATCAACAGCAGTTCAGCTCCTTATCCAGCCAGGCTAAATACCACAACCACTGAGCTAGAAATTGTAGAACCATCTCCAAAACCAACACCAGAACTGTCAGCAAGGCAGCAATCCTAGCACCGCCGGTATGCACTGTGTGAAGGGTGCACTATTGTAGGCACTGTCCTAGAAGTGCACTGTGGTAGGCACTGTGCGAGGGGTGCACTATGGCTTGCACTGTGTGAGGGGAACTGTGGTAGGCACTGTGTGAAGAGTATGCTGTGGTATACATTGTTGGAGGGGTGCACCGTGGTAGGCACTGCGTGAGGGGTGCACCGTGGTAGGCACTGCGTGAGGGGTGCACCGTGGTAGGCACTGCGTGAGGGGTGCACCGTGGTAGGCACTGCGTGAGGGGTGCACCGTGGTAGGCACTGCGTGAGGGGTGCACCGTGGTAGGCACTGCGTGAGGGGTGCACCGTGGTAGGCACTGCGTGAGGGGTGCACCGTGGTAGGCACTGCGTGAGGGGTGCACCGTGGTAGGCACTGCGTGAGGGGTGCACCGTGGTAGGCACTGCGTGAGGGGTGCACCGTGGTAGGCACTGCGTGTGGGATGCACCGTGGTAGGCACTGCGTGTGGGATGCACCGTGGTAGGCACTGTGGGTGGGGTGCACTCTGGTAGGCACTGTGGGTGGGGTGCACTCTGGTAGGCACTGTGGGTGGGGTGCACTCTGGTAGGCACTGTGGGTGGGGTGCACTCTGGTAGGCACTGTGGGTGGGGTGCACTGTGGGTGGGGTGCACTGTGGTAGGCACTATGTGTGGGGTGCACTGTGGTAAGCACTATGTGTGGGGTGCACTGTGGTAAGCACTATGTGTGGGGTGCACTGTGGTAAGCACTATGTGTGGGGTGCACTGTGGTAGGCACTGTGTGAGGAGTGCACTGTGGTATGCATTGTTGGAGGGTTAGGTGTTAGGGGTGCACTGTGGCAGGCACTGTGTGATGGGTGCACTCTGGCAGGCACTGTATGAGTGGTGCACTGTGGTTGGCACTGTACATTTTTGTATGCATTGTGTGTGGGGCACACTGTGGCTGGCACTGGAAGGGATGCACTGTGGTAGGCACTGTGTGGGGGGTGCATTGTGGTAGGTGCTATTTGATGGTTGCGTGTGGCAGGCACTGTGTGAGGGGTGCACTATGGTAGGCACAGTGTGAGTGGTGCACTGTGGTAGGCCCTGTGTGATGGGTGCACTGTGGTAGGCCCTGTGTGATGGGTGCACTGTGGTAGGCCCTGTGTGATGGGTGCACTGTGGTAGGCCCTGTGTGATGGGTGCACTGTGGTAGGCCCTGTGTGATGGGTGCACTGTGGTAGGCCCTGTGTGATGGGTGCACTGTGGTAGGCCCTGTGTGATGGGTGCACTGTGGTAGGCCCTGTGTGGAAGGTTTATTGTGGTAATTGGTGTGTGGGGGGTGCACTGTGACTGGCACTGTGTGAGTGGTGAACTGTTGCTGGCACTGTGTGAAAGGTCCACTATGGTAGGCACAGTGTGAGGAGTGCACTGTAGCTGTCACTGTGTGAGGGGTGCACTGTGGATGGCACTGTGTAAGGCGTACATTGCGGATGGCACTGTGTAAGGGGAGCGCTGTGGCTGGCACTGTGTGAGTGATGCACTGTGACTTGCACTGTGTGAGGTGTAGACTGTCTGGCACTGTGTGAGGGGTGCACTTTGGCTGGCACTGTGTGATGGGGTGCACTGTGGCTGGCACTGTATTAGGGGTGTACCGTGGTTGGCCCTGTATTAGGGGTGCACTGTGTTAACTACTGTGTGTTTGGTACCCTCTTACTTACACTGTTAGTACAAAATTTACCTGCTGCAGAGTTATGGGTGAGTCAGTGACTGACATGAAGTTCTCAGCTGATGTCACCTTCTGATGTCATTAGCTGATACTTATTACACCTGATAGATAACAGAGTATTATGTTCCACAGATGGATTATCCTGTATGATTCTCTCGTCTTCCACCTATGTCACAATTTGCTCAGATAAGTCTAGTTTTATATCTCTTTGCAGCTTTCTACTTGTTCTCTAAGCACGGAGCAGTCATTATATTTTACCTGTCATTATCACACAGTTCTCTAGAAATGTCTTCAGTTCTTCTCTTTGAGGGTCTTTCAGATCATAATCAGCACTGGAAAATAAATATAAAATTATCAATAACAAATGATAAAAGCCCCCCAGGAATGCCCCTGTGTGACGGGGAGGATAAGTTACATGAGGAATGTCTACCTGATAGAGAGTATTGTAATATTGTAGTGTCCAGGACCTCAATGTCTCCACCTCTCACACTCAGCAATATACAGGATGGACAGTAATGGTTGACTCACTTCACAGAGTATTTGTTGTGCAGTGATGACAGCCTGTGGCCAGGAGCGTAGCCATAATGGTTAGAGTTGCAACTGGACTCCTAAGCTATGGGTGCCTAAAAGCATCCCCTCACCACTGTGGCAGCCTCACTGAGCCCCTCCGCTGTGCTACCTCTGTCGCGGGTGGTGGTGTGACACAGTTTGAGGATGGCATAGCAGCTGGCAGACTGAAACAGACCAGATTTTTTTTTTTTACAAAAATAAGCTTTACTTAATGGCTAACCATCAACATGGCAGGATGTGCCGAGACTGAGCGCCTGTGGGATGCTCATTCTCCTGACCAGATCCTGAATATTTCTGATAGGTGTGGTGCTGGGACTGCTGGTGGACTTGCTGAGCCTGCCCTGTAAGCTCTGGTCCCTGGTCTGGCCCGTGGTCATGCCGCTAGCCTCTGCCTTCTGCCCAGCCTGGTGAGGCCTGGGTGCACCAGCGCACGCCACCGAACTTCCGGTCTGGCTTGTGCCCTGAATGGAGCACTTAAATCCTTCTGGCTGTGCATGCGGTGGCAGGCTGAAGAGGTCTGGATGCGCAGTGAGCGCTTGTGTGAGAGACAGACACTCACATAATAGTCACTCGTCCAGCTCCCCTGAGATTGGAGATCTGTGCGCGGCCTGTGAGAGATGGAGCAGTGGCCCAATAGCGACTGTGGGCAGAGGCCTGGCTGGGATACTCCCCTGTATGTACGCCTGTGTGCTGGAGGTACTGGGCGCCGCTGATAAGCATCAGCAGTCTGCTTGTTGAGGGGCTGTGGGCCTTGGAGGTGATGGGCTACTTCTCATATGCCCAGCCATCTGACAACTGGCGGTGCATGGGTTGGGGACCCCCAATAAATTGCTGCTGTTCTGGAGGAGGCAGACAGCAATGACCCCAATATAAATTACAGGCAGCTGTTGAGGAAATCTCCACATAAAAGCTGTCCTGAATAATTAAATGTGCCAAGTGAAAAGCGGAGGAACAGACCCTGCAACAGCATATACAGTAACATCAGTTAAACAGCAGATTCTCATGTAGCTCTAAACCCTATAGCTTGGGACTTGTGATAGTTATTCATACAAAGCCCAATAAACGCCTATAAATTGCACAGCACGGCAAGATTGAAGGCATAAATATTTTAATCCACTTTCTGACTGGAGTTCCCTGGCATATTGTTATTCATTAAAGGGGTTGTCCCGAGGCAGCAAGTGGGTCTATACACTTCTGCATGGCCATATTAATGCACTTTGTAATGTACATTGTGCATTAATTATGAGCCATACAGAAGTTATAAAAAGTTTTATACTTACCTGCTCCGTTGCTGGCGTCCTCGTCTCCATGGTGCCGACTAATTTTCGCCCTCCGATGGCCAAATTAGCCGCGCTTGCGCAGTCCGGGTCTTCTCCTCTTCTCTATGGGGCTCCGTGTAGCTCCGCCCCGTCACGTGCCGATTCCAGCCAATCAGGAGGCTGGAATCGGCAATGGACCGCACAGAAGCCCTGCGGTCCATGGAGACAGAGGATCCCGGCGGCCATCTTCAGCAGGTGAGTATGAAGACGCCGGACCGCCGGGATTCAGGTAAGCGCTGTGGGGGTTGTTTTTTTAACCCCTGCATCGGGGTTGTCTCGCGCCGAACGGGGGGGGGGGTTAAAAAAAAAAAAAACCCGTTTCGGCGCGGGACAACCCCTTTAACTGTTTGTATTTTGTATGTGGTTTGCCCGCTGCTTCATTGGCACCATGAGTACTCGTGCCAAAAAAAATCAATCTGCAGCAGAAAAGTTAAGACTTTGCTTGCACAGATGCTCCTGATCTCACCCCGCGCTCGACACGAACCGCGCAGACAAAGAATAGGAATTACGACACTGAACTAAAGCAAGAACCTGGACTTTCTCTACAGCAACACCTGGAGGCCATAAATACTTACAAATCCTCACTGACAGGAAAAATAGAGAAAAATAGATCAACCTGTTCAGACAAGATGTGCGTAATATGAGGGGGCGGATGAGCAAAATGGAAGAACGCGTCTCTGCGGTTGAGGATTGTTTTGCCAACTGGCAAACAACAAGTTCGGATATGGCTTTAAAGAAGGACAAGTGGGTTGATAGAACACAATTTATTAGTGTAAACGAATAAATGATAAAAAAATAAAACAATGACATAAAAATAGGTGATATTGCATATATGCTTTGCAAACAATTCTTTTACAGTGGTTACATCAATACTCACAGCACTAAGCCTTAGGTATACTTATCTGCTTTGTGCAACATCCTAAGAAGCAATGGCAAAAAGTCAGAGAGCAGGGGGCCTCTTGGGAATGACACTGTGAAAGGGAATTCCCCATCACAGGTCCAAAATGCTTCTAAAGCCCCAAAACCCTCTCCTGCCCTTTATACTAGTATGATCTATTGTTTGAATATTTGCATCGCAAACATCAATGCATAGAGTTGTTTGTTGGAAAAAGGCCACAATCCGAATTGACCATTAACCAGATCAGACAAACAAAACAATGGCAGCCCCAAGCTCTAAGTATACATAAGGCCCCAGTTAAGTCTTAAGACAATGATGACAGATTTTCATGATCAATTAGACAATAGATCACAAGACTCTATAGACAATGGTGGTGGAATTACAAGACAATGGTGACACTATGTGCTGATACTAACATGGTCTCCAGCAAGTCTATAAGACTCAGATATACAATCCTTATAATTTATACAGTAAATGTTCATGGCTGTATGGATACAAGATGGAGCGCTACACATACCCAATTATGTTTGCACCACAAGGATAACTGAATCTTCTTTCCACCACAGTCCATACTGCAATTTAAAAAGTTGGATAATCTTGAAAATGGTGTAATATATGCATCATTGGCCTTCCAGAAAAAGTAGAAGGCTCACACCCCAAAATATTTTTGGAGTAATGGCTCAAATCAACATTGGGGGATGGTGTTTTTTCCTCTACGTTCACAGTGGAGAGGGTACATCGGGTTACCACAAAGCCACCTGTGCCTGAGGCCCATCCCCCGTCCTCTGTTGGACAGGCTGCTTAATTGCCATGATCAAGTCACTATTATATGCAAGCCCAACTAAAAAGCTCATCAAATACAATGGCGCTACCATCTTAATATTCAGACTTTTTGGCTGAATTCCAGAGAGCTACATTTATGGAGTTTATGAAAAAGTTAAAATCCAGGAACATCCCAGAGTCAATGGCATATCTGGCACGTCTGAGGATTATGGCGGATGGCAAATTAATAATTGTGCATTCACCCGCCGAGGCCTTGGAGCGGCTTTGAGCTCATCCTACATCAGTGTTCCCCAACTCCAGTCCTCAGGGACCACCAACAGGTCATGTTTTCAGGATTTCCTCAGTGTTGCACAGGTGATGTAATTATCATCAGTGCCTCAGACATTGCTACAGGTGTTCCTACCATAGGATATCCTGAAAACATGACCTGTTGGTGGTCCCTGAGGACTGGAGTTGGGGACCCCTGCCCTACATGAACTGGGAGTTAACAATACTTATTAAATAACATTTGCGCATTCCTCCTCATTCACCCTTTATCCCCACTTCATTTTCCTCCCTCAAACTTTTTTTTTCTCTTCTCTTCCTTTATCTTCCTTTCTGTTCTTGTTTTCTTTCCTCTCTCTGCTGTTTTGCCTCCTTTTTGCCACAGTAATAGGCAGCCCCCCCCCCAGTAATAGGAAGCCCCCACCCCTCAGTAATAAGCAGCCCTCCCCCCAGTAATAAGCAGCCCCCTCCACAGTAATAACCAGACCCCCCCAGTAATTAACAGCCCCCCACAGTAATAAGCAGCCCGCCTACCCCCAGTAATAAGCAGCCCTCCGCCCCCAGTAATAAGCAGCCCCACCCTAGTAAAAAGAAGCCCCACCCTAGTAATAGTCAGCCCCTCCCCCAGTAATAGGGAGCCCTCCCACTAATAGGCAGCCCCCACCCCTCAGTAATAAGCAGCCTCCCCCAAGTAATAACCAGCCCCCTCCACAGTAATAAGCAGCCCCCTCCACAGTAATAAGCAGGCCCAACCCCCAGTAATAAGCAGCCCCACCCCCCAGTAATAAGCAGCCCCACCCCCCAGTAATAAGCAGCCCCACCCCCCCGTAATAAGCAGCCCGCCCTAGTAATAAGCAGCCCGCCCCCCTAGTAATAGGCAGCCCCACCCCCCAGTAATAAGCAGCCCCACCCCCCAGTAATAAGCAGCCCCACCCCCCTAGTAATAGGCAGCCCCTCCCCAGTAATAGGCAGCCCCCTCCCACCCACCCGAGTAATAAGCAGCTCCCCAACCCATATACTTACCTCCTCCCTGCTGTCAGCGTCGCTACCTCTCTGCTTGCCTGAGCCCGGCGCACACTGTAGTCAGTGTGTAGCCCGGCACACTTCCTCCCAGAGTCCTCTCCTGCGGAACTAATGAGCAGGGGACTCGGGGAGGAGGATCCTGGCTGCACACTGACGTCACTGTGCGCCGGGATCAGTGGCAGCAGCGCGATTACCAGTGGGGAGCCGCGGCACCCCAGCTAGTAATCGCTTCAGTGGTGAGCAGCGCCCGCACGGCCACAGGAAACAAGGCAGCGGGACGGATTCGGTACACGGGTCTTCTGTTTGACACATGTGACATAGGGGATATGAGAGTTTTTATATTGAAGGGTGGTTTCAAGTTGCAAGCCATAGAAAAATTTGGGAATATAAATTGATAACAACTTTTGACATGCTGAATACTGGGTTAAATTGTTCCCCAGGATTTATGCGTGAATGGGAGGTGTGAGACATTTATTGCACAGATAAGACTGCTGGCCTGGTGAAAACTTCCCATCCACAGTAATTCAGGGACCATAAACATATAATCCCTTATCAGTGTCTAGTTAAAACTGTTTGTGTACCTCTTGTAGCATTCCTGGCAGGACAACCCCCCCCCCCCCCAACAGTAATTCAGGCACCATAAAACTTTCACTTTGTTATCAGTGCCTAGACAAAAAAAAGTTTGTTTTCTGTTGCAGAATTCCTTTTAAAGGGGTTGTCCCGCGATAGCAAGTGGAGTTATGCACTTCTGTATGGCCATATTAATGCCCTTTGTAATATACATCGTGCATTAAATATGAGCCATACAGAAGTTATTCACTTACCTGCTCTGTTGCTGGCGTCCCCGTCGCCATGGTGCCGTCTAATTTCAGCGTCTAATCGCCCGATTAGACGCGCTTGCGCAGATGGGTCTTTTCCCTTCGGCTCGGTTCGGCAGCAGCGGCGTTCTGGCTCTGCCCCCTTGTACGCATCATCGCGTAGCTCCGCCCCCGTCAATGTGCCGATTCCAGCGAATCAGGAGGCTGAAATCGGCACATATGACGGGGCGGAGCTACGCGATGACGCGTACAAGGGGGCGGAGCCAGAACGCCGCTGCTGCCGGACCGAGCCGAAGGGAAAAGACCCATCTGCGCAAGAGCGTTTAATCGGGCGATTAGATGCTGAAATTAGACGGCACCATGGCGACGGGGACGCCAGCAACGGAGCAGGTAAGTGAATAACTTCTGTATGGCTCATATTTAATGCACGATGTATATTACAAAGTGCATTAATATGGCCATACAGAAGTGTATAACCCCACTTGCTGCCGTGGGACAACCCCTTTAAGTGCAAACCAATCACATCCATGTCTGTGCCTTGTCATAAGTATGTATGTTATAAGTGTGTATAAATATTCATGCCTCTTCAGATCTATTCCATTTTTAGCCTGACGAAGAACCCGAGAGGTTTCATGTATTTTTGTTAGCCATTAAAAGGTATCATATCTACAAGATTATGTAGTTTCTCTTGCTGAGAACAATCACATTTTGCTCTACTGGCTAACACGGTACAAAACCTTTGTTTCCATTATACATTAAGGTGTTAAACACTTTCTTTTTGCTGTTTATTGCCCCTTTACATCTTAATTAAGCTACATTACTAAGTTTTTAATTTCTGTAAAGTATGAACCTCTCAGAGTCAGTAATTTTAAACATTTCCCATTTATTGCTTGTACTTTTATTTTTTAGGATGTTGTCTAGAGATGAGCGAGCACCAAAATGCTCGGGTGCTGGTTGCTCGAGTCGAGCTTTCCGCGATGCTCGAGGGTTCGTTTCGAGTAACGAACCCCATTCAAGTCAATGGGCGACTCGAGCATTTTTGTATATGACTCATGCTCCGTTAAGGTTTTCATTTGTGAAAATCTGGAAAAACTACGAAAGTGATGGAAACGACAGAGAAACGGATAGGGCAGGCGAGGGGCAACATGCAGGGTTGCATCTCTGGCTCCCAGTTCCCACTATTAAGCCACAATAGCGGCAAGAGTGCCACCCCCCCCCCCCCCCCCTAACAATTTTTACTTCGGACAAAGCCTCATTAGCAAGGCACACCTTAGCTAAGCACCACACTACCTCCAACCTAGCACAATCACTGCCTGCGGGACACACCGCTGCCTCTTCTCCTGGGTTACATGCTGCCCAACCCCCCACGCACGACCCTGTGTCCGCAGTGCACACAAAAGTGTCCCTGCGCAGCCCTCAGTCCACACGCTGGCTTCATAGCCAAACCACCCTCATGTCTACTTATAAGTGCGTCTGCCATGAGGAGAAACCGGAGGCACACACTGTAGAGGGTTGGCAGGGCCAAGCAGCGACCCTCTTTGAAAGGGGCAGGGCGATAGCCCACAATGCTGTTGAGAATAGATAGATGTTTGATCTTCATTCCAATCCTGTGCCACCTCCGTCAGGAGCTGCAAACGTGGGCATAAAGGGGACTCCGCTGCCAGCCCAGCACTTCTACACATCTCCACAATGCAGCAATACTCAGTGTGGGAAGTATGTGAGCGGGCCCTGGGTCAGCCTCTGTCCCAGCAAACACCTTGTGTGGCCCAAGGTGTTGCGAGTGACATAGCAATGGGGAATCTATGTGTCCACACACTACTCATTCTGTTTGGGTGTCGGATACCTCATCGACAATGCAAGGGGTAAACCATATGCACTCTGCACCCTACCCAAGTCTGTCAGTGTTTTGGGGACAGACAGGTAAAACACCCCAATGGGAAGTCTGTGTGCACCCACAGCATGGATGGCTCCCAGGAACCCACAGACGTTACATAAATAAATCCCATTGCAGTGCCCCGGATAGCTGAGGTTACGTTAGAGAAAATACATGTTGGCTGCGGCCCACACTCCATGCCCTAGTCAGTCTGGGTTTTTTAAAAGTACCAGGCAGGTACAACTCCGCTATGGCAAGTCTGTGTGCACCCGCAGCATGGATGGCTAGAAGGAACCCACAGACGGTACATAACGAAATCCCATTGCAGTGCCCCGGATAGCTGAGGTTACGTGAGAGAAAATATATGTTGGCTTCGGCCCACACTCCATGCCCCAGTCAGTCTGGGGGTTTTTTGGGGCCAGATAGGTAGAACACCGCGATGGGAAGACTTAGTGCACCCATGGTATACACAGACCCCTGTAATATTTCTGTAGCAAAGGTATAAGCTGACCCCAGTAACAGTTATGTTGCAGAAGTCTAAGGAGACCCCAGTAACATTTCTGTAGTAACAGTACAGACAGACACCAGTAATATTTCATTAGCAGAAGTATAGCACACAAAATGGTGGTCAGCAGCACAATCCTTTCCTCTCACCTAGATAAGACAGGGAACCTGCACGCCTGCTTTCAGTCAGGATCCAATTCAGACCGTCAATGCATATTCCAAGAAAGAAATGGTGGAGGCAGCAGTTGATGCAAAAAGTAGAGAGATTTTTATTCCTCCCACACAGAGAAACCGACGTTTCGACCCTTGTATAAGTGGGTCTTTGTCAAGTATACAAAAACATGCAACATGGAACATATATATAGTGAAGAGCATACAGACTTAGCCAATAACAGAGTGTTAATTAAAATCATTTGCATCTAATCCACCTGTCTATTCACCTGTAATCTGTGTCCCATAATGGCGGGTGGTCTGCAGACTATCGCGTCTTGTATTTGCTATTTGTGCATGTCCAGAAGCCATAGTAATCCTGGGTATCATGTGACTGTCATGTGCCCAGCATGACATGTTTGCTCCGCCTCACAGTATTGACTCTGCCCCATCCGTGGGGTCTGGATCACAGCAGAGTCCTCCAATGCACACGCTGGGGCGGACGTCGTGACGCGATGACATCATCACGTCACGGTGAGCTGCGGTCACGTGACCATTCACATGACTGGCTCTCCACAGCGTCATCATTATATTATTAACTCCGCCCCTATTACCTTCTGTGGGCTGGAATATGTCAGAAGGATGGAACATAAAGTCAATGCCTTGTCTTATATGTTACTACAGCATTTCTGTTCCCACATCGAATATCAAGGCAAGGATTACTATACCATGCCCCAGCGGTGAAAAACATCTATATACAGTCTATGTAATACATTATGTTAAAGGTAAATACCAAGACATGAATTATAATGCAGGTACAGTATACTGAATATCTGAGATTCTAGGAGAGTATCCACTCCAATTTTGCCCCATAACATGTGAGCCCCCTTTTTGTTTTTTTTGTTTTTTTTTTTTTTAAAAAAAACAACAAATGTATCACTATCGGGATACAGGGATATAGATATCAATTCACATTTCTCAATCAATGCGTTTACAATATGCATAATCCCCAAAATACATATATAAGGGGTCAAGGGATGAGTATGATACTCTCCATGAATGAATCCCAGTCCAGACGACAATCCACGTGACCTGTGAATGAGCAAATGAAAAAAGTATAAGTGACACATAATCAAACACTATAAAAACATATCCAGTTATGGAATCCGAAGCATAGAGGCACGATTTGTCAGCAGAACAGGGTAGTATTGTACTCGTGATTCAAACCTCTTGGAGTCATGATATTGAGTGTGTATATCCATCGTAACTCTTTTTTAAGAAGCAATTTCACTCTGTCTCCCCCTCTATTTAATTCAGGTACGGAATCTATCACACGAAATCTTAATTGGCTCACTGCGTGGCCCAAGTCAAAAAAATGGTGCGCTATAGGGAGATCCAATTTTTTTGTACGAATGGAACTTTTATGACTAGATACCCTACTCCTGATCTCCTGTATCGTCTGACCTACGTACTGAAGGCCACATGGGCAAGATAATAAATATACCACATGTGATGACTGGCACGTATAACATTCCTTAATTCGGTAACATTCACCCGTTTGAGAATGGTAACATTTATCGCCTTTGATGATATTGGCACAACTGGAACAATTTAAACATGGGGAATTGCCCATCTTTGCCGGCAAAAAAGTTTTTTGTTGTATAGTTTCCCTTGAAGTCAATTTGACCTCATGCATCTTGCTGACAACTAAATCCTTCGGGTAACCACGTTCCAAAAATTTCTCACACATTTGTGTGAGCCGAGCCTCCACAAACTCATCGTCACTTATACGTTTGACTCTTATGAACTGGCTCCGTGGGAGCGAGTCCACTGTTCTCTGAGGGTGGAAGCTGTTATAAGCTAGTAAATTATTACGGTCAGTGGTTTTTGTAAATAAATCTGTCTTAAAACCTTGTGTGGTCTTGATTATACAGACATCCAAAAACTCAATACTGGCGGTGGAAAATTTTAGCGTGACCTGGAGCTCCAGACGTATGCTATTGAGCTCGTTGTGAAAAGCATGCAGTTCCTCAACAGTTCCAGTCCATGCCAAAAAGATATCATCTATATACCGAAGCCAGGAGACCGCCAGGGGCCAATATGCCGACGTGTAAACATGCGTGTCCTCAAAATCACGCATGTAGATGTTTGCATAAGTCGGTGCCATATTGGCTCCCATGTCGGTCCCCTTGCACTACCTATAAAATCTCCCTCTGAACACAAAATAACTGTGGTTTAGGACAAACTCTAGAAGTGTGAGAATCAGATATTCGAATTGAACTGGATATTGTGCGGCGCAAAGTACCCGTCTTACACATGATACCCAGGATTACTATGGCTTCTGGACATGCACAAATAGCAAATACAAGACGCGATAGTCTGCAGACCACCCGCCATTATGGGACACAGATTGCAGGTGAATAGACACAGGTGGATTAGATGCAAATGATTTTAATTAACACTCTGTTATTGGTTAAGTCTGTATGCTCTTCACTATATATATGTTCCATGTTGTATGTTGTTGTATACTTGACAAAGACCCACTTATACAAGGGTCGAAACGTCGGTTTCTCTGTGAGGGAGGAATAAAAATCTCTCTACTTTTTGCATCAACTGCTGCCTCCACCATTTCTTTCTTGAATTAGCAGAAGTATAGGCAGACCCCAGTAACATCCTTGTGGCAGCAGTATAAGCAGACCCCTGTAACATTTACATGGCAGAAGTATAGGCAGACCCCTGTAACATTCAAGTGGCAGCAGTATAGGCAGACCCCTGTAACATGTAAGTGGCAGCAGTATAGGCAGACCCTTGTAACTTTCTTGTAGCAGAAGTATAGGCAGGCAGACCCCAGAAAAATTTCTGTAGTAATAATATAGGCCAACCTCTGAAACATAGATGTAGATGAGCCTTTTGGGCCGCTGAAAAATTGGCCGTTCAGCACAATGACATGTTGTTTCTGGAGGAGGAGTAGCAGGAGGAGGACTAATGTCAGAGACAGATTGACAAAAGTAACTGCCCCGTTTTCCCGGTGATAGAGAAGAGTGCTTTTATCTGCGGTTGCAGCAAAAAGATTCTTTAGGTTCCGCTGCTCTTCGCCGGTGGAGAAGAGAAGTCAGGGGAAATCCAGGCTTTGTTCATCTTTATGACTGTAAGCATGTTGGCACTGGCAGTTGACAGGCGGGTACGCTTGTTATTGATGATTCCCCCAGCTGCACTAAACACCCTCTCTGACAAGACGCTAGCGGCAGGGCAAGCAAGCACCTCCAGGGCATACAGTGCACGTTCGTGCCATGTGTCCAGCTTTGACACCCAGTAGTTGTATGGAGCAGAGGTATCAGAGGACGGTGGTACGATCGGCTACGTACTCCCTCACCATCTTTTTACAGTGCTCCTTCCGACTCTGCCTTGACTGGGGAGTGGTGACACAGTCTTGCTGGGGAGCTATAAAGCTGGCAAAGGTCTTGGAGAGTGTTCCCCTGCCTGCACTGAACATGCTGCCTGATCTCCGCGCCTCCCCTGCTACTTGGCCCTCGGAACTGCGCCTTCTGCCACTAGCGCTGTCAGATGGGAAGTTTACCATCAGTTTGTCCACCAGGGCCCTGTGGTATTGAATCACTCTCAAACCCCTTTCCTCTTCGGGAATGAGAGTGGAAAGGTTCTCCTTATACCGTGGATCGAGAAGGGTGTACACCCAGTAATCCGTAGTGGCCAGAATGCGTCTAACACTAGGGTCACGAGAAAGGCAGCCTAACATGAAGTCAGCCATGTGTGCCAGGGTACCAGTACGCAACACATCGCTGTCCTCACTAGGAAGAGTACTTTCGGGATCCTCCTCCTCCTCAGGCCATACACGCTGAATGGATGAGAGGCAAGCAGCATGGGTACCCTCAGCAGTGGGCCCAGCTGTCTGTTCCCCCTCCTCCTCCTGCTCCTCCCCCTCCTCCTCCTCCAAAACGCGCTGAGATATAGACATGAGGGTGCTCTGACTATCAAGCGATATACTCTCTTCCCCCATCTACTGTTACGACCACAAAGCGTCAGCCTTTATGCTTTGCAGCAAACTTCTCAGCAGGCATAGCAGAGGAATGGTGACGCTAATGATTGCAGCATCGTCGCTCACCATCTGGGTAGACTCCTCAAAGTTTCCAAGGACCTGGTAGATATCTGCCATCCAGGCCCACTCCTCGGTAAAGAATTGAGGAGGCTGACTCCCACTCCGCCGCCCATGTTGGAGTTGGTATTCCACTATTGCTCTACGCTGCTCATACAGCCTGGCCAACATGTGCAGCGTAGAATTCCACTGTGTGGGCACGTCGCACAGCAGTCGGTGCTCTGGCAGATTAAACCGATGTTGCAGGGTCCTCAGGGTGGCAGCGTCCGTGGTGGACTTGCGGAAATGTGCGCAGATGTGGCGCACCTTGCCGAGCAGGTCAGATAAGTGCGGGTAGTTTTCAGAAACCGCTGAACCACCAGATTGAAGACGTGGGCCAGGCATGGCACGTGTGCGAGGCTGTCAAGCTGCAGAGCCGCCACCAGGTTACGGCCGTTGTCACACACGACCATGCCCTGTTGCAGGCTCAGCAGTGAAAGCCAGAGGTCGGTCGCTCTGTCAGACTCTGCAACAGCTCGGGGGCCGTGTGCCTATTGTCACCTAGGTGACTAGTAGTTTCAGCACGGCCAGCTGACATTTGCCCAACGCTCTGCTGCCGCACCGCGCCACACCGACTGCTGATGACGTGCTGCTTAATTGAGAGGTAGAGGTTGCATAGGAGGAGGAGGAGGGGGAGGGTTTAGAGGAGGTTGCATAGACCGCCGCAGATACCCGAACCGGGGAAGGACCCGCAATTCTGGGTGTGGGTAGGACGTGAGCGGTCCCAGGCTCTGACTCTGTCCCAGCCTCCACCAAATTCACCCAATGTGCTGTCAGGGAGATATAGTGGCCCTGCCCGCCAGTACTTGTCCACGTGTCCGTGGTTAAGTGGGCCTTCCCAGTAACCGCGTTGGTGAGGGCACGATTGATGTTGCGGGAGATGTGCTGGTGTAGGGCTGGGACGGCACACCGGGAAAAATAGTGGCGACTGGGGACCGAGTAGCGTGGGACCGCCGCCACCATCATGTTTTTGAAAGCCTCCGTTTCCACAAGCCTGTACGGCAGCATCTCCAGGCTGATCAATTTGGCAATGTGCACGTTTAAAGCTTGAGCGTGCAGGTGCGTGGTGGCGTATTTGCGCTTGCGCTCCAACGCTTGCACTAGCGACAGCTGGACGCTGTGCTGTGAGACATTGCTGGATGGGGCCAAGGACAGCGGAGGTGAGAGTATGGGTGCAGGCCGGGAGGCGCTCGTGCCTGTGCCCTGAGAGGGGGGTTGGATCTAAGTCGCAGGTTGGGGCACAGGGGTAGAGGCAGTGGTGTGACCCGGAGGCGGTGAACGGCCTTCTTCCCACCTTGTGGGGTGCTTGGCCATCATATGCCTGCGCATGCTGGTGGTGGTGAGGCTGGTACTGGTGGCTCCCCGGCTGATCTTGGCGCGACACAGGTTGCACACCACAGTTCGTCGGTCGTCCGCGCTCTCACTGAAAAACATCCACACCTTTGAAGAACTAGGCCTCTGCACGGTGGCTTGGCGCGAGGGGGTGCTTTGGGAAACAGTTGGGGGAGTCTTTGCTCTGGCCCTGCCTCTACCCCTGGCCACCCCACTGCCTCTTCCAACCTGTCCTGCTGCACCTGCCTCCCCCTCTGAAGACCTGTTCTCAGTTGGCTTAGCGAACCAGGTGGGGTCAGTCACCTCATCGTCCAGCTGCTCTTCCTCCGAATCCTCTGTGCGCTCCTCCCTTGGACTTACTGCCCTTACTACTACCTCACAGACAGACAACTGTGTCTCATCATCATCGTCCTCCTTACCCACTGAAAGCTCTTGAGAAGTCCCCAGCCTCATCCCCCGGACCCCGGCAACTTTCCAAAGGTTGGGCATCGGTCACAACAAACTCCTCAGGTGGGAGAGAAACCTTTTTTTCCCAATCAAGGCAGGGGCCCAAAAACAGTTCTTGAGAGTCTGTCTGCTCATCAGAATGTGTCATTTTCATGGAGTGAGGAGGCTGGGAGGAAGGAGGAGCAGCAGCGAGAGGATTCAGAGTTGCAGCAGTGGACAGCGTAGAAGACTGGGTGGTCGATACATTGCTGGATGCATTTTCTGCCATCCACGACAGGACCTGCTCACACTGCTTTGTTTGTAATATAGGTCTACCACGTGATATAAAGCTGGGGACCCCAGAAACTTGCCTCTCTCCTAATCCAGCTGCAGCCGGCTGCGATTTACCTGGACCAGGAACTCAGCCTGTGCCCACACCCTCACTTGCACCTCCGGGTCCTCGCCCACGTCCTCTAGCCCTACCCCTACCCCTCAGCATTGTGTATTACGAATAGAGCAGACACAGAGCAGTGTGAATAATTATGCAATTATTGGCGTACACTTTCATGCTGACGTTATGTAATGCAAACTCCCGGCAGAAACAAAGAATAAGGAAGGCTGCAGAAAGGCCTAGCTGGGTAATAGTGAGGCACTACAACTCCCAGCAGCCAGGCAGTAAAATGCACACGGTCACAGGTAGCCCTAAGAAGGTTTTTTTTTTTTTTTAAGCTTTTTTGAAAAAGAATACAGGCTATATAGCGTGTATATGACTTTCCCTCTATCAGGGGCTTTGGCCGTACACTGTGCGTGAAGTTGATGGCAGACACAGAGCGGTGTGAATAATTATGGAATTATTGGCGTACACTTTCACGCTGAAAGCAGTTATGTAACGCTACCTTCCGGCAGAAACAAAGAATAAGGCAGGCTGCAAACAGGCCTAGCCATGCAATAGTGAATCACTACAACTCCCAGCAGCCAGGTAGTAAAATGCACACGGTCACAGGTAGCCCAACGAAGGAGCTTTTATTCAAATTTTTTTGAAAAAGAATACAGGCTATATAGCGTGTATATGACTTTCCCTCTATCAGTGGCTGTCGCTGTACACTGTGCGTGAAGTTGATGGCAGACACAGAGCGGTGTGAATAATTATGAAATTATTGGCGTACACTTTCACGCTGACAGCGGTTATGTAATGCTAACTCCAGGCAGAAACAAAGAATAAGGAAGGCTGCAAACAGGCCTAGCCGTGCAATAGTGATTTACTACAACTCCCAGCAGCCACGCAGTAAAATGCACACGGTCACAGGTAGCCCTAAGAAGGATCTTTTTTAAAAAAAATTTTTGAAAAAGAATACAGGCTATATAGCGTGTATATGACTTTCCCTCTATCAGGCGCTGTCGCCACACGCTGTGCGTGAAGTTGACGGCACATACAGAGCGGTGTTAAAAATTATGGAATTATTGGCGTCCAGTTGGAGACTGACAGCGGTTATGTAACGCAAACTGCAGTCAGAAAAAAATTATACTCGAGGCTGCAAAAAGGCCCAGCTGGGTAATAGTGAGGCACTACCACTCCCAGCAGCCAGGCAGTAAAATGCACACGGTCACAGGTAGCCCTAAGAAGGACCATTGGGGTTCTCGTAGACAGGATTCTACACTACCACTGTCCCTGCCTCACCAGTACTGCCCCTATACTCTGTATAATTGACTGCAAACTGAGAACGCTATAGCTGTAATAGCCTGCACAGCCCGAGATGATAAAAAAATTTTTTGGGTGCAAAACTGCTACCAGCAGCCACAACAGTAATGCACACGGTCAGATGTGGCCCTAATAAGGACCGTTAGGGTTCTTGTGGACAGGATTCTACACTACAACTGTCCCTGCCTGACCAGTACTGCCCCTATACTCTGTATAATTGACTGCAGACTGAGAACGCAATAGTCTGCAGAGCCCAAGATGAAAAAAAAACTATTGTGCAAAACTGCTTCCAGCAGTCACAACAGTAATGCACACAGTCAGATGTGGCCCTAAGAAGGACCGCTGGGGTTCTTGCAGATGCCAACACTCTCACTATAGCAGCAGCACCCTCCCTAATCTCTGCCAGCGTGTGTCTGAGGCGAGCCGCGGGCGAGACCGCTTTAAATACTCGGCGGTCATTTGATCTCGCCAGCCACTCACTGCAGGAGGGTGGGATAGGGCTGGCACGTCACAGGAGGAAGTTGTAATGCCTTCCCTGCATGTCTATTGGCCAGAAAATGGTGCTAAACATGCAGGGAAGGAAATGGAATTGACTCAAGTAACGCATGGTGCTCGTCTCGAGTAACGAGCATCTCGAACACCCTAATACTCGAACGAGCATCAAGCTCGGACGAGTATGCTCGCTCATCTCTAATGTTGTCCCAGTCAATAAGGTTTAAGACATCACTAAGTTGATCGACCTTGGCCTTCCTAAAGTTTTGTATTTTTGTAGCTCTATAAACCTCTCTCTTGAAAAACAAGTTGATATATATTATATTATGGTCACTATATTCCAGGTGCCCCTCAGTCTGGACCCCTTTTATGCTGTCATGTTAGCTAGTTAGTATTAAGTCCCAAATGGCCACCCCTCTATTTCGGTCCTGTACTAGTTGGGTAGAATTATTATCTTTAGTAATTGACAGAAAATGTTTACCTTTATGAGATCCACAGGTTTTGGCTTCCCAGTTTATATCCGGATAGTTAAAGTCCCCCATAATAATTACCTTATTGTGATTTGCCTCACCCCCCATTTGCTTCAATAATAGATTTTCAGTGGCTTCTGTTATATTTGGTTGTCTATTGAAAACCCCTATGAGGATTTTATTGTTGGTTTTCACTTCATGTATTTCCACCCATAGAGACTCATGTTCATCTCTGTCCCATATATCTTCCCTTAATGTGGACTTTAAACAGGATTTTACATAAAGACAAACCCCTCTCCCTTTTCATATTTTACAATCCCTACTGAACAGACTGTAAATCTATAAGTTCACCGCCCAGTCACAGCTTTCATTTGACCAGGTCTCAGTTTTTCACATTTTGCTGTAGTTTTCCTCAGACATTATTACTTCTAGTTTGTCTACTTTATTGGTCAGACTTCTAGCATTAGTCACCATACAGTTTAGAAGGTTTTGGTTATTTTTTATATTATGTGCATCCCAATTGTCATGCCAGTTCTTGCTGTATTAACCCCACCCCCGACTGGACCCCTATTCCAAATACCTGGTCCCAAGTCGACACTCTTTTCCCCGTTACTCTTTTTGCCCTCCCCCCACAGTTCCTAGTTTAAACACTCCTCCAACCTCCTAGTCATCCTCTCCCCCAGAACAGCTGCCCATCCCTATTGAGATGCAGCCCATCCCTACTACAACAGAACCTGTAGCCGACAGCAACGTCCGCCCAGTTCTCCAGAAACCCAAACCTTTTCTTCCTACACCAACTCTGCAGCTAATTGTCTATCTCCCTAATCTGCCACTGTCTCTCTGGTGTGCCTCATGGTACAGGTAGTATTTCAGAAACTATTACTTTGGAGGTACTAGCTCTAAGCTAATATCCTGCTTCCCTGAAATCATTTTCAAGCACCTTACATCTGCCTCTAACTTTGTCACCTGTGCCAATGCGTACCATGACTGCTGGATCCTCACCAGAAGATCATATGTCCTTGATTTCATCCCTCTAGTCATGCAGGCTGCTCGGATGGCTTCCTCCTGTACTGCTTTCCTAGTTTGGGGAACAGCACTCCAGTACAGTACTAAATGGCCGACGCCAAATGCTCTGCGGTACTTAATAGTCTACTATAGCTGCAGCTGGTCCTCTCCTGTGTGCTGTTGAGCAGCACTCGCTGCTACTGCTGCTCAGCTGCCCTTTCTCTCTTTGGAGCTGTGACACAGCTTCTTTTTCTACATATGGCCAAGATGGGAGCAAAGAGCTCTGAGGGCAGACTTAGGTGGAGCCTAGCCTTATTGTCCCTGTTCTCCTTTAGAAAGACTGAGCTTCACAGTGCTGACATTACTAGGGACTGGAATCTCCTCCAAGACAGCCTCATAGAGACTTCAACAAAATGGTGTGATCTGATGCTTGCTTTTCTCACTCCCTGACTCTATTCTTTGGCAGGGAAGTGGGAACATTTCTACACAGCGCCTGAAACTCTCTCACATACTTTCTGGCGCTAACACGCTCCTGTCACTGCTCTCCCCCATCACCTCTTTCCCAGCTGGGTGTCATACTGGGAGAGGGTGGGTATAAACATTACAGCCCTTGACCGCTGGCTCTGACAATATCAAAGCAATCCAAACAGTAGGTACACATAGTGCAATCCAAGCATTTTTTTCCACATGGATCACCCTTCTAAAACTATGGAGAAATCTGCAGCTATGGTGCGCATTTCTGCTGCATGTTTTGTTGTGGATCCATGCATGAATTTAGCACCGTGGATGGGCAAAATCCACTTGCAGAATTTGAACTGCATCAGAATTTCCCGCATGGATATTCCCATTCATGGGGATAAATCTGAGGCAATATATGCCAGAGAAATTTGAGGCTTGTGGCTTATTCTCACTGGCATAGGCGCTTATCTGCACATATATGTCACATGTGTGCACAGCCAAGATGCTCCTACACCTGCATGTTTTGCCAACGACCATGGATAACTGTATGCACAAACAGATCGTATGAGAGCGTACACAAATAAATATGCACAACATCCCATTAATTTTGTGTGTATATGCTCCGTAAATACGCAGGTTTCAATTGGCTCTTGCGCTGTGCAAATGCACACGAAAGAGAGCATGTCATGTATTTTTTCACATGACTGAAATGCATGTGCAAAGTACGGACAAGTCAGTGAGCCCATTTAAACAAATGGATTTTTTCATTCTGTATTATTCACACAAAATTTGCGCACATAATATGCAGTCGAAATTCGGTAGTGTGAGGCCATAGATTTCTGCTATGGTATTATAAGCTAAATCCACATGGAATAATCAGTTTTGGATTCCACGGTGTGTCCGTGGAGCCGCCTGCTGTACACCTGTCTCCATTATGTGTGTTTTGCAGAAACTTTTTTATTTATTGGCAATTAATGACCATCTAATAGTTTATAGCTGAACCCGGGGTTTGGCTATAGCTGCAGCTCAGTGATTTAATGGTTTTGACATGTCCTAAATAAAGAACATTTAGTGTACCATTTACATATTTTTATGTTATCAATAATGACTTTCCCTAATATTGTCCGCCATATATTTCTCCTGTGGTTGTTCAACTGAATACCCACATACAGAATTTCTGATCTAAAAGGGAATGAAATTGTTGCGTTCACGAACGTGCAACCACAATAACATAAATCAAAGGCACAACTGTGCAAAAGGAAAACAGAAACTAAAGGGGAATGCTCTCCCTATCATCCCCTAACCCGGGAGGGGACCCTGCCTACTCGGCAGACTAACCGCGCTGAAAAGTGCGAGCCCACACTCGAACCCGGGCCACTGACCAGCCCCTAACTGGGAGCCCTAGCGCAAAACAAAAGGAGAACAAAACCAAACAAAACAGCAAAGAACTTAGCTTATCCAGCAGAGCTTCCACCACACTGTGTTGCTCCGTCGCTGTCCAACATGGAACTGCAGAGAATCATTGACCAGCACAGGAGTAACCGTTAGCCCTGCTTAAATAGCAGCAGAGCTACTTAACACCAGGTGCTGACTGACATTAATCTTGTCACTACCACACATTTCAGCTCCAGGAGAGGTAGGAATGCAACTAAACCCTGGTTTGGCCTGACAGCAAGGTGGGAACCTCAGGACAGCTGCAACAGTACCTCCCCTTCTAGGAGGGGCCCCAGGACCCTCAAGATCAGGACGATCAGGGTTTGATCTGTGAAATTTTTTGACTCGACGGGAGTCCAAAATGTGACTTATTACCAACTGCTCCTCCCCATACGTTAGCACAGGAGCCGGGGGTGGAGGGTCATTCCCAGGATCGATGAATCTTTTGAGCAGAGATTTGTGGAAAACATTGTTAATTTTCATCGCCCTGGGAATTTCTAACCGGAAGGCCACCGCGTTAGTCTTCTCAATTATTTTAAACGGACTGATAAATCGCGGGCCCAGTTTAGCGGACTATTGTTTGAGTTTTATATTTCTGGTAGACAACCAGACCAAGTCTCCAACACGGAATTCCGCCCCTCTGGGCGGTGACTGTTAGCAACTCGCTTTCTCCGCTGAACTGCTCGCCGTAACTATCTCTGGATCTCGGCCATAATAGGCCCAGAAGAATCCAGCTGCCCCGGTGCCGGAGCCGTAGCAACACACTTCTTCAATTTCTGAACCCTCTCAGGATCCATCTTAAAACCCTCTTGGGTATAATCTTTGAGCGTCAGTCTCTCAGGAGGGGATATGCGGCTCCTGGGGAACTCGTGGTCAGGGAGGAGTTTAATTGCACAATCCCCCTGTCGGAGCGGTGGCAATCTGTCTGCCCCTCTAGGGAATACACATTAGAGAGGTCAGCGATGACTTCCGGCAGCTCTTCTGCCTGAATAGAAGCTCGATCGACCGAAATGCAACCAGACAAACACCTAGGGCTTTATTTAACAATGCCCCCCTTCTCCCAGTCTACCACCGGGTTATGTAGACGTAGCCAAGGCAGCCCCAAGACTACTTGCGAAGGGAGGGATTCTATGATATATAATGTTATAATCTCCATGTGGAACAGCCCAATTTTTAAACTGACGTTAGGCACACAAAACCTCAGACTTCTCTGCGATAGCGGAGCGGCATCAATGGCAGATACTGGGATGGGAGACTCCAGAGCCTTCATTTCTAAGCCTAAACGTCTGACCGTCTCCCAATGTATTAAATTAATACTAGCTCCACAATCCAGAAGGACTCTTATGGGGTTGCCCACACTATCAGACAGGATCTCAGCAGGAAGCACCAGTCTGGAGGGTGATATCCAGGCAATTTGATGGCCTAGAGGGGTCCCCTCAATAATCTCCCAGTCATCAAGTCCTGGCTGGCAATTATGACGGGGACAACACTGAGCCATGTGACCAATGCGGTTACAAGAAAAGCAACAACCTTTACACTGTACTTTGTTCCCATTCCTAGCCCTGGCAGCCAGAGACCCCAACTGCATGGGCTGCTCCACCTCTGCTGATAAGAAGCCAGAATCTGTGGAGAGTTCCTGATGTCTCTCCCTGATCCGTCTCCCAGCTTTGATAGCCAGACACATAGCCTCATCAAGACTGCGGGGTACTGGATAACCTACCAGTACATTCTTGATTTTGTTGGATAGACCCCAATGGAACTGGCTCTTTAAAGCAGGGTCATTCCACTGTGTTTCTGCTGCCCAACGTCGAAACCCAGCACAATAATCTTCGACAGAGGAGTCTCCCTGTCGTAAACGTCTGATATTCCCGTCAGCCACCGATATCTTGTCTGGGTCGTCATAGATTAGACCCAATGCAGCAAAAAAGTCATCCACTGAGTCCAAGTCCTCAGACGTTGGGGGTAATGAAAAAGCCCATGCCTGTGGCACCCCCTGCAGTCTGGACATGACAATGCCCACCTTCTGGGCATCGTCCCCTGAAGACACTGGACGCAGTCTAAAGTAGAGCTTACAGGCATCCCTAAAGGATCCGAATTTCTGCCTGTCCCCAGAAAAACGGTCGGGTAGCTCAATTTTTGGTTCCTTGCTGGGAACCTGCAGCGCAGTTTGTCGCTGTTTTATCTCAGCGAGCTCCGCAGCCAGCGTGCCAAGCTGGTGCGACAAAACCTCAAGGGGATTCATAGTAACAGCACAGAATCTCCCTGAGTAGGTAAGGGCTGGTCAATCTGTTGCGTTCACGAACGTGCAACCACAATAACATAAATCAAAGGCACAACTGTGCAAAAGGAAAACAGAAACTAAAGGGGAATGCTCTCCCTATCGTCCCCTAACCCGGGAGGGGACCCTGCCTACTCGGCAGACTAACCGCGCTGAAAAGTGCGAGCCCACACTCGAACCTGGGGCACTGACCAGTCCCTAACTGGGAGCCCTAGCGCAAAACAAAAGGAGAACAAAACCAAACAAAACAGCAAAGAACTTAGCTTATCCAGCAGAGCTTCCACTGTGTTGCTCCGTCACTGTCCAACATGGAACTGCAGAGAATCATTGACCAGCACAGGAGTAACCGTTAGCCCTGCTTAAATAGCAGCAGAGCTACTTAACACCAGGTGCTGACTGACATTAATCTTGTCACTACCACACCTCTCAGCTCCAGGAGAGGTAGGAATGCAACTAAACCCTGGTTTGGCCTGACAGCAAGGTGGGAACCTCAGGACGGCTGTAACAGAAATATAGTGGGGGCCCATGTTGAACATTTGCACCCGGGCCCATGAGCCTGTAGCTACGGTTCTGGATGTGGCCCTATTACTCTGTGTATCTGTGACCCCCTTACCTGTATATTAGGATGGGGACAATGAAGTCGGAGGTGTTTGGGTTCAGATCTGCATCTACCAGCCTTTTCATCATAGCTATGTAGTTATCCGTCCAGGTCACCTCCTCACCGACGGGGATGAAGTTTCCTGTAAAGAGTCAAGTACACAGTAGGTGAATATGTCCTGGTTATGTTCTTAGTCCAGGCTGTGGGTTAAAGTGAAAAGATATAACTCCCAAATGTATACGGGAAAGAGAAACAACATAAGATACCCCACTGATACTATGAGTAAGAACTTTTGCATGGGTACAATAAAAGGCTCTTGGATTTTGAAAGCTACCTAAGCCTTCTATGTGTGTGGACTTTGGAACAAGTCTGATTAGGCATATGCCAACCTATACTATGGAATTATCCTGTGCTACCTTTCCCTATATCTATATATATAAAATTGAATGTATGTCTGTCTGCGTGCGTGCGTGTCTGCGTGTCTGCGTGTCTGTTTGTCCTTTATGCGCTACTACACCATTCATCCGATCGCCATGAAACTTTGGGAAGTTGTTAAGTACACTCCTGGGAAGATTATAGGCATAGTACAAATATCCTACGATAAATGGCGCGCGAGCGTCGTCGAAAGTTACGCCCCCCCCACGTAGATCGAATAAGTAAGCCACCTGCTATTGTGATGTCATCACTGATGTCATCAACATCGAACGCCCTTGAACATGCCCCAACATGTTCTATAAAGCTGCATTGTGATGTCATTAAGGCTCTATTATGACACGTACAGCTTGGAACCACTAGAGCACGCCAGCCAATTACCATTGGAGTTGGAAGTGGGTAAACAAGTACTAGGATATCTTCCTAAGAAGCCACAGCAGCCGGATAAATTGTATGTTCCACCCAACGGCTATTTTATTCAGCCCGCAAGGGGGAAGCAGCGGCCTACAAAATCTAATTCTCTCATTTCCTGATGTCATAGATAGATAGATAGATAGATAGATAGATAGACTGTATGCAATAACCCTGATAGATAGATAGATAGATAGATAGATAGATAGATAGATAGATAGACTGTATGCAATGACACGTACAGCTTGAAACCATAAATACTAGAGCACGCCAGCCATTTACAGTCAGTCTCCATTGGAGTTGGAAGTGGGCAAACATGTACTAGGCCAGTGATGGCGAACCTTTTAGGGACCGAGTGCCCAAACTACAACCCAAAACCCACTTATGTATCGCAAAGTGCCAACACGTCAGGGGGCGGGGCTTATCACAACGTATGATTTTACCCCCGTCGTTCTAAAAAGGACAAGGCTGTTTCAGAATAGACCAGGTGCAGATTCTGACTGCTTTTTGGACGCGGAAATACTGCAGAATGTCCTCAGCGGAGATTTCTGTGGAAAATTCTGCAGCATTTCCGCATCTAAAAAGCAGTCAAAATCTGCACCCGGTCTATTCTGAAAGAGCCCTGCCCATTTCTGCCACATGTACACATACCCCAGCGGTAATAGTGACACCTTCACCCCAGCGATAATAGTGACATCCCACAGCAGTAATAATAGTGACACTCCCCCCATTAGTAATAAGAGTGACATACCCCAGCGGTCCCCCAGCAGTAATAATGCCCGCTCCCCCCCCCCAGCGGTTCCCCCAGCAGTCATAATACCCCCCCCCCCAGTGGTCCACCAGCAGTCACAATGCCACCCCCAGCTGTCCGCCAGCAATAATAATGCCCCCCTCCCCCGAAGTGGTTCCCCCAGCAGTCATAATGGCTCCCCCCCAGCGGTTCTCCTGGCAGTCATCATGCCCCCCTTCCCCCACAGAGATTTTCTTGGCAGTCACCATGCCCCCTCCCCCCAACGATTCTCCCAGCAGTCATGCCTCCGCTCCCCCGCCAGCGATTCTCCCAGCAGTCAGAATGTCTCCCATCCCCCCCCAGCGATTCTCCCAGCAGTCAGAATGTCTCCGATCCCCCCCCCAGCGATTCTCCCAGCAGTCAGAATGTCTCCCATCCCCCCCAGCGATTATCCCAGCAGTCAGAATGTCTCCCATCCCCCCCCAGCAATTCTCCCAGCAGTAAGAATGTCTCCCCCCCCCCCAGCAATTCTCCCAGCAGTAAGAATGTCTCCCCCCCCCCAGCGATTCTCACACAACGGCTATTTTATTCAGCCTGGAAGGTGGAAGCAGCGGCCTACAAAACCTCAGTGGTCGCTGCTGCCGTCATCTAGATATATAAAAACGAAGTATGTATGTATGTCTGTCTTCGCAGCAACGTGCGACGGGTAAGCTAGTATTCTATAAATGACAAGATCTCCACTTCTGATAAGGAAATTCTGAATTTCTATTTTAGATATTGTTTTCTCATCAAATGGCTCTCTGTATTCATCATTTATACCTGTGGTCAATAGTTCCTCCATGTACCATCACCAAATCCTATCCTTGTCACCTCTATCATATAATGCATTGCAGGGTGTAATAAGGTAAACTTTACAATTCTGTACTCATATTAATGTCTTTAGTGTTTACTCACCCAGTTGAGCATAAATTTCTGCTCTCTGAAAGCTGTCCATGGTAGAGAAGCCCCTGTTGTCCACGATGGTGATGTTCTCGGTGAGCTTGTAGGCTTTCCTTATCATAGTCTTGGCTCCCTCAGTCCGAATGTGTCCAGGCTCAACATGTTCTATGAATTCTTCTCCATCGTCAATGATATACTTACAGGAGTTAATGAAGGAGGATTTCCCATGACCGGTGAGACCGAAAAGCTGCAGGAGAACCCGGTTGTATCCCAGATTGCCGTGAGGCCCATCATCCAGGCTGAAGTTAAGAATATATTGTCGCAGCTCAGCGTTGTCCATTTCTTATCGGCAGTTTTCTCTTCTTCCCTCTTGTCTTTATGTTCAGTGTCTTTGGCTATAAGGCATCAGCTTTCAGCCACGTACTTGTTTATGCCTTTACAGCTGAAATACTTTCACTTTTATATTCAACAAGGGCGTTTATAGGAAGCTGAAAACACATTTTTCAACAATAGCAACACTTCATAAATCTGGCCAGTTTTCAGCGTCTGAGTGATCCTTTTACTTGCATACACTGGGATTGTAAGGAGTGTGGACTGGACACTCGCCATTTTGCAGTATTTTGTACTGCAGTTCTATCCTTTTTTAATGGTTACCTAATTATTTTAAAGGATTGACTAGTTATCTGAACATCTGATTGGTAGTTTAAATGCGTTTGCATTGTACATGCTGTAGATATATACAGGACTGTGCAAAAATAGCAGATGTCTGATTGGCTTCAAATGTATTCTGCAGCAGGACAACAACCCCTTAACATCCAGCAAACATCATTAAGAAAGAAAACACACAAAATCAGGCTAATAACGGCACATCAGAGAGCTGCACGAAAAACCTTCTTCCCTAAATGAATGTGGGTGAGAACAAATAACTCACCTGGTGTCCCTGAGGGATCCAACAAATACATTTTGGTACTCCCCCCCCCCCCCCCCCACCACCACAAGTACACCCAACAGTCAAGAAAGCTCTACAATCATCTTGAAGCAGAATGTGCTCAGGGGGCCTCACCAAATTCATATTAGAAATGTAGCAGGAAAATGCCACTTACTTGGTTGGGGGAGGAGATGTGCATCGCACATCTAAACCACCTTAGAATCCATGTGAGATTGTAATAAACTCCAGGTGATACCAGTTCTTCACATACAAGAGTATACCAGACTATACTAAGTCTTTCAGGCTGTACTGTACAGAAATGAATGGACACACTTCAGCTGTCCTCTTGCAGCCTCTGGCTGTTAAGTGACGCCCCATGGCATATTACTTAGCACGCCCTGACCATGTTGCTTGTTATGCGCCCTCTTGTGTTAGAAACAGTAGCAGTGGGTCAGCCCATGCTGGATAAACGTTCTGAGATAGGTTTCAATTTTCCAGTGGCAGTATTATGCCACATGATTTACCAGTCATACGGGCATAGGTTCAGCTCAAACATTTGTCCACAGAATGCTACCTTCACCTAAAGAATGCTCTGCTCATGCCACACAACTTGTCCATTCAGTGCTGCAACACCCTCAACCCCACTACCTTGCTACATCGGGAAAAGGAGGTGATGGGGGGATAATCATCTGATAGTTTTCCTTTCAGCTAGATACACATGACTATGCACAAGCTAATGGCCCAGGAAACGGGATTCAGTCATGTTGCTGATCAGTCATTAGACAGCCTTAATTTGCACTCTTTGTGGATGGATTGTATAAACAGATCATGGGAGAGATCCTTGTATTGTCCCCTTATGTATTTATACAGAGTTATTTGATCGCCCCTTAGCCGATTTTTTTCCGGGTAAATAATCCTGATTTTCATAGCCTCTCTGGGTATTCCAGTCCTCCCATTCTGTTTATTAATTTAGTTGCCCTTCTTTGGACCCCCTCGAGCACTGCAACATCTTTCCTCATTAATCCGTCCGGAAGCAATGGACTTTAGTAGAAATCAATGTTAGCTGAGGACATTATTTCCATAGGAATTAATGTAAATCCAATTAATTGGTTCTAGACGTTCCAAAAAGCACACTAACCCCCATTTAATAGAGAATAACTCTGGTCTTTAATACCCAAAACAATAACAATACTGAATGAATGTAAAACACAACTGTAAAGAATGAGTAAACATTTAACAGGTTTTTGAACATTTAGCATACAGTAGTACTGTACAGTATTATTCTTTGGAGGGGACATTTGGTCTTTTGGCACTAGGACCAGGAGGCAGGCAGACACAGCAACATTCACCTGGCATTGTGCACTGTGGAGAGGGGAGGGGGAGGAGTAGGCGCACGCAAGATCAATAGATTCTTCCAGGTCCAGCCTAGAACTTACTTCTTCATAGAACATGATCAGATTGGTCTAACATGATTGACCCCTCATGAACCCATGCTGATGAGGAGTTATACTATTGCTTTCCTTGATGTATTCTAGGATGGCATCTCTCATAAACCCCTCAAATATTCTTCCAATTATTGAAGTGGGACTTACCGGACTGTAGTTACCAGGCTCTCTTTTAGACCCCTTTTTGTATATTGGAACCACACTGGCAATGCGCCAATCCAGTGGTACAACCCCGGTCTCTATAGTGTCCAAAAATATAATAAATAGCGGTCTGGCTATCACATCACTAAGCTCCCTTAGAATCCTTGGGTGTATTTCATCTGGGCCCCTACAATTTATCAATTTTGATCCTCTTTACTGGCTCTGCACTTCCTCCTGTGTTAGGTATGCAATATTCAGTGGTGGGTTTGTTTTGTTCCCCTGCATCTCATGTGACATTTCTTTTTCATCCGTGAATATACTTGTAAACAAACCATTTATTAGATTTGTATTCCCCCCCATCGTCTTCTGTGGTTTCTCCTGCAGTGCTTAGTGCAAATCCTTTTACTGTTAATATAATTGAAGAATAGTTTTGGGTTGTTTTTGCTCTCTTTGGCGATCAGTCTTTCTGTCTCCTCCTCCGTAGCAATTTTGACCTTTTCTTGACATATTTCTTTTTCCCTGTAGGTTTTTAGTGCTTCTTCGCTGCCTTCTTGTTTAAGTAGTTTAAACGCTTTCTTTTTTTTGTTTATTGCCCCCCTTACATTTTCGTTGAGCCACATTGATTTCCTACTAATTGTAGTTCTTTTGTTTTTAATGGGTATGAACTGCTCACATGAGGTAATTAGGATGTTTTTAAACTGCTCCCATTTGTCGTCTGTGCTTTTGTTTTTTGGGGACGCTGTCCCAATTAATGCTACCGTACATAAGTCCTGCAGTGCCTTATCATAGTGATCATAGCTGCTATGGATCAGGTCCCCTTCAAGGACATAAAGATTGCAAAAAAAACTAAAGAAATAGTGTAAAAAAAAAAAACATTTAAAAAAATAATTAAAAAAAACTTTTTTGCTCATTTCCCCCTATTTGTATGAAAAAAAATTAAAAATATAAGAAAACACACTACATGATATCTGTGATATCATGGTGTTTGTAACAACCTGTACTATAATTTGAGCATCCTAATTATTCTGTGTAGCAACAAAATTAAAACAAAATGGAGGAAAAATGCTTATTTTATTCATTTTACCTCCCAAAAAGCACAATAAAAGCAAAAAAAAAGCCATATGTACCCCAACATGGTAAAAATAAAAACTACAGCACATGCCACAAAAAACAAGCCTTTACTGAGTTTCATCCATATTAAAAAATGTAAAGGTTATGCGACTTTGAACGCAATGATGCAAAAATAATTATAATTTCCCCCCAAACATGGGTTTTTATTATGTAAAAGTGGAAAAACCTAAAAAAAATTATGTTTTTAGTATTGTTGTAATTAGAGATGAGCGAACGCGTTCGTCCGAGCTTGCTATTCGTGCGAATATTAGGGTGTTCGGGATGTTCGTTATTCGTAACGAACACCATGCGGTGTTCTGGTAAATTAAACTTTCTTCCCTGAGACGTTAGCGCTTTTTTTTGGCCAATATAAAGACAGGGAAGGCATTACAACTTCCCCCTGCAACGTTTAAGCCCTATACCACCCCCCTGCTGTGAGTGGCTGGGGAGATAAGGTGTCACCCGAGTATTGAAATCTGCCCCTCCCGCTGCTCGCTATGGATGCATTCTATATGCGCTCAATGGGGCCAGCGGCAGCAGCGCTGACCCCATTGAGAACATATAGAAGACAAATCCTTCTTCTCTGGCACAGCTGTAACAGCTGTAGCAGAGAAGAACGATGTTTGCCCATTGAATTCAATGGAACCGGCAATACAGCCGACTCCACTGAATGCAATGGGCTGCCGGCGATCGCAGGATGAATGGTCGGAAAGGGGTTAAATATATAACCCCTTTCCTGCAATTCATCCAGAAATGTGTTACACTAAAAATATATACCGGCGTATAAGGCGACCGGGCGTATAAGACGACCCCCCAACTGTCACCTTATACGCCGGTAATACAGTGGAGCAAAGAATAAAAAGCATTACTTACGTTTTTAGATGATCTGCGGCGCTCCTGCAGGCTGTCACTCCCTCCTGGTCCACGGCAGACAAGCTTTCTCCACGAAAGACTTTAAATCCCTGCCTCCAGAAGCACATGTGCCTTCAGCCAATCACAGCCAATGACAATGATGTCATTGAATGGCTGTGATTGGCTGTGTTTCTGGAGGCGGGGATTTCAAGCCTTGAAATCCCCGCCTCCAGAAACACAGCCAATCACAGCCATTCAATGACATCATTGTCATTGGCTGTGATTGGCTGAAGGCACATGTGCTTCTGGAGGCAGGGATTTAAAGTCTTTCGTGGAGAAAGCTTGTCTGCCGTGGACCAGGAGGGAGTGACAGCCTGCAGGAGCGCCGCAGATCATCTAAAAACGTAAGTAATGCTTTTTATTCTTTGCTCCACTGTATTACCGGCGTATAAGGTGACAGTTGGGGGGTCGTCTTATACGCCCGGTCGCCTTATACGCCGGTATATATTTTTAGTGTAACACATTTCTGGATGAATTGCAGGAAAGGGGTTATATATTTAACCCCTTTCCGACCATTCATCCTGCGATCGCCGGCAGCCCATTGCATTCAGTGGAACATGCTGTATTGCCGCTCCATTGAATTCAATGGGCAAACATCGTTCTTCTCTGCTACAGCTGTTACAGCTGTGCCAGAGGAGGACGATCTTTATGCTGACAGTGGGGGGGGGGGGGGGCACTCTTGCCGCTATTGTGGCTTAATAGTGGGACCTGTGAACTTGAGATGCAGCCCACCATGTAGCCCCTCGCCTGCCCTATCCGTCACTGTGTCATTCCCATCACTTTCCTGAATTGCCCAGATTTTCACACATGAAAACCTTAGCGAGCATCGGCGAAATACAAAAATGTTCCGGTCGCCCATTGACTTCAATGGGGTTCGTTGTTCGAAACGAACCCTCGAGCATCACGGGAAGTTCGTTACGAATAACGAACACCCGAACATTTTGGTGTTCGCTCATCTCTAGTTGTAATCATACCGACCTGCAAAAAAAAATGTATTGTTTCACTTATGCTGTATGATTGACGCAGTAAAAAAAAAAAAAACAATGGCAGAAATGATGTGTTTTCTCTCTGCTCTCAAAAAGAAAAGTTTTTCAATAAATTATATGCAACCAAATATTGTACCAATAAAAATTGTAGTTCGCCACACAAAAAACAAGCGGTGTCGACGGAAAAAAAAAATGGCTTTTGAACAGTGGAAATGAAAATTCCCCCCAAATCATTGCATCCTTAAGCCCAAAATAGCCTGTGTCTTTAAGGATGTTGAGCATAAGCAAGACAACACCAGATGATGTAATAGACAGACAATTGTGAGGGAGGATGTTGTTAATGGCCTCAAAAACCCCTAAATTGTCACAGTGAAACCTAACATTTTTATAACAAAACTATTTACTAGAGATGAGCGAACGTGTTCTTCCGAGCTTGATATTCGTGCGAATATTAGGGTGTTCGGGATGTTCGTTATTCGTAACGAACACCATGCGGTGTTCTGGTTACTTTCACTTCCTTCCCTGAGACGTTAGCGCGCTTTTCTGGCCAATTGAAAGACAGGGAAGGCATTACAACTTCCCCCTGTGACGTTCAAGCCCTATAACACCCCCCTGCTGTGAGTGGCTGGGAAGATCAGGTGTCACCCGAACATAAAAGTCGGCCCCAACCGCGGTTCGGCTCAGATGCCTGGTGAGTTAGCTGAGGGACAGTGCTGTTTGTACCGGAGCTGCTGTAGGGAAAGAATTGGTAGTTAGTGTAGGCTTCAAGACCCCCCAAAGGTCCTTATTAGGGCCACTGATAGCTGTGTGTTGGCTGCTGTTAGCAGTGCCATTTTTTTTCCCTCAAAATCGGCTCTGCAGAGCGTTGCACCTGGCATTAGGGACAGAAGTGCTGCATAGGCAGGGAGAGTGTTAGGAGTGAGTGTAGCCTTCAAGAACCTCAACGGTCCTTTCTAGGGCCATATTTATCCGTGTTTAGTACTGTCCAGGCTGCTGTTAGCTGTGCTGCATTTTTTTTTTGCTTCTCAAAATCGCCTCTGCAGAGCATTCCACCCTCCATTGATACTGCAGGGAAAGAATTGTGTAGGCAGGGCCACAACACAGTTATTATTCATAGAATATACGCAGTGCTGCCTTTTGCTTGTAAAACAAGTGAAAATAATTCTATTTGTCCTGCCTCTGTCCGTCCTAACGCCGGTGGACACGTGTCGGCTGCGTGTGCAACCTGTAAAAATCATACGCACCCAGCTACGTTTTACTCCTGGCTTCGCCATTTGCTTTCCTTAATTGGGAAAAAAAATACCTGCTCTGCCACAGTTAATAACTCTGCTACCCTCACGTTCTGTGACACATAAGCAGGAAAACAGCACAGTTATTAAACTTCTCATGTTCATAGAATATACGCAGTGCTGCCTTTTGGTGCAAAAAAACGGAAAATAATTCTATTTGTCCTGCCTCTGTCCGTCCTAACGCCGGTGGACACGTGTCGGCTGCGTCTGCAACCTGTAAAAATCATACGCACCCAGCTACGTTTTACTCCTGGCTTCGCCATTTGCTTTCCTTAATTGGGAAAAAAAATACCTGCTCTGCCACAGTTAATAACTCTGCTACCCTCACGTTCTGTGACACATAAGCAGGAAAACAGCACAGTTATTAAACTTCTCATGTTCATAGAATATACGCAGTGCTGCCTTTTGGTGCAAAAAAACGGAAAATAATTCTATTTGTCCTGCCTCTGTCCGTCCTAACGCCGGTGGACACGTGTCGGCTGCGTCTGCAACCTGTAAAAATCATACGCACCCAGCTACGTTTTACTCCTGGCTTCGCCATTTGCTTTCCTTAATTGGGAAAAAAAATACCTGCTCTGCCACAGTTAATAACTCTGCTACCCTCACGTTCTGTGACACATAAGCAGGAAAACAGCACAGTTATTAAACTTCTCATGTTCATAGAATATACGCAGTGCTGCCTTTTGGTGCAAAAAAACGGAAAATAATTCTATTTGTCCTGCCTCTGTCCGTCCTAACGCCGGTGGACACGTGTCGGCTGCGTCTGCAACCTGCAAAAATCATACGCACCCAGCTACGTTTTACTCCTGGCTTCGCCATTTGCTTTCCTTAATTGGGAAAAAAAATACCTGCTCTGCCACAGTTAATAACTCTGCTACCCTCACGTTCTGTGACACATTAGCAGGAAAACAGCACAGTTATTAAACTTCTCATGTTCATAGAATATACGCAGTGCTGCCTTTTGGTGCAAAAAAACGGAAAATAATTCTATTTGTCCTGCCTCTGTCCGTCCTAACGCCGGTGGACACGTGTCGGCTGCGTCTGCAACCTGTAAAAATCATACGCACCCAGCTACGTTTTACTCCTGGCTTCGCCATTTGCTTTCCTTAATTGGGAAAAAAAATACCTGCTCTGCCACAGTTAATAACTCTGCTACCCTCACGTTCTGTGACACATTAGCAGGAAAACAGCACAGTTATTAAACTTCTCATGTTCATAGAATATACGCAGTGCTGCCTTTTGGTGCAAAAAAACGGAAAATAATTCTATTTGTCCTGCCTCTGTCCGTCCTAACGCCGGTGGACACGTGTCGGCTGCGTCTGCAACCTGCAAAAATCATACGCACCCAGCTACGTTTTACTCCTGGCTTCGCCATTTGCTTTCCTTAATTGGGAAAAAAAATACCTGCTCTGCCACAGTTAATAACTCTGCTACCCTCACGTTCTGTGACACATTAGCAGGAAAACAGCACAGTTATTAAACTTCTCATGTTCATAGAATATACGCAGTGCTGCCTTTTGGTGCAAAAAAACGGAAAATAATTCTATTTGTCCTGCCTCTGTCCGTCCTAACGCCGGTGGACACGTGTCGGCTGCGTCTGCAACCTGTAAAAATCATACGCACCCAGCTACGTTTTACTCCTGGCTTCGCCATTTGCTTTCCTTAATTGGGAAAAAAAATACCTGCTCTGCCACAGTTAATAACTCTGCTACCCTCACGTTCTGTGACACATTAGCAGGAAAACAGCACAGTTATTAAACTTCTCATGTTCATAGAATATACGCAGTGCTGCCTTTTGGTGCAAAAAAACGGAAAATAATTCTATTTGTCCTGCCTCTGTCCGTCCTAACGCCGGTGGACACGTGTCGGCTGCGTCTGCAACCTGTAAAAATCATACGCACCCAGCTACGTTTTACTCCTGGCTTCGCCATTTGCTTTCCTTAATTGGGAAAAAAAATACCTTTCTTTGCCACAGTTAATAACTCTGCTACCCTCACGTTCTGTGACACATTAGCAGGAAAAGAGCACAGTTATTAAACTTAGATTATTCATTCACTAGAGGCAGTGGGGCCTTTCGTTTTCAAAAAAGGGAAAAAACTATATTTGGCCTGCAGTCTTGCGCCAATTTATTTCCTGCCTGTGAAATCAAATCACTGGTAATACAGCATGCTGAGGGGTAGGGGTAGGCCTAGAGGACGTGGACGTGGCCGAGGACGCGGAGGGCCAAGTCAGGGTGTGGGCACAGGCCAAGCTCCTGATCCAGGTGTGTCGCAGCCGACTGCTGCGCGATTAGGAGAGAGGCACGTTTCTGGTGTCCCCACATTCATCGCCCAATTAATGGGTCCACGCGGGAGACGGTTATTAGAAAATGAGCAGTGTGAGCAGGTCCTGTCCTGGATGGCAGAAAGTGCTTCGAGCAACCTATCGTCTACCCGCAGTTCTGCGCCGTCCACTGCTGCCAATCCAAATCCTCTGTCTGCTGCTCCTCCTTCCTCCCAGCCTCCTCACTCCACTACAATAACACCTGCTCAGGAGCGGGAACACTCCCAGGAACTGTTCTCGGGCCCCTGCTTAGATTGGGCAGCAGCGGTTCCTCTCCCACCAGAGGAGTTTATCGTCACTGATGCCCAACCATTCGAAAGTTCCCGGGGTCCGGGGGAAGAGGCTGGGGACTTCCGCCAACTGTCTCAACAACTTTCTGTGGGTGAGGAGGACGATGACGATCAGACACAGTTGTCTTGCAGTGAGGTAGTAGTAAGGGCAGTAAGTCCGAGGGAGCAGCGCACAGAGGATTCGGAGGAAGAGCAGCAGGACGATGAGGTGACTGACCCCACCTGGTGTGCAACGCTTACTCAGGAGGACAGGTCTTCAGAGGGGGAGTCAAGGGCATCAGCAGGGCAGGTTGCAAGAGGCAGTGCGGTGGCCAGGGGTAGAGGCAGGGCCAGACCGAATAATCCACCAAGTGTTTCCCAAAGCGCCCCCTCGCGCCATGCCACCCTGCAGAGGCCGAGGTGCTCTAAGGTCTGGCAGTTTTTCACAGAGACGCCTGACGACCGACGAACAGTGGTGTGCAACCTTTGTCGCGCAAAGCTCAGCCGGGGAGCCAACACCAACAGCCTCACCACCACCACCATGCGCAGACATATGATGGCCAAGCACCCCGCAAGGTGGGACGAAGGCCGTTCAGCGCCTCCGGTTTGCACCCCTGCCTCTCCCCCTGTGCCCCAACCTGCCACTGAGATGCAACCCCCCTCTCAGGACACAGGCACTGCCGTCTCCTGGCCTGCACCCACACCCTCACCTCCGCTGTCCTCGGCCCCATCCAGCAGTGTAGTTCAGCGCACCGTCCAGCCGTCGCTTGCGCAACTGTTGGAGCGCAAGCGCAAGTACGCCGCCACGCACCCGCACGCTCAAACGTTAACCGTCCGCATAGCAAAATTCATCAGCCTTGAGATGCTGCCGTATAGGGTTGTGGAAACGGAGTCCTTCAAAAGTATCATGGAGGCGGCGGCCCCGCGCTACTCAGTTCCCAGTCGCCACTACTTTTCCCGATGTGCCGTCCAAGCCCTGCACGACCACGTCTCCCGCAACATTGTACGCGCCCTCACCAACGCGGTTACTGCCACGGTCCACTTAACTACGGACACGTGGACAAGCACAGGCGGGCAGGGCCACTACATCTCCCTGACGGCACATTGGGTGAATTTAGTGGAGGCTGGGACAGAGTCAGAGCCTGGGACCGCTCACGTCCTACCCACCCCCAGAATTGCGGGCCCCAGCTCGGTGGTGGTATCTGCGGAGGTGTATGCTTCCTCCACTAAAGCACCCTCCTCCTCCTCCTCCTCCTCTGTCTCGCAATCAAGATGTGTTAGCAGCAGCATGTCGCCAGCAGTCGGTGTCGCGCGGTGTGGCAGCACAGCGGTGGGCAAGCGTCAGCAGGCCGTGCTGAAACTACTCAGCTTAGGCGATAAGAGGCACACGGCCCACGAACTGCTGCAGGGTCTGACACAGCAGACCGACCGCTGGCTTGCGCCGCTGAGCCTCCAACCGGGCATGGTCGTGTGTGACAACGGCCGTAACCTGGTGGCGGCTCTGCAGCTCGGCAGCCTCACGCACGTGCCATGCCTGGCCCACGTCTTTAATTTGGTGGTTCAGCGCTTTCTGAAAAGCTACCCACGCTTGTCAGACCTGCTCGTAAAGGCGCGCCGGCTCTGCGCACATTTCTGCAAGTCCCACACGGACGCTGCCACCCTGCGCACCCTGCAACATCACTTTAAGCTGCCAGTGCACCGACTGCTGTGCGACGTGCCCACACGGTGGAACTCTACGCTCCACATGTTGGCCAGGCTCTATGAACAACGTAGAGCTATAGTCGAATACCAACTCCAACATGGGCGGCGCAGTGGGAGTCAGCCTCCTCAATTCCTTTCAGAAGAGTGGGCCTGGTTGGCAGACATCTGCCATGTCCTTGGTAATTTTGAGGAGTCTACCCAGGTGGTGAGCGGCGATGCTACAATCATTAGCGTCACCATTCCTCTGCTATGCATCTTGAGAAATTCCCTGCAAACCATAAAGGCAGCTGCTTTGCGCTCGGAAACGGGGGCGGGGGAAGACAGTATGCCGCTGGATAGTCAGGGCACCCTCCTGTCTATTTCTCAGCGCGTACAGGAGGAGGAGGAGGAGCATGAGGAGGATGAGGAGGAGGGGGAAGAGACAGCTTGGGCCGCTGCTGACGGTACACCGGCTGATTGCCTGTCATCCTTTCAGCGTGTATGGCCTGAGGAGGAGGAGGAGGAGGAGGAGGATCCTGAAAGTGATCTTCCTAGTGAAGACAGCCATGTGTTGCGTACAGGTACCCTGGCACACATGGCTGACTTCATGTTAGGATGCCTTTCTCGTGACCCTCGCGTTGCACGCATTCTGGCCACGACGGATTACTGGGTGTACACACTGCTCGATCCACGGTATAAGGAGAACCTGCCCACTCTGATTCCCGAAGAGGAAAGGGGTTCGAGAGTGTTGCTATACCACAGGACCCTTGCGGACAAGCTGATGGTAAAATTCCCAGCCGACAGCGCTAGTGGCAGAAGGCGCAGTACCGAGGGCAAGGTAGCAGGGGATGTGCGTAGATCGAGCAGCATGTACATCCCAGGCAGTGCAACAGTCTTTAAGGGCCTGGCCAGCTTTATGGCTCCCCACCAAGACTGTGTCACCGCTCCCCAGTCACGGCTGAGTCGGCGGGAGCACTGTAAAAGGATGGTGAGGGAGTACGTAGCGGATCGCACGACCATCCTTGGTGACGCCTCTGCCCCCTACAACTACTGGGTGTCGAAGCTGGACACGTGGCCTGAACTAGCGCTGTATGCCTTGGAGGTGCTTGCTTGTCCTGCGGCTAGCGTCTTGTCGGAGAGGGTGTTTAGTGCGGCTGGGGGAATCATCACAGATAAGCGTAGCCGCTTGTCAACCGACAGTGCCGACAGGCTAACACTCATCAAGATGAACAAAGGCTGGATTTCCCCAGACTTCTGTTCTCCACCAGCGGACAGCAGCGATACGTAAGCAATACGTAGGCTGCACCCGCGGATGGAAGCTACGTTCTCTCTCACCATCCAAAACGGGGACATTTCTGCTTCATCAATCTGTGTCTAATATTCCTCCTCCTCCTGCTCCTCCTCCTGAAACCTCACGTAATCACGCTGAACGGGCAATTTTTCTTAGGGCCACAAGGCTCACTCAAATAATTTTTCTGAACAATTTTTATAAGTTTCAATGCGCTTAAAAGCATTGGAACTTTAACTTGAACCAATTTTTCGTTACACTGGGCTGCCTCCAGGCCTAGTTACCACTTAAGCCACATTAACCAAAGCGATTAATGGGATTCACCTGCCCTCTTGGCTGGCCATGGCCAATTTTTGGGATGTACATTAGTACTGTTGATACAGCAATTTTTGTGGGCCCTCGCCTACAGTGTAATCAAATTAATTTTTAGCCCACCTGCATTACAGCTGACGTTACCTCAGCTGTGTTGGGCAATGCAATGAGATATTTTTATGTACCGCCGGTGGGTTCCAGGGAGCCACCCATGCTGTAGGTGCACACGGAGTATTTAATACATGTGTCCACTTCTAAAGAACCCCAGTCTGACTGGGGCATGCAGTGTGGGCCGAAGCCCACCTGTATTACGCACGACATTACTACCTCAGCTGTGTTGGGCAATGCAATGGGATATTTCTATGTACCGCCGGTGGCTTCCTGGCACCCACCCAGGCAGTGGGTCCACATGGGAGTTTAACCTACACATTCTAAAGAACCCCAGTCTGACTGGGGCATGCAGTGTGGGCCGAAGCCCACCTGCATTAAGCACGACATTACTACCTCAGCTGTGTTGGGCAATGCAATGGGATATTTTTATGTACCGCCGGTGGGTTCCAGGGAGCCACCCATGCTGTAGGTGCACACGGAGTTTTTAATACATCTGTACACTTCTAAAGAACCCCAGTCTGACTGGGGCATGCAGTGTGGGCCGAAGCCCACCTGTATTACGCACGACATTACTACCTCAGCTGTGTTGGGCAATGCAATGGGATATTTCTATGTACCGCCGGTGGCTTCCTGGCACCCACCCAGGCAGTGGGTCCACAGGGAGTTTAACCTACATGTGTCCACTTCTAAAGAACCCCAGTCTGACTGGGGCATGCAGTGTGGGCCGAAGCCCACCTGCATTAAGCACGACATTACTACCTCAGCTGTGTTGGGCAATGCAATGGGATATTTTTATGTACCGCCGGTGGGTTCCAGGGAGCCACCCATGCTGTAGGTGCACACGGAGTTTTTAATACATCTGTACACTTCTAAAGAACCCCAGTCTGACTGGGGCATGCAGTGTGGGCCGAAGCCCACCTGTATTACGCACGACATTACTACCTCAGCTGTGTTGGGCAATGCAATGGGATATTTCTATGTACCGCCGGTGGCTTCCTGGCACCCACCCAGGCAGTGGGTCCACAGGGAGTTTAACCTACATGTGTCCACTTGTAAAGAACCCCGGTCAGACTGGGGCATGCAGTGTGGGCCGAAGCACACCTGTATTACGCACGACATTACTACCTCAGCTGTGTTGGGCAATGCAATGGGATATTTCTATGTACCGCCGGTGGCTTCCTGGCACCAACCCATGCTGTGGGTCCACAGGGAATTATAAATGCATCTGTTTCCACTTATAAAGAAACCCAGTCTGACTGGGGCATGCAGTGTGGGCCGAAACCCACCTGCATTAACCCTTTCCAGTCCACTGTGTGACCTGTGAAGACATTAGGGTTTAAGGCTGTACAGCTTCGTTGTTGGTAGACGTCCGTCGGGGTTCTCTTACTGTATATTGCCAGCCTCTCTGCTGTCGGAGCCTATCCTACGTGTCAGCTCATGCAGTACTGGCTTTAGCCAGCATATAGCGCCGTTGTATAACGGCAGAAAAAGAGTAAGCCCCCTAGGAAAACCATATACAAATTGGATTGGAAATGGTTAAGCACAACATTACTACCTCAGCTGTGTTGGGCAATGCAATGGGATATTTCTATGTACCGCCGGTGGCTTCCTGGCACCCACCCATGCTGTAGGTGCACACAGAGTTTTTACTACATCTGTACACTTATAAAGAACCCCAGTCAGACTGGGGCATGCAGTGTGGGCCGAAGCCCACCTGCATTAAGCACGACATTACTACCTCAGCTGTGTTGGGCAATGCAATGGGACATTTCTGTGTACCGCCGGTGGGTTCCAGGGAGCCACCCATGCTGTGGGTCGACAGGGACTTCACAATAGGGAGTTGTACCTGCCTGTGTCTATGAATTAAAAAGCCCGGTCTGACTGGGGCATGCAGACACCTTGACAGAATGAATAGTGTGTGGCACATAGGTTCCCCATTGCTATGCCCACGTGTGCAGCTCCTGATGGCGGTGGCACAGGATTCTATTTCTCATTGCTTCTGTACAGCATTGTGGGCTATCGCTCCGCCACTTTTAAAGAGGATCGCTGCCTAGCCGTGCCAACCTCTGCAGTGTGTGCCTGCGGTCCCTCGTCATGGCAGACGCAATTCTAAATAGACATGAGCGTGGTGTGGCATGAGGGCAGCTGAAGGCTGCCCAGGGACACTTTGGTGTGCGCTGTGGGGGGGAGGGGGGGCGGTTGGGCAGCATGTAACCCAGGAGAAGTGTCAGTGGAGTGTCATGCAGGCAGTGATTGTGCTTTGTTGGAGGTAGTGTGGTGCTTAGCAAAGGTATGCCATGCTAATGAGGGCTTTTCAGAAGTAAAAGTTGTTGGGAGGGGGGGGGGCCACTCTTGCCGGTATTGTGGCTTAATAGTGGGACCTGTGAACTTGAGATGCAGCCCAACATGTAGCCCCTCGCCTGCCCTATCCGTTGCTGTGTCGTTCCCATCACTTTGTTGAATTGCCCAGATTTTCACACATGAAAACCTTAGCGAGCATCGGCGAAATACAAAAATGCTCTGGTCGCCCATTGACTTCAATGGGGTTCGTTGTTCGAAACGAACCCTCGAACATCGCGGGAAGTTCGTTCCGAATAACGAGCACCCGAACATTTTGGTGTTCGCTCATCTCTACTATTTACCTCATAACACCACAGCCAACACAATAGGAAAAAGGTCAAACAACACCTAGCTTTTAACAAGGCCAGCTTCCAGCCAAGACTAAGGCCATGGATCGACACACCACTGCCCTTGACAAAACACACAAAATCCAACACTTGCTGCCACATCAGTGAACAGTTTGCAATCAAATTATTAATCATTTCTGACATTATCAATGACCTGCCATTATATTGTTCAAAAAAGGACAACCATACATTCAAGTTTGCCTTCTGTTCCTTCTTTAATCGAATTAAATGATGGGCTGATTTTATAACTGACGTATGACTCGCCAATCTGTGGCAAAGAATTGAGATGAGCGAGCACACTCGTCCGAGCTTGATGCTTGTTCAAGTATTAGGATACTTGAGATGCTTGTTACTCGAGTCGAGCACCACGCGGTACTCAAGTCAATTCAATTTCCTTTCCTGCATGTTTAGCGCCATTTTTTAGTGAATAAATATGCAGGGAAGGCATAACCACTTCCTGCTAAGATATGCCAGTCCTCTGCACGCCTACAGCAGTGAGTAGCTGGCGGGATCAGGTGACCGCAGAGTACTTAAACTGGTGCCGCCTGCGGCTCGCCTCAGACACATGCTTAGGGCTACTCTTCATAGTGTGCATTACTTTTGTGTCTGGCTGGGAGCAGTAGTGCACCAATTTTTATTTTCAAGCATCTAGGCCTGTGCAGAGCATTACAGCTATACCGTTCTGCATGTGCAGTGTAATAGGCAGAGTTCTTATCGCAAAACAGTACGCTAATTGCTCCTGGGACACTGCAGAGCATTACAGCTATACCATTCAGTGTGTGAAGTGTATTAGGCAGAGTTCTCATCGCAAAACAGTACGCTAATTGCTCCTGGGACACTGCAGCGCATTACAGCTATACCATTCAGTGTGTGAAGTGTATTGGCAGAGTTCTCATCGCAAAACAGTATGCAACTCCATACAGCCTCTCTTATCTACAAGTCTCTGCGAGCAGTAAATTACCCCTAGGTATCAGCGTAAGACAGCAGTTTAATTTTTTCTTATCACAGCATAGAGCTTCCGGTATCTACAAGTCTCTGTGTGCGGTAAATTACCCCCAGTTCTCAGCGCTATACAGCTGGGTAATTTATTAGGGCCCTGCTCTATCCTTAATCCGACATGATGAGGAGTAGGGGTAAGGGTCGAGGACGTGGACGCGGACGTGGGTGTCCAAGTGAGGGTGTGGGCACAGGCCGAGGTCCTGGGCAGGATGAATCACAGCAGGCTGCTGAGGGATTAGGAGAACAACAAAGCGCTACACTCCCCAGCTTCATATCACAATTTGCTGGACCACGCGGTAGACCTTTATTACAAGCAGAGCAGTGCGAACAGGTCCTGTTGTGGATCGTAGGTAAAGCGTCCAACAATTTATCGAACCCCCAGTCTTCTACGCAGTCCACTACTTCCGGCCTAGGGACTGTATCTCTGAATCCTCTGGCTGCTCCTCCTTCTTTCCAGCCTCCTCACTCCATGAAAATGACACATTCTGAGCAGGCAGACTCACAGGAACTGTTCTCCGGTCCCTGCCCTGAGTGGGAAAAAATGGTTCCTCTCTCACCTAAGGAGCTTGTCGTGACCGATGGCCAACATTTGGAAAGTTCCCAGAGTCCGGGTGATGAGGCTGGGGACTTCCGGCAACTGTCTCAAGAGCTTTTTGTGGATGAGTATGATGAGACACAGTTGTCTGTCAGTGAGGTAGTAGTCAAAGTTAACCTTGTTTACAAAGTTAAAAGTACAAATTAAAATATTGAATACTTTTTTTTTTGAAAGTTTGATAGTGTTTAACAGATTAGACACTAAATGTTAAAATGTTTAATCTTTATTATAAATCTTTTGAAATCTTAGGGCACAGGGAACAACTGCATCCACCATGTCAAGAGGAAAAATGACAGGGTGTCAGCTGTACGAGACACACATACATATAAGTAACTCAGACTTTTATTAATGTAAATATTATTTATGTAAATATTATGCCAATATATGAGATTATTTAGAGTGTTCAGATATAGTATTTTTGATATTTTGAGCGTGACTTAGAAAACCACGAGCGCTGTGTACTCAGGAAAGGAGAAGGCAGAAAGGGTTAAAAACCCCTCCTGTCTTCTCCTCCAGGTTATCAGCTATCATTAACAACTGACAACCCTACATGCTTCTGCTTGATTGCAGAAGCAGGGGCTTTAATAAACCTGCAATGTATTTTTACAATCAGATGAGTTTAAAGCCCAGGACCAAGTGCCGTAAGTTTACAGTGCTTGGTCCTAAATAAGTTGAAGGGATGTTTTTTTTGTGGAAAAATTCCTCCACTCTCTTGTATATAGAGGAGCCTTTCGTGTCGGTAGTTAAATTTCTGGTAAACAACAGTTCTTCCATTACCTCTTCATTCCGATTAATGAAACAATCGTAAACTAGCAGCAATGCTTCATTGTCTCTAATCGTTGACTTGTCGATTTGCATTACAAATTCTGTGTTCTTTAACAGGAGGCACACGAGAAGCTGTCCGTTTGTAGAAGAAGGGATTAATCTGTATTTCATGTATTCATTTGAATATTAATAGCATTTCTTCTTCTCGCCCATTTTTATAAAGTATGCTTCAAGAATGCACTGTTTATGTCGCTCTGTCATATAATGATGTAGAACTTTTATAACTCCATGACTCCGCTACAGATCAATCACACTGAATCACCTAAAGAACAATCTATCCTGCTGTATTACATAATGCCGCCGATTGACTGGAACTTTCAATTGCATGGGTCTCTGGGAGTTGTAGTTAATATCAGTGTTCTGAAAAGACACTTGGCGTCCACTAAGACTACAACTCCCGGAGACCCATTTGGAGTGCTGCCTAAGCTTTCTTTGTGTGTAATACAAGGACTTTGGAACAGGACTAATCAGGCATGTGCCAACCTATACTAAGGAATTATCCAGTGCTACTTTTCTCTATAATTTCTATATATGACAAGATCTCCACTGCTAAGGAAAACTGTGAATGGTTCTCTGTTTTGTTATAGAAAAAAATCTATGTTTTTTCTCTAGACTCCACTGTCTGCTCCAAATTAATTATAATGAGAAGTAGCATGCATGCAAGGTCACTGAGTCTGACACCATGCTAGTGAACCATCAGTAAACTTCTCGTTTATTATTAACATTGCGATACAGATGTAGTGGAAATGATGCAGTATCACAAATACACGCCCCCAACATCATAACAACTCATGATTGCCTTAGTATGTAATTACTCTAATAAATAATATATGGTAACACCTCAAGGCATAAGTTGCTAATGAATACATGATTCCTAAGAGACGCAACTAGAATAGACTTATTAATTTCCCTGCCTGGAACAAGGAATCCAAGGGAGGAGGTAAGGAGCAGCCCCCCTTATGAACGGTGGGCATCCGAGAGAAAAGAGAAAAGAGACAGAAAAGAGAGAAGAGAGATAGAAGAGAGAAAGAGAGAGAAGAAAGAGAGGAGAGAGAGAGAGGAAGAGAAAGGAGAGAGAGAGGGAGGAAAAGAGAGGAGAGAGAGAGAGGGAGGAAAAGAGAGAGAGGAAGAGATAGGAGAAAGAGAGAGAGAGTAGAGAGATAGAAGAGAGAGAAGAGAGAGGAGAGAGATAGAAGAAAGAGAGAAGAGAGAGAAAAGAGAAGAGAGAGGAGAGAGAAAGAGAGGAGAGAGAGGAGAGAGAGAGGAGAGAGAGGAGGGAGAGGAGAGAGAGGAGAGAGAGGAGGGAGAGGAGAGAGAGGGGAGAGAGAGAGTGATAGAGTAGAGAGAGAGGGAGAGAGGGGAGAGAGAGGGAGAGAGGGGAGAGAGAGGAGAGAGGGAAGAGAGAGAGGAGAGGAGAGAGAGGAGGGAGGGGAGAGAGAGGAGAGAGAAAGAGAGAGAAGAAAGAGAGGAGACAGAGAGGAAGAGAAAGGAGAGAGCAAGAGAGAGAAGAAAGAGAGGAGAGAGAGAGAGGAAGAGAGAGGAGAGAGAGAGGAAGAGAAAGGAGAGAGAAGAGAGAGGAGAGAGATAGAAGAAAGAGAGAAGAGAGAGGAAAGAGAAGAGAGAGGAGAGAGGAGAGAGGAGAGAGAGAGAGGAGAGAGAGGAGGGAGAGGAGAGAGAGGAGAGAGAGGAGGGAGAGGAGAGAGAGAAGAGAGGAGGGAGAGGAGAGAGGAGGGAGAGGAGAGAGAGGGGAGAGAGAGAGAGAGCGAGAGAGGAGAGAGGGGAGAGAGAGAGGAGAGGAGAGAGAGGAGGGAGAGGAGATAGAGGAGAGAGGAGAGAGGAGAGAGATAAGAGAGAGGAGAGAGAGGAGAGAGGAGAGAGATAAGAGAGAGGAGAGAGAGGAGAGAGGAGAGAGAGAAGAGAGAGGAGAGAGAGGAGAGAGAGAGGAGAAAGATGAGAGAGAGAGGAGAGGAGAAAGAGAGGAGAAAGAGGAGAGGAGAAAGGAGGGAGAGGAGAGAGAGGAGAGAGAGAAGAGAGAGGAGAGAGAGAGGAGAGAGAGAGAAGAGAGAGGAGAGAGAGGAGAGAGAGAAGAGAGAGGAGAGAGAGAGAGGAGAGAGAGAAGAGAGAGGAGAGAGAGAGGAGAGAGAAGAGAGAGGAGAGAGAGAGACTTGTTTATGCCTCTACAGCTGAAATGCTTTAACCTTTTTGTTTATTGAGGGTGTTTATAGGAAGCTGAAAACAAGTTTTTCAGCAATAGCAACACTTCATAAATCTGGCCAGTTCTCAGCGTCTGAGTGATCCTTTTACTTGCATACACTGGGATTGTACGGAGCGCGAACTGTACATTCGCCACATTGCAATATTTGGTCTGCAGTTTTAACTTTTACTGGTTATCTATCTATTTTAAAGGAATGACTAGTTAGCTGAACAACTGAGTGGTAGATTAAATGCTTTTGCCTTGTACATACCATAGATATACACAGTACGGTGCAAAGGTTAAAAAATAGCAGTTGTCTGATTGGCTGGATGTTGGGGGTTGTTGTTCTGCTGCAGAATAAATTTGGAGCCAATGTTATTAAGAAAGAAAACACAAAATCAGGCTAATAACGGCGCTTCAGAGAGCTGGAGGAAAAATCCTTCTTCACTGAATGAGTATAGGTGAAAACAAATAACTCGCCTGTTCCAACAAATAAATTCTGGTACCCCCCAGTAAATCCAATAGCCAAGAAAGCTCAGCAATCACCTTGAACCAGGCCTTTCCCACTCCAAATAGTATCTTGACTCAGGAGAGCTGCAGCCTTCATGCCAATTCCAGAATTGCTTTCAGTGACATACATGTAGTAAATAAACAGAAAACAGGATGGGCTCAGGGGAACCATCATATAATTAGAAATGTAGCAGAAAAATGCCACTTACTTGGTTGGGGGAGGAGGAGTGCGTTCCTTATCTTACCCCCCTTAGAATCCATGTGAGATTGTAATAAACTCCAGGTGATACCAGATCTTCATATACAAGTGTATTCACACCACTCTTTAGACCAGTGGTGGCGAACCTATGGCACACGTGCCAGAGGTGGCACGCAGAGCCCTCCCTACTTGCACGCACCCCATCGGCCGCTCACCACTTGTGAATACCAGCAGGGGCCACGGCTCCCCTGCCAGCATTCACAAACGGCACTGCTAGCCGCGCTGATCCTGGCACACACTGACTTCAGACTGCAGCTGGAATCCCCCTCCCCAGACGTCTCCTACTACTTGGTTTTGCCGGGAGGGGAGGGGGGAGGCGTCCGGCAGCACACTGAAGTCACTGTGTGTGTCGGGAGCATATTAACTCTTTCTTCCCCACTTCTGCCGCAATCAGCAATTCCCAGCAACCTGATTGGTTCTCCATTTAGCATTCTGGCTGTCTGCATGCTGGGGGATGTGGTGTATATACCTGCCCTCTTGTATCAATATATCAATAACTATATGACAGCTTTCTGTGATTTTTTTTCCTCTTATTACAGTATATTAAGGAATCTGAGACTCTATGTCAAATCTGGTTTCTGCTGTAGATTTTTGAGCTGCTTATTCCAGACCTTAACCCCTTAGTGACAAAGCCTGTTTGCACCTTAATGGCCAAGCCATATTTTGGAAATCTGACATGTGTCACTATAACATAGAATAACTCCGTAAATGTTTTGCATATCCAAGTGATTCTAACATTGTCTTTTCACCACATATTGTACTTTATTTAGGCAGTAAAAATAGACTGATCGAATTTGTGTATATTTATTAAAAGCGCCAAAATTGGGAAAATGTTGAAAAGATTGACATTTTTTCACATTTTCAACTGTAATATGTCAAATATGTGAAAACATACTGTACAAATTTTTGATAATATATATATTTCTGTTTACTTTATTCGGAAAGCACATTAGAAAAACTTTAGGCTTTTTTTCAAACATTTAGGAGACGTTCAAATTTAACATTAATTATTAACATTTTGAGGAAGATTTTGTTTTCCTTCACCAAGCCAAGATTACAAAGGCTCATAGGTGTCAGAATGATAGATACCCCCACAAATGACCCTATTTAAAACCTACACCCCTTAATATATTCACTGAGGGGTGTCAGGAGGATTTTGACCCCACAGATTTTTTTTTCAAGAGTTAATGTGATTTATTAAATCACTTTTAATTGAGCAGATTTTCATTTAAGAATGCATTTAAAAGCTCAATCAAGTTTCACATATTCAAACATGAGTAAAGGTAAATGTGAGATCTTCAATTTTCATATTCAGTAGTAACATATCAGAAGCAACATTTTATCTCTATAAGACTTTATAACATTCCAATATACAAGACTCTTGAATTATTAAATCAGGGTGTTACATTTGAATTATCTACACTTCTATTTTGTTCATAGAAGGATTACGTTTTTAGTAAAATAAAGTGTATCTATACATTAAGATTTCAGGAAACCATTCTCTGCACTTCTAACCCTGTGAATCAGATAAGGTCCCTATTAGTGATGGGCGAGCACGCTCGGTTAAGGCTGAAGCTCGATTGAGCAGAAGTCTTATCGAGTAACTGTGTACTCACCGAGCAGCATGCGGGGAGCAGGAGGGAGTGGGGGGAGAGTGAGAGAGATCTCTCTCTCCGCCCTGCTCCCCCCCCCCCCCCCCCCCGCTGGCCTCTGCCGCCCCCCCCCCTTCCCTTCCCGCATGCTGCTCGGTGAGTACACAGTTACTCGATAAGACTGCTGCTCGATCGAGCTTCAGCCTTAACCGAGCATGCTCGCTCATAACTAGTCCCTATTCAATTTTTCTGCCAACTTCGACTCATCAATATCCGAGCCAAGCGTGGGGGCCAGCAATAATAGGCACATAAAAAATAAAACCAAAATGAGAAAGAGCGAAAGGGTGTGTACACGAAAGGAGAGATGGGTTAGGAGAGAGGGGAGGTGGGGAAAAGGAGGGGGGGGGGTTCTCCATGAAAGAGCGACTTTTGTTTATTTGAAATAACTTCATAAAGAATGATTTCAAGATTTTAGAGTCAGTTTTGGCCTATCTATCACAAATCGCCATAAAGCAAAGCATCAACAGGTTTCTTTTTTCTTTTTCCTGTTTTTACCTTTTTGGTATCTCAAGGGGTGCATGATGTATATTGTTTCCATGGTGACCATAATTTGAGGAAAGATGGGTGTGACAAATTTGACCAACTGAGAAGCTCTGCAAATATATATTTCATTTATCTTATCTTTCCAACTTTCCAATTTTCTATTGAGGATGCGTTTGTTTTTCCCCACAGGGTGAGGCTTACTGCTTTTGGCGCTGCAATCATGTAAGAGGCTAGTCTGTCTTTCAAGGGGTTAAAAGATGCCCTTGGCCTGTTAAGGATGATTATGTCAGGTTAGAGTTGTATTTTCTTTTTGAGTATTAAGCCCATTTCTCTAGCTACCCCTTCCCAAAATCTCTCAATCTTAGGGCAGTTCCACTAGATAGGTAGGTATGAACCTGTACGTTCTTGGCACCTCCAGCACCTGTCTGTCTCTGACAGTTTGTATGCATGTGACCACTCTGGTGTTTTATACCATCTAGTTAGCAATTTGTAATGGTTCTACTGTAGACGAAAACATGGAGAAACCCCATATGTGGTTTTAAAAATTATTTTGATTTCAGCATCCATTGTTTTGATTCCCAGTTCCTTTTCCCATGACGAAATAAAAGTTGGTCTACCTGCAGAGCATTGAGAAGCAAATTTCCTTGTCGAAAGCGAGATTTTCTTAGAAGATTTGTTAGAGCTACTCATTAATTTTTCAAAGTCCGTTAACGGTCTCGTGGACAAGTATTGAGTTTTAAATTTTGATATAACAGCAAAAAAGTGTGCCTGATGGAGGCCCTGAACCTTACTGAGCAGCGCCAAGGTGTTTATTATGGTTTGGGGATCCTTATGTATGATCCCTTGAATGTCCCCAATTGTCAAGTCTTTAAACATATTCCATATTTTTTCTGGTATTGGAGAAGTGCACTGTGTAACTGTGAGTGGTAGTAAGTTTAGAGGGGTAGAAAGTGAGGGTAATGGTGTTAGTTGTGAATTTAGAGAGTCCCAGGTCTTGCAGATACCCCCCAACAGGATATTAAAGTCTTTGGATCTATAGAACCTAGAACTAGGAAACCACATGTCTCCCTGGAAGCTTTCACCTTGCGCAAATTGTACTGTCCTTTTCAATTTAAGGTTTTCTGTGGGAACATTAAGTTCAGCCATCTACCTAATTGGATTGCCCTATAATATTCCACTAGATCCAGAAGGCCTACGCCACATGAATGTTTTTTCTTAATCATCAGTGAGTAAGCCAACCGAGGTCATTTATAATTCCAAAAATATCCCGTGAACAGCGAAGTTTCTTGAATAAAGACTGGGGTATATGAATCTGTAGCATTTGTATTTTGTATAGTATCATGGGTAGAATGTATGTCTTTAAAGGTTCTTCCTGCCAAACCACGATATAATGGAAAAGTTATACAAGGTTAACAGGGTTTTAATTTCAATCAGGAGTGGCAAAAAGTTTACTTCAAATAGTTTTGAGAGATTATTTGTTAGCTTAATGCCTAAGTAGTCGATGGAGTGTTCTGCCCACACATATGGAGTTTTTCCCCTAATTTCTGTCACTCTGTGTGGTGGTATAGTAATGTTGAGGATCACTGATTTATTTTTGTTAACGTTAACGTATCAGTGGTTTCCATAGACGTCCAGGAGGTTGTCAAGTTTTATGAGACCAGGTTGGGGATTTGCAATTAAGAAAACAATGTCATCAGCCAAGGCAGCAGATTGTATACAATCTTTCTCTATTGTGAGTCCTTGCATATCTGGGTGTTGTCTGACTGCTTGAAGAAGGGCTTCTAGTGTGAGAATGAATAGCGTAGGGGAAAACGGGCATCCCTGATGGGTTCCATTAGTAATATTAAATGGTTTGGAAAGCATGTAATTTAATCTCAGTCTAGCGTATGGTTGAGCATATAAGTAGAATATTGCATTAACTAGTTGGGCTGGGAAGTTAAATTTGTGCAGCACTGCTTTTATAAAGGACCTGCCCACCCTATCGAATGCTTTCTCAGCTTTGACTCCTAAGAAAACCAGCAGTATATTCTTACATTTTGCATACTGTATAGCTAGAAAAAGCATTGCTGCGTTGTATTTTCCTTCTCTACCTTTCACGAAACCATGCTGTTCATCTGTGGTCAGGTCAGGAATAATTCTACCAATTCTAAGTGCCAGAAGCTTTGCCCATATCTTCACGTCTAAATTTAGTGAAGATATGGGCAAAACTTTGTTTAAGGCTGCTACTCGATGGAGTAGTAGTCTTATCGAGTGACTGTGTACTCACCTGAGCAGCATGCGGGGAGCGGTGGGAGGGAGTGGGGGAAGAGTAAGAGAGATCTCTCTCTCCCCCCCGCTGCCCCCTGCTCCCCTCCACTGGCCCCCGCCGCTGCTCGGGCGAGTACACAGTTACTCGATAAGACTGCTACTCGTTCGAGCAGCAGCCTTAAACGAGCGTGCCCGCTAATCTCTAGTCTTTACCTTCTTTATGTATTAGGGTAATATGTGCTTTTTGTAACTGCCTTGGGAGAGGCATACCTTTCAAAATGTCATTTATAGAGAGTGTAAGATGTGGCAGAATCATCTGCTGCAGCTTGTTGTCAGTCCATCAGGTCCTGGACTCTTGCCACTTGAAAAAGCTTTCAACTACCGAGTTAACTTCTTTATGGCTAATGGGTGCAAGTAGATTAGCTGCCTCATCTATACTCAGTGAGGGAAGGTTAAGTTATTTCATAATGTGCTGCGCATAACTGCGTACTCACGTAGGCGGTGATGCGCAGTTCACCTTTTGCTTGGTTGTTTGTATTTCCCTCATGGATCCAATCCCTGAGGGGAGATGAAGCTTTAACTTTTTTTAAAACTTTTATGTGATTGTCGTTATCCATTGGATAATGGCAATCGCGTGAACGGGGGTCGCTCACCGCAGCCCCCCATGACACCTCAAGGCTATCGGCTACCTCTGGCACCTGATTGCAGAGAGCTGTCACAGCTGCTAGGGAATCATGAGACGTGACATTCAGCTTAGTGTAATGCAATGATCTCCTCTTTATTTTCAACATACAAACATATTTTTATAGCATTTTAAATTGCTTATCTTTCTAAACATTGTCATTCTGCTTTCACCAAAAGAGCACGCTATCGTAGTTTCTTGTCAAAGGTCTACACCTTGTAACAAAAAAGCCTATTATATAAATATATTTTTTCCTTAAAGCTATACATACAGTTTTGATCACAAGAAGAAATGTAATCATATAAAAGGTATCTAAAGATGTAATTTGGCAATGTTGCATGAATATATTTTCTAACATTCCTCCATTTTGTGACTGTTTTTGCTTTGTTTTATAATCTCATTCTCCTTCCAAATCTATCCCTTTTCTAAGCACTGGGAGAAGGGGTGTGAATGCTCCCCAGGTACTTTACAGGAGTTCCTACCTCTCCCCCCTTACATATTAATACCCCATAGGGTACTCCCACAAAGGAACCAATGGCAACTACACTATCCCTGGTTAGAAAAGGAATTTGCATGTGTCGTTATGAGACCAGCAGAAACAGAACACAATACTTTATGGGGTCCATAGCCTTTTGCGTGTTCCACTAAGCAGCAATATTAAAACATTGTAAAACACGTTTCAAAGCACAGTCCATCTTTGATCAGCTGTCCTTTAGTGATTCATGTGGAATACACACTTTAGTAAGAGATCATCACTTGCTGCTTTTGTTCAGCTCCATAGAGTATGGCATGCATCATGGTGATTTCTCCTTGGAGATGAAACTAGAGGGTTTTCTTTTGCTTAGGGAGTCTTACAAATTGTGTATGTAAGACAGCAATTCCACAATATTGAAAGAACACAAAGTAGGGGAGTGACCTGGATCGGAGCTACATGGCCGCAAGCTAATCTAGCTTTCTTCCAAAAGAACCTGCAGCGAAATACCCAGCATGCCCAAGCATTCCCTTTCACTACTTGCCCCCTCTCAATGAAGAGGCTTACTATTCTGCATGCCCAGGAGGGTGAAGAAAGCCTCCCCGAGGAGGTTTACTGACTTCTACACTGCTTGGTGTTGCAGCTGGGAGCCTTGCAATGGAGAGCGAGACTTACCAGCAGCCACGTGTAACCCACCCGGCTTTACTGCATCCTCCAATGCTCCCTCTGTACACAGCGATGGGGGAGATGCTGACAGCCCTGTACAGTCTGCTTCACAGGCACAGCAGGGAACACAGCAGGGAGTCCCCCTAATGGGTCGATCCTTGGAATCTCGCAGGAACAGCTCTTCTGGTCCTGAGCATACCACTGTGCTGCCCTCCATCTTGCCAATCATAACAGTTACTGAGAGCAATGCAGGCAAGGCTCCGCTGCACACAGCTTCTTCAATGGGACCTTGAGCAGCTCCAACTGCAGGACAAACAGGTGAGAAAATGACTATGCCCTCCATCTCACCTTATTCCACTTCTCATAAAAAGGGCTAGCTACATCAGATATGTTAACCCCTGAGACACCATTGTGGGGTGACATTAGTGTGGCTACTCCATTAAAACAATAGGCTAAACAACAGTCTGTAGACCCAACAACCAAGGGGGTAACATTTCCTAAAGACATACCAACCAAAGACCAGTCTGCCTCAAAGGTGTTCCTAAAGGAAGCAATGATGGCGCTTCATAGCTCCCTCTAAAAACACATTTCTAACGTGCTGGCAGGCATTAATGCATCCGTAGAGACCTTAGGATATAGAGTCAACCACATTGAGCATAAAATGGGGAACTTCTCCTCTGTTCACAGCTCCTTAGAGGATGAGATAAACATGCTACAGAACAAAATGTCAGACATTGAAAATCGAAATCATAGGAACAATATCAAAGTTAGGGGCATTCCCGAATCAATACATCCTGCTGAGCTCACATCTTTTTTACAGAAATTCATCCACACTATATTACCATACTGCACCTCTCTCGACCTAACTATAGACCGTGTACACAGACTCCCAAGAGACGCTAACATCCCTTTATCGAAACCGTGGGACACCATTGCCACGATCCACTTATTTCAAATCAAGGAGCAACTAATGCTAGCATCTAGAAAATGATCTCCCCTTTCCTGCCGCGTACCAGAAAATGCCGCTTTTTATCGATCTCTCACAAGCAACTATTCTAGCAAGGAAGAATTTGGCCCCCAAAATGTCAGTACTTCGCGACCATGCTATGTGCTACAAATTGGATTTCCCAAGAAAAGGTATGTAGTCACGAAGCAGGAGTATGCATATCTTTGCAACACTCGAAAAAGGTTGAGAGCTATGCCCTCCAAGTGCCATCCTCTAAAGTTCGGACCCACGATAACACCTCTTCATCCAAGATCGTACAGAAGTGGGAAAAAGCCAGGAACACATTTTAAAATAATTTGCTATTGATTTAATCAGTTCAGGTTCAGTCCCTGTGTCTTTACAAACTGTCCCCTAGTTTGAACAGTCTGACACACTGCACCATTACGTTCATGTTTCTTGACATAGTAAAGGTTTTAGCAATTTCCCCTCTCAAAAACACCTCACAGTTTGACTCTCATCCACCAAGAACGCCTACAGAAATCCACCCACATCCAGATGTCACATCAGTTCAAGCTCTATCCCAGTCTTAGATGGCGCCTGAAGCATACCATTCCACAAGGACATGATGTTAAAGTTGTTATCCTTCAACCTTTGATCAGGCTCAACTGATCTATCAGGCACAGCGTACCCATTTTAGTTTTGTTTTCCTATGCTAGGCAGCATTGGTGACTAATGCGTTTAGTAGCTGTCCCATTTTACTTGCTGTTTATAACCACATAGATTGCAAGAATTAACAATTTATCACTCTCTATATAGTTCTGGAATCACTCTTCTTTGTATACGTATATAAAGTTATGGGATCACTCTCCTTTCTCTGTATAGTTATGGGATCAGAATTGTAAAAACAATGTATAAATACTGCCAGACACTGCAGTAAAGACTCTCCCAGCAGCTCCACATTCAACTACAGCTGCAATTTATAATCTCCCACCAAGTTATATCTCTACTCAGTGTTACCTTCATCCCGTGTGCTGCATCATGGCTGAAGAACACTCTGAGGCACAAGCTAACATGGACCCTAGTCTGCAGGCCAGTGTAGAAAGAGGCATCTTAGTATGTGACATTAAGTCTAAGAGGCAAGAATTGCGCAACTTCAGGAAATGTCATCTCACATTTCTGACTCTACCAGGCACTCCAAGCGTACATCTAAGTCACGATCTTCAAAGCATTCCACCCTCAGTGAGCAGATTCTAAAATCACGCACAGAAGCGGAAGCCGCTAAGGTATGAGCCGTCTTTGCGCAGAAGAAACGAGAGGCAGAAGTGGAAGCTGCACTTAGGAAAGCAGAATTGGAGGCTCTGGAGAAACAATGTGAACATGCTACAGCCGTAGCAAGGTTAAGAGTTTTAGAAGAAGCCGTGAGCGGGAGTGAAAGAGACAGCATTGACTTCAGCGAACTGGATGCAGAGGAACCTTTCGAGCGTACAAGAGACTATGTACTAAGCCAATGCTTCAATTCCCCATCTGCTGCAAACATCCCCAACAAAACAGATGTCTCTCCAGAGCGACAGGCCGCACATTCTTCTACAGCACCCGGCATGCAAGGTCAGCACAGAACTCTGCTCATTCCTCATACCAACCTTGCGTCCTATATGGAGCACTAAGGCTCTGCACCCCAGCAAGCTCACTATATGGGTATTCATGGACAATTCAAGATACCACTGGTTCTCCAAACCTCTAGCAATTACATGGTTCCATATCCACACGTCACCAAACCTATGGACTTCAAACCAGCTCCTAGGCTGAACACCCTGACAGCCCCCTATGTACCTATGTCTCTCATGCAAAACACCACAAATAGAGATGAGCGAGCATACTCGTCCGAGCTTGATGCTCGTTCGAGTATTAGGGTGCTCGAGATGCTCGTTGCTCGAGACGAGCACCATGCGGTACTCGTCTCGATTAAACGAGCACTGACCATTGAATTCAATAGAGCCGGTAATACAGCCGGCTCCATTAAAAAGCAATGGGCTGCCAGCGATCGCGGGATGAATTGTCGGGAAGGGCTTAAGTATATAAGCCCTTCCCTGCAATTCATCCAGAAATGTGTAAAAATAAAAAGAAAATATACTCACCTTGTCCCGGCAGAACGAGGTTAGCCCATTGAATTCAATGGAGCCGGCAATACAGCCGGCTCTATTGAAAGCAATGGGCTGCCGGCAATCGCGGGATGAATTGTCGGGAAGGGCTTAAATATATAAGCCCTTCCCTGCAATTCATCCAGGAATGTGTAAAAATAAAAAATATATATATACTCACCTTGTCCCGGCAGACGGAGTTCAGCGCGGCTGGCCTGCAGTGGGTGTGAAGGGGGTGTGAGTCAGACATGCCCCTGATTGGCTCAGCGCTGAGCCAATCAGAGGCAAATCTCACTCACACCCATTCATGAATTCATGAATGGGTGAGTGAGTGTTGCCTTTGATTGGCTCAGCGCAGCTCTCAGCTGAATGACAGCAGTTCAGCACCACAGTGCAGGGGACAGCAGGAGAAGACTCGGCCGTGCCCCGGCAGCTGAAGGGAGGCGAGCATCTATTTTTTTTGTTTTTTAAATCACTTTTAATTAATTTCCAGGGAATGGCTTATATGTAAAGTCCTTCCCTGAAAAAGAATTCAGATGTGCCAGCGGACCATTGTCTTCAATGGAGTCGCCGGCAGCAGCAGCGGCTCCATTGAAGAGAATGCCTGCATTTTTATTCTTTTTTACACTAAAATCTTTCTTTTTCAGGTAAGGGCTTATGTTTTTAAGTCCTTCCCGAAAATTAATCCCGCGCTCGCCGGCAGCCCATTGCTTTCAATGGAGCTGGCTGTATTGCCGGCTCCATTGAATTCAATGGGCTAACATCGTTCTTCTCTGCCACAGCTGTTACAGCTGTGGCAGAGGAGAACGATCGTTATGCTGACAGTGCGGGGGGGGGGGTGTGTCTCACTCTTGCCACTATTGTGGCTTAATAGTGAGACCTCGGAGGCCGAAATGCAGCCCTGCATGTTGCTCCTCGCCTGCCCTATCCATTTCTGTGTTTTTTACATGACTTTGGTGATTTGCTAAGATTTTCACAAATGAAAACCTTAGCGGAGCACCAGTCATATACAAAAATGCTCGAGTCGCCCATTGACTTCAATGGGGTTCGTTACTCGAAACGAACTCTCGAGCATCACTGAAAGTTCGACTCGAGTAACGAGCACCCGAGCATTTTGGTGCTCCCTCATCTCTAACCACAAACAATGCGATCAGCACCACTCAGCCAATTTCACACCTGAAGTCAGAGAAAACCGACATGTCAGAGTTTGCAAGATATATGGTACGTCGTCAGCTCACTAAGACAGGATTGATAAGGTTCGATGACCAGCCTGAGGCTGGAAATGTGCCTTCAGAACCGCAATTCACGACCTCGGCATTACTGCTTTTGAAGAATTCGATTTACTTATCCGGTGGCTAGGCCCACAGTCTACAGAATGAATAAAGAGACTCAGATCTGTCCACATTGATAATCCAGCAGCATGCCTTGCGGCAACTTGGGAGAGACTGGAGAGAGCCTATGGCAGTCCTGAGACAATAGATAATGCTCTGTTCAAACGTCTGCAAGCCTTTCCAATGATATCTGGTAAAGAGAATCAGAAATTTCAAATGCTCAGTGACTTACTGCTAGAGCTACAGCTGGCCAAGGCAGACACTTGCCTTCCTGGCCTCAGTTACCTGGATATGGCTCGTGGAGTAAACCCAATCATGTCAAAGCTGCCATATAACCTTCAAGAGAAGTGGACCGCTCTGGGGTCCAGATATAAGAGAGAAAATCAAGTCTCTTTTCCTCCATTTTCCTACTTCTGTTGAACTGGATGGTATTTTCTCCAGCAGGTTTCAGGGTATTCTGTAGCTTCCTAATTGTGTAGTATGGCATGTGCACGCCTTATAACAACCAAGTCAGACACAAGATGTAAGTCTCAAGTCTAAACTGGATCTGGGCGTACAATGCTCAGACCCTCATTTTATTGAAACACAATACCTGCCCTTTATGGGCTTATAACACATTACATCAGTAACAAATATAGGTTTTCATTCGCTGGACCATATTGAATCCCCCACCCCTCCCCACACCTCTCTCAAGCCCAGTGTATGAGCCAGTCTTTGTCTCCTCAACAAGTGCCCAGGCAAAAGTAGTTTCTTTGTCTCAGAAGTTGAGGGTGGGGGAGGGCTGGGAAAACGCCCAAAGTGGATACAGTTCTTCAGTATAGCAAAGTGACTTCAACTCTTAGAGGTTGCAGAGGAGCTTTGTATTAGGCTAACGTTATAGCACACATCTTTCACCATGTCATTGTCCAGCAATTACCATAATGAGATTGTGTGGCCATTAGCCTCTACAGAGTTAAATGACTACAGCTGCGTAATACATCTAGTTTATACAAATCAATAGGCATTTTACGCTATCTAATCACATCTACTACACTGTGAGTTCATCAAAAACATTGCAGAATCCAAGAATGAACCAAGCTTTTCCCATGAGAAACCCAACCCCGATCCACAGCCATCCAAGTCTGACAACTCACGCGCCGACTACAAAGGCCTTAGAGGACTGGTGTCAGTAAAAAAGACTGATATTTTTCCCTCTACTTTGTCAGCTTCACAGAGAGTCAGCTACTAGAGCAATCAAGATGAAAAGGTTAAAAACCCTAATCATTTGTGCCCCTTCCATAAGAAGCCTCATCCCCTCAAGAAGTGTATCGGCTTCAGGAAGAAACCGCTCCAAGAACGCAAGGAGCTTCTAAAGAAGTTTGGGGTATGTTTCAGATGTTGCGTTTTTACTGAACATGTTGCTAAAGACTGTAAGAATGATATCAAATGCGTTGAGTGTGGTTGTGAAGATCATGTATAAGCTCTTCACCCATCTCAACCTAGTACTGCACCAGGTACAAGTTTCCCTACCCCACCAACGTATGATGGGGGGAACACAGATGAAGCAGCAAGTCCTATCACTGTATCCTCTTCATGCACAGACGTCTGTGGAGAAGGCATTTGCGACCAGTCCTGTGCGAGGATACGCCTAGTCAACATGTACCCCCAGGGTCAACCAGAAGAGAATATGAAGGTGTGCACCATCCTCGATGACCAGAGCAACCGATCACTTGCAAGGTCAAAACTCTTCTATCTGTTTAACATAAAGGGAGATGTTTACCCATATACCTTTGGTACCTGTAGTGGAGTGACAGGTTTCAGGGAGAAGAGCCAGTGGACTTGTAGTAGCCTCTCTTAAGGGCCATCCTATAGTGGAGAGATCCCTACACCAGAGGCCACTTTCCATCATCCCCACCTAAGGGCTATAGCTAACAAAATACCAGCCCTTGACAAGAGTGCAGAGATCCTACTTCTGCTGGGTAGAGAAATTCGTAGGGTGCACAAAATACGCCAGCAAATTAATGGACCTCACGATGCACCATTTGTCCGGTGCCTCGACTTAGGATGGGTCATCATAGGCAATGTCTGTATAGACAAGATGAAAAAACCAACCAAGATTTCCTCATTTAAATCACACATCTTGCCACATGGTCGCAGTACTTATTTTCACCCATGCCCACACCATTATTGCATGAAGGAGAAACTGACCAACAGTAAGTGGCATCACGACCAACAAGACAGCACGAACACTTTCCTCTGGAACAACAGTCTTGTTCAATACAACAAGTGATGACAACAAGTTGGCACCTGCTAGAGGACACATTGAATTTCTCAAAGTCATGGAAAGGGAATTCACCCAAGATGATTCCAATAGCTGGGTAGCTCCCTTACCTTTGCATTCTCCAAGAGTAAAACTACCTAACAATAGGCAACAAGCTACCACTTGATTCTCCTCTCTGAAACGTACTCTTGAGAGAAAACCAGTAATGGAGAAACACTTTGTAGACTTCATGCATAAGGTATTCAATAGAGACCATGCAGAACCTGCACCACTGGTAAGGGAAGGAGAAGAATGCTGGTATCTCCCATCCTTTGGAGTGTATCACCCTCGCAAGCCTGAACAAATCAGAGTTGTGTTCGATTCCAGCGCTCAGCATGAAAGTGTCTCTCTCAACAACCTGCTCCTCACAGGCCCTAACCTAAACAGCCTCATGGGCATTCTAATTCGCTTCCGACAAGAACCCGTTGCGGTTATGGCCGACATCCAGCAGAAGGTAAGAAGGAGTACGGATCTGATGCTCGTCAATTCGTCGAGAAGAACCTCTCCGTAGAGGATAGACTTAAATCCTTACCCACAAGGGCAGAGGTGATCGATCTCCTCACCAGAACCAAGGAAATGGTGTTTGTTGTGAACCTTAGACTTCACAAGATTACCTCCAACAGCAAGAAAGTAATGAAGGCCTTTCCACCTGACGATCATGCAATCAACTTGCGGGACCTTGACCTCAGCTCTGAAGTTCTTCCTATGCAACACAGCCTAGGATTGCTGTGGAATATCGAACAAGATACATTTTATTTCAAGTGTTAGCTTGTGACAAACCTTTCACCAAACGTGAACAGTTTTTATGATCCTCTCGGGTTCATAGCTCCCATCACTATTCAGGGCAAGATACTTCTGAGACAGCTTACTACTGAGAATATGGATTGGGACGCTCCTTTACCCGTCGACAAACAACAAAGGTTGGAAGAATTGAAAAGGTCCTTGAAAGTATTAGAACAACTCCAAGTACCACGCTGTTATGCTCCCAGTTCTCTTTCAGTTGTCGTCAAAAGGGAAATATACATCTTCTCTGATGCATCAATGGAAGCCATAGCCACAGTGGCCTATCTGAAGATCTCAGGAACCAACAATGAGCTACACTTTCTATTTGTACTAGGTAAGGCCAAACTAACCCCAAAACCTGCACATTCCATACCAAGACTTGAACTCTGTGCAGCTGTGCTAGCAGTAGAGATTGCTGAAGTTATAATGGATGAAATGGACGTCACATTCATTCATCTTTTATACAGAGACAGTAAGGTTGTTCTCGGTTTTAAACACAATGAAATAAAACAATTCTATGTGTAAGTTGGCTACTGAGTAGAACGGATCAGAAGTTTCTCCACCCCTGACCAGTGGCATTACATCCCCACAGAACTTATCCCAGATGACCAGGGAACAAGACCCGCACCTACTTCAAACCTGCTAGACCACATATGGTTTTCACCTCCAAGATTTCTATACGAAGATCCTTGTTTGTTACCTACTAATGCTGTCTATGATCTGGTGGACCCTGCGTCTGACAAGGAAATCAGAGCCCTAAGTTCTACACTTTACACTTCCGTAACTTCTAAGATAAAGCTGAAGTCACATCGCTTCGATTGTTTCTCGACATGGAGATCTATTGTGCGAGTCATTGGCAGACTAATTCACATTGCCCAATGTTTTGCAAAGAATGTATCATCGGAATGTGGTGGTTGGCATATGTGTAAAGCACACCCTACAGTCGCAGAATTTGAACTAGTGTTTTTTCTTCCAAGAAAGGAAGTCACCTAAGAAAGCTATGATTATCCTACACAGTTCATAGCTGCGAGCATACCACCGCGGACTGCAACTGAGAGAACCTGAAGAAGTACACCTGCGGATTACTTTTGCCACAACAGTTGATTTGTTCATTTATTATTGCTGTTGCATTTGTTTCCTTGTTTTTTAGGTTGAACAAGAATTTCTGGACTTTGAAGGACATTATGTCAAAACAGTATTCAGTGAAATCAAAAGATTTCAGACGGGGTGTATCATGTCTCATCTACCTGACTCTATTCATTGACATGAATAAGCTGTATTGTATCTCCAAGTGTTTGCCTTTTTAGTTTGTCCCTTCTGCATAACCCCTCCCTTTCCTCCTGCTGGGGAGTTTCCTGTCTATACCCACGTGTTAAGTCTCTACTCTGTGCCTTGGCTCATGATCATTTTTTTTACCTACTGCTGAATGTGCATTCTACCCTGGAATCTTTTCACATGTCTCGGCAGTCAAGTTGGATGCTGTCTGACAACATATACCTGCTGTGAGTACTGGTCCATAACTACAAGAGCAGTTACCTCAACCGATACGCTTGCAGCCATGTTATTGAGTCAGAATACTCTCCTTTCTCTATATAGTAATGAGACCCCACTACTCTCTCTCTATATATAATTACAGGATCACTCTCCTGTCTCTATATAGTTATAGGATCACACCTCTCTAAAGAGTTATGGGATCATTCTCCCCTATGTGTGTATGTGTGTATATATATATATATATATATATATATATATATATATGAGATTGCTCTCCTCTCTATATATAAGTATGGGATCACTCTCCTCTCACTATATAGTTATGGAACCATTCTTCTCTGTGTGTATATGCATCTATGCAGATATTTCCTAGTCTAAATGAATCTTAAGAGCTTTGAGACTGTTTTGTAGATGTAAATAAGCCCTATGATCAATAATCTTTATAACCTTTGTATGGTACACCCTCTTTCTTTCTGTAAAAAAACTGGCAAAGTCTTCAAATAAACAAAATTCTCTTTTGAGTTCTAATGAGATGCATCTAGATATAACATGAAGTGCTTTCGTGTTATTCATAGATATTGCTGGCAATCATCTCATCATAGGCTTCCATAGCTACCAGTTTGGTACCTGGCAACGGGGTCAACAGATTGGTACCGGTTTGGTCTGATAACACTGTTTAGGACCTAAAGAATGGCCGTGCCAAATTTCAAGTTTGTACGACACCAGGAAGTTAGAGATTTAGATTAGGTACATAACATAGGGGTGCATTTACTTTGCACTTAGCATTGAATAATCAAGTTGTGACCGCTTTCCTATTTAGCACCAAAGAATGGTTGTGCCAAATTTCAAGTTTGTGCAACACCGGGAAGTTAGAGAATTTGATTAAATACATTAGAGGTGCACTTGCTTTTGCACTTAGCATTGAATAAGTTATGGGATCACTCTCCTCTCTATGTATAGGTTTGAGATCACTCTTCTATCTATATATATAATTATGAAATTTACATCAGAATCGCTATTTGAAGTCTCCTGCTCAGCTCCATCATAAAGTCATGAATAGAGATGAGCGAACACGTTCGGCTCCGCCCCTTTTTCGCCCGAACACCGAACTTTGCGAACACTTCAGTGTTCGGGCGAAAAAGTTCGGGGGCCGCCGTGGCAGCGCGGGGGGGGTGCGGCGGGGAGTGGGGGGGAGAGGGAGAGAGAGAGGGCTCCCCCCTGTTCCCCGCTACTGCCGCCCGCGCCGCCGCGCATCTCCCCGCCCCCCGGCGGCACCCGGACACTTACGCGCGAACACTGCAGTGTTCGGCAAAGCCGGTGTCCGGGTGCGGATGTGTCCGTAACGGACACGTTCGCTCATCCCTAGTCATGAACAAAATATTACAGCATTCAGGTTCTCCTGCCCAACAACAATCCCAAAATTTAAGGCAAGAAACAATACAGCATGCTCTGGTGTGCAAGTATTTTAATATTTAGTGTTATATATTCCTTTTTTTACCACAGATTAGGCCATAAATACCTCATTGCCAATTTAAATTCACTGCAACTGCATTCTCCATGCACATCAATAGAGAAGTAATTGTATTTGCAATATTTTCAGACTTTTCTCTCATCAGGTACAGATAACTTCTTACAATATGGAGCATGGCCAGGACTGCTGCTCCCTCTTTCTTTTTTCTTCTTCCTCTCTTTCTCTTTTTTCTTGTTCCTTTCTTTCTTCCTCTCTCTTTTTTTCTACTGCTCTCCTTTTTGCTTCCACACTTTTTCTTTGTTCCTCTTCCTTCTCCCTGTCAGCCCTGTGTATGTACTCCAGCAGGAACTTCTTCCGCTGCCTCCAGTCTCTCCCAGATTCTCTTCTCTCTCCCAGGCAGGATCTGACCTGTTCTAGGGCCTTGTGGATAATTGTCAGGATTTCTTCTGTCTTCCCTTGAGTTTTGTCATGGTCTTCCTTGGTGTAGTTCTCTATGGGTATAATAACCTTGGATCCCATATTATTGAACTCCTCTTTGATATTTTTGACAACTCCACTCTCCTTTTTGCTGATGACAATGATGGGAAATATTCCTACAAAAGACACAGAGGCGATCAGCTGTCATATCAGTAATGTGTTTGATACAAGCTCACAACTTACTGTCATTTATCACATGAACTGCAGCACTTCACATGATGTGTTCTTTATACATCCAAGGACAAAGCTTGAGACGGGCTTAAGACCCTTCTGGACGGAATGATTATGGCTTAATAAATCGTTTAAACAAGCAAAATTAAATCATTCCATGTAAACGCAGCAAATGATTGAACGACGGACAATAAATTGTTCACTTTTCGCTTGTTGTTCGTTTTATGCAGCATAAAAATCATCATTGTGCGCATATCGGTGTATTTTACTGTACTATTTACGCATGCAGGGCACGTTCATTTGCATGCAGCAAACAAACACCCCAATTTAAATGGCTATTTAGCTTATGAGTTCCAGATGTGTTTTTTTTTCCAATGGAATTATGCAGTGTTTCATGCACCCCCTTGTGCATTGTTTGCACATTTTGAACCCCCTATGGACTTCAATAGGGAACTTCTGTGCGGAAAAAGGAAAATTGGGCATGTTCTATGCACATAGTAACATAGTATGTAAGGCCGAAAAAGACACACATCCTAATGTTGATCCAGAGGAAGGCAAAACACCTCAATGAGGTAGAAGCCAATTTAACCATTTAACCCCTTGAGTGGCACGCCCGGAAATTTTCCAGGATGAGCTCCACTGCCCATAGCGTTATAGCCCGGAAGATTTCCGGGCTATGTATCACTATGGGAGCTGCAGAGCACAATGCCACAAGCTGTGACATTGTGCTCTGCCTGCACAGTCCCACAGAGAACAAAGCAAGGGCTTTGAAAAACCAGCAGAAGATATTGCCGAGTTGCCGGCAATCTCCTGCTTTGTTTACAGGTTGCCATAGAGACCATCGGCTTGTCAGAAGCAAGCCGATGGTCTCTGTGGCAGGGAGAGCTTGGTGCTTGGCTGTCAGAGGACAGCTAGAGGTACCAGCTCTTACAGCAGAGATCAGAGAAAACCTCCGATCTCTGCTGTGTTAACCCTTTACATGCGGCAGTCTATGTGACCGCAGCATGTAAAGGGCTGTCACTGCAGCATGTAAAGGGCTGTCACCATCGGACCCCCGGAATGTGATCAGGGGTCCTGATGGGTCCCTGTGGAAGTCCCCTAAAGGGACAAAAAAAAAAAAAGTTAAAAAATTATAAAAAAAATAAAAACACTTGTCTCCCTTTACTTTGTAAAAAATCAAAAATACAATCACACATGTGGTATCCATGCGTCGTAATGACCCAGAGAAGGAAGTTAATACATTATTTAACCCCTTAATGGCATGGCCCCTTTTTTTCTTTTTTCCCCATTTCTTTTTTTCCTCCCCCCTGTTTAAAAAATCACAACTTGTCCCGCAAAAAACAAGCCCTTATATGGCCATGTCAATGGAAAAATGAAAAAGTTATGGCTCTTGAGACGCAACTGCAAAATTAGTTGAAATTCAATGATTAGACCATTTTAAAATACCTGCCCTGGTGGGCATGACAGGGTGGTAGGAAACCCGTCACTCAAGGGGTTAAGGGAAAATTCCTTCTGGACTCCAATTGTGTAATCATAATAATCCCCGGATCTTGGGTAATCAACGATATAATACGTAATAACTAGAGATGAGCGAGCGTACTCGGCCACGCCCCTTTTTCGCCCGAGTACCGCGATTTTCGAGTACTTCCGTACTCGGGCGAAAAGATTCGGGGGGCGCCGTGGGTGAGTGGGGGGTTGCAGCAGGGAGTGGGGGGGGGGGGAGAGGGAGAGAGAGAGGGCTCCCCCCTGTTTCCCGCTGCTACCCCCCACGCCGCCACGCCTCCGCTTGCCGGAGTACTCGAAAATAGCGGTACTCGATCGAGTAATTACTCGAAACGAGTACGTCCGCTCATCACTAGTAATAACGTATCGATCAAGAAAGGCATCCAGAACCCTCTTATACTCGTTAATCAAATTTCCCACCACCTTGTCCTTAAGCGGAGAATTCCATAATCTCACTGCTCTTACAGTAAAGAACCCCCTTCTATGTTGGTGTAGAAACCTTCTTTCCTCTAGACACAGAGGATTCCTCCTTTACAGTAATAGTCCTAGAGATAAACAGATCATGCGAGAGATCTCTTTCCTGACCCCTGATATATCTATGCATAGTTCTTAGAACGCCCGCTTGCTACAGTCACAGTCCTGGGTATAACTAGATGATAGAAGAGATCTCTGTACTGACCCCTGATATATCTATACATAGTTATTAGAGTCCCCTTGTTACATTCCTGGGTATAAATAGATGATGAAAGAGATCTCTGTACTGACCCTTGATATAGTCATACATAGTTATTAGAGCTCCCCCTTGTTACAGTGCCTGGATATAAATAGATCATGGGAGAGATCTCTAATGACCCCTGATATATTTATGCATCGTTATTAGGTTGCCGCTTAACCTTCTTTTTTCTAAACTAAATAATCCCAATTTTGATAACCTCTCTGGGTATTGTAGTACGCCCATTCAATTTATTACTTTAGTTGCCCCCCTTTGTACCTCCTCAAGCTCTGATATGTCCTTCTTGAATACCATGCCCAAAACTGTGAACAATATTCGATGTGTGGTCTGACCAGTGACTTGTAAGGAGGAAGAACAATGTTCTCATCATAGCCAAATGGAGGAAAAAGTCTATGCGCTCGTATGAATAAGACTGACTAGACTAAGTCCTCTCGGTGTCCAGTAACATCAAACTTTTTATTATTAGTACAATGAGTTTGGCTGGCGTGCCTTTGATGCTCGCTCGAGTATTAGGGTAATCAAGATGCTCGTTACTCGAGACGAGCACCACGCGGTACTCGAGTCAATTCCACTTCCTTCCCTGCATGTTTTGCCCCATTTTCTGGCCAATAGACATGCAGGGAAGGTATTACAACTTCCTCCTGTGACGTTTCTGCCCTATCCCACCCCCCTGCAGGGAGTGGCTGGCGAGATCAAGTGACCGCCGAGTATTTAAAGCAGTCCCGCCCGCTGCTCGCCTCAGACCCACGCTGGCAGAGATTAGGGAGAGTGCTGTTCCTGCTATAGCGAGACTGTTAGGCTACTGTTTGCGTATGCAAGAACCCCAACGGTCCTTCTTAGGGCCACATCTGACCGTGTGCATTACTGTTGTGGCTGCTAGGAGCAGTTTTGCACCAAAATTTTTTTTTTCATCTCGGGCTGTGCAGGCTATTACAGCTATAGCGTTCTAAGTCTGCAGTCTGTAATACAGAGTATAGGGAAAGTGGTGCTCAGATAGGGATAGTGGTAGTGTAGGATCCTGTCTACAAGTACCCCAACGGTCCTTCTTTGGGCTACCTCTCACAGTGTGCATTACTGTTGTGGCAGCTGGGAGCAGTTTTGCACTTTTTTTTTTTTCATCTTGGGCATTGCAGACTATTGCGCTCTCAGTCTGCAGCCAATTACACAGAGTATAGGGGCAGTACTGGTCAGGCAGGGACAGTGGTAGAGTAGAATCCTGTCAACAAGTACCCCCAAAAAACTCCTCCTTAGGGCTACCTGTGACCTGTGCATTACTGTTGTAGTGGCTCACTATTAGCCAGCTAGGCCTTTCTGCAGCCCAACGTATATTTTTTTCGGCCTACAGTGTGCGTTCCATAACCGCTGTGACCCTCCAAGTGCAGGCCAATAATTGCCTATTTTTTTACACCACTCTGTGCGTCCCGTCAACTTCACGTGCAGCGTTCGCCCACAGCCGCTGATAGAGGGAAAGACATATACACGATATCTAGGCGGCTGTTTTTTTCTAAAAAATCTGAAAAGAAAACTCCTCCTTAGGGCTATCTGTGAGCGTCTGCATTACTGTTGTAGTGGCTCACTATTAGCCAGCTAGGCCTTTCTGCAGTGCAGCGTATATTTTCTTCGGCCTACTGTGTGCATTACATAACTGCTGTGACCCTCCAAGTGCAGGCCAGTAATTGCCTAATTTTTTACACCGCTCTGTGTGTCCCGTCAAGTTCCCTGTCAACTTCACGCGCAGCGTTCGCCCACAGCCGCTGATAGAGGGAAAGACATATACACGCTATCTAGGCTGCTGTTTTTTTTCTAAAAAATCTGAAAAAAAACTCCTCCTTAGGGCTGCCTGTGAGCCTGTGCATTACTGCTGTAGTGGCTCACTATTAGCCAGCTAGGCCTTTTTACAGCCCAGCGTATATTTTTTTCGGCCTACTATGTGCATTACATAACCGCTGTGACCCTCCAAGTGCAGGCCAGTAATTGCCTAATTTTTTACACCGCTCTGTGCACCCCGTCAACTTCACGCACAGCGTACGGCCACAGCCGCTGATAGAGGGAAAGACATATACATGCTATCTAGGCTGCTGGTTTTTCTAAAAAATCTGAAAAAAACCCCTCCTCCTTAGGGCTACCTGTGAGCGTGTGCATTACTGTTGTAGTGGCTCACTATTAGCCAGCTAGGCCTTTCTGCAGCCCAGCGTATAATGTTTTCGACCTACAGTGCGCGTTACATAACCGCTGTAACCCTCCAAGTGCTGGCCAATAATTGCCTAATTTTTTACACCGCTCTGTGCGTCCCGTCATTTTCACACGCAGCGTTCGCCCACATCCGCTGACGGAGGGAAAGACATATACACGCTATTGAGGCTGCTGTTTTTTTCTAAAAAATCTGAAAAAAAAACCTACTCGTTAGGGCTAGGCTGTTTGCTTTTTCAAAAAAAATTGAAAAAAAGCTCCTTCTTAGGGCTACCTGTGACCATGTGCATTTTACTGCGTGGCCGCTGGGAGTTGTAGTGGCTCACTATTACCCATCTAGGCCTTTTTGCAGCCTAGCGTATAATTTTTTGCGGACTGCAGTGTGCGTTACATAACCGCTGTCAGTCTCCAACTGCACGCCACTAATTGCATAATTATTCAGACCGCTCTGTGTCTGCTCTATTCGTAATACACCATGCTGAGGGGTAGGCCTGGAGGACGTGGCTGTGGACGCGGAGATCCAAGTGAGGGTGTGGGCAGAGGCCGAGTTCCTGGTCCAGGTGAATTGCAGCCGGCTGTTGTGGGATTAGGAGAGAGGCAAGTTTCTAGGGTCCCCAGCTTCATATCACAATTTTTGGGTCCACGTGGTAGACCTTTATTACAAAATGAGCAGTGTGAGCAGGTTCTGTCGTGGATAGCAGAAAATGCATCCAGCAATGTATCGACTACCCAGTCTTCTACGCCGTCCACTGCTGCAACTCTGAATACTCTCGCTGCTGTTACTCCTTACTCCCAGCCTCCTCACTCCATTACAATGACGCATTCTGATGAGCAGACAGACTCCCAGGAACTGTTCTCGGGCCCCTGCCTTGATTGGGAAAAAATGGTTCCTCTCCCACCTGAGGAGTTTGTCGTGACCGATGCCCAACCTTTGGAAAGCTCCCGGGGTCCGGGTGATGAGGCTGAAGACTTCCGGCAACTGTCTAAAGAGCTTTCAGTGGGTGAGGAGGTCGATGATGATGAGACACAGTTGTCTATCTGTGAGGTAGTAGTAAGGGCAGTAAGTCCGAGGGAGGAGCGCACAGAGGATTTGGAGGAAGAGCCGCTGAACGATGAGGTGACTGACCCCACCTGGTTTGCTAAGCCAACTGATGACAGGTCTTCAGAGGGGGAGGCAAGTGCAGCAGCAGGACAGGTTGGAAGAGGCAGTGGGGGGGGGGCAGGGGTAGAGGCAGGGCCAGAGCGAAGACTCCCCCAACTGTTTCCCAAAGCACCCCCTCGCGCCAAGCCACTCTGCAGAGGCCTAGGTCTTCAAAGGTGTGGATGTTTTTCAGTGAGAGCGCAGACGGCCGACGAACAGTGGTGTGCAACCTGTGTCACGCCAAGATCAGCCGGGGAGCCACCAGTACCAGCCTCACCACCACCAGCATGCGCAGGCATATGATGGGCATGCACCCCACAAGGTGGGACGAAGGCCGTTCACCACCTCCGGGTCGCACCACTGCCTCTTCCCCTGGGCCCCAACCTGCCACTCAGATCCAACTCCCCTCTCAGGACACAGGCACGAGCGTCTCCCGGCCTGCACCCACACCCTCACCTCCGCTGTCCTCGGTCATGGCGTGTGGGCCGCAGCCAACATGTATTTCCTCTCCCGTAACCTCAGCTATCTGGGGCACTGCAATGGGATTTCTTTCTGTACCGTCTGTGTGTTCCTGCTAGCCACCCATGCTGTGGATGCACACAGACTTGCCATAGCGGAGTTGTACCTGCCTGGCACTTTTAAAAAGACCCAGAATGTCTAGGGCATGGCGTGTGGGCCGCAGCCAATATGTATTCCCTCTCACGTAACCTCAGCTATCCGGGGCACTGCAATGGGATTTCTTTCTGTACCATCTGTGTATTCCTGCTAGCCACCCATGCTGTGAATGCACACAGACTTGCCATAGTGGAGTTGTACCTACCTGGCACTTTTAAAAAAAAAACAAAATGTCTAGGGCATGGCGTGTGGGCCGCAGCCAGCATGTATTTCCTGTCATGTAACCTCAGCTATCCGGGGCACTGCAATGGGATTTCTTTATGTACCGTGTGTGTGTTCCTGCTAGCCACCCATGCTGTAGGTGCACACAGACTTGCCATAGCGGAGTTGTACCTGTCTGTCCCCAAAACACTGATAGACTTGGGTAGGGTGCAGAGTGCAGATGGTTTACCCCTTGCGTTGTCGATGAGGTATCCAACACCCAAACAGAATGAGTAGTGTGTGGACACATGGAGTTCCCATTGCTATGTCACTCGCAGCACCTTGGGCCACACAAGGTGTTTGCTGGGACAGAGGCTGACCCAGGGCCCGCTCACATACTTCCCACACCAAGTATTGCTGCATTGTGGAGATGTGTAGAAGTGCTGGGCTGGCAGCGGAGCCCCCTTTATGGCCACTTTTGCAGCTCCTGACGGAGGTGGCACAGGATTGGAATGAAGATGGAACGTCAATCTATTATCAATTCTCAACAGCATTGTGGGCTATCGCCCACACTTTCACAGAGGGTCGCTGCCTGGCCCTGCCAACCCTCTGCAGTGTGTGCCTTCGGTTCCTCCTCATGGCAGATGCACTTATAAATAGACATGAGAGTGGTGTGGCTATGAGGCCAGCGTGTGGTATGACGGCAGCTGAGGGCTGCGCAGAGGCACTTTTGTGTGCACTGCAGACGCAGGGTCGTGCGTGGGGGTTGGGCAGCATGTAACCCAGGAAAAGAGGCAGCGGTGTGTCCCGCAGGCAGTGATTGTGCTTTGTTGGAGGTAGTGTGGTTCTTAGCTAAGGTGTGCCTTGCTAATGAGGGTTTGTCTGAAGTAAAAATTGTTGGGGGGGGGGGCACTCTTGCCGCTATTGTGGCTTAATAGTGAGACCTGAGAACCTGAGATGCAGACCAGCATGTTGCCCCTCGCCTGCCCTATCCGTTTTTGTGTCGTTTCCGTCATTTTCGTAGGTTTTGCAGATTTGCACAAGTGAAAACCTAAGCGGAGCATCAGTCATATACAAAAATGCTCGAGTCGCCCATTGACTTCAATGGAGTTCGTTACTCGAAACGAACCCTCGAGCATTGCTGAAAGCTCGACTCGAGCAATGAGCACCCGAGCATTTTGGTGCTCGCTCATCTCTAGTTATAACATGTTCTGCAGTAATTTATCAACATATTCTGAGAGACGTCCTGTTCTCATCATGCACCCCTAGACCTCTTTGGATGCACTCCATGATCCTATTTGCCTTGGCAGCAGCTGCCTGAGAGCTCAGTCTCACGTGCGCCGATCCGCCCGTGTTTCTGCAGGATAAGACCGCTGCACTGCAGGTGCGGACGACTCTCCACACCTGCCGGAAGAAAGAAGACATGGCCGGCAATGGAGCCGGTCATGCAGAGTCATCCGCACATGGTGCAGCCGTCTTATTGTGCAGAAACAGGGGTGGATCGGCGCCTGTGACTGAGACTGTTAATTAAAATCTCCAAGTCCTTTTCTATATCTGTGTTTCCAGTGGTTTCCTATTTAGTGTGTAATGGTAACATGTATTTCCTCTGCAAATGTGCAAAACTTTACATTTATCAGTGTTAAATCTCATTTGCCATTTTTTTGCTCAAGTCCCCAGCTTATCTAGTTCCACTTGCAACCACATTCTGTCCTTTCTTGTGTTAATTACTTTACATGGTTTTGTATTAGCTTCTAATATTGATATTGTTTTATACAATCCTTCTACCAGGTCATTAATAAATGTATTAAAAAGAACAGGGCCCAATACTGACTCCTGTGGTGCCTTACTAGTAATGGTGCTCTAATACTGCCCCCCTGTGGTATCCCACTAGTAACGGTGTTCATGAATAATCACCCTCTGCTTTCTATCACTGAGCCAATTACTCACACACATTCTCGCCCAGACCAAGTATTCTTATTTTATATTCCAACCTTTTATGCAGCAAATGTTAGGTTGTGCTCCTGGGACCTGTTGTTCTTTAAGGATCCAGGAGCAAACCTTCACAGGTGTGGGGATAATTGAGCTGGCTGGGTGGGAAGATTCTACAGCCAGCCCATCCCCATGGTCTACTGCACATAGATACCAGCTCCTCTGATTAAAGGATGCTGGTCATTTTACTTATTCTGTGTTATTCCCCCTCAAAGCTGGGTACTATGCTTGTTAGTCTAAAGTTTCTCTTACCTTCCCAAAAGACGGTCTGGACACCTGTTGTCCCCGTCTGCATCTTATACGCACAGATGCAGCCTTCAGATGTCTGATGTCACGTATGGTCAGATGGATGATTCCTAACACAGTTCCCTTTATGTCAGCATGGTGGCTAATTCTTTTCCCTAGGTGTGAGGACATTTTGATAAACTATTGTTTACTAGCTATATGCATGTGAGTTCTGAGTGGGGTTACTGTTCTGTGTGGTTTGCTTTTGGTGTGAACAGTGACGTGTTCATTGGGTCTATGAAGGTGGCCAGACATGTGGTGTATGAACTATGTTTGTTGCATCTCTCCAGGTTCCTAATCGGGAATAGCCAGGTCTGAGATGAAGATGGCGGGGCCGTCCTTATTAGGGAGCCTACCCCACTGTAAATCAGCTGCATATTCAGCCGCATAGCTGATTTTATACTATGCGGTGCTCCCCCTAAACTCCTCCAAAGGCATCCTACTATCAGCGCTCCCGATTTTGCTTCTGATTCCTGGTGGCCTGTAGTGGTCTCACTTGACCCGCATCACCTGACCAGCGTCTGGGAACCAGAAGCCAGAGTGCGCTGACAGCAGGAAGTCTTCAGAGGAGGTGAGGGGGGGGGGGGGGGGGGGTGCCACATGCTATGAAATCTGCTGTGGATACATGTCCAATTTCCAGTCAAAATGTTTTTTGATGCGCAAATGTTGCGTAAATTTCCGCTCTAACATTCCACATAATTTCTGACACATGTAAATATATCTTAAGTCAGCTTGAGGTATGCTGCCATGTGCAGAGTGGCCCCAGTAGTAATAATGACCCCATACAGTGACCTCAGTAGCAATAGTGTCCTCTATATTGTCCCCCAGTAGTAACAGGGACCCCCACTGTGGTCCCATTAGTAATAGTGTCCTCTATATTGGCCCCAGTAGTAATAGTGAACTCCACAGTGGCATCAGTAGTGATAGTAAAACCCCAGTGGCCCCAGTAGTAGTCGTGAATGCCACAGTTGCATCAGTAGTAATAGTAACCCCCACAGTGGCCCCAGTAATAATACTATTACTACTGTGGCTGATATAGAAGACATTGTTACTAATTGTGTTACCAATATTGACCCCAGTATTAATAGTGACTCCCACATTAGCTCCACTGAGACATAATTACCTCCTCCTCCTTGTCTTCTCAGGGTTGCTGCAGGCGGAAGTGTGAGCGCCTCCTCCCCTCTCCTCCTATGGAACCAAGGAAGAGAGGTCAGAGGAGGAGGGCAGTAAGATCCTGGATGTACACACTGCCGCCAGTGTGCGCATCTGGCCGCAGCGCCGCTGAGTGAATACCGGCTGGGGAGCTGCGGAACTGCAAATGTCCCACCAAGTCCGCAGTTACAACTCTGCTTTATCAATTGCTGGTTATTTTGTTCTTAATGATTCCCAACCAGTTATGAGGAGTCAGGAGTGGTGGGGTAGAGGAGGGTCGAACCAAACATAGTGCACTAAGACCTTGCTATATACAGTTGGGACAGGTATATGAGGGGTGCAGTGTGGCTGGCAGTGTGTAAGGGGTGCACTATGATAGGCACAATATGAGGGGTGCATTATTGTTGGCACTGTGTCAAACGTGTACTATGGCTGGCACTTGTTGAAAGGTTTGCTGTCACAAGTGCACTGTGACTGGTACTCTGCAAGAGGATCTCTATAGTAGGTGCTGTGTGAGCACTGCATTGTGGTAAGCACTATGCGAGGGGTACACAGCAGCTGGCACTGTGATTGGGGTGCACTGTGGGAGGACTGCTGGCAGGATTAAAACCTGCAATCTCTTGTACTATGAGTGGCAGCCCTTCATACTGAGCTTTTCAGCATGGTGGATAGCTCCCCTGATTCCTAGTCTTGTGTTCCAGATCTCTGGTCTCCTGTTCCATACCCTGGCTCCGTGTTTCCCTGTCTAGTCCTCATGTCTTCGAACTTCCCCTAATTATTCCCCTACGTATATAAAGCTGGCTCCGCCATTCCCTCCTTTTGTATTTATATTGCGCCTTGTATCAGGCTTCTTCCTTTCATACCTGCATCACTACAATTAAATCATCCTCCTGCATTACCAGACCTTGGCTACCCTTCTGACTACTGTACTGCTTGAACCCTGTGTACTGCATCACCATCTTGTGTACCAGACCTTGGCTACTGCTTGATAACGTTACCCTCCTGTAGTGGCTACAACAAGAGACTTCAATACTGCACCAGAAGTTGTTACATCTGCACTGTGGCTGGCACTGCATGAAGGGTGCCCTGTGGTAGACACTGCTTTAGAGGTGCACTGTGGTAGGCATTGTGTGAAGGGTGCACTGTGGCAAGCACTGCGTGAGGGGTGCGCTGTGGCTGGCACTGTGTGAGGAGTGCACTGTGGCTGGCAGTGTTTGAGGGGTGCTCTGTGGTTGGCACTGTGTGAGGGGTGCGCTATAGCTGGCACTATGTGAGGAGTACGCTGTGGCAGGCACTGTGTGAGGGGTGCACTGTGGCAAGCACTGCGTGAGGGGTGCACTGTGGCTGGCACTGTGTGAGGAGTGCGCTGTGGCTGGCAGTGTGTGAGGGGTGCCCTGTGGCTGGCACTGTTTGAGGGGTGCTCTGTGGTTGGCACTGTGTGAGGGGTGCCCTGTGGTTGGCACTGTGTGAGGGGTGCCCAGTGGCTGGCACTGTGTGAGGGGTGCCCAGTGGCTGGCACTGTGTGAGAGGTGCGCTGTGGCTGGCAGTGTTTGAGGGGTGCGTTGTGGTTGGCAGTGTGTGAGAGGTGCGTTGTGGTTAGCAGTGTGTGAGAGGTGCACTGTGGTTGACACTGTGTGAGGGGTACACTGTAGTAGGCACTGTGTGAGGGGTGCACTGTGGTAGGCACTGTGTGAGGGGTGCACTGTGGTAGGCACTGTGTGAGGTGCACTGTGGCAGGCACTGTGTGAGGTGCACTGTGGCTGGCACTGTGTGAGAGGTGCAGTGTGGACGGCACTGTGCGAGGGGTGCACTGTGGCTGGCAGTGTGTGTGGGGTGCACTGTGGCTTGCACTGTGTGAGGGGTGCATTATGGCTGGCACTGTGTTTGGAACCCTCTTGGTTACACTTTATATATAAAGTTCACCTGCTGCAGAGTTATGGGTTAGTCAGTGAATCACATGAAGTTCTCATCTGATGTCATTAGTGGATACTTATTATATATGATGGATGATAACAGAGTATTATGTTCCTCAGGTGGATTGTCCTGTATGATTCTCCCATCTTCCACCTATGTCACAATTTCTTCAGATAAAGTCTAGTTTTGTATATCTCTCTGCAGCTTTTTACTCATTCTCTATACACGGAGCAGTCATTATATCCTACCTGTCATTATCACACAGTTCTCCAGAAATTTCTTTAGTTCTTCTCTTTGAGGGCCCATTGGATAATCAGCACTGGAAAATAAATATAAAATTATCAATAAGAAATAATAAAAGCCCCCCAGGAATTCAGCTGTGTGATGGGGAGGATAAGTTACCTGAGGAATGTCTAGCCAAGAGAGGGTCTTGTAATATTGTAGTGTCAGGGACCTCAATGCCTCCACTTCTTATACTCAGGCAGTCACATACACAGGACGGAGAGTAATGGCTGCCTCACCTCACACAGTATCTGTGTGCAGCGGTAGCACCCTGTAGCCAGGAGCATAGCCATAAGGGTCAGAGCTGCAACTGAACCCCTAGGCTAGGAGTGTCCAAAGGATCCCCTCCCCACTGTGGTAGCCTCACTGAGCCCCTTCATTGTTCCACTCCTGTCACAGGTGGTGGTACGACGCTGGTTAAGAATGGCATAGCAGCTGAGACGGAGACTAGAATCCTTTTATTAAAATCAACTTCATTAAATAGCAATCAGATGAAAATATCTGCTCCACAGCAAGGCTCAGAACTTGGATGTTGAATAACTTTAACCAGAAGGCACACTTCTGAAATCTAGCATTTTTTTTGAATGACAAGCCACTTGAACTCCAACTGAATCATTACGTCTCCATCATTATATTACATACTAATTTTTTCCAGGTCTGTGGCATTACAACTTACTCACAGCCTCAGGCCCTGTAGGTGAAAAACGTCTTCACGTAATATAGACCGTCTTCCTGAATTATCAAGAATTCCGGAGCTCCGCAGCTTATCGGGCTCACTGCACTTGTAGCAGAATCAGATTTGACCAAAGTCAGCCATATTGTTCTCCGGCATTCATCTTATTTAGTATATTGTAACTAAGGGTGGCTACGCACTAGCGATATTTTTTTTCTGCAATGCAAGAGCAATTATTATGAAACCAATGATTTTCAATGGCTCCATACTCATTTGTGATTTTTACTTCTAAATCTCGTGGCACAGAGAAAAAAATCTGCAATATCGCTCAGTATTTTCAATAGGGCTGGCGGCAGCAGAGCTAGCACCATTGAAAACATAGCAAATACATTGCAGACTTCTGCCACAGCTGTGGCCAAAGTCTGTGATGTTATCCCATTGCTTTCAATGGGGTCGGCACTGCTTAAATGGCACTGCTCATTGAATTCATGAATGGCTGAGTGCTGCCTGTCATTGGCTGAGAGCTGTGACCGACCACAGGCAGCATTCAGCTGTCATTCAAAGGCTGAGCACTGCCTGTGATTGGTTGAGGGGATGAATGAATCCTCTGCCATAGCTGTTACAGCTGCGCAGAAGTCCACAATGTATTCCCTATGTTTTCAATGGGCCGGCACTGCTGCCGCCGGCCCCATTGAAAACAGTGTGCGATATCACATAGTTTTCTATTTGCTGCGAGGCACTTGCTCTCGCAGCGCAAGAAAAAAATATCACTAGTGGGTAGGCACCCTTAGGGCCCTTCATGTGAGCTTGTTTGAATGAGGGAATCATGTCACAGCTAGCTTGTTCACTCATGCAGCCTGTTTAGACAGGCAGATACATAATTGGCTCGTTCAAACGAGAATCGCTCAGAATCATTCATTCTTTCATATTCACTATATAAGCAAATGAGGAGGACTGAACGATTGCTTTCTTAACTGCACAATAAGTGAATGAGCCAACAATAGTTTTTAAGCCAGCATAAAATGAACAACTAGCAAAAAGCCAATGATATCATTCATCCATCGGTCATTGGCTCGCATTTAAACTAAATGATTGTTTACTTTTGCTTGTTTGAATTATTTTTTGAACAATAAGCATCCTAACTGTTATGTCCAACCAGGATGCAATGGATCCATAAACCTGAAATACACACACTACTGCACACCAAACAGTGCTAAACAATAAAGCCAACAGCAACAAAAGAAAAACACTGTCCCTAATGAACCTTACCTAGGGAAGGGACTTGCCTAAATGCAGGTAACCCGACCTGATAAGGACGAACCTGACCACATTCCTTGGCTACTAATAGACCATGCGTACGACAGGGTAATAACGCAGGAAACAATATGAAAATGACAACAAGCGCATTACTTACCTTTAAGATGCCACAGGTAAATAGGAGATCCAGAAGCAAGTTCTATAAGCCGATCAGCATTGACATCTGCAGTTGGTACCAATGTCCTCTCCTCAAGATCATAACTATGCCAATGCACTAAATACTGTAGAGATTTTCTAACTTGATAAGAAGTCACTATGCAACTTATCTCAAACTGAATACCAAAACATAGATAGAACCCAAAATCACAAAAGAGAAGCTACGTCCCCATAGATTCCAAAGATCTATTTTTCAGTGCAAATTCAGCAAATGGCAAAAACCCTAACCAATCCTCCTGGTTCTCTGTGGCATAAACTCGCAAGTACTGTTCCAGGTTACATCTCGCTGTCTGGCCATTAGTCTCCGGATGATATGATGAGGAAAAAGATAGCTGAATACCCAACCGGGAGCAAACAAAACCCCACAATCTGGAAACAAACTGGACCCCACGATCTGAGATGATATTCACTGGTAACCTGTGTAATCTCACTGGTAGTGCAAACCAATATTTGCTATATGATATGCTATTGGGGTCTAAATTCTTAATTTGAGGTTAGCTGAGCTCAGGAGAATAACTATCACCACGTCCGCTTTTAGCGTGATCAAATAATCTGTTTATTGATTGACAGACCGCAGCTTTTACAGAGGCACATGATCTAATTACAACAATTTTAATCTATGCTAATTTATTTATTACCATTGGTCTAAGAAACATGCAAGGATAAGGAATTTAACATCAAAATTGCTAAAGGAAAAGCAGTGCAGACGCAGTAGAATCCTACATGATTAACTTCTCAGAATACAAAGATACTTTAATTATAAACAATAATTGTTTAGAGAGAGACAGGAGAACAGGGCGCAATGACCCAAGACATTCTTTTCAATCATTTATATTGGGTTTTATAATAAGCACACAAAAAAAACTGACAGTTGACATATTTGTTGTGTTAGAATACAATTACCTTGACATATATATTTTAAACACTGTCAAAAAACACTAACAAGACTATAAGCCGTTTCCTTTGGGGGGGGGGGCTTAAAGCGCACACTATAAACCCCTGTGTGCGTCCTGTCGATGCATACTCTATAACAAGACTGTACGGAGTTTACAGTGTATATGTTGACCTTAAAGCGTATGCTATATACCCCTGGGTGCATCTTGTCAAAAAACACTAACTAAAAAAACTAGACACAGTTTACTTTTTTTTTTTGGGGGGGGGGGGGGGGGGGGCTTAAAGCGAACGCTATATACCCCTGTGTGCGTCCTGTCAATGCATACTCCATAACTCTACTGTACACAGTTTACAGTGTATATTTTGGGCTTTAAGCGAACGCTATATACCCCTGTGTGCATCCTGTCGATGGATACTCTGTAACTTGACTGTGCGCAGTTTACAGTGTATATTTTCGCCTTAAAGTGTACGCAATATACCCCTGTGTACTTCCTGTCAAAAAACACTAACAAGACTATATGCCGTTTCATTTTGGGGGGGGGGGGCTTAAAGCATACACTATATACCCCTGTGTGCGTCCTGTCGATGCATACTCTATAACAAGACTGTACGCAGTTTACAGTGTATATTTTGGCCTCAAAGCGTACGTTTTATACCCTGTGTGCGTCCTGTCAAAAAACACTACCTAACAAGACTATACGCTTTTTCCTTTTTGAGGGGGGTGCCTAAAGCGAACGCTATATACCCCTGTGTGCGTCCTGGCGATGCATACTCTGTAACTTGACTGTACGCAGTTTACAGTGTATATTTTGGCCTTAAAGGGGTTGTCCCGCGCCGAAACGTTTTTTTTTTTTTTTTTTAACACACACACCCCCCCCCCCCCCCCGTTCGGCGCGAGACAACCCCGATGCAGGGGTTAAAAAAACAAACCGCTCAGCGCTTACCTGAATCCCGGTGGTCCGGCGTCTTCATACTTACCTGCTGAAGATGGCCGCCGGGGTCTGCTCCCTCCGTGGACCGCAGCTCTTCTGTGCGGTCCATTGCCGATTCCAGCCTCCTGATTGGCTGGAATCGGCACGTGACGGGGCGGAGCTACACGGAGCCGGCATTCTGCACGAGCGGCTCCATTGAAGAGAGCAGAAGACCCGGACTGCGCAAGCGCGGCTAATTTGGCCATCGGAGGGCGAAAATTAGTCGGCTCCATGGGAACGAGGACGCTAGCAACGGAGCAGGTAAGTAAAAAACTTTTTATAACTTCTGTATGGCTCATAATTAATGCACAATGTACATTACAAAGTGCATTAATATGGCCATACAGAAGTGTATAACCCCACTTGCTGCCGCGGGACAACCCCTTTAAAGCGTACACTATATACCCCTGTGTGCGTCCTGGCGATGCATACTCTGTAACTTGACTGTACGCATTTTACAGTGTATATTTTGGCCTTAAAGCGTACACTATATACCCCTGTGTGCGTCCTGTCAATGCATACTCTGTAACTTGACTGTACGCAGTTTAAAGTGTATATTTTGGCCTTAAAGGGGTTGTCCCGCGGCAGCAAGTGGGTCTATACACTTCTGTATGGCCATATTAATGCACTTTGTAATGTACATTGTGCATTAATTATGAGCCATACAGAAGTTATCAAAAGTTTTTTACTTACCTGCTCCGTTGCTAGCGTCCTCGTTCCCATGGAGCCGACTAATTTTCGCCTTCCGATGGCCAAATTAGCCGCGCTTGCGCAGTCCGGGTCTTCTGCTCTCTTCAATGGAGCCGCTCGTGCAGAATGCCGGCTCCGTGTAGCTCCGCCCCATCACGTGCCGATTCCAGCCAATCAGGAGGCTGGAATCGGCAATGGACCGCACAGAAGAGCTGCGGTCCACGGAGGGAGCAGACCCCGGCGGCCATCTTCAGCAGGTAAGTATGAAGACGCCGGACCGCCGGGATTCAGGTAAGCGCTGAGCGGTTTGTTTTTTTAACCCCTGCATCGGGGTTGTCTCGCGCCGAACGGGGGGGGGGGGGGGGGGGGGGGTTAAAAAAAAACAAAAAAACGTTTCGGCGCGGGACAACCCCTTTAAAGCGTCAAAAAACACTGTCAAAAAACACTAACAAGACTATATGCAGTTTCCTTTTGGGGGGGGGGGTCTTAAAGTGAACGCTATATACCCCTGTGTGCGTCCTGTCAATCCGCACTGTCTAACAACACTATACGCAGTTTACAGTGTTTGTTTTGGGCTTAAAGTGTATGCAAAATACCTCGCAGTTTGCATAGAATTTTGATGGAATGCATTTTACAAGATGATGAATGCTAGGCGTAAGGGTCGAAGATGTGGACGTGGGTGTCCGAATGAGGGTACGGGCAGAGGCCGAGGTCCTGGGCGGGGTGAAACAGTGCTTGCTGCTGAAGGAGAAGTAGAACGCCGTGTATCTACGCTCCCTAGCTTCATCTCACAGTTTGCCGGTACATGTGGATTATTAAAAGCACAACAGTGCGATCAGGTGATGACGTGGATTGGAGATAAGGCGTCCAGTAATTTATCCAACACCCAGTCTTCCATGCTGTAAACAAATCTTTCAGGGGTACACCTATACTCTTGGTACACAAATGTTTCAGTGGTTCACCTATACTCTTGGTACACAAATGTTTCAGGGTTCGCCTATACTCTTGGTCAACAAAATTTTCAGGGGTTCGCCTATACTCTTGGTACACAAATGTTTCAGGCGCTCGTCTATACTCTTGGTGAACACATTTTTCAGGGGTTCGCCTATATTCTTGGTAAAGCAATAGTTTCTGGGGTTCACCTATATAGTCTTGGTATACAAATGTTTCAGGGGTTCGCCTATACTCTTAATAAACAAATCTTTTAAGGGTTCGCCTATATTCTTGGTAAACAAATCTTTCAGGGGTTCACCTGCACTCTGGGTAAAAAAATGTTTTGTTGTAGAATGTGTTGTTGATATGTGGAAGTACTGGCATCTGAATCCCCTTTATGCCCACGTTTGTGGCTCATGAAATTTTGTGACGGAGGTGGCATGGGATTGGAATAATTGGAATCCAACAGTCATTTTTAGGACTACAACTCCACTTTTGTGCATCATCAGTTTGGCTGCCTGGGACCAGTAGTGCGCACAAAGCATTCACAAGCTTACCGGCTGTATACTGCATACTGTTACCGTTTTATACAATATACTGCTACTGGTGTACACAGACTATAACAAAACTCCTCTCATTTTTCATTTTTTATTTGTATTTGGCTAAAAGCATTTGCATAATAGGCCCAAGTGTGTGTCATGCTGTTTGCTTAAAGGACTTGTTCTTAGGATTGGTGATTTCCAACACACCCTGGATCCAAGGTTCATTAACCTCTTTCCGCTCCAGGGCGTAAGTTTACGTCCTGGCAGCGGGGTACTTCCCACAACAGGGCGTGAACGTACGTCCCGGGGATAGCACGAGATCACTTATGATCTCGCGCTATCCCTCAGCGGGAGGCGGCTATGTTGATCGCGGCATGGGAAGTGTTCGCAGAGGGAGCGCGCTCCCTCTGTGAAGTTGCCGGGCCTTCGCAATATAATCGCAGAGAGCTGGGCGTGTGACCATGGCAACAGGACGCCAGACACTGGTATCCTGTAGTGCCATAGCCTAAGATCGCTGTATGAGCGATAAGGCATCGCATGCTGTGCTGCAAGTCCCTCAGAGGGACTCACATTGTGTAAAAAATAGATTTAAAAAATGAATAAAAAAGAAAAATGTAAAAAAAAAAGTTAAAAAAACCCTTTTTTTATGCTTTTTCTCATATTAGCATAAAAAAAGGTAAAAAAAAAACAAAAAACCACATATTTGGTAATGTCGCATCCATAATGACGCGTACAATAAGCTGCACATGCTTTTGACTGTGCACGGAAAAAAACGCTAAACAACTGAGGCAAAATGCTAATTTTTAGCATTTTGCCTCCCTAAAAACGCAATAAAAGTGATCAAAAAAGCCGTATGTACCCTAAAATGGTACCAATAAAAACTACAGCTCGTCTCGCAAAAAATAAGCCCCCATTGAGCTCCGGACATAAAAAAATTTAAAAAAAGTTACAGAACTTTGAATGCAGCAATTTAGAAAAAAAAAAAGATTTCCAAAAAAAAGAATTTGCAGAATAGTGGAAAAAACTTTAAAAAATGTAAGAATTTTAGTATCGCTGTAACCGTACCGGCCTGCAGAAAAAATGGATTGTGTAATTTATGCTCCATGATTAACGCTGTAAAAAAAAATAAATAATAATCTATGGCAGAATTGATGCGTTTTCTCTCCGTTATCATAAAAAAAAATAATAAAAGTTTTACAATATAGTCTATGTACTTAAAAGTGGCACCGATAAAAACTACAGTTCGCCACGCAAAAAACAAGCCCTTATACGGCCGCATCGACGGAAAAATAAAAAAGTTATGACTTTTGAAAAACGGAGAAGAAAATCCGCCAAAAATCGTTGCGTCCTTAAGCCCAAAATAGGCCATGTCATTAAGGGGTTAAAGCAGCCGCATTAAATGCAGAACATCACTTTAGTCTACGATAGCTTCTCCTTCTCTGATCAGTGTCTTGCCATCCGTAGCCATTGGCTGCTGGCTCTGAAAATGTCAAAGTGCTTCTAAGAGTAATTGCACACGGTGTAATCCAAAGCTTTATTTTCCACATGGATTGCCCCTCTAAACCCACAGCGGAAACCTGCGGCTAAGACACACATTTCTTGCTGCATCTTTTGCCATGGATCCACACATGAATTTAGCACTGTGAATGGGCAAAATCTATTTGCATAATTTGAATTGCATCAGAAATTCCCACGTGGATATTCTCCTTCAGGGGGCTAAATCTGTAGCAATATATGCAACAGAAATGTGAGGCTTAGGTCTTATTCTCACAGGCGTAAGCGCATTTCTGCCATGAGAGTGCGCTGTGTGTTTGCACGGCTGCAATGCACTTACACATGTATGTTTTGCCCACGTCCATGGGTACTTGTATGTACAAACACAACATGTGTTCACGCACATAAGTAAATATGCACAAAATCTCATTGACTTTGTGTGTATATTTGCTGTGAATATGCAGGCTTCCTGCCTATGTTGTGTGCATTTGTGCAAGCTCATTAATTTAAATTGGTTCTTGCGCTGTGCAAATGCGCACAAGATAGAGCAAGTGGTATATTTTTTTCATGTGAACGAAATGCGCATGAAAAATACAGACATGTGCATGAACCCAGGGAAAACAATGGGTTCTTTTCATTGCATATTACATGCGCATAATATGCAGCTCACAGTCATATGCAACGCCCCCGGGCCGGATCGTTTAACAGCCATCTGCTACAAGAAATTCATCAATTCCCTACCCAGAATTTTATATCTTTTCAGATGCCTACCCATCAAGGTCCACAGGACAGACATGAAAGACCTACAACTTACTGTCTTCCAATTCATTTGGAAGAATGAAAACCTAGCATTAAGCAAAAAGTTATCAACTATCGGAGAAGTGCTGGAGGGTTATTGGTCCCCAAACTACAAAAGTACTTCATAGCCTCCCGATTGGCACAACTCCCACCTGTCTTAGCGGAAACTGAAGCACCACTTTGGGTAAACATAGAAGCCCACTTAGTAGGGCTGGTTGTCCATGGGCAAGGCAGATTCTCGCAAGCAGATTTCCGCCTTGGGAGATCATTGACCGTCACGGTGATTTTTATAAGCGAGCGGAAAATCACGATGAATTTCCCGCTCATGTATACTGGGCTGCGCTTTCCATAGTTATCCTATGGAAAGAGTTGCATGCATGATCCGCATGCGAAGTATCGCTGCGGATCACGCTATGAAAAATTGCCCGTGGACAGCCGGCCTAAAGCCAAGATCCTTTAACGCCATTTTCTGGAACAAAAACCATAAAATCTCAAACATCCATCACATAGCATCCCTAACCCATCATCTTTTCCTAATCTGGAGGAATAATAAGTTGAAATATTCAATAATGTTTAGACTACCACCTATGATGCCCATGATACCAAATCTAGCGTTCCGCCCACGTTTTCCATAAGAATGATTCGTCTGGACGAGGAATAAAGGCCTTTACTACATAACTTTCTAATACAGAATAGACTTCCATCCCCAATTCATAGAAATCTTTTCAGTTCCCGGCCACCTCTGCTGCAACTGGACTAAATATATAGCTTCATACGCTCTCTAATACCAAATACTCAAATCCGCTGCAACCCCTTAGCCTTCGAGAGAAGGTGCCTATGGAACTCTTTACAACCAGGTACAAATATTGTCCTCCAAAGATTTCTGCCGTGGTTGTTCAGTTGAATACCCACATGCAGAATTCCTGATTCAAGGGGGGTGAAATATAGTGGGGGCCCATAGTGAACATTTGCACTTGGGCCCATGAGCGTATAGCTACGGTCTTGGATGTGCCCCTATTACTGTGTGTATCTGTGACCCCCTTACCTGTATATTAGGATGGGGACAATGAAGTCGGGGTAGTTTAGGTTCAACTCTGCATCTTCCAGTTTGTTCATCATAGATGTGTAGTTATCTGTCCAGATCACCTCCTCACCGATGGGGATGAAATTTCCTGTAAAGAGTCAAATACACAGTAGGTGAATATGTCCCGGTTATGTTCTTAGTCCAGGCTTCTACTAGGTTCAGTTCTGGCTGAGTGGCTGCAGGTGAAAGTGAAAAGGTATAAACCCCAAATGTAGACGGGAAAGAGAGACAACATAGTGATACCCCACTGATGTTATGAGTAAGAACTGTTGTACGGGTTTACTAAAAGGCTCTTGGATTTGGAGTGCTGCCTAAGCCTTCTATGTGTGTGATACAAGGACTTTGGAACAAGTCTAATCAGCCATGTGCCAACCTATACTACGGAATTATCCAGCGCTACCTTTCCCTATATATGCTATATATGACAAGATCTCCACTTGTGATAAGGAAAATTTGGAATTTAGATAATGTTTTCTCATGAAGTGGTTCTCTGTATTCATCATTTATACCTGTGGTCAATAGTTCCTCCATGTACCATCACCACAACCTATGCTTGTCACCTCTATCATATAATGCATTGCAGGGTGTAATAAGATAAAATTTACAATTCTGTACTCATATTTATGTTTTAGTGTTTACTCACCCAGTTGAGCATACATTTCTGCTCTCTCAAAGCTTTTCATGGTGCAGAAGCCCCTGTTGTCCACGATGGTGATGTTCTGGGTGAGGTCATAGGCTTTCCTTATCATAGTCTTGCCTCCTTTACTTTGAATGTTTTCAGGCTCAGCGTGTTCTATGAATTCTTCTCTATCATCAATGATGTACTTACAGGAGTTGATGAAGGAGGATTTTCCATGACCGGCGTAACCAAAGAGCTGCAGGAGAACCCGGTTGTATCCCTGATTGCCATGAGGCCCATCACCCAGGCTGAAGTTAAGAATATATTTTCGTAGCTCAGCGTTGTCCATTTCTTATCGGCAGTTCTCTCTTCTTCCCTCCTGTCTTTATGTTCAGTGTCTTTGGGTACAAGGTATCAGCTTTCCTCCAAGTACTTCTTTATGCCTCTACAGCTGAAATGCTTTCACTTTTATATTCATCAAGGGCGTTTATAGGAAGCTGAAAACACATTTTTCAGCAATAGCAACACTTCATAAATCTGGCCAGTTTCCAGCATCTGAGTGATCCTTTTACTTGCATACACTGGGATTGTAAGGAGCACGAACTGGACACTTGGCATTTAGCAGTGTTTAGACTACAGTTTTATCCTTTATTCATGGTTTCCTATCTCTTTTAAAGGATTGACTAGTTAGCTAAACATCTGAATAAACTTGTATGTGTCTGACACCCAGTATCTACTATTTTTGCGTAGGAATACGTACTAAGCAGCCGTCCCCTCAATATAAGGATGGTGTGTGAGTGGCTGCTCATCAATACCCTTCACATTTGTTACTTCCTCCTGGCTGTCTGCATGTCGAGGGATGAATGGTGTTTATACCTGCCCTCTTACACCAGTAAGTATGTGGCCGCTCTCTGTCATCTCTTTGTGAGGACCTGTGATGCTGGGTTGTGAGCTTCTGCCTTTTGACCAAAATATTAACCAATGCCTCGCATTTACCACTAACATACAATGCGGCTGTGAATGCTGGAGGAGCCCAGGGTGCCAGTGCCAATGTGGTTCACCTATGGGTGCAAGGCAGCCCATTGGAATTTGATATAGCAGCATTAATTGGTTGTAAGCCTTCAATGTTTCACTGATCTATGTGGCTTGGCACCCTGTATTTACTCTTCAGTGCAGAAATAAGGACTAAACAGTCCCCCCTCTCCCCTCAGTATAAGGGCTTATTCAGATATATGCTACCATCTAAGCAGTCTCCTCCTTCCCTCCCCCTTACCGGCCCTCTGCTTCTCTCCTCCCATCCGGCTGTTTGCAATGTAAGGGGGTGGGGCAGAGCTAAGCCCCACCCCATCCCGGCCCTCTATTGCTGGCTGTGGACAAGGGCCAGGGAGGAGGAGAGAAGCAGAGAGTCAGTGAGAGGGAGGGAAGGGGAAGACTGCTCAGATAGTAGCATATATCGGCCGGCCATGAAAAACGGCGTCCAATATACTCTCATCTGAATAAGCCCTAAGGAGGGTGTGTGACTGGTTGCTCATTAGTGTCCTGCACACGTGTTACTTGCTCCTTCATTTAGCATTCTGACTGTCTGCATGTTAAGAGATGTGGTGTATATACCTACCGTCTATCAGTAAGAATACGCCTGCTTTCTGTTATTTTTTATCTCTTTGGATTCTGAGGGGGGTTTAGATGTGGGATGCACACCTTTTCCCGCAAAAAAAGTGGCATTTGTCTGCTACATTTCTAATATGAATTACATGAGGCCCCCCTGAGCACATTCTGCTTCTCGTTTATTTCTTATATCAATATCATTAATAGAGATGAGTGAGCACCAAAATGCTCGGGTGCTCATTGCTCGAGTCGAACTTCCCGCGATGCTCCAGGGTTCGTTTCGAGTAACGAACCCCATTGAAGTCAATGGGCGACTCAAGCATTTTTGTATATGACCCATGCTCCGCTAAGGTTTTCATTTGTGAAAATCTGGAAAACCCAAGAAAGTGATGGAAACGACACAGAAACGGATAGGGCAGGCAAGGGGCTACATGTTGGGCTGCATCTCAAGTTCCCAGGCCCCACTATTAAGCCACAATAGCGGCAAGAGTGCCCCCCCCCCCCTAACAATTTTTACTTCGGACAAACCCTCATTAGTAAGCCACACCTTAGCTAAGCACCACACTACCTCCAACAAAGCACAATCACTGCCTGCATGACACTCCGCTGCCACTTCTCCTGGGTTACATGCTGCCCAACCCCCCCACACGACCCTGCGTCCGCAGCGCACACAAAAGTGTCCCTGAGCAGCCTTCAGCTGCCCTCATGCCACACGCTGGCCTCACAGCCACACCACCCTCATGTCTATTTATAAGTGCGTCTGCCATTAGGAGGAACCGGAGGCACACACTGCAGAGGGTTGGCAGGGCCAGGCAGCGATCCTCTTTAAAAGGGGTGGGGCAATAGCCCACAATGCTGTACAGAAGCAATGAGAAATCCAATCCTGTGCCACCTCCGTCAGGAGCTGCAAACATGGGCATAGCAATGGGGAATCTATGTGCCCACACAGTATTCATTCTGTCAAGGTGTCGCATAGCTCAATCGACACTGCAAGGGGAAAGCCATCTGTACTCTGCCCCCTACCCAAGTCAGTCAGTGTCTTTGTGTCAGACAGGTCAAACACTGCGATGGGAACTAAGTTTGCACCAACAGCCTAGGTGGGTCCTAGGCAACCCAAGACATGAACAAAAAATAAATCTGAGCGGCCAAACATGGCAGACTTGCACCGCACCCACGACATAGGCCTCGGCCCACAGCTTCAACAATTGTAGGCAGGAAGCGGACTTTCACTGCACCCAGGACATAGGCCTCTGCACAAACCCTCAGCAATCGTGGGCCAAGAGCAGACTCCAATGCTAGCGTAGCTGTGCACGTCTCATTAGCGCTGTATTGCTCATGTAGTTTGTCCCAATGCAGTGCCCCGGATAGTAGAGCTAACGTCAGATTAAATACAGGTGGGCTTCGGCCCACATTGCATGCCCCAGTCAGACTGTTTTTTTTAGAAATAGTCACTGGCAGGTACAACTCCACAATGGGAATTCCGTGTACACCCACATCAGGGGTGGCTCCCTGGAACCCACCGGCGGTACATAAATAAATCCCATTGCAGTGCCCTGCACAGCTGAGCTAACGTCAGATTAAATACAGGTGGGCTTCGGCCCACACTGCATGCCCCAGTCTCTCATTGTGTCGTTTAAGGTGAAATTCTTGGACTGCCGCCAGACGGACCACTGCGAAAGCATTTGCCAAGAATGTTTTCATTGTTGGAGGAGGAGGGGGGGATGTTTTTGAGGCAGTACGTGTCCTATCCACATGTCCGTGGTTATATGCACCTTCCCAGTAACAGCGTCGCTGAAAATTTGTCGCGCCTGGGGACCTAGTAGCGCGGCCCCACCACCATCATGTCTTTGGGAAGCCTCCGTTTCCACAATCCTGTAACATAGTAGTAGCAGCAGTATAGGCAAAGCCCAGAATAAGTAACATTTCAGTGGTAAGAGTATGGGCAGACCCCAGTAACATTTCATTGGCAGCAGTAGGGACAGACCCAAGTAACATTTCATTTGCAGCAGTATAGACAGACCCCAGTAACATTTCAGTAGTATAAATATAGACAGACCCCAGTAACAGTTCAGTAGTAACAGTAAGGACAGACCCCAGTAACATTTCAGTAGTATCAGTTGCGACATGCCCCAGTAACATTTCAGTTCCAGCAGTGCAGACAGACCCCAGTGACATTTCAGTAGTATCAGTAGGGACAGGCCCCAGTAACATTTCAGTTCCAGCAGTGCAGACAGACCTCAGTAACATTTCAGTAGTATCATTAGGACAGGCCCCAGTAACATTTCAGTAGTAACAGTATAGACAGATCCCAGTAACATTTCAGTAGTATCAGTAGAGACAGACCCCAGTATCATTTCAGTTCCAGCAGTGCAGACAGACCCCAGTAACATTTCAGTAGTAGTAACAGTATAGACAGACCCCTTTAACATTTCCGTAGCAGCAATGTAGGCTGACCCCAGTAACATTTCATTTGAAGCAGTGCAGTCAGACCCCAGTAACATTTCAGTAGTATCAGTAGGGACAGGCCCCAGTAACATTTCAGTTCCAGCAGTGCAAACAGACCCCAGTAACATTTCAGTTCCAGCAGTGCAGACAGACCCGAGTAACATTTCAATTCCAGCAGTGCAGACAGACCCCAGTAACATTTCAGTAGTAGTAACAGTATAGACAGACCCCTTTAACATTTCCGTAGCAGCAGTGTAGGCTGACCCCATTAACATTTCATTTGCAGCAGTATAGACAGACTCCAGTAACATTTCAGTAGCAGCAGTCTAGGCAGAGCCCAGTAACATTTCAGTAGTAACAGTATAGACAGACCCAAATAACATTTCATTTGCAGCAGCAAATGCAGACCCCAGTAACATTTCATTTATAGCAGTATTAACAGACCCCAGTAACATTTCAGTAGTAGTAACAGTATAGACAGACCCCTTTAACATTTCTGTAGCAGCAGTGTAGGTTGACCCCAGTAGCATTTCATTTGCAGCAGTATAGACAGACTACAGTAACATTTTATTTGCAGCAGTATTGACAGACCCCAGTAACTTTTCAGTTGTAGTAACAGTATAGAAGACCCCAGTAACATTTCCGTAGCAGCAGTATAGGCAGAGCAGCACATTAACATTTCCGTTGCAGCAGTATAGGGAGAGCCCAGTATTTGTACCATTTCAGTAGTAGCAGTATAGTCAGACCCCAGTAACATTTACGTAGAAGCAGTATAGGGAGAGCCCAGTATTGATAACATTTCATTAGTAGCAGTATAGACAGGCCACAGTAACATAAACGTTGTAGCAGTATAGGCAGAGCACAGTATTTGTAACATTTCAGTACTAGCAGTATAGACAGGCCCCAGTAACATTTACGTAGAAGCAGTATGGGCAAAGCAGCAGCTTAACATTTCCCTTGCAGCAGTGTAGGGAGAGCACAGTATTTGTCACATTTCAGTAGTAGCAGTATAGACAGGCCCCAGTAACATTAACGTTGAAGCAGTATAGGCAGAGCCCAGTATTTGTAACATTTCAGTAGTAGCAGTATAGACAGGCCCCAGTAACATTAACGTTGAAGCAGTATAGGCAGAGCACAGTATTTGTAACATTTCAGTAGTAGCAGTATAGACAGGCCACAGTAACATTAACGTTGAAGCAGTATAGGCAGAGCACAGTATTTGTAACATTTCAGTAGTAGCAGTATAGACAGGCCCCAGTAACATTTAGGTAGAAGTAGTATGGGAAAAAGCAGCAGATTAACATTTCCCTTGCAGCAGTATAGACAGAGCACAGCATTTGTAACATTTCAGTAGTAGCAGTATAGACAGGCCCCAGTAATATTAACATTCAAGCAGTATGGGCAAAGCAGCAGATTAACATTTCCCTTGCAGCAGTATAGGGAGAGCACAGTATTTGTAACATTTTAGTACTTGCAGTATAGACAGACCCCAGTAACATTTACCTAGAAGCAGTATAGGGAGAGACCAGTATTAGTTACATTTCAGTAGTAGCAGTATACACAGGCCCCAGTAACATTTACGTAGAAGCAGTATGCTCTGCCCAGTATTAGTTACATTTCAGTAATAGCAGTATAGACAGGCCCCAGTAACATTTCCGTTGAAGCAGTATGGGCAGAGCCCAATATTAGTAACGTTACAGTAGTAACAGTATACAAAAACCAAGGTAACATTTCAGGAGCAGAAGTATCGGCAGACTGAAGTTACATTTCTGTTGCAGAAGTATAGGTAGACCCCTGTAGCATTACTGTGGCAGAAGTATAGGTAGGCAGAACAGAGTTCCATTTCTGTAGCAAAAGTGTAGGCCAACCCCAGGCACAGTGGTGTACCATGAGTGCAGGCGAAGCCCAAAAAAATTACTTGGATTACATTCTAGGCGGGGGGTCGAAAAATTGGTGTACCGACAGTTCAAATGTACCCCAGAAGAATTGCCCATGCCCAACCCAGAGGGCAGGTGAAACCCATTAATCGATTAGCTTACTGTGGCTTAATTTGTAACTAGGCCTGGAGGCAGCCCAGTTAAAATAAAAATTGCTTCAGGTGGAAGTTTCAATTCTTTAACGAGTATTAAAACGTATAAATATAGCTTACAAAAGTGATATGAGCCTTTTGGCCCACAGAAAAATTGCCTGTTCGGGGTGATTACGTGAGGTTTCAGGAGGAGGAGCAGGAGGAGGAGGACGAATATCATACACAGATTTACAAAGGTAAAGGTCCCCGTTTTTTGAGGTGATAGAGAACAATGCTTGCATCCGCAGTTGCAGCGAAAATAATCTGTAGGTACCGCTGCTGTCCGCTGGTGGAGAAGAGAAGTCTGGGGAAATCCAGGCTTTGTTCATCTTGTGAGTGTAAGCCTGCCGGCACTGTCAGTTGACAGGCGGGTACGCTTATCCGTGATGATTCCCCCAGCTGCACTAAACACCCTCTCTGACAAGACACTAGCCGCAGGGCAAGCCAGCACCTCCAGGGCATACAGCGCGAGTTCGTGCCACGTGTCCAGCTTTGACACCCAGTAGTTGTACAGAGCAGAGGCGTCACGGAGGACGGTGGTACAATCGGCTACGTACTCCCTCACCATCTTTTTACAGTACTCCCTCCGACTCAGCCTTGACTGGGGAGCGGTGACACAGTCTTGCTGGGGAGCCATAAAGCTGGCAAAGGCCTTGGAGAGTGTTCCCCTGCCAGCGCTGAACATGTTGCCTGTTGTTCGCGCCTCCCCTTCTACTTGGCCCTCGGAACTGCGCCTTCTGCCACTTGCGCTGTCAGAAGGGAAATTTACCATCAGTTTGTCCACCAGGGCCCTGTCGTATTGCATCACTCTTGAACCCCTTTCCTCTTCTGGAATGAGAGTGGAAAGATTCTCCTTATACCGTGGGTCGGGCAGTGTGTACACCCAGTAATCCGTAGTGGCCAGAATGCGTCTAACGCGAGGGTCACGAGAAAGGCATCCTAACATTAAGTCAGCCATGTGTGCCAGGGTACCTGTATGCAACACATGGCTGTCCTCACTAGGAAGATTACTTTGAGGATCCTCCTCCTCCACAGGCCATACACGCTGAATGGATGAGAGGCAAGCAGCATGTGTACCCTCTGCAGTGGCCCAGCTGTCTTTTCTTCCTCCTCCTCCTCAGGCACCTCCCCCTCCTCCTCCTCCTCCTCCTCCTCCTCAACGTGCTGAGATATAGACATGAGGGTGCTCTGACTATCCAGCAACATACTGTCTTCCCCCGCCTCCGTTTCCTACCGCAAAGCATCAGCCTTTATGCTTCTCAGGAAACTTCTCAACAGCAATATGCTAATGATTGCAGCATCGCCGCTCACCATCTGGGTAGACTCCTCAAAATTTCCAAGGACCTGGCAGATATCTGCCATCCAGGCCCACGCCTCTGGAAGAATTGAGGAGGCTGACTCCCACTACACCGCCCATGTTGGAGTAGGTATTCCACTATAGCTCTAAGCTGCTCATACAGCTGGGCCAACATGTGGAGCGTAGAGTTCCACCGTGTGGGCACGTCGCAAAGCTGTCGGTGCACTGTCAGATTAAACCGATGTTGCAGGGTCCGCAGGGTGGCAGCATCCGTGTTGGACTTGCGGAAATGTGTGCTGACCTGGCGCACCTTGCCGAGGAGGTCTGACAAGTGTGGGCAGCCTTTTAGAAACCGCTGAACCACCAAATTAAAGACGTGGGCCAGGCATGGCACGTGCGTGAGGCTGCCAAGCTGCAGAGCCGCCACCAGGTTACAGCTGTTGTCACACACGACCATGCCCGGTTGCAGGCTCAGTGGCGAAAGCAAGCTTTCGGTCTACTCTGTCAGACCATGCAACAGTTCGTGGGCCGTGTGCCTCTTTTATCCTAAGCTGAGTAGTTTCAGCACGGCCTGCTGACGCTTGCCCACCGCTGTGCTGCCGCGCCGCGCGACACCGACTGCTGGTGATGTGCTGCTGCTGACATGTCTTGATTGCGAGGAAGAGGTTGCGTTGGAGGAGGAAGGTTAGTGGAGGTGGCATACACCGCCGAAGATACCAGCACCGATCTGGGGCCCGCAATTCTGGGGGTGGGTAGGACATGAGCGGTCCCAGGCTCTGACTCTGTCCTAGCCTCCACTAAATTCACCCAATGTGCCATCCGGAAGATATAGTGGCCCTGCCCGCCTGTGCTTGTCCACGTGTCCGTTGTTAAGTGGACCTTGGCAGTAACCATGTTGGTGAGGGCGCGTACAATGTTGCGGGAGACGTGGTTGTGCAAGGCTGGGACGGCACACCGTGAAAAATAGTGGCGACTGGGGACCGAGTAGCGCGGGGTCGTCGCCGCCATCATGTTTTTGAAAGCCTCAGTTTCCACAAGCATGTACGGGAGCATCTCCAGGCTGATCAATTTGGCTATGTGCACGTTTAAAGCTTGAATGTGTGAGTGCGTAGCGGCGTATTTGCGCTTTTGCTCCAACGCTTGTGCTAGTGACAGCTGGACGCTGCGCTGAGAGACATTGCTGGATGGGGCCGAGGACAGCGGAGGTGAGGGTGTGGGTCCAGGCCAGAAGACGCTCGTGCCTGTGTCGTGAGAGGTGGGTTGCATCTCAGTGGCAGCTTGGGGCCCAGGGGGAGAGGCAGTGGCGCAAGCCGGAGGCGGTGAACGGCCTTCGTCCCACCTTGTGGGGTGCTTGGCCATCATATGCCTGCGCATGCTGGTGGTGGTGAGGCTGTTGGTGGTGGCTCCCCGGCTGATCTTGGCGCGACAAAGGTTGCACACCACTGTTTGTCGGTCGTCCGCGATCTCCGTGAAAAACTGTCAAACCTTTGAGCACCTCGGCCTCTGCACGGTGGCTCGGCGCGAGGGGATGCTTGGGGAAACAGCTGGTGGATTATTCTCTCTGGCCCTGCCTCTACCCCTGGCCACCCCACTGCCTCTTCCAACCTGTCCTGCGGCTGCAATTGCCTCCCCCTCTGAAGACCTGTCCTCAGTTGGCTTATCACACCAGGTGGGGTCAGTCACCTCATCGTCCAGCGGCTCTTCCTCCGAATCCTCTGTGCGCTCCTCCCTCGGACTTACTGCAATTTCTACTACCTGAGTGATAGACAACTGTGTTTCATCGTCATCGTCCTCCTCACCCACTGAAAGCTCTTAAGACAGTTGCCGGAAGTCCCCAGCCTCATCCCCCAGACCCCGGGAACTTTCCAAAGGTTGGGCATTGGTCACGACAAACTCCTCCGGTGGGAGAGGAACCGTTGTTGCCCAATCTGGGCAGGGGCCCGAGAACAGTTCCTGGGAGTCTGCCTGCTCCTCAGAATGTGTCATTTTCATGGAGTGAGGAGGTTGGGAGGAAGGAGGAGCAGCAGCCAGAGGATTCAGAGTTGCAGCAGTGGACGGCGTAGAAGACTGGGTGGTCGATAGATTGCTGGATGCACTTTCTGCCATCCACGACAGGACCTGCTCACACTGCTCGTTTTTTTATAAAGGTCTACGACGTGGACCCAAAAATTGTGATATGAAGCTGGGGATTCGCCTGGACCAGGAACTCGGCCTATACCCACACCCTCACTTGGAACTCCACATCCTCGCCCGCGTCCACGTCCTCTACCCCTACTCCTACCCCTACCCTTCAGCATGGTGGATTAAGAATCGAGCGGTGTAAAAAATTTTGTGAATTATTGCCGCGCAGTTGGTGGCTGCCAGCGGTTATACAACGCAAAATGAAGCCAGAGATAAATTATAAGGAAGGATGCAAGTAGGACTAGCTGTGCAATATGCAGTTGTGATGCACGAGAAGTCCCACAGGCCACGCAGTAATATGCACTGGGTTACAAGCAGCCGTAAAAAGGATTTCTTTTTTAAAATTGTTTTTTTCCAATGCAATGCAGGCAGTGGAGCGTGTATTGGACTTTCCCTCTATGGCTCTCTGGCACCGTACACTGTGCCGGCAACTGACTGGTAACACAGAGCGGTGAAAAAAATTAGTGCTTTTTTGGCGTGCACTTGGAGGCAGAGAGCGCTTACGTTACGCTAACTGCCCCCAGCAAAAATTGTAACTGAAGACTGAACGCAGGCCTTGCTGTGCACTATGCAGTTGAGATGCACCTCAAGTCCCACAGACCACGCAGTAATATGCACTGTGTTACAAACAGCCGCAAAAAGGATTTTTTTTTTTAATTGTTTTTTTTTTGCAATGCAATGCAGGCAATGGAGCGTGTATTGGACTCTCCCTCTATGGCTGTCTGGCACCGTATACTGTGCCGGCAACTGACTGGTAACACAGAGCGGTGAAAAAAATAGTGCTTTCTTGGCGTGCACTTGAAGGCAGAGAGCGCTTACGTTATACTAACTGCACCCAGCAAAAAATGTAACTGAAGGCTGAACTCAGGCCTTGCTGTGCAATGCTGAGGTACTACAACTCCCAGCAACCACAGAGTTAAATGCACAGGTAGCCCTAAGTAGGAGCATTGGGATTGTTGTAGACAGGATTCCACACTACCACTGTCCCTGCCTCACCAATACTTCCCCTATACTACGTGGTACAGACTGCAGCCTGAGAACGCTATAGCTGTAATGGGGCTGAACGCCCGATATACAAAAAAAAAAAGTGCAAAACTGCTCCAAGCAGCCACAACAGTAGTGCACTAGGTGAGCTGTGGCCCTGAGAAGGACCGTTGGGGTTCTTGTAGACGCTAGCACTCTCCCTAATCTCTGCCAGCGTGTGTCTGTGGTGAGCCGCGGGCGGCGCCACTTTATATACTCGGCGGTCACTTGATCTCTCCAGCCACTGACTGCAGGGGGGTGGGACAGGGCTGAAACATCACAGGAGGAAGTTGTAATGCCTTCCCTGCTAGTCTATTGGCCAGAAAATGGCGCAAATCTTTCAGGGAAGGAAATGGAACTGACTCAAACACTGCGTGGTGCTCGTCTCGAGTAACGAGCATCTCGAACACCCTAATATTCGAACAAGCATCAAGCTCAGACGAGTATGCTCTCTCATCTTTAGTCATTAACAGCTATCTTCAGTGTAAAGAAGAACAAGGAGTCCTGGAAGTGATTATTTGGCCCACACAGAGTCCCGATCTCATCATCATCCAGTCTGTCTGGGTTACGTAAAGACTCGGAAGGTTTGGAGTGGGCCGACATCCACAGAAGATCTGTGCTTAGTTCTCCAAGATGTCTGAAACAACCTTCCTGCAGAGTACCTTCAAGAACTGTGTGCAAGTGTATCAGGAAGAATTGATGCTGAAGGCAAAGGGCAGTCACACCAAATATTGATGCAATACTGTGCAAAAGCAAACAAATGACTGTCGTTGATATGTCTCAACGACTTATCTGAATGATGGTTTTCCCATGTAAATGCGGCTGCCAAGCACATGCAAGCCAAATATGTGGGGGAGACCAAGATGGTTGTCAAGGGGGGCTCTGCGATCCCTCCCAACAATGGTGGCAAATGAACCCAGCTCATTCGCATGCAGTGGAACAGAAATAAAACTTATAGCGACTATGTCTAACGGTTGTATCACGTGAAGCTAGTACCTTTGGGGTGTGAACTTCCATAGATGAGTCCATTTTAGCTTTGTTGTGAACTGAAGGCACACAGTTTACTAAACAGTTTGGTAACTTGAAGCAGTCGCATAATTCACAGTATGTAGGTTTCAATTTAGCCAAGGCAATAACGCTGGTTCCAGTACATTCAAGAAATGAAGCAGTTAAGATTACTCTAGACAGAATCCCATCAGGCTAAGTTATCTGAGGGTTGTTTTCTAAAAGATTATGATGCAGAATTGGTAGTTCTGGAGACTTGGGTCAACTGTACTTTCCCTGTCTTCAGTATTAACAGGAACTTGTATCACTCACTGTGGTGTAGAAAGATCTCAACCTGTTCCCCTCCACACTGCACTCGTCTTTAGAAGCTTGTAGTCTCTCCTTATTCTCTCCAAACAGTATTAGTTTCTGCAGCACTGCTGTAACCTTGCACCTTGTCTACATCCAGATGACTACTCCTCCAAACTCCTCCTTCACTTCCTCCCTATTCTCTCGCATTTGCTCTCTAAGGGTGAGTACCCACTACAGTTTTTTTTCCACTGCGAAATATCCTGCGTTGTTTTTTCTGCAGGGGTCTATGGAACTTGTAATGTTAAAATCGCGATCGCGCAAAAACTGCAATTTCGCGGTAAAATGCAATTTTGAGTGATCGCGATTTTAACATTACAAGTCCCATAGACCCCTGCAGAAAAAAAAAAACGCTGCGAATTTCGCAGTGAAAAAAACTGTAGTGGGTAGTCACCCTTACTCCTATTCACATCCTGCCACGCCCTGCTTATCTTCTCAGGCTTACATTACCTCTACCAATTTAAGAATTTTTATGACAGCAACCAATCCGGAGCTAGATGTTCCCATACGTACAACAACAGAAATGTCTCCAAAGGAGTACATAAACGGGTGTTTAAGGACAAGTGATTGTGCAACCTTCCTGTAGAACCTCCCAAGCCACTACATAAAGGTACCTTTTATCTATTTTCTCACCTGCAACACTCCCCTCATGGCATTGTGTACACTTTTTGTGTGGACTTTGCATAAATTCACAGATTGTTACTAATACAATGGTATAATGAGGCAGATTTGATATATTGGAGCCTGGAAAATCTGGGAATAACCTCTGATGGCACAAAGCTGACAGCTACTGCAGATTAATGCTGTAAGGTCTCCTTCACACTGGCGAGGGAGATATTGGGCCATGGATCATGGCCTGATATCACCTTTGCAATCCATGTGAAACCCCTGGAGGTGAGGCACTTTCATGTGAAAGTGGCCTTGCATCACTGTGGGGAATCCCTTCATCCCACTGCTTGCAATGGGGTAGCAGCAGCACCTGCCCTATTGAAAGCAATGGGAGAATTCCATGATCCTCTGTTACAGCAGCAGCAGGGGATGCCTTCATTTCCATGGGGAAACCCTTCACTCCCACTACATAGTAACATAGTAACATAGTATGTAAGGCCGAATGAAGACATTGTCCATCTAGTCCAGCCTGTCTATCCTACTGTGTTGATCCAGAGGAAGGCAAAAAACCCCAAGGCCAGAAGTCAATTGGCTCTTTTGGGGAAAAAATTCCTTCCCGACTCCCTAATGGCAATCAGACTGTTCCCTGGATCAACCCCTAATAGTTCCTACCTGCCTATATACCAGGATTGACACTTAAACTAAAATTTATATCCTGTAATATCCTTCTCCAGAAAGACATCAAGTCCCCTTTTAAACTCCTCTATGGATTTTGCCATCACCACTTCCTCCGGTAGAGAGTTCCACAGTCTAACTGCTCTTACAGTAAAGAACCCCTTTCTGTGTTGGTGATGAAACCTACTTTCCTCTAATCGTAGCGGATGTCCTCTTGTTACCGTCGTGGTCCTGGGTGTAAACAGATCGTGGGAGAGATCCATGTGTTGTCCCCTCATGTACTTATACATGGTTATTTGGTCGCCTCTTAACCTTCTTTTTTCTAGAGTAAATAGTCCCAATTTGGACAGCCTCTCTGGGTATTCCAGTCCCGTCATTCCATGTATTAGTTTAGTCGCTCTTCTTTGAACCCCCTCAAGCACTGTGACATCTTTCCTGAGCACCGGTGTCCAGAATTGTACGCAGTACTCCATGTGAGGCCTGACAAGTGCCTTATATAATGGAAGGATAATGTTCTCGTCCTTCGCCCCTATACCTCTTTTAATGCACCCCAAGACTTTATTTGCCTTTGCAGCGGCTGACTTGCATTGGTTACTCCAGTTTAGTCTATTATCCACTAGTACCCCCAGATCCTTTTCCATATCACTTTTCCCTAGTGGTACCCCATTAAGTGAATATTGGTGACATCCGTTCCTCCTGCCCATGTGCATAGTCTTACATTTTTCAACATTGAACTTCATTTGCCATTTTCCTGCCCAAGCTCCCAGCTTATCCAGGTCCGTTTGTAGCCGCACATTGTCCTCCGTTGCATTAATTATATTGTATAATTTTGTGTCATCTGCAAATATTGATATTTTACTGTGCAGCCCCTCTATCAGGTCATTGATAAATATATTGAACAGAATGGGGCCTATTACTGAACCCTGTGGCACCCCGCTAGCGACTGTGGTCCAATCAGAGTACGAACCATTTATTACCACCCTCTGCTTTCTATCGTTGAGCCAATTTTTTACCCACTTACACACGTTTTCGCCCAGTCCGAGCTGCCTCATTTTGTATATTAGCCTATTATGAGGCACGGTGTCAAAGGCTTTAGAGAAGTCCAGATATACAAGATCAATAGATTCTCCCTGGTCCAGCTTAGAGCTTACTTCATCGTAGAAACTGATCAGATTTGTCTGACATGAGCGACCCTTCATGAATCCATGTTGGTGAGGAGTTATTCCCTTAATCTCCTTGAGGTACTCATCGATTGCGTCTCTCAGAATCCCCTCGAAAATTTTTCCCGTTACTGAAGTGAGACTTACTGGCCTGTAGTTACCAGGCTCACTTTTGCTCCCTTTTTTGTAAATTGGGACCACGTTGGCAATGCGCCAGTCCAATGGTACTACTCCGGTCTTAATAGTGTCTAGAAATATTAGGTATAGCGGCCTAGCTATCTCGTCACTTAGTTCCTTTAGTATCCTTGGGTGTAATCCATCTGGGCCCGGTGATTTATCAATTTTAGTTTTCTTTAGACGCTTCCGCACCTCCTCCTGCGTTAGGTATGAGATATTTTGTGAGGGGTTCGTTTTATTCCCCTGCATCTCTGATGGCATTTCCTTTTCTTTGGTGAACACACTTGAGAAGAAACTGTTTAGTAGATTTGCTTTCCCTTCGTCATCATCAATGATTTCTCCTGCATTGTTTTTTAAAGGGCCAGCGCTCTCCCTGCAAATCCTTTTGCTGTTTATGTAGTTGAAAAATAGCTTCGGGTTGTTTCTGCTCTCTTTTGCGATCCGTCTTTCTGCTTCCTCCTTGGCAGTTTTGATCGTATCTTTGCATATTTTGTTTTTTTCCCTGTATGATTTTAGCGCTTCTTCGCTGCCTTGTTGCTTTAGTAGTTTGAACGCTTTCTTCTTTTCGTTTATTGCCCCTCGTACCGTCTTGTCGAGCCACATTGGTTTCCTTTTAGTTGAGTTTCTTTTATTTTTAAAGGGAATGAACTGCTCACATGAGGCGATTAGGATCCTTTTGAACTTTTCCCATTTGTCCTCCGTACTGATATTTTTGAGGATGTTGTCCCAATTAATGTTACCGATAGTAGTTCTAAGCTCATCAAATTTTGCTTTACTAAAGTTTAGTTTCTTTGTCACTCCCTGATAAGGCTTCCTATTGATTGACAGCTGGAAGTTGATTATATTGTGGTCACTGTTCCCCAAGTGCCCCTCAACCTGCACCCCCTTTATACGTTCCGGTTTGTTGGTTAGTACTAGGTCCAGAATGGCCCTCCCTCTTGTTGGTTCCTGCACAAGTTGGTTCAGGTAATTGTCTTTAATTACTCTCAAGAACTTATCACCCCTGTGAGATTTGCAGGTTTCGTTCTCCCATGTTATATCTGGGTAATTAAAGTCCCCCATGATAATTACTTCGTTTCGTTTTGACACCTCTTCTATCTGCCTTAGTAGTAAGTCTTCAGTTTCTTCTGTTGCTTTTGGTGGTCTATAGAAGACCCCTATCAGGATTTTGTTATTTTTTCCTCCCTGTATTTCTACCCACAGAGATTCCACCTGTTCGTCTCCTTCCCCTATATCCTCCCGTAGCCTCGGCTTCAAGTTAGATTTGACGTACAGACATACCCCTCCCCCTTTCTGGTTCCTTCGGTCTCTTCTGAAGAGATTGTACCCCTGCAAATTCACCGCCCAATCGCACTTATCATCAAGCCATGTTTCCGTAATTCCGACTATATCATAACTTTCATCAGTCATTCTTGCTTCAAGCTCACCCACTTTACCGATCAGACTTCGTGCATTCGTGATCATACAATTTATTTCATTTTTTTTGTTTTTTAAATTTGTTTTGTTGTTATTCGTACTATTGGCTGATCTATCAGTTCTAACTGTACTAACCCCACCCCCTGCTCGTCCCCCATTCCCTTTGCTTGGACCCAGATCGCTAATTACACTGGCTACCCCACTATTTCTCATTTTACCCTCCCCCCCAGTCCCTAGTTTAAACAATCCTCCAGCCTTCTAGCCATCTTTTCCCCCAGCACAGCTGCACCCTCCCCATTAAGATGCAGCCCGTCCCTACGGTAGAGCCTGTAGCCGACCGCAAAGTCAGCCCAGTTCTCCAGGAACCCAAATCCCTCCTTCTTGCACCAACTCCGGAGCCACTTGTTTACCTCCCTAAGATCCTGCTGCCTTTCTAGTGTGGCATTAGGTACAGGTAGTATTTCCGAGAAAACTACCCTGGAGGTCCGCGCCCTGAGCTTGGACCCTAAGTCCCTGAAATCATTTTTGAGGGCCCTCCATTGACCTCTAATTTGTTCATTGGTGCCAACGTGCACCATGACCGCTGGATCCTCACCAGCCCCTCCCAGTAATCTGTCAATCCGATCCGCGATGTGTCGAACTCGAGCGCCAGGAAGACAACACACCGTTCGACGATCCCGGTCTTTATGGCAGATTGCCCTCTCTGTCCCCCTAATAATTGAGTCCCCCACCACTAGAACCTGTCTAGCCTGCCCTGCGCTCCCCGTCCCCGTCTCACTGGAGCAGTCATCCCCCTGGCGTTCAGAGGGCTTGTCGTGCTGCAGCGGTGCTGGCTCTGTAATGGCATCCCCCTCATCTGCCAATCGTGCAAACTTGTTGGGTTGTGCCAGTTCAGGACCAGCCTCCCTGGTTCTCTTCCCTCTAACCCTCCTTCTTTCTGTCACCCAGCTGACTGCCTGCTCCCCCTGCACTTCCGTACTACCATTCGCCCCCGCCTCTACCCCAGCGAGTGCCTGCTCAGTGAGCACCAAACTCCTTTCCATGATGTCAATGGCTCTCAGTGTTGCCAGTTGCCCATTTAGATCCAGAATTTGGGCTTCTAAATTTGCAACGTGCATGCATCTTGCGCAACAGTATGCACCCTCGATCGGCTGATCAAGGACCGCATACATTGCACAAGTAGCACACTGGATGACATTGCCAGGCATGGAGCTCATCCTAATGGGGATCTACAATTTACTTGTGGAAGTAGTGAAGATAGACTTGCTCACACTCCGCTGACCCGCTGCCGCAACCGCTGACCCGCTGCCGCAACCGCTGACCCGCTGCCGCAACCGCTGACCCGCTGCCGCAACCGCTGACCCGCTGCCGCAACCGCTGACCCGCTGCCGCAACCGCTGCCGCAACTGCTGACCCGCTGCCGCAACCCCTCACCCGCTGCCGCAACCCCTCTCCCGCTGCTGCAACCCCTCACCCGCTGCCTCTCTCACGCAACCTCTTACCCGCTGACACTTATGCGCAAGCAAGCAAAAATTTTTTTTTTTTTTTTTTTTTTATTTTTTTTTTTTCCCCCTCCTCGCAAACACTTAGACCCCCAGACACACACACACACACAGAAGACACAACTAACCAGATACACAGAAGACACACAACTCACAAACACACACAAACACACACAGAGGTAGATACTCAGCTCCTCCGCTCCTCCTGGTGACGTCACCCGATGTCCCGGCGGCCGCTCACTCTGCCCTCCTGTCTCAGCTGCTCCGCTGAACTCCTGGTGACCGCTTGGCGCCGGCTGCTGCGCTCCGGTCCCACTGGTCACTCCTGTCCCCGCACCTGCTTCGGCTTCGGCTGCCGCTGCCCCCGCACCTGCTTCGGCTGCTGAGCTGCTCCGCTGACCCCTTCAGCTCCCCGCTCGCTCGTGCCTCCGTGCCTCCGTCTCGTGCCGCTACTCCTGGCGTCTGACGTCACTTCCGGAATCCCTACGTCTTAAGGGATTCCAAGAGAGGCTGAAGGAATCCCCTGCTATTGCTGACACAGGCAATACAACTCCGACGCAGTATATTTTGGATAATTTTGACCACACCAACATTTTCTTTAGCAATATTAAACAATATGAAAACTCTAATCAACATTACATTCTATTAAACACAAAGGGAGGTCCTTGGAGCTACACAATCTGGTGCTTTTTTACCTCCAGCCACTCCTACCGGCTAGCAGGCACCACAAGCCACAGTAGATGGCTAATTTCTGAAAGGTTACCAGCTCTGAGGCCACAAAAGCACCAGAACCAACTACGATTTAATAGGACAAAAGAGGGGAGTAGTGAAGATAAGATCATATCCACCTGACTTCCGCCAACCAATTTTGAACTAACTCCCAGGACCGCCCACCCACCGCAATGAGCATGACTCAACACCTTAAGTCTTCAAAGAATCCCACAATAATATTGCTTGCTCAGTTCCTTCATGGATGGCTCTAGTCCACATATGAATACCCACAGAATTCAAATGAACACTGTCAATCTGCCAAAAAAGGCCATGCCCCAACTCTAATCAACATACCGAATACTCACTCCCCCTTTCTGTGCCATAAAGGCAAACACATTTCTATTAACCTTAACCTTGCGTACACCCAGGCAATTTTCACTGACATGTAAAACCAAAATATCTGGGGTCCGATCAAACCCTACAGAACGATTTGGTTCAAGACTTGGTTCAACAGCATGCCTAGGAAACCCCACCATTAAATGGCTGCAACCTCCCTAGAAAAAGCTAACAGTCTGCTGTTTGGTCTCAATTTCACACGCTCCACATCCCAATATACAAAAGAATGCAAAAAATTCAGATTAAAACCAGGCTGTGGCCTGAAAAATTAGAAAAAAGGAACAATAACCTTCCTATTAATAATAGGAGATAATAATTTGCTTACTCGCAAAGTCCCAAAGATTGCCAAAGAAAAGACAAAATAAAATTACCTCATTCTGATTAAAACAGAGGGATTCCAAGGCTCCCCCCAAACACCCTAGAAATTGAAATAAAATAGGCCTACAGTTGTCCTTTGTAAATTTTCTCCATCTAAACCCTTTCAAGGCTTGGCCAACTAAAAAAAAATTAAAATCCTAAATTTAAACCCAAAATCCAGGGCACTTATTAAACGATTAACTTTTGCTGTTGACTAACTCGCAAATGAAGCTTCCCCCAATAAATATAACAGTGCTCCAATATGATTATCATCTGTACGCACCTCACCCAACCAATCATTCCACTACTCTAATTCCCACCTCGCCGTTTAATAAGCCATCCATGTACCCAACTCCAACAATCCCTGAATCAGGTGACTCCTTAAATGTTGACCAGTCTCCAAAGTTGAGGACAGCAACTATTCTCTTCCATTTTCTGCGCTTAGGATCTGAAACGCTCCCACTGAAAGTGAGAAAGAGAGTCCGCAATCGAATTATCAATACCTGGTACATAAACTGCCATGGCTCACGCATTTAAGCCTAAGCAAAACCACATCAGATGATGTAACAGACAGACAACTGTGAGGGAGGAGGCTGGAATGTTGTCAATGGGCTGAACAAGACCCTAAACTGTACAGTGAAACCTAACATTTTTATTGCGAAACTACTCACCTCATAATACCGCAGCCAACACAATAGGGAAAAGTTCAAACAACACCAAGTTTTTAACAAGGTCAGCTTCCAGCCAAGACTCAGGCCATGGAGCAACACACCTCTGCCCTTGACAAAACACACAAAATCCGGCACTTACCGCCACATCAGTTAACAGTTTGCAATCAAATTATTAATCATTTCTGACATTATCAATGACCTGCCATTATTTTATTTATGAAAGGACAACCATACATTCAAGTTTGCCTTCTGTTCCTTCCTCAAACAAATGAAATGATTGGCTGATTTTATCACTGACATATCACTCGCCAATCTGAGGCAAACAATTCTTCCCATGGCCATGACCCGGCATGCAAAATTGAGTTTACCTAAAAGACATTGCAACTCCCTAAGGAAAATCTTATTTAAGTAACGGGCCCTTCTAATCTCTTGATGCCAGGAGTCCAATTTATCCCATGGCCACCTACATTTCATCAAATAAGTATCAATAGTTATACCAAGAAAGACTGAGGGGCCTTCAGTCTTTTTAGGAGCTAACAGGACCCTGAAACACGGTGTAACCCATTGCAATAATTTTAATAGTGTTACATAAATCGAAAATCACAGCGGTCCTAAGTAGAGGAAGTCATCCAAATAATGGTTCAACAATGCAGCCTCTGCAATGTCACAATGCTAGCCATTCAAAAAGAGCACTAAAAGCCTTAAAATATGCACAGGATATTAAAGAGCCAATAGGAAAACATTGATCTTTGATATATGGTCCGTTTCAATAACATCCCAATGGATAAATACTCTCAGAGTGTATCAGGAGAAGCTGAAAGGCGATTCAATATCCGTCTTCACCAAACCTGCGAACCCATTTAAAAGCATCATCGAAGGATGTATAAACCACTGAATACAGTTCAGGGTCTATACCATCATTGACTGATGTCCCTTTTAGGTGAAATAATAAATGAGCTGTCACTATAAATTGTTGTACAGGTGGGGGGAGGGGGAGTCTGTCACCATAACTTGCTGTACTGGGGGTGAACTGTCACTATAACTTGTCGCACAGGTAAGGGAGGGGGTGGGTGGGGAGGAGAGACTGTCACTATTAATGATGTTCGGGTGTGGTTTGGGTGTGGTTCCACTGCGGTTTTGGGAGTGGTTCAGGTGCGGTTTGGGTTCAGTTCGGGTGTGGTTTTGGGTGCAGTTTTGGGTGTGGTTTAAGGATGGAAGCATGCATGAATGATGGATGCAAAGATTGATAGGTGGATGGATGCATGGTTTCAACTATTTTTTCTTTACTGCTGCTAATGCTGCTCATTCATTGCAATGGGCGGGGTCAGGAGAGATGGCTGAGGACTTCAGTAGAAGTGGGTAGGGCCTGGGCGGGGCCAGGACACTGCTGATGAGTTCAATAGAGGTGGGCGGGGCCTGGGTGGGAGTTGAGCAGGGATAGGAGAGATTGCTGTTTTTATTGTCCTGTTATCAAGAGCACGCAAACAGAGGGAGAGGTGCAGGGCTTGTGGGAAAGCAGCACAACAGCGCCATCTTTGAACGCTGCTTACAGCATAAGATTACAAAGTAAGAACAAGACATTACAGCTGATATGCCTGCCATTTTGAACCCATGTATGCTGTGCTTTACAATGCTTAGTGAAAGGAAAGCATTACTATTATAAAAAAAAATCACCCTGCGTAGCGGAACAACCCTTTTAAATATCTGTGAACCCAAGCGCCATCCTTTCTACTTTTCCTCCTCTTTTTTCGAATCAGTCTGCTTTCCTTTATCTAAATTACATTTTTTCAAAGGAAGGACTGGAAAAAATCTTCACATATTCGTTCCGCTATATTTTTTCCCTTACTTCCTTCTTTAAAAGCGATTCCAGTGGACCCTTAAAATGCATATATGCCTTCTGCTCCCTGTGCTGACTTCCCGACTGATACTTTGCCGAGAGAGCTCACGGTGTTGCTGACATCACTTCTGCTGCATGGTGTGCAAGCCCCGCCCCCAAATAGGAGAAAAGCCTACCTGTCACCTCTGGGCCCAGTGCCTACCTGGATTTCTCCCAGAGCAACACTTCCTGCTCTTTAGGGTAGTGAGGAAGAACCAGCCAGAGGGTTCCCGATGTGGCTCCTCAAGCATTGCTGAGTCCTTAATGCTTCCTCAAAGCCTAGGTGCATGGGTTACCTAGCTCTCGGGGAATGCCTCTCTCTCCCTGATGTTGGAGTGCTCCCAGCGTGACTGTTACAGAGCACTCCCACCACCTGCTCCTGCAACCAGTCGAGACTGTTGGTGCCAGTGGGAGTGCAAAGCTGCCCCAGGAATTCCTCCATGGATGACATGCAGGTAAGTGCTGTTTACTGCTCATCTCTCCTTGGCAAAATGGCAGCCAGAGGGGGCGTTCCCTTAGTCTTGCCCAGCTCCCTAAACACCCTCTCCTTAACCTTAACTCCTTAGCTTCCTCACTCCCTGCTAACTCTGTCATGTAAGCCTTGACCCATGGCCCCGACTCTCGTTCCTGCCCCTACTTTATTAGAGCCCCCCATCTAGCAACACATTGGATATAATTTGGCCTTCAGAACTGCAGTAATTTGTTGTAGTATAGATTCTACCAGGTGTGTAAATCATTCAGCAGGAATATTACCCCATGCAGACAGGAAGCTTTTTGTGGTTGTCACAAATTATGTTGAGGTGCTGACATGTTCTGACCAGTTGACAGGAAGGGATCATCGAATCATGCTGCTTGTACCAAATTCGGACCTCCCATCAGTATGGTGCCACAGAAATCAGGATTAATCTGAGCAGGAGATGTTATTCCACGGCTCAGTGATACAATTTTTGTGCTCATTTACATAGTAACACAGTATGTTAGGCTGAGTAAAATCACATGTCCATCTATTTCAGCCTATTAACCCACCCCCTTACCCCAATGTTGATCCAGAGGAAGGAAAAAACTCCAATAAGGTAGAAGTCAATTTTCCACATTGAAGGGAAAAACAATTCTGTCCCGACTCCAATCTGGCAATCAGAACAATCCCTTGATCAACAACTCATCTGAGTAATCAGTGACTATAACCTGTAATGTTGTAATGATCAAGAAAAGCATCCAGGCCCCTCTTGAACTCTTTAGTGAATTTGCAATCCACAGGCAGAGAGCTTCATGGTCTCACAGCTCTTACAGTAAAGAACCCCCTTCTGTGTTGGTGTAGAAACCTTCTTTCTTCTAGACGCAGACAGTGCCCCCTTGTTACAGTCCTGGGTACAAATAGATGATGGGAGATATCTCTGTACTGACCCCTGATATATTTATACATAGATATTAGAGTGCCCCCTTGTTACAGTCCTGGGTATAAATAGATGATGGGAGATATCTCTGTATTGACCCCTGATATATTTATACATAGTTATTAAAGTTCCCCCATTTGTAATAATACATCCCTTTTGCCTCTATCTATAATAATGTGCTCTATTATATTCCTGTTTGTAATCATGTGCCCATTATGTCCCGTGTGTAGTAATAAAACCCTTTTGGCCTCATTTGTAATAATGCACTTCTTATGCCTCATCTGTAATAATGCACTCCTTATGTCCCCCTCTAAAATAATGTGCCCCTTATGTCACCATCTGTAATAATGAAACTCTTTTGGCCTAATCTGTAATAATGCGCTCTTTATGCCCCCGTCTGTAATAATTGCACCTCTTATACCTCTGTCTGTAATAATGTGTAATAAAGCACCCCTTATTGCACCATCTTTGATTCCATCCATTACAATGCACCCCCTTTTAATCCCATCAGTAATAATGCATCCCTTATGCCACTGTTTGTAATAATACGCCACCTTTTGACCCCATCTGTGCCTCGTTTTTACCTCATCTGTAAACATGCCTAATTCCAATCTCTGGCCTCAGATGCTGTAGTGGTCATGTGACCTTTATGATGTGACCACTACCCAGAGAGAGGAGGCACCAAACAGGAGCAGGCTGCTGCGGATAGCCAAAGAGGTAAGTATAATATTTTTGTACTCTTCTATGTAATCAGCCCTTCACCCTTCCTGCCACTCACATACTTCCCCCAACTTCAGCACCTTGATATCACAGATTGCCAGTGCCGTCTCCTCCCCGTTCCTGTATCTTCCAATCCGGTGCCTCAAACCATCAGAAAGATCTCACAGGAAGGATCAGAGCAGTCTTAGTAGTGAAGAATCAAACTACTAATGACCACTTGTCTGTATGTTTGTGTGTGAGTGCTTCTCATGCTCTGCCCCTGGTAACATCATCGCTCCGCCCCCTGGTTACGCCATTGAAGGTCCTACAACATATATAAAACATAGAGCCTGACTGACAGAAGAACAACACAGTTAGGGCTCTTTGAAGGAGAGGACAAAAATAACAAAATGAAAATATAACTAAGCCATTATTACCTCAGAAGACACAACTCAGTAGTCCTGACAGAACACACTGACCTTCCACCACCACAGAGATCCGGTGGGCTAAAGGAGCTGTGGTGATGTCACTGCTGTGGGAAGAGCCAAGCTGTGTTGGTCTTGTGTGGGAATCAATCAAGCTGCTGTGTGTCTGATGTGCCACCAGAAACACTGTTACTATAATGTCCTAATAATTAGAAATGGATGAATTATAACAAAGAACTTCCAGAAGTGGCATGAAATCTGGGATGTTAAATGCAATGTTTGCAGAAGTCACCTATTTGTTTGTTCACCAGCGTTCTCCCTTAGAATATTCCATCAGTAATCAGCCAGCATCGCAGGCGTCCACTTTCCTTCATACCGGTTTTTATACAGTTTTTTCATACAATACCAGAAGTGAAAGTTGCTGTGAGCAACAAAGACAGTTTTACTGTTAGACAGTACTGATAAATAAGACCTGTGGATTTAATGGTCAATATACTGTAACAAAATGGTACAATATTGAATATCCTACTTTTTATGATGTCTATAACTTCAATATCTTGCCCGACAGACAATTCTGGTTGCCGTATTTGGACCCCTGAATACAGGTAAGAACACAAATAAATATATTCTTGTAACACAAGGCGGCAAAGATTAACAAATGGATTTAAAAGAAAATTAGAAACAGACATACGCAGACTTTTTTTAAACAGAATTTAATGTCTACATGTAATTAAAGAAGTTGTCCAATTGTAAACTATTGATAACTTATCGGTAGGAAAGCCATCAATAGTAGATTGTTAGGGGGCTGCCGCCTGAGACCCCTGACTGCGGTGAGGAACAGAGCTGTCTGTATCCTGCAGAAATCAGCGTACTGGCCCAGCGATCAGCTAATTGGTGGTAGACCCCTACTGACCTACTATTTATGCTCTATCCCGAAGATAGGCCATCAGTGGTTTATTACTAGAAGACCCTTTAAAGCTAGAGTATTTTATTTGAAAAATACAAAATTTCAGTGCTGCACTTTTGAGAGTTGAAAGATATTTTTTGTTACATCTGTATACAAATGGCACATGATACAGTAGATGGGGTGGGGGTGGGGGGTTTACATAAAGGATTAGGAAGCTTCTCGTTATGTCTCCTGCTCCAGGATCAACATCGGTGTATCATATGGGCAGAAACTGCTCCGTATAATAAAGGAATAAATCAGGACGAAAGTGAAAGGATCTCTGATTTCTGGAAAGAACATAACAAGCAGCAAACAGGAAGGAGAAGAATGTGGGGACTTTCCTGAATACAATAAAGAACTGATGCAGCAGAACAAGTTTGCTCTTCCAAGCTATTATTCATTATTTTAAAGGGCCGGGCTGCTATTGTGTAAATGTAGCCAAGTAGAAAGTTCCACACTATAAGGCTTGTGGCTTATGTTTTAATGTAGCTCCTACCATGTTCATCAAAACCCTAAACCAGTTTCTGGCATTTGTGAAGTTTTGGAAGAAGGTAGAGATGAGCGAGCACCAAAATGCTCGGGTGCTCGTTACTCGAGTCAAACTTTTCGCGATGCTCGAGGGTTCGTTTTGAGTAACGAACCCCATTGAAGTCAATGGGCGACCCGAGCATTCTTGTATACCGCCGATGCTCACTAAGGTTTTCATTTGTGAAAATCTGCAAAACCCAAGAAAGTGCTGGAAACGACACAGAAGCGGATAGGCCAGGCGAGGGCTAACATGCTGGGCTGCATTTCAGGTTCCCAGGTCCCACTATTCAGCCAAAATAGCGGCAAGTGCCCCCACCCCCTACCAATTTTTACTTCGGATAAACCCTCATTAGCAAGGCACACCTTAGCTAAGCACCACACTACCTCCAACAAAGCACAAGCACTGCCTGCGGGACACACCCCTGCCTCTTCTCTTGGATTACATGCTGCCCAATCCCCCCCCCCCCCCCCCACACGACCCAGTGTCCACAGCGCACACAAAAAGTGTCCCTGCGCAGCCTTCAGCTGCCCTCATGCCACACGCTGGCCTCACAGCCACACCACCATCATGTCTATTTATAAGTGCGTCTGCCATGAGGAGGAACCGGAGGCACACACTGCAGAGGGTTGGCAGGGCCAGGCAGCGACCCTCTTTAAAAGGGGCAGGGCGATACCCCACAATGCTGTACAGAAGCAATGAGTACTCCAATCCTGTGCCACCTCCGTCAGGAGCTGCAAACGTGGGCATAGCAATGGGGAATCCATGTGCCACACAGTATTCATTCTGTCAAGGTGTCGCATAGCTCAATCCACACTGCAAGGGGAAAGCCGTCAACGCTCTGCTCTTTACCCAAGTCAGTCAGTGCCTTTGTGCCGGAAAGGTCAAACACCGTGATGGGAACTAAGTTTGCAACAACAGCATAGGGGGGCCCTAGGAAGCCCAAGACATAAACCAAAAATTGATCTGAGCGGCCAAACATGGCAGACTTGCACCGCGCCCACGACATAGGCCTCGGCCCACAGCTTCAGCAATCCTAGGCAGGAAGTGGACTTTCACTGCACCAAGGACATAGGCCTCTGCACAAACCCTCAGCAATCACGGGCCTACAGCGGACTCCAATGCTAGCGTAGCTGTGCACATCTTATTAGCGCTGTATTGCTCCTGTAGTTTGTCCCAATGCAGTGCCCCGGATAGTAGAGCTAACGTCAGATTAAATACAGGTGGGCTTCGGCCCACACTGCATGCGCCAGTCAGACCGGGGTTTTTAATACATAGACACAGGCAGGTACAACTCTGTGTGGACCGACAGCATAGGTGGGTACCAGGAAGCCACCGGCGGTACATAAATATATCCCATTGCATTGCCCAGCACAGCTGAGGTTACGTCCGATTAATTGCAGGTGGGCTTCGGCCCACACTGCATTCCCCAGTCAGACCGGGGTTTTTAATACATAGGCACAGGCAGGTACAACTCACTAATGTGAAGTCCCTGTGGACCCACAGCATGGTTGGCTCCCTGGAACCCACCGGCGGTACATAAATGTATCCCATTGCAGTGCCCCGCTCAGCAGAGCTAACGTCACATACAATAGAGGTGTGCTTCGGCCCACAGTGCATGCCCCAGTCAGACTGGTAGTATGTACCTTAACAGTAACCGCGTTGGTGGGAATGTGGTGGCGACTGCGGACCTAGTAGCGCGGTTTTATTTATTTGGTTTTCGGAATGTGGCCAGGATTAAGTGGGCCGTGGCGGGGGGATGGTGGGGGGGGGGCTCTCTTGTTGTGTCGGTAAAGGTGAAATTCTTGGACTGCCACCCGACGGACCAATGCAAAGGTATTTGCCAGGAATGTTTTCATTGTTGGAGAAGGAGGGGGATGTTTTTGAGGCACTACGTGTCCTCTCCACGTGTCCGTGGTTATATGCACCTTAACAGTAACCGCGTTGGTGGGAAATGGCCTCGCCACCATCAAGTCTTTGGGAAGCCTCCGTTTCCACACCCCAGTGACATAGCATTAGCAGCGGTATAGGCAGAGCCCAGAATTGGTAACATTTCAGCGGCAACCATTAGAGACAGGCCCCAGTAACATATCACTCGCAGCATTTTAGGGGGAGCACAGTATTAGTTCCATTTCAATAGTAGTAGCAGTCCAGACAGGCCCCAGTAACAATTCCGAAGCAGCAGTATAGGGGGAGCACAGTCTCAGTTCCATTTCAGTAATAGTAGCAGTCAAGACAGGCCCCAGTAACAATTTCGAAGCAGCAGTATAGGGGGAGCACAGTATTAGTTCCATTTCAGTAGTAGTAGCAGTCAAGACAGGCCCCAGTAACAATTCCGAAGCAGCAGTATAGGGGGAGCACAGTATTACTTCCATTTCAGTAGTAGTAGCAGTCAAGACAGGCCACAGTAACATTCCCGTTGCAGCAGTTTAGGGAGATAACAGTCTCTTTCACATTTCAGTAGTTGCAGTATAGACAAGGCCCCAGTTACATTTATGTAGCAAAAGTGTAGGCCAACCCCACACACCTTGCTGTACCATGAGTGCAGGCGAAGCCCAGAAAAATTACTAGGATTACACTGTAGGCGAGGGCCCAAAAAAATTGGTGCACCAACAGTACTAATGTATCTCAGAAAAATTGCCCATGCCCAACCAAGAGGGCAGGTGAAACCCATTAATCGCTTTGGTTAATGTGGCTTAATTTGTAACTAGGCCTGGAGGCAGCCCAGTTAAAATAAAAATTGGTTCAGGTGCAAGTTTCAACGCTTTAATGAGAATTGAAACGTAAAAACATTGTTTATGACTTAGTAATAGAGATGAGCGAACACCAAAATGTTCGGGTGCTCGTTATTCGGAACGAACTTCCCGCGATGCTCGAGGGTTCGTTTCGAACAACGAACTACATTGAAGTCAATGGGCGACCAGAGCATTTTTGTATTTCGCCGATGCTCGCTAAGGTTTTCATGTGTGAAAATCTGGGCAATTCAAGAAAGTGATGGGAATGACACAGAAACGGATAGGGCAGGCGAGGGGCTACATGTTGGGCTGCATCTCAAGTTCACAGGTCCCACTATTAAGCCACAATACCGGCAAGAGTGCCCCCCCCCCTCCCAACAACTTTTACTTCTGAAAAGCCCTCATTAGCATGGCATACCATTGCTAAGCACCACACTAGCTACAACAAAGCACAATCACTGCCTGGATGACACTCCGCTGCCACTTCTCCTGGGTTACATGCTGACCAACCGCCCCCCACAGCGCACACCAAAGTGTCCCTGCGCAGCCTTCAGCTGCCCTCATGCCACGCCACACTCATGTCTATTTAGAAGTGCGTCTGCCATGAGGAGGAACCGCAGGAACACACTGCAGAGGGTTGGCACGGCTAGGCAGCGACCCTCTTTAAAAGTGGCGGGGCGATAGCCCACAATGCTGTACAGAAGCAATGAGAAATAGAATCCTGTGCCACCGCCATCAGGAGCTGCACACGTAGGCATAGCAATAGGGGACCTATGTGCCACACACTATTCATTCTGTCAAGGTGTCTGCATGCCCCAGTTAGACCGGGCTTTTTAATTCATAGACACAGGCAGGTACAACTCCCTATTGTGAAGTCCCTGTGGACCGACAGCATGGGTGGGTGCCAGGAAGCCACCGGCGGTACATAGAAATATCCCATTGCATTGCCCAACACAGCTGAGGTAGTAATGTCGTGCATAATACAGGTGGGCTTCGGCCCACACTGCATGCCCCAGTCTGACCGGGGTTCTTTACAAGTGGACACATGTAGGTTACACTCCCTGTGGACCCACTGCCTGGGTGGGTGCCAGGAAGCCACCGGCGGTACATAGAAATATCCCATTGCATTGCCCAACACAGCTGAGGTAGTAATGTCGTGTGTAATACAGGTGGGCTTCGGCCCACACTGCATGCCCCAGTCAGACTGGGGTTCTTTAGAAGTGGACACATGTATTAAAAACTCCGTGTGCACCTACAGCATGGGTGGCTCCCTGGAACCCACCGGCGGTACACAAAAATATCCCATTGCATTGCCCAACACAGCTGAGGTAACGTCAGCTGGAATGCAGGTGGGCTAAAAATTAATTTGATTACACTGTAGGCGAGGGCCCACAAAAATTGCTGTATCAACAGTACTAATGTACATCCCAAAAATTGGCCATGGCCAGCCAAGAGGGCAGGTGAAACCCATTAATCGCTTTGGTTAATGTGGCTTAAGTGGTAACTAGGCCTGGAGGCAGCCCAGTGTAACGAAAAATTGGTTCAAGTTAAAGTTCCAACGCTTTTAAGCGCATTGAAACTTATAAAAATTGTTCAGAAAAATTATTTGAGTGAGCCTTGTGGCCCTAAGAAAAATTGCCCGTTCAGCGTGATTACGTGAGGTTTCAGGAGGAGGAGCAGGAGGAGGAGGAGGAATATTAGACACAGATTGATGAAGCAGAAATGTCCCCGTTTTGGATGGTGAGAGAGAACGTAGCTTCCATCCGCGGGTGCAGCCTACGTATTGCTTACGTATCGCTGCTGTCCGCTGGTGGAGAACAGAAGTCTGGGGAAATCCAGCCTTTGTTCATCTTGATGAGTGTAAGCCTGTCGGCACTGTCGGTTGACAAGCGGCTACGCTTATCTGTGATGATTCCCCCAGCCGCACTAAACACCCTCTCCGACAAGACGCTAGCCGCAGGACAAGCAAGCACCTCCAGGGCATACAGCGCTAGTTCAGGCCACGTGTCCAGCTTCGACACCCAGTAGTTGTAGGGGGCAGAGGCGTCACCAAGGATGGTCGTGCGATCCGCTACGTACTCCCTCACCATCCTTTTACAGTGCTCCCGCCGACTCAGCCGTGACTGGGGAGCGGTGACACAGTCTTGGTGGGGAGCCATAAAGCTGGCCAGGCCCTTAAAGACTGTTGCACTGCCTGGGATGTACATGCTGCTCGATCTACGCACATCCCCTGCTACCTTGCCCTCGGTACTGCGCCTTCTGCCACTAGCGCTGTCGGCTGGGAATTTTACCATCAGCTTGTCCGCAAGGGTCCTGTGGTATAGCAACACTCTCGAACCCCTTTCCTCTTCGGGAATCAGAGTGGGCAGGTTCTCCTTATACCGTGGATCGAGCAGTGTGTACACCCAGTAATCCGTCGTGGCCAGAATGCGTGCAACGCGAGGGTCACGAGAAAGGCATCCTAACATGAAGTCAGCCATGTGTGCCAGGGTACCTGTACGCAACACATGGCTGTCTTCACTAGGAAGATCACTTTCAGGATCCTCCTCCTCCTCCTCCTCCTCAGGCCATACACGCTGAAAGGATGACAGGCAATCAGCCGGTGTACCGTCAGCAGCGGCCCAAGCTGTCTCTTCCCCCTCCTCCTCATCCTCCTCATGCTCCTCCTCCTCCTCCTGTACGCACTGAGAAATAGACAGGAGGGTGCCCTGACTATCCAGCGGCATACTGTCTTCCCCCGCCCCCGTTTCCGAGCGCAAAGCAGCTGCCTTTATGGTTTGCAGGGAATTTCTCAAGAGGCATAGCAGAGGAATGGTGACGCTAATGATTGTAGCATCGCCGCTCACCACCTGGGTAGACTCCTCAAAATTACCAAGGACATGGCAGATGTCTGCCAACCAGGCCCACTCTTCTGAAAGGAATTGAGGAGGCTGACTCCCACTGCGCCGCCCATGTTGGAGTTGGTATTCGACTATAGCTCTACGTTGTTCATAGAGCCTGGCCAACATGTGGAGCGTAGAGTTCCACCGTGTGGGCACGTCGCACAGCAGTCGGTGCACTGGCAGCTTAAAGTGATGTTGCAGGGTGCGCAGGGTGGCAGCGTCCGTGTGGGACTTGCGGAAATGTGCACAGAGCCGGCGCGCCTTTACGAGCAGGTCTGACAAGCGTGGGTAGCTTTTCAGAAAGCGCTGAACCACCAAATTAAAGACGTGGGCCAGGCATGGCACGTGCGTGAGGCTGCCGAGCTGCAGAGCCGCCACCAGGTTACGGCCGTTGTCACACACGACCATGCCCGGTTGGAGGCTCAGCGGCGCAAGCCAGCGGTCGGTCTGCTGTGTCAGTCCCTGCAGCAGTTAGTGGGCCGTGTGCCTCTTATCGCCTAAGCTGAGTAGTTTCAGCACGGCCTGCTGACGCTTGCCCACCGCTGTGCTGCCACACCGCGCGACACCGACTGCTGGCGACATGCTGCTGCTAACACATCTTGATTGCGAGACAGAGGAGGAGGAGGAGGAGGGTGCTTTAGTGGAGGAAGCATACACCTCCGCAGATACCACCACAGAGCTGGGGCCCGCAATTCTGGGGGTGGGTAGGACATGAGCGGTCCCAGGCTCTGACTCTGTCCCAGCCTCCACTAAATTCACCCAATGTGCCGTCAGGGAGATGTAGTGGCCCTGCCCGCCTGTGCTTGTCCACGTGTCCGTAGTTAAGTGGACCGTGGCAGTAACCGCGTTGGTGAGGGCGCGTACAATGTTGCGGGAGACGTGGTCGTGCAGGGCTGGGACGGCACATCGGGAAAAGTAGTGGCGACTGGGAACTGAGTAGCGCGGGGCCGCCGCCTCCATGATACTTTTGAAGGACTCCGTTTCCACAACCCTATACGGCAGCATCTCAAGGCTGATGAATTTTGCTATGCGGACGGTTAACGTTTGAGCGTGCGGGTGCGTGGCGGCGTACTTGCGCTTGCGCTCCAACAGTTGAGCAAGCGACGGCTGGACGGTGCGCTGAACTACACTGCTGGATGGGGCCGAGGACAGCGGAGGTGAGGGTATGGGTGCAGGCCAGGAGACGGTAGTGCCTGTGTCCTGAGAGGGGGGTTGCATCTCAGTGGCAGGTTGGGGCACAGGGGGAGAGGCAGGGGTGCAAACCGGAGGCGCTGAACGGCCTTCGTCCCACCTTGCGGGGTGCTTGGCCATCATATGTCTGCGCATGGTGGTGGTGGTGAGGCTGTTGGTGGTGGCTCCCCGGCTGAGCTTTGCGCGACAAAGGTTGCACACCACTGTTCGTCGGTCGTCAGGCGTCTCTGTGAAAAACTGCCAGACCTTAGAGCACCTCGGCCTCTGCAGGGTGGCATGGCGCGAGGGGGCGCTTTGGGAAACACTTGGTGGATTATTCGGTCTGGCCCTGCCTCTACCCCTGGCCACCGCACTGCCTCTTGCAACCTGCCCTGCTGATGCCCTTGACTCCCCCTCTGAAGACCTGTCCTCCTGAGTAAGCGTTGCACACCAGGTGGGGTCAGTCACCTCATCATCCTGCTGCTCTTCCTCCGAATCCTCTGTGCGCTGCTCCCTCGGACTTACTGCCCTTACTACTACCTCACTGCAAGACAACTGTGTCTGATCGTCATCGTCCTCCTCACCCACAGAAAGTTGTTGAGACAGTTGGCGGAAGTCCCCAGCCTTTTCCCCCGGACCCCGGGAACTTTCGAATGGTTGGGCATCAGTGACGATAAACTCCTCTGGTGGGAGAGGAACCGCTGCTGCCCAATCTAAGCAGGGGCCCGAGAACAGTTCCTGGGAGTGTTCCCGCTCCTGAGCAGGTGTCATTGTAGTGGAGTGAGGAGGCTGGGAGGAAGGAGGAGCAGCAGACAGAGGATTCGGATTTGCAGCAGTGGACGGCGCAGAACTGCGGGTAGACGATAGGTTGCTCGAAGCACTTTCTGCCATCCAGGACAGGACCTGCTCACACTGCTCATTTTCTAATAACCGTCTCCCGCGTGGACCCATTAATTGGGCGATGAATGTGGGGACACCAGAAACGTGCCTCTCTCCTAATCGCGCAGCAGTCGGCTGCGACACACCTGGATCAGGAGCTCGGCCTGTGCCCACACCCTGACTTGGCCCTCCGCGTCCTCGGCCGCGTCCACGTCCTCTAGGCCTACCCCTACCCCTCAGCATGCTGTATTACCAGTGATTTGATTTCACAGGCAGCTAATAAATTGGCGCAAGACTGCAGGCCAAATATAATTTTTTCCCTTTTTTGAAAACGAAAGGCCCCACTGCCTCTAGTGAATGAATAATCTAAGTTTAATAACTGTGCTGTTTTCCTGCTAATGTGTCACAGAACGTGAGGGTAGCAGAGTTATTAACTGTGGCAGAGCAGGTATTTTTTTTCCCAATTAAGGAAAGCAAATGGCGAAGCCAGGAGTAAAACGTAGCTGGGTGCGTCTGATTTTTACAGGTTGCACACGCAGCCGACACGTGTCCACTGCCCTTAGGACGGACAGAGGCAGGACAAATAGAATTATTTTCCGTTTTTTTGCACCAAAAGGCAGCACTGCGTATATTCTATGAACATGAGAAGTTTAATAACTGTGCTGTTTTCCTGCTAATGTGTCACAGAACGTGAGGGTAGCAGAGTTATTAACTGTGGCAGAGCAGGTATTTTTTTTCCCAATTAAGGAAAGCAAATGGCGAAGCCAGGAGTAAAACGTAGCTGGGTGCGTCTGATTTTTACAGGTTGCACACGCAGCCGACACGTGTCCACCGCCCTTAGGACGGACAGAGGCAGGACAAATAGAATTATTTTCCGTTTTTTTGCACCAAAAGGCAGCACTGCGTATATTCTATGAACATGAGAAGTTTAATAACTGTGCTGTTTTCCTGCTAATGTGTCACAGAACGTGAGGGTAGCAGAGTTATTAACTGTGGCAGAGCAGGTATTTTTTTTCCCAATTAAGGAAAGCAAATGGCGAAGCCAGGAGTAAAACGTAGCTGGGTGCGTCTGATTTTTACAGGTTGCACACGCAGCCGACACATGTCCACCGCCCTTAGGACGGACAGAGGCAGGACAAATAGAATTATTTTCCGTTTTTTTGCACCAAAAGGCAGCACTGCGTGTATTCTATGAACATGAGAAGTTTAATAACTGTGCTGTTTTCCTGCTAATGTGTCACAGAACGTGAGGGTAGCAGAGTTATTAACTGTGGCAGAGCAGGTATTTTTTTTCCCAATTAAGGAAAGCAAATGGCGAAGCCAGGAGTAAAACATAGCTGGGTGCGTCTGATTTTTACAGGTTGCACACGCAGCCGACACGTGTCCACCGCCCTTAGGACGGACAGAGGCAGGACAAATAGAATTATTTTCCGTTTTTTTGCACCAAAAGGCAGCACTGCGTATATTCTATGAATAATAACTGTGTTGTGGCCCTGCCTATACAATTCTTTCCCTGCAGTATCAATGGAGGGTGCAATGCTCTGCAGAGGCGATTTTGAGAAGCAAAAAAAAATGCAGCACAGCTAACAGCAGCCTGGACAGTACTGCACACGGTTAAATATGGCCCTAGAAAGGACCATTGAGGTTCTTGAAGGCTACACTCACTCCTAACACTCTCCCTGCCTATGCAGCACTTCTGTCCCTAATGCCGGGTGCAACGCTCTGCAGAGCCGATTTTGAGAAAAAAAAAATTTGCCACTGCTAACAGCAGCCAACACACAGCTATCAGTGGCCCTAATAAGGACCTTTGGGGGGTCTTGAAGCCTACACTAACTACCAATTCTTTCCCTACAGCAGCTCCGGTACAAACAGCACTGTCCCTCATCTAACTCACACGGCATCTGAGGCGAACCGCGGGAGGGGCCGACTTTTATGTTCGGGTGACACCTGATCTTCCCAGCCACTCACAGCAGGGGGGTGGTATAGGGCTTGAACGTCACAGGGGGAAGTTGTAATGCCTTCCCTGTCTTTCAATTGGCCAGAAAAGCGCGCTAACGTCTCAGGGAAGGAAGTGAAAGTAACCAGAACACCGCATGGTGTTCGTTACGAATAACGAACATCCCGAACACCCTAATATTCGCACGAATATCAAGCTCGGAAGAACACGTTCGCTCATCTCTACTTAGTAATATGACTGTGCCTTGTGGTCCTAAGAAAAATTGCCCATTCGGCGTGATTAGGTGAGGTTTCAGGAGGAGGGGCAGGAGGAGGAGGATGAATATAATACACGGATTGATGAAGCTAAAAGGTCCCTGTTTTTTATGGTGATAGAGAACGATGCTTCCGTCCGCGGGTGCAGCCTATGTATTGTTTAGGTACCGCTGCTGTCCGCTGGTGGAGAAGAGAAGTCTGGGGAAATCCAGGCTTTGTTCAGCTTTATGAGTGTAAGCCTGTCGGCACTCTCAGTTGACAGGCAGGTACGCTTATCCGTGATGATTCCCCCAGCCGCACTAAACACCCTCTCTGACAAGACGCTAGCCACAGGACAAGCAAGCACCTCCAGGGCATACAGCGCGAGTTCAGGCCACGTGTCCAGCTTCGACACCCAGTAGTTGTAGGGAGCAGAGGCGTCACAGAGGACGGTCGTGCGATCGGCTACGTACTCCCTTACCATCCTTTTACAGTGCTCCTGCCGATTCAACCTTGACTGGGGAGCGGTGACAGTCTTGCTGTGGAGCCATAAAGCTGGCAAAGGCCTTGGAGAGTGTTCCCCTGTCTGCGCTGTACATGCTGCCTGATCTCCGCACCTCCCCTGCTACCTGGCCCTCGGAACTGCGCCTTCTGCCACTAGCGCTGTCGGATGGGAATTTTACCATCAGTTTGTCCGCCAGGGTCCTGTGGTATAGCATCACTCTCGAACCCCTTTCCTCTTCGGGTATGAGAGTGGAAAGGTTCTCCTTATACCGTGGGTCGAGCAGTGTGTACACCCAGTAATCCGTAGTGGCCAGAATGCATGTAACGTGTGGGTCACGAGAAAGGCATCTTAACATGAAGTCCGCCATGTGTGCCAGGGTACCTGTACGCAACACATGGCTGTACTCACTAGGAAGATCACTTTCAGAATCCTCCTCCTCCTTCTCCTCCTCCTCAGGCCATACACGCTGAAAGGATGACAGGCAAGCAGCATGGGTACACTCAGCAGGGGGCCAAGCTGTCTCTTCCCCCTCCACCTCATGCTCCTCCCCCTCCTCCTCCTCAACGCGCTGAGATATAGACATGAGAGTGCTCTGACTATCCAGCGACATACTGTCTTCCCCCGACTCCGTTTCCGAGCGCAAAGCGTCTGCCTTTATGCTTTGCAGGGAACTTCTCAAGAGGCATAGCAGAGGAATGGTGACGCTAATGATTGTAGCATCGCCGCTCACTATCTGGGTAGACTCCTCAAAGTTTCGAAGGACCTGGCAGATGTCTGCCAACCATGCCCACTCTTCTGTAACGAATTGAGGAGGCTGACTCCCAGTACGCCGCCCATGTTGCAGTTGGTATTCCACTATAGCTCTACGCTGCTCATAGAGCCTGGCCAACATGTGGAGCATAGAGTTCCACCGTGTGGGCACGTCGCACAGCAGTCGGTGAACAGGCAGATTAAACCGATGTTGCAGGGTCCGCAGGGTGGCAGCGTCCGTGTTGGACTTGCGGAAATGTGCGCTGAGCCGGCGCACCTTTCCGAGCAGGTCTGACAAGCATGGGTAGCTTTTCAGAAACCGCTGAACCACCAAATTAAAGACGTGGGCCAGGCATGGCACGTGCGTGAGGCTGCCGAGCTGCAGAACCGCCACCAGGTTACTGCCGTAGTCACACACGACCATGCCCGGTTGGAGGCTCAGCGGCGCAAGCCAGCGGTCGGTCTGCTCTGTCAGACCCTGCAGCAGTTCGTTGGCCGTGTGCCTCTTCTCTCCTAACCTGAGTAGTTTCAGCACGGCCTGCTGGCGCTTGCCCACCGCTGTGCTGCCACCCCGCGCAACACCGACTGGTGGCGACGTGCTGCTGCTGACACATCTTGATTGCGAGACAGAGGTTGCGTTGGAGGAGGAGGGTGGTTTAGTGGAGGAAGCATACACCGCCGCAGATACCACCACCGAGCTGGGGCCCGCAATTCTGGGGTGGGTAGGACGTGAGCGGTCCCAGGCTCTGACTCGGTCCCAGCCTCCACTAAATTCACCCAATGTGCCGTCAGGGAGATATAGTGGCCCTGCCCGCCTGTGCTTGTCCACGTGTCCGTTGTTAAGTGGACCTTGGCAGTAACCGCGTTGGTGAGGGCGCGCACAATGTTGCGGGAGACGTGGTCATGCAGGGCTAGGACGGCACAACGGGAAAAGTAGTGGCAACTGGGAACCAAGTAGCGCGGGGTCGCCGCCGCCATCATGCTTTTGAAAGCCTCCGTTTCCACAAGCCTATACGGCAGCATCTCCAGGCTGATCAATTTGGTAATGTGCACGTTTAACGCTTGAGCGTGCGGGTGCGTGGCGGCGTACTTGCGCTTGCGCTCAAACAGTGGTGCTAGCGACGTCTGGACGCTGCGCTGAGAGGCATTGCTGGATGGGGCCGAGGACAGCGGAGGTGAGGCTGTGGGTGCAGGCCAGGAGACGGTAGTGCCTGTGTCCTCAGAGGGGGGTTGGATCTCAGTGGCAGGTTGGGGCACAGGGGGAGAGGCAGTGGTGCAAACCGGAGGCGGTGAACGGCCTTCGTCCCACCTTGTGGGGTGCTTGGCCATCATATGCCTGCGCATGCTGGTGGTGGTGGTGGCTCTTCAGCTGATCTTGGCGCGAGAAAAGGTTGCACACCACTGTTCGTCGGTCGTCAGGCGTCTCTGTGAAAAACTGCCACACCGTAGAGCACCTTGACCTCTGCAGGGTGGCATGGCGCAAGGGGGCGCTTTGGGAAACAGTTGGTGGATTATTCGGTCTGGCCCTGCCTCTACCCCTGGCCACCGCACTGGCTCGGCCTGTGCCCACACCCTGACTTGGGCCTCCGCGTCCTCGCCCGCGTCCACGTCCTCTAGGCCTACCCCTACCCCTCAGCATGGTGTATTACCAGTAGTGCAGAAACAGAACGCTGTAATTAAATGTGCCGCTTATTGGCCTGTGGCTGGAGGCTGACTTCGCTTACGGAACGCCAGGAAATAATTTTGCGCAAGCCTGCTGTAACACTTAGCTGGCTGCGTATGAATTAGGAGGACAACTACACCCAGCACAGACCCAGAACACTGAGGACAGTCACAGGCAGCCCAAAAAGATTTTTTTCCCCAAATGTTTTTGCAAAGGCCCACTGCCTATATACACTGTATATGTCTTCTGTCCCTGCGTCACCACTACTGGCCCTGGAGTATGTAAAATAACTGCAGACTGTTGCACTGTGGACTGGAATGTGATGTAACAGCCAACACAGAGCCAGGAAATAATTTTGCGCAAGCCTGCTGTAACACTTAGCTGGCTGCGTATGAATTAGGAGGACAACTACACCCAGCACAGACCCAGAACACTGAGGACAGTCAAAGGCAGCCCAAATAGATTTTTTTCCCCAAATGTTTTTGCAAAGGCCCACTGCCTATATACACTGTATATGTCTTCTGTCCCTGCGTCACCACTACTGGCCCTGGAGTATGTAAAATAACTGCAGACTGTTGCACTGTGGACTGGAATGTGATGTAACAGCCAACACAGAGCCAGGAAATAATTTTGCGCAAGCCTGCTGCAACACTTTGCTGGCTGTGTATGAATTAGGAGGACAACTACACCCAGCACAGACCCAGAACACTGAGGACAGTCACAGGCAGCCCAAATAGATTTTTTTCCCCAAATGTTTTTGCAAAGGCCCACTGCCTATATTCAATAAATATGTCTTCTGTCCCTGCCTCACAATATATGTCTTCTGTCCCTGCCTCACAATATATGTCTTCTGTCCCTGCCTCACCACTACTGGCCCTGCACTATGTATAATTACTGCAGGGCGCAATGCTCTGCACGGTCGATATACAAAAAAAAAAAAAAAGTGCAACACTGCAAAAAGCAGCCTTTACAGTACTGCACACGGTTAGATGTGGCCCTAAGAAGGACCATTGGGGTTCTTGAAGCCAAAAATACTCCTAACACTCTCCCTATAGCAGCTCCGGCACCAACAGCACTTTCCCTCCTCTATGTCAGAACAAATCTGTGGCGAGCCGCGGGAGGGGCCGATTTTTATACTCGGGTGACACCTGATCTCGCCAGCCACTCACTGCAGGGGGGTGGAATAGGGCTTGAACGTCGCAGGGGGAAGTTGTAATGCCTTCCCTGTCTTTCTATTGGCCAGAAAAGCGCGCTAACGTCTCAGAGATGAAAGTGAAAGTAACCCGAACATCGCGTGGTACTCGTCACGAGTAACGAGCATCTCGAACACGCTAATACTCGAACGAGTATCAAGCTCGGACGAGTACGTTCACTCATCTCTAGTTGGGACCCATTAGCTTTTCCTATTTATGACATAATCAATGCTCGTGCCAAATTTCACGTTTCTATGACACCGGAAAGTGAGAAAATTACATTCCGTACGTAAAATTTGCACACTAATTCTTTTGCGCATAGAATTGAATAATCGAGTTGGGACCCATTAGCTTTTCCTATTTATGACATAATCAATGCCTGTGCCAAATTTCACATTTCTATGACACCGGAAAGTGAAAAAATTACATTCCGTACGTAAAATTTGCACACTAATTCTTTTGCGCATAGAATTGAATAATCGAGTTAAGACCCATTAGCTTTTCCTATTTATGACATAATCAATGCCTGTGCCAAATTTCACGTTTCTATGACACCGGAAAGTGAGAAAATTACATTCCGTACGTAAAATTTGGACGATAATTCTTTTGCACATAGAATTGAATAATCGAGTTGGGACCCATTAGCTTTTCCTATTTATTAAATAATCAATGCTCGTGCTAAATTTCACGTTTCTATCACACTGGAAAGTGAAAAAAATATATTCCGTACGTAAAATTTGGACGCTAATTCTTTTGCGCATAGAATTGAATAATCAAGTTGGGACCCATTAGCTTTACCAATTATGCCATAATCAATGCTTGTGCCAAATTTCACGCTTCAATCACACTGGAAAGTGAAAAAAATATATTCCGTACTTAACCCCTTCCGCTCCAGGACGTACCGGTACGTCCTGGCAGCCTGGTACTTCCCGTAACAGGACGTACCGGTACGTCCTGGGGATAGCGCGGGATCACATAAGATCCCGCGCTATCCCGCAGCGGAAGCCGGCTGTCAGTCACAGCCGGCGTCCCGCTGCAACAGCGGGGGGGGGGGGGGGGGGGCATCGGAGATGCGCCCCCCGCTGTTAACCCCTTCCCTGCCGCGATCTAAGTAGATCGCGGCAGGGAAAGAGTTCACAGAGGGATCGCGCTCCCTCTGTGTCTCCGGCCGGAACTCGCGATGTCATCGCGAGAGCCCGGCCTGTCGCCATGGCAACAGGACGCCAGACACTGGCGTCCTGTATTGCCTGTGCCTATAATCGCTGTATAAGTGATAAGGCATGGCAGAGCAGTAGCTCTGCCATGCTTTATGACAGCGATCATAGGCACAGTGCTGCAAGTCCCTCAGAGGGACTCAAATAGTATAAAAAAAAGAAAAGAAAAATGTAAAAAAAAACCTTTTTTTATGCTTTTTCTAATATTAGCATAAAAAAGGGAAAAAAAATTAAAACCCCACATATTTGGTATTGACGCGTCCGTACCGACGTGTACAAAAAATTGAACACACTTTTTATTTTGTATGATAAAAAGTGTAAAATACAACGCTAAAAACAGAGGCAAAATACTAATTTTTAGCATTTTGCCTCCCAAAAAAATGCAATAAAAGTGATCAAAAAAGTCGTACATTCCCCAAAATTGTAACAATAAAAACTACAGCTTGTCTCGCAAAAAATAAGCCCTCATAGAGCTCCGTACATAGAAAAATTAAAAAGTTACAGGACTTTGAATGCAGCTATAGAGGAAAAAAAAGATTTCCAAAAAAAAAGAGTGTTTTATTGCAAAAAAGTGTAAAAACCTAAAAAAAAATATAACAATTTTGGTATCGTTGTTACCGTACCGACCCGCAGAAAAAATTTAGTGTGTCATTTATGCTGCATGATTAACGCTGTAAAAAAAAGAAAAAGAAATCTATGGCAGAATTGATGCGTTTTCTCTCCCTGTTATCATAAAAAAAAATTAAAAAATTTTACGATATAGTCTATGTACCCAAAAGTGGCACCGATACAAACTACAGCTCGCCACGCAAAAAACAAGCCCTTATACGGCCGCGTCCACGGAAAAAAAAAAAAAGTTATGGCTTTTGAAAAATGGAGATGGAAAAATACCAAAAAATCGCTTGGTCCTCAACGCCAAAAAAAGCCATGTCATTAAGGGGTTAAAATTTGGATGCTAATTCTTTTGCGCATAGAATTGAATAATCGAGTTGGGACCCATTAGATTTTCCTATTTTTGACATAATCAATGCTTGCGCCAAATTTCACGTTTCTATGACACCGGTAAGTAAGAAAATTACATTCCGTGCATAAAACTTGGACGCTAATTCTTTTGCGCATAGAATTGAATAATCGAGTTGGGACCTATTAGCTTTTCCTATTTATGACATAATCAATGCTCCTGCCAAATTTCACGTTTCTATGACACCGGTAAGTGAGAAAAATACATTCTGTACGTAAAATTTGGACGCTAATTCTTTTGCGCATAGAATTGAATAATCGAGTTGGGACGCATTAGCTTTTCCTATTTATGACATAATCAATGCTCGTGCCAAATTTCGAGTTTCTATGACACGGGGAATTGAGAGAATTACATTCCGTGCTTAAAATTTGGACATTAATTGTTTTGCGCATAGAATTGAATAATAGAGTTGGGACCCATTAGCTTTTCCTATTTATGACATAATCACTGCTCCTGCCAAATTTCACGTTTCTATGACACCGGAAAGTGAGAAAATTACATTCTGTACGTAAAATTTGGATGCTAATTCTTTTGCGCATAGAATTGAATAATCGAGTTGGGACCCATTAGCTTTTCCTATTTATGACATAATCAATGCTCGTGCTAAATTTCACGTTTCTATCACACTGGAAAGTGAAAAAAAATATATTCCGCACGTAAAATTTGGATGCTAATTCTTTTGCGCATAGAATTGAATAATCGAGTTGGGACCCATTAGCTTTTCCTATTTATGACATAATCAATGCTTGTGCCAAATTTCACGTTTCTATGACACCGAAGAGTGAGAAAATTACATTCCGTACGTAAAATTCGGACGCTAATTTTTTGGCACATAGAATTGAATAATTGAGTTGGGACCCATTAGCTTTTCCTATTTTTGACAATCAATGCTTGCGCCAAATTTCACGTTTCTATGACACCGGAAAGTGAGAAAATTACATTCCGTGCATAAAACTTGGACGCTAATTCTTTTGCGCATAGAATTGAATAATTGAGTTGGGACCCATTAGCTTTTCCTATTTACGACATAATCAATGCTCCTGCCAAATTTCACGTTTCTATGACACCGGAAAGTGAGAAAATTACATTCTGTACGTAAAATTTGGACGCTAATTCTTTTGCGCATAGAATTGAATAATCGAGTTGGGACCCATTAGCTTTATCAATTTATGACATAATCAATGCTCATGCCAAATTTCACGTTTCTATGACACCGGAAAGTGAGAAAATTACATTCCATACGTAAAATTTGGACGCTAATTCTTTTGCGCATAGAATTGAATAATCGAGTTGGGACCCATTAGCTTTTCCTATTTATGACATAATCAATGCTCGTGACAAATTTTATGTTTCTATGACACCGGAAAGTGAGAAAATTACATTCCATACGTAAAATTTGGACGCTAATTCTTTTGCGCATAGAAGTGAATAATCGAGTTGGGACCCATTAGCTTTTCTTATTTATGACATAATCAATGCTCGTGCCAAATTTTTCATTTCTATGACACCGGAAAGTGAGAAAAATACATGCCGTACGTAAAATTTGGACGCTAATTCTTTTGTGCATAGAAGTGAATAATCGAGTTGGGACCCATTAGCTTTTCCTATTTATGACATAATCAATGCTCGTGCCAAATTTCACGTTTCTATGACACCAGAAAGTGAGAATATTACATTCCGTACGTAAAATTTGGACGCTAATTCTTTTGCGCATAGAATTGAATAATCGAGTTGAGACCCATTAGCTTTTCCTATTCATGACATATTCAATGCTCATGCCAAATTTCACATTTCTATGACACCGGAAAGTGAGAAAATTACATTCCATACGTAAAATCTGGACGCTAATTCTTTTGCGCATAGAATTGAATAATCGAGTTGGGACCCATTAGCTTTTCCTATTTATGACATAATGAATGCTCCTGCCAAATTTTTCGTTTCTATGACACCGGAAAGTGAGAAAAATACATGCCGTACGTAAAATTTCGTCGCTAATTCTTTTGTGCTAGAATTAAATAATCAAGTCTGGACCTATTAACTTTTCCTATTTATGACATATTCAATGCTCGTGCCAAAGTTCAAGTTTCTATGACTTTGGTAAGTGAGAGATTTAGATTGTGTACGTTAAATTTGGACTCTAATTCTTTTGCGCTAGAATTGAATAATCGAGTTGGGACCAATTACTTTTCCTATTTTGGAGATAATCTATGCTTGTGCCAAATTTCATGTTTCTGTGACATCGGGAAGTTGGAGAACTTTTGGTGAGTCAGTCAGTCAGTTAGTGAGTCAGTCAGTCAGTGAGTCAGTGAGTCAGTGAGGGCTTTTGTCTTTATATATATAGATAAATAAACTGTGAAGCTCATTTTCTTTATAATAATGAGAGTATAAAACCATAAAAAACAATTAAACAGAAAAACAAATAGTCTAGGAAGTCGATCACCCACCACCGGAGAAGCACAGACAAAAGACCAGGCATCCCAATGGTAGGCCAGCAGATCCCCCAGAAAACAACAATAAAGAAAACATAGTAGGATTGTAACATGCAATTAGTCAGAGGTGGAAAGTCTTTTAAATATATGGCAACCTCTCATAATAGTAGAATTAAACATTAAAGTCAACGGACTGATTTCTTACGGTTCCAGTACTGGTTACGCTTTGAAGGCCCAGATCTTGCATTGCCATTGAAACGGGGGTATTCCCCAAGAGTTAAGTGATTCTTCTCCTGTTTTTAAATTGGTGTATAATTTGCCATCCTTGTTTATTATTAATTTAGTGGGGAACCCCCATTTGTAAGTAATATCTGTAGAGATGAGTGAGCGTACTCGTCTGAGCTTGATGCTCGTTCAAGCATTAGGGTACTCGTGATGCTCGTTACTCGAGACGAGCACCACGTGGTACTCGAGTCAATTCCATTTCCTTCCTCGCATGCTTAGCGCCATTTTCTAGCCAATAGACATGCGGGGAAGGCATTACAACTTCCTCCTGTGACGTGCCAGCCCTATCCCATCCCCCTGCAGTGAGGGGCTAGTGAGATCAAGTGACCGCCGAGTACTTACAGCGGTCCTGCCGCGGCTCGCCTCAGACACACACTGGCAGAGGTTAGGGAAAGTGCTGCTGCTGATATAGGGAAAGTGTTAGCGTAGGTCCTGTCTTCAAGAACCCCAATGGTCCTTCTTAGGGCTACATCTAACCGTGTGCATAACTGTTGTGGCTGGCTGGGAGCAGTAGTGCACAATTTATTTTTTTTCATCTCGGTCTCTGCAGGCCATTACATCTATAACGTTCTCAGTCTACAGTGTATTATACAGAGTATAGGGAAAGTGCTGCTGCTGATGAAGAGAAAGTGTTAGCGTAGGTCCTGTCTTCAAGAACCCCAATGCTCCTTCTTAGGGGTACATCTGACCGTGTGCATTTTACTTGGGGCCTGCTGGGAGTAGTAGTACTAGTAGTGCTTCCATTTTTGTATAACGCAGCTAGGCCTGTTTGCATCCTTTCAGTGATACTTTTTTCTGGCTGCAGTGCCGTACAATACCGCTCTCATCATGAAAGTGCACTCCAATATTTCCTAGCCCGCTACAAACTACCTCATTTATACCGTTCTCTGTCTGCAGTGAATTAGACGCAGACTGTTGGGGCACAGCCACTTCTATAGGGAAAGTAATATACACTATACAGTCTGTATCCTCCGTGCAAAAACCCCAAAGCTCCTACTTAGGGCTACATCTGACCGTGTGCATTTTACTTGGGGCCTGCTGGTAGAAGTAGTGCTTCCATTTTTGTATAACGCAGCTAGGCCTGTTTGCAGCCTTTCAGTGATCCTTTTTTCAGGCTGCAGTGCCGTACAATCCCGCTCTCATCGTGAAAGTGCACTCCAATTATTCCTAGCCTGCTGTGAACTACCTCATTTATACCGTTCTCTGTCTGCAGCGAATTAGACGCAGTGTTTGGGGCAACAGCCACTTCTATAGGGAAAGTTATATACACTATACAGTGCGTATCGTCTGTGCAAAAACCCCAAAGCTGCTTCTTAGGGCTACATCTGACCGTGTGCATTTTACTTGGGGCCTGCTGGGAGTTTGAGTGCTTCAATATTTTAGTATAACGCAGCTAGGCCTGATTGCAGCCTTTTAGTAATACTTTTTTCTGGCTGCAGTGCCGTACAATACCACTCACATCGTTAAAGTGCACTCCAATTATTCCTAGCCTGCTGCGAACTACCTCATTTATACCGTTCTCTGTCTGCAGTGAATTAGACAGCGGTCTGTACTGTACTGTAATATTACCGGGGCCACTGCAAAGTATTTCAGCTCAGCCGCTGTGCAAAGCATCTCACAATACCATTTCCGTTGGTGGGGTTGAGATCGCCGCAGTTACCAGCACTATCCACTGGCTTTAGAGTCTTCTCCCACTCCACACAGCCTCTATTATCTACAAGTCTCTGCGAGCAGTAAATTATCACAAGGTATCAGTGCAAGACAGCATAGAGGCTCCGCTATCCACAAGTCTCTGTGTGTGGTGAATTAAGGCCTAGTTGTCAGTGCTGTACAGTGGGGTAATTTATTTGGGCCCTGCTCTATTCTTAATCTGCCATGATGAGTAGTAGGGGTAAGGGTCGAGGAGGCGGACGTCCAAGTGAGGGTATGGGCACAGGCCGAGTTCCTGGTCCTGTTGTATCACAGCTGGCTGCTGCGGGATTAGGAGAAAGGCAAGTTTCTGGGGTCCCCAGCTTAATATCACAATTTATGGGTCCTCGTGGTAGATCTTTATTACAAACAGAGCAGTATGAGCAGGTCCTTTCGTGGATGGCAGAAAATGCATCAAGCAATGTATCGACCACCCAGTCTTCTACGCAGTCCACTACTCCCGGCTTAGGGACTGCAACTCTGAATCCTCTGGCTACTGCTCCCTCTTACTCCCAGCCTCCTCACTCCATGAAAATGACATATTCTGAGCAGGCAGACTCCCAGGAATTGTTCTCGGGTCCCTGCCATGAGTGGGAAAAAATGGTTCCTCTCTCACCTGAGGAGTTTGTCGGGACCGATGCTCAACCTTTGGAAAGTTCCCGGAGTCCGGGTGATGAGGCTGGGGACTTCCGGCAACTGCCTCAAGAGCTTTCAGTGGGTGAGGAGGATGATGATGATGAGACACAGTTGTCTGTCAGTGAGGTAGTAGTAAGGGCAGTAAGTCCGAGGGAGGAGCGCACAGAGGATTCGGAGGAAGAGCAGCTGGACGATGAGGAGACTGACCCCACCTGGTTTCCTAAGCCTACTGAGGACAGGGCTTCAGAGGGGGAGGCAAGTGCAGCAGCAGGACAGGTTGGAAGAGGCAGTGGAGTAGCCAGGGGTAGAGGCAGGGCCAGAGCAAAGAATCCCCCAATTGTTTCTCAAAGCACCCCCTCGCGGCAAGCCTCCGTGCAGAGGGCTAGGTGTTCAAAGGTGTGGATGTTTTTCAGTGAGGGCACGGACGACCAACGAACAGTGGTGTGCAACCTGTGTCGCACCAAAATCAGCCGGGAGCCACCACTACCAGCCTCACCATCACCAGCATGCACAGGTATATGATGACCAAGCACCCCACAAGGTGGGACGAAGACTTTCACCGCCTCCGGGTTACACCACTGCCTCTTTCCCTGTGCCCCAACCTGCCACAGAGATCCAATGCCCCTCTCAGGTCACAGGCACGAGCGCCTCCCGGCCTGCACCCACACCCTCACTTCCACTGTCCTCCACCCCATCCAGCAATGTCTCTCAGTGCAGCATTCAGCTGTCGCTACACAAGTGTTGGAGCAAAAGCGCAAATACGCCGCCACGCATCTGCACGCACAAGCTTTAAACGTGCACATTGACACATTAATTAGCCTGGAGATGCTGCCGTACAGGCTTGTGGAAACGGAGGCCTTCAAAAACATGATGGCGGTGGTGGTCCCGCGCTACTCGGTCCCCAGTCGCCACTATTTTTCCCGGTGTGTCCCCGACCTACACCAGCACGTCTCCCGCAACATAAATCGTGCCCTCACCAACGCAGTTACTGGGCGGGTCCCCTTAAGCAAGCCGTGCTGAAACTAATCAGCTTAGGTGACAAGAGGCTCATGGCCCCCGAGCTGTTGCAGGGTCTGACTGAGCAGACTGACCTCTGGCTTTCGCCGTTGAGCCTCCAACCGGGCATGGTCATGTGTGACAATGGCCGTAACCTGGTGGCGGCTCTGCAGCTCGGCTGCCTCACCCACGTGCCATGCCTGGCCCACGTCTTCAATCTGGTGGTTAAGTGGTTTCTGAAAAACTACCCCGACTTGTCTGACCTATTCGGCAAGGTGTGCTGCGTCTGCGCACATTTCCGCAAGTCAACCACGGACGCTGCCACGCTGAGGACCCTGCAACGTCGTTTTCAGCTGCCAGAGCACCGACTGCTGTGCGACGTGCCCACACGCTGGAATTTTACGCTGCACATGTTGGCCAGGCTGTATGAGCAGCATAGAGTCATAGTGGAATACCAGCTGCAACATGGGCGGCAGAGTGGTAGTCAGCCTCTGCAATTCTTTACTGAGGAGTGGGCATGGATGGCAGACATCTGCCAGGTCCTTGGAAACTTTGAGGAGTCTACCCAGATGGTGAGCGGCGATGCGCACATCATTAGCATTACCATCCCGCTGCTTTGCCTGCTGAGAGGTTTGCTGCTAAGCATGAAGGCCGACGCTTTGCGATTGGAACAGGAGATGGGGGATGACAGTATGTCGCTTGATAGCCAGGCCACCCTCATGTCTATATCACAGAGCGTTTGGGAGGAGGAGGAGGAAGGGGAGGGGGAGGGGGAGGAGGAGGGGGAAGAGACTGCAGCCCACACTGCAGAGGGTACCCATGCTGCTTCCCTTTCATCTGTTTAGCGTGTTTGGGCTGAAGAGGAGGAGGAGAATCCTGAAAGTCATCCTCCTAGTGAGGACAGCAATGTGTTGAGTACTGGGACCCTGACACACATGGCTGACTTCATGTTAGGCTGCCTTTCCCATGACCCTCGCGTTAAACGCATTCTGGCCAACACGGATTACTGGGTGCACCCTTCTCGACCCACGGTATAAGGAGAACCTTTTCACTCTCATTCCTGAAGAGGAAAGGTGTATGAGAATGATGCAATACCACAGGGCCCTGATGGAAAAAGTGATACTAAAGTTCCCATCTGACAGCGCTAGTGGCAGAAGACGCAGTTCAGTGGGCCTAGTAGCAGAGGAGGCGTGGGGATCAGGCAGCATGTCCAGCGCAGGCAGGGAAACACTCTCCAAGGCCTTTGCTAGTTTTATGGCTCCCCCGCAAGACTGTGTCACCACTCCCCAGTCAAGGCTGAGTCAGAGGGAGCACTGTAAAAAGATGGTGAGGGAGTACGTAGCCGATCGTACCACCGTCCTCCGTGATGCCTCTGCTCTATACGAACTTGTGCTGTACGCCCTGGAGGTGCTGGCCTGCCCTGCCGCTAGCGTCTTGTCAGATAGGGTGTTTAGTGCAGCTGGGGGAATCATCACAGATAAGCGTACCAGTCTGTCAACTGCCAGCGCCGACATGCTTACACTCATAAAGATGAACAAAGGCTGGATTTCCCCAGACTTCTCTTCTCCACCGGAGGAAAGCAGTGAAACTTAATGATTCTTTTCGCTGCAACAGGAGCAAAATGCATCCTCTATCACTACAAAAAAAGGAGGAATTAGCTTCGTCAATCACTCTCGGATATTAATTCTCCTCCTACTCCTCCTCCTAAAGCAGCATGTCATCACGCCGAACTGCCAATTTGTCTGCGGCCCAAAAGGCTCAATTTTTAAAAGTTTCAAAAGTTTTTATACTTTAACTGAAACCAATGTTTTTGGAGGGCTGCCTCCAGGCTCTGTTACAAATTAAGCAACAGCTCACTGCATCTTCAAAAAATGCTTATGGGTTTCACCTGCCCTTGCAGTTGAGCATTTTTTCAGGGGTACAGTTGTACTCTTGGTACACCAATTTTTCTGACCCTCGCCTATACTGTTATCTAACTAATTTTTCCGGCCTTCGCCTACACTCTTGGTAACCAAATTTTTTCAGGTGTTCGCCTATACTCTTGGTACACCTATGTTTCAGGTGTTCGCCTACACTCTTGCTACAGAAATGTTACAGGGGTTCGCCTATACTCTTGCTACAGAAATGTTTCTGGGGTCCGCCTATACTCTTGCTACTGAAAGGTTTGAAGGGTTCGCCTATACTCTTGTTACAGAAATGTTACTGGGGTCCGCTTATACTCTTGCTACATAAATATTACTGGGGTCCACGTATACACTTGCTACTGAAAGGTTTGAGGGGTCCGCCTATACTCTTGCTACATAAATGTTACTGGGGTCCGCCTATGCTCTTGCTACAGAAATTTTACAGGGGTCCACCTATACACTTGCTACTGAAAGGTTTGAGGGGTTTGCCTATACTGTTGCAATATAAATGTTACAGGGGTCCACTTATGCTCTTTCTACAGAAATGTTACTGGGGTCCGCTTATACTCTTGCTACATAAATGTTACTGGGGTCCGCCTATACATTTGCTACTAAAAGGTTTGAGGGGTCCGCCTATACTCTTGCTACATAAATGTTACAGGGGTCCGCCTATACTCTTGCTACAGAAATGTTACAGGGGTTCGCCTATACACTTGCTACTAAACGGTTTGAGGGGTTCGCCTATGCTCTTGCTACAGAAATGTTACAGGGATTCGCCTATACACTTGCTACTGAAAGATTTGAGGGGTTCGCTTATAGTCTTGCTGCAGAAATGTTACTGGGGTCCGCCTATACTCTTGCTACAGAAATGTTATAGGGGTCCGCCTATACAATTGCTGCTGAAAGGTTTGAGGGGTTCGCCGATACTCTTGCTACAGAAATGTTACAGGGGTCCGCCAATACTCGTTACCGACATGTTACTGGGGTTCGCCTATACACTTGCTACTAAACGGTTTGAGGGGTTCACCTATACTCTTGCTACAGAAATGTTACAGGGGTCCGCCTATACTCTTACTACAGAAATGTTACTGGGGTCTGCCTATACACTTGCTACTGAAAGATTTGAGGGGTTTGCCTATACTCTTGCTACATAAATGTTACAGGAGTCCCTTTATACTTTTCCAACAGAAATGTTACAGGGGTTCGCCTATACACTTGCTACTAATTGCCTCTGCAATTCTTTACTGAGGAGTGGGCATGGATGGCAGACATCTGCCAGGTCCTTGGAAACTTTGAGGAGTCTACCCAGATGGTGAGCGGCGATGCGCACATCATTAGCGTTACCATTCCACTGCTTTGCCTGCTGAGAAGTTATCTGCTAACAATGAAGGCCAACGCTTTGCGGTTGGAGCAGGAGACGGGGGATGACAGTATGTGGCTTGATAGCCAGACCACTCTCATGTCTATATCTCAGCGCGTTTGGGAGGAGGAGGAGGAGGGGGAGAAGGAGGAGGAGGAAGGGGAGGGGGAGGAGGAGATAGGGGAGGGGGAGGAGGAGGAGGAGGGGGAAAATACTGCTGCCCACACTGCAGAGGGTACCCATGCTGCTTCCCTTTCATCTGTTCAGCGTGTTTGGGCTGAAGAGGAGGAGGAGAATCCTGAAAGTCATCCTCCTAGTGAGGACAGCAATGTGTTGCGTACTGGGACCCTGGCACACATGGCTGACTTCATGTTAGGCTGCCTTTCCCATGACCCTCGCGTTAGACGCATTCTGGCCAACACGGATTACTGGGTGTACACCCTTCTTGACCCATGGTATAAGGAGAACCTTTTTACTCTCATTCCCGAAGAGGAAAGGTGTACGAGAGTGATGCAATACCACAGGGCCCTGGTGGAAAAAGTGATACTAAAGTTCCCATCTGACAGCGCTAGTGGCAGAAGACGCAGTTCAGAGGGCCTAGTAGCAGAGGAGGCGCGGGGATCAGTCAGCATGTCCAGTGCAGGCAGGGAAACACTCTCCAAGGCCTTTGCCAGTTTTATGGCTCCCCAGCAAGACTGTGTCACCACTCCCCAGTCAAGGCTGAGTCAGAGGGAGCACTGTAAAAAGATGGTGAGGGAGTACGTAGCCAATCATACCACCGTCCTCCGTGATGCCTCTGCTCTATACAACTATTGGGTGTCAAAGCTGGATACGTGGTACGAACTTGTGCTGTACGCCCTGGAGGTGCTGGCCTGCCCTGCCGCTAGCGTCTTGTCAGATAGGGTGTTTAGTGCAGCTGGGTGAATCATCACAGATAAGCGTTCCAGTCTGTCAACTGCCAGCGCCGACATGCTTACACTCATAAAGATGAACAAAGGCTGGATTTCCCCAGACTTCTCTTCTCCACCGGAGGAAAGCAGCGAAACTTAATGATTCATTTCGCTGCAACAGGAGCAAAATGCATCCTCTATCACTACAAAAAAAGGAGGAATTAGCTTTGTCAATCACTCTCGGATATTAATTCTCCTCCTCCTAAAGCAGCATGTCATCACGCCGAACTGCCAATTTGTCTGCGGCCCAAAAGGCTCAATTTTTAAAAGTTTCAAAAGTTTTTATACTTTAACTGAAACCAATGTTTTTGGAGGGCTGCCTCCAGGCTCTGTTACAAATTAAGCAACAGCTCACTGCATCTTCAAAAAATGCTTATGGGTTTCACCTGCCCTCGCAATTGAGAAATTTTTCAGGGGTACACTTGTACTCTTGGTACAACAATTTTCAGGCCCTTGCCTATACTGTTATCTAACTAATTTTTCCCGGCCTTCACCTACACTCTTGGTAACCAAATTTTTTCAGGTGTTCGCCTATACTCTTGGTACACCAATGTTTCAGGGGTTCGCCTGCACTCTTGCTACAGAAATGTTACAGGGGTTCGCCTATACTCTTGCTACATAAATGTTACTGGGGTCCGCCTACACACTTGCTACTGAATGGTTTGAGGTGTTCGCCTATACTCTTGCTACAGAAATGTTACAGGAGGCACCATATACTCTAGCTACAGAAATATTACTGGGGTCCGCCTATACTCTTGCTACTGAAAGGTTTGAAGGGTTCGCCTATACTCTTGCTACAGAAATGTCACTGGGGTCCGCATATACACATGCTACTGAAAGGTTTGAGGGGTTCGCCTATACTCTTGCTACGTAAATGTTACTGTGGTCCGCCTATGCTCTTGCTACAGAAATTTCATAGGGTTCCGCCTATACACTTGCTACTGAAAGGTTTGAGGGGTTTGCCTATACTGTTGCTACATAAATGTTACAGGGGTCCGCTTATACTCTTGCTACAGAAATGTTACTGGGGTTCGCCTATACACTTGCTACTGAAAGATTTGAGGGTCTAGCTTATAGTCTTGCTACAGAAATGTTACTGGGGTCCACCTATACTCTTGCTACAGAAATGTTACAGTGGTCCGCCTTAACAATTGCTACTGAAAGGTTTGAGGGGTTCGCCTATAGTCTTGCTACAGAAATGTTACAGGGGTCCACCAACACTCTCGCTACCGAAATGCTACTGGGGTTTGCCTATACACTTGCTACAGAAATGTTACTGGGGTTCACCTATACACTTGCCACTGAAAGATTTGAGGGGTTCGCCTATACTCTTGCTACAGAAACGTTACTGGGTCTGCCTATACACTTGCTACTGAAAAGTTTGAGGGGTTCGCCTATACTCTTGCTACATTAATGTTACAGGGGTCCGCTTATACTGTTGCTACAGAAATGTTACAGGGGTCTGCCTATACTCTTGCTACATAAATGTTACTGGGGTTCGCCTATACACTTGCTACTGAAAGGTTTGAGGGGTTCGCCTATACTCTTGCTACATTAATGTTACAGGGGTCCGCCTATACTCTTGCTACAGAAATGTTACAGGGGTCTGCCTATACTCTTGCTACATAAATGTTACTGGGGTTCGCCTATACACTTGCTACTGAAAGGTTTGAGGGGTTCGCCTATACTCTTGCTACATTAATGTTACAGGGGTCCGCCTATACTCTTGCTACAGAAATGTTACAGGGGTCTGCCTATACTCTTGCTACATAAATGTTACTGGGGTTCGCCTATACACTTGCTACTGAAAAGTTTGAGGGGTTCGCCTATACTCTTGCTGCAGAAATGTTAGAGGAGGCACCTTATACTCTTGCTACAGAAATGTTACTGGGGTCTGCCTATACTCTTGCTACATAAATGTTACTGGGGTCCGCCTATACACTTTCTACGTTAAGGCTTGAGAGGTTTGCCTATACTGTTGCTACATAAATGTTGCAGGGGTCCACCTATGTGTTTGCTACAGAAATTTTACAGGGGGCCGCCTATACACTTGCTACTGTAAGGTTTGAGGGGTTTGCCTATATTGTTGCTACATAAATGTTGCAGGGGTCCGCCTATACTCTTGCTACAGAAATGTTACAGGGGTTCATCTATACACTTGCTTCTGAAAGATTTGAGTGGTTCGCTTATACTCTTGCTACAGAAATGTTACAGGGGTCTGCCTATACAATTGCTACTGAAAGGTTTGAGGGGTTCGCCTATACTCTTGCTACATAAATGTTACAGGGGTCCGCTTATACTCTTCCTACAGAAATGCTACTGGGGTTCGCCTATACACTTGCTACTAAAAGGTTTGAGGGGTTTGCCTATACTCTTGCTACAGAAATGTTACAGGGGTCCGCCTATACTCTTGCTACAGAAATGTTACAGGGGTTCACCTATACACTTGCTACTGAAAGATTTGAGTGATTCGCTTATAGTCTTGCTACAAAAATGTTACTGGGGTGCACCTATACTCTTGCTACAGAAATGTTGCAGGGGTCCGCCTATACAATTGCTACTGAAAGGTTTGAGCTGTTCGCCTATACTCTTACTACAGAAATGTTACAGGGGTCCGGCGATACTCTTGCTACAGAAATTTCACTGTGGTTTGCCTATACACTTGCTACTAAACGGTTCGAGGAGTTCGCCTATACTCTTGCTACAGAAATGTTACAGGGGTCCGCCTATACTCTTGCTACAGGAATGTTACTGGGGTTCGCCTATACACTTGCCACTGAAAGGTTTGAGGGGTTCGCCTATACTCTTGCTACAGAAATGTTACAGGGGTCCAGCAATACTCTTGCTACAGGAATGTTCCTGGGGTTCACCTATACACTTGCCACTGAAAGGTTTGAGGGGTTCGCCTATACTCTTGCTACAGAAATGTTTCATGGGTCCGCCTTAACTGTGGGTGCACAAAGGTTTCCCATAGCGGTGTTCAGCTGCCTGACACATACACAGAATGAAGTGTGTGGGGACGCATGGATTTCCCATAGCTATGTAACTTACGGTACATTGGGTCACAAAAGGTGGAGACTGGAACCGAGCCTGACCCAGGGCCCGCTCACATACTTCCCACAAAGAGTATTACGGGTCCTACCTCGGTCATGGTTTCTCGGTCTAATTATGCCACCTCCTCCTCCTGCTTGGGGTCTGGGGATCAGCACTGGGCAACATGTATTTGCTCTCGTGTTACTACAGTTATCTGAGACACTTGTTTGGGCCAAACAAAGGGAGCATTACTAAATTAATGAGACGTTCACAGCTCTACTAGCATCCGAGTCCACTTTAGGCCCACGATTACTGAGGGTGTGGGCAGAGGCTGGGGTACTGGGGGGGGGGGAATCAACTATGCCAGGTTTGGCCTGTGGAACTTCTTGGTGGTTCATCCAGTCTTTGAGCGATGAAAACAACCGTAAATGATTTGATGAGATGTTCACAGCTGTACTAGCATCCGCGTCCGCTTTATGCCCACGATTACTGATGGTGTGGGCTGAGGCCAAGGTCCTTGGCAGGGTGAAACTCTGCCATGTTTGGGCACTCTGATTTCTTTATATGTAATACCGTCTTTGAGTTTCATGGGCTCGCCTAAGCTGTGGGTGCACAAAGATCATTTTTTTCTGTATATATATATATATATATATATATATATATATATATATATATATATATATATATATTTATGGGATCGCTCTCCTCTTTATACATAGCTGTGGGATCACTCTTCTCTCTCTCTCTCTCTCTCTATATATATATATATATATAGTTATGGGATCACTCTCCTCTTGTCAGGTTATACTGCTGAGATCTGTTGCTCTATATGGGTTTTTTTGCAGCACAGCTTCACAGGTGAGATAATTGAACTGGCTGGGTGTGAAGTTTCTCCAGCCAGTCAATCCCCACTGGTGTGCTGCACATACCAGCTCATCTGGCTAGAAGATTCTGCTCATTTATCCATTCTGCCTTATTCCCTCTCAGAGTTTCATGTTTGTAAGAGTCTTACTGGCGCTGGATTGGAGCCCAGGTGTAGTAGCCGAGCCAGTCACTGGAGAGTAGTCAAAATAGCTGGGAGTTGTTATCAGGAAGTCACAGAATGTGGTACAAATGGATGAGACGGAAGCATAGTCGATGGAATTAAAAATTAGCAGCAGGAGGTATCGATATGCAGTACAAATAGGATGAGACGGAAGCATAGTCAATGGAAGCCAAAGGTCAGCAGCAGGAGGTATTGATATGCAGTAGATGAGCAGAAGGAACAGGAGCTTGATCACAGTGGTGGAACACAATAATCATGCATTTAGGGAGTGGCAAAGCCAGGCTTTTATAGGCAGCGCAATCAGAAACAGGCGCGGGGTAGGGCCAGGAGGCAGGAACTAGGGAATTTCAGAAATATGCAACAAGGCTAGGTTTCAGCAAGGAAACTGTCCAGGTGCTGCCTTAGCCTAGCAGAGAGAGCTGCCAACTGGGACTCAAGAGTTTGTGGGTTCAAGCCTTGACAGTAGCCCCCCTCCTTGAGGACAGCCTCCAGACATCGCAGGTGCTGGTTTCCCTAGGTATCTCCTGTGAAACTCCTTTGTTAGCCTCAGAGCATGCACATTTTTCTCTGGCTCCCAGGAGTTTTCCTCTGGCCCATACCCTTGCCACTTCACAAGATACTGTATTTTACCTCTCTGCAGGCTGGAGTCTAGAATCTTCTCCACCACACACTCATCCTGGCCTTGAACTTTCACAGGAGGGGGGGCGGCAAGGCTGCAGTAGATTTCTCTGCTCGCGCTTCCCTGCTCCTCTCCATTGAGTTAACATAGCGGCCATTCATTACTAGGAGAGACATCACTTTCAGCCACCCTGCTGTGAGCCAGTGATACTAGCTCCTGTGCAGCAGCATGAAAGCGAGTATGTGCTGGTGTGTTGGTGTGTCTGTGCTGGTGGCCAGACATTAGGTGGAAACAGTCCTGTTCCATGTGTGTGAATAGTAATGTGTTCATTGGGTCTGTGCAGGTGGCCAGACAAGGTGTATGAACAGTCATGCTCTGTCTTGTATGCAAATCCCACATATGAAGGAGATGTGACACCTCTCTATATATAGTTGTGGGATCACTCTACTTTCTTTATAGATAGTTATGGGGTCACTCTTCTTTGTGTTTATATAGTTATGGGATCACTCCTTTCCTTATATAGTTATGGGATCGTTCTCCTCTATATATAGTTATGGGATTGCTCTCCTCTGTATATATAGTGTGGGAGGGCAGTATCAGAATGCCCTGTAGAGGGTGTTAGTAAGGCATTCTGTTACCTGCTGCTAGGTCTGGCAGATATGCGCGTCATTCTCTAAATCTGTGATTGCCTTTTTTCCAGCACTGCCATGGTTTAATTGGTTCTGCCTTTTCCACCCAGCTGCAGATTGTTGATCATCTCTTCACCACTATATAAGAGGCCTCAGACCTGACAGCCTCTGCTGCAGTGTTAATGTATGAGCCTTCATGTATGCACGTGTTGCAGCTGCTCCTGTTTGTTCCTGTGTTTCCAGTTTATGCTTGGTCTACAGTTTGCTCAAATACTTTCAGCTTGGCTCTGAACTTGCTCACTTCTTGGTTCTGCAGACGGCATGGTAGTATCCAACTTCCTGGTGATCAGTCCTGACAGGGTTAATCAACACCTAGGTTCCTGTGCAGGGCCGCTCTTGTCAGGGTAAATAGTCTGTTGTTTCCATTTCCTGCTTTCAAAATAGGGCTAAATCACCTGGTCACCTTGCATTCCAAGTCACGCCTTCCAGTGGTGAGCATCCTGGTTTCCAGAGTTGGCTGTCTGCCCTGTCAGTCTGTTCCATCTACCGTTTGGACGACACGGCGGATTCACTAAATCCGTAAAATCCCGAACACCTGCAAAAAGAAAATAGAAAGGGTTAACACCTGATGGGCGGGGCAGGAGCTAACATAAAAGCCAATTCCTGTCACTTTCAAAGGGCAGAGAGGAGAGAGACAGCTTGGCAAAGCTGAACGGCTGTTAGCCTGAGGTCCTGTGTGGACCAGTTTGAGGCGGTATGAAGGAGCCCTTTCAGGAACTTGAAGCACGAGATCCTGTTGGGATCAGTGTGGGATTTGTCACCCTATATGAAAGAGGAGGATGCTCTCTAGATGTCCCAGGTGGGGGTTAGGGTCAGAGGCCCTGTGGGTTGTGTACCCTGAAACTTTGAACATTATATGAGCTGTGTTGTATGCTGTGTCTGCTGTACATATAAGTTTGTGCTGTGAATAAATGCTGGCAAGCGCCAGTTTTAAAGAAGGTTCAAGTCTCCTGAAGTCTATCTATACATGTGGTGCACAATTTCACTGACGTTGAGGTCAGCAATCCGTAGGTGAGTACCCCCTTGCCAAAATGGTTATACGATTGTTCTCCTCTCTATATATAGTTATGGGATCACTTTCATCTCTAAAGATATATAGATATATGATCGCTCTTCTCTCTATATATAAATATGAGATTTGCATCAGAATCACTATTTGCATGAAGAGAGAGATCCTCTTCCACCCAAGTCAAGAACGCTGCGCAGTTATGGTTTTATGTTGACTCTCCTTGTATACCCTGTATGTCTTCAGTTACTGGATTTAAACTTGATATACCTGTATTAAAATAAAAACTTCAATAAAACAGATTTAAAAAAAAAAAAAAAAAAAAAAAAGAATCACTATTTGAAGCCTTCTGCTCAGATCCATCACAAAATTCTGGATAAAATAATACAACATGGAGGTTCTGCTGCTCAACAACAGTTCTAAAATTTAAAGTAAGAAACAATACAGCATGCTCTGGTTTACAAGTATTTTAATATTGATTATTATAGATTTCTTTTCATTTTTCCACAGATTAGCAATGAGGCATTTATTACTTAATTTAAATTCACTGCAGCTGCATTCTCAATGTACATCAATGGAGAAGTAACTGTATTTGCAATATTTTCAGACTTTCTTCTCATCAGCTACAATTAACTTCTTAGAATAAGCGGCATGACCAGGACTTTTTTGTTCTCCTCTTCTCATTTCTTCCTCTCTTCTCTACTTTTCCTCTTTCTTCTCCTGGTTAGTCTTGTAAGCAAGAACGTCTTCTGTTGCACCCAGTCTCCCTGGGGGTTTCTTCTCTCTCCATGGTGGGATGTGACCTCTTCCAAGGCCTTGTGGATAATCATCAGGGTTTCTTGTCTTTCCCTGAGTTTTGTCATGGTCTTCCTGGGTGAAGTTCTCTATGGATATAATAAGCTTGGATCCCATACGATTGAACACCTCTTTGATATTATTGATAATCCCACTGTGTTTTCTGGTGATGACAACAATGAGAAATATTCCTGCAAAAGACAGAGAAGTGATCAGCTTGCTACAGTTCTGGGTATAAACAGATGATGGGAGAGATCTCTATAGTGACTAATGATATATGCATACATAGTTATTAGAGCGCCCCCTTGTTACAGTCCTTGGTATAAATAGATTGTGGGAAAGATCTCTGTAGTAGCTCCTGATATTTTTATACATAGTGTGACAAGGTTGTGCACATAATGGCCTGCAGGGGGCTGTAACCAGACCTTCTGTGTAGTGAGGGTGTGCTAATCAACAGGAACAGCTGTGTAGGTGTGTCTGGAGGAGCTAAAATCTCCAGAAACATTCATTTCCTTTTTGCAAGTTGGTCTCTCCTCAGCTATTATATATATATATATATATATATATATATATATATATATATATATAAATTTTTTTTTTTTAAAGAAATGCTTATTGGGTATTTGTATACAATGTAGTACAAATATACAAAAGAAGAGACATCAGCAGTATTTTGTTAATTTCAGTAATCAAAACTTTTGAACTCTCTCTACCCTTCATAGCTGTATACACCCCTTTAATTTCCTCCCCTCCTTCCCCCCAAAAAAAACAGATCCTAAAATTCCCAGCCTGAGGAATCATAATAACTAAACATAAAAATATAAAAGTTTTACCCACGACGCGACTGTCGCCGCACTAAACATTCAGCATTCTCATGCATAGTGAGGATTGAAAAAGGAGAGACCTTCAAGTTTCCCGCTGGCTGAGAGGTTAGTCAGATACACCTGATGCGTAATTAGGACAATCAACCCATCGACACCATGTCCTGGCAAATTTGGCTGGGCAACCTCGAGCTATGTATGTCAGTTTATATAGAGAGATGACCCAATTTACTTCACTTTGCAAAGTAGTCCTAGTAGGTTTTTTGGGTGTTTCTAGTTAACCAATACCACTTTTTTTAGCATAAAAAACAGTAATTTGTATAGAGTGCATTTTACTGTGGCAACTGGAATGCCTTCAACAAGGTCAAAGAGTCAAATTTTAAGAAGTAGAACGCGCGAGTACCCTAGGTGCATATCCAAAACCCGTGGACATCCCTCTGTAAAACATGGCATTCCCAAAACATATGCATGATTGTGTCCGCACTCATCAAGCATCTTGGACAGACTGCGTTGGGAATTAGGCCCATGGTACACAAGCAAGTGGAAGTATAATAGATTCTGTGCAGGAACTTGACTTCGGTAACCTGTCTCTTGCACTAATCAAGTGAGACCCTGAGCTGGCCAGGAGTCTGCTTTGGTCTCAGCAAAGCAAGACCCCTTGTCAGTTTTCTATAAAAACAGGAGAGTGGTTTCAGAGTGTTGCACATCTGTGCCAGCTCTTCTAGTTGGGTCAGTGTGAAGGGGATGTTCGGGCCTCCAAATTGGGCTCCGAGGGCATGAATGAGTTGGAAGTATCGAAAGAAGGAGTTATTAGGAAGGCCTGTTCGTATCTGTAGTTGTGAGAAGGTACATTCTCAACCACATCCTAAAGGGTAGTTATCACATGACGCTTAATGTCGGGCATTTCTTGCAAATGTGGGAGGTTAGATTTTCTCCTCAGGTGAGCATTTTTCTGCTACATCTGGTATCAAGTAGAGTGCTATACTTCAAACTTTAAGGGTCACCCACATCGTATAGATGGGGTATAGATAGGGTAGTTTTGTGTGAAGTCTGGTCACTTAGCAACAATCTTCTCAAACTTTGGTCAGGACTTAAGTTATTCTGCATTAAGCATTATTCTGTGCTCTAGTCTCACCATTGGGTTGCAGTCAGTAGAGGACAGCCACTGCCCTGTGCATACAAGCTGACTAGCCAGGTAGTAGTAGTTAAAATGGGGGAGGGCTAGTCCTTCCTCCACACTCAGACAGAGAGTTTCTAGTGGATCCTCGCCACAGTATACAGAACAGTATATTTTGGGAATCTATAAAAATCGTTTTTGGGATCAAAATAGGCATATTCTGGAATATATATAGAAATTTGGGTAATAGTTCATTTTGTTAAAGTTTATGCAACCTACTAGCATCAGTGGGAGTGAAGCCCATCAACCTGCCATAACTCCTGCCCACTCCAACAGTGGGGCAAGGTTGTCCACATACAAATGGTCGGCAGACTTTTGCACCACTATTCCAAGTTAGGTAACTCTGCCTCACCTGAGGGGGGCAGTGAGGGCCAAAAAAGATGCAGGGCCATCGATCGCTAGCAGCCCAGTTTTATCCCAATTGACCTTCACCTCAGAGTATATTCCAAATGTGTCAGAAATAGAGAGTACTGCGATCAGGGAGGACTCCGGTTCCTGCAGGAATAAAAGACTATTGTCCGCATATAGTGCCACCCATTATTCATATGCCCCTAGCTGGTACCCCCAACCTTGGTCGACATCCTGATTTGGATTGCTAGTGGTTCGATTGCAATTGCAAAGAGTGCTGGGGACATAGTGCAGACCTTATGTGTTCCTCTAGCCAGGGGGAACTGTCTAGATATATAGGTGTGTGTGTGTATCCGAGCCACCAGGAGATAGTGTAGTGTTTGCACTCATTTAATGAAGCTCAACCCGAAATGAGTCCTCACCTCCCACAGGTAGCTCCATTCCACCGAATCAAAGGCCTTAGCTTGGTCAATGAAAACCAGAGTACATTTTCCCCAGTTGGAGTGTGATAGTGCAAGATTAGTAAAAAAGTCGTCTAACATTCATTGTCACACTCTTGCATAAATCCCGATTGATCAGCATGTATGATGTGGCTAAGGGCTCTATTGATGCATATTGCCAGTATTTTTGCTAGGATTTTAATATCATTGTTAAGGAGGGAGATGGGTCGGTATGAATCAGTTTCCTGGGTCCTTCCCAGGTTTGCGGATTAAGGAGAAGGAGACCTGTGGTATAAGGAAGCAGCCATTATGGTCAATAAGTAATCTTTTAAAAGTAAATGGTATAGCTTTAGCCAGCTGACTTGTCACATAGCATAGTTAGAGTATGTGGCATGGGAGTCTGAGCTGACAAATGCATGTTTAAGTGCCATAACCCTAGAGCCCTGTGCATTTCCTGCTACAAGAGGATATGGGGGAGTAACTTTTAGGGAAATTGAACACTAATGCTCTCTTTACTTTATAATTAAGGCCTCTGACATTCCATGAGATCAGTTTAAGTTTATCAGCTATTGTGAATTAGGGAAAACTCAAAAAGATCACACCAGCACAAGGTACCTGCCTAGTCTTATGTAAATTGTCACATTGTGGGTTGAACATGAGAATCAAATTGCACAGGAGCATCGACTTCCCTCCCCAGCCTTAACATCCAACCCAACCAAGGACAGGTTTGAATCCATAAAACATTCTCAATCTAGAAAAAGGGGGCATGGGCCCACCAAACAACTTCTAAGGAACAGAAAAGAAGAAGCCCTGCGGAAAAGGCAGAGCAAGAAGGAAGAAGAGGGGTACCCCCTTACCCAGTCTACAACCATATCAATACAGCAGACATAAGCTCATATGGAGCCTAGGATCACATATTCTGTAGCTTGACTGGTGGCTTGATGCAGTGAAAGTGTTTATTCAGCATATTTAATTTGTAGGCCTATATTTGTAATTGGGGTAAACCGATCAAGAACCAAAAGCGAGAGAGTCAATAGACAGTATAGAGCAGTTACATCAATGCTATTATGGGACATGCATGAATCAGTCTTGGCTTAGTATAACATACCATCAATCCCATATCCCCTTCCTCCTTTTGGGAGAGTCTTTTTCCCTTCCGCAGAGGAAAATGGCACTATCAATGGTAACAGTAGGGAGCATCAATAGACATCTCAACCGGTCAGTGCTCTTAATGTGTCATTGGGGACTGAGGATCTATTGGCACTCTAACCAGACGATCACATCCTCCGACTTCTCAAAGATATGAGCACCTTCACTTGCGCCCTGAGTCGTCTGACTGTGTCCTCCAGGTTGCAGACAAGGGTCTCCACTGTGGTGGTGTGCTCTTGAAGACTATGGATATCTACCCACTCAGATTGTAGGACATTAATTCTCTCCATAAGCATGGATCGACTCTCTGTAATCGCCCTTAGTACATGCGCAAAACTTGGACTTGGAGCACCGGGTCCAGTCATAGACTCCTGAGGCGTGCTGTGCGTACTAGTTGGGCATCCCCTATAGCACCAAGTTTCACAATCTGCTGCCCCCTCTTAGTGAGTTTTTTGTTTACTTTGTAAGGGCCATGTAGGCAGGAGGCATATATTAGGTATAGGAAAGTGTAGCTAGAAGGGCAGGCGTCACCTGGTCAGAGCTGTTATAAAATAATGGGGGGAATCCTCTGGGAATTTTATTTGTCTACTACATCTTGAGGTTCTTGCATATAGCCAAGTGCAGAATCTATATCACTATGAGCCTGTCACGTCGTCGGCTGCAGTCTGTTACTGTGCTTATAGTTTCAAGGTTAAGGTTCTACAGCAAGGAAATTACGCAGGGTGTCCTTCCAGTAAAAGACCACTCGGTGGCAGCAGAGGTCTTGTTTCTGAAGAACAGCTTATCTCCCACTGCTCTCTGCACCTGCAGGCCTGCACTTCCCTCATTCTCCAGTCCACAGAATGATGAGGAGTTATACTGTTACTTTCCTTAAGGTATTCCAGGATGGCATACCCCTTGAATATTTTTCCTATTATTGAAGTGAAACTTAGACTAACACTGTAGTTACCAGGCTGCCTTATGGACCCTTTTTGTGCATTAGTAGCCACATTGGCAATGCGCTAATCTAGCGGTATAACTCAAGTCTCAAAAGAGTCCCTAAATAAAAAGGTATAATCTGTCTATCACATCGCTTGGTTCCCTTAGAACCCTTGGACATATTCCATCTGGACCCTGTGATTTGTCAATTTTAATCTTTTTTTATGCCGACTCTGCACTTCTTCTTTTGTTAGGCAGGTGAAATTTTGTGGGGGATTCATGTTATTCCTTTGCATCTCACGTGACATTTCTTTTTCTCTTGAGAATATAATTGAGAAAAAACTATTAAATAGATTTTCCTTCCCCCTAACATCTTCTATGGTTTCTCCTGCATTGTTTGTTAAAGGGCCAGTACTTTCAGTGCAAATCCTTTTACAGTTTGTATAGTTGGAAAATAGTTTAAGGACATGTTTGCCCTCATTGGCAATCAGTTTTTCAGTCTCCTCCTTTGCAGTTTAATTTTTTTTGCTTTTTTCCGTGTATGTTTTTAGCACTACTTCACTGCCTTCTTGTTTTAGTAATTTGAACGCTTTATTTTGTTTACTTATTGCCCCATTACAGTCTTGTTAAGCTATATTGGCTTCCTACGTAGTTCTTTTGTTTTTAAAAGGTATGAACTGCTCACATGAGAATGTTCTAATGTTTAGAATGTTTTTTAATTTTTCCCATTTGTCGCCTGCACTGCGATTTTTGAGGACATTGTCCCATTTAATATTTTAATGTTGCCAAAAATAATTCTAAGCTGATCAAAGTAAGCTTTACTAAAGTTTAGTTTTTTGTTGCTCCCTAATAACCATTCCTATTGAATGACAGCTGGAAATTAATTATATTGTGGTGAATATTTCCAAAGTATCCCTCAACCTGCACCCTCATGATTCTGTCAAGTCTATTGCTTAATAGTTAGTCCAGAATGGCCTTCCCTCTAGTTGGCTCCAGTACAAGTTGGATAACGTAATTATCTTTAATTGTTCTCAAGAACTTATCACCCTTGTGAGATTCACAGGTTTCATCTTCCCATATTATATCTGGATAATTAAAGTCCCCCATAATATATACTTTATTGAGGTTTCACACCTCTTCTATTTGTCTTAGTAATACGTATTCAGTAGCCTATAGAAAACACCTATAAATCAGGATTTTATTAGTTTTCCTTCCCTGTATTTCTACCCATAGAGATTCCACGTTTTCATCTCTTACACCTATGTCTTCCTGTAGCCTCCTCTTTAAGTAGGATTTAACATACAGAAATACTTTTCCCACTTTCTGGTTTCTACTGTCTCTTCTGAAGAGATTGTAACCCTGTAAGTTCACCGCCCAGTCGCTTCTTTCATCAAGCCATGTTAACCGTTATTCTTACTATATCATAGTTTTCTTCAGACATTCTCGCTTCAAGCTCATCCACTTTACTGATCAGACTTCTTGCGTTTGTTGCTATACATTTCATGCAGTTGTGGTTGTTTGTATTTACTATGCTACTTATGGCACTTATGGCCCTATCAGCTGCTCTGTCAGTTCAAATTGTACTAACCCCTTCCCCTGCTCAACACCCCATTTACACTTTTTATTCTTAGGTCAGTGTACATGGTAATGAGGTCAATGAGCCCAACTACAGATATACTTGTATGCAGAGTGCATAGCTTTGAGGGAACAGTGTCTCCCACCCCCAGGCTCCTGCCCTCCAACCCCAAAACTTCTATTTTATAAGATAATTGTAATATGGAGGTTTACTGGTTCCTGCAAGCTATCCCCCATCCATTAGATAGGGAATAAACAGCTGATCGGTGGGTGTCCAACCACTGGGATCCCTACAGATCACAACAATGGGGTCCTGTTGAAAGTGCCAAAGATTTCTGAGTGCTTGACTTGGGTATCTTCAGAACTCTCACTGAAATGAATATAGTTCACCAGCGATAACTAATCACTACAAACTCTCACCATCCTGCTGCTACCCACCATACAGGTTTCCTATCAGGACTCGAACCCAGGACCTCCTGTGCTCCAAACAACAGCTCTCTCTATCATGGTATCCAGCCTTTTAGACAGCTCCCCTGCTAAATAGTGTCCTGCAAAAAAATTCGTGATTGGCTCCACCTGGTTTCCTAATAGAACTTCCCATTTATCCTGGCCCTGTACCTTCCTCCCTTGTGTGATTATTGTTGTCTCAGCCCTTAGTCAAGCTCTGCTATTAACTTCTCCTCTCTCTACTATCATTGCTCCTGTGTACTGACCTGTGCCTTCACCTGACTCTACTACCCCTCTCCTTTAGCTACCATTGCTGCTCCAGTGTACCCACCTCTAGCTCCATCTGACAACGCTACCTGTTCACAGGTTTAACAACAGACTCTGAATCAGCAGCACATTGTTACAAAATAATCACACCCAAGATGGAGTCTGTTGTGGCCACTTTGAAGAAACAGGTTGCTGGGCTTCAAGAGCATAGGGGCACTTACTTGGGTAAAAGTAGATAGATGATTTACAGAGGCAACTTCTGGTGTTACATAATTAAGGTTCTGATGTCTACATGCCACTGCCAGCAAAGTCCAGTGGGGATTGTCGTCAGTATCAAAGGTTCCTTAATCAGTGCCCTATCTACATTCCAGATGCAATCTACTCCATTCACTGGTAACAGAAAGAAGGTACTATTTATCATAAACCTTTACACAGATAGGGCACTTGCATGGGCCTTGCCATATGTGGAAACAAACAGTAACCTCCTCAACAATCTCAATGCCTCTATCTGACCTGTAAAAGTAGATAGATGATTTACAGAGGCAGCTTCTGGTGTTACATAATTAAGGTTCTGATGTCTACATGCCACTGCCAGCAAAGTCCAGTGGGGATTGTCGTCAGTATCAAAGGTTCCTTAATCAGTGCCCTATCTACATTCCAGATGCAACCTACTCCATTCACCGGTAACAGAAAGAAGGTACTATTTATCATAAACTTTTACACAGATAAGGCACTTGCATGGGCATTGCCATATGTGGAAACAAACAGTAACCTCCTCAACAATCTCAATGCCTCTATCGCTGCTATGAATCAAGTCTTTGAAGACCCAAATCACTATGCCACAGCAGAGGGTAGGTTGCATAATCTACGACAAGGGCAAAGCTCTGTTGCTGAATATACAGCACAATTTTGTCGCTGGATGACCGATATCACATGGAACCTATCCACCCAGAAGTGACAGTTCTGATGAGGACTATATCAGAGCCAGTGAAGGATGAGCTTGCCAGAGTTGAGACCACTGACAATTTGGAGGACTTTATTCAGTTATGTATTCAAATTGATCAGAGACTTACAGAACGAAAAAAGTATAAGCTGCGGGTATTTGGAAACCACCCTGCCTATTATTTCAGTCAACCAGCATTGAACACCAATCAAAGGACTGAAACCATACCAAACCATACTTGAACCAATGCCTAGTGTGGTGCAGAGTGTTAAGGAAGCATGCACTTCTGAGCTCTCACTCATGACCTGAAGGTTGCGAATTAAGGTAGCTGCATGGTTCAGGTAGCTGGCTCAAGGTTGACTTAGCCTTCCATCCTCCTAAGTACCCAGCTTGGTGGGGGGTAATAAATAAATTACCTGAAAGCGCTGCGGAATAAGTTGGCACTATACAAATAACAAGTCCCTTAACAAGATTGATGTAACCTGCAGATACCTTTCCTTAACCGAGAAGGAAAGGCGCCATATGGAGAATCTATGTCTCTATTGTGGGGGCTCGGGATATTATGCTATAAAGTGCCGCAACAAGTTTCAAAAGTCTATTGCCTTTACCAGTGCTGACCATAGGCATAGCTAACGTTCCCAAAAAGCTGGGTGCACTGTGGTTGGCACTGTGTGAGGGGATGCACTATGGCTGGCATTGTGTGAGGGGTTTGCTGCGGCTGGCACTGTGTGAGAGATGCACTGTGGCTGGCACTGTGTGAGGGGTGCACAGTGGCTGGTAGTTTGTGAGGGCTGCACTGTGGTTGGCATTGTGTGAGAGGTGCACAGTGCCTGGCAGTGTGTGAGGGGTGTGCAGTGCATGGCAGTGTGTGAGCGGTGCACTGTAGTTGGCACTGTGTTAGGAGTGTACTGTGGCTGTCACTGTGTGAGGATCGTAGTGTAGTAAGTACTGTGTGAGAGGTGCACTATGGTTGGCACTGTGAGAGATTCACTGTGGCTGGCATTGTGTGAGGGGTGCACAGTGCCTGGTAGTGTGTGAGGGGTGCACTGTAGTTGGCACTGTGTGAGGAGTGTACTGTGACTGGCACTGTGTGAGGAATATAGTAGGCACTGTGGGAGGGGTGCACTATGGCTGACACTGTGTGAGGGGTGCACTGTGTGAGGGATTCACGGTGCCTGGCACTGTTTCAGGGGTGCACTGTAGTAAGCACTTTGTGAGGGGAGTGCTGTGGTTGGCACTAAGTAAGGGGTGCACTGTGGTAGGCACTGTGTGAGGGGTGCACTGTGGCTGGCACTATGTGAGGAGTACACTGTCGTTGGCACTGTGTGAGGGGTACACTATGGTTGGCACTGTGTGAGGGGTGCACTGTGGTTGGCACTGAGAGGTGTGCTGTGGCTGGCACTGTTTGAGGGGTGCGCTGTGGCTTGCACTATATTAAGGGTTCGCTGTGTTAGCTTCTGTGTGTTTGGTACCCTCTTAGTTACACTGTTAGTACAAAGTTCACCTGCTGCAGAGTTATGGGTTAGTCAGTGGCTGACATGAAGTTCTCAGCTGATGTCACCTTCTGATGTCATTACCAGATACTTATTACACATGATGGATGATAACAGAGTATTATGTTCCACAGATGGTAATATCCTGTATGATTCTCTCGTCTTCCACCTATGTCACAATTTCCTCAGATAAGTGTAGTTTTATATATCTCTCTGCAGCTTTCTACTTGTTCTGTAAGCACAGAGCAGTCATTATATGGTACCTGTCATTGTCACACAGTTCTCCAGAAATGTCTTCAGTTCTTCTCTTTCATGCTCTACTGGAATATATGCAGCACTGGAAAATAAATATATTATCAATAACAAACAATAAAAAACCCCCAGGAATTCACCTGTGTGACGGGGAGGATAAGTTACCTGAGCAATGTCTACCTCATAGAGAGTATTGTAATATTGTACTGTCCAGGACCTCAGTGTCTCCTCTTCTCATCCTTATATACAGGACTAGCTGATATACTGGGCTTCGCTCGAGTTAATTTGGTACTGGTGTTTATCTGGTGTTCACACAGGAAAATCTTATGAAGTCATGGTTACTTTAGAGATACCGGGAAAAACATATGTTCACCATTTTGCACAGTTCCCTGCGTTACCCAGGAAACACCACGGGAGGTAACCATGTGACGTTTCCTTTATATAAAATTACATCAGGAAGTGAGAGAATTAGATTCCATATGTAAAATTTGGGCGCTAATTCTTTTGCACTTAGAATTGAATAATCGAGTTGGGACCCATTAGCTTTTCCTATTCATGACATAATCAATGCCCGTGCCAAATTTCAAGTTTCTATGACATCGGGAAGTGAGAGAATTAGATTTCGTACGTAAAATGTGGACGATAATTCTTTTGCGCTTAGAATTGAACAATCGAGGTGGGACCCATTAACTTTTACTATTTATGACATAATCAATGCCCGTTCCAAATTTCATGTTTCTATGACACCAAGAAGTGAGAGAATTAGATTCCGCCCGTAAAATTTGGACGCTAATTCTTTTGCGCATAGAATTGAATAATCGAGTTGGGACCCATTAGCTTTTCCTATTTATGACATAATCAATGCTCGTGCCAAATGTCCTGCTTCTATGACACCGGAAAGTGAGAAAATTACATTCCGTACGTAAAATTTGGACGCTAATTCTTTTGCGCATAGAATTGAATAATCGAGTTGGGACCCATTAGCTTTTCCTATTTATTACATAATCAATGCTCGTGCCAAATTTCCTGTTTCTATGACACCGGAAAGTGAGAAAATTACATTCCGTACGTAAAATTTGGACGCTAATTCTTTTGCGCATAGAATTAAATAATCGAGTTGGGACCCATTAGCTTTTCCTATTTATGACATAATCAATGCTCCTGCCAAATTTCGAGTTTCTATGACTCTGGGAAGTGAGAGAATTAGATTCTGTACGTAAAATTTGGACACTAATTCTTTTGCTCATAGAATTGAATAATCAAGTTGGGACCTATTAACTTTTCCTATTTATGACATATTCAATGCGTGTGCCAAATTTTAAGTTTCTATGACAGTGGGAAGTGAGAGATTTAGATTATGTACGTAAAATTTCGACGCAACTTCTTTTGCGCTAGAATTGAATAATCGAGTTGGGACCCAATTACTTTTCCTTTTTTTTGAGATAATCTATGCTTGTGCCAAATTTCATGTTTCTATGACATCGGGAAGTTGGAGAACTTTTGGCGAGTGAGTCAGTGAGTCAGTGAGTCAGTCAGTGAGTCAGTCAGTGAGTCAGTCAGTGAGTCAGTCAGTGAGTCAGTCAGTGAGTCAGTGAGTCAGTCAGTGAGTCAGTCAGTCAGTCAGTCAGTCAGTCAGTCAGTCAGTGCTTTCGTCTTTATATATATATAGATGGACAGTAATGGCTGACTCACTTCACAGAGTATCTGTTGTGCAACAGTGACAAGCTATGGCCAGTAGCATAGCCATAAGGGTCAGAGTTGCAACTGGGCCCCAACTCTAGGGGTGCCCAAAGGATACTCTCCTACTGTGGCAGCCGGTCACTGAGCCCCTCCACTGTTCTGCCCCTGTCGCAGGTGGTGGTACGACAAAAGTTTAAATTGGCATAGCAGCTGACAGACTAAAATGGAGAGCAGTTTTTTTTTTTATAAAAGTAAACTTTACTATATAGCAACTGGATTAAAATATCTGCTCTGTAGGAATGCACGGTACTTAAAAGTTGCATACGTTTAACCGGAAGTCACACTTCTGAAATGTAATGCATTCAGAGAGGCAAGCCATTTGAACTCCAACTGAATCATTACATTATCATCATCATATTACATTCTAATCTTTTCACGTCTGCAGTATCACAACATCCTCACGGCCTCAGGTACTGTAGCTGCAAAACATCTCCACATAATACAGATTGTCTTCCTGAATTATCAATAATTCCGGAGCTCCACAACCTATCGGGCTCAGTGCACCTGTAGAAGGATCGGACCAAAGTCATCCATATTCTTCTCCAGCAGTCATCAAGTATATTGTAACTAACACAGACTAATGCAACATGATCCTGCATTGGACCCTACTAAAGGCCTGGTACAAGGATGTGCGCATGCATCTGACTCATGTACTAAGGTTCTACTTTTTTACGCTTATCTAAGGCGGAGGAGACTCAGACATCCATCCTCTTCATCAATAGCAGAAAGTCTAGGTGCCTTATGGACATAATATATGTATTCTTTCTTCCATATATGATTATACTAGCTTACCCAGCGTTGCCCGTGTATTTTATTTTTAGACATGAAAAGAATTCAAAAGCGTGTGTGTGTGTGTGTGTGTGTGTGTATGTATATAGATGCGCTGTGATTGGTTGTGATGGGCCACAGAGATTTCCTTTTGGACAGCTTTCATAAGAGTGGGTACATAGCGGCTTCGTGCTAGTGGGAAGCTGTGTGGTAGTTGGAGCAGAGGAGGAGGTAATTTGTGTAATAGATTAGTGTATGAAGAGGAGCAGGTTATCTGTGTTAGATAAGACTGTGAAATAAAAACCATCTGCTCAAGTGCAATCCCAGCATTACCCCCTACTCCCCCCCCCCCCAGGGGTAGTGGGGCTGTCTTATTTACTCAAAAAACTTTGTTCCAATGGGATGAGTTATATATGTGCCACGTTTGGTTGAAATCGCTCCAGGCGTTCATGAGTTATGTTGGCACACACACACATACATACACGAAAAAATCCTAATATATATATATATATATATATATATATATATATATATATATTATGTAACTCAGGCTAAGCCTCAGCCATCGTATTGTCCATTTTAGACCCTTTAGTTACACAAATATATATTTAACCTATCACAATAGATTTATAGCTTATCACTGAGCCAGCAAAGGGAGAACCTTGCAGGGGTGGACAGTGTTCATTGTTATAGATCCATAAACACATGAAGACTGGAGGGCAGGATGCTTGTATAATTTCAGTGTGTGATGTAATTCCTTATGCAGAGAGAAATATCTAAGATCTGAGTATCCCCTATGTGATGTAACCACTTGCTGTCTGACTTCTGCCCTGCAAGAATCCCCAGAAGTTTTTACACTACCTTGCTGTGCCTCATCTTAGAACAAATGCTGTTTGATTTAAAGGACTTGTTCTCAGGATTGGTGATTGACAACACACCCTACATGCAAGGTGCATCATATCACCCATACTATATGTGGTACACCACTTTCATCAATCATAACTTCTCCTTCAGACATAGCACCTCTGATCAGTGCCTTGCCACCCTGGTGCATATATGTTACACAGCACTTAATTCTTGCATTACCAGGACAATATATCAACCCATATAACCAAATCATAAATAAACAACTATCATGTGTGTCCGTTGTAGTCCATGATGTGTCTCTAGTGTGCGCACACTTAGTCATAGGAGACCGATCTCATGTATCTGGCATATTAGTCTTTATACCGACTATCGCTCTCCACTTACTGGACCAAGTCCCATGTGTGAAGGGAGCTCCCTCTCCTTCCTGCAATCTGTGTCTTTCTCCAAATCATGTTTTGTCATTCTTTTCGGCCCTCTTGTCATCAGGGCCCTCAGGAGTTCCTTGATTTAAGCCCTCTAGTCATGAAGGCTGCTCCAGTAGCCCTCTACTGTGCAGCTTTTGCAGCTTGGGGGGCAATGCTCCTGCAAGTACTAAATGGCCAACGTCAAATGGTCTGCAGTCCTCAGTAGCCCACTATAACTGCAGCTGGTTCTCTTCTGTGTGCTATGCTGCCCTTTTCTCCCCTTTGAGCTGTGATGCAGCTCCTTTTTCTACATATGGCTAAGATGGCAGCCGAGAGCTCTGGGGGGAGACTTAGGTGGAGCCTAGCCTTATTGTCCCTGGTCTCTATCACAGCCGCTGACCTTTACAGTGTTGACATTATTAGGAACCAGAATTCCCCTCTAATACAGCCTCATAGAGGTTTCAACAAAATGATGTGGTCCGTCACTTTTTTTCCTCTGTTCCTGCCTCTATTCTTTGGCAGGAGAGCTGGGAACTTTCTACACAGCGCCTGATGTTCTCTCACATTGGCGCTGGCAAGCCCCGTCTTTCTGGCACTGACATGCACCTGTCATTGTTCTCTCTATCACCCCTCTCCCAGCTGGGTCTTGTACTAGGAGATGGCAGGGATAAACATCGCAGCCATTGGCTGCTGGCTTTGACAATGTCAAAGTAATCCTAAGGGTGCGTGCACACGGTGCAATCCAAACATTTTCGTCCACATGCGTTGCCCCTCTAAAGCCACTGCAGAAATCTGCTACATGTTTTGCCATGGATCTTCATAAAATTTAGCACTGTGAATGTAAAAAATTCACTTGCAGAATCTGCATTTCATCAGAAATTCTGCCAATGGATTTTACCCATTCAGAGGGCTAAATCTGAGGCAATATATGCCATCGAAATTTGAGGCTTAGGGCTTATTCTCATTGTCAAAATGCACTTACACCCATGTGTTTTGCCCGTGGCCATGGGTATTTGTAAACAAATAAATCTGCATAAAATTACATTGATTTTGTGCTTATATGTGCCACATATGTTTGGTGCATTTGTGCAAGCCCATTGATTTCAATCAGCTCTTATGCTGTGCAAATGCACAAAAGATAGAGCATGTTGCATACATTTTTGGCATGTAAAATGCAGCCCAAATACGGTCATGTGAAGCCATAGATTTCTGCCATGTTTTTAGAAGCTGAATCCACATGGAATAATCATTTTTGGATTCTGCAGGGAGCCGCCTGCTGTACTCCTGTCTCCATTATGTATGTTATTCAAGAATGTTTTTATTTATTGGTGATTACCGACAGTCTTAGAGTTTATATCTGGAGCTGGGATTTGGCAGTAGCTGCAGCTCAGTGTTTTAATGGTTTGATGTATTAAATAACCAATCACCAAAAAAGAATATATCTAAAAACTAACTTTTATTAAATACTTAAAAAAAATAAAATAACGGACAGTATCAAAAACATATAAATGTAGGGTGGGGCCCTCGTGTATGGATGGTCACCAATAGGTTAAAACCCTATAACCTATTCACATTCAGCTGTAGCAATATAAATAGAAAATTGCAGGCCCCCAGTACTGCACTATAAGTTGCCAGTAAATGTGAAGGCACTATTCCAGCAACTGTTGGAATTTTGCTCCCTAAAATACTGACTTGTGCAGGAATGTCTGTCTAATCTGCCTAGATTCCTGTAGTGTACAGCACACTGATATTGTGGAATCAGACGTGCATGTGCTATCTTTGGTATTTTACTGCTTTGTAGTACATCTACCACATTCTTAGAGTAGTTTTTCCGGTGTTTTATCAATCCTCCTTTGTATCCCCTGCTTTCTGTGTTACTGCACTACCCTGAGTGCTGTGGAGCAGGACAGCCAGAGAGAGAAATAACTCCTCGCATGTGGTGGGTACATATATCTCAAAACTCTAATAATTTCCAGATCTTGGGATATGAGGAAGAAACAGAATGACAGATGCGATACGAAGCGATTGTTACGCAGATGTTACCGTTCCATTCAAACTGAAAAAACAAATCTTTTCCCCAGCTTCCAAAAAGTGAGCAGAGAGGACGGGGTTAACACCTGGTGTTAATGCTTAGTGACTAATGGAAAGCCACTAGCTGCTTAGTGACCACCATTGCAGCTGCCTGATCTGTGATATCAGGCAGCCGGCTACACTGAGCTAACTATCTGAAGATGAAGAGCTGGCTATCTAATCTATGTCTCAAGTTACTGCATCAATGCGTTTCTACAGTTAGCCCCAGTTCTCATTGTGTTATCAGAATGGCATACTGCAGACAAACATGGCCGTGATGACTGGCCGCCTGCTAAGTGGTGAGTGCCATGCATCCAGATCCGACAGCGCTTAAATGTTTGTAGCCCCTCCTTCTCTATTCTGTGGGTTCATCTTCTCTCCACCATTTTCCCTGGAGGATCGCCATTCTGGACATCCCCCTTTCCTTCTCAGGATATAGCGTGAGATTAGCAGTTGTCATAGGAAGCAGTCTGCCCCGCGGCCTTACACGAGGATCAGCACTGGACAGCTCCCCTCTGCTGCTCTGCTATATCATGGAGGAGGCTGTCAATCCCCTGTGAGGATCAGCACTGGACAGCTCCCCTCTGCTGCTCTGCTATATCATAGAGGAGGCTGTCAACCAACTGTGAGGATCAGCACTGGACAGCTCCCCTCTGCTGCTCTGCTATATCATAGAGGAGGCTGTCAACCTCCTGTGAGGATCAGCACTGGACAGCTCCCATCTGCTGCTCTGCTATATCATAGAGGCTGTCAACCCCCTGTGAGGATCAGCACTGGACAGCTCCCCTCTGCTGCTGTGTTCTATTATGTAAGCCACTCCATTCAGCACCCTTTAGACAACAATTCTGTTCATTCCAAACTACTAATGCTTATTAACTCTTTATAGTCAGAGCTGTATCATGGGCTATGTTAGGGAGAGGACCCCTCTCACCACATGCTTGCTATATTTGGCTTATTCCAGAGAGTTTCTTAGCATGCCTTCAAATGTTGATTTGCGAGTCTGGTAGCACTGTAAAGCTGAATGTGAATAGGTTATAGGGGTTTAAGTTACCCATTAGTGACCATCCATACACCAGGGCCTCACCCTACATTTTTATATTTTTGAGTCTGTCCGTTATTTTTTTTTTTAATATTTAATAAATGTTAGTTTTTAGATATATTCTTTTTCATGATTCGGTATAACAATTTTGAAAGTATTATACTATTGTACATCATGACCTTTATCAGTAATGACCTTCCCTAACATGGTCCACCATGTAGATTTCTGTCTTGATTCCTCAGTTGAATACCCAAAAGCAGAATTTCTGATTCAATGGGAAATGAAATATAGTGGGGGGCCCATGTTGAACTTTTGCACCCGAGCCCATGAGCCTGTAGCTATGGCCCTGGTGTGCCCTATTACTCAGGAATCTGTATGTCTTTGACTCCTTACCTGTTTATAAGGATGGGCATGATGAAGACAGATAATTTTTGGTTTAGCTCCGCATCTACCAGCCTGTTCATCATAGCTGTGAAGCTATCCATCCACTCCACCCTCCCACCGCTGGGGATGAAGTTTCCTGTAAAGAGTCAAATACACAGGAGGTGAATATGTCCCGATTATGTCCAGGCTTCTACTGGGTCCAGTTCTGGCTGAGCCACTGCAGGTGAAAGTGAAAAGGTATAAGCCCCAAATGTAGACGGGAAAGTGGGACAACATAGTGATACCCCACTGATGCTATGTATAAGGGCTGTTGCACAGGTTTATGAAATGGTTCTCTGTATTCATCATTTAGACCTGTGGTCAATAGTCCCTCTACGTACCATCACCATATCCTGCTATGCATGTCACCTCTATCATATAATGCATTGCAAGGTAAACTTTACAACTCTGTACTCATGTTAATTTTTTTTAGTGTTTACCCACCCAGTTGAGCATTAATTTCTGCCCTTTTAAAGTTGTCCATGTTGAAAAAGCCTCTGTTGTCCACTATGGTGATGCTCTGATTGAGATTGTAGGCTTCCCTTATCTCAGTCTTGGCTCCTTAATCCTGAATGTTTTCAGGCTCAGCATGTTCTACGAATTCTTCTCCATCATCAGTAATGTATTTACAGAAGTTCATGAAGCAGGACCCGGGTATGCCAGAGTTGTTACCAGCTCTAGCCTTCTGAATGCATTCTTCCAATAACTAAACATCAAACTTTTTATACAACCCACCATCATGCACGAACCCTCCCCCCAGCCTTGTTTACTCTTTACAATAAATGCGGCCTTATATAAGACCTATAAAGTCTGGATTCCAATCTGTTGATTCTCTTCACCACTTCTGCGCTGCAATCCTAAGTTCTTGCTCACAAGCTGAAGGTTGTGGGTTCAATCCCTGTATTGTTCATTTAGCCAGCTCAAGGGTAACTCAGCCTTCTATTCTTCCAAGGTCAGTAAAATGAGTACCCAGATTGGTGTTGGGTAATAAATAAATTACCTGAAAGCGCTGCGGAATAAGTGGGTGCAATACGAATAACTAGATGTATTTATTTAATCCACACCTCAGCTAGTTGCCTCTGTTGCCGCACCCATCCAAAAAGAATGAGACCCAAAAAGGGAATGCTTAAATCCTAGACTCACCAAGGCCTTACAGAAAAACATAGCAAATTGAAATCTGGTCAAAAGAACCATCTGCATGATGCAGTAAGGGCCCTGAAAATGCACATGAGATTTGTTTTCTTAAATAAGCACTCCACAACTTGACCAAGGACTGGGAATTAAAAGCAAAGCCAGACTTCATGTACAGACAGCTGTTTCAGGGTATTTTGCCTTCATCAGTGTACAGTAGGACTTTGGCTTTGGTAGTGGGAGGCCTGGGATTGGGGTAGAAACGCTATCTTTTCTCCTTAGGGAGAACACCTAGACGATGAGTGAGGAGACTCAAATTGCCATACATGCTCCTCTAGGTAATATGCAAATAAGGAAGATGGATTAAATCCTCCACAGTGTCACCTATTGGAAGGCAGCATTCCTTCAAGCCAAAGTCAGACTCTTTTTTTCAAGCCTTGTAACAACAACTGGGAACTAAAATCAAAGCCAGACTCCATGTACAGACAATTGTTTCAGAGTATTTGCCTGACCCTGTGCTACAGGGTATTACAGCCTATGTGCCCAACCGTATCAAATCTTAAATCCCAGCTAGAGGCAACACAAAATAGTACTAGAGCCTCCATGCCCATTCATATCACATTTTGTATCCAAGCTAAAGACGATACAACAAAGTACTAGAGTACTAGAGTCTATCACATCTTGTATCTAAGCTGGAGCTGGTAAAACTGGTTACTATAGCCTCCATGCTAGATCGTATCACATTTTGTGTTCAAGCTAGAACCGATACAACTGGACAATAGAGGGTACATTTTTGCCCGTATCACATCTTTTATCCAAGCTAGAGGCAGCCCAACAGGGTACTAGAGCCTCCATGCTCACCCATATCACATCTTGCATCCAAGCTAGAGGTTGTCCAAAAGGATATTACAGCCTCCATTCTGGCCTATATCACATCTTGTATCCAAGCAAGAGGCAGTACAACTAGGTACTAGAGGCTCCATGCCCACCCATATCACATCTTGCATTCAAGCTAGAGGTTGCCCAAAAGGATACTAGAGTCTTCATTCTGGCCTATATCACATCTTTTAATCAAGCAAGAGGCAGTAAAACTGGGTACTAGAGCCTCTATGCCCACCCATATCATATCTTGAATCCAAGCTATAGCCGACACAACAGGGTACTAGAGCCTCCATGCAGGCCTGCATCACATCTTGTATCCAAGCTAGAGGTGTGAAAACAGGGTACTAGAGCCACCATGCTCGTCCCTCTCACATATTGTATCCAAGCTATAGGCAGTACAACAGGGTACACAAGTCTCTATGCCCATCCGTATCACATCTTGTTTCGAAGCTAGAGGTGGTACAACAGGTTATTACAGCCTCCATGAAAGTTCATTTCACATCTTGTATCCAAGGTAAGGGTGGTACAACAGGGTACTAAAGCTTACATGCTCACCCATATCACATTCCATATCTTAGTTATAGGCAGTACAACAGGTTACCTAAGTCTAAATGCTGACGCATATCACATTTTGTTTTGAAGCTACAGGTGGTACAACAGGGTGCTAGAGCCTCCGTGCCCACCCATATCACATCTTGTATCCAAGCTAGAGGAAACCCAGCAAGGTTCTAGAGCTTGTATGCCACTTCATCTGATATATTGTATAAAAAGACAGAGGTGGTATAACAGGGTAATAGAGCCCCTATTCTCACCTGTATCACATATTGTATCCAAGCTGGAGGCACTAAAACAGGGTACGAGATCCTCCATTTCCGCTCATATCATATCTTGTATTCAAACTAGATGCAGCCTAAATAGAGCTCCCATGCTCGCTCGTATTGCATATTTTATGAAGATAGAGGTAGTACAACAGGGTATTAAAGCCTCCTTGCCCATCCGTTGCACATCTTGCATCTTAGCTAGAGGCAGTACAAGCATATTATATCTTATTTCCAAGCTGGAGGCGGTACAGCGGGATAGAAGAGCATCCACGCCTACCCATATCACTTCTTATATCCAAGCCAGAAGCTTCCCAACATGTATTAGAGCCTCTATGCTCACCCATATCACATCTTGCATCTGAGCTAGATGTGGTACAACAGAATACTGGAGCTTTGATGCCCACCCATATCACATCTTGTATGTAAGCTAGAGGTGGCCCAACAGACTTCTAGAGCTGCCATGCTGCCCATATCACATCTCGTATCAAAGCTAGAGACAGCACAGCAGGGCACTAAAGCCTCCATGCCCACCTATATCACATCTTGTATCTAAGATAGAGTCAAACCAACAAAATATTAGAGTCTCTATACCTGCCCATATCACATCTTTCAAATCTTGCAAACTAACAGGGTACTAGAACCTCCATGCTCGGCCATATACAACTTTCATCTAAAATGAGGGGTCCAACAGGGTACTAGAGCTTCCATGCTGGCTCGTATCACATCTTGTATGTGAGCTAGAGGCAGTAGAAAAGGATACTACAGCATCCATGTCTCCTGTATTCCATTTTCTATCCAAGCTAGATGTGGCCAACAGGGTAGGAGAGCCTCCATACTTACCCGTACCACATTTACATCAAAGATAGAGGCGGCCCAAAAGGGTACTAGAGGCTCCTTGGCAGGCCTTATCATATCTTGAACCCAGGCTAGAGGTGGTGTAACAGGGTACTAGAGTGTATATATGTCCTTATCACATCTTCTAGCCAAGCTAAAGGCAGACTAACAGAATGCTAGAGCCTACATTCTCCCCTGTTTCACATCTTGCATCCAAGCTAGACATGGGCCAACAGGATACTAGAGCCTGCCACCTTTCCATATTACATCTTGCTTCCAAGCTAGAAGTGGTGCAACAGGGTACTAGAGCCTCCATGCTCATCCATGTCACATCTTGTATCCAAGCTAGAGGCAGTACAACAGGGTACTAGAGCCCCCATGCCCACCTGTATCACAACTTGTATCCAAGCTAGAGGCAGCCCAAGAAAAGGCTCCATGCTTGCCCGTATTACATCTTATATGTAAGCTATAGGCAGTACAACAGGGCACTAGAGCTTCTATGCCCGCCTCTATCACATCGTGCATCCAAGCTAGATGCAGTATAGCAGGGTACGAGAGTCGAAGTGCCCACCCATATTACCTCTTACATCCAAGCTAGAGGCTGTAAAACGGGGTACTAGAGCCTGCATTCCTGCCCATATTTTATCTTGTATCAAAGCTAGAGGTACAACAGGGTTCTACAGCTACCATGCTCACCTGTATTATAACTTGTATCAAAGCTTGAGGCAGCCCATCTAGAGTATAAGGTCTCTGCCCTTCCTTTCTGCTTTTGTCCAGCACTGAAGTTAACCAGCGCTGAGAGAGTTAACCAGGTCTCTGCCTCTCAGTTCACCAGTGGGGTTAATTAACCTTTTCCAATCCACTGTTTTACGTCTTCCAACATTCTGATTAAAGCAGCTCTGTGCAGCTCTGATGTCGGAAGACATCGGGCAGGGAATTCTTACTGTATATTGCCAACTGCTGCGTTGTCGGGGGCCTCATGTCACTTACTGCAGTACTGGCTGTAGCCAGCAGATGGCGCCATTGTATAATGGCAGAAAGAGAAAGCCCCCTAGGAAACCCAGAATCCAAAATTGGATTGAACAGGGTTAAGCTTACTCTCCTATTTAAGGTGAGATGATGCACTTCCTGGTTGCCTTTGATTTGTTGTTTGCACTCCCTGACATTCAGCCTCACTGGTCAATCTGTTTCTATGTCAGCACTGCGCACTCAATGAGTTCCATCTTGCTTCTGTCTTATTTCTGACCTTCTGTTCTGTCCGAGGTATCCTGCAAATCTGCATCTGTTCTTACGTTTATTATCTCAGTTTCTTGTCAGTTTGTCTCCGTTGTGTCCTGCATCTGTCCCGTGTTTCAGTCCCATCAGGCCCTGTCCCGTCTGCTAGTCCCGTCTAGCCCTGTCCCATGTGCAGTCCTGTCTGGCTCTGTCCCATGTGCCAGTCCTATCTGGCTCTGTGTACTTCCGCTTCAGAGATAGTCAGGCCCGAGGTTCTAGCACAGAGCTGCCTTTATCAAGGCGATCGCTCCGCTTATAGGTAGGGTCTTGCCATCTTCCCTGCAGCCAAGGGTCAGTCTCCCTTCATGTGTTTTGAGTTCTGTCTATGCCTTTCCACTTCTTTCTGTATTCCTGTCTCTGGATTGGTTCTGTATTCCTGTCCACAGTCTGCCTACCGGAGGAGTTAGCTACCAAACTCTCCAGGACTGTCTTCAGTCTTGGAGGGATGGTCCAGCGATCCACTAAATCCATGAAATAAAATTAATAACATCTTGCATCCAAGCTAGATGATGTACAACAGGTTACTAGAGCCTCCATGCCCACCTGTATCACAACTTGTATTCAAGCTAGAGGCAGTACAATAGGATACTAGAGCCTCCTGTCAAGGTATCAATTCTCCACAATAAATTATTCTTTTGCTGTGATATTGTAATAACCTATTTATATCAACATTATAATCATACGGAGAAAGTTTCATTCTATTCGACAACTACTAGGGGAGGCATTGGTTTTGACAATGAGGTTATAATGGTTTTACCTATGGTTTCTCTTTTAAACCATGTAATGATTTTTTTAGTTTATTTAATCACCCCCTAATCATCCATTTATCAAAGAATACCATTATAATGAAAAACATATTCATTTGATTATTTGCCTACCTGTTGGTATGTTTTGGGAGGCCAGGGTGTCTAGGAGAACCCATGCAGACACCAGGGGAACATGCAGACTTCATGCAGATGGGGATCCGGTTTGGGTTTGAACCTGGAAACTTAGTGTAAATGTGTGCCAGTGATAAACACTGAGCCACAATGCTGCCAACATGTTTAACCGCTCCCAAATTTCATGAGTGTTTTTATATGCATTTTTTCAAAATAAAGTTCTATAAGCTTTTTTTAATATATTTTCAACTGGATCTGCTTTTAAAACGTCTAAATATGTGTTGTTTTATGGCTTCTCATGAAAAAGCATTTTTGTAGCACAGAAATGTCTACTAAATTGACTGTGATAACCTTTATGTTCGGTATGGTTAATCTTGGCAGGAAAGATATAAGGAAAACTCCTGCCCACTACCTACTTGTTAGACTACTAACCTAACTGTCAGGTTGTTACATAATTCAGACAAACTCCTGCTTCCGGGTGCATCATAATACATGGAGACACCATTAGTGCCCAGGAAAGGCAACTGCTATAGGTGAAGTCCAGTTCTGTTGTCTTGTGTCTAGCCGGCATTGTTCCAACAAAGCATGAAACCAAATGCCATTAAAGGCCAATAAGTGTTAGTGATCCCTCACCTTGTATCTCCAGGTCCTTCTTAGTCAAGGCTTCATCGCTTTTCAGAATGTTGATTCCTATAATTTCCTTAGATGCCTGGTATTTCTGAAGCACCATGTCAGCCTAAACAAATAAAAATGTAGAAAATATAGCAATAGTTGGATAAATGATCAATACTCAGCCTACATGTACCAAGAACCTAACCTTAATCTCTTCTACTCACCTGAACGCCTTTCCCAGGTGCCATGTTATACTTGTCCACTATTGCTTTTAAATCTTGCTTGAATCTTTCATAGCCGCCACGAATGCTGTACGATCCTTGAGCTAAAGCTTCCTCGTGCTCCACAGAATGCTTCTTAATCGCACTTTCACACATTTCCTGAGACATTGCCTCATTTTTTTTGCAGAGCTTGTTTTTTTTCTCTTGCACTAGTTCCTTAAGGAAGAAACACGTAAACTTCTATTATTTACTGGTTTTTAGAGATAAGCTCCTAACGTAGATTAATATATAGAGCATTGAGGATATTTCTGGTCAAGTTAGGGCTGGACTACATTCTATATTAGCTCTTTCAATAGATGTAGGTTATACTCATACTTGCTAACTACCTGGAACATCTGTGAGGCTCCCAGTAAAAGGGTTGATCTCATGGACTTCTGGAAGATTTGCAAAGACTCTGGGGTTTAGGACTGCAATACTTCCAATATCCGTTGCTTCTCCTCCTCCACACGCCATGCAGCAACTACAGGTGAATCTACATGAATCCTCCTCTCCCGCACTCAGAACATCAGAGAGGACGAGACAGAGTCATAGAGGAAGAAGATTCATGAAGATGTACCTCAAGATGTAGCATGGAGGAGTGGATTATGTTCTGTAGAGAAAAGACGTGGGGTACTTTTGCTCCATTAAAATTGTGCTTAATCCATCGCCATCTAGTCCTAATCTATAGCATTTTCCATTGCCAACGGCCTTTTCTCTCCTATGGTCCCTTAGAGAGCTGCTTCAGAGGCTCTTTATGTGGAGCAAAGTGAGTGGACAAGTTTCTATTTACTTGAGTGCCAAATCCTTGACCCTGCATGCCTCCCTTCCGGTTGTGAAACTGTGCAGAGGTGAACGACAGCCCGGTGCTCTCCATCAGCGGTCCATATCTTCTACTTGGTACCAACTTGGTGCTTCGCCATCTGTGACGTGGTCACAGTTCCCTGTTGACTTCGTGGTGTGGAGGAGCAGAGGCCTGATAACAGCCTAATTTTAGCTTTCATTGAGTGGATGTACAGAATTTATGACAGCGCTCTACTGTGGTAGAGACCCGGGTTTCTGATTTGAAATATGTAGCCATACCTCAAAATGTAGCTCAGAAGGGTTGAAGCAGAGGATACAGCAAGTAACGGTAGTCAGACTTGAGGGACACAAAGTGTTCACTATGAGTTAATAAAGACTATTGTCCCATTGTGGCACAAAGTAGACACTATTATCTAACGGTGGCAAAAAAGGAGCCCAATTACTTTATTAGGGCACAAAGTGGGCATTGTTATTTAATGGGGGAAATGTGCTTTATGCATTATTCTCTGCAGTCTCCCTGACATGATTTTCTTAAGGTTAGCAAGTATAGTCATATTTAAGAGATGTATTTGATTTCTGTTTTTAGTAGAGATGAGCGAGCACCAAAATGCTCGGGTGCTCGTTACTTGGGATGAAAATTAAGCGATGCTCGAGGGTTCGTTTCGAGTAACGAACCCCATTGAAGTCAATGGGCGACCCAAGCATTTTTGTATATTGCCGATGCTCGCTAAGGTTTCCATTTGTGAAAATCTGGGCAATTCAAGAAAGTGATGGGAACGACACAGCAACGGATAGGGCAGGCGAGGGGCTACATGTTGGGCTGCATCTCAAGTTCCCAGGTCCCACTATTAAGCCACAATAGAGGCAAGAGTGGCCCCCCCCAACAATTTTTACTTCTGAAAAGCCCTAATTAGCAATGCATACCTTAGCTAAGCACCACACTACCTCCAACAAAGCACAATCACTGCCTGCATGACACTCCACTGCCACTTCTCCTGGGTTACATGCCGCCCCCCCCCCCCCCCGCACGACCCAGTGTCCACAGCGCACACCAAAGTGTCCCTGCGCAGCCTTCAGCTGCCCTCATGCCACACCACCCCCATGTCTATTTATAAGTGCGCCTGCCATGAGGAGGAACCGCAGGCGCACACTGCAGAGGGTTGGCACGGCTAGGCACCGACCCTCTTTAAAAGGGGCGGGGCGATAGCCCACAATGCTGTACAGAAGCAATGAGAAATATAATCCTGTGCCACCGCCATCAAGAGCTGCACACGTGGGCATAGCAATGGGGAACCTATGTGCCACACACTATTCATTCTGTCAAGGTGTCTGCATGCCCCAGTCAGACCGGGGTTTTTTATAAATAGTCACAGGCAGGTACAACTCCGCAATGGGAATTCCGTGTGCACCCACAGCATGGGTGGCTCCCTGGAACCCACCGGCTGTACATAAATGTATCCCATTGCAGTGCACTGGACAGCAGAGCTAACGTCAGATTAAATGCAGGTGGCTTCAGCCCACACTGCATGCCCCAACCTGACCGGGGTTTTTAATTCATAGACACAGGCAGGTACAACTCCCTATTGTGAAGTCCGTGTGGACCAACAGCATGGGTGGCTCCCTGGAACCCACCGGCGGTACATAAATATATCCCATTGCAGTGCCCAGCACAGCTGAGGTAATGTCATGTTTAATGCAGGTGGGCTTCGGCCCACACTACATGCCCCAGTCAGACTGGGGTTCTTTAGAAGTGGACACATGCAGTTACAACTCCGTGTGGACCGACAGCATGGGTGGCTCCCTGGAACCCACCGGCGGTACATAAATATATCCCATTGCAGTGCCCAGCACAGCTGAGGTAATGTCAGGTTTAATGCAGGTGGGCAAAAAATTAATAGGATTACACTGTAGGTGGGGGCCCCCAAAAATTGGTGTACCAACAGTACTAATGTACCTTTAGAAAAATTGCCCATACCCAACCAAGAGGGCAGGTGAAACCCATTAATCGCTTTGGTTAATGTGGCTTAATTTGTAACTAGGCCTGGAGGCAGCCCAGTTAAAATAAAAATTGGTTCAGGTGCAAGTTTCAACGCTTTAATGAGCATTGAAACGTATAAAAATTGTTTACAAAAATTATATGACTGAGCATTGTGGGCCTAAGAAAAATTGCCCATTCGGCGTGATTACGTGAGGTTTCAGGAGGAGGAGCAGGAGGAGGAGGATGAATATAATACACAGATTGATGAAGCTAAAAGGTCCCCGTTTTTGATGGTGATAGAGAACAATGCTTCCATCCGCGGGTGCAGCCTACGTATTGCTTAGGTATCGCTGATGTCTGCTGGTGGAGAAGAGAAGTCTGGGGAAATCTAGGCTTTGTTCATCTTGATGAGTGTAAGCCTGTCGGCACTGTCGGTTAACAGGTGGGTACGCTTATCCGTGATGATTCCCCCAGCCGCACTAAACACCCTCTCTGACAATACGCTAGCCACAGGACAAGCAAGCACCTCCAGGGCATACAGCGCGAGTTCAGGCCACGTGTCCAGCTTCGACACCCAGTAGTTGTAGGGGGCAGAGGCATCATGGAGGACGGTCGTGCGATCGGCTACGTACTCCCTCACCATCCTTTTACAGTGCTCCCGCCGACTCAGCCTTGACTGGGGAGCGGTGACACAGTCTTGCTGGGGAGCCATAAAGCTGTCAAAGGCCTTAGAGAGTGTTCCCCTGCCTGCGCTGTACATGCTGCCTGATCTCCGCGCCTCCCCTGCTACCTGGCCCTCGGAGCTGCGCCTTCTGCCACTGGCGCTGTCGGATGGGAATTTTACCATCAACTTGTCCGCCAGGGTCCTGTGGTATAGCATCACTCTCGAACCCCTTTCCTCTTCGGGTATGAGAGTGGAAAGGTTCTCCTTATACCGTGGGTCGAGCAGTGTGTACACCCAGTAATCCGTAGTGGCCAGAATGCGTGTAACGCGAGGGTCACGGGAAAGGCATCCTAACATGAAGTCAGCCATGTGTGCCAGGGTACCTGTACGCAACACATGGCTGTCCTCACTAGGAAGATCACTTTCAGGATCCTCCTCCTCCTCAGGCCATACACACTGAAAGGATGACAGGCAAGCAGCATGGGTACCCTCAGCAATGGGCCAAGCTGTCTCTTCCCCCTCCTCCTCATCCTCCTCATGCTCCTCCTCCGCCTCCTCAACGCTCTGAGATATAGACATGAGGGTGCTCTGACTATCCAGCAACATACTGTCTTCCCCCGCCTCCGTTTCCGAGCGCAAAGCGTCTGCCTTTATGCTTTGCAGGGAACTTCTCAAGAGGCATAGCAGAGGAATGGTGATGCTAATGATTGCAGCATCGCCGCTCACCATCTGGGTAGACTCCTCAAAGTTTCCAAGGACCTGGCAGATGTCTGCCAACGAGGCCCACTCTTCTGTAAAGAATTGAGGAGGCTGACTCCCACTACGCCGCCCATGTTGGAGTTGGTATTCCACTATAGCTCTACGCTGCTCATAGAGCCTGGCCAACATGTGGAGTGTAGAGTTCCACCGTGTGGGCACGTCACACAGCAGTCGGTGCACTGGCAGATTAAACCAATGGCAGCGTCCGTGTGGGACTTGCGGAAATATGCGCTGAGCCAGCGCACCTTCCCGAGCAGGTCTGACAAGCGTGGGAAGCTTTTCAGAAAGTGCTGAACCACCAAATTAAAGACGTGGGCCAGGCATGGCACGTGCGTGAGGCTGCCGAGCCGCCACCAGGTTACGGCCGTTGTCACACACGACCATGCCCGGTTGGAGGCTCAGCGGCGAAAGCCAGCGGTCGGTCTGCTCTGTCAGACCCTGCAACAGTTCGTTGGCCGTGTGTCTCTTCTCTCCTAAGCTGAGTAGTTGCAGCACGGCCTGCTGACGCTTGCCCACCGCTGTGCTGCCACGCCGCGTGACACCGACTGCTGGCGACGTGCTGCTGCTGACACATCTTGATTGCGAGACAGAGGTTGCGTAGGAGGAGGGTGGTTTATTGGAGGAAGCATACACCGCCGCAGATACCACCACCGAGCTGGGGCCCGCAATTCTGGGGGTGGGTAGGACGTGAGCGATCCTAGGCTCTGACTCGGTCCCAGCCTCCACTAAATTCACCCAATGTGCCGTCAGGGAGATATAGTGGCCCTGCCCGCCTGTGCTTGTCCACGTGTCCGTTGTTAAGTGGACCTTGGCAGTTACCACGTTGGTGAGGGCGCGTACAATGTTGCGGGAGACGTGGTCGTGCAGGGCTGGGACGGCACATCGGGAAAAGTAGTGGTAACTGGGAACCGAGTAGCGCGGGGCCGCCGCCGCCATCATGCTTTTGAAAGCCTCCGTTTCCACAAGCCTATACGGCAGCATCTCCAGGCTGATCAATTTGGCTATGTGCACGTTTAACGCTTGAGCGTGCGGGTGCGTGGCGGTGTACTTGCGCTTGCGACGGCTGGACGGTGCGCTGAGAGACATTGGTGGATGGGGCCGAGGACAGCGGAGGTGAGGGTGTGTGTGCAGGCCAGGAGACGGTAGTGCCTGTGTCCTGAGAGGGGTGTTGGATCTCAGTGGCAGGTTGGGGCACAGGGGGAGAGGCAGTGGTGCAAACCGGAGGCGGTGAACGGCCTTCGTGCCACCTTGTAGGGTGCTTGGCTATCATATGTCTGCGCATGCTGGTGGTGGTGAGGCTGGTGGTGGTGGCTCCCCGGCTGATCTTGGCGCGACAAAGTTTGCACACCACTGTTCGTCGGTCGTCTGCACTCTCAGTGAAAAACTGCCAGACCTTTGAGCACCTCGGCCTCTGCAGGGTGGCATGGCGCGAGGGGGCGCTTTGGGAAACAGTGGGTGGATTATTCGGTCTGGCCCTGCCTCTACCCCTGGCCACCGCACTGCCTCTTCCAACCTGCCCTGCTGCTGCACTTGCCTCCCCCTCTGAGGACCTGTCCTCAGTAGGCTTAGCAAACCAGGTGGGGTCAGTCACCTCATCGTGCAGCTGCTCTTCCTCCGAATCCTCTGTGCGCTCCTCCCTCGGACTTACTCCAACTACTACCTGAGTGATAGACAACTGTGTCTCATCGTCATCGTCCTCCTCACCCACTGAAAGCTCTTGAGACAGTTGCCGGAAGTCCCCAGCCTCCTCCCCCGGACCCCGGAAACTTTCCAAAGGTTGGGCATCGGTCACGACAAACTCCTCCAGTGGGAGAGGAACCATTGCTGCCCATTCTGGGCAGGGGCCCGAGAACAGTTCCTGGGAGTCTGCCTGCTCCTCAGAATGTGTCATTTTCATGGAGTGAGGAGGCTGGGAGGAAGGAGGAGCAGCAGCCAGAGAATTCAGAGTTGCAGCAGTGGACAGCGTAGAACTCTGGGTGGTCGATAGATTGCTGGATGCACTTTCTGCCATCCATGACAGGACCTGCTCACACTGCTCATTTTCTAATAAAGGTCTACCGCGTGGACCCATTAATTGTGAGATGAATCTGGGGACGCCAGAAATGTGCCTCTCTCGTAATCCCGCAGCAGTCGGCTGCGAAACAGGAGCTCGGCCTGTGCCCACACCCTGACTTGGGCCTCCGCGTCCTCGCCCACGTCCACGTCTTCTAGGCCTACCCCTACCCCTCAGCATGGTGTATTACGAGTAGAGCAGAAACAGAACGCTGTAATAAAATGTGCCGCTTATTGGCCTGTGGTTGGAGGCTGACTTTGCTTACGGAACGCACAGCAGAGCCAGGAAACACTTTTGCGCACGCCTGCAGTGAGACGTAGGTGCGTATGACTGAGATAGTGGAATTTACAGCGCAGAAGCAGTCAAGTGGCCAAAGGCCAGTAGTAGGCCTTAAGTATTTTGCTTCTATTTTTTGAACGGCAGAGCTGAGACAGTAGACAGATACTGTAGGCAGCGTATATATGTATACTGTTTCAATGTGGACAGGATGATGGCGGTGATGTAACGGGCACCGCAGAGCCAGGAAACACTTTTGTGCAAGCCTGCTGTAACGCTTAGCTGCGTATTAATTAGGACTACTACCGCCAGCAGACACGCAGTACACTGAGGACCGTCACAGGCAGCCCAAATATAGTTTTTTTCCCAAAATTTGTTTGAAAAAGCCCACTGCCTATATAGACAGTATATCTCTTTCACCTTTTTCACTGTCCCTGCCTCACCAGTACTGGCCCTATACTATGTACAATGACTGCAGACTGAGGAAGCAATGCTCTGCACGGCCGATATACAAAAAAAATAAAAATGTGCCACACAGCTCCCAGCAGCCTCAACAGTACTGCACACGGTCAGATGTGGCCCTAAGAAGGACCGTTGGGGTTCTTGAAGCCTAAAATAACTCCTAATACTCTCCCTATAGCAGCTCCAGCATTAGCAGCACTTTCCCTGATCTATGTCAGAATGCATTTGTGGCGAGCCGCGGGAGGGGCCGATTTAAATACTCGGGTGACACCTGATCTCGCCAGCCACTCACTGCAGGGGGGTGGTATAGGGCTTGAATGTCGCAGGGGGGAGTTGTAATGCCTTCCCTGTCTTTCTATTGGCCAGAAAAGCGCGCTAACGTCTCAGAGATGAAAGTGAAAGTAACTCGAACATCGCGTGGTGCTCGCCTCGAGTAACGAGCATCTCGAACATGCTAATACTCGAACGATTATCAAGCTCGGACGAGTACGTTCGCTCATCTCTAGTTTTTAGCCAATGTCCATGTACTATGTGCTTCCTCAAAGCTTCGCTCACTGCATTTCTTATGCAAACTTCTCATGATTCCAGATGCTTGAGTAGTGAGACATAAAACAAGCCATGTGTCATGAAGAAGGACAGAATGTCCTCTGAATAAAGGTAATATATGTTTAAATGTTGGACTCACCATTAAGTTTTTCATGAATTTCTGTTTTTTGTCTCTAAATGACCTTTTCAGGAATATCTGATGAGCTTCATCCTCACACTGGGAGCTGATCTGCAGGAACTGGTCCAGTGTGTCGGTGGGGAAGACGACTCGCTCCTTCATCATGTTCTCGTAATGTTGGGCAGCCTCCTGGACAGCTATTTTGTTTTCCATGTCAGACAGTGAATGTGCTATTTCCTCCATGCATGCCATATTGGACACCATTATAGCGCTTGTGTACATTTTTGCCAGTTCATCGAGTTCTGAAAGCAAAGCAAGCAATGTGTGAATGGATAAAATGTCCTTCATAGAGAGTAGCGGATATTGGAAAATGCTGGAGAAACTGGACAACTTTATGCTGGATGTAACTGCCATATGTGTCATAACTCACATGGGGATCATAGGTACTCTAGGGATAATAGTCTAATTTCACATGTTGGTAATAGTCTACACTCCAAGAAGTAGAGTAGGTGACTCTTATGTGGGAGGTAGTAGTCTACTCTCATGTGAGTATAGTAGTCTGCTTTCAGATAGAGACAGCAGTCTACTCTCAGCAGGGCTATGTAGTCCACTATCTGGTTGGGACTGTTGTCTACTCTCAAATGTCGACAGCAAAAAATGGATGAAGAGATAAAGTGTCCTTGATAGAAGGGGCCACATCATCACATTGAAAAATGCTGCAGAAACAGACAAGAACATAGGGAGAAGTTGTCACAATCGGGGGCTAAAACGTTCGCGCTTAGCATTAAATAACCAAGTTGTGACCCCTTTAATTTTTCTATTTAGGACCTAAACAATGGGCATGCGAAATTTCATGTTTGCACCACACCGGAAAGTTAGAGAATTAGATTGTGTAAATTACACAGGAGTGCCAATACTTTTGCACTTAGCATTAAATAATCCAGTTGTGACCCCTTTACTTTTCCTATTTAGGACCTAAAGAATGCTCCTCCCAAATTTCATGTTTGTACAACACCGGGAAGTTAGAAAATTAGTGGCAAGTCAGTCAGTCAGTGAGTCAGTCATTGAGGGCGTTCACCTTTTATATATATAGACTAGCTAATATACCCGGCTTCGCCCGAGTTAATTTGGTACTTGTGTTTATCTGGTGTTCACACAGAAAATCTAATGAAGTCGTGGTTACTTTAGAGATACCGAGGGAAAAAAAAAGGTTCACCATTTTGCATGGTTCTTTGCGTTACCCAGGAAACACCACGTGAAGGTAACCATGCAACGTTTTCTTTATATAAAATGACATCAGGAAGTGAGAGAATTAGATTACGCACATACAATTTGGACGCTAATTCTTTTGTGCTTAGAATTGCATAATCGAGTTGGGACCCATTAACTTTTCTTATTCATGACATAATCAATGCTCGTGCCAAATTTCAAGTTTCTATGACATCGGGAAGTGAGAGAATTAGATTCTGTATGTAAAATTTGGATGCTAATTATTTTGCGCATAGAATTGAATAATCGACTTGGGACCCATTAACTTTTCCTATTTATGGCACAATCAATGCTTAAGCCAAATTTTAAGTTTCTATGGCATCGGGAAGGGAGAAAATTAGATTCCGTACGTAAAATTTGGACTCTAATTCTTTTGCACTTAGAATTCAATAATTGAGTTGGGACCCATTAACTTTCCTATATATGACACAAGCAATGCTCATGCCAAATTTCATGTTTCTATGACATCGGGAAGTGAGAGAATTAGATTGCGTACGTAAAATTTGGACGCTAATTCTTTTGCACTTAGAATTCAATAATCGAGTTGGGACCCATTAACTTTTCCTATATATGACACAAGCAATGCTCATGCCAAATTTCATGTTTCTATGACATCGGGAAGTGAGAGAATTAGATTACGTACGTAAAATTTGGACGCTAATTCTTTTGTACTAGAATTGAATAATCGAGTTGGGACCCATTAAATTTTCCTGTTTATGACATAATCAATACTTTTGCCAAATTTTAAGTTTCTATGACATCGGGAAGTGAGAGAATTAGATTACGTACGTAAAATTTGGACGCTAATTCTTTTGCACTTAGAATTCAATAATTGAGTTGGGACCCATTAACTTTCCTATATATGACACAAGCAATGCTCATGCCAAATTTCATGTTTCTATGACATCGGGAAGTGAGAGAATTAGATTGCGTACGTAAAATTTGGACGCTAATTCTTTTGCACTTAGAATTCAATAATCGAGTTGGGACCCATTAACTTTTCCTATATATGACACAAGCAATGCTCATGCCAAATTTCATGTTTCTATGACATCGGGAAGTGAGAGAATTAGATTACGTACGTAAAATTTGGACGCTAATTCTTTTGTACTAGAATTGAATAATCGAGTTGGGACCCATTAAATTTTCCTGTTTATGACATAATCAATACTTTTGCAAAATTTTAAGTTTCTATGACATCGGGAAGTGAGAGAATTAGATTACGTACGTAAAATTTGGACGCTAATTCTTTTGCGCTTAGAATTAAATAATCGAGTTGGGAACTATTAACTTTTCCTATTTATGACATAACTAGCTGATATACCCGGCTTCGCCCGAGTTAATTTGGTACCCGTGTTTATCTGGTGTTCACACGGAAAATCTTATGAAGTCGTGGTTACTTTAGAGATACTGAGGAAAAAAATATGTTCACCATTTTGCATGGTTCTTTGCGTTACCCAGGAAACACCACGTGGAGGTAACCATGTTATGTTTCCTTTTTATAAAATGACATCAGAAGTGAGAGAATTAGATTACGTACGTAAAATTTGGACACTAGTTCTTCTGCGCTAGAATTGAATAATCGAGTTGGGCCCCCTTTACTTTTTCTATCTTGGACATAATCTATGCTTGTGCCAAATCTCATGTTTCTACGACATCGGGAAGTTGGAGAATTAGTGGCGAGACAGTCAGTGAGTCAGTCAGTCAGTGAGTCAGTCAGTCAGTCAGTGAGGGCCTTCACCTTTATATATATAGATAATACTTCACCCACGTTTTATAGCCAATATCGCACCTTTCTTGGCTGCAGCTAACTTGTTCATCAGATAGGACTTTTCTATTTGATACAAGACATCTATGGACACCACCACAACCACGACCACCACCGGCTGCTCGATTGTTATAAGGATCTTTATGGCTTCTTCATTCACAGTTAGTTTTCGTGCCTTCGTGTTCTCAATCAGACACACTGGGCTGTCCATCATGGCTGCAGGGGATACAGTAAACAAAGAGTTAAACGCGGTAATCATGAATTGCATTATTTACACTGTGCTAGTTTTTGTAAATGTTTGCCTTCTTCTCTTTGTGTAGATCTGCCCTTCAGCTATGGCTCAGAGCTCAGGGCCATCTCATCTGGGCATTCATTATCCCCCAAGGTCAAAGGCCATTTTAGGAGGGAATTTTCAGGTCACATTTATAAAGATTTTGTACAGAATATCTTAAATGTTGATAACTTCATAATTACAGAGCCTCTTCATTTATTATTTTTTTGCCAATATCCTTTCTTTTGATTATCAGTATTGATGGATAGTTTTAACTTTAAAATGGATGTGTCATCTGAAAGTGACCTCCTGTATCAAAAGAGATTGGACCTTTTTGTTTTCCAGAATTTATGGTGATTTTGTATCATTTTTTTGAAGTCACTATGTTTATTTTAAAATATTCCTAAAGTCCTACCATTTTCACAATGACCACTAAGCCTAATAATAGTATAATACCTCCTGATCTATTGAGAGAACTTCTGAGCTGTCATCTCATTATCTTCATAGACAGAATTACAATAAAAGATGGTGATACCTATACATGGATTGCTCAGGATCCACTATTCACAGTAGGTGATTTTACAGCTCACTTCCTCCCCTTCCCTGCACAGGTCATGGAGCATGTCCATATCACTTTCCCATAGAAATCAATAGGTGATGGTCACAGCTTACCATCCCCACTCCCTACAACTTAGAGGCGGTGCCACAGCATACTAGAGCCTGCTTACCTGCCCGTATCGCATGTTGTATCCAAGCTATAGGTGGTACAACAGGGTACTAGTGCCTCCATGCCCACCTGTATCATATATTGTATCCAAGCTAGAGGTGGTACAACATGGTACTAGAGTCACTATGCTCACCCCTATAACATCTTGTATGCAAACTAGAAATGGTATAACAGGGTATAAAAACCTCAATGCTCCCCCATTTCACATCTTGTATCCAAGCAAGAGGATGTACAAGAGGGTTCTAGTGTCTCCATGCTCGCCCGTATCACATCCTTTATGAAAGCTAGAGGCGGTACAACAGGGTATAAGAGCCTCCCATGCTCACCCATATCACATCCTCTATCCAAGCTAGTGGCGGTAAAACAGGGCCATCATGCTTGCCTCTATTACAATCTGTATGCACGCTAGAGGCGGTATAACAAGGTACTATAGCCACCATACCGGCACGTATCACATCCTATATACAAGCTAGAGGTGATACAACAGGACAGTAGAGTGTACTTATTAACCTATATCACATCTTCCAGACAAGTTAGAGGCAGATCAACAGGATACTCGAACCTCCATACCCAACCATATAATATTGTGTAACCAGGCTAGAGGTGTTACAATAAAAACGTGAGCCTCCATGCCCATCCATGTCACGTCTTGTTTCCAAGCTAAAGGTGGTAAAACAGGGTGCTAGAGCCTCCAATCCCATCCATGTCACATCTTGTATCCAAGCTAGATGCAGTACAACAGGGTACAAGAGCCTCCGTGCCCACCCGTATCACATCTTATAAGAAAGCTAGAGATGGTACAACAGGATCATAGAGCCTCCATAGCATCCGTTTAACATCTTGTATCTAAGCTAGAAGTGGTGCAAAAGGGTACTTGAGCCTCTATGCCCATCTGTATCACATCTTGTATCCAAGTTAAAAGCGTTACAACAGGGTATTCAAGCCTCCATGCCTGCCCGTAACACACCTTGTATCTAAGCTAGAGGCTGTACTGCAGGGTACTCAAGCCTTCATGGACATCTACATCACATATTTTATCAAAGGTAGAAGCGGCCCAACAGGATATTAGAGCCTCCAAGGCGTCCATATCATATCTTGCATCCAAGCTAGATTTGATAATACAGGGTAATAGAGCTTCCATGCCCAGCCGTATTATATCTTGTATCTAAGCTAGAGGCGGTACAACAGGGTACTCAAATCTTCATGCCCATCTGTATCACATCTTGTTACAACAGGGTCTTAGAGCAGTACAATTGGACACTAGAACCTCCATGTCGACATGGGTAACATCCTCTATCTAAGCTGGAGTAGGTACAACAGAGTACTATTGCCTCTAGCCGACATGTCACATCTTGTATCCAAGTTGGAGGCAGTACAACAGGGTCTTAGAATCTCTGTGCTCACCCATATCACATCTTACATCTAAGCTAAAGGCAGCACAACAGGGTAATAGAGCCTCCATGCCCACCCATTTCACATCTTGTATCCAAGCTACTAGAGCTACTAGAGCCACAATGCTCGCCCGTATCATAACTTTCTTCCAAGCTTGAGGCAGCTTACCTAGAGCTTCCATGCTTGCCCATATCAGATCATGAAAGCAAGCTAGAGGCGGTACAATAGGGTACTACAGACTCCATGCCCATCCGTATCACCTCTTGTATCTAAGCTAGAGGCGGTACAACAGGGTATTAGAGTCTCCCATTAAGGGGTCAGTTCTTCACAATAAATGATCCTTTTGCACTGATATTATAATCACTTACTTATATTAACTTTACAATCACACAGAGAAAGTTTCATTTCATCTGACAACCCTAGCCGAGGTTCTGGTTTTGACAATGAGCGTATGTTTTAGGAGTGTATTGGGAGGCCAGGGTGCCCAGGAGAAGCCATGCAGACATGAAGGAAACATGCAGGCTTCATGCAAATGTGGACCTAGTTTAAGGTTGGAATCTGGAACCTTAGTGTTAGGCCTCCTGCACACGGGCGTATTTGCATTGCGGAGTCCACGGAGGGTATCCATCTCCAGACTCCGTAGCAAATACCGCCCCATAGCATGCAATGGCAAGACGCCATATCCTCTCCATGAGCGGATATCGATTGAGGTTTTCCGTTCGTGGAAAAAAATTACAACATGTTACAATTTTGTGAGGGTTACGCATGTCTGGCTTCCAATGAAAGTCAATGAAAGCCGGCCATCCCGCGGAAGGTTCCGCGGTGAGCACTGCAGAAGTATCACGGGATCTGCGTCATTGCAGAGCGCCAGTGCCTACTGCACATGTGTGACAGAGTTCCGGCCAGCACATCCGCAGTGCTAAACAGAAGGAATTGAACAGGTATGCAGGGGTCACTGGCCGGGCACCGGGTCGAACTCCGCTTTGGGAATCCTGCAAGCAGGGTTCAACCTGCCCATGTGCTGGAGGCCTTATTGGGTGCCAGTGCTAAATACTGAGCCACCATGCTGCCAACATGTATAAATGCTCCCAAACTTCATGAGTGTTTTTATATGTGAGTGTACAATATAAAATTATTATAGGTTTTTTTCATGTGTTCCACTGAATCTACTTTTAATCCTCCTATATATGTGTTGCTTTATGTCTCATTACGGCTTCTCACGTAAAGCGTTTTTGTAGCACAGAAATGTCCACTAAGTTGACAGTGATAACCTTAAAGGGGTTGTCCCATAGTTTGAAGTGTATGTGTACACTTCTGTATGACCATATCAATGCACTTTGTAATATACATTGTGCATAGGATATGTGCCATACAGAAGTTATGTACTTACCTTCAGGGGTGTCCCCCCCGTGCTGACGACTCCGTTGTCCTGGTGCCGACCACGGATCTTCTTCTGTCTTCTCTTCTAGTCGCACTTGCGCAGATCGGCTCCCAGGTCCATGGACGAGTCTTCGGATCTTGGCGCATGTGTAGTAACGTTGCTCGGGCCGTGGGTGTGTGCCTCTTCCTTTGCACATGCGCAGTAGCACCAATGGGCTCTGGAACGCATGGCGATCCGGCAGGAGGGTGAAGGCGATCCAGAGGAAGCTTGAGTAACACTTGGGGGGGAAGGGGGTGTGTACTGTACTTGTGTGTGTGTGGGGGGGCAGACTGTCACTGTACTTGCGGGGGTTACGGGGGGCTGTAACTTTACTTGCGGGTGGCCGGGGGGAGCCGCCGGCTGTCACTGTACTTGCAGTGGTCGGGTGGGGAGCAAGGGGGGGGGGGCGCAGGCTATCACTTTACTTGCGGGGGGGTTGTCACTTTACAGGCAGGGTGTGGGGGGGGGCGCCGGCTGTCACTTTACTTGCAGAGGTTGGGGGAGCTGTCACTTTACAGGCAGGGTGTGGGGGGGCCACCCGCTGTCACTTTACTTGCGGGGGTTGGGAGGAGGCAGGCTGTCACTTTACTTGTGGTGGGTTTGGGGGGGCTGTCACTTTACGGGCACGGGGTGGTAGGGGGGCTGTCACTTTACGAGCGGGGGGGGGGTTGGGGTGGGGGGGCTGTCACTTTACTTTTGGGGGTGGGCACGGGCTGTCACTTTACTTGCGGGGTGGTGGAGGTGGGAGGGCGTCAGTTTACTTGCAGGGTTGGAGGGGCTGTGAATTTACTTGCGGAAATGGGGGCGCACGGGCTGTCACTTTACTTGCGGGGGTGGGCTGTCACTTTACTTGGGGGGGGGGGGGCAGGCTGTCACTTTAATTGTGGGGGTGGGGGGCAGGCTGTCACTTTACTTGTAGGGGGGTGCTGACCTTTGTCACCGTGGGGGCGGAGGGGTGCTAACAAGTAGTCGCCGCAGGGGATGGGTGGGGGTGTCAGGCTGTCACTGATCCTGCGAGGGGGGGTGTACTGTCGCATTATACTTGGTTGGGGTGCTGTAACATAGACTTGTCGCTCTGGGGGTGCTGTCACATAGACTTGTCGCTGTGCTGTTTGCTGTCACATAGACTTGTCGCTGTTGAGTGCTGTCACATAGACTTCTTGCGGGGGTGGGGGTGCTGTCACATAGACTTGTCGCTGTGGGGTGTGCTGTCACATAGACTTGTCGCTGTTGGGTGTGCTGTCACATACACTTGTTGCTGTGGAGTTTGCTGTCACATAGACTTCTTGCGGGGGTGGGTGCACTGTCACATAGACTTGTCGCTGTGGGGTGTGCTGTCACATAGACTTGTCGCTGTGGAGTTTGCTGTCACATAGACTTGTCGCTGTTGGGTGCTGTCACATAGACTTGTCGCTGTTGGGTGCTGTCACATAGACTTCTTGCAGGGGTGGGGGTGCTGTCACATAGACTTGTCACTGTGGGGGTGCTGTCACATAGACTTGTCGATGTGGGGGTGCTGTCACATAGACTTGTCGCTGTGGAGTTTGCTGTCACATAGACTTGTCGCTGTTGGGTGCTGTCACATAGACTTCTCGCGGGGGTGGGGGTGCTGTAACATAGACTTGTTGCCGTTGGGTGCTGTCACATAGACTTCTTGCGGGGTGGGGGTGCTGTCACATAGACTTGTCGCTGTTGGGTGCTGTCACATAGACTTCTTGCAGGGGTGGGGGTGCTGTCACATAGACTTGTCGCTGTTGGGTGCTGTCACATAGACTTCTTGCGGCGGTGGGGGTGCTGTCACAGACTGGTCGCTGTTGGGTGCTGTCACATAGACTTCTTTCGAGGGTGGGGGTGCTGTCACATAGACTTGTCGCTGTTGGTTGCTGTCACATAGACTTCTTGCGGCGGTGGGGTGTGCTGTCACATAGACTTGTCACTGTGCTGTTTGCTGTCACATAGACTTGTCGCTGTTGAGTGCTGTCACATAGACTCCTTGCGGGGGTGCTGTCACATAGACTTGTCGCTGTGGGGTGTGCTGTCACATAGACTTGTCACTGTGGGGTGTGCTGTCACATGCACTTGTCGCTGTGGAGTTTGCTGTCACATAGACTTCTTGCGGGGGTGGGTGTGCTGTCACTTAGACTTGTCGCTGTGGAGTTTGCTGTCACATAGACTTGTTGCTGTTTTGTGCTGTCACAGACTTCTTGCGGGGGTGGGGGTGCTGTCACATAGACTTGTCGCTGTGGGGTGTGCTGTCACATAGACTTGTCGCTGTGGGGTGTGCTGTCACATAGACTTGTCGCTGTGGGGTGTGCTGTCACATAGACTTCTTGCGGGGGTGGGTGTGCTGTCACTTAGACTTGTCGCTGTGGGGTGTGCTGTCACATAGACTTGTCGCTGTGGAGTTTGCTGTCACATAGACTTGTTGCTGTTGAGTGCTGTCACATAGACTTCTTGCGGGGGTGGGGGTGCTGTCACATAGACTTGTCGCTGTGGGGTGTGCTGTCACATAGACTTGTCGCTGTGGGGTGTGCTGTCACATAGACTTGTCGCTGTTGGGTGCTGTCACATAGACTTCTTGCGGGGGTGGGGGTGCTGTCACATAGACTTGTCACTGTGGGGGTGCTGTCACATAGACTTGTCGCTGTGGGGTGTGCTGTCACATAGACTTGTCGCTGTGGGGTGTGCTGTCACATAGACTTGTCGCTGTTGGGTGCTGTCACATAGACTTCTTGCGGGGGTGGGGGTGCTGTCACATAGACTTGTCACTGTGGGGGTGCTGTCACATAGACTTGTCGCTGTGGGGGTGCTGTCACATAGACTTGTCGCTGTGGAGTTTGCTGTCACATAGACTTGTCGCTGTTGGGTGCTGTCACATAGACTTGTTGCCGTTGGATGCTGTCACATAGATTTCGTGCGGGGTGGGTTTGCTGTCACATAGACTTGTCGCTGTTGGGTGCTGTCACATAGACTTCTTGCAGGGGTGGGGGTGCTGTCACATAGACTTGTCGCTGTTGGGTGCTGTCACATAGACTTCTTGCGGCGTTGGGGGTGCTGTCACATAGACTTGCTGCAGTTGGGTGCTGTCACATAGACTTCTTGCGGGGGGTGGGCAGGGGGCTGTCACAGTTATTTATCCCAGGGTGTAATCCTGCCTGTGCAGAGAGGGGAGGAGGTGAGCTGTGTCTATTGTTAATGGTGGGTCCTGGGGGGGCGGGGGGGGACTGGGGGGGACACTGTGGTGGGGGCACTGTGGAGGAGGGGGGCTGTGGAGGGCACTGTGGGGGGGCGGGGGGGCACTGAGGGTTGGGTACTGAGGAGGGCGCACTGTGTGTTGGCACTGTGGGGGACACTGTGCAAGAGTGCACTGTGGGGGGGGACTGTGGTGGGGCACTGTGGGAGGGCATTGTGGGGGGTGACACTGGAGCGGGGAACTGTGGTGGGGGAATTGTTGGGAGTTCACTGTGGGGGGTGACACTGTGGAGGGGCATGTGTGTGGTGGGGGCACTGAGGGGGTGTACTGTGGAGGGCACTGTGGGGGGGCGGTCATTGTGGGGGTGTGCACTGTGTGGCCGCACTGTGGGGAGGTGATTGTGGGGGGTGCACGATGTGTGGGCACTTTGGGGGTGCACTGTGCGCGGACACTGTGAAGGGTGGACTGGGGGGGGGGGGGGAGGGCTGCCGGCTCCATTCAAAGCAGTGAAGCGTGCGTCTCTATTATGTCGCCGGTCCTCCAGTCATGTGACCGGCGTCATCGGGAGCGTACACGCTAAGGAGAGAGAGGCAGCAGTGCATCATGGGAACTACCCAGCGGTGCCATCTTTAAAAAATACTTCAGGCCAGCTTTATAAGGGGAAGAAAAGGAATAAAAAGGTGAGCAAAATATGGATTTTTATGTATAAAGCTGTAGTGTGTGATGCTTTTACTCCACAGGGCATTAATGGGAAAAAAAAATCAGTTTGGGCGGCGGGACAACCCCTTTAATGTTCAGTCTGGCTAATCTTGTCAGGAAAGAGTTGAGGCCAACCCCTGCCCATTACCTACTAGTGTTGATACATGAGTCATATATTTGCTCATTTGACTATCCAGTTGATACATAATTTAGCCCTTTTCTTGGTTCCGGGGGCATCATAATACATGGAGACACCTTTAGTACCCAGGAAAGGTGACTGCTATAGCTGAAGTCTAATTCTGTTGTCTTGTGTCTAGCCGGCATTGTTACAACACAACATGGGACCAAACACCATTAAAGGCCAATAAGTGTTAATGTTCCCTCACCTTCTATCTCCAGGTCTTTCTTAGTCAAGGCTTCATTGCTTTTCAGAATGTTGATTCCTATACTTCCCTTAGATGCCTGGTATTTCTGAAGCACCATGTCAGCCTAAACAAATTAAACATGTTGAAAATATAGCAATAGTTGGATAAATGATGAATATTTAGCCTCTGTGTACCAAGATCATGACCTTAATCTCTTCTACTCACCTGAATGCCTTTCCCAGGTGCCATGTTATACTTGTCCGCTATTGCTTTTAAATCTTGCTTGAATCTTTCATAGCCGCCATGAATGCTGTACAATCCTTGAGCTAAAGCTTCCTACAGGTGACTCTAAATGAATCGTTATCTCCAGCACTTAGAACATTGGAAAGGAGGAGACGGAGTAAGGGAGGAAGAAGATTCATGAAGATGCACCTCAAGATGTAGCACGGGGGAATAGATTATGGTCTGAAGTGAGAAGACGTGGAGTAATTTTGCTCCGTTAAAATTGTGCTTAATCCATCACTATCTAGCCCTAATCTACAGTGATTTTTCATTACTAAGGGCCTCTCCTATCCCCGGCCTCTTAGAGAGCTGCTACATGGAACAAAGTGTGTGGACATCCCTCACCTGTTGCTATTTACTTGAGTGCCGGATCCTCGACCTGACCTGCCTCCCTTCTGGTTGTAACACTGTGCAGAGGTGAACGGCAGGCCAGAGCTGTACATCAGCAATCCATATTCTCTGCCGGGTCCCAGCTTGCTGTTTTGGGCAGCTGTGATGTGGTCACAGTTCGCTTAGGACTTGGTGGTGTTGAGGAGCGGAGGCCGGATTACAGGCACCATCTTAGATTCACCACGGCGGAAGAGAGGTATCAGACAATCCTAAACACTGCCGGTGGGGCCTTCATCCAAGGACTTTGGGGTTTTCCACTGGGTACCAGAATACAGAAGCCTCCTCAGTGGGTACCCACGGTTCAATGCTGTGGGGGAGGGGGGTGCTTTGCAGTCAGGCAGCGGGACAGTTGCAGCCTGCATGTGGATCATACCTGCTCAAGCTCCTGGTCACCTCTACACTGTGGGTCAGGTATAAAATCTGGGTGCTCTTCCTTCCTGCTGCATTATCACCCGGCATTTTAAAAGATATCGCTTATAGTCCTGTGGGGACTACAGGAGAGGACTCTGCTTGTCTCCACTGGTCCTCGTTCTATTTACACTAAAGTTTGAGCTGCAGAGTTGTTGGCGTTCTCTCTTCTCTGCCATAATCAAATTGTGGCAGTAATTTTATTAATGCATAGCAAGAAACTTCACAATTATTACCTCTTTTTTACTCTTCTAGCATACATACCAGATCTTAACAATTACTAAGCCATGGCTGCTATCTAATTGTCTCTTCCTACTGCTGTCACCAGATCGCCACTATAGACTCTGTAGCTCACCATGGTCTGGTAGCTACATGTGTTTTATGATGTAATGAAAGCCAAACTCTTTATCTGAGGACTACTATGTAATACTATAATAGCTCCTGCTTGGCATTACTCCTGCTCCAGACTCCACTTCTTCCTATTCTCTGCATGTGTCTTCCATTTGCAGGGCCCTCACCAAGCAGAACAAACTGACTAATAAACAGCATCAATTTGTGTAGTCAAGCATTATTGCAGATCCTCAACCTGGTGTCTCTATTGAGTCTTAGGGATTTCCTTCTATAGCAGCTACCACAGCTCCAATGACTGTTCTGACTTTTATGTACATTATGAAGGCAATAACGGAGTGTTGGTCCATGTTAACGGAAAAGACAGATGCTTTACAGTCAAATTGTATCTGCCTTTGAGCGGATGTACAAAATCTATGACAGCGCATTACTGCAGTGGAGACCCAGGTTTCTCATTTGAAAAATATAGTCACACTTCAAGATGTAGCACAGAGGGGTTGAAGCAGTGGATAAAGCAAGTAACTGTAGTCGGACTTGTGCGACACAAAGTGGGCACTATGAGCTATTTAACACTATTATCCCATGGTGGCGCAAAGCAGACACTATTACCTCACGGGAGCAAAAAGGAAGCACAATAACTTCATAAGGGCACAAAGTGAGCATTGTTATGTAATGGAGAGATGTGCTTTATGCGTCATTCTCTGCATTCTCCCTGACATGGGTTTCTTAAGGTTAGCAAGTGTAGTCATTAGAGATGAGCAAGCACCAATATGCTCGGGTGCTCGTTACTCAAGTCGAGCTTTTTGTAATGCTCGAGAGCTCGGCTCGAGTAACGAACCCCATTGAAGTCAATGTGAGTCTCGAGCTAATTGTGATTGGCTAAGGCAATTGATAGATCAGCACTACAGAGCCGGGGACAGCACGGATAAAATGCGGCTGAGCCCCAGCAGCTGATGGTTTTTCAGGGAAGGGCTTTAAATATAAGCCCTTCCCTGAAAAACTATGACAAAATAGTGTAAAAAAATTTTTTAAATGATACTCACCTCCTTTCAGCTGCCGGAGCTCAGCCGCGCTGTCACCGGCTCTGTTGCACTGCTGATCTATCAACACGTGGGATTTAAAATCCCCGCCTACTGAAAGATTTGATTGTGATTGACTGAGCGCCTCAGCCAATTACAATCAGTGTTGCCAATTGTGATCTGCCGGCTGGGCTTGGCAGATGTTTCCTTCATCCCTGCGAGGAAAAAGAATTCCCTGCTGCACTTGCCACATCTGTGACAGATGCAGCAGAGGAATCTTCATCCCTGCGGGGAATAAAGAATTCCCTACCACAGCTGTTACAAATGACAGCTGCGGTATGGGATCCAGCTGTCGGCATCCTGTAATTGTTTTTCATGAATACTCCTGAGTAATCCATGAATACTCCTGACAGCAGTGCAGAAGAGTCAGGTGGACTCGCCTGAGCAACGGCAGCTGAAGAATGGGGAGTATAGATTTTTTTTTATTTTTAACACCATCTTTTCTTGTTTTTCAGGGAAGGGCTTATATTTGAAGTATTCATGAATTCATGAATGGGTGACTGACTGCTGCCTCTGATTGGCTGAGTGCTGGGACCAATCAGAGGCAGCTTTCAGCTGTCATTTAATAGCTGATAGCTGCCTCTGATTGGAAAAAGTGCTTAGCCAACCAGAGACAGCTCATTCAGCAGTCTGAATACTCCTCACAGCAGTGCAGGAGAAGAGCCGGCTGGACTCGGTTGAGCACCGGCAGCTAAAGAAAGGTGAGTATAGATTTTTTAAAATTTCTATCACCATTTTTCTTGTTTTTCATTTAAAGCCCTTCCTTGAAAAACAGGATGTTGGCAGCTGGAACCCATACCGCAGCTGTCATATGTAACAGCTGTGGTAGGGAATTCTTTGTTCCCCGCAGGGATGAAGAATTCATTTGCTGCATCTGTCACAGATGTGGCAGGTGCAGCAGGGAATTCTTTTTCCTCGCAGGGATAAAGGAAACATCTGCTGCATGCAGCAAAGGCGCTCTTCATCCCTGCGGGGACACGACAGCTTTGGACAGGTATTTTTTTTTTTTACACTAAAATTCTTTTTTTCAGGGAAGAACTTATATGTAAAGCTTTTCCCTGAAAATCGATTTGGAGGTGTCGGCAGACCATTGTCTTCAATGGAGCTGCCGGCAGCAGCTGCGGCTCTATTGAAGACAATGTGTGCATTTTTTTTACACTAAAATTCAGCTTTTTTCAGGGAGAGGCTTTTTAAAGCCCTTCCCTGAAAAACCATCGGCTGCCGGGGCTCAGCCGCATCTTCTCCGCGCTGTCCCCGACTATGTAGCGCTGCTGATCTATTAGCATGCGGGGATCTAAAATCCCCGCCTGCTGAAAGAGCTGATTGTGTTTGGCTGAGAGATCAGGACTACAGAGCCAGGGACAGTGCGGAGAAGACACGGCTGAGCCTCGGCAGCTAAGGGCAGGTGAGTAACCATTTTTTTTGGACACTATTTTTTCAGGGAAGGGCTTATATTTAAAGCCCTTCCCTGAAATCCCTTCAGCTGCCAGGGCTCAGATGCGACTTTTCTGCGCTGTCCCCGGCTCTGCACTATTGATCTATCAGCACACTGGGATTTAAAATCCCCACCTGCTGAAAGTGTTCATTGTGATTGGCTGAGCATCTCAGCCAATTACAATCAGCTCTTTCAGCAGGCGGTGATTTAAAATCGCCGCCTGCTGATAGATCAGGACTACAGAGCCGGGGACAGCGTGGAGAAGTCGTGGCTGAGCCCCGGCAGCTGAAGGCAGGTGAGCATCCATTTTTTTTACACTATTTTTCATGTTTTTTGAGGGAAGGGCTTATATTTGAAGCCCTTCCCTGAAATCCAATTACTGGGGGGCTGGCAGCAGGATCCTCTACTGTCACACATTCTCTGATGTGTGACAGCTGCGGTAGGGAATTGAAGAATTGTGGCAGATATAGTAGCAGAGAATTCTTTTTACTAGCGGGGATGAAGGAAACATTTGCCGCATGTAGCAGATGTGTTCTTGATCCCCGCAGGGGACACGGCAGAGGCGGAGAGGTAATTATTTTTTTTTTTTACACTAAAATTATTGTTTTGCAGGGAAGCGCATATATATAAAGCCCTTCCATGAAAAACAATGCAGGGGTGACGGCACACTATTGTTTTCAATGGAGCAGCTGACAGCAGCCACTGCTCCATTGAAAACAGGTAGGGAGGAGAGGGTCAAGATTTTCTCGAGCACCCGAGCACCGCGTGGTGCTCGGCTCGAGTAACGAGTACATCGAGTATGCTAATGCTCGGACATGCATGCTTGCTCATCTCTATTAGTCATATTTGAGAGTTTTTTTGATTTCTAGCTTTAGATGATGTCAATATTCTACTCCACGCTTCCTCAAAGCTTCCCTCGATGTATTTCTTATGCAAACTTCTCATGATTCCTGACGCTCAAGTAGTGAGACATGAAACAAGTCGTGTGTTATGGAGAAGGATAGAATGTCTTCTGAATAAGGGTAATACATGTTTGGATGTTGGACTCACCATATAGTTTTTCATGAATTTCTGATCGTTGTCTTTAAATGATCTTTGCAGTAATATCTGATGAGCTTCATCCTCATACTGGGTGAGGAACTGCAGGAACTGGTCCAGAGTGTCAGTGGGGAAGGCGACGCGTTCCTTCATCATATTCTCGTAATGTTGGGAAGCCTCCTGGACAGCCACTTAGTTTTTCATGTCAGAAAGTGGATGGGCTATGTCCTCCATGCAGGCCATGCTGGACGTCAATATAATGTTTGTGTACATTTTTGTCAATTCACTGAGTTCTGAAAGCAAAAAACGCAATGTGTGAATAGATGAAATGTCCTTTATAGAGTGTGGTGGATATTGGAAAATGCTGGAGAAACTGGACAATTTTATGCTGGATGTAACTGCCATATCTATCATAACTCACGTGAGGAACATAGGTACTCTAGGGATGATAGTCTTCATTCACATAGTGGTAGTTGTCTACAGTCAGGTAAAGAAAGTAGTTGACTCTTATGTGGGGATAGTAGTCAGCTCTTAGCTGAGGTTTCTAGACTATTCTTGGTAAGAGACAGTAGTCCACTCTCAGCAGGGCATCGTTGTCCCCTCTGAGGTGTTGTCTACTCTCACATATCGACAGAAAAAAAATGGATGAACAGATAAAGTGTCATTCATAGAAGGGGCTACATCTTTACAAGGTTTATAATTGAAAAATACTAGAGAAGCTAAAAAACTTTACACTAGATGTAACTGCCTCAACTACCATAACTTAGGTGTGAATTATAGGTACTCTAGGGTTAGTAAGTCTACTGTCAGGTGGAGATAGTAGCCAACCCTCAGATATGGATAGTAGCTACTTCTCAGGTGAGGATAGCAGACTACAGTCAGGTGAGAGTCATAGTTACTCTCAGTTGAAGATGGTAGTCTAATCTCTTGAATGTTGAATCGACTCACGGATTCCTGTAACTGCAGTGATTCCCATCACTTTTTTCACTTCCGCCTTGCAGAAGACATAATCATAGTATCTCTTTGTCTGCCTCAAAAATTCAGACTTCATTTCACTATCAGGAATGTTCTCCATGTTCTGACGATCTTCTTTATTCAGAGATGGTTGGTCAAACACAAAGCACTTTCGTTTAGAGAAAAACATTTGGAGACATTGTCTCAATCCATTATACTGTGTATCTTTGCTTGTTTTTTTCCCTGTTGTGAAGAAAACAAATTTGTATGAGTGATAACGTCACTTTCCATTATCTCCCTCCCCTCCGTGTTACTTGTAAGATATGTTGCTACTCATTCACCATCATCTCATGTGGACCTCTCAGTGTCTTCTCCATACTTACGCTCTCTCAGCTTTAGAGCGTTCTCCAGGTGGACATCTTCTGAAATCTCAATTCCATCAACATTAAGCTTCAAATGGAAATCTCTCCCAGCCCAGGTGAAAATGGGAAAATGCTTGGAGAATTCTGCTTCCTCGTCCTCAATGTCCTGAGAATTTGCCTTGATTTCTTCTGAAATATTCCCCACAAATCTATTCACCTTAGATAAGGAGCCAAATACTCTAGATCTCCTTTAATAGTATCAAGTTCATTTTTATACAATGATAACTGAAAAGTATGTAAACTTTAACATAATGTCTTAGAAGGATACTTCAACTTGTCAACAGTATCTTGGTCAATCATGGCCATACTATTATACACCAGGGCACTACTCAGGAGGACGGCGAGGCAGAAGATCCAGTTGTCATTTTTATTGTCCCCCTGCAAAGAAAAAAATGTTTTAAGGATTCTCATGGTCATTGATAAATCATGATCCTTCTGACTGACTTGTGAATTGCCAAACTAATCTACTTCTTAACCTCCCATACAACCAAACAAAGACTTGCTTATCTTCGAACTGTACACTCTTGATCCCTATAGTGACCAATGCGCCTTTTTACAGTGAACACTAATGGGAATAAATCTGAATATACACGTTTTTAAGCTGGTGGCTTGGCTGACTACTGACAGCCAGGCACCTGATCTAATAGCCAGGAACAGTGAAGCCTCAGATCCTGGCAGTTTAACCCCTAACATGCCGCAACCAATAGCAACTGCAGCATGTAAGCAGATTACAAGGGGAGAGGACTCGTTATGTCTCCCATCAGCAACCCACAGTGCAATGCAGGTTACTAATGGGTTTCCATGGCAGCCGGATGCCAGCCACTCACAGAGTCTAAAAGGCTGCATAGTAGAATGCACTACATAAGTAATGCGGTGTACTATACTAACACTTGAACAATCACATCTTCAAGTCCCTTTGGGGGACTAAAAATATAGCATCCGAAACAGTTCAATAAAGCTTAATTTGAAGAAAGAAAATCCTGTTAAAAAAATACATATTTTTCCCCACAAAAATAATTTTAGATAGATTAAATACAAAATAAAAATAATAGGTATTACTCCACAATTGTCATTTTTCTTTTGTTTCCTTTCCCCCAAAATAATAAAAAGCAATCAAAAAGTCTCATGTACCTCAAAATAGTACATGAAAAAACTTGTTTCCTACAGTACGTTTCAAAAGATTTAGTTAAAATCTACCACAAGTTGCATGTGGAGTGCCAAAAGTGATAAGACTAATCAAGATGTGAAATACTAATTTTCAAATCCCTTAAAAGGTCCTGGTTGAGTCTCCCTGTTCGGGTGAAATACTCTGGTACGCAAGAACTGAACATGAAGCCTCATATGTCTGCATCACCTTCTCCACGTCCCCAAGACCTTCCGTGTCTAGCAGAACCAGCGTGTTGTTTGGTTTAGTAGGATGAGGAACACACCACATCCAGATGCCTTTGGTCTCGGCTTGGGCGTTGTAGCCCAGATTAAAACCTGCAGACACTAAAAATATTGAAAATCAAAGTTATTTTCTGACAAACACAAAAACGTCAACTCTTTATCTATAGGAGAGGAAGGACTTCTGGTTGAAGTGACAGTGTAAACTTATATATGATAACATTTCATCCACTTTTTGTAGCCAATATCGCACCTTTCTTGGCTCCAGCTAACTTGTTCATCAGGTAGGACTTTCCTGTTCGGTACAAGCCAACTATGGACACCACCACCACCGGCTGCTTGATTCTCGTAAGGATCTTTATGGCTTCCTCATTCACAGTTAGTTTTCCTTTCTTCGTGTTCTCAATCAGACACACTGGGCTGTCCATCATGGCTGCAGAGGATGCAGTAAACAAAGAGTTAAACGCAGTAATCATGAATTGCATTATTTACACTGTGGCTAGTTTTTGTAATTTTTTGCCTTCTTCTCTTTGTATAGATCTGCCCTTTATCCTAAAATCATGCAGTTCTCACACTGAGCCTAATAATAGTCTGCCACTTCCTGTTCTGTAGAAAAAACTTCTCAGTAGCCATCTCATTGTCATCACATGCAGAATAGCACTGAGGTGACACCTAAATATAGATAACAGGTAATGTCACAGCTCACCTCCTTCAACCCCCTGCAGACTGACCACTAAGCCTAATAATAGTCTGATACTTCCTGTTCTATAGAGAAAACTTCTCAACAATCATCTCATTATCTTCACAAGCAGAAATACAATGAGAAGCGACCCCTAAATGTAGATAACACAGCATTCGCTATTCCCAATAGCTGATGTCACAGCTCACCCCCTTTCCATCCCTGCACAAGTAACAGGGCATGTCCACAACACCCTCCTATAGAAATCAATAAGTGATAGTCAAAGCTCACCTCCTCCCCCTCCCTGCACAGGTCACAGAGCATTCCCACAACATTTTCTCATAGAAGTTAATGGCCACCTTTTTGTCTGTTGTGATGACCCATGAGATTGCTGTAAGTCATATCTCTGAATGTTGCTAACTGCAGCTCAGGCAAGATGGTTGCCCTGTAATCATGTGCCAACAATAACACTAGTTAGTAAAAATTTACTATCAGAAAATACTATATTAGAAAAATGGAAAATAATTCACTATCTGGTTTTACGTAGAATGGGACATGCTGTGATTTTATTTTTAATACAGATCATTATCTCATGTAAGATGGATCCAGATGGGGGGGATTTGCCGTGTGATTTCCGTGTCGACCCTCTGCATGGAAATTCTGTACTTTTACAGTAGCAACAAAGTGAAAGCTGTGGAAATAATCTGCACAAAACCTGGGGGGAAAATTGAGATATGATGCGGAATTTAATTCCACAACATGTCAATTTTATTGCCGTTTCTGCTGCGGAATTCATCACTTCTCAACAAGGGGTGAATTTTGCACAGAAACATGCGATAAAAGAGGCTTCAAAATCGGCAACAAATAGTGCATGTTTGGATGCAGACTTTCCGCTACTGATCTGCTGCAGAATGTCCGCTGACAGAGACGTAACTGGAAGCTCCTGCATCCCAATGCAAAACCTGTAACAGGGCCCCCAACTGTAATGCTTTATTCATAGTACTGGGCTCCCTATATGGAGAAGAGAGGCCTTATGGGCCCTTAAGGCTCCTGGGCCCGGGTGCAACCGCATCCCCTGCACCCTCTATAGTTACGCCCCTGACCACTGCAAATCAGCCCCTGTGTGGACCCAGCCTAGGAAAGCATATCTCTGCACAGTGCAACTGATTGTAATGGGTCAGTGTGCTGTCCGTGTGTTGCCCATGTTTACTAACTTGCAAATACAGACAGCCTGAGTGAATAAAACCTTACACATTAAGTCCTCAGCAAAGCAAAGTTAACTCAGCGAGAGAAGAGATCATGATCCGGCCACCATTGTGTGCACAGCGCCAGAGATAGTGAAGGCTGCCCAACCTCTGCTGCAGGGGGTTTCATGTCTTTTATCATTTTTGTGATATTTCTGCCCCCTGTTATTTACCTCCATGCCCAATAGATGAAGTCAGTCCCGCTGCCCATAAACCTGTAAAGTGTCACCAGGAGGGACGTGTCCAGCCGGAATTCAATATATAGTAAATGCAGATGTAGTAGAGCTGAGTTTGTCATTTAGTTCTACTTGTAAAATGATTCCCCAGTAGTATCTGTGGTGATATAGCACTGCAGGTAAATTTACTGGGCACTTTAAATACCAGACTCTGCTCTGCTACACGTCTATATGGAATAATACTGGCAAGAGAAAAGACATTTATGCAGATAACGAGAGTGATTACCGGAGACTCCTTAGGCAGCGCGGCACAACGATGGCTGGAGGAAGAAAAGTAAAAAAAATCTGACCAGAAGCTGGTAATATAATGTCTGCAGAGTGGGGTACGATGAAAGTGAAAGGAGAAAAAGGAAGAGCAAAGATCTCACCTCCTGTTTATTATATTGTCTCACACTGTGAGGGATGCTCTACGCCCGACAGGAATATTCCAGACTCTTCTTGTTGCAAATCAGAAATATTCCTTATTCCTCTCACAGTTAGTACTTTAACACAGCACACAGGTCAACTCAATGGTCACTTTACTATTGACTCCTCTTTGACGCTTGGAGCCTCTTGCACAATTCTGCTAAATTGTTTACATGCACCCCCATCCCTTCCCAAGTTTGACACCCAGATGCAGGGTTGAATCTTTTGTAAGAAACAATGCATGGGTCCCTTTTTCCTCAAATGCCTCAATGCATAAATTAGCATAACTTGGTGCGAGCTTTGTCCCCATAGTGGTCCCTTATAACTGTAGAGAAAACTGGTTGTTAAAAATGAAATATTCTGTAATATAAAATAAACATTCTTTGGTGACACAAAATGAATGGGTCCTTGTCTAAAAAATATTTAACCACTCAGATGCCCATGGGGTGGGCAGACGAAGAAAAACAAAACTTTTTTTGGAGGGGTGAATATGGTGCAATCGTCAAACAAAGATGACTGTTGTGTATGTTTTTTGCCAAAATAAATATTAGTTTATTAATAAGAACCAGCTTGTAAATGTGTTTCGAGGTATGAGGACCTCTTCCTCAGTACTTACTGGGGATATAGAATATGATTACGTTTATTAAAGCATAATAGAATAGGAAGTAATAGATTGAAAATGGAACATAATTTGGGTATGAAGCAGATTATAGTAAAATTTAAGGAAAAAAGAAGCAAACAGTTGATGCCGCGGTTACACACACTCCACAGTTTCTCCCGAAGTTGAGGAGAGGAATCTTAATGTATTAAATAAAAAAGGAAAATGTTTATTGCATTAATAGAGAAGGAAGAGGGAATGACAAGCAGCCCATAACCAATTAAAACCAGAAGAGTTGGTTTAATTGGCATGTAGTTGTAGGAGATCTGAGCTCAGTATTTTGATGGATTAATACATAAGATAAATAAATTGATAAATAGGGCATTCAAAAGGTATTAGACAATGTTGTGTGATAAAGTAGATGGTATTATTAAAATGAATGTAAATATTAACATATAGTATCATTGACATATGTATGGTTGTGTGTGGTGCAATGAATAAATAAATATATATAAAAATGTAAATGGGAAAGGTTTGTGAGTGCACAAATAACTGTTTGGGGTTGAAAGGATGTAATTATCACAATTAATACATATTTAAAAGGAATTTAGTTGGAGAAAATTATTGTTATAAAAACAGCTAAATGAGAACGTTGGCTTCTTTCATTTTGTGAATCATCTTCTTGACAGGTTGATACATGGCAGGTGGTATGGGACAGCATCTTTCCTTGATTTGAGGATGAGTATCAGTGGGGATAGTGTGATAAACATCATAGGCTCTTCCAAAGTCTAATGTGTATTTACTGAATGTGGAATGACATTTTTGGGCTACTTGGAGAACTCTTTCTTTTGTGTAGGGGTGTTGGTGTCGCTAATATCAATATCAGACTACTATGAAGTGTTTATCTCTGTCTTTCCCTTTTTAATTTGCTGGGCTGACTGTTGAAATTCTACACTTGATGGAGTAAGGTTGTCTTCCACATTGACTATGGAGATTTGTGCCATTGGGTAGTATTTTTTCAATTGTACAGGAGTTTCACCCTTATTGAGTAAACAAATAGGTACTCTGCCTGCTGAGACTGTCGCCAAACTTCAGAATGGAGAGGTTCCACTAAGGCCTGGTAATTTTGTCCTTGTAGTCCAGGTCTGGTTTGGCACCATAGTAAAGCTTGTGTTCCAGGTTGTAGGGTAACAGGTCTTAGTTAGAGATGAGCGAGCACCAAAATGCTCGGGTGCTCGTTACTCGGGACGAAATTATCGCGATGCTCGAGGGTTCGTTTCGAGTAACGAACCCCATTGAAGTCAATGGGCGACCCGAGCATTTTTGTATTTCGCCGATGCTCGCTAAGGTTTTCATGTGTGAAAATCTGGGCAATTCAAGAAAGTGATGGGAACGACACAGCAACGGATAGGGCAGGCGAGGGGCTACATGTTGGGCTGCATCTCAAGTTCACAGGTCCCACTATTAAGCCACAATACCGGCAAGAGTGCCCCCCCCCCCTCCCAACAACTTTTACTTCTGAAAAGCCCTCATTAGCATGGCATACCTTAGCTAAGCACCACACTACCTCCAACAAAGCACAATCACTGCCTGCATGACACTCCGCTGCCACTTCTCCTGGGTTACATGCTGCCCAACCCCCCCCCCCCCGCACGTCAGTGTCCACAGCGTACACCAAATTGTCCCTGCCCAGCCTTCAGCTGCCCTCATGCCACGCCACCCTCATGTCTATTTATAAGTGCGTCTGCCACAGGAAAAGCAGGCACACACTGCAGAGGGTTGGCATGGCTAGGCAGCGACTACCCCATAAAAGGGGCGGGCCGATAGTCCACAATGCTGTACAGAAGCAATGAGAAATCCAATCCTGTGCCACCTCCATCTGGAGCTGCACACGTGGGCATAGCAATGGGGAACCTATGTGCCACACACTATTCATTCTGTCAAGGTGTCTGCATGCCCCAGTCAGACCGCGGTTTTTTATAAATAGTCACAGCCAGGTCCAACTCCGCAATGGGAATTCCGTGTGCACCCACAGCATGGGTGGCTCCCTGGAACCCACCGGAGGTACATAAAAATATCCCATTGCATTGCCCATCACAGCTGAGGTAATGTCGTGCTTAATACAGGTGGGCTTCGGCCCACACTGCATGCCCCAGTCTGACTGGGGTTCTTTACAAGTGGACAGATGTAGGTTAAACTCCGTGTGCACCTACAGCATGGGTGGCTCCCTGGAACCCACCGGTGGTACATAAAAATATCCCATTGCATTGCCCATCACACCTGAGGTAATGTCGTGGTTAATGCAGGTGGGCTTCGGCCCACACTGCATGCCCCAGTCAGACTGGGGTTCTTTACAAGTGGACAGATGTAGTAACAACTCCCTGTGGACCCACAGCATGGGTGGGTGCTAGGAAGCCACCTGCGGTACATAAATAAATCCCATTGCATTGCCCATCACAGCTGATGTTATGTCAGCTGTAATGCAGGTGGGCAAAAGATTAATTGGATTACACTGTAGGCGAGGGCCCACAAAAATTGGTGTACCAACAGTACTAATGTACCTGAGAAAAATTGCCCATGCCCAACCGAGAGGGCAGGTGAAACCCATTAATGGCTTTGGTTAATGTGGCTTAATTGGTAACTAGGCCTGGAGGCAGCCCAGTTAAAATAAAAATTGGTTCAGGTGAAAGTTTCAACGCTTTAATGAGCATTGAAACGTATAAAAATTGTTTAGAAAAATTATATGACTGAGCCTTGTGGGCCTAAGAAAAATTGCCCATTCGGCGTGATTACGTGAGGTTTCAGGAGGAGGAGCAGGAGGAGGAGGATGAATATTATACACAGATTGATGAAGCAAAAAGGTCCCCGTTTTGGATGGTGATAGAGAACGATGCTTCCATCCGCGGGTGCAGCCTACGTATTGCTTAGGTATCGCTGCTGTCCGCTGGTGGAGAAGAGAAGTCTGGTGAAATCCAGGCTTTGTTCATCTTGATGAGTGTAAGCCTGTCGGCACTGTCGGTTGACAGGTGGGTACGCTTATCCGTGATGATTCCCCCAGCCACACTAAACACACTCTCTGACAAGACGCTAGCCGCAGGACAAGCAAGCACCTCCAGGGCATACAGCGCAAGTTCAGGCCACGTGTCCAGCTTCAACACCCAGTAGTTGTAGGGGGCAGAGGCGTCACCGAGGACGGTGCTGCAATCGGCTACGTACTCCCTCACCATCCTTTTACAGTGCTCCCGCCAACTCAGCCTTGACTGGGGACCGGTGACACAGTCTTGCTGGGGAGCCATAAAGCTGTCAAAGGCCTTAGAGAGTGTTCCCCTGCCTGCGCTGTACATGCTGCCTGATCTCTGCGCCTCCCCTGCTACCTGGGCCGCGGAAATGCGCCTTCGGCCACTAGCGCTGTCGGATGGGAAGTTTACCATCAGTTTGTCCACCAGCGCCCTGTGGTATAGCATCATTCTCGAACCCCTTTCCTCTTCGGGAATGAGAGTGCAAAGGCTCTCCTTATACCGTGGATCGAGCAGTGTGTACACCCAGTAATCCGTAGTGGCCAGAATGCGTGTAACGCGAGGGTCACGAGAAAGGCATCCTAACATGAAGTCAGCCATGTGTGCCAGGGTACCTGTACGGAACACATGGCTGTCCTCACTCGGAAGATCACTTTCAGGATCCTCCTCCTCCTCCTCCTCCTCCTCTGGCCATACATGCTGAAAGGATGACAGGCAAGCTGCATCTGTACCCTCAGCAGTGGGCCAAGCTGTCTCTTCCCCCTCCTCCTCATGCTCCTCCCTCTCCTCCTCCTCCTCCTCCTCCTCCTCCTCCTCCTCTGGCCATACACACTGAAAGGATGACAGGCAAGCAGCATCTGTCCCCTCAGCAGTGGGCCAAGCTGTCTCTTCCCCCTCCTCCTCATGCTCCTCCCCCTCCTCCTCAACGCGCTGAGATATAGACATGAGGTTGCTCTGACTATCCAGCGACATACTGTCTTCCCCCGCCTCCGTTTCTGATTCCAAAGCGTCTGCCTTTATGCTTTGCAGGGAACTTCTCAAGAGGCATAGCAGAGGAATGGTGACGCTAATGATTGCAGCATCCCCGCTCACCATCTGGGTAGACTCCTCAAATTTTCCAAGGACCTGGCAGATGGCTGCCAACCAGGCCCACTCTTCTGTAAATAATTGAGGAGGCTGACTCCCACTGCGCCGCGCAAGTTGGAGTTGGTATTCCACTATAGCTCTACGCTGCTCATAGAGTCTGGCCAACATGTGGAGCGTAGAGTTCCACTGTGTGGACACGTCGCACAGCAGTCGGTGCACTGGCAGATTAAACCGATGTTGCAGGATCCGCAGGGTGGCAGCGTGCGTGTGGGATTTGCGGAAATGTGCGCAGAGCTGGCGCACCTTTCCGAGCAGGTATGACAAGTCGGGGTAGCTTTTCAGAAAGTGCTGAACCACCAAATTAAAGACATGGGCCAGGCATGGCACGTGCGTGAGGCTGCCGAGCTGCAGAGCCGCCACCAGGTTACGGCCGTTGTCACACACGACCATGCCCGGTTGGAGGCTCAGCGGCGCAAGCCAGCGGTCGGTCTGCTCTGTCAGACCCTGCAGCAGTTCGTGGGCCGTTTGCCTCTTATCTCCTAAGCTGAGTAGTTTCAGCACGGCCTGCTGACGCTTGCCCACAGCTGTGCTGCCACGCCGCGTGACACCGACTGCTGGCGACGTGCTGCTGCTGCTGACACATCTTGATTGCGAGACAGAGGTTGCGTAGGAGGAGGGTGGTTTAGTGGAGGAAACATACACCCCCGCAGATACCACCACCGAGCTGGGGCACGCAATTCGGGGGGTGGGTAGGACGTGAGCGGTCCCAGGCTCTGACTCTGTCCCAGCCTCCACTAAATTCACCCAATGTGCCATCAGGGAGATATAGTGGCCCTGCCCGCCTGTGCTTGTCCACGTGTCTGTTGTTAAGTGGCAGTAACCGCGTTGGTGAGGGCGCGTACAATGTTGCGGGAGACGTGGTCGTGCAGGCCTGGGACGGCACATCGGGAAAAGTAGTGGCGACTGGGAACCGAGTAGCGCGGGGCCGCCGCCACTATCATGCTTTTGAAAGCCTCCGTTTCCACAAGCCTATACGGCAGCATCTCTAGGCTGATCAATTTTGCAATGTGCACGTTTAACGCTTGAGCGTGTGGGTGCGTGGCGGCGTACTTGCGCTTGTGCTCAAACTGTGGCGCTAGCGACGTCTGGACGCTACGCTGAGAGACATTGCTGGATGGGGCCGAGGACAGCGGAGGTGAGGGTGTGGGTGCAGGCCAGAAGACGGTACTGCCTGTGTCCTCAGAGGGGGGTTGGATCTCAGTGGCAGGTTGGGGCACAGGGGGAGAGGCAGTGGTGCAAACCGGAGGCGGTGAACGGGCATTGTCCCACCTTGTGGGGTGCTTGGCCATCATATGCCTGCGCATGCTGGTGGTGGTGCCTCCCCAGCTGATCTTGGCGCGACAAAGGTTGCACACCACTGTTCGTCGATCGTCAGGCGTCTCTGTGAAAAACTGTCACACCGTAGAGCACCTTGACCTCTGCAGGGTGGCATGGCGCGAGGGGGCGCTTTGGGAACCAGTTGGTGGATTATTCGGTCTGGCCCTGCCTCTACCCCTGGCCACCGCACTGGCTCGGCCTGTGCCCACACCCTGACTTGGGCCTCCGCGTCCTCGCCTGCGTCCACGTCCTATAGGCCTACCCCTACCCCTCAGCATGGTGTATTACCAGTGATTTGATTTCCCAGCCAGGAAATAAATTGGCGCAAGCCTGCTGTTAAACTTAGCTGGCTGCGTATGATTTTTGTTTAAGTTCTCCACCCAGCACACACGTACACAGAACGCTGAGGACTGTCAGAGGCAGGCCAAATAAAATTTTTGCCCTTTTTTTTTAAAGGAAAGGCCCACTGACTATATTCAATCAATAATAAATGTGTTGTGGCCCTGCAGTGTGTCACAGAACTGCAGTCTTGCACTGTTATTAACTGCAGCAGAGCGGTGATTTCCCAGCCAGGAAATAAATTGGCGCAAGCCTGCAGGCCAAATAGAATTTTTTCCCTTTTTTTTTTTAAAGGAAAGGCCCACTGCCTATATTCAATCAATAATAAATGTGTTGTGGCCCTGCAGTGTGTCACAGAACTGCAGTCTTGCACTGTTATTAACTGCAGCAGAGCGGTGATTTCCCAGCAAGGAAATAAATTTGCGCAAGCCTGCTGTTAAACTTAGCTGGCTGCGTATGATTTTTGTTTAAGTTCTCCACCCAGCACACACGTACCCAGAACGCTGAGGACTGTCAGAGGCAGGCCAAATAAAATTTTTGCCCTTTTTTTTTAAAGGAAAGGCCCACTGACTATATTCAATCAATAATAAATGTGTTGTGGCCCTGCAGTGTGTCACAGAACTGCAGTCTTGCACTGTTATTAACTGCAGCAGAGCGGTGATTTCCCAGCAAGGAAATAAATTCGCGCAAGCCTGCTGTTAAACTTAGCTGGCTGCGTATGATTTTTGTTTAAGTTCTCCACCCAGCACACACGTACCCAGAACGCTGAGGCCTGTCAGAGGCAGGCCAAATAGAATTTTTTCCCATTTTTTTTTAAAGGAAAGGCCCACTGCCTATATTCAATCAATAATAAATGTGTTGTGTGGCCCTGCTGTGTGTCACAGAACTGCAGTGTTGCACTGTTATTAACTGCAGCAGAGCGGTGATTTCCCAGCCAGGAAATAAATTGGCGCAAGCCTGCAGGCCAAATAGAATTTTTGCCCTTTTTTTTTAAAGGAAAGGCCCACTGCCTATATTCAATCAATAATAAATGTGTTGTGGCCCTGCAGTGTGTCACAGAACTGCAGCCTTGCACTGTTATTAACTGCAGCAGAGCGGTGATTTCCCAGCCAGGAAATAAATTGGCGCAAGCCTGCAGGCCAAATAGAATTTTTGCCCTTTTTTTTTAAAAGGAAAGGCCCACTGACTATATTCAATCAATAATAAATGTGTTGTGGCCCTGCAGTGTGTCACAGAACTGCAGTCTTGCACTGTTATTAATTGCAGCAGAGCGGTGATTTCCCAGCCAGGAAATAAATTGGTGCAAGCCTGCAGGCCAAATAGAATTTTTGCCCTTTTTTTTTAAAGGAAAGGCCAATCAATAATAAATGTGTTGTGGCCCTGCAGTGTGTCACAGAACTGCAGTCTTGCACTGTTATTAACTGCAGCAGAGCGGTGATTTCCCAGCAAGGAAATAAATTCACGCAAGCCTGCTGTTAAACTTAGCTGGCTGCGTATGATTTTTGTTTAGGTTCTCCACCCAGCACACACGTACCCAGAACGCTGAGGACTGTCAGAGGCAGGCCAAATAGAATTTTTTCCCCTTTTTTTTTTAAAGGAAAGGCCCACTGCCTATATTCAATCAATAATAAATGTGTTGTGTGGCCCTGCTGTGTGTCACAGAACAGCAGTGTTGCACTGTTATTAACTGCAGCAGAGCGGTGATTTCCCAGCCAGGAAATAAATTGGCGCAAGCCTGCTGTTAAACTTAGCTGGCTGCGCATGATTTTTTTAAAGTTCTCCACCCAGCACACACGTACCCAGAACGCTGAGGACTGTCAGAGGCAGGCCAAATAGAACTTTTTGCCCTTTTTTTTTTTAAAGGAAAGGCCCACTGACTATATTCAATCAATAAAATATGTCTTCTGGCCCTGCCTACACAATTCTGGCCCTGGAGTATTACTGCAGGGCGCAATGCTCTGCACGGCCGATTTGGAAAAAAAAAAATGTGCAACACTGCTAACAGCAGCCTCCACAGTACTGCACATGGTTAGATGTGGCCCTAAGAAAGACCGTTGGGGTTCTTGAAGCCTACACTAACTCCTAACACTCTCCCTGCCTAACCACCACTTCTGTCCCTGTAGTATTACTGCAGGGCGCAATGCTCTGCACGGCCGATATAGCAAAAAAAAAAAATGTGCACCACTGCAAAAGGCAGCCTCCACAGTACTGCACACGGTTAGATGTGGCCCTAAGAAGGACCGTTGGGGTTCTTGAAGCCTACACTAACTCCTAACACTCTCCCTACAGCAGCTCCAACACGATACCACTGTCCCTGATCTCTGTCACAACGCATCTGAGGCGAGCCGCGGGAGGGGCCAATTTTTATACTCGGGTGACACCTGATCTCCCCAGCCACTCACAGCAGGGGGTGGTATAGGGCTGGAACATCACAGGGGGAAGTTGTAATGCCTTCCCTGTCTTTCAATTGGCCAGAAAAGCGCGCTAACGTCTCAGAGAGGAAAGTGAAAGTAACCCGAACATCGCGTGGTACTCGTTACGAGTAACGAGCATGCCGGACACCCTAATATTCGCCCGAGCATCAAGCTCGGACGAGTACGTTCGCTCATCTCTAATGGTAACTAATGCATATTCCATATGCACTCACATGTGTAGGTTGATGACAACCTGACCAGACACACAGGTGTGCATATTTAATGTTTATTGCTCATACTAATCACTTAGTAATACTACAAACTGCTGTCATCCACAGATTAATTAAATTGATCCAAGTTATATGCAGACCATACTAGTATGCATGTATCACTATGTATATATTGCTGTTATTTTATCCATTCATCCACCATGAAATGTTTTTTGTTTTGATTTTATTTTCCTTTATTTATTTATTTTTTCCCTTCCTTTTCTTTATTTTTTTCTTCACTGTACCCTTGTGTTACATTCATACGTGTTTTGCCATTGCCCATGTACTGTTAGTCATCCCAGCTTACTGATGAAGGGGTTTACCCCGAAACGCGTTTATTAGCTGAATTTTAAGTTTTAATACTCTAAATAAAACGAGATATTGGATATTCATTCAATTGTTCTGATATCTTAATTGGAACCTCCGGAGAGTTCCGCCTACACAGCAGATTTTTTGTTTAGCTTATCAACAGGGTTGTCACCAGCCTCATCAGCCGTGGATAGTCATTCATGAACTTAGTGTAGGGGCAAGAGCAGCAATCCCGCAGAGCCTGCACCCTCATATACGGGACTTGCAGGGTTATTTTTCTGAGGCCTGCTTGCAAAAGCCTGGTCTGTGTCAGCCATCCACCCGCCATTAGAGACACTTTCTGACCTGTCTAAGGACACTGCTCCCACTCAGGACTCAAAGACTGCCTGTGAGGACTTTCTGCACAGGGTGAGAGATCCTGATAGCCCCTCTTCTAATGCTTCTCTCGACATACAGTCATGGAGTAGCATGCCTACCCCTTCTGGCTTCACTACAGAGTCTGAAGAGCCTCCAGCTCCACACAAAGTTGTTTGGTGCTAATTGAGACTTTTGCATTTAGAGACTTTTGTGTTTTTTCCTTGTTGGACTTTTATTTTCTTCCCAAAAGGACTCTAAAGTTATTTTGTCCCCCCAAAATGTTTACTTATGCTTAACGTTTCAGTTCAGGTAACGTTGAAATGTTCAAGTATTGTCCAGGAGGGTAAAGAATGTTTGTGACAAGTAAAAGAAATGTTTAAATTGCATTATCCTGGAGTGTCTGTGTCTGCATGAATGTAGGTATGATAGGAGTGATTGTTTGTCCAGTCCCATGTAATTGCTTGAGCCGTGTACTGGTGCTTGCCTGTAATTTCACCTGTCCCAGGAAACATGGGGGTATAGACGTTAAACTGCCACCCTTCACAAAGTGTCTCGGGAAAGTGATGGTCATTCCACTTATCCCTTAATTTTCTCAAATCCTGGCAGTCACCCTTCTCTATCCTTTTGTATTTCACAGTGTGTTTCTCTCTAACTTAGTATTTGGGGATAAGAGTTATGTATAGGCCCCATAGCAAATGCTAGTGTAACCTGGATTATGTACAGCCTAGCAACCCTTCTTAAAATAGGTATGGCCACACCACACACACACACACACACAAATCCTTCACACTGTCATAGAATAAATCTTTAATAGGGGAAGTGATATTGTTGGTAAATTCTAAATGCAGAGATGGATAAACTCGGAGAAGTAGCTAGAGGGGAAGTAATTGTTAAGGTTCCTCCTTGCATGCTCCATGACTGAGCAGATGGTTCTGTACAAATGGTTTAGTGAGAAGTGCACTAGAGGAAGACCAATTCCGGGGCAGTAACTCTGTTTTAAGAGACGCCGGGGTCAGCTTATTTTATGTAGCGGAGGAGTGGGTGGGGGGAGCTGTAGTGGCCCAGTCCTATAGGCCACTTCAGAATGTATTTTATATTTGTCTTGTGCATTTGTATTATTAGCAACTTCGGTTTGCTTTCTGATCCTTGTGACTGACCATTCTGACTATTGTGCTCCCTGGCGGCTCTGTATTCTGGGCCCAATTGTTGCTTGCTGCCTGCCCTGATATTCGGCCGGGACCTAATTGATGCACCTGTGCTGCTAACTCTGACTATATCCTATATTACTGACAGACTCCTGTTTAGACTACCAGAAACCACAACTTGGGCCAGTGCAACGTCAGCAACCGCACTACCGATACTATCTGGATGAGTAACGTCTTAGGCCACTCTCACACATGCCACTTTTTACTGTGATTAGTGTGGTGTCCCAAGTGCTATGGTACAACACCGCTATTGACTTTAATGGCGCCTCACAGACATGCGCTCGACGCGGTGTTTCTAACGCCGTGATTTTCAAGCTCTTTCTGCTCTATTTTCATGTGTTTTAGCGCTTTTTAACACACCTCAACACCCAGAACAATGATGGGGTGTGGTAAAAAGTGCTGTGACATGCGTTCAAAAACACTGCTCAAAATTGTGGTAAAAATGCCACGGTTTCGAGCTGCATTTTCTAAATGCATGTGTGAGAGTGGCCTAAGGGACCCCGCAGCAAGGACTGTATCCAGCTTGGAAATCTCAAGGGTATAAAGCGGGTTTCCCCAGATGATGCCCCCCCAGATAGCCCAAAGTCAGACTGCTGGGTGGCAAGGTATATCTACATCCAGATACCTGACAAAAGTTATATCATCCAAAAACAAATATATATCACACTTCCAACACATATATATCACCTCTCCTCTCCAGATCTTCTCTCCCATACTCCACGTATTTCTTCAGCCACTCTATACAGGTATTCTCCAGATAATTCCTGTTCCTCTCCCCCACTTGTACGTCTGGACTGTTCCATCTCTGTGCGGTGATCTGAGCCTGGTTCATGGTGGCCGTGTATGTCCAGGTCTGCGTGTCCAGAGCCATGAATTCTCCCCCATCATATCCGTCCTGATCATATACTCTGATGCTGCCGTCATCTCCCAGCTCACAGCCGTACATCCACTGGAGAGAATGGAAACCTGCAAACAGTATAAGACATGTTATAATGTATATATCTTTTATATGTGCGGCGTATGCATGTGATATGTAATATGCAGGGAGTGTGATGCAGGTATATTACACATACTTTACATATATACACAGGTAACTTGTGATGTTTTACAAAACACGTATGTAATGTATGTACAGGTCATACAAGTAGAGTATGTGTGTGACATGTAATATATAGGATGTGTTGTAGGTATATGACACATATTATAGACATAGGTCATGGGGTGTTTTACAGAACATGTATGTAATATATGCAGGTGACTAGTATAGTGTAATATGTGTGTAATACATAATATACAGGATGTGTGATGCAGGTATTAAGCATATACTGCAATACACTTGCTGATGTGTGGCGGTCTTACACAGAAGGCGCTCAACAAGCTGCTCCTGGAACTGCAGGACAGTGATATCACCAGAAGAAAAATTGCAGTGATATCGTATATGTGACCTGTGTGATATTGCAGCGTTTTCTCATGGTGATATCATGATTTTGTGTCGCTACTAAGTTGCACGGCTTTGCAGTGCTCTTTTGCTGGGATTTTTAAAAGGGCTGGAAAGATAAACCCTACCCCAAAAATTAGCCCTGGCTGCATAAAAAAAACACAGTACATCACCTAACAATCGCTGTTTGCTCAGCCGCACTTCTCCTCGTAGGTCCCTGATATATTTTCTTGTAGTCTTCAGCCAGTGCTACCTGGTTAGAGGTTCATAAACCCTGCCTCCAGGAGACATTGGCTCTGATTGGCTGAGCTGCGACATTTGAGAAGCAATCCGAGCCAGCGCTCCATGAACCAATCACAGCTATTCAATGTGATGGCTGTGATTGGTTTATTGAGCGCTGCAGTGATTGGCTGAGCCGTGGCGCTCGAGAATCAATCAAAGGCAGCCCTTCCTGGAGGCGGGGTTTTTGAACCCCTGACCAGGAAGCTCTGGGGAAAAACTAGAAGCAAGTTTGTTGGGGACCAATGAGGAGAAGTGTGGCGGAGTGAACAGCGCTTGATAGGTGATGTATTCTGTTTTTTTGTTATTTTTTGTTTATTTTAGGGCTCAAACAGTAGGCTTTCCTACTGTAAAAGTTGCATCGCACTGTACAAAAACAGTGTTTCTGTGTGATGCAACACAAAGGAAAGCCCCACAAGAGAACATGGAATACAAAACATCGCAAATCGCATCTGTATAGAGCATGTCATGTTTTTTTTTTCCCCTCGCTGTGTAACAGCCTACAAAGCATTGTTAATGTGAAGGAACCCATTGGAAAGTATGGCCTTCACATACATGCGATTTGTAGCACTGTCGCATTGTGAGAAAAATCACGCTATTTTGTCGCCCGTGTGAAAGTGGCCTTAACCTGCAGTAATATAAAGTGCTCCTATATACAGAGGAGGAATACAAATACTTTGCATTATTAGTGCCAGCAGTGTGCCACCTGTATTTATGACAGCAGCTTACCCCTCATTAACCCATTTGGCACCACACGATTTACTGTGCTGTAAAGTGTGCAGACTAGTGATTGGCAGGTGGCTGCAATTGTCAGTGTAGTCCGTCTATTGTGGATATTATTGTGTATAAAGTGTAACTCGTAGGAGGTATATTAGTGTGCATACAGTGTTTTCTTTATATTGTATAAAGTACATGCTTTCCTGGCCCCCTCCATAATGTCATATATGTCTTATGTTGGTGCGCTGTGCAAATCTGTCTAGTCATTCTGTTATATGTATTGCACATCTGCAGCATGTGATGGGTATGTGTTTGCAAAAGCCTGCAGATTGCATGTGAATATATCAGCATATGTCCTGTCACGTAGTATGAGTGAGAGTATAAACAGGAGTGTTTGAGAGCGGGAAGAGGTCCATTTCTTCTGGGTTCCTGATGAAGAGTGCCAGCTACATGCGGTTACCTTCAACCCTCATGTAGTGAAGAATGGAAGAGGAGGAGAGGTTCCAGGGATTGCCTGATCTACAATGAGAGAAGAGTGAGCCCCAATTGGAGAGAGCGCATGAGAGAGAAGTAAGTGCAATTCTCCCCAAGACCCAGTGCATAGGTACTCTTATGAATTGTTCACATTCGAGAGTCCTGAAGTCTGGTACCACCAGGTGGAGGTTTGCTCTTTCAATTGTTCCCACCTACGCGACCTGAAGTCTGGAACCATTGAGTGGAGGTACGCGTCTTCAATTGTTCACGCACGGGCTTCCTGAAGTTTGGGATCACCGTATGGAGATACTCCTAAACAAAGTCTGTCTAAATGTCTGCACTTGGAAGATTGTCTACTTTGCTTTGTACTGCTGGAGTTTGTTTAACTAAAGTTGTTTAAGGCCCTGACTGTTCCCAGGGACCTGAGGTACGTTATATCTGACTGCGGCTCATTTATACTTTGCTGAAGGTCATTACAATGTGTATCAAAATGGTGGCATAACCCGTGACAATACCTATCCCTATTCTACCGTTTATTGTGATTGTTCCCAGCAAGAGAAACCAAGTAATCTTGTAGATATGATACCTTTTAATGGCTAACAACAATACATGATGTAATAGCGAGCTTCCGAACCAACGCAGGGTTCTTCTTCAGGCTAAAAATGGAATAGATCTGAAGAGGCATGGATATTTATACACACTTATAACATACATACTTATGACAAGGCACAGACATGGATGTGATTGGTTTGCACTTAAAAGGAATTCAGCAATGGAAAACAAACTTTTTTTGTCTAGGCACTTGTCCAATGTTGTGTACCTGATCATGTGCAGTAAATGTCCTGTTGAGGGTCTTTATGTCGGAGAAACAGGGCAAAGACTGAAAGCAAGGATGAGATCTCATCGCCACACAATTAAACACAGAAAAAGAGAATTGCCTGTGGCCGAGCACTTCTCTAACCATGGACATGACATAGGAGATATGAGAGTTTTGATATTGAAGGGTGGTTTCAAGTCGCAAAACCACAGAAGAATTTGGGAATATAAATTGATAACAACCTTTGACACGCTGAATACTGGATTAAATTATTCCCCAGGATTTATGGGTGAATGGGAGGTGTGAGACATTTATTGCACAGATAAGACCCCCATCAACAGTAATTCAGGGACCATAAACCTTCACTCCCCTATCAGTGTCTAGTTAAAAATGTTTGTGTACCTCTTGTAGCATTTCTAGCCTGACGACCTCCCCCCCCCCCCCTCCCAACAGTAATTTAGGGACCATAAAACTTTCACTCCACTATCAGTGCCTAGACAAAAAAAAGTTTGTTTGCTGTTGCAGAATTCCTTTTAAGTGCGAACCAATCACATCCATATCTGTGCCTTGTCATAAGTATGTATGTTATAAGTGTGTATAAATATTCATGCCTCTTCAGATCTATTCCATTTAAGGCTAAAGAAGAACCCTGCGTTGGTTCGGAAGCTCGCTATTACATCATGTATTTTTGTTAGCCATTAAAAGGTATCATATCTACAAGATTACGTTGTTTCTCTTGCTGGGAACAATCACATTTTGTTCTACTGGCTAACACGGTACCAAACCTTTGTTTTCATTATACCGTTTATTGGGCATCCCTCTCCTAGGGGTGTCCGGAAGAGGCCTAGCGCTGCTCTTGCCGAGGCTACGTGCGTCCCTCTGGGAGGGAGCAAGGTAAGTGCCGCCGTGACAAGCCAGTATCTTACCTTTCCTGCTCCTCAACTTGCGCCCTGTGTCTGGGCTTACCCTACGGGATGCTGCACATACAGTACAGTGTATACAGTATATCTGTCTCTCACCTCCTGTCTGGTTGAAGCGCTCCATCAGTATCTTCACATTAAGGGCGAGCACCCACTGGCATTTGCGTTTTCCGCGGGAAAAAAACGCAGCGTTTTCGCCGCGTTTCCCGCGATTTTTCCGCGCGTTTTTCGCGGCGTTTTCGCGGCTTTTCCGTTAATTTCCATTGATTTTCATGGGTGCATTAGGAGAAAAATAAGGACACATATGCAACTGACATGTTCCTATGTTAAAAACGCAAACGCAACGTAAAAAAAACGCCAGTGGACAGGAACACATGTTATCTCTATGCCTGTGCAGGAAAAACGCAAAACGCAGGTAAAAAAACGCCAGTGGGTGGGCGCCCTAAATCTGAATACAGCCTCATTTCCTCTAGCTCTATTTGTGCTGTCCTCCCAGTATTCTGCTCCCTCCATCTTCATCCACTCCACTCTCGGTGACATCCTCCTGCTGACTGAATTATAGTTCACAATCTCCTGATCGTCCACATATCCTATTTCAGAATACTCAGGTATCCCGAAGCCTGGAGCAGAGACCGCAGTCGGACAATAGCGCAGAGAGTGACTGTCTGAGAGAGATACAGAGTGTTACCTGCACATTATTATTTTTTATTTATTTATTATGTACTGTAGCAAGTCAGGGTTATTCTCCTCTTGGATAGTCAACCTTTCAGTCAAGAATGCTGCCACACATGTAGAAACAGTCCAGAAACTTGTATTTCTTTTAGATCTGGTGCCTGCCAGTTTTATTCCCAGTCACAGCAAACATGTACAGCATACAACACACAGTTTATTTGTACCCCATCAGGATAAAAGTCTAGGGTCGTTTTCTCTGTCAGTTTCAGGGCTTGATTATTCAATTCTAAATGCAAAAGTATTGTATTACATTACATCCCTGTGTAATGTACCTAATCTAATTCTCTAACTTCCCCGTGCTGTACAAATATGAAATTTGGTACGACCATTCTTTAGGTCCTAAATAGGAAAAGTAAAGGGGTCACAATTCGATTATTCAATGATAATTGCAAAAGTAAGTACACCCCTATGTAATGTAATTTCTCGGTGTCGTAGAAGCGTGAAATTTGGCAGGAGCATGCATTAGGCGCTAAATAGGATAAGTAAGGACCTAAACAGGAAAAGTAAAGGTGTCACAAACTCGATTATTCAGTGATAACTGCAAAAGTAAGTGCACACCCATGTAATACAACTTCCCAGTGTTGTACAAGCGTGAAATTTGGCGCAAGCATTCTTTAGGTTCTAAGTAAGGAGAGTGGGAGAGGTGGTACATTCTTCAGAGGGACATCAGTACATGCAGCCTAAGGATAATCTAACACTCCTCTACGTGTATACATATTTTATTCCTTGATTCCTCTAAAGTCAGACAGAGAGAGATATAAAGAAACAGACAGAGAGAGAGTGATAGAGAGACAGAGAAACACAGAGAGAAAGCGTAGAGAGACAGAGAGAGAGTGAGTGCGATAGAGAGAAAGATAGAAAGCGAGTGCGATAGAAAGACAGAGAGAGATGGACAGCGATAGAGAGACAAAGAGAGAGCGAGAGACAGATACACAGAAAGAGACAAATATACAGAGAGGGACAGATACACAGAGAGATAGACAGAAAAAGAGACAGTGATACAGAGACGAACAAAGAGTGAGAGCTACAGAGACAGAGAGTGAGAAATATAGAGAGTGATAGAGAGACAGAGAGAGAGAGAGAGACAGACAAAGAGAGACAGACAGAGAGGGACAGATACCTAGGGAGAGACAGAAAAAGAGAGACAGAGCGATACAGAGATAGACAGAGAGAAAGAGATAGAGACAGATAGAAAGACAGAGACACAGACAATGAAAGAGACAGAGAGACATAGAGAGAGATACAGAAAAAGAGAAAGACAAACAGAGACCTGTAGGCTTTTTTATATTAAATATCTGCTCCAAATACAAAATAACACTCTGAATAATCACTTAACCAAGCAGATTTAGAAGTTCACAACAACCATACTTTGAAACATTTTATGTTCGCATAGTGAATATTGGGTCAATCTAGTATGTAGTTGTTGGGGGAGCCCAAGATGTCAGCCAGTGTGGCCCACCTTGGAGATACAGGGCAACCCACTGTCATATCAGCCAGGGTTGATATCCTGTATGGTGGGTCACCACCCATCTATGGCTGACATCTTTGGTATCGTTCACATGTGCAGGCTATTAGTATATGCAGTCACTCCTCCCCAATCTGGGCTGGGTTGAGTGGGCGACTGCATATTAGCCTGCCAGGAACAAGCTGCTCCTCCACACATTATTGTCTGGCTGACTACATATCTTCAGGGCTTAAGGCCATTGCGCCTGCCCTACGGCGATTGTGCCGGTGGCGATCGTGCCTATGGCGACCGTGTCTGCTTTGCAGACCTTCAGGTGTTGTATTTTTGGCTTTTTCAGTGAATAATGTGTTTTTTTTCTTTTTCCTCCCCTCTGTGATTTTATGTAATTTATTGTGAGTTAGCGTAGGTACTGACGGAAACGGTGTGACCTCGACGCGGTCCGTCAGCCTATGCGTTTTGGCCAAAATGCAGTACCAACACCCGCATTTTATTAGTATGCATTAGTATTTTTGTATGTAGTTTGCTAGTTGTTGGGGGAGCCCAAGATGTCAGCCAGTGTGGCCCACCTTGGAGATACAGGGCAACCCGCTGTCATATCAGCCAGGGTTGATATCCTGTATGGTGGGTCACCACCCATCTATGGCTGACATCTTTGGTATCGTTCACATGTGCAGGCTATTAGTATATGCAGTCACTCCTCCCCAATCTGGGCTGGGTTGAGTGGGTGACTGCATATTAGCCTGCCAGGAACAAGCTGCTCCTCCACACATTATTGTCTGGCTGACTACATATCTTCAGGGCTTAAGGCCATTGCGCCTGCCCTACGGCGATTGTGCCGGTGGCGATCGTGCCTATGGCGACCGTGTCTGCTTTGCAGACCTTCAGGTGTTGTATTTTTGGCTTTTTCAGTGAATAATGTGTTTTTTTTCTTTTTCCTCACCTCTGTGATTTTACATATCCTATTTCAGAATACTCAGGTATCCCGAAGCCTGGAGCAGAGACCGCAGTCAGACAATAGCGCAGAGAGTGACTGTCTGAGAGAGATACAGAATGTTACCTGCACATTATTATTTTTTATTTATTTATTATGTACTGTAGCAAGTCAGGGTTATTCTCCTCTTGGATAGTCAACCTTTCAGTCAAGAATGCTGCCACACATGTAGAAACAGTCCAGAAACTTGTATTTCTTTTAAATCTGATGCCTGCCAGTTTTATTCCCAGTCACAGCAAACATGTACAGCATACAACACACAGTTTATTTGTACCCCATCAGGATAAAAGTCTAGGGTCATTTTCTCTGTCAGTCTCAGGGCTTGATTATTCAATTCTAAATGCAAAAGTATTGTATTACATTACATCCCTGTGTAATGTACCTAATCTAATTCTCTAACTTCCCGGTGCTGTACAAACATGAAATTTGGTACAACCATTCTTTAGGTCCTAAATAGGAAAAGTAAAGGGGTCACAATTCGATTATTCAATGATAATTGCAAAAGTAAGTACACCCCTATGTAATGTAATTTCTCGGTGTCGTAGAAGCGTGAAATTTGGCAGGAGCATGCATTAGGCGCTAAATAGGATAAGTAAGGTCCTAAACAGGAAAAGTAAAGGTGTCACAAACTCGATTATTCAATGATAATTGCAAAAGTAAGTGCACACCCATGTAATACAACTTCCCAGTGTTGTACAAGTGTGGAATTTGGCGCAAGCATTCTTTAGGTTCTAAGTAAGGAGAGTGGAATAGGTGCTACATTCTTCAGAGGGACATTAGTACATGCAGCCTAAGGATAATCTAACACTCCTCTGTGTATACATATTTTATTCCTTGATTCCTCTAAAGTCAGACAGAGAGAGAGATAAAGAAACAGAGAGAGAGAGTGATAGAGAGACAGAGAAACACAGAGAGAAAGCGTAGAGAGACAGATAGAGAGTGAGTGCGATAGAGAGAAAGATAGAAAGCGAGTGCGATAGAAAGACAGAGAGAGATAGACAGCGATAGAGAGACAAAGAGAGAGCGAGAGACAGATACACAGAAAGAGACAAATATACAGAGAGGGACAGATACACAGAGAGATAGACAGAAAAAGAGACAGTGATACAGAGACGAACAAAGAGTGAGAGCTACAGAGACAGAGAGTGAGAAATATAGAGAGTGATAGAGAGACAGAGAGAGAGAGACAGACAGAGAGGGACAGATACCTAGGGAGAGACAGAAAAAGAGAGACAGAGCGATACAGAGATAGACAGAGAGAAAGAGATAGAGAGAGACAGATAGAAAGACAGAGACACAGACAATGAAAGAGACAGAGAGACATAGAGAGAGATACAGAAAAAGAGAAAGACAAACAGAGACCTGTAGGCTTTTTTATATTAAATATCTGCTCCAAATACAAAATAACACTCTGAATAATCACTTAACCAAGCAGATTTAGAAGTTCACAACAACCATACTTTGAAACATTTTATGTTCGCATAGTGAATATTGGGTCAATCTAGTATATATATATATATATATATTTTTTTTTTACCCAGTTAATTTGATAAAGGTGTTTACTTGTTGTTCGCACGAAAAATTGTATGAAGTCAAGTTTACTTTAGAGAAGCCAAGGTGTACACATAGAGGAGTGTTAGATTCCCCTCAGGCTGCATGTACGATGTCCCTCTGCAGAATGTGCACCCCTCCCACTCTCCTCACTTAGGACCTAAAGAATGCTCGCGACAAACTTTGCGCTTGTATGACACCAGGAAGTTATATAACATAGTGGTGCACTTACTTTTGCAATTATCATTGAATAATCGAGTTGTGACCCCTTTACGTTTCCTACTTAAGCTCTAAATAATGCTCCTGCCAAATTTCATGTTTGTACGACACCGGGAAGTTACATTACATAGGAGTGCCAATACTCTTGAACTTAGGATTGAATAATCAAGTTGTGACCCCTTTACTTTATATATCGGGCCTAAAGAATGGTTGTGCCAAATTTCATGTTTGTACAACAACGGGAAGTTGGAAAATTACTGGCAAGTAAGTCAATGAGAGCTTTCACATAGATATATATATATATATATATATATATATATATATATATATATATATATATCTACAGTGTGAAGGTGACAGGTCTCAGATATATTAGTGTCCAGGTGACAGGGCATTAGTCGTATACATATGTTTGTTCAGTGCAGAAAATGTTACATGATTTGATCTTCTCTGTTGTATATTTTATGTTGTTCTAGTCAGGATGTGCTGCTGGGATCTGTTGTACTATGTACTCCTAGCAGCACAGCTACAGGTGGTTGAAGGTTAATTGAGCTGGCTGGGTGTGGTACTTCCTGCTAGCCAATCTTCTGGGTCTGTGTTCACATATAAACCCAACTCTTGGTCAGTCGCAGGCTGGGTCCCAGGTGAGCAGTCATGTTACTTCTGTGGTCTGTAACTTGTTATCAGTTATGTTCAGCTTGTTCCCACTCTGATCTGTGTTTGCAAGTAGGTCTGTTGTCTCTCTGCTTCCAGTGTGTCAGTTGGTGGATCCCTGACACAGTCCCCTATGTCAGCTCAGTTGGCTGTCTGTCTATTCCCCCTGGTATGAGGACACATAGACTTGCTGTGAGTTTCATCTGTGTTCATGTGAGCCGGTAGAGTCCGTGCCGGTAGACTCTGTGCCCTGGTTGTCTGTCCTGTTGCAAGCTTGCTGTGTCATCTGTGACCTGCTGGTTCATGCCCGTTTGTACGTTTATTTCCTGTCCATTTTCTGTCAGCTTGCTGTGTGCCCTGTGCTCTGTTCTGTCCTGTTGCAAGCTTGCTGTGTGATCTGTGTCTTGTTGGTTCATGTCTGTTTGTACGTTTAAATTCTGTCAGCTTAGTGTCAGCTTGCTGTATGACCTGCGATCTGTACCCTATCCTGTTGCAGCGTTCTGTGTGAACTGTCTGGTTCTGTTGGACTCTTGGTTAGTGTAGGGACTAGCGGTATAACCAGAAACCATGAAGTTGGCCCGCTAGCTTCCACATTTTGTACAAAATGTCAACTAATACCTGGTATTACTATTTAGCTTTTCATCTGTTACTAGTGGTTGCATTCTGGCTGCTGCATGCTGTGTTCTCTGCTCCGTGTATCCTGCTGTTCTGTCCCTGTCATTTGGCATGTGTATGTCTCCTGTTCTGTGGCGTGGTTCCTAGGATCAGCTTGGGTCCAGTTCCAAAGACCTCTGGGCCGCCCTTTATTGGGGCGAATCCTTTACTTTGGTAGGGCCATGCCATCCTCCCGCATAGTGCAGGGTAAATTTGCTTGAAACCCGTGTGAATACCGTGTGCAACCTGTGTGCGTCCATCCCATTCCCCTTTGGGTATGATCGTGTGGGCCCTGCTAGTTTTACCCACATGATCGTAACATAATGCTCCCCCACTTACGAAAGGGGGTGCATTATGTTGCTATGCCACTATGTTCTGCATTATGTTATGTTGCAATGCGAGTATGTTGTACAGCATCTGTTAGTATGTTCTGTTCTTAGTATGTTGTACTATGTTCTTGTTCTGTTCTGAGTATGTTGTATGCATATGTTATGTCGTTTGTTGATATGTTAGTATGTTCTGAGTATGTTGGGTATCTTCTTGGTATGCATGTAGGCTCAGTTTTGTTTCCTGTGTCTGTTTCTGATAGTCTCTGTTTCCTGTCTGCCTGATCCACCCGCTCATTGGTTGTGGACGCCTGATTCCTGTTCCTGTATAGCTACCCGTCTGTTTGTGGGCGGATGCCTGACCTGTATCCTGTCCCGTTGTCCGTTGGTAGGCGGATGTAGGGCCTTGTCTGTCTGAGCCACCTGTCCATTGGTTGTGGACGCTTGATTCCTGTTCCTGTATGTCTACCTGTCCGTTGGTGGACGAACGCCCAATCCGTATTCTGCCCCCTTGTCCGTTGGTAGGCGGATATTAGGGGTTGTTTGGTCTGTTTCCCTGTTTTGTCTGAGTTCCAGCTCTGTCTGTTACCTGTCTTGCGTTATGCAGTCTGTATTCCTGTCCTGGTATCCGTTCTGTGGTGTGGTGCGCCCTGCGGACGTAATGAATGACCAGTCTTTCCGTTTTCTGTAGACCCCTGTATAGTATGTACCTGAGCTTTTTCCCTTCCCCTGTTGACTGGCTGCCGTCCGCACTAGGCCCGTATGGATAATTCCTGTGCACGTTATGTCAGCAGGGAGGGTTGCCATGTTTCCCCTCTGGTTTCGTGCACGCTATGTGTTACGTTTGCCCCCTCCTTCACAGGTGTTTGTGTGTTTGCATTAGGCCCGTATGGATAAGTCCTGTGCTACGCCTATCCTGGGTGACATGTTCGGCAGTACTAGGCCCGTAGTGATAAGTCCTGTACTGCTTCTGTGTCTTTTGGAGGAGTTGCATAAATTTTGTTATGCTTAAAGGGTCCGGAGGCCCCTTTTTTTTTTAAAAAGGAGGTACTGTCAGGATGTGCTGCTAGGATGTGTTGTACTATGTACTCCTAGCAGCACAGCTACAGGTGGTTGAGGGTTAATTGAGCTGGCTGGGTGTGGTACTTCCTCCTAGCCAATCTCCTGAGTCTGTGTTCACATATAAACCCAGCTCCTGGTCAGTCGCTGGCTGGGTCCCAGGGTGAGCAGTCATGTTACTTCTGTGGTCTGTAACTTGTTATCAGTTACGTTCAGCTTGTTCCCACTCTGATCTGTGTTTGCAAGTAGGTCTGTTGTCTCTCTTCTTCCAGTGTGTCAGTTGGTGGATCCCTGACACATTCCCCTATGTCAGCTCTGTTGGCTGTCTATCCCCCCTGGTATGAGGACACATAGACTTGCTGTGAGTTTCATCTGTGTTCATGTGAGCCGGTAGAGTCCATGTCCTGGTTGTCTGTTGCAAGCTTGCTGTGTCATCTGTGACCTGCTGGTTCATGCCCGTTTGTACGTTTATTTCCTGTCCGTTTTCAGTTAGCTTGCTGTGTGCCCTGTGCTCTGTTGTGTCCTGTTGCAAGCTTGCTGTGTGATCTGTGTCTTGTTGGTTCATGTCTGTTTGTACGTTTAAATTCTGTTAGCTTAGTCTCAGCTTGCTGTATGACCTGCGATCTGTGCCCTATCCTGTTGCAGCTTTCTGTGTAAACTCTGTCTGGTTCTGCTGGACTCCTGGTTAGTGTAGTACAAAATGTCAACCAATACCTGGTATTAATATTCAGCTTTTCATCTGTTACTAGGGTTTGCATTCTGGCTGCTGCATGCTGTGTTCTCTGCTCCGTGTGTCCTGCTGTTCTGTCCCTGTCATTTGGCATGTGTATGTCTCCTGTTCTGTGGCGTGGTTCCTAGGATCAGCTAGGGCCCAGTTCCGAAGACCGCTGGGCTGCCCTTTATTGGGGTGAATCCCCCACTTAGGTAGGGCCATGCCATCCTCCCGCGTAGTTCAGGGTAAGTTTGCCTGAAACCCGTGTGAATACCGTGTGCGTCCATCCCATTCCCCTTTGGGTACGATCTCGGGGGCCCTGTTAGTTTTACCCACATGATCATAACAGTTCTTGTCTCTTATCACACTGCACAGGAAATAACCTCAAGGGGGACTTTGGTATTATATAGGATACTGTAGTTACTGATTACAGTAGGTGATACATTACAACAGGGCTCAGATGCTGCAGAACCTCCTTTTGAAGAATTAGTCCTGTTTCACATGGCCAAGAATCTCATGTGAGATTTATGCATTGCGAGACTCACAAATGTGAGCCATATTTTTTTGAATGGAGTCATAGACGGGCATTCCATCACACCATGATGTGGAAAAAAGGATCGTGGCAGGTCCTATCTTTTGGCATGCGTTCACATCGCATCGCCCATTGTTTTCCATGGAGCTGGCAAAGCATCGCACCACATGATAGGTGCACGACAACAGGTCTCCCCATTGAAAATACTGGCAAACACTCCACAGTTCTCCGCCGGAGCACTGCTACTTCCCTGAAGTAATGTGAGATGTTTTTGATACAAAAACGCCTTGCATCTGCGGGACTAGGGACAATAACTTAATTCTAAACAGCTCACTTACCTAGTAAATAACATACTCGACTACTTCTTGCTGAACAAATGTGGGGTAGGCCACAGCTTTATTAAACAACCTTTTAGTAACGTTAATCCTGAACTTTCACAAAACCTATCCATGCTGTATGCAGTTTAACTTTTCAGTCCATAAAACGTCCCAGAGGACGTTTGTAAGCCCACGATCCTCTGGCTTGCAAACCCTCCTCAATCATCCCTAACCAGCATGGATAATTCCGGGCCAACCACTAGCTGTGACAACTTCCGAAAAGAAAAACTAAAAAGAAAAATTAAAATTCAAACAAAAAAGAAAAATTAAAATTAAAAAGGTGGACTCAACTAACTCCTAACCCTGTTCTTTCTCCTCCCTTGCCCAGGCCTTCCGGGAGGGTGGGTGGGCTTCTTTTCTGCTCCAGACTTCTTTCCTCTCCACGTGTCTCCCGTCTTCTGGTCTTCTTCTTCTTCCGCTCCCCCTCCCTCTGCTTTTCCTGTCTTAGCTCCTCCCCCCACCCCCTGCTTCGTTCGCTACACTTAACCCTTACCCTGCCTGTCCCTAGTCCCATGCTGTTTCCCTACCACGGTTCACAGCATAAGAGACTAGGGACAATAACTTAATTCTAAACAGCTCACTTACCTAGTAAATAACATACTCGACTACTTCTTGCTGAACAAATGTGGGGTAGGCCACAGCTTTATTAAACAACCTTTTAGTAACGTTAATCCTGAACTTTCACGAAACCTATCCATGCTGTATGCAGTTTAACTTTTCAGTCCATAAAACGTCCCAGAGGACGTTTGTAAGCCCACGATCCTCTGGCTTGCAAACCCTCCTCAATCATCCCTAACCAGCATGGATAATTCCGGGCCACACGGGATGTGCCGTATTACTGCGGCTCATTCCGTCCCACCCCACCTACCCTGGCTAGAGCTGCCTCTACGCCGTCCTGCAAGCCAGATAAAAATGTGTCAAGTCCCAGATCATTGAGGTGGACCCCGTCCTCCCTCAATGACCCCCTCTCTTTACCTTCCAGCTCCCAGTGGCGAACCGCCACCCCTCCAATGGACTGCACGAACTGCGACATTTTCATGTTCACTAATTTTCGCACTTTCTCTATCGCCTCCACGTTTCTTGCACCTCTCCAATACCTTCGTGCAACTATATCGGACCAGACGATTATCACCTCCTGAAAACATGAGCGAAACCGTAAAATGTCCTGCTTCATGATAGCCAAAAGGTCCCTTGTCTTAATTTTACCAAGGTCGTTTCCTCCCGCGTGAATTACCAAAATCACTCTCCGAGGGTTGGACCTGCTTATGTCCGTTATTAGTTTTAGCATGTCGGGCCATCTTAGCCCCCGGACTCCGTGCCAGGTTACGGGTGTTCCGGGTAAGCCGAGGTCCGATCCCAATGGCCGCACTGCTGCCCTCCTCTGGGCCCAATAGACGTAGGAATGTCCCACAATGCACGCCTTCCATTTCTCTGCAGTTGAGAACAAAAGAAAACAAAGAAAAGAAAATACAAGAACCAAGGCTATTTAACTCCACCTAACACAAAATTCCTCTACAATGCCGCCGTTTTGCTAAAGTCGCCCACCGCCAAATCCGGTCTGACATAAGATTTATATGCCTGCGACTTCCATCTGCCTAGTTTCATTAACCCGTCCTCATTCATACCACCCGCATCTGCCGATGTGGCCGCGCCGATTCTAAAAGAATGTGTTCCAAACTCCGCTGAGTTGAACCCCGCTACTTTTAAAGCCGAACGCAAAACTGCCGCAAATTGGAACCGCGTGAGAGGGGAGCCCGACGAATGTACGAAAAATTGCTCTCCCGATGTCCTGTCGTCCATGTATCGTATCACAGTGTCAACTGGGCACCATCGCGATCCGAGACGACTGATAGTCACCCACTCACCTCTGCCGTACACATCGGTCTTGGACTTCCTGATCCTGACGCGCAACGACGTATCGACTATAATAACATCGTTCCAATGTAGCCCGCCCGCCTTACGCTTACTTGCAGGAACCAGCTCACCAATCCTCAACGCGGCGAAAAACGCAATTGAAAAAGCCGCCCTAAACAACAATACTTCTGACCCATTTTTGCAGGCAACTTCCAAGGCCTCTAACAACTTGCACAACACAAAATACGTTATGGGACGACGCGTGTCCGTCCGGACTTTGTCCTTCCTCCAGCCCCGCACGATCTGCCGGAAAACGAACTGTTTTGTGACATCGACTAACCCGTGTAGTTTTAATAAAAACGCGACTCCCGCCAAATGCTTTTTAACCGCATCAGCCGATGACCCTTTCTTACGCAACAAAACAAGCATGTCCAAAGTTGCCGAGCGGGCCCTATCGCCCCCTGCCACACAACCTCCGGCGAAACTCAACCATGTCTGCCAGACCGCTTTATAACTGTTCCATGTCCCGACCGCTACTGATGTCTCGACCAGCTTCAGCAGCTCCGCTCGACCAGACTCCACAAGAAAATCGGGCAGCGGACCCCCTCGGCGTCCACCAGCGGGTGCCGCTCCCTGAAACGCTCCATCTGCGAACGAGAGAGTGCATCAGCTGCTAAGTTCTTATAACCCGGCACATGCTTTGCACGCAAGTATATATTCAGTTACAGACATCGTAAAACCGTGTGCCTCAGCAGTGCCAACACCGGCAATGAAGCCGAAGACTGTCTGTTAATGATCTGAACCACCGACACATTGTCGGACCAGAAACACAACTTATGGTCCCGGAGCTCATCGCCCCATAGCTCCAATGCTACCACCAGCGGGAAAAATTCCAGAAGCGTTATGTCCTTATTCCACTTTCTTTTCATCCAGGATACTGGCCAGTGTTCTCTGCACCAGTGGTTCCGGAAAATCACACCAAAACCGGCCGACCCGGCTGCATCAGCAAACAAGCTGAGCTCGGGTCCTGCCCACTCTTCCTTAGGGCACACCACTTGCCCGTTGAAAGTTTCCAAGAAAATTCTCCACACATGTAAATCACTTTTGATACCTTGTGTGATCCTTATAAAGTGGTGAGGCTCTTTTACTCCCACTGTCGCGAGCGACAGCCTTCTGGCAAAAACACGGCCCATGGGTATAACTTTGCAGGCAAAGTTCAATAAACCCGACAGGACCTGAACCTGGCGCAGCGTGGCCTTTTTACCGCTCGCAATTTCTTTTACCGTCTGCCGCAGGCGGGCTATCTTATCTATTGGCAACCTGAAGACCATTTCCTCGGTATCGATTTCGATTCCAAGGAAAACCAGCCTACTGACCGGACCCAACGTCTTGTCCTCCGCCAACGGAACCCCCGCCTGCCGCATAAGGCACCGAAATGTATTTAGCAAAACCCCGCACGCACCCGATGCTTCCGTTCCAATGAACAGAAAATCATCCAGGTAATGCGTTACCGATGTGATGCCCGTCTCATATTTTACCATCCACTCCAAAAAGGAGCTGAAAAGCTCAAAATAGTAACATGAAATGGAGCAACCCATAGGCAAACACATGTCATAATAGAATTGATTGTCCACCTTGCAACCGAGAAGGTGGAAGCACTCCGGATGAATTGGCAACAGCCGGAAAGCTGACTCAATATCAGCCTTCGCTAATTGCGCGCGTTTTCCCGCCGCTCTGACTAGAGACACCGCCTGGTCAAATGAAGCGTAAACCACCGAAGCTTGCTCCTTTGAGATACCATCATTTACCGATTCCCCTTTTGGAAATGATAAATGATGTATCAGGCGGAACTTGCCAGCCTCCTTTTTGGGGACTAGCCCCAACGGGGAAACTCGCAGATTGGCGAACGGTGGCTCATCAAACGGGCCCGCCATGCGGCCCGCTGATACCTCCTTTTGAACTTTTTCTTTAACTAACTCTATGTTGTCCGTCGCAGACTTTAGGTTAGGACAAGACATGAAAGCGGGCTGAAAAGTGAACGGAATAACGAAACCGACGGTAAAACCTTCTCTAAGTATTTTTGCTTCCTCCCTCCTGTGGTACTTGTCGAGCCACAGGAAGAGGTATCGGCTTTTCACTGGGGTTTGGTGCTCCACTGGCACCGCCGCCCCCGGCTGTAGCTCGCTGCTTCCTAAAGCAACGAACCGCCGCGTGTTGACCCCCGCAGACAGAGCACTCATGTCTGAACTTGCAGGTTGAATAAAACTTGCAATGGCCCTCGTTGTAGAGCCAGCAGGATCCATTCGGTCTTGGGGAGGCCGCAGGGGGCTGTTGCCCGCCCCCCACGGCTCCCCCCTGAAATGTCGGTTTTTGTGGGCGCTGTGCTAAAATAAGTTGCAACCAGACGTCGGTTGCCTTTGACGCCCAGCTGATATGACTAATCCCCGAGACCCGTCGTCGGAAGTCCTCATCATATCGCCACCACGCGGCGCCGCCATGCAATTTATAAGCGCTATAAATCGTATTGAGGTAAACCATGAGCTCAGGACCCTTTTTGGGCTGGTGCTGGCATGCAATGTATGCCAGTACCATATACGCTTGCAGCCAATTGCCAAAAGTCTTAGCGACTTTCGGCTTCCTATCCGCACCGCGCTCCGACACTCGCTCTTTGTCCACAATTACGTGGTCCGCCGACAGCAAGGACCATATATCCACATATATACCTTTTCGAATCTTCTCAACCACCTCGTCTGACAGACCGACCCCTAGCGGGGCAACACCACAAAATAACGAGTCAGTGTATCGCAACCCTTCCGTAGGGTCACCACCGACTGTTGAGCTTCCAACCTCCTGCCCCACAAGTGGTACTACACCCCTTGGGGGTCCGCCGGACACCGAAAAAACATCACCTTGATCAACCTTGCTCAACAGTGACTTTAAAACCACAACCAAATCATTTTTATCCGCCCCCGCGGCGGGATCCATCACTTTTTTCCAAGCATTTAAACACGCCAACTCACCGGCTTGACCGTCCTCCGGCTCTGCCAAGGTCGTGGTCCTTACCGGTCTTCCTCCTGGGCTTCTGCCCCAGCTGGGCGACTGCTGCCGCGTACTTGTTTGCGGAGCCTCTAGCGCCCGCCTTTCGTGTTCTGCTCCAAGGTGGCCCCGCTCCGGCCGCTCTTCTGAGAAATCCCGCCTCCCATGGCGTAAATAGTCCTTGTATGCCGCTGCTGTTGTTGATGCGGTCGCATGGCGGTAACTTTCCTTTTGGTGCCGATGCTCCGTGCCACTGGCGTTGTCGCCCACGTTCCCTACACTGTCACTCCTTGGCTCTCTATCTGCCTCTGCCGCTAGCCTAGCGTGTTCTCTGTCGCGCTTGCGCTGGTAACGCTCTCTCCTAGCCTTCTCCCTCTGCCTTTGCTTAGCGCCCTTGCCTTGTCTGTTGTTGCTGGCATGACTAGCGTAACTATAGGAAGACTCGCCACCCCCCGAGGAAGGGGGACCCACGAAGCGTGGGTTAACGTAGCAGAGCCTGCGCGGTGCTGGGGGCGCGTACAACTGCTGCTGAGCGGGTGATCTACTGCGTGCACCGCGTAAGTAGTGCTCGCTAATATCGTGTCTGTATGCACGAGAAGGTGGTGGTGGTTGCCGGGATCGAGTGCCCTGACCCCTTATGGGGGCTTGGTCCGGGTAGTGACTTGGAAGGGGCCTTTCAAACGAGCTGCCCGACAACGGGCTCGAGCTCCCCCTTGAAGAAGTGGCCCTGTCCCCGCTGCTCTGCCTGCTTCCCCTCCTGCAATCTGTGCTGCTGCCTACACTAACTGCTGGGCTGTTTCTCTCCCTCCCCCTCTCCCCCCCCCCTGGTATGGGTCTGCTGTGTGCCCCTACGGCCTGCCTCCCCCCGCCTAGCTCGCGCTCTATTGCCTGGCCCTGCAGAGCCTACCTGTGCGTGCTCTTCGCCTGCGCCGCCATCTTGTTGTAGCCTGTGCCGTTGCCTCGCGCCTCCGCGCGCCTCCAACCTTCTGTGTGGCTCCTCTCTCCTGGCCGATTCGGCTTCCGTGCGCCCTGTCGCGCGCTGGTCTTTCGCTCCGGAGCGTGCCCTCAACGCTGCCGCTTGCCCCCTCTTTGCTGGCGGACTGCCAGCTGGTGATGCCCGAGTCTCTTCCGCGGGCGCTCTTCCCGCCGCGCGGTTTGAATTTGGCGCCAAATTTGTTGCTGTGCGCCCCGCTCCCGACCTCTTCTCGGCGCCACGACCGGACTTCTGGCCGCCTCGCTTTGCTGCTGGACTCGGGCTAAGTCTCGCCGGTGGATTCTTCCTGCGCTTCGGGCGTCCTCGCCCGGCATCCCCCTCCTGTGCCGCTTCTTCCGCTTCTCCTGTCTTCCGTGTCGGCTCCTCCGCCGGCCTCCCGGATTCGGATTCCGACCTGCAGCCGACGATGAAGTCCTGCAGCCACTCCGCGCCATCAAGCTGGATCGCTTGCCGTATCTGCCGCTGTAAGTCCTCCATCTTTCTTGGGGCTTCTCTCTTCACACCGACTCTTCTGTACACCGCTTGTACTTGCTGTGCTGTTGTCACTTCTTCTGCTCTTGTTCTTCTTCTTTTCACCTCTTTATGGCTCCTTTTCCTGCTTTCGTTCTTCTTTTCTGCTCCAGACTTCTTTCCTCTCCACGTGTCTCCCGTCTTCTGGTCTTCTTCTTCTTCCGCTCCCCCTCCCTCTGCTTTTCCTGTCTTAGCTCCTCCCCCCACCCCCTGCTTCGTTCGCTACACTTAACCCTTACCCTGCCTGTCCCTAGTCCCATGCTGTTTCCCTACCACGGTTCACAGCATAAGAGGAAATCACAGGTTTGCGAGTGCGATATTGGGTTGTGTATCACAGCCTGATATCGCACTTGTGGAACTAGCCCAAGTAGGAGCTTTCTGTCACTTGCTTAATTGATTATTACAGTCATAAACATTTATGGCGCATCCGCAGGACGGCGCAGCTCCCACTTCTGGGAACCTCACCCACAGCAGCTGCAGATATAGCTAGGAAAGTAACACCCCACCATGTATCTGTGGTGAGTGCTGAGAATAAGACACACACATTTAGGGTGGAAAGAGACCTAAAAGAGGCTCTAAAGCAGCTGCTGTTATTTACTGTCTAGTGCACACTGATCTGCTGCAGAACCTCTTGTGAAATTCTTGTATCAATCTGTAATAAATTACAAGAAGTCTGTCTGCTTCATTGAAAAGATGTTCTGCAGCAGCTAGATTTTGTATTAGGCCGGGCTTACACGACCATACGGTAATATGCTGCAAAATCTGCACAGAAATTCCATGGCAATTCACCACGTGTGAACCCAGCCTAAATCTCACGTAGGGTTTTTCAAATATTAACATGTAGTAGAGTGATCTAGCCAAAAACACACTACACATATAACCCCGCACTACACCCCTATCTACACAGCTACACCCCCAGCACTGTCTATACACATGCACTGTCTACACACACAACCCCGCACTGTACACACACCCATCTACACAGATACACCCCCCCTGCGCTGTCTATACACATGCACTGTCTACTGCACTCCCCCACACTGTCTACACGCACGCACGGTCTACCCCACTCCCCCTCACTGGACACACCCATCTACACAGATACACCCCCCCCCCCTGCACTGTCTATACACATGCACTGTCTCCCCCCCCCCCCCGCACTTTAGATACCCCCATCTACAGAGATACACCCCCGCAGTGTCTACACACACACACACACACACACACACGCGCACTGTCTACCCCACTCCCCCACACTGGACACACCCTATCTACACCCCTAGCACTGTCTACACACACACTCACACTGTACACACAAACACACCTCCCAGTATATATACACACACACACACCCCACACCCCCCCACACCCCCCACACTGTAGACCCTCCCGTCTACACACGCACCCCAAACTGCACAGACTTCCCACACTGTACACACACTAGAACTATGGGTGGGGACCTGGGATTTTGGGGGTGGAGTTATAGTCAATGCCCACATGTGTCAATTGGCTACTTGGACAGAGGGTGAAGAAAGTGACTGACAGCCGTCGGGGTCGAGGAGATCTGACAGCCGATGGGGGACCGTAACTGAGACAGCAGGGGCGGCAAGGTAAATGCAGAACGGAGGGTGAAGAAACTGGATGACATCCACTGCGGGACGGGGACAAAAAGACAGACATTGGGGCTAGAAAGGTAGCAGCGCAGCCATCTTCAGCGACGACAGCACACATTACAGCTGACAGGGGGTAGGGGGACTGTCAGCGCAGGAGCGCTGTTGGTTAGGGTTCACTGCACAACTAGTCTCAAGCGCCTAGCAAAGTGCCGGACCGCAGCACCTGAGCGGCTTACATTCCGGTCCTCGGCACAGCAGCACCTCCCATCTCCGCTGGCATGTGTCCTCACCAGCCGCCATTCTGTGCTCCCGACTTTGCTGTCTATTTTCTCACTGCTGGCCTCCGATGGATGGCCGGCAATTAACAGTGGGGATGGGAGACAACAGAGCCCAGGAGCCAATTGGCAGCTAAGGGCGTAACAGGGGCATTACCTCCAGCTAAGGCCAGTCTGCCACCAGCTGCTGGTGGAGACAAGACACAACAGTACCCATGCACTGTCTATACACATAGGGAGTGGAAATTTAATCTGTGTAGCTGCCCCCTTCCAGGTGCAGGTTAACTAAAGAGCCTTAATAACTGTGCTCAGAGGCCTCCTACAGGCAACTCTTGATACTACACTACCAGAATATGCACATACTCCACACTGTATACACACACAAACCCCACACACAGTATAAACACACTGCATCATAGTTGTAGTGGCCTAAATGGGTCCTACAAAAGCGCCTTGCTTTTAAATGGTGGCGCTCAGTTCATGTATAACCAGCAGGGGTTAACCACTACTTAATTTGTCCTACAAAAGAGCTATTAATAATCTGCCAAGTGGACAGATGATTCTCATTGGTTGCCGACAGATTGAACTCGGATTGGCTACAAGCTAGTGGAGCGATGGTTGAGAATCAGTTAGTCGTGCAGGTCTGGGGAGTGAAGAGAGAGAGCGCGGTATGAGAGGAGTCATGTCGTAGTAATAGTGAGAAGATTGTTAGTCAGTGAGATTTCAGTCAGATCAGACCAGTAAGTGCGCAGAGAGTTTGTCAGTAAGTCGGCTGTTAACCCTTTCCAATCCACTGTCTGACGTCTGAAGACATTCTGATTGAAGACTGTACAGCTCTGATGTTGGAAGACATCCGGCAGGGTATTCTTACTGTATATTACTGGCTGCTCTGTTGTCGGGGGCCTCTCCAGCATGCTCCATACCGCAGTACTGGCTCTAACCAGCAGATGGCGTGATTGTATAATGCCAGAAAGAGAAAGCCCCCTAGGAAACCCTGAATCCAAAATTGGATTGCAAAGGGTTAAACAAGTGAACCATATAGTTGCTCAGTGTGACTGTACAATGTCTGTAGTTGAGAGGAGTTAGTCAGACAAGTGAGAGTAAGAAAATAACCCCACAAAGAGGCCACTGTGGCTATGTCACACATGGCAGGGAGTCAATTCAGAGCATCCAAGCAGCTGCCACTTACATAAACACACACACCAGCACTGTATACATATACACACCCAGCAATATGTAGACACACAAACCCCGCACTGTATACACCCCCCCTCACAATGTATACACCTCATATACCACACTACGCACACACAGCACTGTATAACTGACCACCTTCATACTGCCCAAAATATACCAGTGGTATGTGGTATAATAACTGATCGTCCTCCATGCTGTTACATCCGTGCTGAGAGCTCACGCACCACACCCAACATGGAAGCATGGCAATGTTCACACAGGAAAAATAAACACCTGCAGGTCCCATGTAGAGATGAGCGAGCATGCTCGTTTAAGGAAATTACTCAAGCGAGCATCAGCATTTTTAAGTAACTGCCTACGGCCTACTCGTCCGAAAAGATTCGGAGAGCGGCGGGGGTAAGCGAGAGGTTGGGGGGGGGGTGGAGAGAGAGAGATCCCCCCCCCGTTCCCCCTGCTCTCTCCCCAAATCTTTTCGGACGAGTAGGCAGTTACTTGAAAATGACGATGCTCGCTCATGTAATTTCCTTAAACGAGCATGCTTGCTCATCTCTAGTCTTATGTAAAACACCGAACACAAACAATGGGGAAAAAGGGAAAATCTAGTCTTAACAGCCAGAAGACGGAAAAACTCCTCCCTAAAGTAGAGCAATCACCCCAATAGGGGCGGCCCCACGCTGGAGCCTAGGGGCCATCAGCACTTTCCCTAGGTGGAACAGGGATATCTAAGTACAGATAATAACAACTTTAAGCAGCAGGGACGATGGCAGGAGTAACTCACATATACAAATAATACACTAGCTACGGAATCAGGATGACAACTCCAAGGGGGACATGAACCAGACAAACGTCACCACAAGAGAGAAATAATATATAAGTAACTGCTGAGAGCAAAGGTTGAAACATATAAACCTGCACTCAAAGCACAAACCACCTAGGGGAGTTTCAGCAAACAACTCTCAATAACTCTTTATCAACGACAGGGAAACCCAAGGGAATAACAAACATACAATCACAAAGTGTCATAACATGGCTCGGACTGACCTATTACTGTCAGTCCATTTCCAACTCGCGGCCGGTACACTGCAGCCCTGTGGCCATCGTAAAGCTGTGACCCAGAATATACCACAGTTAAGTGATCTAAAAACTGATCCCCCTCCACACTCATTGGAATACACTGCAGACAATATAATAACTGATGGCCTACATACTGACCAGTATGCACCTCAGATAAGTGATATAATAACTTATACTCCTCCGTACTAAGCAGTATGCACCTCAGATAAGTGATATAATAACTGATGCCTCTCCATACGCCCCAGAATACACAGCAGATAAGTGATGTAATAATTGATCCTCCTCCATACGGACCAGAATACACCAAAGATAAGTGATATAACATATCTATCTCTGTATTTCTTATCTATCTCTCTATATCATATCTACTATGTTTCCCCAAAAATAAGCCCTACCCTGTTTTCTTGTATTTTCATGGAGGCTCAAAATATAAGACCTACCTTGAAAAAAAGCCCTAGCTGCATTATATATAAAAAAGAATACATTACCTAGCAGGCTTGGTCCACATCCCTTCCTCCCGCTGCTTTCCGGAGCTCCGACACACTTCTTGCAGTCCTTGGCCTACTCCATACTCCCCAGAATACACTGAAGATAAGCGATATAATAACTTGATCCCCTTTGTACTCACCACAATACACTGAAGACGAATAAAAGAGAAGCACAATGAGGGGGAAACATATTCTTCCTCCTCCTGATATAGTGGGGACCCCGAGTAAAGAAAACATAAACAACTTCTTCTACGACAAACACAACTGGAGCAGGTAATCAGTCAGTAACTCTGTACACTGGAGGGGAAGCTGAGCTCTTAATGGTAGGTAGGTGTCCTCTCCTCCAATAGAAAAAGAAATCTGCAGCTACTCAGCAGTTACCGGACAGAGTAAGGAAGGAGAAGTTATACCTTGGTGAAAGTGAAAGTGACATTATGCGATTTTCTAGAAATAATGAAGATTTATAAAAAGGTTTGAGGTATCAGGAGCTGATAATGAGGAATGAGACGGGCAGGAAGGTTGGCCTGGTCATGTGGGGTCCGGAATGACTCTGGTCATGTGTAATAAAGCCTCTGTTACCATTGTGTCGGTTCTCTTCATCAGCTTGCTCTTTGGAGGAGAGCTCAGCGGTTCCACCCAATGACGATCGTGTGCCCTGAATAGTACATATATGTCATGCGATAACAAGCGTATATGCGCTTATGCCTGGATGCCCTTAGAAACAAAAGTGACCATGTAAATTGACCCATTGCAAAAACCGGGGTCTATTTTGGGTGTCTTGCAACAAACAAAACTCGCACAATAAAGTTGACCATGTAAATACGACCTAAGGGTATGTCTTTATGGGACGAGTCTCCACGATATCTGACCAGTTATAAAGGAGAATAAGTATGGATGTGATGTATCTGTGAGGACAGACACCCTGACAGCAGCGACCAGAGCCGTACGGACGCTGCCATCACCAGTGAGATGTATCAATGACATCGCTAAGGATACCGTTTCCTGCATAGCTAATCTCTGCTGACATCCATGTAATGTAACTTTTCTGCAGCATTTCACACTGTTGACCACAAACTCCTCCTCAGTATGCTTAGCTCCATTGGCCTAAAGGATACTGCTCTCTCCTGGTTCTCCTCCTACCTATCTGACCGTTCTTTCAGTGTCTCCTTTGCTGGCTCTACCTCCCCTCCTCTTCCCCTTGTTGTTGGGGTCCCTGAGGGCTCGGACCTCCGCCCCCTCCTTTTCTCTATCTACACAGCCCCTATTGGACAAACCATCAGGAGATTTGGCCTCCAATACCACCTGTATGCTGATGACACCCAGCTATACACCTCTTCCCGTGATATCTTTGCACCTTTCCTCCAAAACATCACCGACTGTCCACTGTCTATAACACTATGTCCTCTCTCTACCTAAAACTAAACCTCTCTAAACCTGACTTACTGGTATTTCCACCCTCCACTAACCGACCTCATCCTGACATCTCCATCTCAGTGTGTGGCGCCACCATAACTCCTAGACAACATGCCCGCTGCCTTGGGGTCATATTTGACTCTGATCTCTCTTTTACCCCCTACATCCAATCTCTGGCCCGAACATGTCAGCTGCACCTCAAGAATATCGCAAGAATCCACTCTTTTCTCACTATGGACACACTAAAAACGTTTATTGTTGCCGTCATCCACTCTCGGCTCGATTATTGCAACTTGTTGCTGATTGGCCTCCCCTGCACCAGACTCTACCCTCTCCAATCCATCCTGAATGCGGCAGCCAGGCTCATCTTCCTCGGACGCCTCTGCCCTGTTAAATACAGAATTCAATTTAAACTCGCTACCTTCATCCACAAAGCCCTCCCCAGCGCAGCGCCCCCCTATATTGCCTCCCTCATCTCAATCCATCTCCCAGCGCGGGCTCTCCGCTCTGCTAACGAAGCCAGACTGAGCGCCCCTTTAATTCGAACTTCTCATTTTGGCCTCCAAGACTTCTCCAGAGCAGCACCAGTCCTCTGGAACGCACTACCAAAGGCTACCCAAGCAATCCAGGACTCACAGAACTTCAGGCGTGCTCTAAAAACGCACCTCTTCAGGGAGGCATACCGCATTCCCTAAATAAACCCCTTTGTACTCCGCCTGATAACATGCTCCCTGACCTACTGACTGCAATCCCTGCTAGCCATCATAAACCGCTCCTGCAGTCATACCGTTTCTGCCATCACACGGCCAAATGTCTGACCATTGTCTATGTGTGTAGCATCCGTCACACTCCACTTCGCCATACCGTGCACATCTCCAGCCCCTTTACCTTCTGTATCACCCCATTACTTGTAGTATGTAAGCTCGTTGGAGCAGGACCCGCACCCCTATGGTATCAATCAACTGATTACTATATGTAACCGCGGTTCTGTAATGTTTGTATTTTTGTCTTACTGTATTCCCCCTGTCAATGTAAGCGCTGCGGAATATGTTGGCGCTATACAAATAAAGATTATTATTATTATTATTATTATTATTATTATTAATGTCCTGTACAGAGAACAACGGCTGTAGGATAAAATACAATGTCACCACACCGCAGTACCCAAGAACTGCGGCTTACTGCTCCTATAGAAACGGATATTGCAGCAGCACGTGTAAGAACTGCAGAATGGCGCACTCCCCAGGGTGTGTCCAAACAGGACGGGATATCCACAGAAACTACAGCAGCTGAAAAATAAAAACGCCTTTAGTGAGGTATTTCCTGTACAATAAATCCACAGGAGACTCGTCCCATAAAGACATACCCTTAGGCTGTATTTACACGGTCGCTTTTATTGTCTGAGTTTTGTTTGTTGCGAGACACCCAAAATAGATCCCATTTTTTGCAATGGGTCTGTTTACATGGTTGTTTTTTTCTAAGGGCGTCCAGGCATAAGCACATATACGCTCGCTATCGCGTGACATATATTCGCTGTGCAGGGCACACGATCGTGTGCTACAGCATCTGGATCAGTGCTCTTTACTTCTTTGCGCTGCTGGGACCGCTCACATCAGCACAGTCCCGGCAGCACCATGTTTGAGTAGGCCGGGCAGCTGACTTAGTAGGCGGGTCAGCAGGTGCTATCATTTAAATGCAGGATTTTGGGCAGACGGGGTGGCCAATCTTGCTTGTTTGTAGGTGACCAAATACTTATTTTCCATCATAATTTGCAAATAAATTTGTTAAAAATCAGACGATGTGATTTTCTGGATGTGTTTTCTCATGTTGTCTCTCATAGTTGAGATCCACCTATGATGTCAATTACAGGCCTCTCTCATCTTTATAAGTGGGAGAACTTGTACAATTGGTATCTGACTAAATACTCCCCCCCCCCCACTGTGTGTGTGTATATATATATATATATATATATATATATATATATATACAGCATCACCTGTAATTAACATATCTATCATAACAGCGGATGTATACAGCACCGTCTGCAGGTACTATATTATATAATTTCTGCAGTTCCCAGCCAGCTATACCACACAGGAGGGAACAGAAAATGTATAATACAAGATGAGAAGGCAAAAATGGGAGTGAGATTGATCAATTATTGACGAGTCTGAGAGGGTACAGCCAGACAATGAAACATCAAACCTTCCAAAGGGAGATGTGCAAGTACATGAGATTACTGTAGGAAAAAAATGTGGTCATAGGTGCAATTCCTTTTTACTCAGAGAGGTAAGAGACAAATTTTCATGATTGACTCCTCTGTTTTTATTAATTTAGTTAATCCAGCACATAATAGACTCGTTTCAGGGCCACTGAGTATTTTAGCTGGGGACACACAGTACATATAATGGGGAATATGTTTGATAAATAGTGGGGTAATTGCATAAAATATACATTTATGATAGGGAAAAAAGAAATTTATAAGAGATAAGAAGTAGAAAAATGAAGAACACAAGCAAACAAACAATGAATTAAATAGATGTATATAAGTACCTAACTTTCAATTTGATAATTGTACTAATCCTGGGTTCTTATTTATAGCAATATAATTAGATGCATGAAAATAATAACACTATACAAATTGTGAATCTGTAGGCATAGTCTACTAAGTTACGTGCCCCTGTCCAAAAAACTATGTTAACAAAACAATACATCAATTTTGTAGATGTGTTGGAGATCACATTGGGGATATTAGAAATAAAAGAAACAGATCGTTGACGAAACATGTGAATGACTGCCAATTAGGTGATAGTAAATCCCTAAAGTTTCATATGATAGACTGCATTGTATCACCATCACAGGCGGAAATTGAGGCAATCTTATTTTATGAAAAGAGGCCCAATGGACTTTTAGCTGCAGAATATGGAGCCAAAGGGCCCTAATGAGGTCCAGTCAAATACATGCTTTATCTGATATTGTGTCATGCACATTTATTTTTGGGATATATATAAATATATATATATATATATATATATATATATATATATATATATATATATATATATATCCTTATTTCCATAATGCAACTTATATCTTGTTGATTGCATATATAGGTATTAAACTGATTGACCTAATGGAGAATAAATTGATGCATTTCCATTCCCCACAATCAGTGGCATTTGTAACTCTTCTGTATGAACCAGCCTCGTATTCCTGTGTTATGAGGGCAGAATTTACAATATTGGATTTGAACAGTGAAACAACTAAATCATATACTGTCTATAATTTGAAAATAACCTGTAATATTAACATCAAATAACTCTTCTGGGTAAGCATAACAGCAGCATCTTTACACCATATATCACTGGCAAACTGAGGATTGCATTGCGAACCAGTGCTATTCATAGAACGCGATAGTGTGACTGTGATGAAGAATAGTTCCATTAGCAATGCCCCCATTATAAATAGATGTGCCCCCCAATCCCTTCAATTTTTAATCCTGGAGTAGTGAGCATGTATCTAGTGACACATTACTAAAGAGCAACCTGTTCAATTATATATGGGAGGTTTAAACCTGGGAAATATAAAGGTGCTCCCAATGTTTTAATTAAAGGGGTTTTCCACGGAATTACTATTGATGACCTATCATCAGGATAGATCATCAATAGTTGATCGGCTGGGGTTTGTTGCTAGGAATCCTGACTCATCAGCTGATCGGGTGCATGCTGTCAGCACCGCAAATACACAGAGGTCTGAGCGGAAGCCTCCATGCCAACCTACGTGTAGTGGTCGCCACTTGTGACTGCAGGCACGGCTCCCATTGAATGGCAGTTACAAGCGCCGGCCACTAAATGGAGGTCGGCGCGGAGGCTTCCACTCCAACCTCCGTGCATTCACGCCACTGACAGCATATGCCCACTCAGCTGATCAGTCAGGCTTCAGAGCGATGGGACCAATCAACTATTGATGAACTATCCCGATTATAGGTCATCAATAGTGTTTCCCTGCAAAACTCCTTGAAACAGGAACCTGGTATGATCATCACCAGGGCTTCTTTTCTTAATTCAATATTTTTATTGAGTTTTTTTCAAACATAAACATACATTTCTAACCTCCTTCCCTCCTCCCTCTTCCTTCTCTCTCACATTCCCAACAATGAAATCAGCATATTGCTTCATATACATCAACCATAGTATTCAGCAGATATTTCCCTCATTGCATAGTGCCCTTAGATGTAGTCTTTGTCCTTAATGTCTTATCCATTTTGTGTTTTTAACAGGAGAAATATTGCTCAGTATCCATGTAGGCCTCCACTTTGGTATAGTCCGGTCCTCTTTCTTTGGGTGTTCATAGATGTTTTGTTGGAAATTCGATGACTGTCTCTGCTCCAACCATCTCCCTGCCATGAATACCGATTTCATGTTACAGTTCACCATATGATTGAAGTAGTAATTGCTTCACAGAATGCAGTCAATTTGACGATGTGATATTGACACTTGTGATCTTTTTATATCCTCCCCCCTCTATAGCCATAATTCACTCTCCATGTCGTTTAGCATTCCCCTCCAATTACCCATTTGCCTTATATTTTGCGACAATCAAGTCCTGGAGTAATCAACCATTTTAACCATAACTTATAATATTTTTGTCCTGCTTTCCGTTTAGGATATATGCCCTTTTCCCATGGCAATAATCTGTTAACCATATCTATTAACTCTCCTAATGTGAGGGACTCATCTAACCAATGCTGTGCTATCAGCTTCCTGGCAATATAGGAGTTTTGCTATTGCCATTTGTTCTTGTTCTTCCACTGGTAGATTACTTACATATCCCAGGATCCATACTAGTGGTGTGAGTTCCAAGTTGACAGCATACACTGCATTGATCAGAGAGTGGACCTCAGTCCAATATCTATCTAATTTTATATCATGTGCATTAGAACAGTATGCTTTTTACATTGCATACATAATGGGTTGTCCCTCACCTCTATCTCGTGCAGGAAACCTGGGGTATGATACACTCTGTGCAGTAAGTACAATTGTGATAGTCTGTGCGACTCACTGAGCAATAATTTGGGGGTCATTTGCACAGTTTCGCTCCACTGCGAGTTTTCTATAGATCCCATATCCACCTCCCACTTACTCTTGGCCACGTTTAGGTTCCCTGAGTTAAGATAATTTTGCAAGTGAGTATATATTAACCATTTTTACTCTCCAGGGCATACATTTACGTCTTGCAGCATTGGGGTATATATGAAGAGAGATTGCGGTGCGACCTCACTTCATACAGTGCGGGCACCAGATGTTTTTTACAGCCGACACCCGCTGGCAATAACTGCAATCGGCTACGTGGCTCAACAGCACTATTAACCCTTTAAATGCCACTGTCAAATATGAACAATGTTCTGGGATCCCGTATGCCCCCCCCCCCCACCCCAATGAGATCGCAGGAAGATGTGTGGGTGTCATGGCAGCCCGGGCTGCCATAGCAGACTGTCTATCAAGCCATTCCCATTGGGAGGCCTGATAGACTGCCTGTAAGATCGCAGTTTGATATAAGGCTGTAGCATTACATAATACTGCAGGAGTGATCAAAGTATCGCCTTTTGCCATATCCATAATAAAAAAAATCTAACACATAAAACAATAATACATATTTGGTATTGCCGCATCCATAAAAGTCTGATCTAGCAAAGTAGTGCATTATTTACCCCACACAATGAATGTAGTCCGAAAAAAACTAAAAAAACCCGCCAGGAATGCCCTTTACAGTCACCCTGTCTCCCAGAAAAAATGCAATTAAAAGTCATCAAAAAGTTGTATGCATTTCAAAGTGGTTCGAATGTAAACTACAGTACGTCTCACAAAAAATGAGCCCTCGCACAACTACATCAACGGAAAAATAAATAAGGTATTGCGCACAGAAGATAGCGCCAGAAATAAATTTAAAAAAATTCAATGTCTTGAGTCTTGAGTCTTCAGTAACTGCTGGGGCATCACATGCTGGATAGCTACTGTGAGTATTTAGGTTGCCATGCCAGCACAGCCAATAGGGAAACTATAGAGAGAAGACCAGGCTGTAGCTCCTGGTGTCTGAAGTGTAGATATGCCATATCTCTAATGCTACGGAATTTGATCTTGATCTTAACTGCAAGTTCATGATCAGTGCTGCAGTTAGTGCCAGGAAAGGTTTTTATTGCAATGACTTAATTTTGCTACTGGATGTAATCAATCTGATTTCGATGGGGGCCATTGGGAGATGTTCAAGTGTACAGTTGATATTTGGGTTGCATAAACCATGAATTTGCTATCCTGAGCCGAAATTCTTGGCCGAACTGTGCTAGGCAATAACTGTGCTAGGCCTCATTTCTTTCAACAAGCTTGAATCTTCCTGTGATGGTTGTTTCTGGCTGGCTGCCAACTTTGAAATTGAAATTGACCATAATGTTAATGATGATGTCCTTCTTTGGCACATCATTTAGAGGTTTCTGGAAAAGCATAAAAACCTTCAATGGTTTCCTTATTGGCATCTATCTTTGGGGCATAGACCTGTAAACTTGATATGTTCACTGGCTTAACACATATCTGAATGGCTATTATTGTTCTAAAGCTTTCTACTGCCTTTGAGGTCTGCTTGTTCGTAATAAAGACTACTCCATTTCTCTTGATTTCCTCATGTCCGGCATAGTGCAATGTGTAGTCATCGGACTGACAATATCTATTACCTGTTCAGTACAATTCACTAATCCCAAGAATATTAATGTTCTGATTTCACAATATCCAATTTCCCTGTGCACATTCCATTATTTTCCTTTCATCATGAGGCACATCAGCTGCTGGGTTTGCTAAGAGCTTTCCACCAGTTGTGTCATGAGGAAAACCCTGACAACTTGTACTCAGACCTTGCTCTTCTCCAGTCACATTTAGAGTATCATTTGGTATAGGTGGACTGCCATTGCATACAATATCTGAATCATTTGAAAGCTCTTTCATAGGGTTTCCTAGGCAAAGTTTTTACAGGGTATGTTATCAGGTTTTCCATAACCCTCCCCATTTATTCGGGCTTAGGACCAGTGTATAGGTTGGGCTTATTGGGAGCTACAAAAATACTAAGCTTTAGGAAGGCAAAGTTCAAACAGCTTAGATAAGTCATTAACTTTACCAGCTGAGATAAATGGGAAATGGTTAAAAACATCTTATATACTCACTGAGAGAGATTCATGCCTAACAAAAATAAAAGGGTTAGGGGGGCGTGGTCTGGCCAGCGGCGGGAAGACAGCGCACCTCGGGAGCTCCAGACCGGCGCGACCTTTGTGGCGAAATCCCGGGGCTCCACGGATCCCTGCCGACTGCAGAACACCACCGCTGGCATCATGGCACCGGGAGGAACAGTTTGAGACCCTCCGCGGGTCTCTAGGCGGAGAATAAGCAGTGCGGCCTACCCGGAGAGGCGCATCCCCGGACTGAAGTTTCGGCCGCCGGAGGCACCAGACGAGCGGCGAAGTCTCCGCTCCACAGAGCACAAGTGCGGCTGCTGCCGCCGGAGGCTGCACGGCTCCTAAGACCCCCGCGAGAACCACCGGGGCTTCAGGTACAGCTGGGGGAGCAGAAACAGGAGGCGGAACGCTTCGGCCCGACTGGAGGCTGCGGGACCCTAGATCCGGTGAGTCCTACATACACACACCTCGCTGTAAAGGTGAGGAGGACCACCACAAAGCCAGGGGACCCCATAAAACGGCCGAGAGTGCCCACAAGGGCACACACAGAGTAAAAGTACACTCTGAGAAGGACAATCTTTGCCCCCCCTAACATTGAATGCACACAATCACCCTCTCCCCAGAAGCACCCCACTTACCAGCAGGGGAAGCAGACAAGAGAGGGGAAGAGGCCCCAGAAACATTGCGTGTGGCAGAGAGGGGAATCTGTGGGGGCCACCTCACCCCCCCCCCCAGCAGTGAGATACCAACTGCATACAAAGGAGAGAGACAAGAGCCTGCAGAGGGAGCAAAAGCAGACGTGCAATTATTGAAATCCTGCTGCCACCTAGTGGCTACTCAATAGAACAGTACCCCACAAAGAAAGAAACATAAACTCTCCCCTCTGAAAGCAAATTAACCCCTTAGAGGAACATAAAAATACGACTTTCAGACAGGAAAACAAGAGCTGGCGCCTTTCTAGTGCCCTGCTACTTAGGAGAAGGGGAACAAAACGAAAACCCTCTCCGCCTCAACGGCCAGTTGGCCCAGTGCCAAATTCGCATTAACACTCTACCACATCTGTGCAAACTGAGAGTCCTGGAGGAGAAAGTCCCCTCCACACCAAAGATGGCACAAAACGACTGAGGGATGTAGTTCCTCCCGACACACGCGGCTCTAAAACAGCTCAAAGCAAGGCCACCTAGCGCCAATGAACACTTAAAACTACTCTAACTAACCGGAATAGGTCTCCCGTGGCTCTACAGAGATACCATCCCTTCTGGTGAAATGGTTGGAACACCAAAAGAGACTTTCTTACCGCATACCTTCGGATTCTATCTACACACAATGGTGAAACGCCGCACCAAGGCGATTGCCCCAAGAAGACTCTCGGAGTTCTTCCCCCCGGGTCCACGGAGCGGTAGAAACAAACCGGCGACTCCACACCCGAAGAACCCCGAAGCAGCAGAAACAACCATCTCTCAAAGCCCTGAGGCCCCATTACAAAACTCCTCCCCGGGCTCCCTATCTCCTTCCCCGGGCAGTCCTAACTCTCCCCCCAAAAGCGGAGACAAGAGGAATGTTCAAGATTCCACTCCATCCTCGCCTTCACCCAAGGGCCCCACAGCAAAGAAGACCCAAAGCAATAAACCGCAAGAAGCCTCACAGCAAACAGCCACTATCAACAACCTCCAAGCCTACCCAGACTCCGAGAGCCCTTTAACCATAAACGCCCTGAAAAACATGCTAATATCGCTGCAAAAAGACATCTCCAACGACATACAAAACCTATCCGGGCAACTCCAATCTAACATAGACCACCTAGCTACCCGAACAGATCATATTGAACAAAAACTCGGGGAATTTACAAAAGCCCACAACGAGTTGGTGGACGCTCACGGCAATTTAGAAGACGAAGTAGCCCAGCTGTGAGAGAAGATTGTCGACCTAGAAGACCGTTCCAGAAGGAATAATCTTAAATTCAGGGGAATCCCGGAGGCCGTGCCTCCTTCTGATATACCACAGTACTTACTCAAAATGCTACAAACACTCCTCCCGGACCTCCCCGAAATAGAATATGCAATTGATAGAGCCCACAGGATCCCGAAAGCGCGCTCCATCCCTGAGTCAGCGCCTAGAGACGTCCTGGCAAGGATCCATTTTTACAAAATAAAAGAGGAAATCCTATCAGTGGGAAGACGTAGGGGTACACTGCCGGCCCCATACGAGAATATTCAAATATTCCCAGATCTTTCAGCGGCCACCCTGCAGTCACGTAGACTATTTGCAGCAATTACATCAGCCCTTCGAGTGGCCCACATCAAATATAGATGGGGATTCCCAACCAAGCTTTTGATTTCCAGAAACGGAACTCTCCATATTGCGACCACAGTAGAGGAAGGCATTTCCCTTCTACAACAATGGGAAATCCCTACAATCCAGAAATCCCCAAGCACGGTGGGGAGCCCACCTTCCAGAGTCGAAAAAGAATGGTCGATCGCTGATAAGCGAGGCAAACATGCGTAATTGGTGCTTCGAAAAGGCCTAGACCCATTTTCGTTCTTCATTATAGTAGAGCCCGAAGTGGATGGTTTGAAGATTCTATCCCCCCCTAAAGTTCATTCATCCAGTGTATATCGGCGCTGGGTGAACAATGTTTTGATTATGTTTAAAATTGATGTTTATTTTCATGTTTTATTTAGTTATAAAAATGCTTTTAGGAGGTCTTTCCCCCCCTTACACACCGCCAGCTCTGATAGGCTAAGACGCCACGACAGTCCAGCCTACAAACTCCCCAGTAGCCATGCCAGTTAATATTTCTTCCCTAAACATAAAAGGATTAAACAGCCCTTTCAAACGGAGTATGCTCTGGAGGCAGGCCATCAAATCCCACTCCGATGTTTTCTTTGCCCAAGAGACCCATTTTCTAAGGGACAAACATCCCCCCTGTAAACACCCTAAATTTCCGCACATCTTCCTGGCCTCTAGTGGGGAAACAAAGACAAGAGGAGTAATGATAGCAATAAGCCAAAATGTATCTTTCTCCCAAAGAAACCTATTTGCGGATCCAGCAGGTCGCTTCCTAATATTGGTATGCGAGATAAACAACACCACTTACACCTTGGTAATAGTTTACTCCCCTCCCAATAGACAAGTTAAATTCTTCAAACACGTCATGGCAGAAATGGCCAAAATTCGAGAAGGAAACCTAGTTATCGGAGGAGACCTGAACTCAGTGCTGGACCCTGAGCTGGACTCCACGGCGAGCAACAGGGGCACATCCCTTGTTGCCCCAATTATCCACGCAGAGGGGCTTTACGACGTGTAGAGATGCCTTCACGGGTCGGAGAAGGATTATACCTTCCTCTCGGCGCCTCACGCATCCTACTCCAGGATTGACGTATTCCTGCTGCCGCAGAGGGGCCTAGAAAACACCCTCCAGGCCGAAATCGGAACAATCTCATGGTCCGATCACGCCCCCATATCCCTGTCCTTTAGAGAGTCAGTCAACTACACCCCATCATCTCCATGGAGATTGAATGAATACACTCTAAACCTCCCTGAACACGAATCATCCCTTAAAGAAGAGCTAGAGGGCTTCTTCGCAAACAATATAGGTTCGGTCCCGAACATGTCTACCGTATGGAACACTCATAAAGCTTTCATGCGGGGCATGTTTATAAAAATCGGAGCCAGAGCAAAACGAAAAAGAGACGAAGAATTCAACCAGCTGATCGGGCAAATCAAATCCCTAGACTCCTTAAACAAAAAAGAACCATCCATACAAAAGACAGCAGACCTGTTCAATCTTAGAGCAAAGCTCCAAAACCTATTAGTCTCCAAGCATGACATCTCATTTCTAAAACTTAAAATGCAACTCTACGCTCACGATAACAGGACAGGGGCCTTGCTAGCAAAACAACTGAAAGAAGTAAGAGCAAAAGACAGAATCAGACACCTATTTGACTCCCAAGGCAGGAAAATTTTCCACCCCCAAGGGATTGCCAACGTGGTCGCTGCATACTACTCTTCCCTATACAATCTAAAAGACAACCCAAACATCCACCATCCCCATAGGGTGGAAATACAGAATTTCCTACAAAGCATAAATCTCCCGTCTTTCACCAGAGCAATTAGACTCCCTCTCTGCGCCAATCTCCACACAGGAAGTATTGGATACAATTAAATTATTAAAGCCTCATAAGACCCCTGGCCCTGATGGCTTCTCTAACGGCTACTACAAAAAATTCGCCCCAACCCTTGCCCCCCATCTGGCGTCTGTGTTCAATGGAGCAATGAGGAGTGGTTCCTTCCCGCCTGAGATGCTGGAAGCCCTGATTGTCACCATCCCAAAACCTGGGAAGGACAGCACATCCCCGGCTAATTTTCGCCCCATCTCTCTCCTGAACACAGACGTTAAAATATACGCAAAACTTCTCAGCACAAGACTACTCTTGATCCTCCCCCTACTAGTGGCAACAGACCAGGTTGGATTTGTCCCCCAAAGACAGGCCCCCGACGGTACCCGACGATTCTTGAATCTTGTCAGGGTGGCAGAAAGGAGTAGAACCCCGGCCCTGCTCCTGGCGTTAGACACTGAAAAAGCGTTTGATCGCATACACTGGGGATTCCTGGAAGCCACCCTGGAAAAATTCATCATTTGCCCTGATCATGGAACCGCTGGCAGAAACGGTCAGAGTTAACCAAAACATCTAGGGAATAAAAATAGCCTCGCAGGAACACAAAATTGGATTATATGCAGATTGCCTTGCCATTACAAACCCTTTGCCCTCCCTGAGACAGGCCCAAACTGCTCTAGCCAAATTTGGTGAGGTCTCATATTATAAGATCAATGACACCAAATCCCAAATGTTAAATCTGGGCATAGACGCTAAGACCACTCAGTCTATCTCAGAATCCTTCCCCTTTTCCTGGTGCAAGGGTTCCCTGCCATACTTAGGTATCAACATAACATATCCTAGCTCCCTAACCTTTTCGCAAAACTACACACCACTCCTACATCGCATCCCGAACATTCTAAGTAAATTCCGCAAACCCTTTATCTCTTGGGCTGGCAGAATAGCAGCGTCCAAAATGATGATTCTCCCACGTATATTATACGTTTTTAGAACGATCACTATCCCAATCCCCACCTACTTTATATCAAAACTCCAAGCTCTCATCAACCAATTTATCTGGGGAGGAGCACATGCCAGAATTAAATTTTCAACTCTGGCAAGACCATATGAGCTAGGAGGTATGCAAGCCCCTGACATTGAGATATTTCGCTGCAGCTACACTGGACCAAATTAAACATTGGTGGACCCCGGCATCCCAAAAGAAATGGGTGAACATAGAAGCAGCAACTCTGGGAACCCCCTTGATCTCCCTCTTAGGAGCTATTCCCCCCCCCCTCCCGCCCCATCCTTTACCAAGCATCCAAGCGTCTGTCCAGATATGGAACCAACTAGTCTCCTCATCCTCAGAAAAGGTGCCGGCCACACTCCTTCCACTGAGATTTCTATCTTCCATCCTCCCAGATTTTGAATATGGGACCTGGGAGAAATCTGGAGTTAAAAAGATTGGAGACCTCTATAGAGAGGGGTCCATTATGGACTTCCCCACAATAAGTAAGATACATAAACTCCCAATAAACTAGGCTTCTCGCATCTAAAACTAAGGTACGCATTACAATCTATAGATGTTCAAAAGCCTATATTCCCTAAAGTGGCCTTCATCTTCTATTCACTATCAACAGAGGTCTCCGGAGGCATATCTACCTTCTACGAGTCTTCATTCTCCCAGAATGCCCAAACTAAATCAAACCACATGACACTATGGGAGCTTGACTTCAAACAAACTTTCAGTCTGGAGGAGTGGGGCCGGGCGCTTTCATGGACGAAAAAGATTTCACATGGCATCTCCCACTGGGAATCTTCCCAGAAGATATTTCTCCGCTGGTATCTTACCCCAGCAAGAATAGCGAGAATGAACCCCTCAACCTCAGAAAATTGCTGGAGAGAGTGCGGTGCAAAGGGTACCTACTTCCACATGTGGTGGCTATGCCCCACCATACGGTCCTTCTGGAACCTAGTATTTAATCTAATACACTCTGTCACAAACCAGCACGTCCCCCCGGACCCTAAACTCGCTCTCTGCTTCCTGAAAACAGACAAATTATCCCCTTTCTATGCAGCCATCACCTCCCACATTATCTTAGCGGCACGTCTAGCAATACCTAAGCACTGGAAATAAAAAGAAGCTCCATCCATAACAGAGGTTAGAAACTCGGTGGAACTCACCTTCCACCTAGAGGAAGCCTACTCGCGTAGATTTGTTTCTCAACATCCTCGTACATCCTTTTGGGCAACTTGGCTGGACTGCACAACCAAGAACCCCCTTTAGAGTAACAACCACTTCCGTAAATATGGAAATGTACCTCCGCTAATTTTGTTTATGTCCGTATATTTGCATATGTTTTTGTTTATGTTCCTGTTTGAACTCCAACTTTGCTATGAGTACCGTTCACCTACTTAAGGTGTCTCTTCAAAATGGTTAAATGTTGTTTATGTTTATTATAAAAAATTCTAATAAAAACTCAATTATTAAAAAAAAAATAAAAAAATAAAAGGGTTAGAAATAGGAGAAAGTCAATATGGCTTAATAAATATGTAAGGCGGAACATGAACAGCAAAAAATAAAAAAATAAACTACAGAAACAGAAAGACAGCGAAAAGCGCTAAAAAAGAAAAAAATAAATTATGTAAAAAGCAGAAAAAGGCAACAAAGGTGCAGACAGAGAGACTCATTGTCAAGGAGAGTACAGTTAACTCTAAGCTATTCTTCAATTGTATAAATAGTAAAAAGATTAATACTGTTAAAAAGTGTTAGTACTTTAATAAATAATGTGAGAAAAATTGTGATGATGAGAAGGTAAATTCATTACATTGTTTTTTCAATATTGTATTTACTCCAGAAAATGAAATGTCAGGTAAAATGCAGAATTATAAACTAAATGCTCTATTAAATGTCACAAGTCAAACCTACGAAAAAGTACAGACCCACCTTAAAAAGATTAAAATAGATAAATTGCAGAATCCTAATGGCATACACCCCCGGGGTCTAAGGGAATTATGTTACGTTATAGACAGACCATTGTTTCTTATATTTAAGGACTCTATTGTAATGGGGTCTGTTCTATTGGATTGGTTCATAACTAGAGATGAGCGAACGTACTCGTCCGAGCTTGATATTTGTGCGAATATTAGGGTGTTCGGGATGCTCGTTACTCTTAAGGAGTACCACGCGATGTTCCGGTTACTTTCAGTTTCCTCTCTGAGACGTTAGCGCGCTTTTCTGGCCAATTGAAAGACAGGGAAGGCATTACAACTTCCCCCTGTGACGTTCAAGCCCTATACCACCCCCCTGCTGTGAGTGGCTGGGGCGATCAGATGTCACCCGAGTATAAAAGTCGGCCCCTCCCGCGGCTCGCCTCAGATGCCTTGTGACTGAGTTAGCTGAGGGAAAGTGCTGCTGCTGCTGTAGGGAGAGTGTTAGGAGTGAGTGTAGGCTTCAAGAACCCCAACGGTCCTTCTCAGGGCCACATCTATCCGTGTGCAGTACTGTGGAGGGTGCTGTTAGCAGTGTTGCACAAATTTTTTTTTTTTAAAAATCGGCAGTCTGCAGAGCATTGCGCCTTGCAGTAATACTACAGGGACAGAAGTAGTGCTTAGGTAGGGAGAGTGTTAGGAGTGAGTGTAGGCTTCAAGAACCCCAACGGTCCTTCTTAGGGCCACATCTATCCGTGTGCAGTACTGTGCAGGCTGCTGTTAGCAGTGTTGCATATTTTTTTCTTTTCAAAATCGGCTGTCTGCAGAGCATTGCGCCTTGCAGTAATACTACAGGGAGAGAATTGTGTAGGCAGGGCCAGAAGACATATATTATTGATTGAATATAGTCAGTGGGCCCTCCGTTTCCAAAAAAGGGAAAAATTGTATTTGTCCTGCAGTCTTGCGCCAATTTATTTGCTGCCTGTGAAAAGTAACCGCTCTGCTGCACTTCATATAACTGCATTTCTGTGCAACACATATCTTATCTGATTGAATATAGTCAGTGGGCCCTCCGTTTCCCAAAAAGGGAAACATTCTATTTGTCCTGCAGGCTTGCGCCAATTTATTTGCTGCCTGTGAAAAGTAACCGCTCTGCTGCACTTCATATAACTGCATTTCTGTGCAACACACATCTTATCTGATTGAATATAGTCAGTGGGCCCTCCGTTTCCCAAAAAGGGAAACATTCTATTTGTCCTGCAGGCTTGCGCCAATTTATTTGCTGCCAGTGAAAAGTCTCCGCGGTGCTGCACTTCATATAACTGCATTTCTGTGCAACACATATCTTATCTGATTGAATATAGTCAGTGGGCCCTCCGTTTCCCAAAAAGGGAAACCTTCTATTTGTCCTGCAGGCTTGCGCCAATTTATTTGCTGCCTGTGAAAAGTAACCGCTCTGCTGCACTTCATATAACTGCATTTCTGTGCAACACACATCTTATCTGATTGAATATAGTCAGTGGGCCCTCCGTTTCCCAAAAAGGGAAACATTCTATTTGTCCTGCAGGCTTGCGCCAATTTATTTGCTGCCAGTGAAAAGTCTCCGCGGTGCTGCACTTCATATAACTGCATTTCTGTGCAACACATATCTTATCTGATTGAATATAGTCAGTGGGCCCTCCGTTTCCCAAAAAGGGAAACCTTCTATTTGTCCTGCAGGCTTGCGCCAATTTATTTGCTGCCTGTGAAAAGTCTCCGCTCTGCTGCACTTCATATAACTGCATTTCTGTGCAACACACATCTTATCTGATTGAATATAGTCAGTGGGCCCTCCGTTTCCCAAAAAGGGAAACATTCTATTTGTCCTGCAGGCTTGCGCCAATTTATTTGCTGCCAGTGAAAAGTCTCCGCGGTGCTGCACTTCATATAACTGCATTTCTGTGCAACACATATCTTATCTGATTGAATATAGTCAGTGGGCCCTCCGTTTCCCAAAAAGGGAAACCTTCTATTTGTCCTGCAGGCTTGCGCCAATTTATTTGCTGCCTGTGAAAAGTAACCGCTCTGCTGCACTTCATATAACTGCATTTCTGTGCAACACACATCTTATCTGATTGAATATAGTCAGTGGGCCCTCCGTTTCCCAAAAAGGGAAACATTCTATTTGTCCTGCAGGCTTGCGCCAATTTATTTGCTGCCAGTGAAAAGTCTCCGCGGTGCTGCACTTCATATAACTGCATTTCTGTGCAACACATATCTTATCTGATTGAATATAGTCAGTGGGCCCTCCGTTTCCCAAAAAGGGAAACCTTCTATTTGTCCTGCAGGCTTGCGCCAATTTATTTGCTGCCTGTGAAAAGTCTCCGCTCTGCTGCACTTCATATAACTGCATTTCTGTGCAACACATATCTTATCTGATTGAATATAGTCAGTGGGCCCTCTGTTTCCCAAAAAGGGAAACATTCTATTTGTCCTGCAGGCTTGCGCCAATTTATTTGCTGCCTGTGAAAAGTAACCGCTCTGCTGCACTTCATATAACTGCATTTCTGTGCAACACATATCTTATCTGATTGAATATAGTCAGTGGGCCCTCCGTTTCCCAAAAAGGGAAACATTCTATTTGTCCTGCAGGCTTGCGCCAATTTATTTGCTGCCTGTGAAAAGTCTCCGCTCTGCTGCACTTCATATAACTGCATTTCTGTGCAACACATATCTTATCTGATTGAATATAGTCAGTGGGCCCTCCGTTTCCCAAAAAGGGAAACATTCTATTTGTCCTGCAGGCTTGCGCCAATTTATTTGCTGCCTGTGAAAAGTAACCGCTCTGCTGCACTTCATATAACTGTATTTCTGTGCAACACATATCTTATCTGATTGAATATAGTCAGTGGGCCCTCCGTTTCCCAAAAAGGGAAACATTCTATTTGTCCTGCAGGCTTGCGCCAATTTATTTGCTGCCTGTGAAAAGTAACCGCTCTGCTGCACTTCATATAACTGCATTTCTGTGCAACACATATCTTATCTGATTGAATATAGTCAGTGGGCCCTCCGTTTCCCAAATAGGGAAACATTCTATTTGTCCTGCAGGCTTGCGCCAATTTATTTCCTGCCTGGGAAATCACTGGTAATACAGCATGCTGAGGGGTAGGGGTAAGCCTAGAGGACGTGGACGTGAACGTGGCTGAGGACGCGTAGGCCCAAGTGAGGGTGTGGGCACAGGGCGAGCTCCTGATCAAGGTGTATCGCAGCCGACTGCTGCGCAATTAGGAGAGAGGCACGTTTCTGGCGTCCCCACATTCATTGCCCAATTAATGGGTCCACGCGGGAGACCTTTATTAGAAAATGAGCAGTGTGAGCAGATCCTGTCGTGGATGGCAGAAAGTGCTTCGAGCAAGCTATCATCCACCCACAGTTCTGCGCCGTCCAGTGCTGCAAATCCAAATCCTCTGGCTGCTACTCCTCCTTCCTCCCAGCCTCCTCACTCCACTACAATGACACATGCTCAGGAGCGGGCAGACTCCCAGGAACTGTTATCGGGCCCCTGCTCAGATTGGGCAGCAGTGGTTCCTCTCCAAGCAGAGGAGTTTATCGTCACTGATGCCCAACCATTCGAAAGTTCCCGGGGTCCGGGGGATGAGGCTGGGGACTTCCGGCAACTGTCTCAAGACCTTTCAGTGGGTGAGGAGGACGATGACGATGAGACACAGTTGTCTTGCAGTGAGGTAGTAGTAAGGGCAGTAAGTCCGAGGGAGCAGCGCACAGAGGATTCGGAGGAAGAGCAGCAGGACGATGAGGTTACTGACCCCACCTGGTGTGCAACGCCTACACAGGACAGGTCTTCAGAGGGGGAGGCACGGGCAGCAGCAGGGCAGGTTGCAAGAGGCAGTGCGGTGTCCAGGGGTAGAGGCAGGGCCAGACCAAATAATCCACCAACTGTTTCCCAAAGCACACCCTCGCGCCATGCCACCCTGCAGAGGCCGAGGTGCTCTAAGGTCTGGCAGTTTTTCACAGAGACGCCTGACGACCGACGAACAGTGGTGTGCAACCTTTGTCGCACCAAGATCAGCCGGGGAGCCACCACCAACAGCCTCACCACCACCAGCATGCGCAGACATATGATGGCCAAGCACCCCACAAGGTGGGACGAAGGCCGTTCACCGCCTCCGGTTTGCACCGCTGCCTCTCCCCCTGTGCCCCAACCTGCCACTCAGATCCAACCCCGCTCTGAGGACACAGGCACTACCGTCTCCTGGCCTGCACCCACACCCTCACCTCCGCTGTCCTCGGGCCAATCCAGCAATGTCTCGCACAGTCCAGCCGTCGCTAGCGCAAGTGTTTGAGCGCGAGCGCAAGTACGCCGCCACGCACCCACACGCTCAAGCGTTAACCGTCCACATAGCCAAATTTATCAGCCTTGAGATGCTGCCGTATAGGGTTGTGGAAACGGAGTCCTTCAAAGTATGATGGAGGCGGCGGCCCCGCGCTACTCAGTTCCCAGTCGCCACTACTTTTCCCGATGTGCCGTCCCAGCCCTGCACGACCACGTCTCCCGCAATATTGTACGCGCCCTCACCAACGCGGTTACTGCCAAGGTCCACTTAACAACGGACACGTGGACAAGCACAGGCGGCCAGGGCCACTACATCTCCCTGACGGCACATTGGGTGAATTTAGTGGAGGCTGGGACAGAGTCAGAGCCTGGGACCGCTCACGTCCTACCCACCCCCAGAATTGCGGGCCCCAGCTCGGTGCTGGTATCTGCGGCAGTGTATGCTTCCTCCACTAAAGCACCCTCCTCCTCCTCCGCAACCTCTGTCTCGCAATCAAGATGTGTCAGCAGCAGCAGCACGTCGCTAGCAGTCGGTGTCGCGCGGCGTGGCAGCACAGCGGTGGGCAAGTGTCAGCAGGCCGTGCTGAAACTACTCAGCTTAGGAGATAAGAGGCACACGGCCCACGAACTGCTGCAGGGTCTGACAGAGCAGACCGACCGCTGGCTTGCGCCGCTGAGCCTCCAACCGGGCATGGTCGTGTGTGACAACGGCCGTAACCTGGTGGCGGCTCTGCAGCTCGGCAGCCTCACGCATGTGCCATGCCTGGCCCACGTCTTTAATTTGGTGGTTCAGCGCTTTCTGAAAAGCTACCCTCGCTTGTCAGACCTGCTCGTAAAGGTGCGCCGGCTCTGCGCACATTTCCGCAAGTCCCACACGGACGCTGCCACCCTGCGGACACTGCAACATCGGTTTTATCTGCCAGTGCACCGACTGCTGTGCGACGTGCCCACACGGTGGAACTCTACGCTCCACATGTTGGCCAGGCTCTATGAGCAGCGTAGAGCTATAGTGGAATACCAACTCCAACATGCGCGGCGCAGTGGGAGTCAGCCTCCTCAAATATTTTCAGAAGAGTGGGCCTGGTTGGCAGACATCTGCCAGGTCCTTCGAAACTTTGAGCAGTCTACCCAGGTGGTGAGCGGCGATGCTGCAATCATTAGCGTCACCATTCCTCTGCTATGCATCTTGAGAAGTTCCCTGCAAACCATAAAGGCAGCCGCTTTGCACTCGGAAACAGAGCCGGGGGAAGACAGTATGTCGCTGGATAGTCAGAGCACCCTCCTGTCTATATCTCAGCGCGTTCAGGAGGAGGAGGAGGAGCATGAGGAGGATGAGGAGGAGGGGGAAGAGACAGCTTGGCCCACTGCTGACGGTACCCATGCTGCTTGCCTGTCATCATTTCAGCGTGTATGGCCTGAGGAGGAGGAGGAGGAGGAGGAGGAGGATCCTGAAAGTGATCTTCCTAGTGTGGACAGCCATGTGTTGCGTACAGGTACCCTGGCACACATGGCTGACTTCATGTTAGGATGTCTTTCTCGTGACCCTCGCGTTACACGCATTCTGGACACTACGGATTACTGGGTGTACACAATGCTCGACCCACGCTATAAGGAGAACCTTCCCACTCTCATTCCCGAAGAGGAAAGGGGTTCGAGAGTGTTGCTATACCACAGGACCCTGGCGGACAAGCTGATGGTAAAATTCCCATCCGACAGCGCTAGTGGCAGAAGGCGCAGTTCCGAGGGCCAGGTAGCAGGGGAGGTGCGGAGATCGAGCAGCATGTACAGCCCAGGCAGTGCAACAGTCTTTAAGGGCCTGAACAGCTTTATGGCTCCCCAGCAAGACTGTGTCACCGCTCCCCAGTCAAGGCTGAGTCGGCGGGAGCACTGTAAAAGGATGGTGAGGGAGTACGTAGCCGATCGCACGACCGTCCTCCGTGACGCCTCTGCCACCTACAACTACTGGGTGTCGAAGCTGGACACGTGGCCTGAACTAGCGCTGTATGCCCTGGAGGTGCTTGCTTGTCCTGCGGCTAGCGTCTTGTCGGAGAGGGTGTTTAGTGCGGCTGGGGGAATCATCACAGATAAGCGTACCCGCCTGTCAACCGACAGTGACGACAGGCTAACACTCATCAAGATGAACAAAGCCTGGATTTCCCCAGACTTCTCTTCTCCACCAGCGGACAGCAGCGATACGTAAGCAATACGTAGGCTGCACCCGCGGATGGAAGCATCATTCTCTCTCACCATCCAAAACGGGGACATTTCTGCTTCATCAATCTGTGTATAATATTCCTCCTCCTCCTCCTGCTCCTCCTCCTGAAACCTCACGTAATCACGCTGAACGGGCAATTTTTCTTAGGGCCACAAGGCTCACTCATATAATTTTTCTAAAATTTTTTTATACGTTTCAATGCTCTTAAAAGCGTTGGAACTTTAACTTGAACCAATTTTTCGTTAAACTGGGCTGCCTCCAGGCCTAGTTACCACTTAAGCCACATTAACCAAAGCGATTAATGGGTTTCACCTGCCATCTTGGTTGGGCATGGCCAATTTTTACTGAGGTACATTAGTACTGTTGGTACACCAATTTTTTGGGGCCCTCACCTACAGTGTAAACATAGCAATTTCTATGTTCTTCGCCTGCACTCATGGTACAGAAAGGTGTGTGGGGTTGGCCTACACTTTAGCTACATAAATGTAACTTGGGCCTTGGCTATACTGCAGCTACTGAAATGGAACTAAGACTGCGCTCCCACTATACTGCTGCTTCGGAATTGTTCCTGGGGCCTGTGTAGGCTGCTACTATTACTTAAATGGAACTTAGACTATGCTCCTCCTATACTGCTGCTTCAGAATTGTTACTGGGGCCTGTCTTGAGTGCTACTATTACTGAAATGGAACTAATACTGTGCTCCCCCTATAATGCTGCTAGTGATATGTTAGTGGGGCCTGTCCTAATGCTACGGCTGAAATGTTACGAATTATGGGCTCTGCCTATACCGCTGCTAATGGTATGTCTCTGGGGTGTGGAAACAGAGGCTTCCCAAAGACATGATGGCGGCGAGGCCATTTCCCACCAACGCGGTTACTGTTAAGGTGCATATAACCACGGACACGTGGAGAGGACACGTAGTGCCTCAAAAACATCCCCCTCCTCCTCCAACAATGAAAACATTCTTGGCAAATGCCTTTGCATTGGTTCGTCTGGTGGCAGTCCAAGAATTTCACCTTTACCGACACAACAAGAGAGCTCCCCCACCATCCCCCCGCTACGGCCCACTTAATCCTGGCCACATTCCGAAAACCAACAAAATAAAACCGCGCTACTAGGTCCGCAGTCACCACCACATTACCACCAACGCGGTTACTGTTAAGGTGCATATAACCACGGACACGTGGAGAGTACACGTAGTGCCTCAAAAACATCCCCCGCCACGGCCAACTTAATCCTGGCCACATTCCGAAAACCAACAAAATACAACCGCGCTACTAGGTCCGCAGTCACCACCACATTACCACCAACGCGGTTACTGTTAAGGTACATATTACCAGTCTGACTGGGGCATGCAGACACCTTGACAGAATAAATAGTGTGTGGCACATAGGTTCCCCATTGCTATGCCACGTGTGCAGCTCCTGATGGCGGTGGCACAGGATTATATTTCTCATTGCTTCTGTACAGCATTGTGGGCTATCGCCCCACCACTTTTAAAGAGGGTCGCTGCCTAGCCGTGCCAACCCTCTGCAGTGTGTGCCTGCAGTTCCTCCTCATGGCAGACGCACTTATAAATAGACATGAGGGTGGTGTGGCATGAGGGCAGCTGAAGGCTGCGCAGGGACAGTTTGGTGTGCGCTGTGGACACTGCGTCGTGCAGGGGGGAGGGGGGTTGGGAAGCATGTAACCCAGGAGAAGTGGCAGCAGAGTGTCATGCAGGCAGTGATTTTGCTTTGTTGTAGGTAGTGTGGTGCTTAGCTAAGGTATGCCATGCTAATGAGGGCTTTTCAGAAGTAAAAGTTTTTGGGAGGGGGGGGGCCCACTCTTGCCGGTATTGTGGCTTAATAGTGGGACCTGTGAACTTGAGATGCAGCCCAACATGTAGCCCCTCGCCTGCCCTATCCGTTGCTGTGTCGTTCCCATCACTTTCTTGAATTGCCCAGATTTTCACACATAGCGAGCATCGGCAAAATACAAAAATGCTCGGGTCGCCCATTGACTTCAATGGGGTTCGTTACTCGAAACGAACCCTCGAGCATTGCGAAAATTTCGTCCCGAGTAACGAGCACCCGAGCATTTTGGTGCTCGCTCATCTCTATTCATAACCAATGTGTTGCCAATATTCAAAAAGAGGTCAAAAAGTGAATGTGGAAACTACAGGATGGTAAGTCTAACTTCTATTGTGGGTAAATGTTTGAAGGGTTTCTAAGAGTTTCTATCCCAGAGTACCTCAAGGAAAAGATCTGTATAACTCCTTAACCCAATGCGTTTATGAGAGGTCACTTCTATCAAATCAATTTAAGCAGCTTCTTTGAGGTGGTAAGTTCTCGACTAGACCAAGGAGAGTAAATGGATTTTGTGTATCTGGACTTTTCCAAAGTGTTTGATACTCTGCCACATGAAAGACTGGCATTAGAGATGAGAGCGAGCATACTCGTTAAGGGACAATACTCAAGCAAGTATCGTTTTTCTTTTCGAGTACCTGCCTGCTCGTTGGGTGTCGGCGGGCGGGGGAGAGCGGTAGGGAACGGGGAGCAGATCTCTCCCCCCCCCCCCCCCCCCTCGCTTACCCCTACTCAATCCCGTAACCCACCGCTCACCCCCGCCGGCACCCAATGAGCAGGCAGGTACTTGAAAAGGACGATACTCGCTCAAGTATTTTTCCTTAACGAGTATGCTTGCTCAACTCTAATTGGTATATAACATGAGAATACTTGATTGTACAGTAATATATCAATATTTGCACATGATACAAACTATGACAAGTAATTAATGCAACAGAGGACATAATGCAGTTTCAGGTGAATCTGGATAGGTTGGAGGCTTGGAATGAAAAGTTGCAAATGAGGTTTAACACTGATAAATTCAAGGTTATGCACATGGGCATGTCACCATTACTCTAAATGGGAAAACACTGGGCAAAACTGACATGGAGAGAAACTTACAAGGGCACCACTGCATAGATGAAGATAAAAAAAAAAGTTAAAGTGTGGACAAAACAGAGGAGACTTACCTGGTGTGACTGGGCTACACTGAGAAAGGCAGACCATCACACCTGATATCCTTGGTAGCCTGTCAGATACCGGATTTGAAGTAGCCACAAGATTCCCTGGCAAGGACATCCACTAGTACAGCGGGATTTTGAAGTGTGTCTCTGTCACGTAAAGTATAATATCTCAATAATACTAATAATCTTTATTTGTATAACGCCAACTTATGGCGCAGCTTCTGTATATTCAAGTGAGTAAACAAAACCTGGCGCTCTAGAAGAAGGGTTTGGGGATTTCAGTTAACTATTAGAGATGAGCGAACACCAAAATGTTCGGGTGTTCGTTATTCGAAACGAACTTCCCGCGATGTTCGAGGGTTCGTTTCGAATAACGAACCCCATTGAAGTCAATGGGCGACCAGAGCATTTTTGTATTTCGCCGATGCTCGCTAAGGTTTTCATGTGTGAAAATCTGGGCAATTCAAGAAAGTGATGGGAACGACACAGCAACGGATAGGGCAGGCGAGGGGCTACATGTTGGGCTGCACCTCAAGTTCACAGGTCCCACTATTAAGCCACAATAGCGGCAAGAGTGGGCCCCCCCTCCCAAAAACTTTTACTTCTGAAAAGCCCTCATTAGCATGGCATACCTTTGCTAAGCACCACACTAGCTACAACAAAGCACAATCACTGCCTGGATGACACTCCACTGACACTTCTCCTGGGTTACATGCTGACCAACCGCCCCCCTCCCCCCCACAACGCACACCAAAGTGTCCCTGCGCAGCCTTCAGCTGCCCTCATGCCACACCACGCTCATGTCTATTTAGAAGTGCGTCTGCCATGAGGAGGAACCGCAGGCACACACTGCAGAGGGTTGGCACGGCTAGGCAGCGACCCTCTTTAAAAGGGGCGGGGCGATAGCCCACAATGCTGTACAGAAGCAATGAGAAATAGAATCCTGTGCCACCGCCATCAGGAGCTGCACACGTGGGCATAGCAATGGGGAACCTATGTGCCACACACTATTCATTCTGTCAAGGTGTCTGCATGCCCCAGTCAGACTGGTAATATGTACCTTAACAGTAACCGCATTGGTGGTAATGTGGTGGTGACTGCGGATCTAGTAGCGCCGTTTTATTTTGTTGGTTTTCGGAATGTGGCCAGGATTAAGTGGGCCGTGGCGGGGTGATGGTGGGGGGGCTCTCTTGTAGTGTCGGTAAAGGTGAAATTCTTGGACTGCCACCAGACGAACCAATGCAAAGGCATTTGCCAAGAATGTTTTCCCTGTTGGAGGAGGAGGGGGATGTTTTTGAGGCACTACGTGTCCTCTCCACGTGTCCGTGGTTATATGCACCTTAACAGTAACCGCGTTGGTGGTAATGTGGTGGTGACTGCGGACCTAGTAGCGCGGTTTTATTTTGTTGGTTTTCGGAATGTGGCCAGGATTAAGTGGGCCGTGGCGGGGGGATGGTGGGGGGGCTCTCTTGTAGTGTCGGTAAAGGTGAAATTCTTGGATTGCCACCAGACGAACCAATGCAAAGGCATTTGCCAAGAATGTTTTCCCTGTTGGAGGAGGAGGGGGATGTTTTTGAGGCACTACGTGTCCTCTCCACGTGTCCGTGGTTATATGCACCTTAACAGTAACCGCGTTGGTGGGAAATGGCCTCGCCGCCATCATGTCTTTGGGAAGCCTCTGTTTCCACACCCCAGAGACATACCATTAGCAGCGGTATAGGCAGAGCCCATAATTCGTAACATTTCAGCCGTAGCATTAGGACAGGCCCCACTAACATATCACTAGCAGCATTATAGGAGGAGCGCAGTCTTCGTTCCATGTCAGCAATAGTAGCACTCAAGACAGGCCCCAGTAACAATTCCGAAGCAGCAGTATAGCGGGAGCGCAGTCTTCGTTCCATGTCAGCAATAGTAGCACTCAAGACAGGCCCCAGTAACAATTCCGAAGCAGCAGTATAGCGGGAGCGTAGTCTTCGTTCCATGTCAGCAATAGTAGCACTCAAGACAGGCCCCAGTAACAATTCTGAAGCAGCAGTATAGTGGGAGCGCAGTCTTAGTTCCATTTCAGTAGCCTTAGTATAGCCAAGGCCCAAGTTACATTTATGTAGCTAAAGTGTAGGCCAACCCCACACACACTTCTGTACCATGAGTGCAGGCGAAGAACATACAAATTGCTATGATTACACTGTAGGTGAGGGCCCCAAAAAATTGGTGTACCAACAGTACTAATGTACCTCAGTAAACATTGGCCATGCCCAACCAAGATGGCAGGTGAAACCCATTAATCGCTTTGGTTAATGTGGCTTAAGTGGTAACTAGGCCTGGAGGCAGCCCAGTTTAACGAAAAATTGGTTCAAGTTAAAGTTTCAACGCTTTTAAGAGCATTGAAACATATAAAAATTGTTTCGAAAAATTAGATGAGTGAGCCTTGTGGCCCTAAGAAAAATTGCCCATTCAGCGTGATTACGTGAGGTTTCAGGAGGAGGAGCAGGAGGAGGAGGAGGAATATTAGACACAGATTGATGAAGCAGAAATGCCCCCGTTTTGGATGGTGAGAGAGAACGTAGCTTCCATCCGCGGGTGCAGCCTACGTATTGCTTACGTATCGCTGCTGTCCGCTGGTGGAGAAGAGAAGTCTGGGGAAATCCAGGCTTTGTTCATCTTGATGAGTGTTAGCCTGTCGGCACTGTCGGTTGACAGGCGGGTACGCTTATCTGTGATGATTCCCCCAGCCGCACTAAACACCCTCTCCGACAAGACGCTAGCCGCAGGACAAGCAAGCACCTCCAGGGCATACAGCGCTAGTTCAGGCCATGTGTCCAGCTTCGACACCCAGTAGTTGTAGGTGGCAGAGGCGTCACGGAGGACGGTCGTGCGATCGGCTACGTACTCCCTCACCATCCTTTTACAGTGCTCCCGCCGACTCAGCCTTGACTGGGGAGCGGTGACACAGTCTTAGTGGGGAGCCATAAAGCTTGCCAGGCCCTTAAAGACTGCTGCACTGCCTGGGATGTACATGCTGCTCGATCTCCGCACCTCCCCTGCTACCTGGCCCTCGGTACTGCGCCTTCTGCCACTAGCGCTGTCGGCTGGGAATTTTACCATCAGCTTGTCCGCAAGGGTCCTGTGGTATAGCAACACTCTCGAACCCCTTTCCTCTTCGGGAATGAGAGTGGGCAGGTTCTCCTTATAGAGTGGGTCGAGCAGTGTGTACACCCAGTAATCCGTTGTGGCCAGAATGCGTGCAACGCGAGGGTCACGAGAAAGGCATCCTAACATGAAGTCAGCCATGTGTGCCAGGGTACCTCTACGCAACACATGGCTGTCTTCACTAGGAAGATCACTACCAGGATCCTCCTCCTCCTCCTCCTCAGGCCATACACGCTGAAAGGATGACAGGCAATCAGCCGGTGTACCGTCAGCAGCGGGCCAAGCTGTCTCTTCCCCCTCCTCCTCATCCTCCTCATGCTCCTCCTCCTCCTCCTGTACGCGCTGAGAAATAGACAGGAGGGTGCCCTGACTATCCAGCGGCATACTGTCTTCCACCGCCCCCGTTTCCGAGCGCAAAGCAGCTGCCTTTATGGTTTGCAGGGAATTTCTCAAGATGCATAGCAGAGGAATGGTGACGCTAATGATTGTAGCATCGCCGCTCACCACCTGGGTAGACTCCTCAAAATTACCAAGGACATGGTAGATGTCTGCCAGCCAGGCCCACTCTTCTGAAAGGAATTGAGGAGGCTGACTCCCACTGCGCCGCCCATGTTGGAGTTGGTATTCGACTATAGCTCTACGCTGTTCATAGAGCCTGGCCAACATGTGGAGCGTAGAGTTCCACCGTGTGGGCACGTCGCACAGCAGTCGGTGCACTGGCAGCTTAAAGTGATGTTGCAGGGTGCGCAGGGTGGCAGCGTCCGTGTGGGACTTGCGGAAATGTGCGCAGAGCCGGCGCGCCTTAACGAGCAGGTCTGACAAGCGTGGGTAGCTTTTCAGAAAGCGCTGAACCACCAAATTAAAGACGTGGGCCAGGCATGGCACGTGCGGGAGGCTGCCGAGCTGCAGAGCCGCCACCAGGTTACGGCCGTTGTCACACACGACCATGCCCGGTTGGAGGCTCAGCGGCGCAAGCCAGCGGTCGGTCTGCTCTGTCAGACCCTGCAGCAGTTCGTGGGCCGTGTGCCTCTTATCGCCTAAGCTGAGTAGTTTCAGCACGGCCTGCTGACGCTTGCCCACCGCTGTGCTGCCACACCGCGCGACACCGACTGCTGGCGACATGCTGCTGCTAACACATCTTGATTGCGAGACAGAGGAGGAGGAGGAGGAGGGTGCTTTAGTGGAGGAAGCATACACCTCCGCAGATACCACCACCGAGCTGGGGCCCGCAATTCTGGGGGTGGGTAGGACGTGAGCGGTCCCAGGCTCTGACTCTGTCCCAGCCTCCACTAAATTCACCCAATGTGCCGTCAGGGAGATGTAGTGGCCCTGCCCGCCTGTGCTTGTCCACGTGTCCGTTGTTAAGTGGACCTTGGCAGTAACCGCGTTGGTGAGGGCGCGTACAATGTTGCGGGAGACGTGGTCGTGCAGGGCTGGGACGGCACATCGGGAAAAGTAGTGGCGACTGGGAACTGAGTAGCGCGGGGCCGCCGCCTCCATGATACTTTTGAAGGACTCAGTTTCCACAACCCTATACGGCAGCATCTCAAGGCTGATGAATTTTGCTATGCGGACGGTTAACGTTTGAGCGTGCGGGTGCGTGGCGGCGTACTTGCGCTTGCGCTCCAACAGTTGCGCAAGCGACGGCTGGACGGTGCGCTGAACTACACTGCTGGATGGGGCCGAGGACAGCGGAGATGAGGGTGTGGGTGCAGGCCATGAGGCGGTAGTGCCTGTGTCCTGAGAGGGGGGTTGCATCTCAGTGGCAGGTTGGGGCACAGGGGGAGAGGCAGGGGTGCAAACCGGAGGCGCTGAACGGCCTTCGTCCCACCTTGTGGGGTGCTTGGCCATCATATGTCTGCGCATGGTGGTGGTGGTGAGGCTGTTGGTGTTGGCTCCCCGGCTGAGCTTTGCGCGACAAAGGTTGCACACCACTTTTCGTCGGTCGTCAGGCGTCTCTGTGAAAAACTGCCAGACCTTAGAGCACCTCGGCCTCTGCAGGGTGGCATGGCGCGAGGGGGCGCTTTGGGAAACAGTTGGTGGATTATTCGGTCTGGCCCTGCCTCTACCCCTGGCCAACGCACTGCCTCTTGCAACCTGCCCTGCTGATGCCCTTGACTCCCCCTCTGAAGACCTGTCCTCCTGAGTAAGCGTTGCACACCAGGTGGGGTCAGTCACCTCATCGTCCTGCTGCTCTTCCTCCGAATCCTCTGTGCGCTGCTCCCTCGGACTTACTGCCCTTACTACTACCTCACTGCAAGACAACTGTGTCTGATCGTCATCGTCCTCCTCACCCACAGAAAGTTGTTGAGACAGTTGGCGGAAGTCCCCAGCCTCTTCCCCCGGACCCCGGGAACTTTCGAATGGTTGGGCATCAGTGACGATAAACTCCTCTGGTGGGAGAGGGACCGCTGCTGCCCAATCTAAGCAGAGGCCCGAGAACAGTTCCTGGGAGGAAGGAGGAGCAGCAGACAGAGGATTCGGATTTGCAGCAGTGGACGGCGCAGAACTGCGGGTTGACGATAGGTTGCTCGAAGCACTTTCTGCCATCCAGGACAGGACCTGCTCACACTGCTCATTTTCTAATAACCGTCTCCCGCGTGGACCCATTAATTGGGCGATGAATGTGGGGACGCCAGAAACGTGCCTCTCTCCTAATCGCGCAGCAGTCGGCTGCGACACACCTGGATCAGGAGCTCGGCCTGTGCCCACACCCTGACTTGGCGCTCCGCGTCCTCGGCCGCGTCCACGTCCTCTAGGCCTACCCCTACCCCTCAGCATGCTGTATTACCAGTAATTTGATTTCACAGGCAGGAAATAAATTGGCGCAAGACTGCAGGCCAAATATAATTTTTTCCCTTTTTTGAAAACGAAAGGCCCCACTGCCTCTAGTGAATGAATAATCTAAGTTTAATAACTGTGCTGTGGCCCTGCTAATGTGTCACAGAACGTGAGGGTAGCAGAGTTATTATAACTCTGGCAGAGCAGGTATTTTTTTCCCAATTAAGGAAAGCAAATGGCGAAGCCAGCAGTAAAACGTAGCTGGGTGCGTCTGATTTTTAAACGTTGCACACGCAGCCGACACGTGTCCACCGCCCTTTGGACGGACAGAGGCAGGACAAATAGATTTTTTTTCAGTTTTTTTCCGCCAAAAGGCAGCACTGCGTATATTCAATGAACATGAGAAGTTTAATAACTGTGCTGTGGCCCTGCTAATGTGTCACAGAACGTGAGGGTAGCAGAGTTATTATAACTCTGGCAGAGCAGGTATTTTTTTCCCAATTAAGGAAAGCAAATGGCGAAGCCAGCAGTAAACCGTAGCTGGGTGCGTCTGATTTTTTAACGTTGTACACGCAGCTCACACGTGTCCACACTCCACAGGACGGACAGAGGCAGGTCAAATAGAATTTTTTTCACTTGTTTTACAAGCAAAAGGCCGCACTGCGTATATTCAATGAATAATAACTGTGTTGTGGCCCTGCCTACACAATTCTTTCCCTGTAGTATCAATGGAGGGTGCAATGCTCTGCAGAGGCGATTTTGAGAAAAAAAAAATATGCAGCACAGCTAACAGCAGCCAGCACAGTACTGCACACGGTTAAATATGGCCCTAGAAAGGACCGTTGAGGTTCTTGAAGGCTACACTCACTCCTAACACTCTCCCTGCCTATGCAGCACTTCTGTCCCTAATGCCGGGTGCAACGCTCTGCAGAGCCGATTTTGAGAAGAAAAAAAAATTGCCACTGCTAACAGCAGCCAACACACAGCTATCAGTGGCCCTAATAAGGACCTTTGGGGGTCTTGAAGCCTACACTAACTACCAATTCTTTCCCTACAGCAGCTCCGGTACAAACAGCACTGTCCCTCATCTAACTCACAAGGCATCTGAGGCGAGCCGCGGGAGGGGCCGACTTTTATATTCGGCGGACACCTGATCTCGCCAGCCACTCACAGCAGGGGGGTGGTATAGGGCTGGAACAACACAGGAGGAAGTTGTAATGCCTTCCCTGTCTTTCAATTGGCCAGAAAAGCGCGCTAACGTCTCAGGGAAGGAAGTGAAAGTAACCCGAACACCGCATGGTGTTCGTTACGAATAACGAACATCCCGAACACCCTAATATCCGCACGGATATCAAGTTCGGACGAACACGTTCGCTCATCTCTATTAACTATAAACTTTATTGGAGCAACCAGTGTCAGACAGCTGCTGTCAAGGTAAATAGGACCAGGGGGTACATCAAAAGAGGTCACATGAAAAGAACATTTTTCTTCCTCTTTACAAGTCACTGGTGAGTCCACACATGGAATATTGTGGACAGTTTTGGGCACTGGTGTTCAAGAGGGAAATATCAGAGCTAGAGCGGCTTCAAAGATGGGCAACTAAAATAATAAATGGGATTGACAGACTACAATACCCAGAGAGGTTATCAAAATCTGGGTTGTTTGGTTTAGCAAAAAGACAGCTGAGGGACGACTTAATCCCTATGTATAATATCAGGGGTCAGTACAGAGATCTCTCCCAATATTTATTTATATCCAGGACTGTGACTGTAACAAGGGGGCACTCAGAAGGTTTATGCACCAACATAGAACGGGGTTATTTCCTATGGAACTCTCTGCCTGATAATGTGTTGGTGGCAAACTCGATGAAAGAGTACAAGAGGGTCCTGGATGCCTTTTTTGAGCATTGCAATATTACATGTTACAGTCACTGATTACCTAAGAAGGGTCAGTGATCCGGGAATTATTCTGATTGTCAGATTGGAGTAGGGAAGGATTTTTTCCCTCTAATATCAGGAAAATTATCTTCCACCACAATGTTTTGGTTTTTTTTTTAAACCTTCTGCTGGATCAACATTGTGGTGGTAATATGCTAAAATGGCTATACACAAGTCTTTTTACAGCCTAAAATATTACCATGAGAAGATGACAATTGCAACGGATGCATTCACACTTGTGAGAAAATCGTTTTAGATACACAAAACTTTCATGAAAATACAACCCATTATTTGCAATGCGTGTACTTACATGCGCAATTTTTGTTACGCAGTCATGCTGCATAACAACAAAAAAAATCGCAGCATGTTCTATTTTCATGCAAGTCTCACTTTAGAATCGAACACACAGATGTGCAGTCTCCTGCACTTCATATGGCACATGCATGGCATGTCCATGTGCTGTGAAATGTGAATCATGTCCCAGAATGTCTGGCGCAACTCGCTCTCATCATTGTCAATGACCCCTTAGTTAATTCCAATAAATCCAGCAAAGATACATCACGGAGAGAAGTTTAGGGACTTGGGAGTTGTGAGGCAGTTATTATAATAACATGATTAGATCACAAGAACGTATAGACCAAATAACGTCTGCACACTTGTGTTCAGGAGGAAAATATTGATAGCTTTTCAGAACAGCACTGCCTAATCGAGAAAACAGCAAAATCAGGAAACACAGGAGAATATGAATAGTGAGCACTCTTACACATTATAGGTAATTGAGAACTACATGGATCCTGTAATATACTCAGGTTTTTAGGAGCCAAAGACTTCAGCCCATCCTTATTCATAAACTACAGGTCAAAAAATCTTAAGATATCAAAAGTAGTTGACTCAATAAAATAAAGTCACACAAAATATGAGATAGCAGAAGATGGACCTTATTAAAAGGGGTTGTCCAAAAACAGCACCAAGCCTGTCAACTGACTGAGTTTGGTATTGAAGCTCACTCCATTCACATCAATTGAGCAAAGCCAGGCACAACCCATGGACAGATGTGATGCAATTGCTGGAAGAATGCAGTCATGTTTTTCTAACCCTAGATATTCCCCGTAAGGGCCTTTCACATGGGACAGAATTGGCAGTAGAACTTGCCGCCATGCTGAACATCCCACACCAAAATCCACATGTCTGCTGGAAAATGTCCTTCAGCTTACATTAGAAAAAAGTCTGTTTCAAATGGAGTCTAATATAAATCAATAATTTTTAGGTTGAGTTTCTTGATAGTTTCTTTCATTTCATTATTCTTTAGGCTGTAAATCAAGGGGTTGATAGTAGGGATGATGATGCAGTAGGAAAGGGCCAACATCCTGTCTTCATAGGGAGAAAATGGATTGTCCAATCGAAGGTGAACAAACATGGCAGACCCAAAGAAAATAATTACAGAGACCAAGTGAGAACCACAAGTAACAAAAGCTTTATGACGGGACTCTGCAGAGCGGAGGAGGAAGATGGAGGTCAGGATCTTGATGTAGGAGCAGAATATTAATATAGATGGGAGCACAGTAGAAGCTGCACTTATGGCAAATTGATAGACTTCAACAATAAATGTATTGGCACAAGCTATACTCATCATGGGAGGAATATCACAGAAGAAATGAGAAATAAGATGAGACCGACAATAGGGCAAACGGAATATCAGGAAACTTTCTATGATGGCATTTACAATTGCTATAGCAGAGATACAAAATGTTACTTGATAACAATAGCTCACGGTCATCACAGACGTGTATCTGAGTGGCTGACATATGGCCATGTACCGGTCATAGGCCATTGCGGTGAGTACATAACATTCACAAGCTGCAGCTGCTATAAAGATTGAGAACTGAGTGGCACAACCTATAAAGGAGATGGTTCTTCCCACCCAGAAGAAGCTATGAAGAGCCTTAGGAACTGTAGAGCTGATCAATAAAAGTTCACTGAATGACAAAATCTTTTTTTTTTTTTTTTTTTTTTTTTTCAAACAAATTTTATTAAGGTTTTTACAGGATATACAGGGGAAAAGACATCATCTCCTACACAGACAGACATACAAATGGCCTGCGGTCTAGTGCATAACGATGCTCCAACAAAATACTAACGCCATACACATATTATTCTCCAATATAAAAGAGTAAGCCAGCATTAACTATGTGACTGACCCATCTGGGAAGCGATGACGTCCCACCACGGGCCGCACTCGGCATACAACCTTCACTGTCTGCCCTAACGAAAGTCGAACAAGGACAAGACAACATCGACACTCACAGAGAAGGGGGGGGAGGGGAGGGGGGTAACCGGGGGGTGGGGGGGGGGAGGCAGAATAAACCAAAGCGGGTGGTTTAGGGGGGGTTACCTCTCACGCATCCCACGACGCCGCGGATCTCACCTCTCGCCAAGGGGCCCAGGTCACGATAAATTTGTCATAGGTATTGTTTGACCAGCTGTGAAGCTCCTCCAAGGAGTATAAGTCGTCCACTCTCTCCCTCCAGAGAACCAGCGAAGGGGGGACACTCTGACGCCACATGCGGGGAATCAAGGATTTGGCTGTGTCTATCAAAAGGGCTACTAATTTGTTCTTTTTTGGATGGAAAAGTTTGCTCGGCTTCCACAGAAAAACCAGATCTGGGGTGAGGCAGACCCCGGGCGCAACTTTTTCAATGATTTTCCCCACTCCCCTCCAGAAGGGGGCCAACACGGGGCAGTCCCACCAGATGTGTAGATATGAGCCCGTCTCTCTCGTGCATCTCCAGCATGTATCTTGCGGGGCAAGCTTATGTTCAAATAGCCATTGTGGCGTCCGGTACCATCTGACAAGAAGCTTGTAGTGAGCCTCCTGAGCCATTACACAAGGGGTGAGGCCGAACGACGTACCGAGGATCGTCCCGGTCTCCTCCTCCGTGAGCCGGATACCCAGCTCCTCCCAAGATGTGAGAAAGGCCGGTTTGTAGGGTTGGAAGGGGGAAATAAAGGTCCTGCGGATAAACGCTATCTTTTTATGTGAGGTTCTGTTATCTGACCAGGATCTTTCAAACACAGTAAGGGGTCTGGTCGACCTATGCTCTCGAAGAAATTTCCCGATGCAACCCGCTAGTTGCGCTCCTTCCAGGAAGGAGAGGGATTCCGTGGGGAACAGTTTTTGAAGGATCGTCCGGGGTGGTAAATGCGCAAGCGCTTGTAAGTTGGCTATGGAGAACGACCTACATTTGCTCCAGACAGGTGCACGGGGTCGGGCTCCTTGCACGTTCGTAAAACCAGGGATCACGTCTAAGGGAGAGACAGGCGACGGAGACGGAGCTAGCTCCGCTCTCAGCCTATCCCATACTTCGCAGGGGCCCCTGAGGAGGGGGTTAAACATTTTAGCCCGGTATTGGGCACCCGTGGGAAGCCATAGAACCTCCGATAGAGGGGCGTTACTATGCTCTACCAACAGCTTTGCAAGCGGTTCATCGTACCTCGCCCTAGATATGTCCCACCAGTAGCGGAGCTGGGCTGCGCAATAATAATCGTAAAGGTTGGGTAGGTCAACGCCCCCCTCCTCTTTCTTTCTAATCATCAAACTCTGAGCCAATCTCGGTCTCCTCTGCCTCCAGACGAACGCCGAAAAGACCGCACGCATTAGTTTGAAAAATTTAGTGGGGAGGTGAATAGGGAGCATCCTTATCTTGTAAATTATGAGAGGGAGGATATATGTCTTTATAACATTCTTTCTCCCCAACCAGGAGATATAGGGGATGTCGTAAGACTTGAGCAGCTGTTTGACCCGCGCGATGAGGGGGATAAAATTGGTAGCGTACAGGTCTTCCGCTTTCTTAGTCAGTTTAATCCCTAGGTATTCTAGATGGGAGGACGACCAAGTGAAAGGGGAGTTGCCTCTTAAAATTTCATAGTGCTTTTGAGGGATGGAGACGTTCAGCGCCGTTGATTTTGTGAAATTAATCTTAAAGTTTGAGAGCGACCCAAACTCTTCAAGTAGTACAGAGAGTCTGGGGAGACTCTTCTGGGGCTCCGCGACCACAAAGGCAATATCGTCGGCGAATGCCGCCGCTGAGATCTCCTGATCTCCCACCCGCAGGCCCCTAAACCCTGGGTCCTGTCTGACCCTCAGGAGCAGGGGCTCGAGGGACAGAATGAACAGAGAAGGGGAGAGGGGGCATCCCTGCCGCGTGCCATTTTTTATATGGAAGGGAGGGGAGAGAATCTCATTAATTTTCAGCCTTGCATTTGGGCAACCGTAAAGCGAAAAGATCGCTCTTGTAAACTGTTCCGGGAGGACAAAGGCCAGCAGCACTCTCTCCATGTACAACCAGTCCACCCTATCAAACGCCTTTTCGGCATCAGTACCTACTAGGGCGAGTGGTATTTTGTGATGTTGGGTGTACCTAGCCGCATGGAGGAGTTTGATGCAGTTGTCTCTCCCCTCCCTCCCCCTAACGAAGCCCGCCTGTTCTGAGTCAATCAGTCCGACCATAAAAGGCTCCAATCTTTTCGCTAGCAATTTAGCCCACAGCTTCGTATCTAGATTAATCAAAGATATGGGGCGGTAGCTGCCGCATAACTCCGGATCTTTATTATCTTTGAGGATTAGCGTGATATGGGCTTCCTGGGATTGACGCGGCAGGGACGCCCCCCCCAAAAGGTCATTAAATAAGGATGTCAGTCTTGGTTTTAATGTGGCGAGGAAGGCTTTATAATATTGTATTGATAGGCCATCCGGACCCGGGCTTTTATTGGGGGGACTCGAGGAAATCAGCGCCTCCACCTCCGCCTGTGTGACCTGCGTGACCAGCATTGCGGCACCCGCAGACTCCAGTTTCGGCATATTGATTTGTTCCAGAAACCTGTCCACAAGGGCAGCGGGATTAACCGCCGGCGGGGAGTCAGAGGTGTCACGAAGGTTGTACAGGTTCGAGTAAAACCTCTGAAACTCCTCTGCGATGTCTCTGGAGGTAGTCAAGGTCGCCCCTGTGGTGGATTTGATTGCTCTGATTTGGTTTTTTGCCCTAGCCTTTTTAATCATTGATGACATAAGCTTGCTGCCTTTATTGCCCTGGGCATATATTTTGTGTCTAAAATGCAGCTGGCTTTTGTTAAATTTGGCGTTAAGCAGGAGATTCAGGTCTGCTCTTGCAGTCGCAAGTGCAGCTAGGTTCTGCTTCGCCTGGGAGAGTTTCACAGTCAGCTCCAAGCTGGCGATCTGTGAAAGCTTCTCATCAATAGCTTTCTGGTTTCTTTTCTTAACCCGTGAGCCCAGGGCTATAAGAAGGCCACGCATATAAGCTTTATGGGCTTCCCAAACCATAGGTGAACTCGACTCTTCCGTTGAGTTGAGACAGAAAAACTCCTCTAGGTGTTTTGATAAGTACTCTCTATCCTCCATTTGATCTAAAAGAGAGGCATTCAATGACCACCTCCATTCCCTGGCTACAGGCTGGGGGAGGCGCAAAGAAGTATGCACCGGGGCGTGGTCAGATATCGTCATAATATCTATGTTCGAGCTGATCAGGGACGGGAGAAGAGAGGAGGAGACCAGGACGTAATCCAGTCTCTGGAATGTGGAATGCACGGAGGAGAAAAAAGAAAAATCTTTCGTGGTAGGATGCAGGGTACGCCAGGTATCTACCAAGCCCATTTCCTGGAGCCGTTTGCCTAATTTTTTCAGTTTACCTTGTGATATATGTGAGCGGCCCGATGAGGAGTCTATCGTGGGATTTAGGGTAACGTTTAGGTCACCCGCTAAAATAATTTGGCCCTGACTGAAGTGTTTTAAAATATCAAGCTGTTTTAACAACCAAGGAATTTGTTCTGTATTTGGAGTGTATAAGTTGGCCAAAGTTATTTTTAAGTTGTTCAGAGTGCCCCTGATGAACAGGACTCTGCCCTCGTCGTCTCTGAACTGAGCCTCCTTGACAAAATTAATTGCTCTATGAAGAAAAATGGAGACTCCCTTCGAGGCCGACGAGGGGTGAGTGCAGTGGAACGCGTTGGGGAATGACTTCCCCGGCAGGGAGAAAGTTTTATTACCTTTGAAGTGGGTCTCCTGGAGGAAGAGAATTTTCGTGCCGTACCTCCTCAGGAGTAACTCGAGACTGTGGCGTTTGGAAGGCGAGTTGAGCCCCTTGGCGTTGAGGGAGGTGAGGCGCAGTCCGTCCATGATGGGAGCCTTGGACTAAGTATGAGAAAGATCACACGTGAGTAACCAACACCGAGACAGCAGATGTCGATGGAGAGGGCTCCGAACGCACTCTCCCACGCGACACCCAAGTTGGTGGCGGGAAGTGAGGCGGGGGGAGGGGGGGACGGGGAGACAGAGGTGAGAGCAAGAAACAAGTAGGAGGGTGTACACACACAAAGACTATATCAGTAGAACAATCAACGTAAGGATAAACCCCCGCAGCGGCGCTTCCGCTGACAGGGAACAATCAATTTTGAGTGTGCCCCGGGGGGGTCCGGGACCCCACTTAGGGCACGCCCTCGGGGCGGTCAACTGAGATCCCACCGAGCAACAGCTCTGGTGAGAGGTCAGAGACTTAGTTTCGGCCTGGACGAAACAGGCACCCACAGCCCGCTGTAGAATAACGAAGAATACAGAAGGAAAACGAAAGAAAAAAAAAAAAAGAGCATTTAACCAGCCCAACCCAAAAGACGGCAGATCTAGTTATCTGCCACTATGCCGACAAAAATTGCTCAACCCAACATTCCCCAAGCATCAAACATAGTCACCGTTCCGGGTAAAGTGTAAACGATATCGAGTCCCGATAAAGGCGCGTTACGCCGTCCGAACGCGAATGGTCTTTCCAGTCTCCTGGGGGGCTCCAAACCGGGCCACCGATCCGTACAGCCCAGCTCTCTGATGCAACCATCTGTGGGAACAAAGGGTTAGCAGACGAGGAAGAAAAGCACCGGAACCATCCGACCGCCAAAGGGCCATCCCCAGGCCGCCCAAGGATAGGCCATGGCGGGGGGGAGCCCAAAGGCTTGACATCGAGACTTGGGTCAAAACAGGAAGGGTTATACTCCGGTCTCAGCGAATCACGAGTCCTGCTTGGGCTTTTTCTTTTTCCCCTTTGGCGATCTTGCGCTGCCCGCCTGCAGCCAGTCTCCTGGGCTCTCTAAAGGCTGGAATTGGGGGAGGTCCGGAAGCGGCTGCCAGTTGGGAAGCTCGATCGGATCCATTTCCAGAAGGTCCCACAGCTCCCTCATCTCTTCTTGGGAACGAATGTTGACCCTCTTGCCCTTGATAGTCGCACTGATGCCGAAAGGGAACAGCCACGCATACCTGATCTCACGGGCCCTCAGGACTTCTAGCAGGGGACGCAAGGCTCGGCGTTTTGCTAGGGTTGAGGGTGCCAGGTCCTGGAAGATTGAGATCGGCGCTCCCTCGAACTTCAAATCTTTAACAGTTCTGGCCGCCCTGAGGACCGCTACTGCGTCTGAGAAGGACAATACTTTACAAATAACGTCCCTTGGTGGGTCAGAGGGGCCCGACGGCGGTCTGAGGGCCCGGTGGATCCTCTCGATGCAGATTGTGGACGATCTCTCTTCACCCAATAAGGTAGCGAAAATAACTTTAGCGACTTTGTCGAGGCATTCCTTTGCATCGGATTCAGGGATGCCTTTAAGACGCAGATTATTCCGTCTGTTTCTATTTTCTAGATCTTCCTGAAGCAGGAGAGACCTATTTAAATGCAGGTGCTGTGCCTTTAAGGCTTGCTCGAGTTGCAGAGAGTGAGAAGTCAAGGCTGCAGAGGAGGACTCCAGGTCTTCTACCCTGTGCCCCATTTGTTTAAGTTCTTCTTTTATCTCACCTAAATCAGCACTAATGGGGCGCAGGGCTTGTGCTAACAGGGTCTTCATGAAGCCCCTGGATATGGACTCACCGTCCTCTCCCTCCGATGACTGTTCTTCCTCTTCCTCGTTGCTGAGAGCGGGAGTGAGCGCTCGTGCCGGCGCCATCTTCGCCGGGGGTCGCGGGGAGCGGGAAGAGCGGTCTTTCAGGAAGCCCCTCATGTCGGCTTGCGATCTGGACGGGCGAGGGGTGCCCTGCAGGTCAGTGTTCTTTGTTTTGCCCATCTTCTGTCGGCTGGGCGCTGCTGTGGAGTGCCGTGGGTGCCCGTTAGTGGGAGCGCGGTTAGCAAGCGGCCATCGCGCTCGGCATCCAGGCTCCGCCCCGAATGACAAAATCTTCAGGAAAAAATACATGGGAGAGCGGAGCCGAGGACTAAAAGTGACAGCCAACATGATGAGACTGTTACCAATCACTGAGAGAAGGTAAGATAGGAGGAAAAACACAAAGAGAGAGGTCTGGGCTGCAAGAGACAAATCTGAGAACCCAAGAAGGAGGAACATTGTCCCATTACTGAGGGTCTGTCTTCTCTTCATATTCTTTTAGGAGACTGACTTTTGCCTACAAAGCATTAATCAGCAGGTAATATATAAACAATTCTATTGGATTTAGTATGTACTACTGGACGCGTCATTTGTGGAGAACCTCTTCTCAGCTTCACGTACTGTAGTGTTATGGGCAGTAAGTTGTTTGTCTGAAAATAAAAATATTGTACAGTTGTAGTAGCATCCTGTAGAAACCTCCTGTGCAAAGCCTCAGATATCATAAGCTGGTTTCATCATCTAAAAGACAAATGGAAGATTGTGCGAGCAGATAATGAGGTATTACACCATCTGTGTCTTATTGACAAGTGTGATGGGACATTTCCCATAATTCTCTAAGCACATCAATCCTCTGCTATATAGAGAAGAGTTATGGTTCATGGGGCCACCATGGAAAAGAGCCAATGGAGATTTTGTAAAAGAAGTAGATGAAAACAGCAGTGAGGGTAAATGGTCTATTTTATTCGGCTATCACAATGTTTAGTCTTTCCTGTGAATCTTCCTTCCTGGTTACTCGTATGGGAATCTGAGGTTGCTGGATGTTGCCCATATTCATCTTTAAGCTGATAAGGAATTCCTCAAAACAGCTGCTTTTGTCTCACAGTGAAAGCAGTTGGAAGATTATTTAGAAAAGTGCTTACACTAAAAAGAGTTCAGAAAAGCGTTAAAGGGAAAGAAAAAAAAAACATAGCCACAGAAACTCCTGCGGATGGTGTGCTACATAGAGAGAGCTGACCATTAAAGGATGAGGACCCCTTTGTTTGTATTTTTTTTTGTAAATTAATCTATTTTTGGATATAGAAAATTTCTCCAATTGTCTTTCTCTAATGAGTTGAAGGTTTCCTGGATTAAAGTACATTGATTTTCAATAATCAATTCAATTTTGTGAATATATATTTTGCATATAATACCTCCATAAAAAACATTTCATATTTTACTGAGTATTATGCACGATAGAGCCCTATTGTTCTCTATAGGCACATAATAAACACTGTACATATGCAATTACATTGCATATGTGTGGTGTTTATATACACCATTGCTAATCGATAGAGTGCAAAATTATGGGGGAAAAAAAGAAACCAGGAAGACTACACAAGACAGCGTGCATGAGATACTCTGTCATGCACAGTCCAAAATTGCCCATAAGGTCTAAAGCACCCAGTGGGAAGCTCCCATGGATCAAGAACATTGATAATTTCCTGAACAGACTCCATAAAAGAAAATGCCAGGTTCACCTATTCATAAAAAAAAAGGTCTGGAAAAACAGAGGACACTTTAGAATCTTCAGACACAAAACAAATTGAGCACAATGCTTGATTCAAACTCTTCTATGAACTCAAAAATCTACTGCATGAAGAGGCTCAACACAATCTGAATTACCAATTCCTCCAGATCTGTCTAGGTGAGAACATTATTCCTAGAGGCTTATGCTTACAACCAATACTTACATTTAACAATGATGAGTCCTTCACTGAAAAATGGTACCTCATCCTTCATAATTATAGTAAAGACTAATTAAGATTTCCGATTGAGAGACTTGGTAATTGCATTTCCTTGTTTTAGAAACAGATCAATATATTTAAAACACATCCCAAATTCATCAAATGTGATACAATTTTGTCTAACAGGATAATTTACATTTAAAAAGAAATCCTTCACAAGAAATGAGATAAATTGTATAGAGACCAAAATGATTGTAAGACAAATAATGTTACATTTTGGAATAAAAAAAGAACTATTCCAAACTTCAACTTCCAACAAAAAGCACAGAAGACACACAGATCACACCGCAAGAACAAAATAAAAGCAATACACCAAAAGATAAACCCAGGAGATCCTCCTTTCCTTCCCGTTTGGACCGTCCTCCTTTACCCTCCCCTCATCCATGTAAAAGCTCTTCCTCCTCCTTTTCTAGATTAGGGTCTGGTATACACGCCCTATAGAAAATTTCAGAACAATCTCCAACAATAACAAAACTGATCCATCACACAGCATGGTTTTGGGGGAAAAAAAGTGTGCACCCCCTCCACCTAAAGAGAATAAACCTGGTGTTCCTGATCCCTCACCACGGCAAAACAACACCCCTCAAGTTCCACAATCACAGACTTCCTCACAAAACAAAGCTAGCGAGACTCTATTTGAACTATTATCTGAAGAAATCAGAATTGCACACTCATTATCTCTGCCACCTACAGTTTTTACTACCTTACCATTCTTGAAAAGCCCACCCCCACCAGACAGAAGCCAGATATGTTTGGATCAGAGAATCATCCAGCAGATCTTTCCACTTATTCAACAATATTCACTCTGAAGTATTCCTTAGTTACGGTTTACAACACACCTGAACATACTCCAACAGCTACATATACACAAAAAAGAAATCCAACAGGTCTTTTATCTGATCTATCTGTAACCAGTTCATTAAACCACTCTGTATTTTTTTTAAACCTTCTAACATTATTAATCCTAACAACATAATTGTCCAAATAAGTCCCCAAACCACGTAAATTGCAAAATTCTTCAATTCAATAAAGGCAAAAAAGAAAATTACAGGTGAAAGAAGGACCAGGAGAGGAAAGAGGGAAATCTTTAACCTCTTCAACCACATTCTCTCAAAAGCAGTAAGTAACCTCTTGAACAAAGGTCTCTTCTTCTGCCCAGATGAAAGATTTAACAAATTTGATACATTCATCGATAATAACGTTATTAGAAAGCTGACCTTTATAAGATATTTTGCTATCCAAGAGAACATAGGTCCCTTTGGACATTTCAGCACGTCTGAAGGTATTCCAAACTAACTCAACCAAGAAAATGATCTTTCTCCAACTCCCTTCTGTTCAGGTCTAAAATCCAAGGCAATTACATTGACATTTTTTTCACATTGGTCAATACAATACTCAAGAATATTAATAAATGATGTCAACAATAATACAAACAAAATCTAAGCAAAATGAACATTCAGTTTTAAGGTCCCTAATGGATAACAGATGTTATTATCCAGAATGTGGACAAAGGAGGGGGTATATTACTTCGGGAGCACTCAGCCTATATAGCAGAAGCCATGTGAATCCTGTCAGATACTACATACTATACCCCTATTACAACAGACTCCACTGGTGACTTACAAATAGCCCTTGTTACTCAAGTCCAAGATGCCTATAACAAACTGATTACAACAAAGACGGAGAGAGACTTTTAAATTATTGAGAATCCATGAATGCCAATTTTATACCATTTGTCCAAATTCCACAAAGACCAATAAAGCCCACCTGGCAGACCGATCATATTTGGCATTAACTCTGTAACCATCAACCCTTCACAGTATATAGACATGCTCCTCCAAGGATATGTAATTCACCTGGAATGCTACCTGAAAGACACCCCCTAATTTCTCACCTTTCTAGCATTCTGATTGAAGGCTGTACAGCTTCGATGTCGCAAAATGTCCGGCATGGTCTTCTTACTGTATATTACTGTCCGCTCTGTTGTCAGGGGGCCTCTCCAGCATATCCCGTACCACAGTACTGGCTCTAGCCAGCAGATGGCGCCATTGTATAATGGCAAAAAGAGAGAGCCCCCTAGGAAACCCAGAATCCAAAATTGGATTGCAAACGGTTAAGCTTGGGGCAAGAAGCTTCAAATGGAGGTAAACAAGTGGCTAAAGAGTTGGTGTAGAAGGAAGGGGTTTTGGATTGGAGAACTAGGCTGAATTTGCTGTTGGCTACAAATTCTACCATAGGGATGGACTGCATGTCGATGGAAAGGGTGCAGCTGTGCTGTGGGAAAAGATGGCTCGATGATTGGAGAAGTGTTTAAACATGGACCATGGGGAATACAATCACAGAGATAGAGGGGAAGACAGTATAGACAGTGACCTTGGACTAGGTGATGAAAATAGGGGTGGAGTAGGGGGACAGGTTAGTACAGTTAGAAGTAGCAGAATAGTTAATAGGGATACACTTAAACTTCTAGCATTAGTCACCATACTATTTTGTTTTTTTTTATTTTAACTAATAAGGTTTACAATCTGGAAGTAGTAATGTCTGAGGAAAACTACAACTACAGCAGGAATAACAGAGACCTAGTTAGATGGAAGCTGTGATCGGCAGATGAATTTACAGGGTAACAGTCTGTTCAGAAGGAATCTTAAAAAAGGGAAAGGGTGTGTGGTTTGTCTGTATGTAAAATCAGGGAGCTATGAAAATGTTGAACTTTAGGAAGGCAAAGTGTGATCAGCGCACAGACAATGTCCTCAAAAATAGGACTGCAATCAATAAATACTTACCATGAGTGGTTTATATTTTACAGGAATAATGGAATTAGGAATAAGAGTAAAACAATGGGGCTCAATAAGGATGTAAAGGGGACAATACACAGCAAAAATAAAATGTTTAAACTGCTAAACCAAAAAGTCAATGAAAAAGCAGCAAAAACTTCTAAGCAAATAAATAATGTAAAAAGCAGTTAAAAACACCAAAGGGGAAAGCAGAGAGAGTTATTGTCAAAGAGAGTAAAAACTTACTGGTCTGTAGTTTCCAGGTTCACTCTTCGACCCCTTTTGGAACATTGGCAGCTGTGCTAATCAAGTTGAACAGACCTTGTCACTATGGAGTTCTTAAATATGAGAAAGAATGATCTGTCAATTACTGTACATTATCTAATTCCCTTTGAACCTGTGGGTGCATGCCATCCAGACCTGGAGATTTGTTTATTTTAATCTTTTTAAGGCAGCTTTGCACTTCCTTCTGAGTTAGACCTGTGAATTTAGTGGAGAGTTTACTTTATCACCATGCATCTTATCTGACATTTTATTTTCCTCAGAGAATAAAGATTTGCTTTCTCCTCATCACCCTCTACAATTTGTACTGCATTATTTATTACAGGGCCAACACTTGTAGTATTAATCTTTTTACTATTTATCTAATTAAAGAACAGTTTATGGTAAGTCTTACTTCTATTATTGGTAAAATGTCTGGAGGGTTTCTAGGAGATGCTATCCTAAAGTACATCAAGACAAATAACTATACAACTAAATATCAGCATGTGTTTATGAGAGGGGTCGCTCCTGTCAAACCAATCTGATAAGCTTCTATGAGGAGTTCTAGAATGTCCTGGGGAGAGTCATTGAATCTTGTGTATCTGGGATTTTTCAAAGTGCCTGATACTTTGCTGCAAAAAAGGTTGGTGCAGCATCTTACTAGCAGTGGATAGGGTGGAGCAACAGGTGTAGTAGCTGTAGGTCTGGAGAGTAATCAGGGATGAGCCAGGAGTCAGCAGCGGGTGGTCTCAGTTTGAAGTACAAGAGATGAGGCGGGTAACATAATCAGGAGGGAAGCCAGATGTCAGTAATGGGAAGTCCTGTAGCAATAGCAGGCAGAAGAGAAGCTGGATCAAACGCTGTAGAGCAAAATAATCTCGCACTGAGGGAGTGGCAGGGTAAGTTTTAATAGGAAGTCCAATTAACATGTAAAGTGGAGTCAAAACAGGGACTAGATCAGGGTAGCAGTAACAAGGCTAAGCTTCAGAACTGTCCAAGGAATAGATAGTTCAGTGGAGAAAGCTGCTGTCTGGAGCTCAGGAAGTCCTGAGTTCGAGCCCTGACAGTTGGTATATAAAATTAGAAGGCTTTGCCTGGGTGAGAATGTGTGTAAGTAGGTAAGTAACTGGCTCAATGGTTGAAAGCAGAGGGTGGTTATTAACAGTAAGCATTCTGATTGGGTCACCACAGGGGTCAAAATTAGGTTCCTTACTTTTTAATATATTTATTAGGAAGTCCAATTTACAGGTAGGGTAGAGCCCAAACTGGGAGGGTTACAGGAACCAGGCTGAGTTACAGAAAGGGAACTGTCCAACGGCTGGATAGCTCAGTAGAGAAAGCTGCTGACTGGAGCACAGGAGGTCCTGGACTTGAGTCCAGACAGTAGCCCCCTCCTTCTTGGATGGTCTCTTGATGTTTTAAGGACTGGCTTTATCTGGATGATGAAACTCGTTCGTGTACCTGGGAGCATAGACGTCACTGGCCGGTTCCCACAAGTTTTCCCCGGCCATTACCTTTCCTTTCAATAACGTGCTCCAGTCTTGAGTCCAAAATTACAGATAAAAATTGATAAATCGATGAGTCTGGATTGCATGCACCCTCAGGTTCATGCCATTCTGAATTCTCAAGTTTAAAATCTTGTACACCATGAACTTGCTACATCCGGACCGGACATGCAGGGCAAACATACACAAATAAGCACAACCATGCGCAATTAACAGGACTCAAGCCTAAGCCTTTCGTCAGCCTAAGCCAGACTAAATAGAGCAGGACAACTAGAACCAGGTGAGGGCTGACATCACTCACCTGGCACCACGCCCCTCAAAACCAGAAAAGGCAAAGATACAGCTGAAACCTGATAGCAAGGAGATGATACCAAAACAGCTGCAACAGAACTCTTCCTCCCCTCTGATCCTCACCAGAGGTGGCTGTGTTCTTCCTTGAAATGTGTTGTCCTGGAAAGGTTTTAGCAAAGACATGTGAAAGACAAGATGGATTTTTAGGCTGTGCAGGAGTTTTAAAATGGAAAGGATACCAACCAAATTTGATCATATTAACATTTAACAGAGCCAGAAATGAATACGAATGGAAGCCCTAAAAATATTGAAGACCCTCATTAGGTAAACCTTAACTTCATTATGATCAACAACTTTTCATACTTGATAAGTCTATTTTAAAAATGTATTGGTCAATTGTATTACAGGATCCATACACTATGTGAATTATTTCCTAAAAACCTCAGATTGCTTTTAGAACAGCTCTTTCCTTGAAAAGTACCTTAGAACCCAGTTAGAGAATCAGAAGACACCAAGCAAATCTTTGCACATTAAGAATTGAGTTCACCAGTTTTGCCACAAAGGAGAATTTCAAAATCAAATATTTTATGAATTCCCTCCTTGAACTTTCTAATATATTTATTACAATGTTCATTTCACCTCTAGTTTGGGGGTCATACTACACAGAACTAATTATGAAGAATTAATAAACACAGGTCTAATATAGCACATGGACTTCTGAACCGCAGTATGGCTTTTGTACACAACTGTAACTTTGATGCCCTCTTTATAATAGCTTAAGAACAGATCCCACCAAATCTTCCTGCCAGATATAGGACCCTCAAAAATAGGGAAATGTCCTGGATCTACAAATGGAACACCTAGTCCCCGATGAGTCTAAATGAAGGACTGGAAAATGGTTTTGACTACTGATATAGTTTATTTGAAATTTAATTTCAAATGCCTACACCAAGTACAGATTCATGTTCTTCCAAATCACTCCCCTTCATCGTTCTAATTTTTTCACCATGTCTCCACAAATATTTTCAGTATATATATATATATATCCTTCCCAAATTGCCATTCGTTTTTCTTCTTTCTTTCTTTGGTCCTATTACCATTTCTCTCTTTTCTATCTGTATCATACCTCCTACAGTTATAACATTTACAGCAACATCAGCTGATGCCCCGGGTATAAAAAAGTTTTTCCCAGCTGTAGCCTTAAACCTTTACAAAACAACTCTTAAAATGCCCAAATAAAGACATACACCAAGTATTTTGGATAATTTGGCCACAGCAGCCATTTTAGTACAAACATAACTTTATATAAAATTAACATATCGCTAACCCCCAATCCAACCATTACCAAAAAAGGGGAAGTCCGTAGAGTTCCAAAATTCTGTCACTTCACCACTTAGGGAAATATCCAAAATGCCTCCAGCTGCACACCAACTGACTTGGGAGACACAATTTCCCAATTGCCTCCCACCACAAGCCAACTGACATGGGAGATCTAATATCGCCATTCACCTCTAGCTGCCCACCTCCCAACTGAGAGACCTGCTAGCCATTTGAAAACTAGACACTCCACCATCAATGCAAGGAAACCGCCCTGTCAAAGACAAGAGATGACAGACCCACCATAACCATTAATCAAAAGGGGGGAAGGTGGCTATCCAGCCCTTGCCTCCCCCCAATCCACTTTTTTGCCTACTCCAAGAACCCCATTATCCACCACAGCAAGCATGGCTTGACCACCGCAAGTCTCCACCACACCCCACAAAAACACAGCTCTTATGATCCCCTCCTGGATCACTAATGACCAAAGGTCAATGACCACCTCATTTAAATGTGCTCTATCACTCCTCCAAAAATTCCCATGTCCAGTTTCAAGTTCCACATGCCGCACCATTACACCCCTGTTACGATCCACAAACCTTGAAACTTCTCGATTTAACTTTACCTGAGCCCTGTTGAAACTTTTAACCAAGCTTGCATTGCGCCATGTCTTACAGGGCGCAATCTCTGACCACACGAATATCAAAGCCAGATATGACAATCCCACGTCAAATCCCAAAAAGGCCTCCTACCCAAATCACCCCCCCCCCCCATATGTAGAAGCAAAACATTAGGAACGCTGTCCAAACTCACCAAATTCTTAAAATTTGGCAACACACTACACCAAGCCACCCCACACGTCCATATCCACCTTATCACTGCCATGCTTCTAGCCAAACCCAACTGTCTTCCATTAGGATGGACATCTGTCCGCTCAATACCCCAATAAATGTATGAATGTCCTATAATCGCCACCCAAGCCAGGCGATGAGCTGAAAAATATGTCAAAAAGGAGGGGGGAGGATAATTACCCCAACATAATTAAAAAAATAACTTCTTTCCCTTCCACCTAACCCCTACAGTAAATGTGGACATACATATGACCTTTATTGCCTGGACTCCAATCTGCCAATCCTCTTCACTGCCTGTAAATTCATGCTCAAACTAGCAACTTCCATTGCTACACCCACCCTGAAAGAATGCAACCCAAAGAGGGAACTATCAAGTCACAAGCTCCTCAAAGCTTTACGAAAAACTATTGTAAACTGGAATCTGAACAAGAAAGTGCCATCGGCGTGACACAACAACAGCCCAGCGCTCACCACCAACTTTCTTATATAATCTTCCCAACACTTCACCGAACAGATCCGTGCCCCCGCAACATGGCCTACAACAATTCTTTTCCCCTATCCCCCCCTTGTCCATCTTGGAACACTGAAAATAAATCTCCAATCGCCCCCAATCAGTCTAAGGCCCTCCGCATGCAACCCCCCCTTACTTTTTTTACTAGGCAAAGCCAACTCCCCGAATCACAAGGCCTGTCGCGGAAACCTATTAATAACAACTACGCTTTAACCCTATATGAATATCTATTTAGAAATGGCACCATCTCTGCTAGCTTCATTGGTGTCATCCCTTTTTCCAAAGCTAGCTGGCCCCTTGCCTTTCCTTTTCCTAATGCATTTTGTCTCTCCGTGTGATGCTGCATTATAGTTTGAACAGACGTACTTAAATCTGCAACCAGACCCAACTTTACATTATCCCTTGTTAAACAGCCAACACAATCCTGACTTGTGCTCCCGTGATTGTCCAGATTGGCTTGCAGCCTGTGACTCACTGGCCGAGTCTGATGACCCTGCTCTCCCCTGAAAGGGCTGCCCATATCACACCGAGGCCACCACCCTTAATCAGAAGCCTATATCCTTCTGATATCATCTAATCAAAGGACAAACCGCTTACTTCTGCCTGAACTGCTTATTGTACCGCAGCCAGGTCTGTCCCCCATACACTCTATAAGCCTCCCTTACTGAATTCAAATAGCAAAAAAACGGGGAACAGTTCTCCAGCTCCTTTTCTTCTATCACGCTAGATAAAATGGTGAAGCCCTGCAGCCAGTAAGGAAACATCTACGGGATCAAACACCATCTTCTTTTCTCCTCCTCCTCCTCCTCATCTTTATATTCCATCCTCTTCCCTTTGTCTAAGTTCCATTTTTCTAAAGGGTGGTGAGCAAAAAATTTCCAAATATTTATCTCACCATATTTTTTCCTTCACTTTCTTCTTTAAATGCACACCTAACAGACACTGAAAACACACATAAACCTCCCCTTTTGCTCTATCATCTAACCGGATCTCCTCCCCGTCCTTCTCTGTCTGCACAGTGACTGTTACTCCCATCATCTGCTACCACTTCGTTGTCACCACCACTGTGTACCCACCAGCCTCTGTTCCTTCATCCCGACAGGCAATCTCCTCTTCCTCCATCACTCCATCCACTTGTTACATCTGGCTCTAGGACAGACTGAAACCACTCCGCAGGTCCTGCAGCCACCTCTGACCTCCTTGCAGCTGATTCTTTACCCTGTAATGTTGGACCTACCGACCGCCACCCGCTGCCATCCACCGTCTGCCCCCGGACCAGCAGATATCTGGACTCTTGGCCTCTTCTATCCACTGTTACCAGGGCTTGCAACAGGATTGCTCCCTGACCGATTCTTCGCCAGTTGAGTAACACATCGCCTGTCCTCTGCTCCCTGCAGTCTGTCGAACACTAGGCCCCACCTGTTTTTTAGGGCTGGGCCTAGCGCCCGACGCCACGCCATGGGATTTTAGCGGGCTTGCTCTACCCATGGCAGATGTTGCAGAAGAAAACAGACCTGCAGGGACCTTGGAAGGGCTTCATAGGTGGCGGTGGTACATGCTTGGGGCTTAGCCTCACTGGCGCACATGTTCTCCACGTTCTCCTGGCCCTCACTGCCACAGCTACGAGCTCCTCCACCAACATCCACAGCACTTCCTCCATTGTCCGCTGAAGCCAGGCGATTCTCCTTTCAAATGGCACTGTCTGGAACTGCTGCGAGACGGCCTCCATCTCCATGGTGAGTATCACTTCTTCTTTCATCAGCCTCTCTTCTTTTTTCCTCGGTCTCCTTGCTATTCTCTGCTCTGTTTTCTTTCTTCAACTGTGAAATCACAGAGGCAGAGGGAACTAATTTATAAAAGCCCTAATCACAGAAGGTCCCTAAAACAATAATTCTTTATCAATATGCGTTAAAAAAACAAACATTGGGCTCAAGACAGTCTCCAAATAATGGGGACAAAACATAAACAAAAAACAGACAATGGACGAGACACATGTGCTCATAGACGTCACAGTGTTATAGGAGTATAAGATCAGAGGGCCGCCAGTAACTCAGGTTGAGTCCAATATGAATCTGGGGTATTTGAGTTTTATAGTTAGAGGTCAGTATGATATATTACACCAACTTGCTCAATTTCCCTTTAATTTAGTTGGCACTCTGGCTCGACACTTTCTAATCTTATACGAAAGTAGCCTAAATAGATGAGCCGATATATTAGGCCCTAGTGAATTGAGATGATCTCCACTAGTAGAGAGTCAAGGTTCTAATTCATTCAGAGTATGTAGTTCGTTCAAATGCATTTCAGTCGGACCAACGACTGTTCAAGAACCGGGTGGTCAGATGTAAAAGATTGTGCATAGGTCTATCCGTATTCAACAGACGTATGACCTATAACATTAAGATAGTTAGTTGTTGTCTGAATTGGTGCCTATCATATCTTAGTGTTGGTAAACATTGAATCTAGAACCTCTAGATTGTTTTTTTCCCCCGAGGTATACTATAGGGTGATGCTCATTTGTTACACTTGGAGCTCCCCATATGACAGATAGCAGTGTCATAGGGAAACAATTAGTCCAAGGTAAGAATAATGTAGCCCACCTCTAGCTGGCCTGATGTTGGTCTGAGTGGCTTGATGATGCCACCACTTAGTCTAAGTGGCTTGATGATGCCACCCAATAGACGTTAGAATAGTGACACAGTTTTCAGGCTATCCCAGCTAGGATCTCAGTGCTTAAGAAAGGGAGCAATACACCTAAAGCTCAATCTGCAGCTGACTAAGTGGTGGCATCATCAAGCCACTCAGACCAACATCAGGCCAGCTAGAGGTGGGCTACATTATTCTTACCTTGGACTAATTGTTTCCCTATGACACTGCTATCTGTCATATACTGCAAATTGCCATGATTCTCCGTGGTTAGCCTATCTGTCAGATAGGCTCACCGCGTAGATCCGTGAGCTGGCTCCCGCTTCCCAGCAATGCCCGTGGACAGGCAGCCTAAATGTGTCTTTCGTTCAGGTTGTAAGGCAAAATCTGTCTATTTTTGTCATACGGCCCAGCTTTCATTTCTTACACTGCCTAGGTAAAATAAAAGCAGCACTGTGGTTGGTTGCTATTTCTTATATTGCTGAAGTAAAATAAATGCTATGGTGGGATTGGTTGCTATGGGCAACACAGATTTTCTTTAAAATCTTAATCCATGTCAATGTGTCTTTCGCTCAGGTTTTAATCCCGAACAACGCCGGGTATCCCTGCTAGCTTAATAATCGCATACATGCGACAATTACGTCTGCCCCCCACGTGTCTGCCTGTTTGGGGAGACCTACCTTATGATGTGCACCCCCTTCCCCTCTGCTCCACTTAATAATCGCATACGTGCGGCAACAACGGCTGCCCTTACGTGTCTGCCCATTTAGGGAGGCCTAGCTTATGATGTGCACCCCCTTCTCCTCCACCTCGCGGCATGACACAGCGTTGATGGTGGAGTGGTGGTGAATTTGTGCATCTCCAAATACATCTGTCTTGTTGTGCTCTCTAGGGAACTCTATAAATTTTGGGGATAAAACATAGTCTACATCCGTCCTCAAGATGCAAGATATCTCCATGCCAATTTTTATAAATATCACTTCAGCCATTTACCGGTAAAAAAGGTAACAAACAGACAAATAGACAAAGCTGCTTTTGCATTTATAATATTAGTATGGATTTAATTTTACATCTATATTAATAATCTCAATCCAGATTTAATGAAAACTGCCCCCAAGAAGCCTTCTCCTATTACTCTACAGCATTCATGTTTCTCCATATTTGTTGTAATTTTCATACTTAATCTACCTTCATATAATTATGAATTAATATATTAAAGTATACTTCTATTAATCATACAATTATGTTAATGCACTCTCTGCATTCCCATTGCGACTACCCATGCCTACACCACATTTCCTTTTTATTGAGCCGTATACCATACACGCTTGATTCACTTGTTATTCAAACATCACAGTCTTAGTAAATGATATATTCCTATTCATTAGTAACATATTAAGATGGTATGTTAGGCTGAAAGAATTCAATCTCCATCCCTTTCAGCCTGTTTCCAGACCCCTTGTTAATTCAGAGGAAAGAAAAAAAAAAAACAATAAGGCAGAAGCCAATTTAGCCAATGTGGGCGGAAAAAAATATTTCCCGACTCCATAATGGCAGTCAAAATAATCCCTGGATCAACATTCAAAAGTTTCTACCTGACTCTAAGACCCAGATCAACAACCCGCTCGTTATTTAATGTTTTCCATATCACGTTTTCCTAGCAGTACCCCATTTAGTGTATATTAGTGTATTTGCCCATATGCATAACCTTACATTTTTCAATATTAAACTTCATTTGCTAACTTTTCTACCCAAGCCCTCAGCTTATCTAGGCCGATTTGCAGCCTTACATTGCCCCCATTGTATTAATCATCCTGTATAGTTTCGTATCATCGGCAAATATTGATATTTTACTGTGCAGCCTCTCTATCAGTTCATTGATAAATAAATTGAAAAAAAAATTGGGGCTAATACCGAACCCCGCTAGCAACAGTGGCCCAATCAGTGTACAAACCATTTATTTCCACCCTCTGCTTTCTATCTCCGAGCCAGTTCTTTACCCAGCTACAAACGCCCAGAGCCCACTGTCTCATTGTATATATTAACCTAATATGTGGCACAGTGTCAAATACTTTAAAATAATCTAGATATACAAGATCAATAGACTCTCCCATGTCCAGCTTAGAATTACTTAATTGTAGCTGATCAAATTGGTCTGACATGATCAACCCCTCATAAACCCATGCTAATGAGGAGTTCTATCCTTGTGTTCCTTGAGGTATGCCAAGATGACATCTCTCAGAAACCCCTCGAATATTTTTCAAATTATTGAAGTGAGACTTACTGGTCTGTAGTTACCAGGCTCTCTTCTTGACCCTTTTTTGTCTATCGGAATTTTGTCTTTCTCTCTCTTTCTCTCTCTTTCTCTCTTTCTTTATCTTTCTCTCCTCCAAGCTAAACCCGCTCTGCTATTCCCCTCTGCTTAAACCATCCATGCTGAATGTGCTGTGACTTGTGTATATTGCCTTTTTACCTGTCTGCACTGGTACATTTTACTGGCTGAATGAAACTTAACCTATTGTCATTTCTGCCATCCACCTCCCCCAAATAGCACCTTTCACCCATCCTTGCAGAGATGCATACCTTATCTCAGAAGAGCAATAAATCCCCCCCCCCTCTTTTTGATCAGTAGGTTTGCAATGCTTAAGTCAGCTGCCTAGTCAATTGCAACTTGATTAGCCACTCCCATCTGTTTCCTCGTTGTACCTTAACTTTCATTATAAAATCAGTGTAAGCATGATAGCCACGCAAGTGGCTGCCTCGTGAATATGAGCTGTATAAAGTGTGGGCTGAATCAAGTGTGTTATGCAGTTTGACCTTGGCAGATCCACAGGGCAGGAAACAGGTAGGGCACAAAGTCAGCTTTGAAGTGTAAGGCATTTAGGCAATCACTAATGCTGTCACCTCTGTGCTCATCCCTGCCGTCAGTTTTAGAACCTCTTTCCAACACCCACCTCTGGGGCATTCTATTCACATCATTCCCCCTCTCCTATCCTCATCTATGCACAGCTCAAATTCACTCTTTACTTTCTTACCTAGCTTCAAACCCCCTAATGCCACTAACAAACATTATAGCTGTCTTCATAAATCTCCTAACCATCTGCTAACCCTCGCTATCTTGCTGCTACTAGCAGCTGGGGATATCTCCCCCAATCCTGGCCCACCCTCCACTGCTTCTAACTATTACCCCCTACCTAACTCATTAAAACAACCCTCAAACCCAACTGCTAGCCCATTCATACCCTCCCCTGACTCTTTTAAATGTGCACTCTGGAACTGCAAGTCAGCATGTAAATCCCCACCATCCACGACTTTTTTACTGCTAAATTACTAATTCTGCTAGCTCTCACAGAAACGTGGATACAGCAGTCTGACACGGCCTCCCCGCTGCACTGACTTCTGGCATCTTTCCCTCTTCTTTCTAACACACCATCATATCCCCGCTGCTAAAGAAGCCGACTCTTGACGCAGCCAACTACCTACCCATCTCTAATCTCCCCTTCATCTCTAAACCATTGGAATGCCTGGTTTACTCCTGCGTTGTAAGCTACCTATCAGAGAACTCTCTTCTGGACCCCCTACAGTCTTGCTTCCGACCCCTACACTCGACAAAAACTGCCATTACAAAGATGTCACACGACCTCCTGACAGCCAAATCGAGGGGTGATTACTCCCTATTGATCTTTCTTGACCTCTTCGCAACATTCGACACTGTTGACTACAAACTCCTCCTCGGTATGCTTTGCTCCATTGGCCTAAAGGACACTGCTCTCTCCTGGTTCTCCTCCTACCTATTGGACAGCTCCTTCAGCATCTCCTTTGCTGGCTCTACCTCCCCTACTCTTCCCCTTGCTGTTGGGGTCCCCAGGGCTCGGTCCTCGGCCCCCTCCGTTTCTGCATCTACACAACCCCTATTGGACAAACCATCAGGAGATTTGGCTTCCAATACGACCTCTACGCTGATGACACCCAGATATTCACCTTTTCCCATGACATCTCTGCACATTTTCTCCAAAACATCACCGACTGTCTGTACACTGTCTCTAACACTATGTCCTCTCTTTACTTAAAACTAAACCTCTCTAAATCTGACCTACTGGTGTTTCCGCCCTCTAGTAACTGACCTCATCCTGACATCTCCATCTCAGTGCGTGGCACCATCATAACTCCCAGACAGCTTGCCCACTGCCTTGGGGTCATATTCGATGCCGATCTCTCCTTTGCCCCTGCATCAAATCTCTGGCCCGAACATGTTAGCTGCACCTCAAGAACATTGCAAGAGAGCACACTTTACTTACTGTGGACATGCTAAAAACGCTAACTGTTGCACTCATCCACTCCCGCCTTGATTATTGCAACTCACTGCTGATCAGCCCCCCTTGCACCCGACTCTACCCTCTCCAATCCATCCTGAATGCGGCAGCCAGGCTTATATTCCTGTCCACCCGCTACTCGGACGCCTCTGCCCTGTGCCGGTCACTGCACTAGCTGCCCTTTAAATACAGAATTCAATTTAAACTCACTACCTGCATACATAAAGCTCTCCACAGTGCAGCACCACTCTACATTGCCTCCATCATCTCAATCCATCACCCAGCCCGGGCTCTCCGCTCTGCTAGCAAAACCAAACTGAGCGTTCCCTTTAATTCGAGCCTCTCATTCCCACCTCCAAGACTTCTCCAGAGCAGCACCAGTCCTCTGGAACGCAATATCAAAGGCTATCCGGGCAAACCAGGACTGTCAAAACTTCAGGCGTGCTCTAAAAACATACCTTTTCAGGGAGACATACTATATCCCCTAAATCAAACGCCTCTGTACTCCGCCTTATAACACGCTCCCTGACCTATTGACTATAACCCCTGCTAGCCACCATCAAGTGCCCCTGCAGTCATATTGATTCTGCCGGGACACGGCTGAACGTCTGACCATTGTCTATGTGTATATCACCCCTCACTCTCCACCTTGCCAAACCGTGCACATCTCCAGCCCTTTACCTTCTGTATCACCCCATTATTTGTAGCATGTAAGCTTGTTGGAGCAGGACCCTCATCCATATTGTTTCCATCAACTGATTACTATGTAACCGTGGTTCTGTAATGTTTATACTTTTGTTTTTCTATATTCCCCCGGTCTTTGTAAGCGCTGCGGAATATGTTGGTGCTATACAAATAAAGATTATTATTACTATCCTCCAGCAACACTATCATAGCTGATGATTATGCATACATCTTCAATGCCGTATACAAATACCCAATCATGAAAACATGTTATCTAGCCACTTTCATGTACATAGAATCAGTTTTTATTCCACGCCTTCAGAGCAGTCCATTCCCAGACCTGTAATAAAAAATATATTATATCTGTTCAAGCCCCGCATGGTGCATATAATAAATCAGGCAGCTCTTCCATCATCACTGTTATTATTAACAATAATGTTTTTGCCTACTGCGTGGATGATGTCTTGTAGGTCATCTATAAAGAGTCCTCCCCAGGTCTGGTTTTAATGCGTGCTGCTGGTAAACCATTTCTACAATTACTTTGTACGTCATCCATGTCATTAGAGATAGGAGGGGCGGACTTATGGAAAAAAACTGCAGATGAGAGATGGTTGAGCCTTCCCACCGCACCTGTCTGTATAATTTACATGTGACTCGGGAACTTTTTAAACAGTGATTCTTTAGGTATGAATTTATAAAGAGACATGGCAAAATACATTTTTTAAACAAATGTACCGTATATACCGGCGTATAAGACGACTTTTGAACCCCGAAAAATCTGCTCTGAAGTCGGGGGTTGTCTTATACGCCGGTAATACAAAAAAAAGAAAGTGTCAAAAAAAAAATCATTACTCACCTCCCCCGGCGTTCTTCGGCGCTGCTGCAGGCTGTCGCTCCCTCCTGGTCCCCGGCAGAGCATTGATTTCTGGACGCAGAGCTTGAAATCCCCGCCTCCAGAAAGCTAATACTGTGATTGGCTAACACACGCTGTCAGCCAATCACAGCCATTCAATTACATCATTGAATGGCTGTGATTGGCTGAAGGCGCACGTGTGTTGGCCAATCACAGCCATTCAATGATGTCATTAAATGGCTGTGATTGGCTGAAGGCACGTGTGTTTTAGCCAATCACAGCCATTCAATGATGTCATTGAATGGCTGTGATTGGCTGACGGAGTGTGTTAGCCAATCACAGTATTAGCTTTCTGGAGGCAGGGATTTCAAGCCCTGCGTCCAGAAAGCAATGCTCTGCCGGGGACCAGGAGGGAGCGTCAGCCTGCAGCAGCGCCGCAGAACGCCGGGGGAGGTGAGTAATGATTTTTTTTTTTTTTTGCTCCACTGTATTCCAGGTGTATAAGGTGACAGTTGGGGGGTCGTCTTATATGCCCCGTCGCCTTATACGCCGGAATATACGGTAGGTGATAATTCTAGCACTGTGCTCGGTTTACTATGATATAAAGTGCTGCCTGGTTCCCTTTACATCTCCAGCAAAGATACCTGCAGCAGCTATTACAACAGTACAGAGTTTTCAGCATCTTCCCAGGTTTCTGGGCTGCAGGTGTTGGCATGAGAGGGTTAATTTATTTCCTAGCGTCAATCATTTTAAGGCTATTGACTCCTTTCCAACATTTTTGCATCTACTGTGTGATAAAAATAAATTTTCACAATTGGTTTTAAAATTTCTCCACCTTTTGTCACTTACATCCTCATGAACTCTCATAAACTGCAGGATGCTCCATCTCATTCCATGTGAAATCGGTCAGATGAGCTCTCTGGTAGTTCAGTCTTCAGCCAATCTCTGACCTCTCCTGATACTAATCTGAGCTCAAATCTAAAAAAAATCCCCATAAAAATGACAGAGTAGCATAGTATATAAGACCAAATAATGGCACATATCCATCCAGTTCAGCCCATCCCCCCCCCCCCCCAATGTATATCCAAAGGAAGACAAAAAAACCGTCAAAGAGGTAGAAGCCAATTTTCCCCATTTAAGGGAAGGATTCCTTTCCAACTTCAATCTGGCAATTTGAATAATCTCTAGATCAGCAACCCATCTGAACTTAATAGTGATTATAACATATAATATTGTATCACTCAAGAAAGGCTTCCAGGCCCCTCTTGAACTCCCTTTATTGAATTTGCAATCGTCATGTCTTCAGGCAAAGAGTTCCATAGTCTCATTGCTCTTACAGTAAAGAACCCCATTCTTAGTCAGAGTAGAAGCCTTCTTTACTCTACACATAGAGGGGACCCCTTCTTATAGTCACAGTCCTGGGTATAAATAGATGATGAGGGAGATCTCTGTATTGATCCCTGATATAATTATACATAGTTATTAGGTTGCACCTCAGCCATCTTTTTTCAGAAGAAATAATCAGAATATTGATGACCTTTCTGGGCATTGTAGTTCACCCATTCCACTTATTACTATAGTTGTCTGCCTTCGAACTTGATCGAGCTTAGATCTGAGGTATGTCTCTCTTGAGTAACAGCATACACATTATTCCATGTGTGTTCTGACTAATGACTTTTAAATAGGAGTTAGGCCTCCTTCCCACGAGCGTGACGGGGTCCGCCGCGTAATATTACGCAGTGAAGCCCGTCACGGCGCCCCCCAGAGCCCCTATACTTACCTGCAGGAGATAGCGTGAAATCGCTTCCCCGCCCACCACCGCCGCGTCACCGCCCGTCACCGCCCACCACCGCCGCGTCACCGAGCGTGTCACGTGACGCGGCCGGCCGTGTCACGTGACGCGGCCGGCCGCGTCATTTGGCGTCAGATGACGCGCGGCGGTGGGCGGGAAAGCGTTTTTTCACGCTATCTCCCGCTGGTTACAGCGGGAGATAGCGTGAACGGACGGCTTCCATTGACTGCAATGGAAGCCGTCAGTGCGTACAGCCCGTCCTCACCCGCAGAAAATAGAGCATGCTGCGGGTGAGGACGGGAGAAATCGCGGTGCGTAATTCCGCGCTGGAATTACGCATCGTGAGCATTGTGCTATTAGGTTCAATAGAACCTAATAGCTGCGGGCAACGCAGCGGATTTTCGCCGCGAATTACGCGGCGGAAATCCGTTCGTGGGAAGGAGGCCTAACAATGTCCTCATCATGTGCCTTCATACTTGTTTTGATGCATCCCAGCAGCTGCATGACATTGGTTGCTCCAGTTCAGCTTACAGTTAACGAAAATCTCCAAGTCCTTCTCTATGTTAGTGTTACCCAGTGGTTTCCCATTTATTGTGTAATGGTGACATGTATCTCCTCTGCCCATGTGCATTACCTTACATTTATCAGTGTTTAACCTCATAAGCCCCCAACTTAAAAGAGCTTAATACAACCGCATTGTGTCCTTTCTTGTGTTATTTTTTTTTGTATCATCTGCAAATATTGCAATTTTACTGTGCAATCCTTCTACCAAGTTGATATTAAATATATTTTAAAAAATAGGTCCTAGTACCAACCCCTGTGGTACCCCAGTAGTAAGGGTGACCCAATCAGAGTATGTAGCATTTATAACCCCCCTCTGCTTTCTATCACTGAGCCATTTACTTACTCATTTACACATAATCTCCCCCAAACCACGCATTATCATTTTATATACCAACCTATTATGCAGCATAGTATCAAACGCTTTGGAAAAGTTCAGAAACACAAGATCTAATAACTCTACTGGTCCAGTCTAGCACTTACCATCTCATAGAAGCCTATCAGATTGGTTTGACAGGAGTGATCTCTCATAAGCCTATTATGATATCGAGTTATACAGCTCTTTTTCTTGAGGTACTCCGGGATAGCATTTCTTAGAAACCCTTTAAACATTTTACCCACACTGGAGGTAAGTCTTACTGGCCTTTAGTTTCCAGGTTTACTTTTTCACCATTTTGAATATTGGCACCACACTGGCTGTACGCCTATCCAGTGGAACAGACTCCATCAGTATAGAGTCCTTAAATATAAGAAACAAGGGTTTGTGTATCACATTACTTAATTCCCTTAAAACCATGGGGTGTTTGCCATCAGGACCTGGCGATTTGTCTATTTTAATCTTTTTAAGACAACTATGCACCACTTCCTAGGTTAAACTGGTGAGATTTAGTGGAGAGTTTACTTTATCACCCTGCATCTCATCTGACATTTCATTTTCCCTGTGAATTCAATGTAAAAAAAAGCTTTTACTATAGGTTTCTGGTGCTTCTTCACTGCTTTCTTGTTTTAGTAGTCTAAACACTTTCTTTTTGCTATTATTGCCCCCTTTACATCTTTATTGGACCATATTAGTTTTCTCCTATTTCTTACTCTTTGATTCCTGTGAGGTATGAACCTCTTACAGTAAGTATTTAAGTTGGTTTTAAAGATTTCCCATTTATTGTCTATACTCTTAATTTTGAGGACACTGTCACAGTCAATATGGTTTAGGTAATCTGGTAAAATGTTGCATTTTTTAAGTTTAATATTTTTGTATCTCCCCTATAAAATCTCTCTTGAAAGACAAGTTGAAATATTTTGTATTATGGTCACTATTTTCCAGGTGCTCCCCAACCTGCACCCCTGTTCACCTGTCAGATCTGTTGGTTAATATTAAGTCGAAAATGGTGATCCCTCTAGTTGGGTCCTGGACAAGTTGGGTATGGTAATTATTTTTATTAATTGACAAAAACTTGTTACCCTTATGAGATGCACAGGTTTTGGCTTTCTAGTTTATATTGGGGTAGTTAAAGTCCCCCATAATAATTACCTCATTGTGAATTGCTACTTTATCTGTTTACTTCAGTAACAGACTTTTGTCATATTTGGTTGCCTATAGAAAATCCCTATGAGGATTTTATTATTGTTTTTCCCTCCATGTATCTCTACACAGAGACTCTAAATGTTCATCTCTTACATATATATCTTCCCATAGTGAGGGCTTTAACCCCTTAGTGACGGGCCAGCCCCATTGCCTTTTTACATCCTGGCTAAGTGGGCCTTAATCCTAGAGGATGTGAAAACATGGATCCCCTTTGGATTAAAGTCCTGTTGGCTGAGGACGTGACAGCTCCACGCTGTCGGTGCCCGCAGGTAGCCGACAGCCTCCCCCTCAGCAATGCGATCGGCGCTATCCATTGGATCGCAATAAAGTAAATAAAATGTTTTAAAAAGTTAAAGATTCACCTGCCCTGATAGATCGGATTCATCAGGGCAGCTGAGAAAACCCACTCGCCTTGTCTGTGGAGTTCCGTGGTGAACTGGTCCTCGAGACCTGTCGCCGCTCTTCTGCGCATGGAAGCCAGACTTTTGACGTCACGCGCATACTCAGAGGGGCTCGCGCCCCGGAAAATTTGAAATCTCTCTGCTCCTGGCTACCATGTGTAACCAGGAGCAAAGAGATGTCACCGAAGACCGCTGTATGCGGTTCCCGGCGACGTGATCACTGTTATCCAATTGATAACAGTGATCATTTAAAGTAAATAAAAAGTTTGAAAAAGTTAAAAAAAAGTTTAAAAAGCTTACGTTTCATCTCCCCTCACGGATGATATCTGTTAAGGAGGATGAAATGACGTACCCAAGGACCCTGGCTTTATCCGCGGACCTTATCCCAGCTGCTGCGCACACACCCATCGCCAAAATGGCAGACGCATGCGCAAAAGCCGCGGATTGCCAGGGTAGTTTAAAATCTCCCTGCTCCTAGCTACAAAACTTAGCCAAGAGCCTGGACATTTCAAGGGGGGCCGCAGTGAGCGGTTCCTAGTCACGTATTCGCCGTTATTCAATGGATAATGGCAATCAGGTAAAAGTAAAAAAAAGTTGAAGTTTCATCTCCCTTCACCAATGCGATCGGTGAGAGGAGATGAAAGTTTTTACCGGAGGCCTCCGTATTTGAACCCCAACGTGATCCTCCTCTGTGAACCTTCCTGGATTCTGCACATGCGACCACCGGCAAAATGTCGGACACATGTGCAGGAGCCGGGGAGGCCAGAAAATGTAAAATCTCCTTGCTCCCGGTGACCACCGGTTGCCGAAAGACTGGAGCAGTGACTGATCACGTGATCAAAAGGTAGCCATCTACCTTTGGCTGGTGTCACATGAACGGATAGGAATTATGGATTCCACATGCATCTGATCTGCGGTAATACGCAGATCAATCACATTGGATTACACAATTCCGCTCACTTTAGTGGGTTGGAATTACATAATGCACTTGCAGAAAACAGAATGCAGCAGGTTCTATTTTAGCGTGGATATCTGCAACATAGAGCCCATTGTGCTCCATGGCCACACATATACCCGCTGCCCATACGCAACTACATTGTGTACGGGCTGTGGGTCCCCGTGTCATCACTAAGCGATGGTGTGGAAAATACAAACAAAAAATGTGTACTGCACTTTACCGCCTATGTGAGTACGCAGTTATGCGCAGTACATTACACGACTGTGCGCAGCGCCATGGCCTAACAGCTCTCCAAACACACTCAAGCGCCCGCAGCACCACAGCAAACCCTTATTCAAGGGGAGGCTCTCCCTGCACAGCTGCTGTTCAGAAGATGGATCCAAATCTTCCACTTAATTCCCAAAATCCTATCCAGAGACGGCAGCAGAAACATTCAGGTACCAGCAGAATGTTTCTGCTGCCGTCTCTGGATAGGATTATGGCCTCACAGCTGGGATCCACTGCAGGGCTTCAACAGAGGGATCCAACATACAACAACGTGAGCCCAGCATTATTCAAATCGTTACCTGTAATATGTAATCCGGGTACGGGTACGCTCGCCTTCCTGCAGTCCCAGGGGCAGCTTGTTGAGAGCCTTCTGTGTGAGACACACCGCACCTCAGGAAGCGTATGAAGCCTCACAGAGCACCCCTTTTACACCCCATCCCTGCCGCTGAGGTCAAGAAATACCCCACAAAAACATGAGAGGAGTGGGGATACCCGGTCTAATTGCCCAATGTACCCATCTCAACTGGGCCTCCGTAATTACCCTTGTCTTCGGAAATACCACACAGTTAACATTATTACTTTTATCTAAGATTTGGGGAATGCCAAAAAGGAAAGGGGGGTTTATTATTCTTAGGGAGTCGACTTTTTTTCCCACAAGTCATCAATAGGGTCTGGAATTTATTCAATTGTGCCCTGCAATCCAACAGGTGTTTCCTCCATTATAGGCCTTGACATGTGACCTGTAAGTAGATTAGGGCCACAATGGGTATGTTTCTGAGCATAGGACAAATGGAGGTATCCATTGTGGGGTGAAAGTTTTCATTCTTATGTACACTGTACAAAAAAACCCAGTTTTTAAATTGACACAATTGCCAAAAAATGAAAATCGTAAATGTTTTCCTTCTGCTTTGCTTAGATTCATTCAAGTACTGTGTGGTCAAAATATGCAGTATCCCCCTGGAGGAATTCAATAAGGGGTTCAGTTTTCAAAATAACGTCCTTTGTGGGGGTTCTTTATCGTTTTGGCTGCTTCATGGTTCTACAAGTGAGCAATGGAGTCTGGAATTTATTCAGTTTACCCTGAAATCCAACGGGTATTCCTTGTGCCCAGCCATGTGTCCTATAAATAGATTAGGGCCACAATGGGTATGTTTATGAACAAGGCACAAACAGGGGTATCTATTTTGGGGTACAAGTCTTCATTCATATGTGTGCCGTACAAAAAAAACTGTTTTTAAATTAACACAATTGCCAAGAAAATGAAAATCGTAATTTTTTCCTACTGCTTTTCTTAGATTTATTCAAAAATTGTAGGGTAGAAATACACAGTGCACCCCTAGATGAATTCTTTAAGGGGTCTAGTTTTCAAAATGCGATCATTTGTTGGGGTTCTCTGTGGCTTTGGCCGCTCAAGAACTCTACAAGTGGGCAATGGGTCCTAAATTACATTCATGCAAAATTTCTGTTCTTAAAGACACTGACTACTCCTTTCATTTTGGGCCCCGTTGTGCATCCAGACATAAGATTAAGGCCACACTGGGTATGTCTCTGAATACGGGAGAAACAGCAGTATCCATTTTGGGATGTAAGTCTTCATTCATATGTGTGCTGTACAAAAAAAGCAGTTTTTGAAATGACAGAATTGCCAAAAAAAAGGAAACTCATAATTATTCCTTCTGCTTTGCTTGAATTCATTCCAAAATGGTAGGGTCAAAATGGGCAGTACACCCCTAGGTAAATTCATTCAGGGGTCTAGTTTTCAAAATGGGGTCATTTTAGGGGGGTTTCTATGGTTTTGGCCGTTCAAGCGCTCTACAAGTGTGCTATGGGGCCTACAAGGCCTTCACGCAAAATTTCTTTTCTGAAAGACACTGACTACTCCTTTCATTTTGGGCCCCGTTGTGCATCCAGACAAAAGATTAGGGCCACAATGGGTATGTTTCTAAACACAGGAAAAACAGGGGTATCCATTTTGTGGTGTCAATCCTCATTTTTATGTGCACTATAGAAAAAAATATGTCTTTAAAAAGAAATATTCGCAAAAATATGAAATTTTCTTTTTTCTCCTCTAAATTGCATTAACTTCTGAAGAAAAAAAAAACTGTGGGGTCAAAATACTCCTGACCCCCTCAGTGAATACATTAAGGGGTGTATTTTTTAAAATAGGGTAATTTGTGGGGGTATCTATCATTTTGACACCTATGAGCCTTTGCAATCTTGGTTTGGTATAGGAAAACAAAGTGCTCCTCAAAATGCTGAAAAGTAATGTTAAATTTGTACATCTTCTAAATGGTTAAAAAAAACACAAAAGTTTTTCAAATGTGCATTCAGAATAAAGTAAACAGCTGAAAATATATATCTTAGCAAAGATTTGTACAGTATGTTTGTACATATTTGGGATATTACAGTTTTTTTCAAAATTTTCCCAATATTGGAACTTTAAATAAATATACAGGAGTTCTATCAGTCTATATTTACAACCTAAATGAAGTACAATATGTACAACAATTTCAGAATGACTTGGATATGCAAAGCCTTTACAGAGTTATGATATGTTAAGTGACACATGTCAGATTTCCAAAATTTGGCTCCATCACTAAGGCGCAAACAGGCTTCGTCACTAAGGGGTTAAACAGAATTTTACATAAAGACAAACCCCTTCCCTCCCCTTTGTTACATTGCTTTCTGAGCAGACTGTAAGTCACAGCTTTCATCCAACAAGCTCTTCGCTATGCCATAGCTTTCCTCAGACATTATGTCTTCCAGTTTGTCTACTTGACTTGTCAGACTTCCAGTCTAGTTCTGTGAAATTGTTTTTAAGGACCCACCACCTACCTCTAACTTTGTCATTGGTGCCAATATGCACTATGACTGCTGTATCCTCACCAGCGCCAGTAATCTGTTAATCCGAATTGCGATGTGTCAAACTTGAGTGACAAAAAGACAACACACCATTTAATGATCCCTGTCTTTCTGACAGATTGCCCTGTCTGTCCCCCTAATATTTGATTCTCCCCACTTCCAGGACCTGTTTAGTTTGCCCTATGCTTCTATTCCCCTTTTTACCCAAGTAGACATGCCCCTGGTGATCAGAGGGCATGTCATGCTGCAGCAGTGCTAATCCTGTAATAGCATCCCCCTCATCTGTCAACTTTGCGCATTTGTTGGAGTGTGCCAGTTCCGGACTAGCCTCCCTGGATCTCTTCTCTCTACCACATCTAACTTCACCCAGCTAGTTGTGTGTTGATCTTGCTCTCCCATAGCTCCACCACCACATCTATGCCAGTTAGTGCCTGCTCAGTGAGCAGTAAACTCCTTCCCATGTTGCCAATGAATTTCAGTGTTACGAGTTGCACATTTAGATCTATGATCAGGATTTTCAAATGCGCAACACGCTCAAATTTCACTCAACAGTATGCACTCTCGAACGGCTGTTCAAGAACTGCATACGTGACACAAGATGTACACTCAATGGCATTGTCAATCATGGAGCACAATCTAATTGGGGATTGCATAGGTAGATTAGATAAATATATATGCAAAAATTTCAATAAATAAATTAATCTTCCAAAGTCCCTGACTTCAAAGTCACTAACCCCAAGTAACACACTAAAGACACAATATACTTAGAAGGCAGTACAGTTCGAAGAAAGTCACACACACTCACTGAAGTTTTGATTTATATAGCACTTATCTGTAGCGCTTCTGTTCCTCCTCTGTTTGGAAATAGATATTTACTAGGTACTATCTTACTCTGCTATGATGGACCTGGAATCACAACATTCTTCTACAAACCAAATGTAATAATGTTTCCACACACCGGGACTTACCTCAAACTGATATTCAGTAGATCTCATTGAAAGTAACGTGCAGCATTATTATATTGTCTCATCAGTCCTCAGAGGTCTAGTCCCGGGATCATATGTCATTAATTATTTCTAGTTTTTTCTCTGTTCTATATCAAACTTTTTACTTTATAAACAACACTAATAACTTATAGATCTGCAGGGAAATACACAAATAGGAAAAAAAAGTGAATGTCTAAGAAAACATAATGAGCCATGAGAACAGATTGGACGCCAAGTACACTTAAGCCTAAGTTTAAGGAAGATGTTAAAGAGGTTAATGAGTTTATCAAGATGTACATCGAAAGGTGGAAATAAGTAGTGTTGCTTGTCATGATCACCCAGGTGATAAAATTCAACCAATTTTCGCAAAATAGGACCAGGTGAGACAGACCCAATTTTTGACAAAAATTGTGAGAAAATCGAGTTGGCAGGCCGCTTTCACGATGTCATGGGCAGCACTTTCATTGGACGCCTGCATCAAATGACCCAGCCATGTAGAACATGTTACCAGCAGCAATTTACAACTTAACACAGGACAGAGAAGCTGCAAGATATTAGAGGGAGCATTGAAGCTACAACATGTGATGCAGCAGACAGGCAAACCATCTTACTACATGCGGAATATTGCAGTTCTCTGTTTCCAGTCTCACAATTTTTTTCAAATTTGCAAGTCTTGCCAATAAAAATGTGTTGCATGTTAGGTAGCTGCCTCTTGGGTTTTGTGAACTACATTAAAATAAGCCCAAAAAAGTGCGTGGCCGGGACAGCATTGATGGCAGACACATCCTATGGAGCTCCGTTCTCATGTTCACCCCAAACGACTTACAGCAACTCCTAATGTAGTAGACATGATGGTTAGTTAGCGTAAAATGTCTATTGATTTGTAATAAACTAGAAGTATTACGCAGCTTTAGTGACTTCAACTATATAGAGGCTAACGGCTGCATAATCTCATTATGGTAATTGCTGGACAATGGCATGGTGAAAGATGTGTGTTTTATAACTTCAGCCTAATACAAAGTTTCACAGCAGCCTCTAAGAGTTAAATCACAATACTATATGTATTGCTTGTATTCATTATTGTGTGTTTACCCAGCTCTACCTCCCCTACACTGAAACTCCCCCCCCACACACAGAAACTTCTCGAACAAAGACTGCCACGTAAACTGAAATTCCTTCAGCTCGACCGCATGCTGAGAGGACAAAGTCCACACTACACTGGACTTGAGAAAAGGTGGGGAGGGAGGCGGGGAATTCTATATGACCCAGCGAATAAGAATATGTATATGTTACTGATGTAATCTGTTGAACACCCATAAAGGGCAGGTAAATGTGTTTCAATAAAACCTGGGGCTCTGGGGGATTGTAACCCAGAGAGAGCTGGTTGAGATTCAAAGCTGATGACTTGTGTCCGATTGGTTTCTTTCCTTTATGTGTGCACACTATACAATTAGGAAGCTACAGAATACCCCGAAACCTGCTGGAGGAAAATATGATCCAGTTCACTAAGACTGTAATTGTTGTCAGAAGGCACGGAGAGAGCTGCTGCACACACTGATGACAAGGAGGAAGCAGGTAAAGTCAGGTACTAAGTGCCTGACTGATTTCTCTCCAGCATGAGGCACTGCATAGGAGCTGACAATGGAGGATGCAGCTGAGTGCGTTGTGACCGATGGGGAGACCGAGGCAGTGGGAGGGGTGGACCCTGTTCCCAAGAGAAGCGGTAAGCAGGCTCCCCTTTGCCCCTCGTCCTCTCAGCATGCCCAGAACATTCAGCACACCCAGCGCTCACAGCGCTCACAGACACCTACACAGGAGCGGGATCACACATGGAAGCAGGGGAAGGGAAAAGAGAGTCTGGCCTCGCTCAGTGCAGAAGAGAAGGGGGAGGGGCCCTGCAATCCAGCATCATCTTCTTCCCCTCAGTCTTTGCAGCCTGCACTTGAGGAAGAGATCAGTAACACAAGCTCCCCCAGTATAAGCCCTAAAAAGAGGAGACCCAGAAGGGAAGAACCTGGGCAAAACTCACTTCTGTACCACAAAAACATGGTAGAGGACGTCACAGATCCTATATTAAACATTGACTGTTCCAGCCAAGCGGCCTCTGAATATTTCATCAGGGACATGGAACTAGCACTTTGAGCTCAAAAAGGTTGTTTTTTAATGAGCCTCTATGTTAAAGTGAATTCAGCCATAGCAAACCTAGGATCACCTAGAAAATAGGACCGTTGCAATCACAAGTTCTCCTAACGAATTAATAGATGTCCACTAGAGATGAGCGAACGTACTCGTCCGAGCTTGATACTCGTTCGAGTATTAGCGTGTTCGAGATGCTCGTTACTCGTAACGAGTACCACGCGATGTTCGAGTTACTTTCACTTCCATCTCTGAGACGTTAGCGCGCTTTTCTGGCCAATTGAAAGACAGGGAAGGCATTACAACTTCCCCCTGCGTCGTTCAAGCCCTATACCACCCCCCTGCTGTGAGTGGCTGGGGAGATCAGGTGTCACCCGAGTATAAAAATCGGCCCCTCCCGCGGCTCGCCTCAGATGCGTTGTGAGATAGCTGAGGGACAGTGCTATAGTGTTGGAGCTGCTGTAGGGAGAGCGTTAGGAGTTAGTGTAGGCTTCAAGAACCCCAACGGTCCTTCTTAGGGCCACATCTAACAGTGTGCAGTAGTGTGGAGGCTGCTTTTAGCAGTGTTGCACTTTTTTTTTTTTGCTATATCGGCCGTGCAGAGCATTGCGCCCTGCAGTGATACTACAGGGACAGAAGTGGTGGTTAGGCAGGGAGAGTGTTAGGAGTTAGTGTAGGCTTCAAGAACCCCAACGGTCCTTCTTAGGGCCACATCTAACCGTGTGCAGTAGTGTGGAGGCTGCTTTTAGCAGTGTTGCACTTTTTTTTTTTTTGCTATATCGGCCGTGCAGAGCATTGCGCCCTGCAGTGATACTACAGGGATAGAATTGTGTAGGCAGGGCCAGAAGACATATATAGATTGAATATACGCAGTGGTCCTTTTGAAAAAAATATTTTAAAAAAAACTATTTGGCCTGCCTGTCACTCTGCTCAGTGTTCTGGGTCTGTGTCTGCTGCGGGTTGTAGTTCTCCAAATAAATACGCAGCCAGCTAAGTGTTACAGCAGGCTTGCGCAAAATTATTTCCTGGCTCTGAAATCACCGCTCTGTTGCACTTAGAGATGGGCGAACGTACTCGTCCGAGCTTGATATTCGTGCGAATATTAGGGTGTTCGGGATGCTCGTTACTCTTAACGTGTACCACGCGATGTTCGGGTTACTTTCACTTTCATCTCTGAGACGTTAGCGCGCTTTTCTGGCCAATTGAAAGACAGGGAAGGCATTACAACTTCCCCCTGTGACGTTCAAGCCCTATACCACCCCCCTGCTGTGAGTGGCTGGGGAGATCAGATGTCACCGGAGTATAAAAGTCGGCCCCTCCCGCGGCTCGCCTCAGATGCCTTGTGAGTTAGCTGAGGGACAGTGCTGCTGGTGCCGGAGCTGCTGAAGGGAGAGTGTTAGTAGTGAGTGTAGGCTTCAAGAACCCCAACTGTCCTTCTTAGGGCCACATCTACCTGTGTGCAGGCTGCTGTTAGCAGTGGATATATTTTTTTTTTCTCAAAATCGGCTGTGCAGAGCATTGCACCCTGCATTAGGGACAGAAGTGGTGGTTAGGCAGGGAGAGTGTTAGGAGTGAGTGTAGGCTTCAAGAACCCCAACGGTCCTTTCTAGGGCCACATTTAACCGTGTGGAGTACTGTGCAGGCTGCTGTTAGCTGTGTTGCATTTTTTTTTTCTCAAAATCGGCTGTGCAGAGCATTGCACCCTGCATTGATACTACAGGGACAGAATTGTGTAGGCAGGGCCAGAAGACATATATTATTGATTGAATATAGTCAGTGGGCCTTTTCTTTAAAAAAAAAGGGAAAAAAGTATATTTGGCCTGCCTCTGTCAGTCCTCAGGGCTCTGGGTACGTGTGTGCTGCGCGGAGAACGTAAAAATATCAGACGCAGCCAGCTACGTTTTACAGCAGGCTTGCGCCACTTTCTTTCCTGCCTGTGAAATTCCTTGCTCTGCTCTAGTTAATAACTCTGCAACACTAAAGTTCTGTGACACATTTGCAGGGGCACAACACAGTTATTATTCATTGAATAGACGCAGTGGGCCTTTCCTTTTAAAAAAAGTGAAAAAATTATATTTGGCCTGCCTCTGTCAGTCCTAAGGGCTCTGGGTACGTGTGTGCTGCGTGGAGAACGTAAAAATAATCAGACGCAGCCAGCTACGGTTGACTGCAGGCTTGCGCCAATTTCTTTCCTGCCTGGGAAATACCTGCTCTGCCATAGTTAATAACTCTGCAACACTAAAGTTCTGTGACACATTTGCAGGGGCACAACACAGTTATTATTCTTGAACAGACGCAGTGGGCCTTTCCTCTTAAAAAAAAGTGAAAAAAGTATATTTGGCCTGCCTCTGACACTCCTCAGGGCTCTGGGTACGTGTGTGCTGCGCGGAGAACGTAAAAAAATCAGACGCAGCCAGCTACGTTTTACAGCAGGCTTGCACCACTTTCTTTCCTGCCTGTGAAATTCCTTGCTCTGCTCTAGTTAATAACTCTGCAACACTAAAGTTCTGTGACACATTTGCAGGGGCACAACACAGTTATTATTCATTGAATAGACGCAGTGGGCCTTTCCTTTTAAAAAAAGTGAAAAAATTATATTTGGCCTGCCTCTGTCAGTCCTAAGGGCTCTGGGTACGTGTGTGCTGCGTGGAGAACGTAAAAATAATCAGACGCAGCCAGCTACGGTTGACTGCAGGCTTGCGCCAATTTCTTTCCTGCCTGGGAAATACCTGCTCTGCCATAGTTAATAACTCTGCAACACTAAAGTTCTGTGACACATTTGCAGGGGCACAACACAGTTATTATTCATTGAATAGACGCAATGGGCCTTTCCTTTTGAAAAAAAGTGAAAAAAGTATATTTGGCCTGCCTCTGACACTCCTCAGGGTTTTGGGTACGTGTGTGCTGCGTGGAGAACGTAAAAAAATCAGACGCAGCCAGCTACGTTTTACAGCAGGCTTGCACCACTTTCTTTCCTGCCTGTGAAATTCCTTGCTCTGCTCTAGGTAATAACTCTGCAACACTAAAGTTCTGTGACACATTTGCAGGGCCAGAAGACATATATTATTGATTGAATATACGCAGTGGGCCTTTTCTTTACCAAAAAAAGGGAAACATTCAATTTGGCCTGCCTCTGACAGTCCTCAGCGTTCTGGGTACGTGTGTGGTGGGTGCAGAACGTAAACAGAAATCATACGCAGCCAGCTACGTTTAACAGCAGGCTTGCGCATATTTCTTTCCTGCCTGGGAAAACAAATCACTGGTAATACACCATGCTGAGGGGTAGGGGTAGGCCTATAGGACGTGGACGCGGGCGAGGACGCGGAGGCCCAAGTCAGGGTGTGGGCACAGGCCGAGCCAGTGCGGTGGCCAGGGGTAGAGGCAGGGCCAGACCGAATAATCCACCAACTGTTTCCCAAAGCGCCCCCTCGCGCCATGCCACCCTGCAGAGGTCAAGGTGCTCTACGGTGTGGCAGTTTTTCACAGAGAAGCCTGACGACCGACGAACAGTGGTGTGCAACCTTTGTCGCGCCAAGATCAGCTGGGGAGGCACCACCAACAGCATGCGCAGGCATATGATGGCCAAGCACCCCACAAGGTGGGACGATGCCCGTCCACCACCTCCGGTTTGCACCACTGCCTCTCCCCCTGTGCCCCAACCTGCCACTGAGATCCAACCCCCCTCTGAGGACACAGGCACTACCGTCTCCTGGCCTGCACCCACACCCCCACCTCCGCTGTCCTCGGCCCCATCCAGCAATGTCTCTCAGCGTAGCGTCCAGACGTCGCTAACGCCACAGTTTGAGCGCAAGCGCAAGTACGACGCCACGCACCCGCACGCTCAAGCGTTAAACGTGCACATTGCAAAATTGATCAGCCTAGAGATGCTGCCGTATAGGCTTGTGGAAACGGAGGCTTTCAAAAGCATGATGGCGGCGGCGGCCCCGCGCTACTCGGTTCCCAGTCGCCAATACTTTTCCCGATGTGCCGTCCCAGGCCTGCACGACCACGTCTCCCGCAACATTGTACGCGCCCTCACCAACGCGGTTACTGCCAAGGTCCACTTAACAACAGACACGTGGACAAGCACAGGCGGGCAGGTCCACTATATCTCCCTGACGGCACATTGGGTGAATTTAGTGGAGGCTGGGACAGAGTCAGAGCCTGGGACCGCTCACGTCCTACCCACCCCCAGAATTGCGTGCCCCAGCTCGGTGGTGGTATCTGCGGGGGTGTATGCTTCCTCCACTAAACCACCCTCCTCCTACGCAACCTCTGTCTCGTAATCAAGATGTGTCAGCAGCAGCACGTCGCCAGCAGTCGGTGTCACGCGGCGTGGCAGCACAGCGGTGGGCAAGCGTCAGCAGGCCGTGCTGAAACTACTCAGCTTAGGAGATAAGAGGCACACGGCCCACGAACTGCTGCAGGGTCTGAAAGGGCAGACCGACAGCTGGTTTGCGCCGCTGAGCCTCCAACCGGGCATGGTCATGTGTGACAACGGCCGTAAGCTGGTGGCAGCTCTGCAGCTCGGCAGCCTCACGCACGTGCCATGCCAGGCCCATGTGTTTAATTTGGTGGTTCAGCGCTTTCTGAAAAGCTACCCCCACTTGTCATACCTGCTCGGAAAGGTGCGCCAGCTCTGCGCACATTTTCGCAAATCACACACGCACGCTGCCACCCTGCGGACCCTGCAACATCGGTTTAATCTGCCAGTGCACCGACTGCTGTGCGACGTGCCCACACAGTGGAACTCTACGCTCCACATGTTGGCCAGACTCTATGAGCAGCGTAGAGCTATAGTGGAATACCAACTCCAACTTGCGCGGCGCAGTGGGAGTCAGCCTCCTCAATTATTTACAGAAGAGTGGGCCTGGTTGGCAGCCATCTGCCAGGTCCTTGGAAAATTTGAGGAGTCTACCCTGATGGTGAGCGGCGATGCTGCAATCATTAGCGTCACCATTCCTCTGCTATGCATCTTGAGAAGTTCCCTGCAAAGCATAAAGGCAGACGCTTTGCGCTCGGAAACAGAGCCGGGGGAAGACAGTATGTCGCTGGATAGTCAGAGCACCCTCCTGTCTATATCTCAGCGCGTTCAGGAGGAGGAGGAGGAGCATGAGGAGGATGAGGAGGAGGGGGAAGAGACAGCTTGGCCCACTGCTGACGGTACCCATGCTGCTTGCCTGTCATCCTTTCAGCGTGTATGGCCTGAGGAGGAGGAGGAGGAGGAGGATCCTGAAAGTGATCTTCCTAGTGAAGACAGCCATGTGTTGCGTACAGGTACCCTGGCACACATGGCTGACTTCATGTTAGGATGCCTTTCTCGTGACCCTCGCGTTACACGCATTCTGGCCACTACGGATTACTGGGTGTACACACTGCTCGATCCACGGTATAAGGAGAGCCTTTGCACTCTCATTCCCGAAGAGGAAAGGGGTTCGAGAATGATGCTATACCACAGGGCGCTGGTGGACAAACTGATGGTAAACTTCCCATCCGACAGCGCTAGTGGCAGAAGGCGCAGTTCCGAGGGCCAGGAAGCAGGGGAGGCGCAGAGATCAGGCAGCATGTACAGCGCAGGCAGGGGAACATTCTCCAAGGCCTTTGCCAGCTTTATGGCTCCCCAGCAAGACTGTGTCACCGGTCCCCAGTCAAGGCTGAGTTGGCGGGAGCACTGTAAAAGGATGGTGAGGGAGTACGTAGCCGATTGCAGCACCGTCCTCGGTGACGCCTCTGCCCCCTACAACTACTGGGTGTTGAAGCTGGACACGTGGCCTGAACTCGCGCTGTATGCCCTGGAGGTGCTTGCTTGTCCTGCGGCTAGCGTCTTGTCAGAGAGTGTGTTTAGTGTGGCTGGGGGAATCATTACGGATAAGCGTACCCACCTGTCAACCGACAGTGCCGACAGGCTTACACTCATCAAGATGAACAAAGCCTGGATTTCCCCAGACTTCTCTTCTCCACCAGCGGACAGCAGCGATACCTAAGCAATACGTAGGCTGCACCCGCGGATGGAAGCATCGTTCTCTCTCACCATCTAAAACGGGGACATTTCTGCTTCATCAATCTGTGTATAATATTCCTCCTCCTCCTCCTCCTGCTCCTCCTCCTGAAACCTCACGTAATGACGCCGAACGGGCAATTTTTCTTAGGGCCACAAGGCTCACTCATATAATTTTTCTTAAAATTTTTTATACGTTTCAATGCTCTTAAAAGCGTTGAAACTTTATCTTGAACCAATTTTTCGTTAAACTGGGCTGCCTCCAGGCCTAGTTACCACTTAAGCCACATTAACCAAAGCGATTAATGGGTTTCACCTGCCCTCTTGGTTGGCCATGGCCAATTTTTCTGAGGTACATTAGTACTGTTGATACAGCAATTTTTGTGGGCCCTCGCCTACAGTGTAATCAAATGAATTTTTAGCCCTCCTGCATTACAGCTGACGTTACATCCGCTGTGTTGGGCAATGCAATGGGATATTTTTATGTACCGCCGGTAGCTTCCTGGCACCCACCCATGCTGTGGGTCCACAGAGAATTATAAATGCATCTGTTTCCACTTCTAAAGAACCCCAGTCTGACTGGGGCATGCAGTGTGGGCCAAAGCCCACCTGCATTAAGCACGACATTACTACCTCAGCTGTGTTGGGCAATGCAATGGGATATTTTTATGTACCGCCGGTGGGTTCCAGGGAGCCACCCATGCTGTGGGTCCACAGGGACTTGTAAATGCATCTGTTTCCACTTCTAAAGAACCCCAGTCTGACTGGGGCATGCAGTGTGGGCCGAAGCCCACCTGCATTAAGCACGACATTACTACCTCAGCTGTGTTGGGCAATGCAATGGGATATTTTTATGTACCGCCGGTGGGTTCCAGGGAGCCACCCATGCTGTCGGTCCACAGGGACTTCACAATAGGGAGTTGTACCTGCCTGTGTCTATGAATTAAAAACCGCGGTCTGACTGGGGCATGCAGACACCTTGACAGAATGAATAGTGTGTGGCACATAGGTTCCCCATTGCTATGCCCACGTGTGCAGCTCCTGATGGCGGTGGCACAGGATTATATTTCTCATTGCTTCTGTACAGCATTGTGGGCTATCGCCCCGCCCCTTTTAAAGAGGGCCGCTGCCTAGCCGTGCCAACCCTCTGCAGTGTGTGCCTGCGGTTCCTCGTCATGGCAGACGCACTTATAAATAGACATGAGGGTGGTGTGGCATGAGGGCAGCTGAAGGCTGCGCAGGGACACTTTGGTGTGCGCTGTGGGGGGGGGGGGGGGGGTTGGTCAGCATGTAACCCAGGAGAAGTGGCAGCGGAGTGTCATGCAGGCAGTGATTGTGCTTTGTTGGAGGTAGTGTGGTGCTTAGCTAAGATATGCATTGCTAATGAGGGCTTTTCAGAAGTAAAAGTTCTTGGGAGGGGGGGGGGCCCACTCTTGCCGGTATTGTGGCTTAATAGTGGGACCTGTGAACTTGAGATGCAGCCCAACATGTAGCCCCTCGCCTGCCCTATCCGTTGCTGTGTCGTTCCCATCACTTTCTTGAATTGCCCAGATTTTCACACATGAAAACCTTAGCGAGCATCGGCGAAATACAAAAATGCTCGGGTCGGCCATTGACTTCAATGGGGTTCGTTACTCGAAACGAACCCTCGAGCATCGCGATAATTTCGTCCCGAGTAACGAGCACCCGAGCATTTTGGTGCTCGCTCATCTCTAGTTGCACTTAATAACAGTGCAACACTGCAGTTCCGTAACACACACATCCGGGACAGAATTGTGTAGGCAGGGCCAGAAGACATATATTATAGATTGAATATACGCAGTGGTCCATTTGAAAAAAATATTAAAAAAAAAAAAACTATTTGGCCTGCCTGTCACTCTGCTCAGTGTTCTGGGTCTGTGTCTGCTGGGGGTTGTAGTTCTCCAAATAAATACGCAGCCAGCTAAGTGTTACAGCAGGCTTGCGCAAAATTATTTCCTGGCTCTGAAATCACCGGTCTGTTGCACTTAATAACAGTGCAACACTGCAGTTCCGTAACACACACATCAGGGACAGAATTGTGTAGGCAGGCCCAGAAGACATATATAGATTGAATATACGCAGTGGTCCTTTTGAAAAAAAATATTTTAAAAAAAACTATTTGGCCTGCCTGTCACTCTGCTCAGTGTTCTGGGTCTGTGTCTGCTGCGGGTTGTAGTTCTCCAAATAAATACGCAGCCAGCTAAGTGTTACAGCAGGCTTGCGCAAAATTATTTCCTGGCTCTGAAATCACCGCTCTGTTGCACTTAATAACAGACAGTGCAACACTGCAGTTCCGTGACACACACATCAGGGACAGAATTGTGTAGGCAGGGCCAGAAGACATATATAGATTGAATATACACAGTGGTCCTTTTGAAAAAAATATTTAAAAAAAAAACTATTTGGCCTGCCTGTCACTCTGCTCAGTGTTCTGGGTCTGTGTCTGCTGCGGGTTGTAGTTCTCCAAATAAATACGCAGCCAGCTAAGTGTTACAGCAGGCTTGCGCAAAATTATTTCCTGGCGTTCCGTAAGCGAACTCAGCCTACAACCACAGGCCAATAAGCGGCACATTAAATTACAGTGTTGTGTTTCTGCATTCCTGGTAATACAGCATACTGAGGGGTAGGGGTAGGCCTAGAGGACGTGGGCGCGGCCGAGGACGCGGAGACCCTAGTCCGGGTGTGGGCACAGGCCGAGCTCCTGATCCAGGTGTATCGCAGCCGACTGCTGCGGGATTAGGAGAGAGGCACGTTTCTGGCGTCCCCACATTCATAGCACATTTAATGGGTCCACGCGGTAGACCCTTATTAGAAAATGAGCAGTGTGAGCAGGTCCTGTCGTGGATGGCAGAAAGTGCTTCGAGCAACCTATCGTCCACCCAGAGTTCTGCGCCGTCCACTGCTGCAACTCAGAATCCTCTGGCTGCTGCTCCTCCTTCCTCCCAGCCTCCTCACTCCATGAAAATGAGACATTCTGAGGAGCGGGCAGACTCCCAGGAACTGTTCTCGGGCCCCTGCTCAGATTGGGCAGCAGTGGTTCCTCTCCCACCAGAGGAGTTTATCGTGACTGATGCCCAACCATTGCAAAGTTCCCGGGGTCCGGGGGATGAGGCTGGGGACTTCCGGCAACTGTCTCAAGACCTTTCAGTGGGTGAGGAGGCCGATGACGATGAGACACAGTTGTCTATCAGTCAGGTAGTAGTAAGGGCATTTAGTCCGAGGGAGGAGCGCACCGAGGATTCTGAGGAAGAGCAGCAGGACGATGAGGTGACTGACCCCACCTGGTTTGCTACGCCTACTGAGGACAGGTCTTCAGAGGGGGAGGCAAGGGCAGCAGCAGGGCAGGTTGCAAGAGCCAGTGCGGTGGCCAGGGGTAGAGACAGGGCCAGACCGAATAATCCACCAACTATTTCCCAAAGCGCCCCCTCGCGCCATGCCACCCTGCAGAGGCCGAGGTGCTCAAAGGTCTGGCAGTTTTTCACTGAGAGTGCAGACGACCGACGAACAGTGGTGTGCAACCTTTGTCGTGCCAAGATCAGCCGGGGAGCCACCACCAGCAGCCTCACCACCACCAGCATGCGCAGACATATGATGGCCAAGCACCCCACAAGGTGGGACGAAGGCCGTTCACCGCCTCCGGTTTGCACCGCTGCCTCTCCCCCTGTGCCCCAACCTGCCACTGAGATCCAACCCCGCTCTGAGGACACAGGCACTACCGTCTCCTGGCCTGCACCCACACCCTCACCTCCGCTGTCCTCGGCCCCATCCACCAATGTCTCTCAGCGCACCGTCCAGCCGTCGCTAGCGCAAGTGTTTGAGCGCAAGCGCAAGTACGCCGCCACGCACCCGCACGCTCAAGCGTTAAACGTGCACATAGCAAAATTTATCAGCCTGGAGATGCTGCCGTATAGGCTTGTGGAAACGGAGGCTTTCAAAAGCATGATGGCGGCGGCGGCCCCGCGCTACTCGGTTCCCAGTTGCCACTACTTTTCCCGATGTGCCGTCCCAGCCCTGCACGACCACGTCTCCCGCAACATTGTACGCGCCCTCACCAACGCGGTTACTGCCAAGGTCCACTTAACAACGGACACGTGGACAAGCACAGGCGGGCAGGGCCACTATATCTCCCTGACGGCACATTGGGTGAATTTAGTGGAGGCTGGGACAGAGTCAGAGCCTGGGACCGCTCATGTCCTACCTACCCCCAGAATTGCGGGCCCCAGCTCGGTGCTGGTATCTGCGGCGGTGTATGCTTCCTCCACTAAACCACCCTCCTCCTCCTCCGCAACCTCTGTCTCGCAATCAAGATGTGTCAGCAGCAGCACGTCGCCAGCAGTCGGTGTCGCGCGGTGTGGCAGCACAGCGGTGGGCAAGCGTCAGCAGGCCGTGCTGAAACTACTCAGCTTAGGAGATAAGAGGCACACGGCCCACGAACTGCTGCAGGGTCTGACAGAGCAGACCGACCGTTGGCTTGCGCCGCTGAGCCTCCAACCGGGCATGGTCGTGTGTGACAACGGCCGTAACCTGGTGGCGGCTCTGCAGCTCGGCAGCCTCACGCACGTGCCATGCCTGGCCCACGCCTTTAATTTGGTGGTTCAGCGCTTTCTGAAAAGCTACCCTCACTTGTCAGACCTGCTCGGAAAGGTGCGCCGGCTCTGCGCACATTTCCGCAAGTCCCACACGGACGCTGCCACCCTGCGCACCCTGTAACATCGGTTTAATCTGCCAGTGCACCGACTGCTGTGCGACGTGCCCACACGGTGGAACTCTACGCTCCACATGTTGGCCAGGCTCTATGAGCAGCGTAGAGCTATAGTGGAATACCAACTCCAACATGGGCGGCGCAGTGGGAGTCAGCCTCCTCAATTATTTTCAGAAGAGTGGGCCTGGTTGGCAGACATCTGCCAGGTCCTTGGAAACTTTGAGGAGTCTACCCAGGTGGTGAGTGGCGATGCTGCAATCATTAGCGTCACCATTCCTCTGCTATGCCTCTTGAGAAGTTCCCTGCAAAGCATAAAGGCAGACGCTTTGCACTCGGAAACAGAGCCGGGGGAAGACAGTATGTCACTGGATAGTCAGAGCACCCTCCTGTCTATATCTCAGCGCGGTGAGGAGGAGTAGGAGGAGGAAGATGAGGAGGAGGGGGAAGGGACAGCTTGGCCCACTGGTGAGGGTAGACATGCTGCTGGCCAGTCATCCTTTCAGCGTGTATGGCCTGAGGAGGAGGAGGAGGAGGAGGAGGATCCTGAAAGTGATCTTCCTAGTGAGGACAGCCATGTGTTGCGTACAGGTACCCTGGCACACATGGCTGACTTCATGTTAGGATGCCTTTCTCGTGACCCTCGCGTTACACGCATTCTGGCCACTACGGATTACTGGGTGTACACACTGCTCGACCCACGGTATAAGGAGAACCTTTCCACTCTCATACCCGAAGAGGAAAGGGGTTTGAGAGTGTTGCTATACCACAGGACCCTGGCGGACAAACTGATGGTAAAATTCCCATACGACAGCGGTAGTGGCCGAAGGCGCAGTTCCGAGGGCCAGATAGCAGGGGAGGCGTGGAGATCAGGCAGGATGTACAGCACAGGCAGGCCAACACTCTTTAAGGCCCTTGACAGCTTTATGGCTCCCCAGCAAGACTGGGTCACCGCTCCCCAGTCACGGCTGAGTCGGCGGGAGCACTGTAAAAGGATGGTGAGGGAGTACGTAGCCGATCGCACGACCGTCCTCCGTGACGCCTCTGCCCCCTACAACTACTGGGTGTCGAAGCTGGACACGTGGCCTGAACTCGCGCTGTATGCCCTGGAGGTGCTTGCTTGTCCTGCGGCTAGCGTCTTGTCAGAGAGGGTTTTTAGTGCGGCTGGGGGAATCATCACAGATAAGCGTACCCGCCTGTCAACCGACAGTGCCGACAGGCTAACACTCATCAAGATGAACAAAGCCTGGATTTCCCCAGACTTCTCTTCTCTACCAGCGGACAGCAGCGATACCTAAGCAATACATAGGCTGCACCCGCGGACGGAAGCATCGTTCTGTATCCCCATCAAAAACGGGGACCTTTTCGCTTTATCAATCTGTGTATAATATTCCTCCTCCTCCTCCTGCTCCTCCTCCTGAAACCTCACATAATCACGCCGAACGGGCAATTTTTCTTAGGCCCACAAGGCTCAGTCATATAATTTTTCTAAACAATTTTTATACGTTTCAATGCTCATTAAAGCGTTGAAACTTTCACCTCCAACAATTTTTATTTTAACTGGGCTGCCTCCTGGCCTAGTTACCAATTAAGCCACATTAACCAAAGCGATTAATGAGTTTCACCTGCCCTCTTGGTTGGCCATGGCCAATTTTTCTGATGTACATTAGTACTGTTGATACAGCAATTTTTTTGGGCCCTCGCCTACAGTGTAATCAAATGAATTTTTAGCCCACCTGCATTACAGCTGACGTTACATCCGCTGTGTTGGGCAATGCAATGGGATATTTTTATGTACCGCCGGTGGCTTCCTGGCACCCACCCATGCTGTGGGTCCCAGGGAGTTGTAAATGCATCTGTTTCCACTTCTAAAGAACCCCAGTCTGACTGGGGCATGCAGTGTGGGCCGAAGCCCACCTGCATTAAACATGACATTACTACCTCAGCTGTGATGGGCACTGCAATGGGATATATTTATGTACCGCCGGTGGCTTCCTGGCACCCACCCATGCTGTGGGTCCACAGGGAGTTGTAAATGCATCTGTTTCCACTACTAAAGAACCCCAGTCTGACTGGGGCATGCAGTGTGGGCCGAAGCCCACCTGCATTAAGCACGACATTACTACCTCAGCTGTGTTGGGCAATGCAATGGGATATTTTTATGTACCGCCGGTGGGTTCCAGGGAGCCACCCATGCTGTGGGTCCACAGGGAGTTGTAAATGCATCTGTTTCCACTTCTAAAGAACCCCAGTCTGACTGGGGCATGCAGTGTGGGCCGAAGCCCACCTGCATTAAGCACGACATTACTACCTCAGCTATGTTGGGCAATGCAATGGGATATTTTTATGTACCGCCGGTGGGTTCCAGGGAGCCACCCATGCTGTCGGTCCACACGGAGTTGTAAATGCATCTGTTTCCACTTCTAAAGAACCCCAGTCTGACTGGGGCATGCAGTGTGCGCCGAAGCCCACCTGGATTAAACATGACATTACCTCAGCTTCGATGGGCAATGCAATGGGATATATTTATGTACCGCCGGTGGCTTCCTGGCACCCACCCATGCTGTGGGTCCACACAGACTTCACAATAGGGAGTTGTACCTGCCTGTGTCTATGAATTAAAAACCCCGGTCAGGTTGGGGCATGCAGTGTGGGCCGAAGCCCACCTGCATTTAATCGGACGTTACCTCAGCTGTGATGGGCACTGCAATGGGATACATTAATGTACAGCGGTGGGTTCCAGGGAGCCCCCCATGCTGTGGGTGCACACGGAATTCCCATTGCGGAGTTGTACCTGCCTGTGACTATTTATAAAAAACCGCGGTCTGACTGGGGCGTGCAGACACCTTGACAGAATGAATAGTGTGTGGCACATAGGTTCCCCATTGCTATGCCCACGTGTGCAGCTCCAGATGGAGGTGGCACAGGATTGGATTTCTCATTGCTTCTGTACAGCATTGTGGACTATCGCCCCGCCCCTTTTAAAGAGGGTCGCTGCCTAGCCATGCCAACCCTCTGCAGTGTGTGCCTGCTTTTCCTGTGGCAGACGCACTTATAAATAGACATGAGGGTGGCGTGGCATGAGGGCAGCTGAAGCCTGGGCAGGGACAGTTTGGTGTGCGCTGTGGACACTGGGTCGTGGGGGTGGGGGGGAATTGGCAGCATGTAACCCAGGAGAAGTGGCAGCGGAGTGTCATGCAGGCAGTGATTGTGCTTTGTTGGAGGTAGTGTGGTGCTTAGCTAAGGTATGCATTGCTAATGAGGGCTTTTCAGAAGTAAAAATTGTTGGGAGGGGGGGGCACTCTTGCCGCTATTGTGGCTTAATAGTGGGACCTGGGAACTTGAGATGCAGCCCAACATGTAGCCCCTCGCCTGCCCTATCCGTTTCTGTGTCGTTCCCATCACTTTCTTGAATTGCCCCGATTTTCACAAATGAAAACCTTAGCGAGCATCGGCGATATACAAAAATGCTCGAGTCGCCCATTGACTTCAATGGGGTTCATTACTCGAAACGAACCCTCGAGCATCGCGAAAAATTCATCTCGAGTAGCGAGCACCCAAGCATTTTGGTGCTTGCTCATCTCTAAAGTCCACTATAAATTGGAGGAAGATGTTGTGGCACTTAAACAAAACTGGCGAATTTGGAGGATCGCAATAGGCTCAACAACATTCAATTTAGAGGATATCTGAAGAAGTGAAAACAGAAGAGTTAAACAAATTTGTAAGGGATCTTATAAAAACCCTTCTGCTGGACTCTAGACCAGAGGAGCATGTTCTGGATAGAGGTCACAGACTCCCCTAAACCCAGGAATATCCCAGATAATGCTCCCAGAGATGTAATTGCCAGAGTGCATTTCTACCACATTAAAGATGACCTGATGTGAATCTCTAGAAATCTTAAAGAACTACCACAACCATTTAAGAATATCAAATTGTTCTCTGATTTTTCACAACTCACTATGCAAAAATTCTCTGCCATCGCTGCAATTTTGAGAGATCACAAAATTTTATATGGATGGGGATTTCCGACTAAGCTTCACATCAACAAAAAAGGCACCGCCAACATCATCGCTACCTATAATGAAGGTATCTCCCTATTGAAAAAGTGGAACCTCCCCAGACCTCAGGAGGTCGCTCCAACCTATATCACCAAAGACTGGTCCCAAAAACAAGCTCATAGATCTAGACATCAGTCTTCTACCTATCGTTAAGAGCTTTGCACCTAAAGTCCTCAGTTTAATCAGTGGTCTTCAGACCAATCACTAAGGGGTGCCACTGAACTGCTTAAACCCCCAAACATGGCCTTTCTCAATCGGATCTCTGCAGTTCTTGAGTTCAGAAAAGGTTCATTTTCTTTATTCGTTTTCAAGTCGGTCAACCAAAAAACGAGAACCGACAATTTTGTTTTTTGGGAAAGTTACAATGTTGCATTCACCCTTTCCCAAACTAGAATCCTTTCTCAAGTCTTCAATCTAAACATATTATCTTATCCAAGAATACAAAAGCAATAAAGAAGCACTCCTGAGATAAAAATCTGGATATCCCAAGCTCCTTACTTAAATCCCAGATGGGGATAAATCTGATGTCACTTACACCAAGGGATTTAATTCACCCTTTAAAAAAAAGCATTGTGGAAAGAGGCACTCTCTTTCAAGATTGACATACTCTGCATCCAAGAGACCCACCTTACCCGAGATAGAGCCCCTGGCATATCTCACCCCAGGTTTCCCAAGATTTTCTTTGACAGGCCTCCAAGAAAAAAGCAGGTGTATTGATTGCCATGAAAGATTCAGTGGACTTCCAGCTTATTGAAGAGATAGCGGATATGGAGGGTAGATTTCTGATTTTGATCTGCAGAATTGAGGGTATTCTCATCACCCAGGCCAATATTTATGCTCCAAATACAAAGCAACTCAGATACTTGGACAGAGTGATGAGGAAAATAAAGAGAGTTCAACAAAGGAATCTAATCTTATGCTGGGACTTTAATCTGATAGCTAATCAATGTGTAGATACTAGTTTCCAGAGTAGGAGAAGAGGTGCAACCCTATCCTCCTGGATTCATAAGGCAAACCTGTTTGATTGTTTTAGATGTTTAAATGTCAATTCTAGAGCATATACAGTACTTCTTACTCATTTCATCACAAATCTAGAATCAACATCTTCCTGGTGGATTTCCAGATTCTTAGGAGAGTACAAGAGTACATGTTGGTCAGACCATGCCCCTATCACACTCAAACTAAAAGTGAGTTTCCAAATTCCATATTTTGGAAACTGGAGAAATAACACCTTTTTAATGAAGATAACAAAGTTTCAAAAGAGAGTGCCGGAAGCATTAGAAGAATATTTTAAATTTAATTACTCCGCCGGAACAAGTCAAATTGTTATAGATTGGTATTAATACACCTAATGATGAATATCTGCCCTCTTCCTGAGTCCTTTCAGGTTGTGTATTCCGGCTGGTGTATCAAGATGGCTGCCGGAACTGGGTGGAGAAGATGTAGTTCCAGGAGTGCTAAGATGGCTGCCAGGACAGGAAGTGGTCACCGGAGTTGTATTAGGAGTAGCTTAAAGTATGGGGAGAAGAGGTGACATCTCAGAGGGACGGGGGCGGGATGCAGTACAATTAAAACAGATGTCGCGCCATCTGGGATTCTGGATGTCACAGGCGAGACATACCCAGTATGGCAGGTCGCCAGTATAGGGCAGAAGAGGGGCATGCTGAAGTCAAATCCTCCGATGTGGAGGCATCTGCCAGTCTTGAGTAGGGTCATGCGACTAATTCAGGATTTCCCGTTCCTGTCTTTCTTGTCTAAGGCACTCAATGGTTTGCAGCTCCAGGATATCCCTGTGTTCCACCCCACGGATCCCCAATTGCTACAGTCCTGTCCCCAGTAAGAATCCGTGATGCATATGTATATTATGCCCACATATCCGTTATGCTGCCACGAAGCATGAGGGCAGGGCCTAGGTCACAATAATCAAAGGAAAATGTGGCTACAAGTCTTGGATGAATTGTACCAGAACGTAACTGTACCCTCGTATGCCATTAACCAGGGGTTCCAGTTCCCATCCCTTTCTCTTGTGATGGCTACCAGAGATCCACCCCCTACCTGAACAGCCCCAGTAGTAAAAAGATAATATAGCATAATTATGCTTGCTCCTCAGGAAATGGAGCCTTTTTGCAATGGGAGGTGTGGATCCAGGAGTTTCTCCCGTCTAGTTTCACTGACGTGGCTGTGGTTTGTAGCACTTGGTAAGGACTGTCGTATTTGGGCACAAGTTTTCTAACAAATTTATTCACATAGACCCAATTTCCGGGGAGCAGGTTATGGGACTCATGTCAGTCTCTGGATCTGGAAGGGAAGTAAACACTCGAGAATATATATTAGTTAGGGTTTTCTGAGAGCAATAACACAGTTTGTCAAGCTACCATGCTGCATCTGGAGTTATCACTGTAAATACAATCCTAACCTTGGGGCCGACCCAAAAAGTACCTCATATGGGTTGAGGCCTATTCTGTCAGGTGTGTACCTTATGGAGAAAAGTACCAGGGGGGGGCACTTGGTCCATGGTCTATTGAGCTCTGCCATGGCCTTCTGGATCGTGGTTTCTAAGGTACCATTTAAACTTTTCTGCTCTGCCACTGCTTTGTGGATGTTACGGAGCATAGAAGGTCAGTTCTCCCCCCAACACTTTCATTATTTTCTGTATTACTTCTCCCGTGGAGGGAGTACCTCGGTCTCTCTCAGTTATCTTTGGTACTCTGTACCTGTATACCACCTCACAGGCCAGTTTTTTGGTGGTGGTATTTGTGAGCGGGTATGCCAGACTGGCTACCTTGAGAATTGGTCTAGGCAATGCAGTCCGAACTCATACCTGCCCATCCCTGGCAGTTGGAAGTAGTCCACTTAAAGACGCTGGAACGGGTAGTTGGGATGCATGGGAGCCTATACAGACTTACCCATGTTGTTGTGTGCACAAACCAGGCAGCCCTGTGTGTGTTTGGCTGCCATGACGCTAAATCCTGGTGCAGACCAGTGACTAGCAACCACATGTTGCAGCCGTTCTGAGGTTTCAACCTTGCTTTCAGGCAAGACCAGGGTTTGGCAGTATTCCTACCTCTCCTGGAGCTAAGGGGTGTGGTGGTTGCAAGTGATGTCATTCCTCACCTGGTGCTGAGTAGCTCTGCTCCTATTTAAGCAGTGCTAGCATTGACCCCAGTGCTGGTCAATGCTTCTGTTGCCGCTGGACAGCTGCTGAGGAACATATCCTGGCTGAAGCTCCTCTGTGCTAGCTAAGTTGTCATTTCTCCTTTGCTTGGTTTTCTGTTTTCCCTTCCTTTTGTTCTAGGGCGCCCTGATAGGGACTTGTCAGTGGCCCAGGCATGCGTGCGGGTCCGCACCTGTCGGAGCGATTGGCCCGCCGAGTAGGCAGGGCCCCCTCCTGGGTTAGGGGTTTATAGGGAGAGGTTTTTCCCGTAGTTTTTGTTTCCTTTGCACAGTTGTGCCTTTTCGTTTGTTTTGGATATTGCACGTCCGGTGAACGCAACAGATTGACCAGCCCGTACCTACTCAGGGAGATTCTGTGTGTATATAATGAATCCTCTTGAGGCTTTGTCGCACCAGCTTGGAGCGCTGGCTGCAGAGGTCGCAGAGGTAAAACAGTGACAACTTGCACTGCAGGTTTCCTGCAAGAAACCCAAGATTGAGCTACCTGATTGTTTTTCTGGTGATAGGCAGAAATTCGGATCTTTTCGGGATGCCTGTAAGCTCTATTTTAGACTGCGTCCAGTGTCTTCAGGGGATGACGCCCAGAGGGTGGGCATTGTCATGTCCAGACTGCAGGGGGCGCCACAGGCATGGGCTTTTTCATTGCCCCGACGTTGGAGGTCTTGGACTCAGTGGATAACTTTTTTGCTGCATTGGGTCTTATCTATGACGACCCAGATAAGATATTGGTGGCTGAAGGGAATATCAGACGTTTACGACTGGGAGACTCCTCTGTCGAGGATTATTGTGCTGGGTTTCGACGTTGGGCAGCAGAAACTCAGTGGAATGACCCTGCTTTAAAGAGCCAGTTCCATTGGGGTCTGTCCAATAAGTTTAAGAATGTACTGGTAGGTTATCCAGTACCCCGCAGTCTAGATGAGGCCATGTCTCTGGCTATCAAAGCTGGGAGACGGATCAGGGAGAGGCATCAGGAACTCACCATAGATTCTGGCTTCTTATCTGCAGATGTGGAGGAGCCCATGCAGTTGGGGTCACTGGCTGGCAGGGTTAGGAGTGGGAACAAAGCACAGTGTAAAGGTCGATGCTTTTCCTGTAACCGCATTGGTCGTATGGCTCAGTGTTGTCTCCGTCATAATTGCCAGCCAGAACTTGATGACCTGGAGATTAGTGAGAGGGCCCCTCTAGGCCATCAAATTGCTTGGGTATCACCCTCCAGACTGGTGCTTCCTGCTGAGATCCTTTGTGACAGTGTGGGCAGTCCCATAAGAGTCCTTCTGGATTGTGAAGCTAGTTTTAACTTAATACATCGGGAGACGGTCAGACGTTTAGGCTTAGAGATGAAGGCTTTGGAGTCTCCCATCCCGGTATCCGCCATTGATACTGCTCCACTATCGCAGAGAAGTCTGAGATTTTGTGTGCCTAACGTCCGTTTAAAAATTGGGCTGTTCCACATGGAGATTATAACATTATATGTCATAGAATCTCTCCCTTTGCAAGTAGTCTTGGGACTGCCTTGGCTACGTCTACACAACCCAGTAGTAGACTGGGAGAAGGGGGACATTGTTAAATGGAGCCCTGGTTGTCTGTCCGGTTGCATTTCTGTTGATATAGCTTCTATTCAGGCAGAAGAGTTGCCAGAAGTCATCGCTGACCTCTCTGATGTGTTTCCCCCGGAGGGGGCAGACAAATTACCACCGCACAGACAGGGGGATTGTGCAATTAAATTTCTCCCTGACTACAAGATCCCCAGGAGCCGCATATCTGCTCCTGAGAGACTGTCGCTCAAAGATTATACCCAAGAGGGTTTTAAGATGGATCCTGAGAGGGTTCGAGCGGTGCAGGACTGGGTCCTACCAGAGAATGTAAAAGCCCTACGAAGGTTCTTGGGATTTGCCAACTGCTTCCGTAGATTAATTAGGAATTTTTCGGCGATTGTGACACCTCTTACTGATATGACAAAGAAGGGGTGCTTTCCTACTAAATGGTCGGCGGAAGCAATGCAGTCATTTCAGAGATTGCAGAAGTGTGTTGCTAAGGCTCCAGTACTGGTGCAGCCAGATTCTTCTGGGCCTGTGATTGCTGAGGTCCAGAGAGAGTTACTGCGAGCAGTTCGGCGGAGAAAGCGAGTTGCAGACAGTAATCGCTCAGAGGGGGCGGGATTCTGTGTTGGAGACTTGGCTTGGTTGTCTACCAGAGTTATAAAGCTCAAACAACCGTCCGCTAGATTTGGCTCGCGATTTATAGGTCCATTTAAAATAATTGAGAAGATTAACGCGGTTGCTTTTCGGTTAGAAATTCCCAGTGCGATGAAGATTAACAATGTTTTCCACAAATCCCTGCTCAAAAGATTCGTTGATTCTGGGAATGACCCACCACCCCCGGCCCCTTTGCTAGTGGATGGGGAGGAGCAGTTTGTAATAAGTCGCATTTTGGACTCCTGTTGAGTCAGGAATTCCTTGCAGTACCCTGTACATTGGCGCGGTTATGGCCCAGAAGAGAGGTCATGGCTTCCAGCAGCGGATGTTCATGGGGTTCGTCTGATAAAAAATTTTCACAGATCAAACCCTGGTCGTCCTGGTCCTAAGGGTCCTGGGGCCCCTCCTAGAAGGGAAGGTTCTGTTGCAGCCGTTCTGAGGTTCCCACCTTGCTTTCAGGCCAGACCAGGGTTTAGCCGTATTCCTACCTCTGCTGGAGCTGAGGGGTGTGGTGGTTGCAAGTGATATCATTCCTCACCTGGTGCTGAGTAGCTCTGCTCCTATTTAAGCAGCGCTTGCATTGACCTCAGTGCTGGTCAATGCTTCAGCTGCCGCTGGACAGCTGCTGAGGAACATATCCTGGCTGAAGCTCCTCTGTGCTAGCTAAGTTCTCATTTCTCCTTTGCTTGGTTTTCTGTTTTCCCTTGCTTTTGTTCTAGGGTTCCCTGATAGGGACTTGTCAGTGGCCCAGGCAAGCGTGCGGGTCCGCACCTGTCGGAGCGATCGGTTAGGGGTTTATAGGGAGGGGTTTTTCCCGTAGTTTTTGTTTCCTTTGCACAGTTGTGCCTTTTCGTTTCTTTTGGATATTGCACATCCGGTGGACGCAACACCAAATTTGTCATAGCTGTTTTTGATAGGTGAGTATTTCTGTGGGGGCCTGAACCATGATGGGATAGGGGCCTGTGGGAGACAAGGCTTGTTGGATACCATCCATTTATCTCCAGGTGTCTCTGCCCCTCTTGCTGGTTCCCATTCCCCCCCCCCCTTTGGTTGTCTGCTTTTGTAACTGAATCAACAGGTCATAGTCTACTGGGGGTGTCATCTGAAGGCATACCTGTACTGCCCCAACCCCTGAAGGATTGAGTCTGGGCTTCTGTGTGGCTGTCTTCACAGCCTGATCAGCCGGTTGATTTATTGTTGCCTCTTTTGTGCCATCCATGGAGTGGCCTTTTGTTGCATTTTCAGGCTACTCTCTCAGGCAGCAAGAGGGCTTCCATCAGTACTGGTACACCTTTTCTGTTTTTAATTGCTTTTTTTAAGAATGACCTCGCTCTCCAGATGGGTCCATAGTCATGAGAAATGCCATAGGCATAGCGGGAGTCTGTGTAGACATTAGGTTAGAAGAGGTTCGGCTTTGACTACATCATGTAAGGACAACAGAACATAACCTTTATAGAGCCTGCCTTCTTGACCATACCTCAATCCATCCACAAAGAGTGCAAAATCAGGGTTATCTAATGACTGATAAACATGATTGAATCCCCTGTCTCTTGGGCCATTAGCTAGTGCATAGTCATGTGTATCAGGGTTCGGTCACACGAGTGCATAAACGGCGCGTTTTTGCGCCCAATTGTATAAAATAAAAAAATAAAGAATTGCTTGCATGATGTCCAGACCATTGAGCTGAGTGTTGCAATGCTATAAAGTACATGATTTTATTGCCCTGAGATGAGATTGTGGATGAGTGCTACTTTTGGTAAATTGCATGAAAAGGTTTGCTGAGTGACTGTAAAGATATTATTCCATCTTTCTGATTTACTGAAGCTGTTATATGCTATGTTAAACACTGGTATCTTTCGAATGTGTAGGTATTGGTTCCCATCCCCCCCCCCCTCCTCCTACCTCCAACTGACAGATAAGACAGGGAACTTCTAAGGTCTAATATGTAACTACTATGTGGTAAATTTAGACAGTTGTGACTATTTAACACTGTTGATGATAGTGATTGAATTTGGGGATTTGGCAAATATAGATGCACCTGAAACACCACATCCGACCAAAGAAAAAGCCACAGAACAACTCTCCTCTTCTTGCATTCAATTACTACCACTAACATTCAACCTTTAACTGTTTGTAATGCTTTTCCCATAATAGGAACACTCATTTCTCCTACAAAAACAACAGCAACAGTAACATTTAGCAAGTATACACACCTCCAACTAATCACAGAACTGACATTTACGCAAATAATAGCAAGAATGTAACTTAAAATTCCTATCTTTCCTGCCTTCTAAGACAGTATAATTCAATGGATTCATTACAAGTTTCTATTCAATTGACGCAAGAAAGGCTCAGTTGTACCACTCTGCAAGCTCAGTCGCACATTTGTCTTTCTACTTTCTTATCTATGAAGCAATGAGAAGCTGGGAGAAAAGGAGGTGGCTGCTGCGGCCCGCAACTTCGAATAAACACATAGTCTTTCTCTCATTAAAAGCCAGCTCAGAAGGGGAGGGGTGATGAGAGGGAGTTTGCATTAACCATCAAACATTTAACCATTTAACCATTAACTGGAATCCAATTCTCTCAATTCCCGATGTCATAGAAACTTGAAATTTGGCACGAGCATTGATTATGTCATAAATAGGAAAAGCTAATGGGTCGCAACTCGATTATTCAATTCTAAGCACAAATGAATTAGCGTCCAAATTTTACGTACGTAATCTAATTCTCTCACTTCTCAATGTCATAGAAACTTGAAATTTGGCATGAGGCATTGATTATGTCATAAATAGGAAAAGTTAAAGGGTCCCAACTCGATTATTCAATTGTAAGCGCAAAAGAATTAGCGTCCAAATTTTACGTACAAAATCTAATTCTCTAACTTCCTGATGTCATAGAAACTTGAAATTTGGCACAGGCATTGATTATTTCATAAATAGAAAAAGCTAATGGGTCCCAACTCGATTATTTAATTCTAAGTGCAAAAGAATAAGCATTCAAATTTTACATACGTAATCTAATTCTTTCACTTCCTGATATCATTTTATATAAAGGAAACGTCGCATGGTTACCTCCACGTGGTGTTTCCTGGGTAACGCAAAGAACCATGCAAAATGGTGAACATATGTTTTTCCGGTATCTCTAAAGTAACCACGACTTCATAAGATTTTCCGTGTGAACACCAGGTAAACACCAGTACCAAATTAACTTGGGCAAAGCCGGTTATATCAGCTAGTATAATATATATATATATATATATATATATATATATATATATATATTTATTATACTAGCTGTCATAGTCTTGCACTATATCTATTATCACGTACAGTGATGATCCTTTCTCTCTCTGAAAGCTCTTCTACTGTTGTCTGCGATCCTAGCATCTATTGTGACTTTTCTCCACATCACTATCTGATTCTTATGGGAAGAAGACAACACGTACAGCAATGACCACAGTATTAGGATATCAAGACATACGGGACATGGTAGGGTGGTTAATTGTTAGATAGTTGTCTCCAGATTCTGCCTGAGCTTGCTTCATGTCATAGGGGGACACAGACTATGAAAGGATTCCCTTTCTCCCACTTTTCCCCCCTTGTGAAGTTGAAAATATTTTTCCAGCAATAACCACATATTGGCAATTTAACACAGACTGTAGGGCAGATAATCGGGGGAAAGGTGTTTGCAGTCAGGATGGTGGGGATTTGAATATTTCTATGTAAAATTCAGAAAACACACCCATCATTGTAGTGCAAAAATTGGGATGTCAGGTGTGAGGGATTAGCGTCAGGATAAGGTAGCAGCCAGGGCGTCCACGGCCAGAGACAGTGACACAAGGAAATAAAGTTCGTAGTCCAGGCTTTGCCTGGGTTTATTTCAGCAAAAATAAAGCAAACAGGCCTTAACTCCAGGCCAACAGGACTTAACACATGCTTGTCTGAGCACTCACTATACATAGATCAGTCCTGACTACTCACTGAGAAATACTGCTTGCTGCGCACAGCCAGTATGGTCCTCAAACCTGCAGTAGTCTCACCAAACACCAGACCTGCAGGCCCAGGTTTTTATGAGGCCTGATACCAGCCTCACCTGGTGCGTGGGAGTGGCCATCCCACCCTTCGCTTTGACCCCTCTAGGAAAAGCCAGCCCGGTCTATGCGGCTTGGAGCCACTACATTACTACAAAGTGTCAGTAACTTAGTGTCACTGACACCCAAATGCTGGCTTCCTCCACCAAGCCCAGGCTGCTCGGTGACACGTATCTGCCCAGGTGCTCCCTAACACCACATACGAGAGCATCCTAGGAGAAACATACCTGCCCTCCATGACTTTGCCAGTCACTATCTTACATAGGTAAAAGGAGATGAGATAGGATATAAGACGAGAAGCCAGCTCATTTCTGCTGCAGAGCTAAGATGATGCCTCAGTAGCGGCAGAAGGTACTATTAAACCAGATGCTAAAATGGCTACTGGGCCATGGCTGGCGCTGAAATGGCCACCAAAGGCGTGGCCTAAGTGGAGAATGGTGACAGGTGCTCCAGGAATACTACATACTAGACACATATCAAGATCCATCATTTGTGTCACGGCCAGGTTGGTGCCCTCAGATGATGAAGAAGGGCTGGCCTTCTATATCTTTACTTCAAAGCATATGAAACAAATGCCATCTTGTAACTGCAATTATCTAACTTTAACTTGCGTCACTTATGTTTTTCCACTATTCCTTTGTGTATAATCTTTCCCCCGCGGTGTACGGAAATCCCACACACCTTCATTAACTTACTCATTTTCTTGTAACATTCTCTTACCTTTGCGCCACCAGTTCAGATGCAGAAATGCCTTCCTGAGGCTTAGACTGCCTCGTGCTTATCTCTCTTTAGGGTTTCTATTGCCTCCCCAGCTGGAACCCTAACCACTTAACACTTTCCTGTTCTGTTTTCTCACAGCCCTCTGGATATTCCTCTTAATACTATGTTCACTTGCTAACGTCTGCTCCTCAGAGACAATCCCACCCTCTCTTCAACTGGGTAAAGGACATTAAGGTGGAAAGCCAGGACCTTAGGCGAATGTGCCAGTCTAACAGTTTAACCTCAAATCCTGGTCTCTTAGTCTTAACTAGACCAAAGCCACCCTCATTTATACCAACATAAGCCCAGTAACAGTAACACTTAGGACATAACATAACATTAGACAATACCGGTCATAGGAGACTGTGGAGGATACTCGTTAAAAGGTCGCCCCTTTGCTTTACCATGACGATTCCAATGCTCTGCTTCAGTGATAAGCTACATCACTCTGTCACTCCGAAACAGTATACCCGCGCTAGTTTGTCTGCAGACCTAACCGCCATTTCACTTAATCCTCCAAGTTTCTTCCAACCATCAACACACACATAACATAAAACCAGGCAACAGATATTCAGTATGACAGGTTTGGGTTATCAGACACCGGGCAAGAATATTACCAGTCTTTGGTGGTTGCCGACCAGCTGTATAAATAACAGAAACAGAAACTGACCAGGGAGGCAGACGTACTGGTAAGGTCATATATATAGGACATTGTATATGACCTACCGTACTCTAGGAGATGATCAGTCTCTAACTGCTTTTGTCTGGTTGTTTCGTCCCCAGCGTCTTTTTTTATTGGCTGCTCGCGTGGTCCAAGCCCGGCAGTCCCATCTGGGGTGTTATAGATTGTACTAATATACCTATATGCCCCCTTCCTGATTAGAACGTGTAAAGCCTGAGGCCTGTACATGCATGGAAGAATCACACTGAAACCTGCTGTTCAGCTAAATGAAACTTCTTTATTCTAATGAAGCTGCATTAGGTTTTACAGACAGTGTCCAGGGTTAATATGTCATGAAGTACGAATCTGTAGCTGATTGGTTATTGCTTTGAAGGGGTTTCTCCCTCCAGGAGCTAACATCATCATCTTGAAATTCCTGGAGTAGGGAGTCGCCATATTGAGTAAAAAGCCAGGAAAACGGTAGGAGGGGGGGGGGGAGCAAGTAGTTAGTCAGCATTTAAAGAGGCAGCGTGTTTTAGTAGAAAAAGCACATTCGCAATATGCAGTTTGCTTAGTTTATTACAATCCATTGCAGAATCAATCTGTGGAATGCACATAAATCTGTGATCAGAGGTGTCATGATCTAACAGGGCACTGTCTACAAAAAAGAAAAGGAAAAATTGCTTACAAACACCTTAGTAGAGTTAGCTGGCATAGAAAAAGAACTACAAAATTCAACCCCCCCTACTCTGCACAATACCCTCTTAGAAACAAGACTTAAAATTAGAGATATTTTCACAGATATGCACAAGAAAAACTTAAAAAGTCTAAAATTCTCATATTAGATTGAAAATAATAAGTTCACCTGCCTAATGGCCAATAGAGTTAAACAAAAGAGGTCAAAAGCAAAGATAACCTTTATTATAGACCCCAACACAGGCAGTAAATCTTCAAATGCGATAGAAATAGCAGAAGTGTTTAGAAGATTCTACGAATCCTTATATACCCTTAACAAGGAGCCCTCCATATTGCAACCCACTGAAGAAGGAATTTATTGGTCCTTGTCCTCTGTTCAGCTACCTAAAGTAAACGTGGACCAGCTATATAAACTAAATTCACTCTTCCCCCAACAAGAAATCTTACAAGTTATTAACAAATCCAAAAAATACAAGGCCCTGGGACCTGATGGTTTTTCCCCTGAGTATTATAAAATCTTTCAGATGCATATACCAACCCATATGAAAAATATATTCAATGAAGTCATGTCCAGGGAATATCTCCCTCAAGAAATGCTTTAAGCAAATATAGTAACAATACCCAAACAGAGTAAAAGCACATCATCTTCTCCTAACTTTAGACCAATATCGTTACTTAATAACAATACAAAACTCAACGCAAAAATACTCGTTTTGAGACTTCTTGAGGTGATCCCAGATCTTATTCATAGTGATCAGTCCCTTTTACAGCCAATCCCCTGTAGTCTGCAGCACATATAAACCCAGCTCCTGTTCAGTCTGAAGCTGGTCTTGTACTGTTTGGATGTATCTGTTTTGTTCCCACTCAGATCTGTGTTTGTATGTAGGTCTGTTGTGTCTCTCTGCTTCCCCAAGACAGTTTGGACACCTGTAGTCCTTCTCTGTGTTATATGCTGATCCCCTTCACAGGTGCTGCCTCCAAATGTCTTATGTCTCTCTCTCTCTGTCAGTTGGTGGATCCCTGACACAGTTCCCTATGTCAGCACTGTGGCTGACTGTCTATCCCCCCTGTATGAGGACACATGGACTTGCTGTGAGTTTCATCTGTGTGCATGTGAGCTCTGGGTGGAGTCCGTGTGGTTTCCACTATATGTTGAGTCTGTGCCGGTAGAGTCCGGGCCAGTAAAGTCCATGCCAGTAAAGTCCGTGCCAGTAGTGTTCATGCCAGTAGAGTCCGTGCCTTCGTTGTCTGTCCTGCTGCAGCTTGCTGTGTTATCTGTGCTCTGTTCTGTCATGTTGCAGCTTGCTGTGTGATCTGTATCCGGTTCGCTGGACTCTTGGTTAGTGTAGGGACTAGCGGTATAGCCAGGAGCCGTCAAATAGCCTGCTAGCTTCAATGTTTTGATCAAAATGTCAACTAATACCTGGTATTTATATTCAGCTTATAATCTGCTATTATTGTTTGCTTTTGGCTGCTGTATGCTGTGTTTTCTGGCACTGCGTGTCCTGTTGTTCTGTCCCTATTATGTGGCATGTGTATGTGTCCTGTTCTGGTGGCGTGGTTTCTAGGAGCAGCTAGGGCCCAGTTACGAAGACCGCTGGGCCTCCCTTTATTGGGGCGATGTCCCAGCTTAGGTAGGGCCATGTCATCCTCCCAGTAACACAGGGCCAGTTGCCTGAAACCCGTGTGCACCTGTGTGTATTCCATCCTCTTTGGTCATGATCATGTGGGGCCCGTGCTTAGTTTGCCTACATGATTGTAACACAAAGGTGGCCTATTTGCCGACGATGCTATTTTAATGCTTCTCCCTTGAAGTCTCTTAGAGTGGCTTCCAACCTTCTAACAAACTTTGGGAGAATCTCATTATAAAATCAATCCTACAAAAGCTAAATTATTGGCTATCAATATTTCCGATAAGCTTCAGTCCCAAATCAGGAAGGAATTTCCATATGGATGGGTATCATTAGGAATCCAATACCTAGGCATATCAATTACGTCCCCAATGGTAAATTCAATGAAACTTAACATTACCTCCTTGATAGAGGATACACAGGAATGTCTCGTAAATGATAATAGGGTGGAATTCTTCTGGTTGGGGAAAATTATACTCTATAAAATGTTAGTCCTCCCGGGAATTCTATACAAATTCCAAACAATTGCACTCAAATCCCCCAGCAGGCTTCTCAAGAATTTACAAAATCAACTGATGGCTTTTATCTGGGGAGAAAAAAGACCAAGAGTAGCTGCATCGATTATTCAGCTGCCGGCGCGGGTGAGAGGTGAGTTGCGGCGGTGAGCTGGGGGGAGCGGGGGGAAGAGAGGGAGCTAGCGATCTCTCCACCGTTCCTCCCCGCTCTCCCCTGCCGCTCCCCGCCCCCCACCGGCAGCCGAATCTTTAGAGACTACCGGGCAGATACTCGAATAAGGCACTATTCGCTCAAGTAGTTAGCCTTAGCGAGTATGCTCGCTCATCTCTACTAATCATGCTAAAACTCCACCAAACATGTAACATTGTTCCTCTATGACTTCTGCAGCGCCAACATACATCAGAGACTGAGAGAAATATAGAGTAGAGACAAGTTGGGTATCTGTACCACCTTGACAGGGTTTTATATTTTTTTTCCTGAGCAGGACAGGCCATGGATAGTTTGTGAGTAAATATGCACACCTTTGGCAGTCATTCTGTGTAATTTCAACTCCTAGGTCCTGCTTCCATGGCTGTTTAAACTGGTATCAATGGTGCAGGACTCCTGGATCACAAAGCTATAAATTAAAGACACTGTGTGCATCAGAGGAGACTGTTGTGAAAACAGTTTCTCAAAAGGTGTCAATGTTGAACTGAAGGGAAGGAGCTTCTGTTCCCATGAGAAGCAAGTCAGGAGCATAATTCATAATATTCTAGCCATGAGACATTGAGTTTGTTGAATGTAGGCCTGAGATCTTGAAAGGACAAGACCAAGGAGTCACCAAGAATATGGTGGGCCCGTGGGTCCTCCCGTAACTCCCATCCCCAAAAAGGTTCACTAGTATCACTGGCAGGAAAGCTGGGTTGCAAAAAAGAGGTGTGTGGGGGATATCCTCTTTGGACCGGATTTGTTTGCATAAACCTAGGTTGCACAACCGCAGCATTCCTTTCATTAGATAGTTTGGGGAGAGAGTCTGCACCCTATCTTGGTGTCGGATCCAAGGTAGGAGTTTTAAAGGAATCAGACAGTCCATTTGTTCTACTGTCAGACAGTGTTTGTTGGCTACAGAGTTGTACCAGTCTAAGAGGTAATTCAGAATTGCGGCTGTATGATAGAGTCTAAAATTTGGTAGGCTGAGTCCACCATTTGTCTTAGGATAGGATAGTGTACTAAAACCCAGCCGAGGTCTCTGGCATTCCAATGCAAACTTGATCAGAGCCGATTGGAGTTTTCTAAAAAATGATACAGGTGGTATAATTGGGACCGCTTGAAAGATGTATAGAAATCTGGTTAGTACATCCATTTTAAGGGTGTTTAGCCACCCTTAAAAAAGAGAGATTCTGGGAAGGATATGAGTAGAGGTCCTTTAATGTGTGTTCTAGAAGGACTTCGTTATTTAAGAAAATAATTTGGAGCGATCTGCTGGGATATGCATTCCTAAATACTGTTGTTATCTAAAAGGAAAATGTTCAAAGATATGTTCTTGCTCTGCTAATAGGAGTGAGATGTTCAGGGCTTCTGTTTTTGTATAATTTATTTTAAAACTAGATAAATGGCCAACTCTCTTGAACTCCTATTTTCTGTGGGAGCGTTGCTTTCCACCAATCAAGAGTAGGCTTTTAAAGCCCAGAATACCCACCCCTCTACATCATGCATCACGTTAGCAGCATATGTGCAGAAAAGATAGGCAGTCCCAGGAAATCACATGTCCTGCCAGCCCCACCCCATTTGTGACATCACCCATACCAATAAGGTGCTAGGTTACGGCAGCAGAGGAAGGTTACAATGGGCCACTGCCATGGCAACTGCCACACACACCAGAACTACAGACCATGTATAAGCAACCTCAGTGCCCCGATGTGTCTGGGTGTACCACTCACAGCAGCCCATGCAATCCTGCGTTGCAATTGCAAAGACAGCGCCACAGGGCAGCATGCTGAGATAGTAATATGTGTTTGTCAGTAGCAGCACCAGAATGAAGGGATTATGTTAATAAAGGGCTTATATAATGAAGTCCAGAAATGTGTCTCTAACAGATCATAATTCACTGAAAACACTCAGCCATGATATATTAAATACTGAGACACAGACATTTCCATAAACTTGACAAAGCCAATATACTTTCAGCTCAGTGATAGAAAACATAGATTAAGGGATATGTCAATCAATGGCAGTGTGCTTCTTTGGAGGAGAGCGTCAATAACAAAGAGTGATAAGCCATTCTATACTCATATAATAAACAGAGCATAGGAGAGGGTTTCGTTCATACCAAGTGGGTGACAACAGTCAATCCGATAAATCCGCTCCACTTCTTTTTGCATGTGATATTCATTCTGGTCTCCCCTCCTATGATTTGATTTTATTATTTGTATTACTTAAAATAAGGTGGAATTCACATCTTTGTTATGATGTTCACAGACATGCATTGCAAGTGGTGGTTCCTCCCCTTGCAAAATATTACCTATATCTGCCAAGATACGATGGCGTTATTGCTGCACAGTCTTCCCAACATAATTCTTTGTACAATTACAATATATAACAAATTGTGTTCTACAGTTAATCATGTCATGATTTTTAAATGTATGTCCGGTTTTGGCACTACTAAATATACTACTTCTGTTGACATATCTACATGCTTTACATCCTGCACATTTATATGTGCCAGGTGTTGACCCTACCTCCAACCGTGTTGGAGTTCCTACCGCTGAGTTCAGGTGACTGAACTAAACAGTCTTTCAAGCTTCGGCCCTTTCTATAAGTAACAGAAGGGAATGGTGCCAATCTTCCAGTCTAGTCCTTATCTGTTAGTAAAAATTCACTAATAATAAGTCATGATTTCCCGACTTTTATTTACCTGTTGGTCATATGTTCCATATGTTCCAATAATGCAAACTGTATTATCTGTAATACCCATACTGTGCTAGGCAGTACGAGCATCCACACAATGGCCACAGGACCGGAAAAGATCTGTCTTCATCCCTCTACCAAAGGAAGGCTACTCCCAGAATTGCTCCTACTACCGAACAATAGCCCTCATTCTGCATGCAAGCAAGATCTCAAAATTATACAGAAAAGACAGATCGTAGTTGAAATGGCACTCCTGGATGTGCAGGCAGGATTCCGGCGAGGAAGTGGCACCCACGACCATATTACAAACCAGCGATGGAACATGGAAAAAGGTCAAGAATACCAAAAGAATATCTACATGTGCTTCATCAACTACATCAAGGTCTTTGACGATAACAAGTTATGGCACGCCCTACAAGATTTGGGTATATCAGCACATCTTCTCAAGCTGATAAAATCACTCTATACCAAAAAAGAAGCCACTTTGAGTACACAGTATGGGGACACAGAATGTTTTGGGGTTGGCAAAGGTGTCAAACAGGGATGCATCCTCTCACCCTTCTTGTTTAACCTATATGCAGAAGTGATCATGCGGAAAATGGACCTAGATGTATTGGAAATTGGGGTAAAAATAGGTGTCAGAAACATCAACAATTTCCGTTGGATTCAGTTCCGTTGACACAACTCTGCTTGCAGAAACAGAAGCCGGTCTGAAGCCACTGATACGTAAGATTTAAACTGAAAGTGAAAAAATGGGTCTCTACCTGAATTTAAAGAAGACTAAAATAATGACAACTACAAAAAGTAGCAATTTCAAATCTAAATTGACAATCAGGCTATATAGTGCGTGCAAGACTCCATCTTCCTTGGCTTCAAAATTGACCAGGCTGTAGAATCTATGCCAGAAATAAAACATAGGATGGCTTTGGGACAATATCTGGAAAATTAGGGATATCGGCATAGCTAAATGCAGGATAGTGCAAACCATCATTTTCCCCATAGCCATTTATGGATGTGAAAGCTGGACTGCAAAAAAAGCTAATGGAAGAAGAACTGCTGCATTTGAGCTGTGATGCTGGTAAAAGCTGCTGTGTATACCCAGGACAGCAAGAGTAACAAACAAAGAAGTCCTATATTGTATAAGACCCGATATATCACCGGAGGGCAAGATGACCAGACTCAGACTTACGTGTTTTGGCCATGTAATGCGAGCAGAGTAGCTAAAAAAATCTATAATGCTTGGACAGATCAGTGGCAAAAGAAGACCTGGCCACCCAAGAACATGATGACTGATACTATCAAAGCTGATACTGGCATGGATATCACACAACTGAAAGAAGCAAACCGAAAAGCATGTGGTTAGCTCGCTTTTAGGGTTGCTAAGGGTTGTGAATGACTAAACGGTTATCAACAACATATTATCTGATTTATCGCTAATCGTGATGCCAATAGATTCTCTCTGTTTTGAAAAATCATATGTTGTTTTTATCACTTCTTCTGGATACCCTCTCTCTCTAAATCTTTTAGACATGTCTGCAGCTTTTCTTTTATCCTCCTCCAATATGAAACAGTTCCTTCTAATTTTAAGTAAATTACCCTTTGGAATTCTTTTATGCAAAGGTTTGGGGTGATAGCTATCCCAGTGCAATAGACTATTGGTCACTGTTGTAGACATAAGACCCTCCTCATCTTTATCGATCCCCAAATTTAAAAAAGCTAATTTATTTTCCTGGCTCTCTACAGTGAAAAACAGACCCAGAGATTTGGCATTAAGATGTTTTAAAAATTAAAAAAAAAATGCTGATGTACCATAACACACACACATATATAATGTATCCAAAGTAAAATATTGTTTTACTTCCACACCTCCTTGTTGTGTTGTAGAACTATATAATGCTTCCACATAAATTCATGAATGGGTGAGTGCTGTCTCTGATTGGCTGAGCGCAGGGACCAATCAGAGGCAGCTCTCAGCTGCCGCTCAATAGTTAAGAGTGCCTCTGATTGGTCCCAGCACTCAGCCAGTCAGAGGCAGCCCATTAAGCAGGCAGGGATTTTAAATCCCCGCCTGCTGAATACTCCTCAGAGCAGTGCAGGAGAAGAGTCAGCTGGACACGGCTGAGCCCCAGCAGCTAAAGAAAGGTGAGTATGTTTTTTTTGTTTTGTTTTTTTTTAATCACCTTTTTTTCATGTTTTTTTTTTTCTGGGAGGGGCTTATGTTTAAAGCCTTTCCCTGAAAAACAATTACAGGATGCTGGCAGCTGGATCCCCTACCGCAGCTGTCATCAGTGACAGCTGTTGTAGGGAATTCTTTACTCCCGCAGGGATGAAGAATTTCTTTGCTGCATCTGTCACATATGTGGCAGGTGCAGCAGGGAATTATTTTTCTTCGCGGGAAGAAAAAAGGAAACATCTGCTGCATGCGGCAGATGTGTTTTTCATCCCCACAAGGACATGGCAGCGGCGGACAGGTAAGTATTTTTTTCTTTTACACTAAAATTCTTGTTTTTCAGGGAAGAGCTTATATGTAAAGATCTTCCCTGAAAATCAATTCAGGGGTGCCGGCAGACTATTGTCTTCAATGGAGCCGCCCGGAGCTGCCGCTGCTCCATTGAAGAGAATGCGTGCATTATTTATTTTTTTTACACTAAAATTCTGTTTTTTCAAGGAAGAGCTTATATGTAAAGCTATTCCCTGAAAAACAATACAGGGGTGACGGCAGACCATTGTCTTCAATGGAGCTGCCGGCAGCAGCCACGGCTCTATTGAATACAATGCGTGCATTTCCTATGGTGCACGCATGTCCTATCTTTGCAGGCATGCATCTGTAAAGCATGGACATGTGAACACACCATAGGGAATGCATTGTTTCTAATAGAAACGTGTTTTTGTGCGTGCATATGCACGCACAAAAACACGCCTGTGTGAAGCCACCCTCAGGCCTCAGTGACTGGGCGACGGACCTTGAGTTGGGATGGTGTACGGTACTATCTTATTAATAATTTCATGTGTGTTTCCACCATGTTTGCACAACTGGTAGCTCGATTTGCCCACCCAAAACTTGCAATCCACCCTTAAGCTGGGATACTAATTTCCAGGTCTTTTTCCCAGTTTAAGAGGTGGCATTTTTTACCAGATCTCAGGTTTCCTGCTATGTGGTCGTAGAAGATTTGGGTTCTGGATTTATTAGCTTGTTGGGTTTTTGTGAGGCCTTTAGAAACTGCCTATGGCATACTTATGTTGTGTAATTGAGATGATTGGAGAAAGGATCTAACTTGAAAATATTTAAACATATCTGCTTTAGAAATCTCAAATTATTTACTAAGGACAAAAACAGTTTAATAATGTCGTCAGTAAATAGACCCGAGATATATTCTATGCCTTTTTTAGGTCACATGATCAATTGGATACCTGGAATAAAATATTCCAGGGTGTCAATGTGAATCTTTTTTAGTTTGTAGCATGTTGTTTTAGCTGAGGTTTGTACTTGCTTGCCCCAGGCTTCAATAGTTGCTTGCATTGGTAGAGAAAAGAAGGGGAAGGGTAGCATCAGACATAACGGGGGTGACAGCAGTGAGTGTTTTTGCATAAATCGTAGAGGTTTGGATCCTATTAGTTCTGCTTCCAGACTAGGCCAGCTGATCAACGAGGACTTTGTGAACCATGACAAGGATTGATTTAATGCAATTGTGCAGCAATATGCTTCAAGATTAGGAAGGACGACTCCTTCTTGGGTCTTGTGGAGAGCTAGAGTTGAGAGGGCAATTGTAGGTGGTAGTTCAATCCCAGACATAATAGGTCAATTGTTTTTTAAATGTTTACATTATTGACTTAGGGACCAGTATTGGCAGAGTTCAGGAATAGTACATTAGTTTCGGAAGGATCATCATCTTATATAGTGTAATGCAGCCCAACCAGGTAACTTGTTTTTTGGATTTATCTAATTCGCTTTGCAGATCTTTTAATAGGAGAAAGTAGTTAGTAGGGGCCAAATCAATAAGGAGAAAACATAAATGTATTCCAACATATAACATAAAACATATCAACATAATGGATACAACATACTCAGAACATCCTCAGAACATGACTATCCACACCTGATGTCTGGCCACCTGCACAGACACTGGACTAGTCACTGTTCACACACAACATTTAATGCATACAACATATAACATACAACATATAATGCATAAAGCATAAAACATATCTGAACATAATGCACCCCCTTTTGTAAGTGGGGGGGGCATTATGTTACGATCATGTGGGCAGGCAAAGCACAGGACCCACACGATCGTGACCAAAGGGGACGCACACGGCTATCACCAGGGTCACACGGGACTCACACCGGTTTCAGGCAACTGACCCTGTGCTACAAGGAGGAATGAGAGTGGCCCTACCTGAGCAGGGACATTGCCCCAATAAGGGCAGCCCAGCGGTCTTTGGATCTGGGCCCTAGCTGATCCTAGGAGCCACGCACCAGAACAGGATGCATTCACATGCCACATGACAGACCCAGAATACACTGCATACAACATGCAACCACTAGTAACAGATTGGAAGCTGAATATAAATACCAGGTATTGGTTGACATTTTGTACAAGATGTTGAAAGCTAGCAGGCCACTTCACGGCTCCTGGTTATACTGCTAGTCCCTACACTAACCAGGAGTCCAGCAGAACCGGACACCGTTCACACCGCACGCTGCAACAGGACACAACACAGATTGCAGGACACACAGGCAGCTAACACAAAACTGACAGAATTTAAACGTACAAACGGACATGAACCAGATCACACTGCAAACTTCACCAAACAAGCATTCATGACTACTCACCTTAGTGGCCATACAGACTGACCAGGAGCTGGGTTTATATGTGAGCACAGATCCAGGGGATTGGCTAGCAGAAAGTACCACACCCAGCCAGCTCAATCATTAACCCTGAGAGTGCTGTGCTGCTGGAATCACAATAGTACAACATGTCTCAGCAGCACATGTAACAGCTCGCCTATACTGTGGGTGCACAAAGGCTTCTCCATTGCACTGTTCAGCTATCTGACACATACAAAGAATGAATTGGGCAGAAATTTGGGCCGAGGTGGAGGTCCTTGGTTGGGTGAAACTCTGTCATGTTTGGGCACTCCCTTTTCTTCCTGTTAAATACTGTCCCTGGGTTTCGGGGGATCGCCTGTGCTGTGGGTGCACAAAGACTTCCCAACGCGTTGTTTTACCTGTCTGGCACAAATGCACTGACTGACTTGGGTAGGGTGCAGACGGCTTTCCCATTGTGGTGTTTTACCTATCTGGCAGAAATACACAGAATGACTAGGGCAGAAGTGTGGGCCAAGGTCCTTGGTGGGGTGAGACTCTAGTCTGCTTTCCCATTGCGGTGTTCAGCTATCTGACACCTACACAGAATAAATTGTGTGGGGACACATAGATTTCCCATAGCTATGTAACTCACAGCACCTTGGGTCACACAAGGTGGAGGCTGGGACCGAGCCTGACCCTGGGCCCGCTCACGTGCTTCTCACACAGAGTATTGCGGGTCCTACCTCGGTCATGGTTTCTCGTGCATATTATGCCACCTCCTCCTCCTCCTTAGGGTCTGGGGATCTGCGTTGGTCAGCATGTATTATCTCTCATGCTACAAATTACCCCAGTTATCCGAGATACTGGATTGGAACATTCATAGGAAGCGTTAGTGATTTTGTGAGACTTTCACAGGGTCACTGTATAACTGTGGTGGTTACTGATGCATTGTGGAGATGTGTAGAAGTGCTGGCAACTGAGTCCCCTCTATGCCCACATTTGTGACGGACGTGGCACGGGATTGGAATGATGATCGTACGTTAATTTATCATCAATTCTCCTCAGCCTTGTGGGCTATCGCCCACACTTTCAAAGAGGGTCGCTGGCTGGTCCTGCCAACCCTTTGCAGTGTGTGTCTCTGGTTCCTCCTCATCGCAGATGCACTTATAAATCAACATGAGGGTGGTGTGGCTATGAAGCGAGCTTGTGTCATGAGGCCAGCTGCACGCTGCGTAGGGAAAATTTTGTGTGCGCTGTGGATGCAGGGTCATGCGGGGGGGGGGGGGGGGGGGGTTGGGCAGCAATGCCAGCATGTAACCCACGAGAAGAGGCAGTGGTGTCACCCATAAGCAGTGATTGTCATTGGTTGCATCCAGTGTGGGACTTAGCTAAGATGTGCCAGTGCGTATGCCTTGCTGCTTATGATCTATCCCAAGTAAATTCTTAGGGGAGTGACCGCCAGGCTCTTGCCCCCATTTTGGCCTAATAGTTGAACCTGGGAGCCTCAGATGCAGCCATGCATGAATGCCCCTGCCATTCCCTATCCATTTCTGTGATGTTTCCATGACTTTCCGATGGTTTTCCGATGTTTCACAAATCATCCCCTATGTGTAGCATCGGTCCCATACAAAAATACTTGAGACCCCCATTGACTTCAATGGGATTCGTTACTCGAAATGCTCTCAAGCATTACGAAAAGTTCGACTCGAGTACCGAGCACCCGAACATTTTGGTGCTCGCTCATCTCTAACAGTAATTAATTCGGGAAGATTTAATTTCCCTATCAAAGTTTTCCATAAGGAGAGTATGCAGTTTTTGTCTTAAGTGAAATAACTTTACATGAGTATCATCTGCGGGCAAATCTCAGAGCAGCAGCTCAGTATTTGTAATTTGTAAAAGTATTTCAGTAATCTGAGCCACTCTTTAACCTCTTGTTTAGCACTCATCTTGATGAGGACCCTCCTAATGAAAGCCTTGTGCGCATTCCATACAGTTAGTGAGGATATCTCTGGAGTTGATGTCAAAGTACTCCTGCAAGGCATCAGAAATACTTTTGGAGTGTTGGGGCATCCCCATAAATAAGAGATTGCTCTTCCATGATCTAGTTCCTCCCCCGAGCATCCCCACAAAAAGGTAGCAGAAATCGCGGCATGATCAGACCAGGTTGCCGTGTTAACTTTGGCATCAGTAGCAAATGATAAGGTCCATCTATCTACTAGCACCAGATCTATTCATGAGAAAGTCCTGTGGTGTGGGGAGTAGAAGGTGCATTCCTTGGCTGACGCGTTTAAACACCTGACTGTGTCTTAAAGCACTTCTTTTCGGAGCCAGAGAAGCAAGGAGAGGCGATCCTTGATAGGTGGGAGGAGGAATCTATGAGTCTGTCCAGAATGAGGTTAAAGTCCCCACACATAATTAGTCTGCCTTCACAGTTTATTAATGGTTTTGTTTAAAAAATGTATATGCGCAGATATAGGTGCATAAACATTTAATATTGTGAAGGGAGTGGAATTTAATTTCCCTGAGAGCATGATATATGAAAAGGAGGAGACACAAATTAGATATTAGAACAAAACCTTTCTAACAGTGACGGTGATCAATGAGTAAAACAGGTTACCATGGGAGGTGGCGAGTTCTCCTTCAATGAAAGTGTTCAAGCAAGGGTGACACAAATATCTGTCTGGGATGATTTAGTGAATCCTGCACTGAGGAGGGGGTTGGACCAGATGACCTTGGAGGTCCCTTCCAAATCTACCATTCTATGATTCTATGGATAAAGCTTCTTTCCATAAAGATGAGCGTTTAAATGGGAAGTTCAGCCCATTAGTATTCATGGAAAGAAGTTTAACTGCCACGTGAATTGCACATTCTGCTAGAAAGAAGTGTGGAATCTGATGAATGGCTTCTTAAGGGCTTTTACTGACTAGCGTTTTTTAACGCTGCAATATCGCTGCGTTTTATTTACTGCAAATGTCAATGGGACTTTCTAATGTTAAAATCGCATCGCACAAAAATCACTGAAGCGCAAACTTGTGATTTTGGTGCGATTTTAACATTAAAAAAGTCCCATTGACATTTGCATTAAAAAAAAATGCAGCAATATCGCAGTGTTAAAAAAGCGCTAGTGGATAAAAGCCCTACAACATTGGGGGTGAAAAACAGATGTGATAATTCAAACATTAACTTTTACGAGTAAGTCATGATAGAGAAATAGAACAACAAGTCTTTACAGAGTGTGGGCTTATTCATTGGGGGGTGGAAAAGTTCACCGAAGTGAGAGCGACCACCAGGCTTTCATCTTTTCTAGATGGTTTTCCAAAGCCTCAGCGGCTCGAGTTAATTGCTGATCAGTTCTTCTCTGGAGTTCTAGGTCTTCCAGTTGGGAGCATAGGCATCTTGTCGGCAAGGTGAATAACTCAGGATTTCAAAAGTGGCACTGCGTCATCCAATTTGGAGGGGATGTGGCTATCGCCTTCTTTTTGAATCAAAAGCTTCTGCTTGCTCCACTGTTAATCTAGAATGCTGCTTGAGCAGGCTGGCAGAGGGAGAATCATGAGGATTTTGAAAATCATATCCAATTTGCTGCTATTGTAAATGCTGTGGAACTTCCGTGCAGGGCGTCCTCATGGAAATTCAGAGGCAAATCCACTCCCGTGTGAACCCAGCCTAAAAAGGGCCTGGATGCCTTTAACATGTAGCATTACAATGCTACATGTTGGAAACAAAAATATTATTTTTTTCTTTTTACCTGATGGAGGATACCAGAATGTACCGTACACATATGGAACTGAAACATCTTCTGAAGAAATTGGCACAACTAGACAGTGACCTTTTCTTTTTAACCAGTTGCAAGAAGGAACATTTAATTCCAAAAGGCATTTGCCAGAGGAATCCCATTCTGTACACCTATAATACCCCTTATGTACAACGTCTTTGCTACAGGACTTCTGAGAGATGGTGAAACCACCTTATCAACATCTTCTACAGCAACAAGAGAAAGGCCCTTGTGGAGATACAAACTTTTAAAGAACACACTGAGGACTTGAAACTGAAAATACAATGCTACTATATAACACTATGGTTGTGCCTAATAAACTACAAGGAAAAGAAACTCCAAAGACTTTGACTCTAAGTAGACCTGTACCCAAATACTGATCAAGAACACCCCGAACCTGGCAGGATAGGACAGAACCCCAACATGACCCAGACACAGGTACAATCAGCTGTATTATCAATCTGTCATCTCACAACCCCAGCAATCTGAAGCTCAGTGTTCTCTACAGGGGGCTTACATTCTGTCCTACTTAAATGCTTGCCAAAACTGAACTCTGCAGTGACATGGATGAATATTTCAGGAGACTAAAGGCCCATTTACACTGGACGAATATTGAGCAAATGATGCCCGACACTCATCAATGTGTGCACTCGCTCTCGTGTTGTTACACGGGGGCGAGTATCACTAGCTCGCTCACAGAGCAGCCAGCAGGGAGGTGGGGTTGCTGGAGGAGATTTCTAATAAAGCAGCTAAAAAATCCTGAACGATGATCGTTCAGTATAAACAGCAGCCATTCAGTATGGAACCACCATTGCTTAAAGTGAATCGAGAGGAGCAGGTGAGAGTGAGGAGTGAAATTTCCTCCAGCCGCCCTGCCTCCCTGCTGGAGATGCTGTGAGTGATCCAGCGATTCTCGCTCCTGCACTGGAGCAAGTGCACACAGGGACGAGTGTCGGGCATCATTTGCCCAACATTTGTTCACTGTAAATGGGCCTTAAGACTGAAAGAGTTCTTCCATGACAAAGAGGAAATAGGACTTTCAAGCGTCTAAACACAGGAGAAACTAGGGGCCAAGAAAAAATCTAATTGGATACACTCTCCTGGCCACGATCCCCCTTTGGATAAATATACAAACTCCTTTAAGTATGTGGTGCAGTCTTCTATACTGGGCAAGCAGAAAAAAGAAGCATTTAATATCAGTATGCAGAAAAGAAGAGGCATCTATGCACTCAAAACGGCAAGATCACCATTAAGCCTGCATATAAAGGTGGTGCTATAATCCTCATGAGTACATTGAACTAAATGAAAGAAGCAGAGACCACTGATGAACACCAGATACTACGCCAAACCTAGATCAAGACCCGACTCAAAAATATGTGAGGGAATTGAGAAGGGCCAGAAGACTGTCTGTGGGCTCCACACAACTTTTGAATCTAATACCGGAGAACCCCAGGGTTGGAACATTCTACATACTTTCCAAAATACACAAAACTGACAACCCAGGGAGACCAATTATCTTGGGTGTGGCAACCCTCACTGAAGGAATCTCAGGATTGGTAGAAGGTGTTCTCAATCCACTGGTGAGAAATACAACCAGCTGCTTGCATGACACGACGAATCTACTGAACAAACTGTCAACCATAGGCCACCTCCCCAATGGCACAATCCTGGCCAACATGGATGTGGAGTCCTTATATTTCAACATTCCACATGAAGATGGACTGACCGTCTGCCAGGCACGTCTTGAGGCCAATGGGGTTACCTCAGAATCCATGTTACAACTCACAAGATTTATCCCCACATATAATTATTTCTTCTTTGGCAAAGATATATAACTGCAGCTCACAAGAACCACCACAGGCAGTAAAATGGCATCACAATATGCTAACCTTTTCATGGAAAAACTGGAGAGTGAATTTCTGGCCTCCTGCCGCAGCAAACTTCCCCTACATTGATGACTGGACCAACACTGAACATGAATTAATAGAATTCCATGAAAGATTCAATGCATTTCACACCACCATAAACCTGACATTAAGCTACTTGTACATCATCTACAGTCAGGCCATGAGATACAACCGGATCTGCTTCAACCCAACAGACAAAGAGGAACATCTATGCCATCATAAAAGCACATTTTTAAATCAGGACTACCATTCAACTTCAATTAAACAAGGAAAAAAAAAATAATAAAAATTCTGCGCTCATAGGAAAACCATGTGACAATAACCTATAACCAAAAGTGTCTTTTTTTATGCAAGCAACAGAGACTTACTTTGAAGGAGGGGGATTTGGCATACACAGAAGTCCCTCCTTATTTCCAGGACCACAGCTGAGGCATCTGGAGACCCGTACTGGGTCCAGGTGTTCACACCAGGTGAGTCCTGATTATCAACTCCCCATAGTGCTCTTCTATTGTTTTAAAGATGCCACCTCAATTGACATCAAAATCACCAGAGCCAGCAGGATACCCAGAAATCAACCACTCCAATACACAAGAAGAAAATGATCGTGTACCTCTAGTAGTGACCTACAATTCACAGCTAGAGGTATTAAGGAAAACCGCAAATAAACTCCATCATACCCTACACAAGGATGACCATCTGAAAAGCATATTTCTGCCCCCCCCCCCCCCTCATCTATGTTACAGGCAACCTCCAAATTTGAGGAACTGTTTATTTAGGAGTGCATTGCCCTCCAATATACAAAAAGCAACTTATCCCTGTAATGTAAGGAGCTGCAAGACCTGCTTACATGTACGGGCCGTGGACCGGATACGGATCCCCAACACACAGCAGGACTATAAGATCCCAGGGACATTCACATGTTCCATGACCAATGTTGTGTACCTGATCCTGTGCACTAGATGTCCTGTTGGGGCCTTTATGCTGGAGAAACAAGTCAAAAACTGAAAGCGAGGATGAGATCTCATCGCCACACGATTAAAGAAAGACAGATACAATTACACGTGGCCGAGCACTTTTCTAGTCACGGACATTACATAGAATGTATGAGAGTTACTATATTAAAAGGCAACTTCAAATCTCAAGTCATATAAGAATTTGGGAGTTCAAGTTTATAATCATAATTGACAATCTCAAGACCGGAATGACTATCAGAAGTGGATTCATGCATCACTAGGGATTATGAGAAATCCATAGTAGATATACACAGGCCTGGTGACCCCTCAACGCAATTTAGAGACCATAAAACTCTCACATCCTGTTCTGGTATTGCTTTAAGCGCAAATTAATTACACCATGTATGTGCCTTTTTATATGCATGCATATATAGATATATCTTTGGATCCATACCATTAAGCCTGAAGAAGAACCATAGGAGTAGGTTTGACAGCTCGCTATAACATCATGTCTTTTTGTTAACCATTAAAAGGTATCATATCTACAAGATTACTATGTTTCTTTAGCTGAGAACAATCCCATAATATTAAATGTTCTATCGCTGATTACTCAGAAGGGTCGGTGATGCAGGGATTATTCTGATTGCCATATTGGAGCCAGGAAGGCCTTTTTTTCCTAACATGAGGAAAATTGGCTTCTACCACATTGGGGTTTTTTGTCTTCCTCTGAATTAACATTGCAGGAAAATTTCCTTTTTTTTTAACCTAAAATATGTTACTTTGAAAAGATGACTATTACTAGAATGCATTCTCGCAAGTGAAAAAATCATGCGAGTTTCGTGTGCTGCGAGAGGCTCAAAACTTGCAGGAAAATACATCCCATTATTTGCAATGGGTGCATTTAAATGAGCAACACTGTGACATGGAAAAATCGCAACATGTTCTATTTTCGTGCAAGTCTCGCATGAGAATAGAACATGGATATGGGCTGTCTCCATGTCTGGATGTTTGTGTGCAGTGCAATGAAAATCACATTTGAGAATGTCACAGAAACTCGCTCTCACCCATGTGAATGCATCCTCCTTAGGCTAGTTCCACATGGCCGATAGTGATTTTTCCATGAGAAAATCATGGCAAAATGACATCTTTATTTACTGTGATTTATGAGCGTCAGTGATGCTTTTGTTTGGAGAATAATCTTGCATCACATCGCTGCCACCCACGCTAAAAATGCACAATTACTTACCGCAAAAGTCCATGGGAGTTCGTATTGCATTTACAGCAATTCGCAATGCGATAAAAAGCAGCCTCCATAGGAATACATGGGAGATAAAAAATATCACATTGCTGAAAGATAGGGGAAGCCACAATTTTTTGTCCTTAACATCTCATCAGTGAAAATATTGCAGATGGGAATGAAACCATTGTAAATCATTGGTTTCACATTCTGCTTTTTTACTATCAGAACAGGCAAAAATTGTTCAAAACCACCGATAGTGTTGATTTTTTTAATAAAATCCAGCAAAGAAACATCACAAGGAGGCCTTTAGGGACTTGGTGGTGGGAGGGCAGTCACTATAATAACATGATTAGATAACAAGAGCATATTAGATAACAGCAGATGTGTGTTCAGGAGGAAAATATTGATAACATTCCAGGAGAACGGAAAAAACTGTAAAATCACGAAATTCAGGAGAACATGATCAGTAAGCACTTTCATACATTATATGGGATTCTGAACTACACGGACCCTGTAATATACACAGGGTATTAGGAGCCAAAGAGTGTAGACCATCCTGATCCATAAACTACAGGTCAAAAACCTTAAAATGGCAAAAGTATTAACTTAACAAAATAAAGTCACATAATATATGAGATATCAGAAGATGGAACTTATTAAAGGGTTGGCCAAAAACAGCACCAAGACTATCAACCGACAGAGTGATATTGGAGCTCAGCTTCATTCGATTCAATTGAACAAAGCCAGGCACAACCCATGGACAGATGTGATGCTGTAACTGGAAGAAAGTAAGCCTGGAAAACCCCTTTAGTGACCTTTCAGGTGGGATGGAATTGGCAGTGGAACTTCCTGCCATGCTGAAAATTCTGCACCAAAATCTGCATGTCTAAAGGAAAAAGCCCTTCACCTTACATTAGGAAAAAAGTCTATTTCAAACATAGTCTAATATAAATCAATAATTTTTAGGTGGAGTTTCCTGATAGCTTCCTTCATTTCATTATTCTTCAGGCTGTAGATCAAGGGATTGATAGTAGGAATTATGACACAGTAGGAAAGTGCCAACATTCTGTCCTCATAGGGAGAAAATGGATTGTCCAGTCGAAGGTGAACAAACATGGCAGTCCCAAAGAAAATAATTACAGAGACCAAGTGAGAACCACAAGTAACAAATGCTTTATGACGGGACTCTGCAGACCGAATGAGGAAGATCGAGGTCAAGATCTTGATATAGGAGCATATTATTAATATAGATGGGAGCACAGTAGAAGATGCACTTATGGCTAATTGGTAGATTTCAACAATGAATGTATTGGCACAGGCTATACTCATCATTGGAGGAATATCACAGAAGAAATGAGCTATAAGATGAGACTGACAATAGGGCAAACTGAATATCAGGAAACTTTCTATGATGGCATTTACAATTGCCACAACAGAGATACAAAATGTTACTTGATAACAAAACGTCACAGTCATTACAGACGTGTATCTGAGTGGCTGACATATGGCCATGTACCGGTCAAAGGCCATCACTGTGAGTAAGGCACATTCACAAGCTGCAGCCGCTATAAAGATGGAGAACTGAGTGGCACAACCTATGAGAGAGATGGTGCTTCCCACCCAGAAATTATGAAGAGCCTTAGGAACTGTAGAGCTGATCAATAAAAGTTCACTGAATGACAAAATCTTTAGGAAAAAATACATGGGAGAGTGGAGCCGAGGACTGAAAGTGACAGCCAACATGATGAGACTGTTACCAATCACTGAGAGAAAGTAAGAAAGGAGCAAGAACACAAAGATAGAGGTCTGGGCTAAAAAAGACAAATCCGAGAACCCAAGAAGGAGGAACATTGTCCCATTACTGGGGGTCTGTCTTCTCTTCATCTTCTTTTAGGAGACTGACTCTTGCCTACAAAGTATTAATCAACAGTTAATATATAAACAACCCTATTGGTTTTTGTGTGTACTACTGGACATGTTAGTTGTAGATAACCTCTTCTCAGCTTTATGTCCTGCAGTGTTATGGGTAGTAAGCTACATTTAAAGCAGCCTACTATATTTGAAAAGAAGTGAGGTAGTGCTAGCATCATTAAATAAAATGGGAAGAGAAATTAATCTGACAATATTTGTGTATGTTTATCTTCATCTATGGGTTGCACCTTATTCCCAGGTTTTGGTCCATACCCATCACCTGATGTATATATTACTCTTGTCATTCCACTTTCAAGATAATTAACGTAGACAAGAATAAATTTGTTCCTACTGCACCCAACGTCCACTAGGATCGCTCCACTCCTTTTTTTTTCTATTTCCTATCGTCAATCTTTCATTAACATTGTATGTGCTTGTGAAATCATTCATAAGACAGAAAATTGCAGCAGAATTGCATAGTTACTGAGTTAAAAGGAACCGGTCATCACTATTTACGATAATAAATCAAGAACAGCGCTAGAATTATCACGTACATCTGTCTACAAAACTTATCTTTATAGATGCATACCGAATCACAGTTTAAAAAGTTCCAGCACCGCTTGTAAATTTTGTAGACTGGTTCAGCGGGCTGGCCAGAATGTCACCCCTCCCTTCTCCTATGACATGGATGACATGCTAGACATCAGTGCAACGCTGCAAAATCTTGTACTGCCGTGAGTTCGCTAGCTGGCTGATTCTGCTTGCTGATTTTGAAACAATGATTCTTCATGTATGCATTTATAAAGAGTCATGGCTAAATCAATTTTCTAAACGAATGTACCTTCTAGCACTGTATTCTTCTAGCACTGTGCTTGGTTTTTCTATAGTAAAAAGTGATTACAGGTTCCCTTTTAGTTTCCAGCAAAAGTCATTGGAGAAGCTGTTACAAGAGTATACTGCGGGTGTTCAGTGTCTTCCTAGGTTTCTGGGCTCCAGAGTTTTGCCTGAGAAGGTTTATTTCCTTCTTAGCACCAATGTTTTTAATTTTATTGACTCCTTTATGCAGCAATGGAGACACAAGGCACACCACTGAGGAGATGGCAGGGTCCCTGTTAGGGATGTCACAGTGGCACTACCAACTCCTCCCCTGAGGGACGCATGTGACCCTTGGCCAAGGCACTGACAGGCCTTTCCAGGCAACGCTAAGGCAGTCGTTATGTGAATAAGTGGTGTAGTGGACTGGAAGAACACTGTCATAGGTTACATCACCATTTCTTGCTGCATAGGATATTCAGTGGGAAAATAAGAAAGTCAACACACAATTAAATTCCTAAACTCAGTTGCTGGAAACGGTCAACAACTGGAACTTTACTTGCAGATAGATTATATGGATACACACTCACAATTCTTTGTTGGAATTTCACACACCAGTGCAAAAAGAAGGATAGAGGTCAGGGAGGAAAAGCACAGGATGACACCGGGCCTACAGTCGAGTTATCTGTATGACTCCGCTCCTCGACACACACACTCCGGAGGACGACAAAACACTCCACTGATGCTCACTTGCTGAACCTTTTCTCTTCTCTCTTAAGGTAGGAATCCTGGCATTAGACGAACCTTTCTTCCTTTTTCATTCTTCACCACATGAAGGTTGAAGATACCCCCCATGTGTCTGGCATTCTCTCTCTCTGAGAGAATGAAAGACTGGACCCACTTTTGCACCTTGGACTTACACATATAACTTGCATACTCATGTGACAACATAACTTGTTACATTTTCCAGACATATTCCAGACATTCACAGACATTAACCTCTGATAAGACAATTTGAACAGAGCATCCACACTTAAGACAGTTATGTAGGAGCCAGATATATGTGTTTCAGGCAACTACATTGACATTATTTTTTCTATTAAATTACATCTAATAGGTGATAAAATACATTTTCATAATTGGTTTCAATTAAAATTCCTCCACCTTTTGTCTTCTATTGCTTTACACACTCTCATAAACTGCAGAATGCTTTGTTTCATTCCATTTGAAATCTATCAGATGAGCTCTTTGGTGTTTCAGTCTCCTGTCGCTCTCTTGCCTCCCTTGATGCTAATATAAACTAAAGACTTAAAAAAAAACACTAAAAACAGAGATTTACCAGTGACTATCTGACTCAGCAGTGATAGATCTGGTGAAAATGAATGCCTGACATCACGAAGTTCTTCTACAAACCAAATGTAATAAGGTTCCCACATGCAGGGACTTCTCTCAAACTGACATTCAGTAGATCACAGTGACAGAAACGTGCAGCATTATTATATTGTCTAATCAGTCCTCAGAGGTCTAGTCCCCGGACCATAAATCATCATTCATTTCTATTTTTTTATCTGTTCTATTATCAAATGTATTACCCTATGAGCAACACTAATAGACCTGCAGGGAATATACAAAGGAAAAATAAGCCATAAGTGTCTTGGAAAACATAACGAGCTATTAGAGCAGATTAGACCCCAAGTGCACTCAAGCCTAAAATTGAGAATATTAAAGAAGTCAAACAGGTCATCAAGATCTGAATGTAGAGATGGTCATAAGTAGTGTTGCTCATCATAATCAGCCAGGTGATAAATTCAGACCAATTTTCTGAAAATTGGATCGGGTGAATGCGACCCAATTTTTGATGAAAATTGTGAGAAAATCAACTCAACATGCAGCCAAAGAGTTCCACTCATCCTTATCCATAAACTACAGGTAAAATAAATGCAGGCCAGCTCCGTTCATGTCAGTTGAGCACAGAGAGGCACAACCCATGGACAATTGTGATGCAGTTGCTTGAAGAAAGCAGCCAAGTTTTTGTAACCCTGGATAACCACTTTATGAATCTTCACACATGACAGAATTGGCAATTGGCTTTCACTAAAGCAATGGCTTTATGTTCTGCATGAGATGAGGTAGCATCGCTGCCATTCATTAGAGGTGGTTCTGTCCTTGTGTTACATCTGCAGAATGAAGAACAGCTTAAAGAGAGGATGACACAGCACACGTTAACTGCCACCACCACCTCTTCCTCCCAGGCACAGAGCAGTAAGTCTGTACTAGTCGGCCATGAGCATCCCTCCTCTATTTCATCCTGTGCCAAATCACCCAGACACTCTGAAGCAGTCCATATGGATCTGTCTGAAGAGCTGTTTGATCATTCAGTGCCATGAATGTCGGCAAAGCTGTCCAAATATCAAGAGGGAGAAGAATCAGACATAGGATGCACTGATGCCCAACCATTTTTTCTTCCAAAGAGGAAGATAATGATGAGTCAGTGAGCACAATCAGCCCTCTTCAGGCAATATGTTCTCAGGTGGATATGAAAATGGAGGTGCCAGCTCCTGGTGCTCAGTGTAGGAGGAGAATGATAATGAAGAAGAAGAGGAGATAGAAGATGATGAGATATTTGACCAAACATAATGTAAGGTCAAGGAGTGCCATCTTAGCATTTCAAAGGGGAAAGAGGAAGAGACAGACATTTCAGCAATCAGTAAATATCTGAGATTAATTTATGATTATTTATTCTGGGCTGAGAGCTAGAGTGAAGAATCATGCTTATTGTGGATCTGTGGTAAGGATCATGGTTGTGCAACAAAGGGTAGCTGCATGTTTGGATTAAGTTTCAACACAATATGATTGCTTTCTACTTCATGACCAAACGTGGTGGTGTTGTTCTGTCATGAAGATTATAAAACAAACATGCAGGCATTTGTGCTAGAATAATAAAAAAGCTTGTACTTTCCTGAACTAAAAGAGAAGCCCTTCAGGCAAGTGAGAGGACATCCTACTAGAGATGAGCGAACGTACTCGGCCACGCCCCTTTTTTGCCTGAATACCGCGATTTTCGAGTACTTCCGTACTCGGGTGAAAAAATTCGGGGGGCGCCGTGGGTGAGTGGGGGGTTGCAGCGGGGAGTGGGGGGGGAGAGGGAGAGAGAGGGCTCCCCTCTGTTCCCCGCTGCTTATGTTACGGTGAGCAGCCAGGAGATCCAGTACCGAGCCCCAATGTTACTGTGAGTAGACAGGATATCCAGTCTTGAGCCTCTATGTTAGCGGGAGCAGCCAGGAGAACTAGTACTGATCCCCTATGTTGCGGAGGGCAGCCAGGAGATCTAGTACTGAGACTATGTTATCGGGAGTAGCGAGAGATCCAGTACTATGCCCCTTTGTTAGAGGGAGCACCCAGGAGATTCATTACTCAGCCTCTATTATACCAGAAGCAGCCAAGAGATCTGGTACTGCTCCATAGTTTTACTAGGGGCAGTCAGGAGATCAGTACTAAATCCATACGTTATCAGGAACAGACAGAAAATACAATACTGAGCCGCAATATAACTGGGAGCAGCCAGCAGATCTAGTACTTAAACCTCACATTACTGGGAGCAGCAAAGAGATTCAGTTATGACCCTATGTTACCAAGGACATCAACGTGAAATAACAGTAATACCTTGTTACAGAAAGTATCCAGGAGATACAGTAATGAGTCCTTGTGTTAGAAAGATCAGCCAGGATATCTAGTAGTGAGCCCTCATGTTACTGTGAGCAGCCAGGGAATCCAGTTCTATGTCCCTACGTTCCTAGGAGCAGCGAGGAGATCCAGTAATGAGCCCCAATGTTACTGGGAGCAACTAGAAAATCCAGATGGCTCTGGACTTTTGGTAAGTTTTGCTGGAGGGAGCCTCACTTCCTATTGTGATTTATACAGACCATTAAAATTTGACCTACCTTCAGACCACCCAGTGCATCAATCCCCATGAGGCTCGGTGGTCTTTATTTTTCACTCACTTTGATTTTGTTTTGTATTTTTGCCCTACTAAAAAGAATATTAAAGCTGAAGCCTTATCAAGAGCGTTTGATTCCAATGACCACAAGGAAGCTCCTCAGTTTATCATGGATCCTGCCAAATTAGTAACCTTGGCTCCTCTTCATGTTAAAGAGATTCCAGCTTGGAAGACTTTGTAGCTGAATCCAGGAGAAGGCAAGTTTTGTCCTGGCAACATTCTTCCAAAATAGCTGGGCACTCCAGCCAATGTAAGACCACTAAACTAATTGGGCGTAGGTATTGGTGGCCATCCATGGTGAAGGATATTTGTGACTTTATTGACGCTTGTCCCACTTGCGCACAGAACAAGGCCCTGAAACAGAGACCCGCCGGTCTGCTGTTTCCTCTACCCATCCCAAAGCTTCCATGGCAACACATAGCTATGGACTTCATTAGTGACTTGCCTCCCGCCAGGGGTCATACAGTCATCTGGGTGGTCATCAACCGATTTTCTAAAATGGCCCACTTTGTTCCTTTGTCCGAATTACCATCTGTCAGCCAGCTAGCAGAGAGCTTTGTCAAGCATATCTTCCAGTTACATGGATTCCCACTGCACATTGTTTCTGATAGAGGGATGAAATTCACTCTCAAGTTTTGGAGGGCCCTTTGTAAGCTCATGTGGATTTTGTTGGACTTCTCAGCTTACCACCCTCAAACTAATGGTCAGGTCGAGAGTACTAATCAGATGCTAACTAATTATCTATGCCATTTTAACAATGCTCATCAGGGTGATTGGGTCAGTGTGCTGCCCTGGGCAAAGTTTTTTCACAACCAGCATATTAGTGAATCCACAAAAAGGTCCCATTTTTCCATCCTGTATGGCCAGCAACCCAAAATTCCCCGCCCATTTCCACCACATCAGAAGTTCCGGCAGCAGCTTTATCTACAGACATTTTTTCCACAACACGACAGGTGACCAAGATTGCTCTAGAGAGAGCAACCACCAAGAAGAAGAGGTTTGTGGATTGCAAATGCCGACCTCTGCCTTTGTTTGCCCCAGGGGACAAGGTATGGCTTTCATCCAAGCATGTCATTTTGAAGGTTCCTTCCTACAAGCTTGCTCCACTTTTATTGGGACCATTCACAGTGTTAAGTAGAATTAACCATGTGCTACAAATTACGCCTTCCCGCCTCCCTGCATATCCCTAATTGATTTAATGTCTCACTACTTAAACCACTGGTTTTCAATAAATTTTCCAGACTGGCAGCAACCCAGATCAACATGCAGAATACCTATGGGATCAAAGATATTATGGACATTAAAAAGGTTAGAAATAAGATTTTTTTTCTGGTGTATTGGAAATGTTACAGTTCAGAGGAGAGACCGTGGGAGCCTTAGGAGAATGTTAATGCTCCCTGCCTTGTTCAGAGATTTTTTCAAAAGACCAGCAGGGGCCGGAGAGGGCGTAAGGGAAAGCTACTATTAGGCCTGTGCCCCAGACCTACCTGCCTCCAGTTATTTCAGGCAGACAGAGGTGTCGTCCAGTATCCTGGTTCTTTCTAGCAGTGCAGGGGTTAATCCCTGCAGTGTTCCATGTCAGCTGCAAAGCATAAGCCATCAGCTTCCTATTTAACTGAGTTGGGATCTTAGTTTCATCGTCTTAGTGCTGATGTACCTTGCTACAGTTATCCAGTCTAGTTGCTATTTCCAAGTGCTTTCCTGCTCTACGTTTTGTACTTCTCCCTTGTTTGTGTTCCCTACTTCTTCTGTTTACGTTTATTGCTTTCTGTATGTGCATTTAGTTTTCAGTTCTCCATTCCTGTGCCCTGTCAAAGATAAAGAGATAGAAATGGGGTGGCACCAAGCCAGTGTGTATGAGGGCCCAGAGCCCCGTAGGAGGTCCGGGGACCAGAAGCCACAAGGAGCTGAAGAAAAAGTGTAGATTTTTGTGAAAATTTCACTCAGAGGCGCTACTGACCAGATAAAGCAACCAACTGGTGGACAAAATGGAACAAATGGATAAACAATGCTGGTAGCCCAGCACCGCTCTCCAATGACTATCAACAGTCAGTGGGATAAGATTTATGCAACTTCTCTTTTTATTGTGTTAATTAAAACCAGCAGATATGAGTTTTGGGGTAGGTACCTTCATCAGTCGGGAGGGTTAGACATAACTCTTGGGACTGGAAAATAAACCCTAAAGCACTGGTGTTACCAGAGGGTGCTGTGTGTCTACCAGGGAATACCAGGAGAAGTGGTCTCGAGAGGATAGATAGGCCCCAGGCGAAGACCGTAGGGTCGTTCTTGTCAAAACGATCACCCTGCTACTAGGCGCGACTTTTCCCCTTACCCTGTTTCAGTTTAGGGCGAGACCCCCATCTCACATAGCCTGTCAGAGGACATCAGTCTCTACTAGAGATGAGCGAACGTACTCGTCCGAGCTTGATACTCGTTCGAGTATTAGCGTGTTCGAGATGCTCGTTACTCGTGACGAGTACCACGCGACGTTCGAGTTACTTTCACTTTCATCACTGAGACGTTAGCGCGCTTTTCTGGCCAATAGAAAGACAGGGAAGGCATTACAACTTCCCCCTGCGACGTTCAAGCCCTATACCACCCCCCTGCAGTGAGTGGCTGGCGAGATCAGGTGTCACCCGAGTATAAAAATCAGCCCCTCCCGCGGCTCGCCACAGATTTGTTCTGACATAGATGAGGGAAAGTGCTATAGGGGGAGTGTTAGGAGTATTTTTGGCTTCAAGAACCCCAACGGTCCTTCTTAGGGCCACATCTAACCATGTGCAGAACTGTGGAGGCTGCTTTTTGCAGTGTTGCACTTTTTTTTTTTTTGCATTGCGCCCTGCAGTAATTATACATACTCCAGGGCCAGTAGTGGTGACGCAGGGACAGAAGACATATACAGTGTATATAGACAGTGGGCCTTTCCAAAAACATTAGGGGAAAAAAAAATCTATTTGGGCTGCCTGTGACTGTCCTCAGTGTTCTGGGTCTGTGCTGGGTGTAGTTGTCCTCCGAATTCATACGCAGCCAGCTAAGTGTTACAGCAGGCTTGCGCAAAATTATTTCCTGGCGTTCCGTAAGCGAAGTCAGCTCCAACCACAGGCCAATAAGCGGCACATTTAATTAAAGCGTTCTGTTTCTGCACTACTGGTAATACACCATGCTGAGGGGTAGGGGTAGGCCTAGAGGACGTGGACGCGGGCGAGGACGCGGAGGCCCAAGTCAGGGTGTGGGCACAGGCCGACCTCCTGATCCAGGTGTATCGCAGCCGACTGCTGCGGGATTAGGAGAGAGGCACGTTTCTGGCATCCCCACATTCATCTCACAATTAATGGGTCCACGCGGTAGACCTTTATTAAAAAATGAGCAGTGTGAGCAGGTCCTGTCGTGGATGGCAGAAAGTGGATCCAGCAATCTATCGTCCACCCAGAGTTCTGCGCCGTCCACTGCTGCAACTCTGAATCCTCTGGCTGCTGCTCCTCCTTCCTCCCAGCCTCCTCACTCCATTACAATGACACATTCTGAGGAGCGGGAAGACTCCCAGGAACTGTTCTCGGGCCCCTGCTCAGATTGGGCAGCAATGGTTCCTCTCCCACCAGAGGAGTTTATCGTGACTGATGCCCAACCTTTGGAAAGTTCCCGGGGGATGAGGCTGGGGACTTCCGGCAACTGTCTCAAGAGCTTTCAGTGGGTGAGGAGGACGATGACGATGAGACACAGTTGTCTATCAGTGAGGTAGTAGTAAGGGCAGTAAGTCTGAGGGAGGAGCGCACAGAGGATTCGGAGGAAGAGCAGCAGGACGATGAGGTGACTGACCCCACCTGGTTTGCTACGCCTACTGAGGACAAGTCTTCAGAGGGGGAGGCAAGGGCAGCAGCAGGGCAGGTTGCAAGAGGCAGTGCAGTGGCCAGGGGTAGAGGCAGGGCCAGACCGAATAATCCACCAACTGTTTCCCAAAGCGTCCCCTCGCGCCATGCAACCCTGCAGAGGCCGAGGAGCTTAAAGGTCTGGCAGTTTTTCACTGAGAGTGCAGACGACCGACGAACTGTGGTGTGCAACCTTTGTCACGCCAAGGTCAGCCGGGAGCCACCACCACCAGCCTCACCACCACCAGCATGCGCAGACATATGATGGCCAAGCACCCCACAAGGTGGGACGAAGGCCGTTCACCGCCTCGGGTTTGCACTGCTGCCTCTCCCCCTGTGCCCCAACCTGCCACTGAGATCCAACCACCCTCTCAGGGCACAGGCACTACCGTCTCCTGACCTGCACCCACACCCTCACCTCCGCTGTCCTCGGCCCCATCCACCAATGTCTGTCAGCGCACCGTCCAGCCGTCGCTAGCACAAGTGTTGGAGCGCAAGCGCAAGTACGCCGCCACGCACCCGCACGCTCAAGCGTTAAACGTGCACATAGCCAAATTTATCAGCCTGGAGATGCTGCCGTATAGGGTTGTGGAAACGGAGTCTTTCAAAAGTATGATGGCGGCGGCGGCCCCGTGCTACTCAGTTCCCAGTCGCCACTACTTTTCCCGATGTGCCGTCCCAGCCCTGCACGACCACGTCTCCCGCAACATTGTACGCGCCCTCACCAACGCGGTTACTGGCAAGGTCCACTTAACAACGGACACGTGGACAAGCACAGGCGGGCAGGGCCACTATATCTCCCTGACGGCACATTAGGTGAATTTAGTGGAGGCTGGGACAGAGTCAGAGCCTGGGACCGCTCACGTCCTACCCACCCCCAGAATTGCGGGCCCCAGCTCGGTGGTGGTATCTGCGGCGGTGTATGCTTCCTCCACTAAACCACCCTCCTCCTCCTCCTCCTATGCAACCTCTGTCTCGCAATCAAGATGTGTCAGTAGCAGCACGTTGCCAGCAGTCGGTGTCGCGCGGCATGGCAGCACAGCGGTGGGCAAGTGTCAGCAGGCCGTGCTGAAACTACTCAGCTTAGGAGAGAAGAGGCACACGGCCCACGAACTGCTGCAGGGTCTGACAGAGCAGACCGACCGCTGGCTTGCGCCACTGAGCCTCCAACCGGGCATGGTCGTGTGTGACAACGGCCGTAACCTGGTGGCGGCTCTGCAACTCGGCAGCCTCACGCACGTGCCATGCCTAGCCCACGTCTTTAATTTGGTGGTTCAGCGCTTTCTAAAAAGCTACCCACGCTTGTCAGACCTGCTCGGAAAGGTGCGCCGGCTCTGCGCACATTTCCGCAAGTCCCACATGGACGCTGCCACCCTGCGCACCCCGCAACATTGGTTTCATCTGCCAGTGCACCGACTGCTGTGCGACGTGCCCACACGGTGTAACTCTACGCTCCACATGTTGGCCAGGCTCTATGAGCAGCGTAGAGCTATACTGGAATACCAACTCCAACATGGGCGGCGCAGTGGGAGTCAGCCTCCTCAATTCTTAACAGAAGAGTGGGCCTGGTTGGCAGACATCTGCCAGGTCCTTGGAAACTTTGAGGAGTCTACCCAGATGGTTAGCGGGGATGCTGCAATCATTAGCGTCACCATTCCTCTGCTATGCCTCTTGAGAAGTTCCCTGCAAAGCATAACAAAGCATAAAGGCAGACGCTTTGCACTCGGAAACGGAGGCGGGGGAAGACAGTATGTCGCTGGATAGTCAGAGCACCCTCCTGTCTATATCTCAGCGCGTTGAGGAGGAGGAGGAGGAGCATGAGGAGGATGAGGAGGAGGGGGAAGAGACAGCTTGGCCCACTGCTGAGGGTACCCATGCTGCTTGCCTGTCATCCTTTCAGCGTGTATGGCCTGAGGAGGAGGAGGAGGATCCTGAAAGTGATCTTCCTAGTGAAGACAGCCATGTGTTGCGTACAGGTGCCCTGGCACACATGGCTGACTTCATGTTAGGATGCCTTTCTCGTGACCCTCGCGTTACACGCATTCTGGCCACTACGGATTACTGGGTGTACACACTGCTCGACCCACGGTATAAGGAGAACCTTTCCACTCTCATACCCGAAGAGGAAAGGGGTTCAAGAGTGATGCCATACCACAGGACCCTGGCGGACAAACTGATGGTAAAATTCCCATCCGACAGCGCTAGTGGCCGAAGGCGCAGTTCCAAGGGCCAGGTAGCAGGGGAGGCGCAGAGATCAGGCAGCATGTACAGCACAGGCAGGGGAACACTCTCTAAGGCCTTTGACAGCTTTCTGGCTCCCAGCAAGACTGTGTCACCGCTCCCCAGTCAAGGCTGAGTCGGCGGGAGCACTGTAAAAGGATGGTGAGGGAGTACGTAGCCGATCGCACGACCGTCCTCCATGACGCCTCTGCCCCCTACAACTACTGGGTGTCGAAGCTGGACACGTGGCCTGAACTCGCGCTGTATGCCCTGGAGGTGCTTGCTTGTCCTGCGGCTAGCGTCTTGTCAGAGAGGGTGTTTAGTGCGGCTGGGGGAATCATCACGGATAAGCGTACCCGCCTGTCAACCGACAGTGCCGACAGGCTAACACTCATCAAGATGAACAAAGCCTGGATTTCCCCAGACTTCTCTTCTCCACCAGTAGACAGCAGCGATACCTAAACAATACGTAGGCTGCACCCGCGGATGGAAGCATTGTTCTCCATCACCATCAAAAACGGGGACCTTTTAGCTTCATCAATCTGTGTATAATATTCATCCTCCTCCTCCTGCTCCTCCTCCTGAAACCTGACGTAATCACGCCGAGCGGGCAATTTTTCTTAGGCCCAGAAGGCTCAGTCATATAATTTTTGTAAACAATTTTTATACGTTTCAATGCTCATTAAAGCGTTGAAACTTTCACCTGAACCAATTTTTACTTTAACTGGGCTGCCTCCAGGCCTAGTTACAAATTAAGCCACATTAACCAAAGCGATTAATGGGTTTCACCTGCCCTCTTGGTTGGGCATGGGCAATTTTTCTGACGTATATTAGTACTGTTGGTACACCAATTTTTTGGGGCCCTCGCCTACATTGTAATCCAATTAATTTTTAGCCCACCTGCATTAAAGCTGATGTTACATCAGCTGTGTTGGGCACTGCAATGGGATATATTTATGTACCGCCGGTGGGTTCCAGGGAGCCACCCATGCTGTGGGTCCACAGGGAGTTGTAAATGCATGTGTCTACTTCTAAAGAACCCCAGTCTGACTGGGGCATGCAGTGTGGGCCGAAGCCCACCTGCATTTAATCGGACGTTACCTCAGCTGTGATGGGCACTGCAATGGGATACATTTATGTACAGCCGGTGGGTTCCAGGGAGCCACCCATGCTGTGGGTGCACACGGAATTCCCATTGCGGAGTTGTACCTGCCTGTGACTATTTATAAAAAACCGCGGTCTGACTGGGGCATGCAGACACCTTGACAGAATGAATAGTGTATGGCACATAGGTTCCCCATTGCTATGGCCACGTGTGCAGCTCCTGATGGAGGTGGCACAGGATTGGATTTCTCATTGCTTCTGTACAGCATTGTGGGCTATCGCCCCGCCCCTTTTGAAGAGGGTCGCTGCCTAGCCGTGCCAACCCTCTGCAGTGTGTGCCTGCGGTTCCTCCTCATGGCAGACGCACTTATAAATAGACATGAGTGTGGCGTGGCATGAGGGCAGCTGAAGGCTGCGCAGGGACAGTTTGGTGTGCGCTGTGGACACTGGGTCGTGCGGGGGGGGGGGGGGGGTTGGGCAGCATGTAACCCAGAAGTGGCAGCGGAGTGTCATGCAGGCAGTGATTGTGCTTTGTTGGAGGTAGTGTGGTGCTTAGCTAAGGTATGCATTGCTAATGAGGGCTTTTCAGAAGTAAAAGTTGTTGGGAGGGGGGGGGTCCCACTCTTGCCAGTATTGTGGCTTAATGGTGGGACCTGGGAACTTGAGATGCAGCCCAACATGTAGCCCCTCGCCTGCCCTATCCGTTGCTGTGTCGTTCCCATCGCTTTCTTGAATTGCCCAGATTTTCACAAATGAAAACCTTAGCGAGCATCGGCGATATACAAAAATGCTCGGGTCGCCCATTGACTTCAATGGGGTTCGTTACTCGAAACAAACCCTCGAGCATCGCGATAATTTCGTCCCGAGTAACAAGCACCCGAGCATTTTGGTGCTCGCTCATCTCTAGTCTCTACCTATACCTGGTAATAACTGTGTCTCTGCTGCTTGGGGATTGGACGGACTCGTGGCATCACGCTTCAACACCTCTGTCCACCGGCATCAGCTGCTATCCTCACCCGTCCAGGATCACGGTATAGTTGGTAAGTTGAGAAAAAAATACTGGTAGCCTAGCATTGTTCTCCAATTAATTTGACGGGCAGCGGGATAAGATTTATCTAACTTCTCTTTTTATTGTGTCAATTAAAACCAGCAGATACGTGTTTTGGGGTAGGCCCCTTCAACAGTCAAGCTAGGTTAGGCTGCCTGTCCAGGGGCGAGTTGTCATTGCGAGATCTGTGGTGATAAATTTCTCAATGACCTGGCATGACATGCTTTCCATAGGCTAACTATGGAAAGCGCAGTCCGACATTCATGAGTGAAGAATGATAGCGATTCTCCGCTTGCAGGATTCAAATTGTGGCATGCTGCGATTTGCTGCGATTCTTCGCAGTGAGCCTATCAGTTTGATAGGCTCATCGACAAAAGTTTGAACACCCTCGCCCACATGGGCCTCAACAAAAGTCTGGAAAATGTCTATGAAGGCTGAATCAACTCCCCCCACTTTCTTTTGATCCACCCTTCCCTCCTCTCCACTCCTTCCTTTTTATCCTTTCTCTTTTCAGCCATCACACCCCTAGTTTTATCATCACAGATGCACACATCCATTAGGTGAATCCTAATTATTCATTTATCTATTCATTCATTCCGATTACCTCGTTACATTTATCTATCATACAGCACACTTCACTCCATACAAATCCATATACCTCCTAAATACCATACCAATATCCTACAAGCATCCTTATCAACAGCGCCACACATTTTACATCCTCATTTTCACAAAATTCATTTTTTTCTTTCCATACTCTCATTATCCCATTCCCAGTTCCTGATCTGGGTATCAGAAATGCTATATTTTCTCCTTAGGAGACTCAAATGGCCATGCACGCTCCTCTGGGTAATATGCAAATAAGGCAGATGGAATAAAACCTCCACAGTGCCAACTATTGAAAGGCAGCATTTCTTCAAGCCAAAGTCAGACTTTTTATACAAGCTTTGTAACAATGAACATATTTTAATACCCGGCTTGTATAAAATGTCTGACTTTGGCTTGAAGGAATGCTGCCTTTCAATAGGTGGCACTGTGGAAGTTTTATTCCATCTCCCTTATTTGATATGGGTATCTAACAGTTCCTCTGAAGTCTCCTTTTCCATTATCCAGCATCCTCTTTGACACATCCTTATAGGTCTTCATAGAATCTGCCTATGACCATCACACCCACACCTAATGGTTCCCTCCTCACTGCACAGACTCCACTCCCGGCATGAATCCCCACTGGCTTTCGCTATCTCATACTGTGCATGCTCCATCCTTCATGTCGTACCTCACTCTCCCAAGATGGCATGCCTGCGCTATGGTTCCCCCTTAGCCCTGCGCCTGCTGTGCGCAAGTGCAGGCCCAACAACCTGGCTTTTTAAAACCCATTTCCTCAGCGGTTCTCATCAAGATAACTTCTTCTAGTGTTCACTGGTATGCTCACAGCATCTTTTGGTAAGTCACGCCACCCCTCCCACCCACTCCTTCATTCACCATTTTCTTCTTTCTCCCCTTCTATCATTTTTCCCACTCCTCCTTACATTTTCATTGTTCCCTTCTTCATTGTTCCCTCATATTGCCTCTTGTGTCTCCTCATATCCTCTTTAGGTAACACGAGCACTTTTGCGTTTATTCTCCAGCCCCAAGAGTTACGATGAGTTTTCCATTCCAATATTCCTATGCTTTTGTCCTATATACCTTTAACCCCACACATCTACAGGTTTTCTTATGCAACATGATAACTTTTCCCAAAACAGAGACATCTCTGAACTGAAAACATTCACAACTATTTTTTTCTTATATACATATTTTTTCAATTTAATATTTATTACTGAATTATTATTTTATGTCCTACACCACTTTAAGCCCTAGGTATTTGCCATCCACTGGTTTATGATACACCGCTAGTGGTCCTATTTTATGTTTTATTTTATGTTCTATTGTATGATAATTTAATATTTAAAACACATTAATTTTATATTGCCATCACTGTATAGAGGTGACACTCTTACATTATACTAGCTGATATACCCGGCTTCACCCAAGTTACTTTTGGTTCAGGTGTTTACATGTTGTTTGCACAGAAAATTTAATGAAGTCAAGGTTAATTTAGAGGAACTAAGGCATAAAATATGTATACACATAGTGTAGTTTTAGATTGTCCTCAGGCTGCATGTACCTATGTGCCTCTACAGAATGTGCCACCCCTCCCACTCTCCTCACTTAGGACCTAAAGAATGCTTGCACCAAAATTCACACTTCAATGACATCGGAAAGTAACATTACATAGGGTGGCACTTACTTTTGCAATTAGCATTGAATAATCGAGTTGTGACCCCTTTAATTTTCCTATTTAGGAACTAAAGGATGCTTATGCCAAATGTCATGTTTGTAGGACATCGGAAGTTAGAGAATTAGATAAGGTACATTGCACAGGGGTGTCAATGCTTGAATTACCAAGTTGTGACCCCTTTATTTTTCCTATTTATGACCTAAATAATGCTCCTGCCATGACTAGAATCATCGGTATTAATTATATAACCCGATGGCCTTTTAGCCACATTATAGCTTGGTAAGAAATCACATGAAAATACCCCATTAAATTTCCATGAGGTATAAAGATTGGATTTCAGTAGATTCATAAACTGAAGTCTGTTCATAATTAGTTGTAATCATACAGGACTTCTCTTCTGTGATTTATTTCTAGAATAGCGGGATTGACGGCGCATACTATCATATTTACAACATGTGGGGTAGGGATGGCGGATATTATTTCCGCTCGCATGTTCCCCATTTTAACAAGGGAGAAGTGGGTACCCGGCTCCAAATCTGGTGAAAGGTCAAAAACAAAAATTTATATCGGCTAATAAACTCGTTCCTGTCAATCAAAATCAAACTGTTCTCTCCGTTCCGGACATATGTTTCAGAGCCATGTATTCTCTAAAGGCTAATTCAGCATCAAAATCAGGTTGAAAAGGCCTGGCTGGCATCTGATGTCCGTCCAGTTACAAGGCCACATGGTTTATGGAATAATGATGAAAACAGAGAGGATTTTTTGGTAGCTAATTGTCGACAAAACCTAATATTATGGTTTTAGGGATCTGGCCCAGGAACAAATTTTCATGGTTGGTAATCTTCATACCCACAGGTATGCTGTAAACCTTCAAGCATGCTTGATCAAGAGAGTATTTAGACGAGGTCGCTAGAAGGGCTTGACTGTGGCCTATTCTGATGGCTGGCGATACTTGTACGCGTTTTATGAAAATTGAAGCATGAAGGATTTGAATTTTAAATGTGTCATGCTCGGAGGGCATCAGGCAGAAAGACACTTTATTTCTGGTTAGCTTGATCTTTAGATCCAGGCCGTCCAACATAAGCTTTGGTTGCTTAAATATATGTTCATAAATAGGGCCCAGAAACTCTACCGATCTAGAGTGGTGTGTGGCCCGGGCTCTTTTGAAGAAGCCTAAATTGTCGACATCAAGGGCCTTTTCATGATGATGGCCAGCCGAATCTTTGCAAAACAAACCCGTGGAAAATTGAGTTGCGAGCGTTTGAGGGCTATAATTTAAAATAGTCTTGATATACGCTCTATAGCTATAAAGGTTATCTGACTGTGAGATTAGCCGATCCCCCAATGTGATGTCCACTTGATTGAAAAGTGTGGCTATAGGATAATTAATAAAACCTACATGACACTGTCGGGGTTGGCTGTGTTATCTTACTTCACTATACAACAAGTTTGGTGCAGGAGAGTATTATATTAAGTCTTAATAATATTCATTGCTACCCGATATGAAGAATTCCAGTGGTGCATTATCGGTGATAGCCACAACAGGTTGGACTTCAACAAACAGAGATTTATTCTATACTCGTGTGCGTGGGTGGTATGGCAAAAATATCCAATTCAGATTTAGTGCACTCTACAGACCTGTCGTGTATGAAAACCATGTTAGAAGATTTCGTCCACTGATCATCTAATGGGTTTTTGCGATGATGTTGTCTTTTACGCATAGCGATCTTATCCATGAGCATCGGGTGAAATGTTGGTGCGATATGCCTTTTTCTTTTACGCGTATTTTTCGCGACGTAAACATGACCCGAACCACACTGTTCATGCTGGGGTTGGTTGATCCGATCCATAACAGCCGCAGAGACGGAAGTACCGGCGTCTTTAGCGATGTTTTGGACAGAGGTCTTTACATGTGGCTCAACTAATTCTAGACCTTTTCTAAAAAGAGGAACGGCCCTTCTTAAAAATCCACAGAAAATTCATCCTAGGCCTCCACCAATCATATACTCATTCCCTAGAAATCCTTCCACTATGCCCCCAGATTGAGCAACATAATAATGTGCATATACAGTGGGGTCACTGTACACCATCTGAGATAGTATTTTTAAAGTTGTGATTCGTTGCGTGGCCAAAAGTGTAATCATACAAGTGTCTATTCACAGAGACGAAAAAAGTCTATAATATTATAAAGCCCTTTTACAGTAACAGACTAAAACCTAAAAGATTCTTTATTAGGGATACTCTTAAAAAACATATATGAACTGACATACATACACAACGTAGAAAACAAAGGATAAATGAATACCCTTTCTCGACAGTAGCCTCCACCTTATTAATATATATGAAGGAGACTTGATCATAAGTAAGTGCTAGTGGAAACAATACTAGGACTTATAGGTTCATTCACCATGCGTAAAGAGTGTTTTGATGCATGGCCGAACTTTTTAGATTTCCTAGCAATCTCAACCCTGGTGGTAATATGATGATGGTAGTAATCAATTACCCTTTCAGAATGCAAAAGGTGACAAATTGCCAATCTATCAGGGTTACTGCTATCTATTCGATAAGGTAAAATGATATCCCAGGCTGTTTAGGACGAAAAATACACAAGGGGATTTCTCCCATAGATGAGGATGTCTCAAACAGTTTTAAAGAGCTCACGATCGAGAAATCAGTATATAAGAGAAGCTCGACGCGTTTCCCCACAGTCTTACTAATTTGATAGTAAACTTAATAAATGAACAGATAGGTCTAAGACCTGTGGCTCTGATGGTGAAGAGCCACAGGTCTTAGACCTTTCTGTTCATTTATTTTTTTCTTTATTTTGGTGTCTCCTTGGTGTTATAACTTAAATGGCTATTATATATAGCAGATAGATTAGATCAGTGTTTGTTCTCATATTCTGTCTTCAGCGGTATATCAGTGCTTAGATATTTAGCTACTATAAATAGAAGGTAGCACTTCGACTACTTCTAAGCGACTTGGCTTATATTGAGCCAGCATGAGAGCTGCAAATTTAGCCAAAGGACAAAGCGGGTATTCTGGCCATATGTCCATTGAGCCAATTTTTTATATTTACCCGGCTCCGCTACGATTTATACTCCCTATAACACTCTGACCTCAGAGGGTGATAGTCTGCTGAAGTAGTTGATTACAAAGAGCGACTATCTCTATATATATCACTAGATAGCCACGTATTATCGTGACTACTCTACTGAACAAACAGCGCCTTGTTTATACAAGATTTGAATTTATTATCAAGTTTACTATCAAATCTGAGCCACCATACGACAGTATTCGAATCCTCTATACATGTCGGATCTATTATGATCATCAAGTGCTGTATCATATACTCACTGCTCTATCCAGGCTCCTGATGAACCACAGTTAAGACTGTGGGGAAACACGTCGAGCTTCTCTTATATACTGATTTCTCGACTGTGAGCTCTTTAAAACTGTTTGAGACATCCTCATCTATGGGAGAAATCCCCTTGTGTATTTTCGTCTTAAACAGCCTGGGATATCATTTTACCTTATCGAATAGATAGCAGTAACCCTGATAGATTGGCAATTTGTCACCTTTTGCATTCTGAAAGGGTAATTGATTACTACCATCATCATATTACCACCAGGGTTGAGATTGCTAGGAAATCTAAAAAGTTCGGCCATGCATCAAAACACTCTTTACGCATGGTGAATGAACCTATAAGTCCTAGTATTGTTTCCACTAGCACTTACTTATGATCAAGTCTCCATCATATATATTAATAAAGTGGAGGCTACTGTCGAGAAAGGGTATTCATTTATCCTTTGTTTTCTACGTTGTGTATGTATGTCAGCCAATATATGTTTTTTTAAGAGTATCCCTAATAAAGAATCATTTAGGTTGTAATCATACAAGTGAATTTAAGTGGCATGTTCTGGTCTGATAAAATGGAGATTGTAACTGTGTCAACATGTTGTTTGCACAATAGCATATAATCAGGGCGATTGTACTTTATTGTCACACTATTGCTGTTTTTACCACTGATTTTGATGGTTCTTAAAAGCTGAACAAAACTGTCACCAACAAACTGATGTAAAATGATATCGGTGTACACAAATAATGTGTGAAACCCAGCTTTTATGTCAGAGTATTGTTTCCTTCTTTCTGGTATATTACCAGCAAACCCTTTGTTATACTCTGGCAGGCCTAACAGAACCAACAACTTGTGTCCAATGCAAACTGTATCGTTGGTGAATCGGTAAGTGTAACGATTCTTTTTACATCATCATAACGCAGCTTAAAGACCTCGTTTGTTATCCTTAAAACTTCAATTAAGGCGTTGATGGCTCTCATCAGCTCCCCGACGTTAGAATTAAAACCAACCTTCACATAATATTCCTTAAACACATTGTCATGTTTAGCGATGAAAAAGTTGCCGTTGTTCGGTCCAATCGTATCCCACATATGGGGATAATCGAGATACATACTGTATCTCATTTAGCGCCAAATCGTAAGAACTCAAGAGGGGAATTGGCTTTGCTAGTTTCATAATGTAAGTAGAGATTGTGTTTTCCGGGTAGATTTTGGAAAATGTGTTACTAGGAAAAGTTATATAAAAGGATCCTGTTTGCATGGCCTATGCAGATGTCATCGATGCAGCTGTTAAATTTTGTAGGGTACCCGAGCCAATTTACAAGATAATGCATTGCTCAGCGGATGCGTCTTTTCTTCCATATTTTTTTGACCCTGTAGATGCAGTTCTCATCTGCGGGTACCTACTGTATGTCCTCTTTATAAAATGAACCCTGTTTCACCTCGTCACTCAGGTCATTTAAATTTATAGAGCGGTTTTTGAAATTGCGTATTAAAAGAGTCTATGACAAAAATTTCTTTACATGATCCACGATTTTTAAAGAAGGCTTGTCAAGCTTTGAGTTCAGAATATTGATGTAGATATTTCACCATATTCTTACGGAGTTCTTTTTCGTGACATCCACAGGACGACACTGAATAGTGCGATGGTAAGTTAAGTTCTAACTTCATACAAGCTCTGTTAAAATGTTGATATAGCGAAATGTATTATGCTGCGTGAGATAACGCCACATTCTTGATTTAAAGTGTTACTATTTTGGACCTTTAAAACATAACTTTTAATAATGTGTTTAAAACTTAAACAGAAACTTAGACTTACATACACACATAGTACAGACTTAAATATGAGGTATATCCAATAAGGTACAAGATATTTCTCACTTATTTACGTGAGTTTATAGTCAGTAAGCGTGTGAGGCGTTTCAGTGGTGAACCGCTCTAAACGTAACACTAACGCGGCAGAGGCGGAGATCCTTGCTGCCGGGGGTAATTGAGTATGTAAGCATGGTTAAAACACTATTACAGTAGGTTTGACAGGATCGGGTGCTACTATTGTATACATGATACTGTAGACGATCGTATCTGTATGTATCTACTATCAGCTGCAATTGGTGACTACTTAAAACAGTTTGGGTGGGTTTTCTTGGCAACACTCCTTACATCACTGAGGTGATGTGTGCTGATTGGAGCTTCTTTAGGCATACCCCTTTGGGGGTGGGCACAAAGAGTCCTATATAAGAGAACTCCTTTGGTAGCATTCACTGATACCAATAGCCTATCATCAAGGCTGTTGGTTTGCTGCTCCTCTCTGCTCTCATTTGTATTTATTTATCTATTTATTTCTGCTGCTAATGCTCTTTGACATCTGGGATATTATTAATAGGCCATTGTGCCAGCTTTATTAGCAGTTAGCTATAAGAAAGGATACTGGTATCTTTATAGTGTGGCAGTACTCTGAATCTATTAGTCTGCCATTTGAAATGACCCTAATACTACAACAAATGGGGGTATAGCTATTGAATTTAACAGATAGAGAGGACACCAAGTAAGATAGTCTATTGAAGGAGGAGATATTCAGCGCAACATAACTTAACCACATATAGTGTTGGGATAGGCCGTCTTTTCAAACACAAAATTTATCTATTCTGAGTTGATTAGAGCCATTTTCAATATTTCTGGGTGTGAGCATGAAGCCCTTAAGTCCTACATCTCAGAGTCTCTGGCGAAAAGTCATATCAGGCCACCCAGGAGCAGGTCTCTTCTTTGTAGAGAAGAAGGATGGGACATTGAGGCCTTGTGTGGACTATCGGGCTTTGAATAAAATTACAGTGAAGAACCAGTGTTGCTTGCCCCTGATTCCTGACTTATTAAATCAGGTGGTAGGGGCCCACTAGTTTTCCAAATTGGACTTAAGGGTGGCTTACAATTTAATTCGCATCCGGGAAGGAGATGAGTGGAAGACAGCGTTCAACACCCCATTAGGACATTTTGACTGTCTAATCATGCCCTTCTGACTTTGTAATGCCCCCGCTGTGTTCCAGGGATTTATGAATGGGGTCTTCCACGACTTCCTGGGGGTATTTTTGGTCATATATCTCAACGACATTCTGGTGTACTCCCCAGACTGGGATTCACATGTGCGGCACCTGAGGTTGGTCCTGATCCGTTTGCGTGACTATCAACTTTTTTGTCAAGTTGGAAAAATGCATTTTTGGTACTAAACAAAGGTCTTTCCTTGGTTATGTGATTTCTCCCATGGAGATTCAAATGGAGTCTGATAAAGTAGCAGCAATCTCCCAATGGATCATACCTTAAAGCTCTCCAGCGGTTTTTAGGTTTCGCACATTTTTACCATAAATTCATTAAGAATTATTCTGTTATTGCTCAACCCCTGACCGATCTTACCAAGAAGGGGGCCGACTTGGTAAGATGGTCGCCAGAGGCTCTAGAGGCTTTGAGTCATCTCAAAAGGGCGTTTACCTCTGCCCAGGTGCTAGTACAGCCTGATGCGCTGCGACCGTTCTTTATTGAGGTCGATGCATATGAGGTGGGGTCGGGGCCGGATTGTCTCAGGAAGTCAGCGGGAGATCTGGGTATAGCCCATGTGCGTTCTTCTCGCGGAAGTTTAGTTTAGCGGAGCGTATCTACGGCATGGGTAATCGTGAGTTATTGGCGATTAAGTGGTCTCTGGAAGAGTGGCGTCACCATCTTGAGGGGGCTAGGCATCTCATTACCGTGTATACTGGTCATAAAAACTTGGTATATCTCGCCAATGCTAAGAGACTCACAGCTCGTCAAGCCAGGTGGGCATTGTTTTTCGCCAGGTTTAACTTCATCGTTACATATATTCCAGGGGAGAAGAAAGTGAAGGCAGATGGACTCTCACTGAGTTTCGGTTCGTAGTGAGACAGTGGCTTCTGAGAATATCTTCGCACCTGGGATGGTGGTGGCAGCTGTAGAATCTGACCTCGTTCCTCATCTACAAAATTGTCAGCAGAACGCTCCCTCAGGGGTGCCGGAGGGCAGATGGTTTATGCCAGAGACCTTGCATCTCAGAGTCATTGAAGAGTCTCCCTCATCTATTCTCTCAGGCAATCCGTTGGTTCAGGGGACTCTGGATCATTGTACTAGACACTACTTGTGGCCAGGCATGTCTCTGGAGATCCACGACTTTGTTAAGGGATGCTCTGTCTGTGCCTGCAGTAAAAGTCGTTGGCGTCATCCAGAGGGGGCCTCTGAGACCGTTACCAGTGCCTTCTTATCTGTGGTCGCATTTATCGGTAGATTTTATCACCGATCTACCTGAGTCTCAGAAGTTCGCCACTATCCTTGTTGTTGTAGTCCGCTTCTCAAAAATGGCACATTTCGTGGCGGTAAAGAAGCTACCTTCTGCGATAGTTTTCCAAGATTTTTGTAAAAGAAATCATTCGTCTACATGGGGTTCCCGGGAACATTGTATCTGATCGCGGGGTTCAGTTTGCTGCGCAATTTTGGCGAGCTTTTTGTAGAAACCTGGGAACATCGCTTCCCTTCTCGTCAGCATTCCACCCACAAACTAATGGTCAGACTGAGCAGAAGAACCAGGATTCAGTGCAATATTTATGGTTATTTGCTAGCGAAAAGGCTCATCAGTGGGTAGAATTCCTGCCCTTAGCAGAGTTTGCGCTAAACAACCGTACTTGTTCTTCCACTGGGGTATCTCCATTCCTTTGCGTATACGGTCAGCATCCTCACTTCCTTACAGCTATTTCTACTCCGTCTGCCTGTCCTGCAGCTGATGTCGCCACAGATGCGCTGCAGGGGGTATGGAAAGAAGTACAGAAGAATCTGGTAGCAACGGGGGCTCATATGCAGTTGCGCAGTGGAAAGAGTCTGTTAGTATCTGAACCTTACAGGGTGGGACAGAAGATATATTTGTAGTCTAGAAATGTCAAATTGAAGGTTCCGTCATTGAAACTGGTGCTGCGTTATGTGGGTCCCTTTGTCATCACGCGTGTAGTAAATCCGCTTGCTTATTGACTTGATTTACCAGCTACATGGAGGGTTCATAGAGTTTTTCATAAGTCATTATTGAAACTTTTTCTCCCTTTGGTGAGGCCTACCTCCGGTCCCCCCCCCCCCCCCCGCCCCCTGGTCCGGGGTGAAGTCGAATATGAGATCCAGGAAATCTTGGATTCATGTCTGCACCGGGGAACCTTGCAATATTTGGTAGCCTGGAAAGGCTTTGTGTTACGGCACTCTGACCCCACCGAGCGCCAGGTGGGGTGCCCTGAACTTCCCGCACCCCACTGTCCCTGCCTACTTGCCTTGGCCCTGGCTAACCCCAGGCGGACAACTGGACGGCGGTCCCTGCACTGGCTAGGGACCTGGCGACTAACAAGATGTGACTAACTAATGGGGGGGACAGAGTGCCGACAGAGAAGGCAGATGGAGTACCAACAGGAAAAAGACTGAGCAAGCAAGGCTAGAGAGCACGCTGACAGGCAACTAGGAACTGGCAGAGACAGGCTGCAGACAGAACTCACTAGTGGCTGAAAGAACCAAACAGGAAACACTGAGCAAAGCAAAGCTGGGAAGGAAACTGACAAGCAAGCTAGGGAACTGACTGAGCAGAACTGCAGACAGGACTGACTAGTAGCTGAGAGAACCAACAACTGGCAGTGAGCTTAGGTCACTGCCAGCCTTATAAACGGAAGACTCCGCCCAGGGGTGGAGAGTGGGAGGAGCCAACTCCCCCACTCAAGCACAAGAGAGAGGAAGGGATGTGGGCGGCACCCTACGGGTGGACCCGCCCACGCCACCACCCACCGGCCGCCCCACGTCGCCGGGAGAGCCCAAATGTCACAGCTCCAGGGCGCCGGACCCGACGCCGTAGCAACGCGCGCTGACCGCAGGACCCCGCGCCGTGCTGCATGGTAACTCTTTGGTCCTGAAGGTCATTCCTGGGTGGCTGCACGTGAAGTTCATGCTCCAGAGTTGGTGCAGCTTTTCCACCGTCTATTTCCGGGTAAGACTGGACATGATGGCGGTGTCCCAGAGGTCCCCCGTCAGAGGGGGGGGGGGGTAATGTTGTCGGGCGGTGGTGTGCGGGTCCTGCAGTCGGGGCGCGTCCCCCCGGCTTGAAATTTGTCCGGTTGCTGGGGGCGCGTCCGACGTGGTGCTGGTGGCTAGAGACCATGGTAGTAATTATGCTCTTACTGATTTAATTACACTCAGCTTTTTATGAAGTATCTATCACATTTGATTCTCTCATCGGGAGCTGAAAACCCATAATTACAGAACATAGAATGTCGAACACAGCTTAATAGCATGTCTTTTTTTATCTATCTAGCAAATTTAACTCACTATTCAGGTGGCTAATCAGTACAACTCTTTTTATTTTTTTTTTGTATTAATGTATAAGGAAATATCATCATGTCTAATAATATTAGTGTATTTATACTAATTATACTGTAAGTATATTTTTAATATGTGGCGCCTAATATATGCATCAATTAGTACGGTGTGTGTAGTATAATACTAATTTACTAAAAATGCATTGATTATATTGTAACCGGCGTATTGTTGGAATGTTATAGTGTCGGTGGTGAATTTTTAATAATTATAGTGTTTTATTAATACTACTCTATACTCATCATATTGTATCTACATTTTTTAATATATGGTCCTTAAAATATGAATGAATTAGTACGGTATGTGTAGTATTATACTATAGGCTAAATATTTTAAAAATGTGTTAATTATGATGTCGTATAATAGTTCTATTTATATTGTAATTGTCGTACTGTTGATGTGTTATTGTGGCGGTGGTGAATTTTTAATAACTATAGCGTTTTATTACTATTACTTAATATTAAATATATATATATTTTTTTTTTAACAAAGTTTTTATTGGTTTTCCAGAATTTAAAATTACATCTCATTGCTAAGAAAAGAGTGATATACATATACATAAACAAGAGACAAGTACTTATTTAATCAGATTAACTTAATAAAGAAAGAAAAGGGAAAATAAAAAGGAAACAACCTATACCTCGATATTCATTTATGCATGAACATAGAAGATTACTTCTGGAAGAAACAATTTAAAAAAAAATCAATCACAATAAAAACATTAATTCACAACCTCATTTATGCAACAAATAGCTACTTAATTAGCTGCATGCCGCCACCACGGACTCCAGATAAAATTAAACTTGTCATGACTGTTGTCATTTATGGCATTTTCTCATATGTATAATGGTCAGACATCACATCATATAGATCTGTAATGCAGAGAGAAGGGTAAGTTTTCCACCGCTTGGCTATGTGGAGCTTTGCCGTTAGTAGAAAGTGACAAACCCAACTCCGACAATATCTAGGAATGGAATCACAATTCTGGGGCAATAGGGACAGGTGTGGTTTGAAAGTCAGGGCTATTTCCGCAACATTTTGGATAATTCAAAATACATCCCTCCAGAATATTTGCATCTGAGGACACTCCCAGAAAATGTTGTATAGAATCCCCTTTTGTCCACAATCCTTCCAGCACCTTTTGCTTACTGTGGGGAAGCTTCTCGCAAGTTTGGATGGTGTGTAATACCACCTAGTTAAAACCTTGTAGTGGGGTTGCAGAAGAGTAGCATATAAGGCTGATTTGTTTGCCCACTCAAAAGAAGTCAACCATTGGGGTATGGAGACATTATTTTTCTCCCAGTTCAGTAAATGGATCTTTTTAGTGCTTCCCAGATCACAAGAGATGTCATTATAGAATACTTTGGTCAAGGACTTGTGTGGACCCTGACTGTTAGATAAAAGGGACATCAACTGGTCTGAGAGAGTGTATCTCCCCAGTGTCTTCTAAGAAAGGATTGGATTTGGCAATAGCAATAGAAATCTCCTGTCTCTAAGTCAAATCTTTCCCTAAGTAGAGAGAATGGAAGCATCCCATTAGATGGGTTATCCCCATCTAATAGATCAGAGATTATTATAATGCCGTCTTTACTCCATCTTCCAATATTTAGGTTGGGAAATTAGTATGTGAGAATTTCTATAAGTAAATCAAAATGTCTCCCTTTAGGGGAGAACCTCAGCTTATGAACACATAGGTTCCAGGTCTGGAGAGTTAAGATCATAGGGGGGGACAGACCTTGCGTATTTACAGTTAGACGTGTTTTTGGATAGTGTCTCTAGCATTGAAGCCTTAAGCAAGGACTCTAAAGATCTGTTCTCATTGAGGTGTTTCTCCATATGATACCAGGCTGGAGTCTGGGAGTTATCCAGATTAGTAGTAGGCGTGTAAATTGGGGACTCTCAGACCATCTTGCTTACGATGTAGATATAAAATCTGAGCTAGCTGCCATGCAGATGTGTTGTGAAAGCTTATGCTGTTGATTATTATAGCCAAGAGGTTTGTCCACCAGGAGGCAGGTTGACGGAAAAAAAGGGAGAAGGATCTACCCAAGACTTTAGATATCAGGTTGGCCACCTGCCTCCAGAAAGACCTTACCAATGAGCATGACCACCACAAAATTCCCTAAAACAATTTGGAGGGGTGCTTGGCAAGTATTTATGAATTATTGAGGGAACTAGGTAGGATCTGTGTAATATTTTAAGAGATGATTAGGCCAGCGTTACTTGATGGCTGCCCTTTGAAATGAAAGTGCAGCAATGAAGCCATCGGGGCAAAGAGAGGGTGATGTTAAGATCTAATTCCCATCATTGCATAATTGGAAGTTTAGCTCCCAGTGGGGGCTGGTTCATGTTGGCATACAATAGGGACAGTGTGCCTGTTTGCAATGGGGACCACATACAGGTTCTCTCAAACTTTGTGGGAGTGACAGTAGTATAAGTGGTTCCTACCATGGAGCGGAGGAAGCTATAGATTTGTCCCAATTCCAACCAGAGGTGTTCTGGGGTTGAATATTTATCTATCAGTTGTTGTGGTGTGAGGAGTTTGCCGTGCGGCATAAAATGGTAGAGTAGGACGACCCCTCTAGCCCGCCACCATGGAAAACTATCCTCTCGAGACTTTAGGGCAAATGCTTGGTTAGGGATAATAGGCTGCAAAGGTGGGAGAGGTGACACCATAGAGTATTTACACCTGTTTTTCCTCCAGATAAGAAAAAGGTGGTATGTTAGCGGTGATAAATGTTGTACGGTCATGGGTTTTACACCTTTATCCCAGAAAATTGGCCCAAGTTCTTTCGGGGCCAGAAGGGCTGCCTCCAGATCTGCCCACAGAGGCCTCCTTGCACCCACAAATATGGGGGGGATTTGTGATAACTGAGCTGCCATAAAATACTTTCTTAGATTCAGGACTGAAAGTCCCCCGATTCGTTTATGATAGTGCATAACTTTTTGTTTTATTTTGGGTCTTTTGTTCCTCCATATAAAGTGGAAGATAGATTGTTGCATTTCTTTCATATCATTTGCGGGGACCACCATGAGCAGACACCTGAAAAGATATAGAAGGCAAGGCAAACTTGTCATTTTTACTGAGTTGATACCACCTAACCACGAGCAGGTAGGCTGATCCCATCTCTTCATCTCTGACTTAAGAGAGGTGAATAATGGGGGATAGTTCCATTTATATAGTATGTCCAGGGAAGAGGGAAGTTTAATTCCCTTAGGTGATGTAGTGTAGGGAGGCTTTGAACCCAAAATTAAGCTCTATGAGCTTCTGCAGATGAGGGGGTATGTTAAAGAAGAGGGCTTCCATCTTATCCATATTTACTATTAAGCCTGAGACTTCAGCGAATTAATCTAGTGATGATATTAGATTTGGTAGGAAGGTGAGGGGTCGCAATAAGGTGAGGAGGATATCATCAGCGAAAAGACTAGTTTATATTCTTGCTTTCCCACTGCAATACCTGAAATGTTTGGATTTTTTCTGATAGTATGGGCCAAAGGCTCCATTGCTAGTGCAAAAAGAGCTGGTGACAGGGGGCAGCCCTGCCTTGTTCCTCTTTGTATATGGATTTTACTAACTGTGGAACAGGGAAGTTTTAGTTCTGCTAAGGGGTTGGAATATAAAGAGCGCAGCTCTGTGACAAATTCTCCCCGGATGCCTACGTTTTCAAGGGCAGCAAAAAGGTAGTCCCAGGAAAGATTGTCAAAAGCCATTTCTATCTGCCTGGCAATGCGAAGCACTTGTCCCCTTTAAAATGCGTCTCCTGCAAGAGAACAATTTTCGAGTTGTACCTTTTTAGCAGCACTGCAATGTTGTGGCATTTCAGCGGCGAGTTGAGGCCCTTGACATTGAATGATGTGAAGCGTAGATCATTCATAGTTTGCCGTATGTAGAAAGGTAAAGCGATATCTGAGAAAAGAAGATAATATTAATTGACGATTATACTTTTGCAATATACCACTGGGGTCCTCACCTGAGGGGTAGGGGGAGGAGTGAGGGAAAGAGGGGGACGGGAAGGATGAGTAGGTTAAAAAAAACAAACAAAAAAACCCCAGAAGTCAAGTATAAACAGTAATGAACTTTGGCACTCTGCGCCCTGTCAAGGAGAGGTCCGGTGTAGTTCCGGTCCTCCTCCAGGGGGGGGGGGGAGAGTTTCAATCGGTGTTGAAACAACCTTTCCCCTGAATACAATACACAAATTACTAGACCTCAGGGCTGATCCAGTCACTGAGTCGGTCTGGAAAAAATTCAGAACCCTCAGGATTGGAGACTTGCTTTCCATAGTGCATCTTTCCCCTTCAGAGATACTCCAAACCCTCCTGCCCTCGCATAAGCTATCTTTTCTACACCAAGCAATGGTGACCAGCGTAATAGGAGAATTCATTAAGAGATATAAAGGGGCTAGACCTATGCTTCCCTTTGAGACTACCCTGAATAACAAAGACCCGAAAGTAAGGAAAATTGCTCCTCTATGTAAACGCTACATAACACCTCAGAGTATAACTAAACCAGCTTTCATTAGCTCCTGGGAGAAAGAGCTTGGCGTTTCTTTATCCCAAGAAGACATCAATTCAATATTAGCAACTTCATTTGGTATCCCCCCCTGCATTATGGCTCAGGAGGCGCACTATAAACTGCTTGTAAGGTGATATAAGACCCCGCAGTGGCTCTATGCTTATAAATTAGCCTCCCACGATAAATGTTGGAGGTGCGGTTCCAACCTATGGTGGAACTGCCCCCCCCCCCTAAAATCCTACTGGAGGGGAGTTGAGGAGATCCTGAGGAAAATTAAACCAAACTTCACACTCTCACCAGAGATACTGTTCCTCTGGAGGCCTTCCGCAACTTTCCACCCCAGAAAGGACAAACTGATGGCATTCCTGATAGACTCAGCTAAAGCATTAATACCACTGCACTGGCAATGCGAAGCACCCCCCTCACTAAAACAATGGAAAGAAAAAGTAGATAGTCTCTTTAATCTAGAAGAGCTGTCGAGTTGGAAGAATGGCACACATAACAGATTTACCAAAATCTGGAACCCCTGGCACAGCTTGAGGCTCCTGGACATCTTTTCTCATAGAGGTACCTCTGCTACTACCACCACCACCTGAACCCCCCCCCCTTCCCTCCCGCCCCCCCATCCCCCCCCCCCCCCCCAGTCTCCACTTAATTGTTTTTTAATTGTTTTAAATTTTATGTTTGATGTTTTACCTCAACGCCTTTGGTCTCAGGATTAGCGCTAAGTAGCGCTAAGTAGCACGAAGCATCGGGATGATTGAGATGCAAAATGCGTACTTAGTATGAATGTAAGCAAACAGCTATACCTCAACCTAAGCTTGTAATTTGATCCAAATGATTGTTTGTTTCTTGCATTGAGTGAAAAGATAACTGTTTTTGATATCCTAGACGATTTGTCTGTTAGAAAACTTGAATAAAAATTGATTAAAAAAAAATAAAAAATAGGCCTTTTCTATGTCCAGGGCTACGGTTATTAGCAGGGTGCTATGTGTTTTTGAGATATGTAAAAGGTTGAGGACTTTTCTAATATTGTCCGGGGCTTGTCATGAAGGGATAAAGCCGACCTGGTCTCTGTGGATCAGGGAAGGGAGGAAATTATTTAGACGGCTAGCTAGGATGCTCGTCAGTCTAAGTTTAGAAACTAGATCGGTCTATAATTTTTGGGCGAAGAGTGATCCTTATTTGGCTTGGGAATTACCGTTATGTGGGCACTCACAAATTCTTCGGGGATAGTTTTTCCAGCTAAAACGTCATTATAGAGGAGCGTTAGAAGACGAGAGAGGGAAGGGAGGAATTTTTTATAGTAAAGGGCCGTCAGACCGTCTGGGCCACGGGCTTTACCCTGCTTTAGGTATTTAATAGTCTCCTCCACCTCTTCATGTGTGATAGGTTGGCTTAAGCATGAGTTTTGCTCCATTGTGAGTTTCGGGAGTGAAATATTTTTAAAAATGTCTTGGAGGGCATTGGGGGATCTTTGGGGCTTATATTTATAAACGTTACTGTGGAAAACATAAAAAGTATGAACAATTGTATCTGGGTTCGAGGTGCAAGGCCCATTATTTGCTCTGATGGAGTGTACTGAGTTTATTCTCTCCTTTGTTCTAAGCCGTGCAGCCAATAATCTGCCAGGCTTATTTGCTAATTTAAAATAGGTGGACTGAGTCCACTGGAGGGCCCTCTACGCGTGTGAAGTGTCTAGAAGGTTAAGCTGTGTTTAAGTGTCTTTAATATTTTTAATTAGAGCCCAGCTAGGACGCTGTTGATTTGCTAGTTCCAGAAGAGTCAGGCGTCTCTCAAGAGCTACTAGAGCCTCAGATTTTTCCTTTTTTTAATGGAGGCAATTCTGGAGATTTGGCCTCTCATGAAGGCCTTATGCGCCAGCCAAAGCCATACAGGTTGTGTGTCTGCAGTATTATTTGTTGCTAGAAATATTTGTTAATTGTTCTGAGATTTGGGCAAGGGTTATGGGATCTATTAGTAAAGTTTCATTAAGTCTCCATTTTTTTGAGGAGGGTTGAGGAAAATTATCTAAGAAGTGGGTTAAGACAATATCATGGTCAGAGCATACGCAAGGAATATGTCTCGCCTCAGCTAGAGCAGGGAGGAGAAGGGTGGAGACTAATATCCAATCAATACGTGAGTAGGATTTATGTGGGGCCGAGAAAAAGGTGTAACCCCTGCTTGACCCATGGGCCTCCCTCCAGCTGTCTGCCAGCGCCAGGTCTTTCAATGTGGCATGTAGCAAAGTTCTCTGCTTTGAGCTAATTTTATCTGCGCTACAAGACGAGTGGTCCAAGGAGGGTGATAGGGCCATATTGAAATCTCCCATCCAATAGATGGAGGCCTTGTGCAGATTCTTAAGCTTATTAGCATCTGCTTATTTTTGGGAGGAAATATTAGAACAAGTTCACCTGGCAATAAGCCAGCCTAATATTTGGTTGCTTTAGATTAAGTCCAGCAGCTGTGAGATGACTACACCTCAGGAATGTATATATTATACACTAATCTCATGAGGAATAGAAGTTTGGTCAGTTCCTGGAATTCCTTTTTAGGTGCACTTGGGTCACATTGTGTTGTTTTTTGGAGCAGGGATGTTCCATGCAGCAAGGATCCTTTATTCCTCTCCAGGAGTTGCAACTGTGCGGATAATGTTATCTTTTTGGCAGCCGAATCTTTTTTTCTGAGCGAACAGGTACTCGCTAAGGACAATGCTCGCTTGAGTAATTGTCCTTAACGAGTATGCTCGCTCATCTCTAGCTGTATCTGATTGGCTGAGCGCTCAGCCAATCACAGGCAGCTCTCAGCCATTCATTTAATGACAGCTGAGTGCTGCCTGTGATTGGTCATAGAACTCAGCCAATCACAGGCAGCACTTGGCTATTCATAGAATTTAATGAATGGCCAAGCACTACCTGTGATTAGCTGAGTGCTGTGACCAATGGTTTTATTCTAGTTGGCAATCGCTTTATGACAAACTCTCTGCCTCTTTTCCTAACAATTGATTTATAGAGAGCCTACAACAGACCTTTATAGACGATGACCTACTCCCCCCTGATAAGGCAAATTTGACCATTGTTGATGAACACATGGAGAGCGCCAGCAAAAACGGTGAAACAGAGAAAGCGTTTACCAAGTATGTACACCACAGAAATCTGAGCATTTTGTACCTTATGCAGAACATATTTTTATCAAGGTAAGAAAAGCCGTAAGATCAATTTAAACACCAAGTACATGGTCCTTTAATAACCCTTGTGATGAATTGCAAATTGTCACACTAGCTAGACAGATGTACCATGGGAAGACGCGCTTTTTCTTAGAAGCTTTTGAGGATGCCATGCGCGCTCCTTACAAATATCTGCTAGTAGACTTAAAAGGCAATACGCTTGAGGAGCATCGCTTGAAAACGGGTTTTGTTTTTCCTAGCCTTATCAACAAGAAAATTGCTTCTAAGGCCGGCTGCACATGGCCGTGATGCGAAATTCCGCGGCGGAGCCCGTCACGGCGCCCCCCAGGAGACCCCATACTTACCTGCGGATCCAGCGTCCTCGCTCCTGCATGACGCTTCCCAGCCCACCTCCGCCGCGTCATGTGACACACCCACCGCGTCATATGACGCGGCAGCGGTGGGCGGGGAAGCGTTTTCACGCTATCTTCCGCTGTACTACAGCGGAAGATAGTGTGAACGAACGGCTTCCATTGACTGCAATAGAAGCCGTCCGTGAGTACACCCTCGGCAAATAGAGCATGCCGTGGGTGAGAATGGGTGAATTCACGGTGCGGAATTCCGCGGTGAGATTCCGCACCGTGAGCACTGAGCTATTAGGTTCAATAGAAATCCATTCGTGGGAAGGAGGCCTAAAAGGTGAGTTTGCCTTTTTTGTTACTAATTTTATTCCTTGCGCTTTGTGCTGACAGGATGTCTGAGAGAATACGTAGCAATTGGGCTCTCTTGAAAAGTCTGGTGAAGGCAAAACCAGCCATCAAAAAGTCTATTTTACGCAACGAGAGCAATGATTTATTTACAGCCATTGCCGAGATTGTTTTAAATATCTTATAAGGTAGGATACCCCTAAAAGCACAGCAGAGAAAGATACTAAAAAATGGAGATGTGCTTTAAGGCGGTTGGGTGATAAAACATTGTCTGTAAAGAAAAAGAAGCCTATAGTGAATCAGACCAGCGGTTTTATAGGTTCACTCTTGGGCTTTGAGATAATTACGAGTCTGCTTGCCAACTGATACTGGAGCATGCAGAGAAAATGTACTTGGTGCTTAAACATGATCTTTAAAAGATAAGACAAGCCATTACAATGACACTGAACATACAAAAGATGGCTATTCATCGGCGTGTTTATTAAATTAGCACAATTTTACAGCGTAGTGATTTACTGGATGATGTGGAAATTAGAGATGAGCGAGCACCAAAATGCTTGGGTGCTCGTTACTCGGGACGAAAATTTTGCGATGCTCGAGGGTTTGTTTCGAATAACGAACCCCATTGAAGTCAATGGGCGACCCGAGCATTTTTGTATATCGCCGATGCTCGCTAAGGTTTCCATTTGTGAAAATCTGGGCAATTCAAGAAAGTGATGGGAACGACACAGTAACGGATAGGGCAGGCGAGGGGCTACATGTTGGGCTGCATCTCAAGTTCACAGGTCCCACTATTAAGCCACAATAGCGGCAAGAGTGGGCCCCCCCCCTCCCAACAATTTTTGCTTCTGAAAAGCCCTCATTAGCAATGCATACCTTAGCTAAGCACCACACTACCTCCAACAAAGCACAATCACTGCCTGCATGACACTCCGCTGCCACTTCTCCTGGGTTACATGCTGCCCAAGCCCCCCCCTGCACGACCCAGTGTCCACAGCGCACACCAAATTGTCCCTGCACAGCCTTCAGCTGCCCTCATGCCACGCCACACTCCTGTCTATTTATAAGTGTGTCTGCCATGAGGAGGAACCGCAGGCACACACTGCAGAGGGTTGGCATGGCTAGGCAGCCACCCTCTTTAAAAGGGGCGGGGCGATAGCCCACAATGCTGTACAGAAGCAATGAGAAATCCAATCCTGTGCCACCTCCATCAGGAGCTGCACACTTGGGCATAGCAATGGGGAACCTATGTGCCACACACTATTCATTCTGTCAAGGTGTCTGCATGCCCCAGTCAGACCGCGTTTTTTTATAAATAGTCACAGGCAGGTACAACTGGGAATCCCCAGGGCATGGGCATGGGTGGGTGCCAGGAAGCCACCGGCGGCACATAAATATATCCCATATAGAGATGAGCGAGCGTACACGGAAAAGCACTACTCGCTCGAGTAATTTGCTTTATCCGAGTATCGCTGTGCTCGTCCCTGAAGATTCGGGTGCCGGCATGGAGCGGGGAGCTGCAGGGGAGAGCGGGGAGGAACAGAGGTAAGATATTTCTCTCCCTCTCTCCCGCCCGCTCTCCCCTGCTCCCCGCTGCGACTCACCTGTCAGCCGCAGCGGCACCCGAATCTTCAGGGACGAGCACAGCGATACTCGGATAAAGCAAATTACTCGAGCGAGTAGTGCTTTTCCGAGTACGCTTGCTCATCTCTAATCCCATAGCATTGCCCATCACAGCTGAGGTAATGTCATGTTTAATGCAGGTGGGCTTCGGCCCACAGTGCATGCCCCAGTCAGACTGGGGTTCTTTAGAAGTGGACACATGTAGTTACAACTCCGTATGGACCGACAGCATGGGTGGCTCCCTGGAACCCACCGGCGGTACATAAATATATCCCATTGCAGTGCCCAACACAGCTGATGTAACATCAGCTTTAATGCAGGTAGGCAAAAAATTAATTGGATTACACTGTAGGCGAGGGCCCTAAAAAATTGGTGTACCAACAGTACTAATGTACCTCAGAAAAATTGCCCATGCCCAACCAAGAGGGCAGGTGAAACCCATTAATCGCTTTGGTTAATGTGGCTTAATTGGTAACTAGGCCTGGAGGCAGCCCAGTTAAAATAAAAATTGGTTCAGGTGCAAGTTTCAACGCTTTAATGAGCATTGAAACGTATAAAAATTGTTTATAAAAATTATATGACTGAGCCTTGTGGGCCTAAGAAAAATTGCCCGTTCGGCGTGATTACGTGAGGTTTCAGGAGGAAGGGCAGGAGGAGGAGGAGGAATATTATACACAGATTGATGAAGCAAAATGTCCCCGTTTTTGATGGTGATAGAGAACAATGCTTCTCCTTGGAGAATGTTCCCCTGCCTGCGCTGTACATGCTGCCTGATCTCTGCGCCTCCCCTGCTACCTGGCCCTCGGAACTGCGCCTTCTGCCACTAGCGCTGTCGGATGGGAAGTTTACCATCAGTTTGTCCACCAGGGCCCTGTTGTATAGCATCATTCTCGAACCCCTTTCCTCTTCGGGAATGAGAGTGGAAAGGTTCTCCTTATACCGTGGGTCGAACAGTGTGTACACCCAGTAATCCGTAGTGGCCAGAATGCGTGTAACGCGAGGGTCACAAGAAAGGCATCCTAACATGAAGTCAGCCATGTGTGCCAGGGTACCTGTACGCAACACATGGCTGTCCTCACTAGGAAGATCACTTTCAGGATCCTCCTCCTCCTCCTTCGGCCATACACGCTGAAAGGATGACAGGCAAGCAGCATGGGTACCCTCAGCAGTAGGCCCAGCTGCCTCTTCCCCCTCCTCCTCATGCTCCTCCCCCTCCTCCTCAACGCGCTGAGATATAGACATGAGGGTGCTCTGACTATCCAGCGACATACTGTCTTCCCCCGCCTCCGTTTCCGAGTGCAAAGCGTCTGCCTTTATGCTTTGCAGGGAACTTCTCAAGAGGCATAGCAGAGGAATGGTGACGCTAATGATTGCAGCATCCCCGCTAACCATCTGGGTAGACTCCTCAAAGTTTCCAAGGACCTGGCAGATGTCTGCCAACCAGGCCCACTCTTCTGTAAAGAATTGAGGAGGCTGACTCCCACTACGCCGCCCATGTTGGAGTTGGTATTCCACTATAGCTCTACGCTGCTCATAGAGTCTGGCCCACATGTGGAGCGTAGAGTTCCACCATGTGGGCACGTCGCACAGCAGTCGGTGCACTGGCAGTTTAAACCAATGTTGCAGGGTCCGCAGGGTGGCAGCGTCCGTCTTGGAATTGCGGAAATGTGCGCTGACCCGGCGCACCTTTCCGAGCAGGTATGACAAGTGTGGGTAGCTTTTCAGAAAGCGCTGAACCACCAAATTAAAGACGTGGGCCAGGCATGGCACGTGCGTGAGGCTGCCGAGCTGCAGAGCCGCCACCAGGTTACGGCCGTTGTCACACACGACCATGCCCAGTTGGAGGCTCAGCGGCGAAAGCCAGCGGTCGGTCTGCTCTGTCAGACCCTGCAGCAGTTCGTGGGCCGTGTGCCTCTTATCTCCTAAGCTGAGTAGTTTCAGCATGGCCTGCTGACGCTTGCCCACCGCTGTGCTGCCACGCCACACGACAGCGACTGCTGGCGACGTGTTGCTGCTGCTGACACATCTTGATTGCGAGACAGAGGTTGCGTTGGAGGAGGAGGAGGAGGAGGAGGGTGGTTTAGTGGAGGAAGCATACACCGCCGCAGATACTAGCACCGAGCTGGGGCCCGCAATTCTGGGGGTGGGTAGGACATGAGCGGTCCCAGGCTCTGACTCGGTCCCAGCCTCCACTAAATTCACCCAATGTGCTGTCAGGGAGATATAGTGGCCCTGCCCGCCTGTGCTTGTCCACGTGTCCGTTGTTAAGTGGACCTTGGCAGTAACCGCGTTGGTGAGGGCGTGTACAATGTTGCGGGAGACGTGGTCGTGCAGGGCTGGGACGGCACATCGGGAACAGTAGTGGCAACTGGGAACCGAGTAGCGCGGGGCCGCCGCCGTCATGCTTTTGAAAGCCTCCGTTTCCACAAGCCTATACGGCAGCATCTCCAGGCTGATCAATTTGGCAATGTGCACGTTTAACGCTTGAGTGTGCGGGTGCGTGGCGGCGTACTTGCGCTTGCGCTCAAACAGTGGCACTAGCGACGTCTGGACGCTGCGCTGAGAGACATTGCTGGATGGGGCCGAGGACAGCGGAGGTGAGGCTGTGGGTGCCGGCCATGAAACGGTAGTGCCTGTGTCCTCAGAGGGGGGTTGGATCTCAGTGGCAGGTTGGGGCACAGGGGGAGAGGCAGTGGTGCAAACCGGAGGCGGTGAACGGCCTTCGTCCCACCTTGTGGGGTGCTTGGCCATCATATGCCTACGCATGCTGGTGGTGGTGGCTCCCCAGCTGATCTTGGCGTGACAAAGGTTGCACACCACTGTTTGTCGGTCGTCAGGCGTCTCTGTGAAAAACTGCCACACCGTAGAGCACCTTGACCTCTGCAGGGTGGCATGGCGCGAGGGGGCGCTTTGGGAAACATTTGGTGGATTATTCGGTCTGGCCCTGCCTCTACCCCTGGCCACCGCACTGGCTCGGCCTGTGCCCACACCCTGACTTGGGCCTCCGCGTCCTCGCCCGCGTCCACGTCCTCTAGGCCTACCCCTACCCCTCAGCATGCTGTATTACCAGTAGTGCAGAAACAGAACGCTGTAATCAAATGTGCCACTTATTGGCCTGTGGTTGGAGGCTGACTTCGCTTACAGAACGCACAGCAGAGCCAGAAAATTATTTTGCGCAAGCCTGCTGTAACACTTAGCTGGCTGCGTATGAATTAGGACAACTACCCCCAGCACAGACCCAGTACACTGAGGACGGTCACAGGCAGCCCAAATAGATTTTTTTTCCCAAATGTTTTTGGAAAGGCCCACTGCCTATATACACTGTATATGTCTTCTCTCTCTGCGTCACCACTACTTGCCCTGGAGTATGTAAAATAACTGCAAACTGTTGCACTGTGGACTGGAATACAGCGGTGATGTAACAGCCAACACAGAGCCAGGAAATAATTTTGCGCAAGCCTGCTGTAACACTTAGCTGGCTGCGTATGAATTAGGACAACTACCCCCAGCACAGACCCAGTACACTGAGGACAGTCACAGGCAGCCCAAATAGATTTTTTTTCCCAAATGTTTTTGGAAAGGCCCACTGCCCATATTCAATAAATATGCCTTCTGTCCCTGCCTCACCACCACTACTGGCCCTGGACTATGTATAATTACTGCAGGGCGCAATGCTCTGCACGGCCTATATACAAAAAAAAAAAAAAGTGCAACACTGCAAAAAGCAGCCTCCACACTACTGCACACAGTTAGATGTGGCCCTAAGAAGGACCGTTGGGGTTCTTGAAGCCTAAAATACTCCTAACACTCTCCCTATAGCAACTCCAGCAAGACAGCACTTTCCCTGATCTCTGTCAGAACGCATCTGTGGCGAGCCGCGGGAGGGGCCGATTTATATACTCGGGTGACACCTGATCTCACCAGCCACTCACTGCAGGGGGGTGGTATAGGGCTTGAACGTCACAGGGGGAAGTTGTAATGCCTTCCCTGTCTTTCTATTGGCCAGAAAAGCGCGCTAACGTCTCAGAGATGAAAGTGAAAGTAACTCGAACATCGCGTGGTGCTCGTTTCGAATTACGAGCATCTTGAACACGCTAATACTGGAACGAGTATCAAGCTCGGACGTGTACGTTCGCTCATCTCTAGTGGAAATTTAAAAATACACACATGTTTTGCAAAACTACTTGGTACACGCTAAACAGGACTCAAAGGAGCAAGCAACTTTAAAACTTGTAACTCTGGGTGAAACTGGTCATTAGCAATTGTCAAATGCTGCTCCTGATAATAGAAACACTGTTCATGAAATTGTAAGTCATATCAACCCATGGTTCAAAAAAATGCAGAGATTTTGCTAAACAGACTGTTGCAGAATGGGGATATTACATCCTGGAACACAAAAGATGAGTTTGTTTACAAGAGGGAGAAAATCCAAGGCTCTAACATACTGGACTTGATCAGTCCTGCTATGCAGAGGCATAGCGCTACCAGAAAAAACACACTCTGGGTAGGGACGTTTTTATGCGCTCGATGACTGAGATTAATATACCTTCTACGGTCATCGGCAACCATGGCAGTAAAGAAATATTCCAGACTTTGAAAATGAACATTAACCCCGCTTTTGTGGCCGTACCCCCCAAAACAAAAAACAGACTTTCACCCCTATGCAGCCCAGAAAAACACAGGGCAGCCTGCTGCCTAAAAAGCGATCAACTCAGCTGTTTCCCATAGCATGGCTAAGTTTGAAAATGATAGTAAAAATGTAACTATATATCTGTTAGCATTATACAGTGCTATACATATCTATGTAATAATTCTATAACCCATATTTTTTATATTTTTGATGTATACTGTTTATGCATTCATTTATGTAATAACTTTGGAATGCAGATGAGGCCCTGATATTTCACAACCCCAGGAATGCAAATGGGGCCCCCAGGTTCCAGAAGTCATGAGAAGGGGTTGTGGCACCTGCCACTTTTCCAAAAGTGGTGGTTTGATGGAATTTACAGTCTCTATACTACTGCTGGTTAGCAGCGCCTCCTAGTGAAATTAATTTTCACACTCATCTACACTATTTTTTTTCTTTATCTCCTTGTGGCTTCTGGCCCCCAGACATCTTACTGGAATGCAGTCCCTCATACACACCAGGTTTGCTTCACTCCTTTTTTATCTCTCTAGCTGGTAAGTTGGCACAGTGAGTCCGCACCCATCAACCGTGACAACATCCTGCAGCTGCATGTGTTGTCTCTCATGGTAGGGCTTCCAAGAGGCATATTCAAGCAGGATAATGCCTGACGACAAACACAAGGGTGCCACAGGAATGCCTTCACAACACTGTCACACTTTCGTGGCCTACCCAGTCACTAGATTTCTCACCAACAGAACATGTATGAGACTTCTGGGACGCCAAATTTGACAGTGTTTGCATGATCTAGAGGCTCAGTTACAGCAAATGTGGAGCAATATGCCATAGGATATCATACAGAACCTGTATGCCTCCATGCAAGCTTGTACCACATCTTGCACCCAAGCTAGAAGCAGTTCAATAGGGGACAAGAGCCGCCCTGTGAGGGGTCAGTTTGCCATAATGAATGATACTTTTGCTTTGATATTGTAATCACTTTTTCAAGCGACTCTACTAACGTTACATGGTCAAAATACGCGAGTCTGAGCCCGGTCATCCAGCCCTCCTTTGATATATTGGGTGTTGTACGATTCAGGACTTCTCTGTATGTTACTCTTACTGTCCAAGGCATATGCAGCAGCTTTGGCTGTTTTAGCACTTATGCATGTTCAAACATATTCTGTACAAAGCTACTGTAGCTTCACATTTTATACTGCAGCAGGGATTGTTTGCTGTAATGTTCTTTTTCAAAGTGCCTGAAGTTACCTCTGTTTATATGTGCTAAATATGAGCGAGCACCAAAATGCTCGGGTGCCGCGAGTCACATAGCAATGGGGAATCCACGTGTCCACACACTACTCATTCTGTTTGGGTGCCGGATACCTCATCGACAACGCAAGGGGAAAGCCATCTGCACTCTAAACCCTACCCAAGTCAGTCAGTGACTTTGTGCCAGGCAGGTAAAACACGGCTATGGGAAGTCTGTGTGAACCAACACAGCATAGGTGGATCCTAGGCAACCCAAGACGTGAACCATGAAGAAATCAAAGTGCCCAAACATGGCAGACTTTCACTGCGCCGAGGACATAGGCCTCTGCACAATCCCTCAGCAATCGCAGGCATAGAGCGGACTCTGATGCTAGTGCAGATGTGAACGTCTCATTAGTGCAGTATCACTCCTCTTGTTTGGCCCAAACCAGTGCCCCGGATAACTGTGGTAACATGAGAGAAATTTATATGTTGGCCTTGGCCCACAATTCATGCCCTAGTCAGTCAGTGTTTTTGGCCCAGATAGGTAAAACACCGCGATGGGAAGTCTGTGTGCACCCACAGCATAGGTGGGTCCAAGGCAACCCAAGACATGAACCATGAAGAAATCAGAGTGCCCATACATGGCAGACTTTCACGGCGCCGAGGTCATAGGCCTCTGCACAAACCCTCAGCAATCACGGGCATAGAGCAGAATCTGATGCTAGTGCAGCTGTGAACGTCTCATTTGTGCAGTATTGCTCCGCTTGTTTGGCCCTAACCAGTGTCCCGGACAACTGTGGTAACGCGAGAGAAAATACATATTGGCCTCGGCCCACAATTCATGCCCTAGTCAGTCAGTGTTTTGGGGCCAGATAGGTAAAACACTGTGATGGGAAGTCTGTGTGCACCCATAGTATGAACAGACCCCTGTAACATTCCAGTAGCAAAGGTATAAGCAGACCCTAGTAACATTCCGGTAGCAAAGGTATAAGCAGACCCAGTAACATTAATGTGGAGCAGTATAGGCAGACCCCAGTACCATTTCAGTAGTAGAAGTATAGGCAGACCCCAGTATCATTTCTGTAGTAGAAGTATAGGTGGACCACTGTAACATTTCTGTAGCAGAAGTATTGGCAGACCCCTGTAACATTTCTGTAGCAGAAGTATTGGCAGACCCCTGTAACATTTCTGTAGCAGACGTATAGGCAGACCCCTGTACCATTTCTGTAGTAAAAGTATAGGCAGACCCCAGTAACATTTCTGTAGCAGAAGTATAGGCAGACCCCTGTAACATTTCTGTAGCAGCAGTATCAGCAAACCCCAGTACCATTTCTGTAGTAGAAGTATAGGCAGACCCCAGTACCATTTCTATAGTAGAAGTACAGACAGACCCCTGCAACATTTCTGTAGCAGAACTATAGGCAGACCCCAGTACCTTTTTTGTAGTAGAAGTATAGGCAGACCCCTGCAACATTTCTGTAGCAGAAGTATAGGCAGACCTCATTACATTTTTTGTAGTAGAAGTATAGTCAGACGCCTGTAACATTTCTGTAGCAGAAGTATAGGGAGATCCCAGTACCATTTCTGTAGAAGAAGTTTAGGCAGACCCCAGTAACATTTCTGTTGAAATAGTATAGGCAGACCCCAGTACCATTTCTGTAGTAGAAGTTAAGGCAGACTCCTGTAACATTTCTGTAGCAGCAGTATCAGCAAACCCCAGTACTATTTCTGTAGTAGAAGTTTAGGCAGACCCCAGTAACAGTTCTGTTTAAATAGTATAGGCAGACCCCAGTAACATTTCTGTAGCAGAAGTATAGGCAGACCCCTGTAACATTTCTGTAGCAGCAGTATAGGCAGACCCCTGTAACATTTCTGTAGCAAAAGTATAGGCAGACCCCTGTAACATTTCTGTAGTAACAGTATAGGCAGACCCCAGTAACATTTCTGTAGCAGCAGTATGGCAGACCCCAGTTACATTTCTGTAGCAGCAGTATAGGCAGACCCCTGTTACATTTCTGTAGCAGCAGTATAGGCAGACCCCTGTAACATTTCTGTAGTAGCAGTATCAGCAAACCCCAGTACCATTTCTGTAGTAGAAGTATAGGCAGACCCCAATACCATTTCTATAGTAGAAGTATAGACAGACCCCTGCAACATTTCTGTAGCAGAACTATAGGCAGACCCCAGTACCTTTTTTGTAGTAGAAGTATCGGCAGACCCCTGCAACATTTCTGTAGCCGAAGTATAGGCAGACCTCATTACATTTTTTGTAGTAGAAGTATAGGCAGACCCCTGTAACATTTATGTAGCAGCAGTATAGTCAGACGCCTGTAACATTTCTGTAGCAGAAGTATAGGGAGACCCCAGTACCATTTCTGTAGAAGAAGTTTAGGCAGACCCCAGTAACATTTCTGTTGAAATAGTATAGGCAGACCCCAGTACCATTTCTGTAGTAGAAGTTAAGGCAGACTCCTGTAACATTTCTGTAGCAGCAGTATCAGCAAACCCCAGTACTATTTCTGTAGTAGAAGTTTAGGCAGACCCCAGTAACAGCTCTGTTTAAATAGTATAGGCATACCTCAGTAACATTTCTGTAGCAGAAGTATAGGCAGACCCCTGTAACATTTCTGTAGCAGCAGTATAGGCAGACCCCTGTAACATTTCTGTAGCAAAAGTATAGGCAGACCCCTGTAGCATTTCTGTAGCAGCAGTATGGCAGACCCAAGTTACATTTCTCTAGTAGAAGTATAGGCAGACACCAGTACCATTTCTATAGTAGAAGTATAGGCAGACCCCTGCAACATTTCTGTAGCAGAAGTATAGGCAGACCCCAGTACCATTTTTGTAGTAGAAGTATAGGCAGACCCAATTACAATTTTTGTAGTAGAAGTATAGGCAGACCCCAGTAACATTTCTGTAGCAGACGTATAGGCAGACCCCTGTAACATTTCTGTAGCAGCAGTATAGTCAGACCCCTGTAACATTTCTGTAGCAGCAGTATAGGTAGACCCCTGTAACATTTCTGTAGTAGAAGTATAGGCAGACCCCTGTAACATTTTTGCAGCAAGAGTATAGGCGAACCCCAGAAACATTGGTGTACCATTAGTGTAGGCGAAGTCCGGAAAAATTAGTTAGATAACAATATAGGCAAGTACCAGAAAAATTAGTCTACCAAGAGTACAAGTGTACCTCTGAAAAATTTATCAACCGAGAGGGCAATTGAAACCCAGAAATATACAGCTCGCTGTTGTTTAATTTGCAACAGAGCCAGGAGGCAGCTCATTGAAAAAAATTGATTTCTGGTAAAGTATCAATACTTTTGAAATTTTGAAAAATTGTAACACAATTGTAAGCAGAGCCTCTTGGGCCGCAGAAAAATTGGCAGTTCAGCTTGATGACATGTTACTTTAGGAGGAAGAGTAGGAGGAGGAAGACTAATATCCAAGAGTGATTAATGAAGGTAATTCCACCTTTTTTTGCCGGTAATAGAGAATGTTTATTTATCCGGTTGCAGCGAAAAGAATCTTTAGTTACCGCTGCTTTCCGTGGAGAAGAGAAGTCTGGGGAAATCTAGGCTTTGTTCAACTTTATGAGTGCAAGCATGTTGGCACTGGCAGTTGACACGCGGGTACGCCTATCCATGAGGATTCCCCTAGATGCACTAAACACCCTCTCTGACAAGATGCTAGTGGCAGGGCAAGCCAGCACCTCCAGGGCGTACAGCGTAAGTTTGTGCCACGTGTCCAGCTTTGATACCCAATAGTTGTATGGAGCAGAGGCATCACGGAGGATGGTGGTATGATCGGCTACGTACTCCCTCACCATCTTTTTACAGTGCTCCCTCTGACTCAGCCTTGACTGGGGAGTGGTGACACAGTCTTGCTGCGGAGCCATAAAGCTGGCAAAGGCCTTGGAGAGTGTTCCCCTGCCTGCGCTGTACATGCTGCCTGATCTCCGCGCATCCCCTGCTTCTTGGCCCTCGGAACTGCACCTTCTGCCGCTAGCGCTGTCAGATAGGAAGTTTAGCATCAGTTTTTCCACCAGAGCCCTGTGGTATTGCATCACTCTCGTACCCCTTTCCTCTTCAGGAATGAGAGTGGAAAGGTTCTCTTTGTACCGTGGGTCGAGAAGGGTGTACACCTAGTAATCTGTGTTGGCCAGAATGCATCTAACGTGAGGGTCACGAGAAAGTCAGCCATGTGTGCCAGGGTGCCAGTACGCAAGACATGGCTGTCCTCACTAGGAAGATGACTTTTGGGATCCTTCTCCACAGCCCATACACGCTGAACAGATGAGAGGCAAGCAGCATGGGTACCCTCTGCAGTGGGCCAAGCTGTCTCTTCCCCCTCCTCCTCCTGCTCCTCCCCCCCTCTCCTCCTCCTCCAAATCGCGCTGAGATATAGACAAGAGGGTGGTCTGGCTATCCAGCGACAAACTCTCATCCCCCGTCTCCTGTTCCAACCGCAAAGCGGCGGCCTATATGCTTTGCAGCGAACTTCTCAGCAGGCATAGCAGCAGGATGGTAATGCTAATGATTGCAGCATCGCCGCTTACCATCTGGATAGACTCCTCAAAGTTTCCGAGGACCTGGCAGATATCTGCCATCCAGGCCCACTCCTTGGTAAAGAATTGGGGAGGCTGACTACCACTACGCCGCCCATGTTGGAGTTAGCATTCCACTATTGCTCTACGCTGCTCATAGAGCGTGCCCAAGATGTGGAGCGTAGAATTCCACCGTGTGGGCACGTCGCACAGTAGCCGGTGCTCTGGCAGATTAAGCCGATGGTGCAGAGTCCGCAGGGTGGCAGCGTCCGTGGTGGACATGCGGAAATAAGCGCAGACGCTGCGCACCTTGCCGAGCAGGTCAGACAAGTGAGGGTAGTTTTTAAGAAACTGCTGAACCACCAGATTAAAGACCTGGGCCAGGCATGGCACGTGTGTGAGGCTGCCGAGCTGCAGAGCCACCGCCAGGTTACGGCCGTTGTCATACATGACCATGCCCGGTTGGAGGCTCAGCGCCAAAAGCCAGAGGTCGGTCTGCTCTGTCACACCCTGCAACAGTTCAGGGGCCGTGTGCCTCTTGTCACCTAAGCTGATTAGTTTCAGCACAGCCTGCTGATGCTTGCCCGCCGCTGTGCTGCTGCGCCACAATCGACTGCTGGCGACGTGCTGCTCACACTTCCTAATTGAGAGATAGAGGTTGCCTAGAAGGAGGAGGAGGGGGAGGGTTTAGAGGAGGTGGCATAAACCGCCGCAGAGACCAGCAACAAGGTAGGACCCGCTATTCTGGGTGTGGGAAGGACGTGAGCGGTCCCAGGCTCTGACTCGTTCCCAGCCTCCACCAAATTCATCCAATGTACTGTCAAGGAGATATAGTGGCCCTGCCCACCAGTACTTGTCCACGTGTCCGTTGTTAAGTGGACCTTCCCAGTAACCGTGTTGGTGAGGGCACAATTTATGTTGCGGGAGACGTGCTGGTGTAGGGCTGGGACGGCACACTGGGAAAAATAGTGGCGACTGGGGACTGAGTAGCGCGGGACCGCCGCCATCATGTTTTTAAAAGCCTCCGTTTCCACAAGCCTGTATGGTAGCATCTCCAGGCTGATTAATTTGGCAATGTGCACGTTTAAAGCTTGTGCGTGCGGGTGCATGGCGGCATATTTGCGCTTTCGCTCCAACACTTGTGGTAGCGACAGTTGAACGCTGCGCTGAGAGACATTGCTGGATGGGGTGGAGGACTCTGGAGGTGAGGGTGTGGGTGCAGGCCGGATGGCGCTCCTGCCTGTGTCCTGAGAGGGGGGTTCGATCTGAGTGGCAAGTTGGGGCACAGGGGAAGAGGCAGTTGTATGACCCGGAGGCGGTGAACAGCCTTCGTCCCACCTTGTGGGGTGCTTGGCCATCATATGCCTGCTAGTGCTGGTGGTGGTGAGGCAGGTAGTGGTGGCTCCCTGGCTGATCTTGGTGCGGCACAGGTTGCACACCACTGTTTGTCGGTCGTCCGCGCTCTCACTGAAAAACAAGCACACCTTTGAACACCTAGCCCTTTGCACAGAGACTTGGCGCGAGGGGGTGCTTTGGGAAACAGTTGCGGGATTCTTCGGTCCGACACTGCCTCTACCCCATGCCACTCCACTGCCTCTTCCAAGCCGTCCTGCTGCTGCACTTGCCTCCCCCTCTGAAGCCCTGTCCTCAGTAGGCTTAGCAAACCAGGTGGGATCAGTCACCTCATCGTCCAGCTGCTCTTCCTAAGAAACATCTGTGCGCTCCTCCCTCAGACTTACTGCCCTTACTACTACCTCACTGATAGACAACTGTGTCTCATCATCATCATCCTCCTCAACCACTGAAAGCTCTTGAGACGGTTGCCGGAAGTTCCCAGCCTCATCACCCGGAGCCCAGGAACTTTCCAAAGGTTGGGCATCGGTCACGACAAACTCCTCAGGTGAGAGAGGATCCATTTTTTCCCACTCATGGCAGGGACCCGAGAACAGTTTTGGGAGTCTGCATGCTCATCAGAATATGTCATTTTCATGGAGTGAGGAGGCTGGGGGGAAGGAGGAGCAGCAGCGACAGGATTCAGAGTTGCAGTCCCTAGGCCGGAAGTAGTGGACTGCGTAGAAGACTAGGTGGTCGATACTTTGCTGGATGCATTTCCTGCCATCCACGACAGGATTTGCTCACACTGCTCTGTTTGTAATAAAGGTCTACCACGTGGACCCATAAATTATGATATGAAGCTGGGGACCCTAGAAACTTGCCTCTCTCCTAATCCCGCAGCAGCCGGCTGTGATTCACCTGGACCAGGAACTCGGCCTGTGCCCACACCCTCACTTGGACATCCGCATCCTCCTCCACATCCACGTCCTCGACCCTTACCCCTACTCCTCATCATGGCGGATTACGAATAGAGCAGGAGCTCTATGCTGTGACTAGGAAAAAGTAACCTGCTGTCTTGCGCTGATACTTGGGACTTGTAGATTATAGAGGTTGTGTGGAGGGGGAGGAGACTCTAAAGCCAGTGGATAGTGCTGGTAACTGCGGCGATCTCAACCCCACCAAGGGAAATGGTATTGTGAGATGCTCTGCACAGTGGCAGAGCTGAAATACTTTGCAGTGGCCCCGGTAATATAACTGTACTGTTTTGCGGTGAGACCGCTGTCGCAGGAGGCCAGGAATTATTGGCGTGCACTTTCACGGTCAGAGCTTTTTTTTTACTTCACACTCCAGCCAGACAAAAATATTACGAAAGGCTGTTGTAAACAGGCCTAGCTGCGTAATACAAATATGGTAGGCAGCACTACAACTTCCAGCAGGCCCCAAGAAAAATGAACACGGTGAAATGTAGCCCAAAGAAGGAGATTTGGTTTTTTTGCACTGAGGATACAGAATTTATAGTTTAAATAGCAGCTTTCCCTGTAGAAATGGCTGTGGCCCAGCGCTCTGCCTCAAATTCACTGCAGACACAGAACGGTATAAATAAGTTAGGTCGCAGGAGGCCAGGAATTATTGGCGTGCACTTTCACGGTCAGAGCGTTATTTTACTGAACATTGCAGACAGACAAAAATATTACGAAAGGCTGCAAACAGGCCTAGCTGCGTAATACAAAAATGGTAGGCAGCACTACAACTCCCAGCAGGCACCAAGTAAAATGCACAATGTCATATGTAGCCCTAAGAAGGACTGTTGGGGTTCTTGTAGACAGGATCCTACACTACCACTGTCCCTATCTCAGCAGCACTTTCCCTATACTCTTTATAATTGACTGCAGACTGAGAATGCTATAGCTGTAATGGCCTGCACAGCCCGAGATGAAAAAAAAAATAATTGTGCACTACTGCTCCCAGCCAGCCATAACAGTAATGCACACGGTCAGATGTAGCCCTAAGAAGGACTGTTGGGGTTCTTGAAGACAGGATCCTACATTAACACTTTCCCTATAGCAGCAGCAGCACTTTCCTTAATCTCTGCCAGAGTGTGTCTGAGGCGAGCCGCGGGCTGGGCCGCTTTAAATACTCGGCGGTCACTTGATCTCGCCAGCCGCTCACTGCAGGGGGTGGCATAGGGCTGGAACGTCACAGGAGGAAGTAGTAATGCCTTCTCTGCATGTCTATTGGCTAGAAAATGGCGCTAAATATGCGGGGAAGGAAATGGAATTGACTCGAGTACCGCGTGCTGCTCGTCTCGAGTAATGAGCATCTCGAGTACCCTAATACTCGAACGAGCATCAAGCTTGGACAAGTGTGCTCGCTCATCTCTATATATAAACCTTCCACATATACAAAATATGATGTGGCCCATGGTAATGTGCATGTCTGTTAATATTCCATAAACACTGTCGCCATCTCACAAGGCTTAGACATAAACAGATGCTAGATATTTCAGCTCAAGGCTCCCATACTATTTGATAGGAACAAACAAACAGCATGAGCAATTGGGTATCAAGTAAATGCTAATAGATTGATACAAAACCAAGTTTCAATTGGTTGTATGTTATCACAAAGCTTGCTATTGTTGCTATTGATCCATTGTAGAGCATTGTTTCTCCTTAAAATAAAATAAAAACCGCTGAACAATAAACATAAGTGTGATCATCTAATGTGAACAGAGCTCATGTGTTACGTGTATTGATTCTCCAAGCTTGTACCAAACACACCACATTTGACACCCACAATATCATCAACAGCGTAATTGTGCTAACAGAAATTTGGCGCATGAACGGAAACTTGGACATCATCTGTACCTCTTCCAGACATAGACAGGGACCTCTACTCTGGGATGGACAGATCATACGTAGCTGCATAAAAGGTAAGAAGCTTACTCTTGTGAATTGACTTCTGTTCCTTCCTAAGGTGCTCATCTCAACATCTAGGCGAGTTATATACCTTCTTATTTCCGAGTTAAAAAGCTTGTTAAGGAGGTATAGTGTTTGGTTTTCTCTGATTGGGAGAATGAGTCTTTGTTGTTTGTCTGTATTGGATGTGTGATTGGAAAGTAGTGAGAATTACATGGAAACTAGAATGTGAAATTGGACTGTTGGTAATTTTGGGACTACTGCTCTGTATATTCTTCATGTGGCTGTTGATAAAACGTAGCTCAAGACCAGAAAAAGGGATACTCGTCTGCTCATCTCCCATAGGGAATACCAGGATTCTGTGTAGGGAGTATAGAGACTTGACCCAGACCGATAGAGCCTGCCAGTGGTATATAAGTATGCCATGGAAGGAAAAGGCAACTGGATGTACAACAACCACTACAAAAGAGCCTCGCTCCTAAACCATAAAAAGGCTTTTGTCACTATTGATAAGTGCTGCCATGCACACGTATGGAGTCAATGATGTGTTCAAAAAGGATTGGCACAGGGGGCATGGCCTGACTGCCGACCGAGCTGGACGCATCCCTGTAAGCTCCGCTCGTCTAAGCCTTCCAACAGCAACTATTATGCATTCCAGAAGAGGAAAAGCACAACCCGTTGCTCCACTTGCCGGTGGGAGCACAGCGACTACAAAAAGAAAGATCTCCAAAGCTCCTCTGCAGAGAGTATCGAGCTTCTTTGCAGCCCGAAGCGCCGACAGAGGAGAGACCACGGTGCCCCGCAGCTCCCCCCCGCTCTCCGGCTCACCTGCAGATAAGGAGACAGCGGCCGCTTCTCCACCCAGCAGAGAGGTGTCTCTTGTAGCAGACATCGCAGAAGATCTCATGGAAGCCTCCAGAGAACAGCAGCGATAACCTGCACTACAAGAAGGGGTGAGTGCATTCTCCATTAAGACCCTTGAGAAAGGTGCAGCACATAAAATGGTGCCCAGCTACAGCCCTCAGTCGGAGGCAAACCCTTCCCCCACTGCAAGCCCGGAGAAGCAGAGGCAAAGAGTGTCTTCTCCCTCTCCCTCAGACTCTATGACAAATCTTATTGGAGACCCTATTCTAAGCCTACCCTCTACAAACCAACCAGCTTCAGAGCTATTCATTAAAAATTTAGCTGTCAACGCCACAATTCAAGAATTAGGTGACCGAACAGACCACGTCGAAAGTAAAATGGCGGAGCTGACCTCCTCCCACAATAACTTAATCGACTCGCACTATGCCTTAGAAGAAGTAGTCGCCATAAAAAACAAACTTGCCACATTAGAAGACAGAAACAGACATAATAACGTTAAATTCCGAGGAATCCCGGAATCTGGCACGCAATCAAATCTGAAAGATTTTCTCTCTCAATTGATTCAAGCAATCAAACTCCTCAGAGCAAGAACGTCTCATAGATAGGGCACACAGACTGCCCAAACCAAGCTTTATTCATGCAGATATTCCAAGAGACGTAATTGCCAGAATTCACTTTTTTCACATTAAAGAGGCCATGATACAGTCTTCACGGAAAACCAATAATTTACCTAACTCGTTTTCTGGCATCCAGCTATTCATAGTCCTGTCCAAATCAACAATGCAAGCAAGACGGAATCTGGCACCCATTACCACAGCTCTCCGATCTAACAAAATTCTATATAAATCGGGATTCCCGACAAAGCTATTAATCCACAATGATGGCTCCCTGCATATCATTACCAACCTTCAAGAAGGAGAGAAACTCCTAACGACATGGGGAATAACCACTGCAGAAAAAGTGCATCTGACCCCAGCGGCAAAGACCAAGAAAGCATCCAAGAATGGGGCCCAACCTACTCACCCTTAAAAATAATAGACAGCTCCATCATCTGGAGACCACTCTCTACTCTCCTGATCTTCTCGAACTGTTTCTTTAACTCTACTACTAAGGAAGGCTGACTAATGTCAGGTGAACTCTTTCCTCCCCCCCCCCCCCCTTGATAACATGCATGTATCAAATCCTGCCTTTCTATACATCTCCTGTATATGTTTTGCTTTTTCACCTTATTTTTGCAGGCAACAGAAACGCTACACCACAACTTCAAATCGCGTTGATCCTGCTATGTTAATCTCAATACGTATGTTTTATTGTTTAAATGTTTTTATTTATGCAGTCACATTTCCCTTGCAAAACACCAATGCATTCTATTTAATTAGTCATGACACTTAGTCACCTCTCAAAATGCAAGGGGTTTAAACTCACCTTTAAAAGGGCCTCAGTTTGGAGGGACGCTAAACAAACAAAGGCAGACATTATCTGCCTGCAGGAGACACACTTCTCCTCCATAGCCTGCCCAAAATTCTCCAACAAGAGATACCCACAGATGGGGCGTGGCTTAACAAGGCACCGGCACGGCAGCTAACTTCTAGGCTCCGTCCGGTAAATAGCACTAAAAGCGACATTAAAGCATTCACCGGAGGAAGTGCAGTGCTTTCACCGCTGTGGGAAAGCCTCAGGACTCCGGAGATGTCAAGAAGGAGAGCTTCTAAACAAGCTCCGACGAGATTGGAGTCCTTTTTCACAGCGCGCGGCCCCGCATCAGTAATGGCCGCCGGAGAGACACCTTCTCCCGCTCCTACAAGTCCGGAGCATAATGAAAGCAGCGGGACTGTCAGAGATGGAGAAACGGAGGAAAGGGCCCTGCAAATCGCTGTGACAGCTAGCGAAAGCACCCATAAGGAAGACAGACGGTCAGACATCACAAGGTCAGTGCATAAAAGTAATAATATCGCTGATCCTTCCCCACCCAAAATGGCGTCGGCCATGCTGCAGGGTATAAGCAGGACACCCACTAGTAGCCCTGCAAAACAAAAGCAAAGAATGCAGACAGAGGAGGAAATAGAGGGAGATATGCCATGCAGCAGTGAAAGCATAAGTGAAGGGGGGCTAACAAATCTCTCTGCCACCAATAGACCTGTCACCGAAATTTATATTAAAGAAGCAGTGATGGCCCTCAGAGAAACCATTCAGGCAGATATTCTTGTACTAACATCCAAGGTTAACTCCTCGGTGCTGGAAATTAACAATAAAATTGAAAAAAATGAAAAAAAAATGGAAGAGATGGTCGTCTCACATAATTCGCTAATTGATGCGCACTATGAGCTGGAGGAAAAAGTAACGAAATTGCAACTCAAATTGACGGACTTAGAGGATAGAAATAGGCGCAATAACATCAAGATAAGAGGTATTCCAGAAAAGATAACGAATGCAGAGATCTCTAATTACATCATGCGTTTTATGCAAGCTCTTCTCCCTAATATGCCAGACCATGATCTGAAAATTGATAGAGCTCATAGGTTGCCGCGTCCGAAATTTCTCGGCGAAGAAATCCCAAGAGATGTAATAGCCCGCATCCATTACTTTAAAACAAAAGAACTTCTTATGTATGCGGCAAGGAAAATTCAGCCATTCCCGCAACCTTACACTGACCTGCGATTATTCATCGACTTATCGCAAGCAACGTTAGAGGCAAGAAAGAATTTCGCAGAAATAACGAACGCCTTGCGAAACGCAAACATCCCCTACAAGTGGGGCTTTCCTACAAAGGTTATTGCAACTAAAGATGGCAGACATCATATCCTGTCGAACCCCAAATCCGCCATTGAAACGCTGACGTCATGGGGGATAACTCCCCAAAAAACACCTCATCCACATACTAAACGTGACTCAAATATCCGCCAGCAAACCAACAAATAACACCCTTGAGTACCGCAAGGAATCTAACTATCTCTCCGGTGATTACAACTTACTACTAAAAGTAGTGCTGTTCCACCACAGCTGGACTTTCACCCCCACGAAAAAATGCAAGTTCAACCTTGCCACAGTTTGTTCAAACTGTTCTACTTCCTCACTCTCTATATGTTGACTTATAGTCACACTTTGTGGCAGCTCAATGGAGCGTCAAACAAAGAGGACTGTGTTTGTTTTTTCTGTTTAAATTTTACAGGCATCATCTGGTTCTGGGAACTCCCACATCTCATCGATCATCTTCAGACCACAACACTATGGCTGTGAAACTACTATCAATAAATGTCAACGGCTTGAACTCGCCCTTCAAAAGAAGATGTGCATGGAAAGAAGCAATATCCCAAAATGCAGATATAGTATGTATGCAGGAAACGCACTTAATAGATAATGATTGTAATAGAATGTCGCACAAGTTGTACCCGCAGGTTGTTTTTGCATGCGCGAAAAAAAAACACGCTGGTGTTATGATTGCTTTTCGTGAAGGCATAACTTTCGCGGTGGAAAAACAAATCTGTGATCCAAGAGGACGGTATATAATCTTAGTTGGTTCCTTAAAAGACCAAAAGATAACGTTAATTAACACATACGTGCCCAATTCCAGACAAATAAACTTTCTTAACAAGCTAAAAAAAATAATAAATAAGAATGTACAGGGACCAACACTAATGCTGGGGGACTTCAATCTAATCCCTGACAGTAACATGGACACCACTAGCCCCACAAGTAAAAGAAATGCCACATTAAATGCTTGGCTACATAGAAACGCTCTTTATGACACATTCCGGTGCATCAATGCCTCCGCAAAAGAATATACACATTACTCGTCAAGACATAGGAATTTTTCAAGAATTGATCTGTGCTTAACAGATAAGCCACTTTTAGCATCCATTTCAAAAGTGGAGATTGGCACCGCCTCCTGGACGGACCATGCTCCAGTGACTGTACTTTTAAATACTAACAATTCTTATAAGACCAACAAAACATGGAGAAACAATACATATCTAATTAACATCCCAAAGTATAAGAAAGAAATCCTAGAGGCCCTCACTGAGTTCTTCAAATTCAACGATACTTCACAAATAAATCCAACAACTCTGTGGAATGCCCATAAGGCATTTATGAGAGGCATTTTAATAAAGTTAGGCTCAAGATATAAAAAAGAAAAATCAAGGAAGATAGATGAACTACTCATAAAATTACACAAGATGGAGGTGGAGCTCCAGAGCAATCCTTCCATAAAGACACACAACGACATACATAAAATAAGATTGGATCTTCGCAGGAACCTGTTGGGTGACTTCGAAAAAGAAGTCAATGCCAAAAGAGCCAACATTTACACATCAATAAACAGACCATCTAAATGGATGGCCAATCTGTTAAAAAAGAAAACCATAAAAGCTAACATTCCCTACATATGGAGCCACCAGAATAATAAAATTAAATTAACGCATCCAAAACAAATAGCAGATGCCTTTTCGGGTTACTATAGCAAGTTATATAATTTAAAAGATGACACACAAACAGAACAACCGAATAGCTTATCTATTCAAAATTTCCTCAAGTTGGTTGATTTACCATCCTTGAGCACCTCCCAAACAGAACGCATAGACGAACCATTCTCATCCCATGAAATATCTAAAACATTAGAATCTCTTAAAAATAATAAAGCCCCGGGTCCGGATGGATACTCTGCGGAGTACTACAAACTTTTTGCTGAAACGTTAACGCCATATATGACAAATGTATTTAACTCTGTGATGCAAAATGGTAGCTTCCCCCAAGAAATGTTGCAAGCAACAATTGTAGTCCTGCCCAAGCCAGGAAAGGAACCAAACTCTCCTGCTAACTTTAGACCTATATCCCTACTAAATACGGATATCAAAGTCTACGCCAAGACACTTGCCCAGCGTATTCTCAGAGTTCTCCCGGACATAATTCATTCGGATCAGATGGGATTCGTGCAGGGGAGGCAGGCCTCGGACAGCACTAGAAAAATATTAAACCTCCTGCATACAATTGAGAAAACGCAAACTTCTACCATAATGTTAACACTAGATGCCGAAAAGGCTTTTGATAGAGTCCACTGGGATTATGTTTTCAAAACGTTAGAAAAATTTGGGTTCGGTGAGAAGACCATACGTGCTGTGCGGGCCCTGTACTCTTGTCCAACTGCTAGAGTTCTAGTGGATGGTGTGATGTCGGACTCATTGCATATATCAAATGGCACAAGACAGGGGTGCCCGTTGTCCCCATTATTATATGTGATGGCTATAGAACCATTGGCGGAGCTGATCCGTACAAATCCTGATGTAAGGGGTGTCCCGGTGAACCACAGGCAGTATAAACTGGGACTCTTTGCCGATGATGTGATTCTTACACTAACTCATCCCTTGGAATCCCTAAGATCTGCGTGTGCAATACTGGAGCACTTCAGCAAAATTTCTATGTATAAATTGAATGTGGACAAATCACTCATTCTTGGGTTAAACATATCAAAAAAACTGAGAGGTGAAATCCAAGCAGAATTCCCCTTTACATGGAAAGAAAAGAGCGTCCCTTACTTAGGAATAGCCTTGACCCCACTTATTAAAGATTTGGAAAATGCAAATTATACTAAACTACTGAACAATACGCAAAAAGAGCTAGATCACTTGGAATCACTGGGATTAACATGGTTTGGGAGAATTATGGCCTACAAAATGAAAATCCTGCCATTAATTTTATACTATTTTAGGGTTCTACCAATACATGTATCTAATTTCATGTTAAATAAATTGCAGAGACAACTAAACACATTCATATGGGGTGGTAAGAAACCCCGACTGACTTTATCCATACTCGCGCTACACAGAAAAAACGGAGGAGCAGATGTACCTAATTTAACCGCCTACCTCAAAGCTACTATATTAAACCAATCCAAGCAACTTCTGCCCAATGACAGTTCCCTGGGATGGCCAAGCATGGAAAAAAGTTTCTTGGAAAACATCTCAGGCCAAGCAATAATATGTGCAATCTTGGTTGAAAAGCATCTACACCCAAAAAAAGTAAAACTACAAATTCCCGAAGTACCTGCAACCTTGCGGGCTTTGATTGATACATGGAAAGACCTCTCAGAAAAAGCTAGCACATCTGAAATCAAGCGTAGAACCCCACTACCCTTAGATATACTGTGTTTATATATACCAGATATAGATATAAGACCTTGGACAACCAGAGGGGTAAAATGGATAGATGATCTTATAACCTTGTGGGAGATATCCTATATGTTCACCATTCTGTATGTATTTTCTGTTATCAACTGTGAATATACTGTATTTTGTCTATAATGGTCTGAAACTCTGGGGGAAGTGAAGATCACACCCCCCCCCCCCCCCACCTCCACAAGATTTTAAGGAGCAGTGCCTATTGTCCCAAGAACTGGAAAAACCAGTTCTAACTGGCCAAACCTAAGTAGGAGTTCTTTGTCTTGGACAACAGAGAGGAGAACAGGATGTACTCCTCATGAGACCCAATTCAAGAATGAACTGAGCGTGCTCACTGAAGTTCCTCCCAGATGGATGACATCACAAGCTACCTCACAAATACCTCCCTCTGAGAAATGGCCTATCAGCTCACTGTAACTGCTAAATTGCCTGACTTCCTGTGTTGAAAAATTATTTAAGTTTTGACCCGCGCTGAATAAAGACAGAGTTTGCTTTTTTGGGGCACATGATGTAGCCGTGTGTTTCTTTGAAAGGCTCTCCAGGCCTGTACATATTATCTTAATTTGGAAACGCACAGTATATCTAAGATAGCGAATTTTGCGCTAACAAATTTGGAGGCACCGCTGGGATAATGAAGATACAGAGATATGAAGATATTTCATCGTTATGCGGACACAAGGGGACTTCGAAGCAGAGACGGACAGATAATGAGCTCAAACAAGGTAATAAGCTATTCTTGTACCTGTCCCATCTCTCCCTCTCTGCTATGATCCGCCCCAGGCCGGGTGAGTTGAAATATGATAAGTCTGTATCTAAAGAACTATGAAATAGATATACTGTGTTGTTTTTATGTTGTCTGTGAAGAAAATGTCCTGAGTGAAAGAAGGTGTGAGCTATGGGGTTATATATTCTCTGTAGTAGTGAATGGTGTGAACAGACTGTGCAGGTTAATAAGGAACAAAGAATGTGTAGTATAACTTGTTAAAAGAAAGCAAAAAGGAAAGTTGATATAAGCAATTTTAGCTGAAGGTTATAGTAGTGAGTAAAGTTGCTGAGAGTGTCCATGCGGTGAGTTTCCATTGTTCAACATGTGGCTGAAGAGGTCTCCCTTTGTTATGTGGGGGGAGGGGTGCACATGGAGTGCTTGCATTTGCCATGTCTGCATACATCAACTCAAGGGAATTTGGGCTTGGAGTAAAGATGTGGGCTAGCCAGAGATTCTGCTCCGATTATGGCAGGCCAAACGGACTGTTGAGGTTCCACAATGTGGTGCCAAAAGTGCAGATCTGTGCCATGAGGTGCAGGAGTAGAGAGTCTCAATTAATTAAGGATTTTTCCAATTACGACAAGATGGGCAGGGGTGAAATTGTAAGTGCTTATTAGTGGTAAGCCAGACCTGTGTCGTGAGTTGTGGGAAAAATCGTAAGTATGACTCGCAAGCAAATTCAGTGAGATGATGTTTGTAAACATAACTGGACACACAAAAATGGGAAAGGAAAAAGCAAGTCAATGAGTTAAGGAAAGGTAGAAGGTTTAACAATGAACGGTGATAATGGCTGCTATCTGGAGTGGTGAATATAAGTATGTGGGTGGAAATGGGCATAAGTTGTATTATGTTTGTCATTGGATAGCCTATTCTGAATCAAATTAGTAACAAAAGTTCTATTCTAGAGTGTATCTCATTTTCAATTAACAGTATTTTACGTAAAGATTGTTACATTTGAAAAATAAGTACATTTTTGATGCCAGTAATTGAGTATATCCCGAATGGTATCAGGGATACCAGTCCCTTAGTAAACCAGTAGTTTACCATCATTTGTGCAGTTGTTATGGTTGCAGATTGTAATAACAATTTTTTCCTCTCCTGTTTGCAGTATGTTTTAGTGCAGGTACCGGAGATGGTGTGGGGCCCCGTAACGTCATGCTCCCTCAAGGGGTCATAAAATACTGTATAGAGTGCAAACTAAACATCTTTCAGCTTCCAGACTAACTATGTATGAGACTGCCCTGCTAGCACCCTCACATATCGCAATCAAGTGGGGTATAGTTCCAAATGCCATTTCATGTCTTTTACTGAATTTAGAAGGTTGAGGGGAAGGGGTGGCAGGCGCAGACCATGACATTCAATAGCAGGCACATGATAATGATTGCCGGAAGATTAATGCAGAAGAAAGAGAAACTAGGGGTCCTAACAATAATGTTGTAACTGCCATGATTAATGTAAATCTTGAGTTTTACCCATAGATGGTTCCAAATATTGTGGAAATGGACAAGCAAAACAGGCTATGCAATGGTAACCGACAGAAAGAGGTAATTATACAAAAACCACTCTTTTCCTCCTGAGAGACTCAGTTACTCAGGAAATAGAGGTGATGGCGCTCACTGAAATATGTAAGCTGGCTGCAGGTAAGACTGTTTGAGTCTGCACCGACTTAAGGTACACATTGGGAATCGTACACGATTTCACATCTTATGGGGCACAGTGGACGTTTCATGGGGTCCTCGAGTAAGCCAATCCAGAATGCAGAAGCAGTGTCTTTGTTCTACAAGGTTTTAGCTCTTTCCGCACAGGTGACTTATCATCAGAGTCCAGGCTTATGCCACAGAGACAACCACTGAGGCTGGAAGGAACCAGAGAGCAGGCACCGCAGCAGCCTGACTTCCCTTGAATGAGGTAACGGCTGGTAACCTGCTTGCACCTGAAACAGGTGTAGATATTTCTCTGTTGCTTGAATTACAGGAACAGGCCTCAAAAGAAGAAAAAGGAGGAGTGGAAAAGCGAGCGGAATGCTACTGGGGTCTGGCAGAAAAGGTAAATGCCTGTGCCTCCCCTGCACGCTGTACTCCATGATGTCACACCTGATCTATGAGCTAACCCATTCATCCAAGGAGGTAATGTGTGGTATGGTGTCTTCTGCTTGGCTTACCCCAGGGTTCAACACTGCTGCAATAGGGTTTGTACAGGGATGCACGATATGCGCCCATTACAATCCAGGCCAATTGGTCAAGGTACCTTCTCGGTGCGAGCCAGACTATCTGTATCAGTGACTGCAGGATGATAGCATACAGCTACCACAGGTAGGTGTTTGGAGTTGTTGGTTTGCATAGACCTCTTTTCATGTTATTTGGAGGCGTGGCTTGAGAAATAAAAAATAAATAAATAAATAAATAAAAAATAATTTTTAACACGCCAAAAATATGACCTAAGAATATGTTTTATGAAAGTAATTTTGAATATTTGGGTACACCAGAAGTAATAATAAATAATAAAGGTAAACATTTTATTAGTCATCCACTTGGTTAGAACCACGCCTAAATATAAGACTAAGTTGAGGCCCTATGAAGGTTTTGTTTGGTAATGCTGCTGTAATAGGCCTATGCCTATTCCAGGCCAAAAAGGAGGGCCTTACCTCCCATGTGAGTGCCTAACATCAGGAGTTATATCATCTGTCACTCATAAATGTGTATTCTCCGTGTTTCCAGATCAAAATGCAAAGAATCCTTTCAAGTGCTGTTAACCACTACGGTCTCAGTGAAACTTCAAGAAAAGCTAATTTGGGTTCATGTCAGACATTGAATAAAGATGATCAAGGGAGGAGACAAATGTGGCCCATAATCCTTTGTTATATGTAGGACCCCTGCGGTCATTGGGCTGTCATTTCTCTTCTTCCTCATAAGGGATGTGGTAAATACATAACTACTGATGAAGAGGATTATAACAAATCTAGGAATATTGCGTTGTGGTGCAAATATAATTGGCTATTTGTAGCCCTCCATTTTGTCCTTCATCCTCCATTTTGTATTTTCCATACGAATAGCTATGAACATTCATGTGGCCTTCAACCCTGTTTGGTGTAGGAAGCTTTGATGTAACTGTGAAATGTGACAGAACAATGCTAACTGCATTAACTACAGTTCCATTTGTATAGGTTTGTTTGAACTCTGTCCATATACATTGTATGGCCAGGAATCTGTTGTCTTGTTAATCCTGTGATATCATCATCATTGTCTAGGGAATTGAGTTGTTGATTCTGAACCTTTGATCAATGAAACTGGCTACTTCAGATGGTGGGGGGTCTCAGACTGATAACATCTTGGTTTGCAAAGCTTGTGTATGACCTAGCAAGTTTTAGTGTATAAAATAGTACAAAAATGTCAATAGATACAATAAGGTAGCAGTAAGTGTACCAATGTTTCAGCCATATTGTGTAATCAGACCAATGTTAGCATGTAACAAACAATATAACCTGAGATCACACTTGGAAAGCCAGTCACATTCAACATGTTGTATGTCATTTAAACTATGAACAAGGTGGCTTATGCAGAAAACGTGAAATAAAGATCAATCTTTCAGGAGCCATCTACCTAGAATACCGGTGGGAAACTGTAACGTGTTGTGAGGTATTTTCCTTATCCTGGATATCACCCAGCAGTAGGCAGGGATAAGGGAGGTGGCAGCTAGGGTCCCCTGTAGGTGGTAGGGAAAGGCCCGAGAACACAAATAGGAAGGAAAAACCATCCAGGAGAATGAAAATACGCACAACAAAGGAGGGAATTGTGGGAGATATCCTATATGTTCACCATTCTGTATGTATTTTCTGTTATCAACTGTGAATATACTGTATTTTGTCTATAATGGTCTGAAACTCTGGGGGAAGTGAAGATCACACCCCCCCACCTCCACAAGATTTTAAGGAGCAGTGCCTATTGTCCCAAGAACTGGAAAAACCAGTTCTAACTGGCCAAACCTAAGTAGGAGTTCTTTGTCTTGGACAACAGAGAGGAGAACAGGATGTACTCCTCATGAGACCCAATTCAAGAATGAACTGAGCGTGCTCACTGAAGTTCCTCCCAGATGGATGACATCACAAGCTACCTCACAAATACCTCCCTCTGAGAAATGGCCTATCAGCTCACTGTAACTGCTAAATTGCCTGACTTCCTGTGTTGAAAAATTATTTAAGTTTTGACCCGCGCTGAATAAAGACAGAGTTTGCTTTTTTGGGGCACATGATGTAGCCGTGTGTTTCTTTGAAAGGCTCTCCAGGCCTGTACATATTATCTTAATTTGGAAACGCACAGTATATCTAAGATAGCGAATTTTGCGCTAACAACCTCAAAGAAGAAAATTAAAGATTTTAAGGATATACAACTCAAACATGACCTCCCACTAAAAGAAAAATTCAACTACTTTAGAATATACTCCTTTTTGAAGGAAACATCTATCCACAAAATAATGCTCCCATCGTCACTCATAAGCAAAACCAACCAATCAGATAAAAAAACTAAATCTGATACAAGATTCTACTACGATATAGTAACTAATAACACATCATTAGCAAAAAAAGCATATATGTTGAGTTGGGAGAAAGAACTAAAGAAAGAAATTTCGGAACTTTCCTGGTCCAAAGCTTTCACATTAACCGCCAAATCCACTAAAGGATTGGGGATTTTAGAAACCCAAACTAAAATATACATGAGGTGGTACTACACCCCATCCTTGATATACAGCAGGTCAAAAATAGGAGATGGGCTATGTTGGAGGGCATGTGGTGGTAGGGGAACGCTTTCCCACATTTTCTGGTTTTGCCCCAAACTGAAACCATACTGGGACAAGGTACTTAAACACATAGAAAACATAATCAATATCAAATTACCTAGAGAGGCGTCGCTGATACTGCTCCTGGTGGGAACTGAAGAGTTGCCAAAACCAATTAGACCTCTATTGGCACACTCAATAATGACGGCAAAAACTATAGTAGCAAAATGTTGGAAGAAATCAGACCCCCCGGAAATAGTGGAGTTCAAGAACCGTATGGCAGATCAATATGCAAACGAAAAATGGCTTGCCCTTCGTAGCAACTCGTCTAAACAATTTGATGCTCAATGGGAGATGTGGAGACCCAAAAAATAATCACTGACGAATGTTATAGATCCATAGATGCCAAGTTAAACTGTTATAAAAATTAGTTAAGTATGTTCGGTACAACATGAATAATTAAGATTTTCTTACTAAAGAGAAACTCTGTAACTACAACTTTAAAAAATTCGTTTATTCTTTTTTTTTATTCTAATGAATATGATAAAACCATTACAAGACTGGTAAATACTTGGTGTATATGAGAGACTCATGTTAAAATATGTACGCCATGCTCATGATGTATTGTAATGTACATTACGTTTTCCTTTTCTTTTTGTATTATTTTTTCTTTACATGTTTATTCTCAATTTTGTAAAAATTTTACTGAAAATGTAATAAAAAAAACGATTATTCAAAAAGAGATACCCACAGATATTTATGTCCTGCGCGTCAAAAAAACGAGCAGGAGTTTTAACTGCCTTTGGATCTAATGTTAATTTTGTGCTCGAAGAACAACTCATTGACCCTAAAGGAAGATACCTCATCCTTGTAGGCACCCTAAACGAGTGTCCCATCACAATAGCCAACATATATGCCCCGAATAAAGCCCAGATCTCCTTTCTAAACAAAAAGTTATAAAAAAAGTAAGAAAGATGCAAAAGGTCTCACCAACCGCAAATAATAAATTAACCCAATTATACATCTTACACCAATGTTATTTAACACCGACCAGACTCTACAAAATGAACAGACTAGCTACTAGCCAATGCCATCACTGCCACGCGCCCAATACAAACTTTAACCACCTGATTTGGTGCTGCCCGATGGTGTACACATACTGGAAGGAGGTTATGGAGTTTATAACTCAACTAATAGGAATACCAATACAACCAGACCCAGCAGTGTGTCTATTAGGTATCATAGACGAAGAACAATGGCAATATCATGATAGAATATTTCTTACCAAGGTACTATTCTATGCCCGTAAAGTTATAGCCTTACGCTGGATGCATAGACAGCCTCCAACACTTGCAAAATGGCAAAATATTGTCAACTCCATCTTGCCGTACGAGAAAATAGTATATAAAAACAGGAAATGCCCAGAAAAATTCGATAAGGTTTGGGGGATCTGGTGCGGGACAACAACTACGAACCTCACACAAGAATTGTTTCAAAATTTATTAAGAAGATCCACACACAGAATTGATATGTAAAACAAGTGACTATGCGACCAATATTGTAAACATAAGTATATTTCCACATGTTTAATAACCAAAAGAAGAGCGTGTAACGTATTTGTGTACTGAATATATGTACCAAAGAGCTTTGTTGATGTATGCAAAGTTAATCAAAAAGTTACTGTATGTAATACAAAATGTTCAATAAAACGAGTTTAAAAAAAAAAAAAAGATGCAAAAGGGGAAACTAGTAATCTGTGGAGACATAACCCCAGACAGAGAAATGGACTCCACAAACAAACATAGGACATCTCCCAATCTGTTTCCATAGCTGTGTAAACAGGCACTTTACGACTCTTTTAGATGCCTTAATTCTTCTTCTAGAGAGTTCCCCTTTTTCTCCCCTAGACACAAGTCCTTCTCGTGCATCGATTTATTTATAGTGGATAGATGGACGCTACCTGCAGTTAAATCGTCTGAGATTCATGTAGCAACTTGGTCAGCTCATGCCCCAATATCCTTAAAGATTGATCTAGGACCCCCAAAAGGAACAACAAGAATATGGCGAAACAATATTACCTTAATCAAATCTCCTAAAAACAAAAAAATAATATCAGAGTCCTTAAAGAAATACTTCAGCCTAAATGCCAGCCCTGAAATAAACCCTTTTACCTTATGGAATACCCATAAGGCAGTGATCAGAGGCACCATGATCAAATTAAATGTGCAATACAAAAAGAACAAACAAAAACAAATCGACGATCTACTAATGCAAATTCAAAAATTTGAACTAAACCTACAGAACTCCTCTTCCGGCCCTGATCTATTAGAGTTAGCAAAGACCAGAAGAACGCTCAGATCGGTTCTATTAGAGGAATTTAACAAGAATACCAAATACCTAAAAGCAAATTATTACTCTTCATACAATAAACCCTATAAACTAATGTCAAATCTGGCCAGGCCCAAACATATCAAAGCAAAAACCCCCTTTCTACTCAAAACAAAAAACCCAAACATAAAACTTACCCACCCACAGGACATTGCAAATGAGTTTAGCTCCTTCTATGCTAACCTCTACAAATTGAAACAGGATCCGTCAACCCCTCAACCAAATTCGACAATAATCAACGACTTCCTACAAAAAATAGATCTTCCTATAATAGATACTACAATCCATAATCTAGATAACCCTATCTCCACAGAAGAAGTTGTAAAGGCAATTAAACTCCTAAAAAATTTCAAATCACCGGGACCTGACGGTTTTTCCAATGAATATTATAAAATCTATGCCCACATTCTAACTCCTTATCTTACAAACACATTTAATGAAGCAATGTTAAAAGGAACCATGCCCCCAGAAATGCTACAAGCCACCATTATTACTATTCCCAAACCGGGGAAGCCAACAGAATCCACAACGTGCTGCAGACCAATATCGCTCCTTAATACTGATACAAAACTATATTCTAAAATTCTAGCCCTGAGATTAACTCAAATACTCCCGACTATAATTCATAATGATCAGGTTGGATTTACTAAAGGTAGACGAGTGTCTGATGGCACAAGGAGAATGGTAAACCTGATGTCGGGCATGGGGTCAAGTCGAACGCCTTCTCTCCTCCTTTCCTTGGAGAGAAGGAGTTCAACAGAATTCATTGGGATTTCGCATTTGCGGTTCTGAAAAAATTCAGAATAAAGGGAGGCCTCCTGAGAGCAATCAAAGCCTTGTACACAGCTCCATCGGCCAGGGTTTTGGTGGATGGCGCGCTGTCCAATCCATTTCAGATAACCAATGGAACAAGGCAGGGCTGCCCCCTTTCCCCTCTGCTGTTTGTAATAATAACGGAACCTATGGCAGAACTAATTAGAAGCTCACCACATGTCAGAGGTTTCTCGATGGGAGGTAGACAGTACAAAATCGGACTATATGCTGATGATGTGCTTCTGACGCTCACTAACCCACTAGACTCCCTAAGAGAGATCTATAACATCATTTCATCCTTTAGCAGAGTTTCCTTCTACAAGCTAAACATTAACAAATCTCAATTTCTAGGCTTTATGGGTCAGAAGCGGTGCTCCAATGGTATGTGGAAATACAGTGGAAACAGGACTGGTGTAAAAGGGGACTCACCGCAACTGAACCGGTCCTACGTTTTAGGAGCGAGTGGAGTGGAGCTTGAGTGCAGCAGTAAGGAAAACCTGGGTGGAGGTTAAAAGGAAGACCAAGACCGTAGCTGCCTGGTTAATGAATACGCTTTTCTCTACTGGATTTTCTGCCTCTTTGGATGTGAGGGGTGCCAGGAGTCCAGGCACCCCCTAACAAGTAAGATCCCCACATGTATTGACATAGTTTGACGGAGCGCAAAAGTGTGTTTTTTCCTTTTTATCCTGATTGCAAATTCTAGGCATTAACATCCCTCTTTCCCTGAAAGAAGCCATCAAGACAGAATTCAAATTTCAGTGGCACTCATCAATCCCCTACTTAGGTATAAATTTATGCTTTCCGACAGCAGAAATGATACCTGCAAACCTGGACCCACTCTATACCTCAATACAAAAAGAACTAGAAGCGTTAGGTAAAATGGAATATTCTTGGTTTGGCAGAATTACACTATATAAAATGTTAATTCTCCCGAAAATTTTATACATCTTTCGGACTATAGCTCTACCAATACCTTATAATAAGATCAACGAACTTCAAAAACAGCTACTACGATTTATATGGAATAATAAGAGACCAAGGGTCGCATCTTCTATAATCTATCTCAATCGAAAACAGGGTGGTCTGGGAGTTCCTGACCTGTGGTCATATTGCCAAGCCATAAACCTAGACTTATCTAATCCTTGGCTACCTAACTCTCCAACCCAACATGGGCTCATATAGAAAAAAATTTAAACAACAATAGAAGTCTAAGTTCCTTACTAAAAGTGACTGCTATCAGTGGAGCATATCCACTCCCCACGCCCAGCCCGGACTTACAGAAATTTTCCCTCCCTATGTTGGCAACCCTACAGGCCTGGAATCTCTACACCCAGAAACTAAAATTGAATCCGGATAGAAGCTCGATTGACCTACCTTTGGAGATATTAGCATATTTTATTCCAGACCTATCGATTATGAGGTGGCTCAGACTCGGAATTAAACGAGTGAGGGACCTGTTCGTGGGGGAGAGGATTGCTCCCTTCCAGACCCTGAGAACGTCCTTTGGTGTCTCCTCTGACGACTTCCACCTATATTGCCAAATAAGGTCATACCTAAAAATGTCCCACTTGGAGAGTTGCTCCCTTCCTAGTGGATTGATTGCCTTCCTATCCAATAAAGGACCAAAAGATGTTTCACATACGAGATATTGCTATAATACCCTGACCGGTGATATGGGAACACAAAAAAAAATTAATCTCCTAAATTGAGAACGCGACCTGAAAAGCACATTTTCCCAAAAACAGTGGATACTTTCCTTTAACTGGGCAAATAAGTCCACGCTGTCCGCAAACCTTATCCAGACGCACTATAAAGTGTTAACCAGATGGTATTAAACACTTTTTAAATTAGCTAAATGCTTTCCCAACACAGACAAACTCTGCTGGAGAGGTTGCGGACAGGAAGGCACAATAGTTCACATAATTTGGGAATGTCAACTCATTCGTGAATTCTAAAGGGCAATCTTCCAAACCATACGCAAGGCTACCCATCACGCAGTCCCCCAATGACCAGAATTTGCATTACTGCTACTAGGGTGTGATGGGATCCCTTCAACGGTGCGGAAATGGACTTGCCACATGCTGATGGTAGCTAAACTGGCCCTAACCAAGAAATGGAAATCTATTCACCCCCCTATAATAAACGAGGTATATGATACTCTGGCAGATCATTGCTCATATGAAAAAATCTATGCTCTATCTAACGAAACTATGCCTAACTTCTATCGCACATGGAACCCCTGGATACAATACTACTCTAACATAACCCCCCCCCCCCCCTGCTGAGAACAGTAATCACACATAATGGAACACAGATATGGGTGTTGTAGTGATCCGGTGACTGCATTTAAGTTTTCAAGGATTTATTCCTTAGTTTTATCTTTCTACCAATTACCTTTAAGCTTTAAATCTTAACCTACTCATCGGACCACAAATGAAAAACTCTGGGTAACAGTCCGATACACACGGACAAGAGTTCTTAATTGTCGTACAAATTACATGTACCTTGTTACCTTTTTCACTAATTATTCAATGTGTTATACATGCTACACATGTAATTTCATGTATTGATTTACCCATGTAATAACCCAATAAAAACTATTTGATTAAAGAAAAAGGATTGGCACAATAAGTTTGTTAAACATCATTAAGTACTTGTTGCAGCATTTAATGATGCAGAAAATCTGAAAAATTGTTGAATATGTAATTATGCCCCTATAGCATCCTCCACTTCACCCATTGGTGCTATACCCCTCACTGTGGAGGAGGAAAAATCATGGTTTAATAAAAAAATTTAGATAACCCTGTGTTGTCACAACACCAGAGCAGAAGTGTCCCAATAATGGGTGGAGCATGGCTTGGTGACCCTTGGTTGTTCTTAATGGTTCATGGACTGGGGACCATCATGTCATCTCATTTGCCCAGGAAAACATCACTGAAAACGGTTATACCTGCTGGACAAGGTGTATTTGTGTTGAGGTTACAAATTATGGGACAATTTTGGTTTCGAGTCATACCTCCTATTGGGATTGGAATGGGTTACTTAATAGACGTGTACAATGTGTGGGGTTCAAGCACACATTGGGGAAATTATTCCACTGTTTTAACTACACAAAAAGGGGAAGGTAACAATGTTAAACAACATAACACAGTAGAGAATCAAGCCAGAGCACAGGTTGTCCTGCTCTTTTGATGATAGCTGACTGACATCCTAGATCACATGGTAGTAGCCATGCCACTGATTACATACATTGTCTTTGGTCATGAAATATACAGGAAGGTTTTTAGGCATCTTACAAGCTGTTTTCCAGATATTGTTCTTTTGTGCTGTTGACTATATTATAATCAGGCTAATATTATGATGTGTACTGTATACATGCAAATCTTGTGGGAGAAGACCTAAATCACTTACCAGGGTGCTGCAACCATGATATAGGCAACCCCCAACTTATGGTAAATACCCTTAAATTGTGTCACAATTCTGTCTGTTATAACTCAGAGATTATAGGGTGTGTTAGGAGAGTAGATTAGGTACAAGATGTGAACATCCCTACCATTAAGTGTAATCTCATGGTTGAGGGATAGATAGGTGTCCTCCTGATGTAAGGGCAGACGTGAAGTAAAAATCTGGGACTATACAGAACTGGTTGCAAGGGGGAAAAATGTGAAGGAAACTATATTTTGTATTAATGTGTTTTATATTTCAGTAGAAGTGTTCTTCTGTAAGACATACTGAGAAGTAAGCTGGATATTCTACATACACCTCCCCGAAATACAAAATATTATGTAGCCATTGTAATATGAATATCTGTTAACATTCCTTAGCCATAAATACTGTCACCATCTCACAAGCTCTAGCCATAAACCGATGCCAGATAACATGGTTATATAGGTAATAGGTTAATGCTAAAAGATTAATACGAATACAAGTTACAATGTTTTTGTATGATATCACAAAGCTTGCTATTCTTGTGATTGGCACACTATAGGGCATTGTTTGTGCTCAAAATAATATATAAGCTGCTGAACAATAAACCTAAATAGGATCATCTGTTATGAATAGATCTCAAATGTTACGCGTATTGATTATCTGAGCTCGTACCAATCACACCCAATTTAGCACCCACATTATATCCAGCAGCGCAGTTGCATTAATATACTCAAAAAACATAGATTTTTTACAGTTCTCCAATAATTATTTATATGGATTTGTATATGGATTTTTTATTTGGATTTGATTTATATGGTTTTTTATCCTGGTAGTCTTATTTTTATGATAATTTGCTTTTTATGTCCAATTTTTAATATTCAATAAGTTTTTATTGAAAGAACTGGCATAATAAACATGCAACCGTGACATGCATTGTTCCATCAAAGATAATGAACAAAATGCAAACACAACATGCAAATCAAGAGCTAGGTTTGTATAACCTTGCCAATTCCTTAACTATAAGGAGAATGATCTCAAATCTTAATCATCATGGGGAAAGGGGAGATAAGGTAAGTGGGAGAGGGAGGAGGGGGGGGGGGCGGGGGGGGGGGAGAGGGGGGGGGCATACTGTCCACCTCCATCTATAAATGTTCTTTCAACTGCGAAATCACGCCCAATCGGGTCCTTACAGATAGCTTCTTCTCTTCCATCTACTTTTGGGTCGTGTCGAATGCTCATCAGACGTCGTATTCATTCAGTTGTTCTTTTATGTGTTCAGACTTAACATGGTTTGATGTGGGTAAAAATGTTTTATCCATGGATCCCATGTCTCTGTAAATCTGGGAGTGTTATTTTCTCTTATTGCGTAGATTTTCTCCATGCCCATGTGATCTGACATCATCTGGATGAGGTCAGATAGGGGAGGTACAAAGTTGGACCTCCAATTTCTTACGATTAGGAGTTTATATGCCAATAAGCTGTGGAAGATGAGTTTCCTCACCCCATGGGGTATGTGATCTATGTCGAGTAAGAATAAGGCACAGTCCGGGGTCGGGGAGATTTCAATCTTCGTGACTGTTTTAATTAGACGCAATAGATCCCTCCAGACTCCCATGATTTTGGGGCAGCTCCAAAATATATGTAGTAAGGTGCCTCTTTGTCCACACTGTCTCCAGCATAGATCTGATGATCCTGGGAAAAAATCTGCCAGACGAACTGGGGAGCGGTGCCATCGAGTGATCATTTTGTAATGAACTTCTATCAGCGAAGCACAGAGGGAAGCCTTGTTTGCCCATTTGAATGAGCTGTCCCACTGTTCGACTGTGTAAGTTCTCCCCATTTCTCTCTCCCAGTTTAGGACGTTTGCCCTCTTTCCCTGGTGCGTTTGGCTCTTGGATTCACCGCAGAAGAGTTCGTAGATGGTTCTTAGAGGAACCTTTTGGGAGGAGGGGCTGAACAGAAGATTCGTTAAGACTTTTGGCAAAAGAGTCCTTCGTTGTGCCAGAGCAGGCCATCTACTTCGGATTTGGGAGTAGAGGAGGAAGTCCCCACCCCTCAAACCAAACTCCTCCTCAAGTTGTTGAAAGGGTTTTATTTTTTCCCCATCCGCAAGGTCCGTGATCAATTTGATGCCTTTCTGTCTCCACGATTTGGTGTTGATGTTGCTTTGTGTTTGATCTAAACAGCTTATCGGGAGGGGTACTTGTACCCTGGGTTGAATGTCCTTCGTTATTTGTATAAGGTGCTTCCATACCTTCAGTGTGTTAGTTATTGTTGGGTTTTTGGTTGTGTTGGTTTTCCAGTTTAGGCTTGCGATCAATAGTGCATCTTTAAGTGTTCCGCCTCCCAGACTGCTCTGTTCTATAGATAGCCAGCTGATCCCTGGCTGGGATGTTCCCCATGGTCTCGACTGCTGAATTACATTTGCCTCGTAATAGGCGGCAATGTTGGGAACTCCCAGACCGCCCCTCCTTTTGGGAGTGAACAGTATGGAGGCGGCCACTCTTGGCTTTTTGTTATCCCATATAAAGGACATCATCTGCTTCTGAAGTTCTTTCAGTAGTTTAGGGTTGCATTCCAATGGGACATTTCTGAATATGTACAGGATTTTGGGGAGTGTCATCATTTTATAAATGACTATTCTCCCCATCCAGGACAGTTCTGACTTACTATAGTTGGTTAGATCGTGCCCAATTGTTTTAATAAGTTTAGATACATTAATATCCATAGATTTTTTTATGGGAAGGTTAATTGTCAACCCGAGGTATTGGATGCCCTTTGGATCCCACTCAAAAGGGAACTCCTCTTTTATAATTTCCTGAAGGTTTAAATGTAGGTTGATTGGGAGGATTTTAGATTTTGTAGGGTTAACTTTGTAGTATGAGAGGGTACCAAATGTCATTAGAAGGCCACATGCCTCCCTGAGAGAGCTCAGTGGGGAGGACAGGAACAAGACAATGTCGTCAGCAAACAGCCCTATTTTTTGCTCCCTGCCGGCTAGGGGTATTCCCCTTATCTTCTCGTTCATTCTGAATGCTTCAGCCAGCGGTTCTATAGTTAGTATAAATAATGTAGGTGAAAGGGGGCAGCCCTGCCTGGTGCCGTTAGTTATCATGAATGGGTCTGATAATACTCCGTTTGTTAGGACTCTTGCAGACGGATTTTTATATAACGCTTGGATGGCTGCTAGAATGTTGCCGCTCAGTCCAAATTTCTCTAGGGCTGAAAAGGAGTAGCCCCAATGCAGTCTATCGAATGCCTTCTCCGCATCCAAAGTTAGGAGCAGAGAAGGCATCCGAGACCCCTCCAAATCACCCACTATGTCAACCAAACGGCGGGTAGTGTCCGACGTCTGCCTGCCTTTAACAAACCCCGCCTGATCACTGTGTATCAGATAAGGCGTGAATTCCAATAATCTCAGGGAAATAATTTTTGCGTAATACTTAGTGTCATTATTTAAAAGTGAGATGGGTCTATAATTAGCCGGGTTAGCTGGGTCTTTATCTGGTTTGGGGATAGTTACTATTATGGCCTGTAACATTTCATCTGGGAGGGAGCCTGTTTGTATCGCTGTGTTGAAAGTATTAACCATATGGGGGACTAGTATTTTTTTAAATGTTTTATAATATTCGCATGAATATCCGTCAGGACCTGGGGCTTTATCAGTTTTGGATCTGTCTATAACCTGGAGGACCTCCTGGGATGTGATGGGGGAATTCAACGTCTCAAGTTGTTCATCATTTAATTTTGGTAGTTGTAAGTTTGAAAGGAATTTGTCTATAGAGTCTTTCGAGGGCGGGTGGATGTTTGGATTTTGGTTAAGATTATATAATTCTCCATAAAAATTTTTAAACTCCTCTGCGATGGCCTTAGGGTGGAGTATTTTATTCTTTGAGTTGGGGTCCGTGACGAAGGCTATTTTAGTTTTGATTCTTTTTTGCTTGACTCTGTTAGCCATGCATTTTGTGTTCTTGTTCATTTCGGTGTAGTAGGTGGTCTTCATGTGTTTTATATTTTTTTCATGTTCGTCAATTAGTAAATTCCGCAAGCTCAATCTAGCTTCTCTTATTTGGTTGCCCACTATGGGGGAGGAGTTGGGGTGAATTTGGCTCTCTAAGTTTTTTAGGTTCTCCATGGCTTTTTTGAGAAGTTTGTTTTTTTCTTTTTTGTATATTGATCCTTGTTGGATCATAATTCCCCTTATAACAGCCTTATGTGCGTTCCAAATTGTGAATCTACATGTGTTCGGGTTGTCATTAAGTAGGAAGTATTCTTCCATCACTTCTCTTATTTTTTGCTGAAATTTTGGTAGTTTCAATAGAAATAGGTTGTTTCTCCAGGAGTTTGAGATGTTAACGGGGGGGCCCATTTTCAGATTTAGTGATATTGGAGCATGATCTGACCATGTTGTCACTCCTATCTTGGCTTCTTTAGTTTTGTTAAGGATGTGGAAATCTCCCAGGAACATATCTATCCTTGATGAGGAATTATGTCTAAAGGAGTAGAATGTGAATTCTTTAGAATTGACGTTGAGTGCTCTAAATAAATCATACAGCTCATTTTTTTGTATCCAGGACAGGAGGTCTGTTCCTCTGTTCCTTCCTGGGTGACTTGAGTCCAGGGATTGGTCAGAGACTGCGTTAAAGTCTCCGCAGACCAGCAGAGAGCCTTTTTGTATCTTCCTAATCTTCCTCGCCACTCTGTTCAGGAATCTAATCTGGTGCGTATTTGGAGCGTAAATATTGACCAGAGTGACAAGGAAACCATCTATTTCACAGATCAGAATCAAATACCTTCCCTCTGGATCTTTGATCTCTTCGAGTAATTTGAAGTTCACCGAGTCTCTAATAGCTATCATAACGCCCGCCTTCTTTTTTGAGGCATTAGCCAGAAAGCACCTGGAAAACACTGAATGCTCCATCTTAGGGTGGTTAGATTCCTTTAGATGCGTTTCCTGAACACATAAGATGTCTGCATGGGAAGCAAGGGCTTCTTTCCAAAGGCATGTTCTCTTAAAGGGAGAGTTAAGTCCTCTAGAATTTAAAGAAATTAGTTTCAATTCCATTTTTGATTCTGGATAATTATTTTAAGGGCCTGTCGGGCCTTGTAGCGTATTATCAAGTTGTCTGAAGTTTCGTCTTTCTCCAATAGCATCCTGTTTTGTTCAAGAGACTGCCTGGGGATTTTTCCTTGTTGGGAGGGTATGCAAGGGTTGTGTTGAAGGGGTAGGTTTAGGGGTAAAGATAAATGGTGGTTGTATAGCAACATAACCATTGCTGCTTGTGTCATCAACTGGAAACGTGGGTAACGTAAAAGGACCTTCCTTCGTAGAGGCTAAAGCCGTAGGTAGGTCTTGTTTCGGGGGTTTATAAGTTCAGCCTGTGCCCAAGCGTAAACGAGCTTATTGGTGCCCAGGGTAAAATTGCAATGTGAGCCTCGTTATGGTATTTTCAACGGTGCGAGGGTTTGTTTTTGTTTGATCTGTTATTTTGTTGGAGAGACCATTCTTTAGTTATTTGAGAGGGGTGATGCTCTCTCGGTATTGGGATGTCCCATCTTCTCAGAAGGTGCATTCCCTCTTCAGCGGTTAATATTGTAATGATTTTGCCGTCTTTGTTGACATGCAGTTTGGTGGGGAAACCCCATCTGTATGTTATATTGTTCTCTCTCAGAATTTTAGTGACTGTCAGAAATTTTTTCCTTGCCAACATTGTACTCTGGGAGAAATCAGCAAAGATTTTTATGTTGCCGTACGGGGGGGGGGGGGGGGGGGGAAGGTCCCTCATGATTCTTGATGTTCTCATCAAATTATCTTTAGTTTGGTAGAAATGGACTCTCGCTATTACGTCCCTTGGTGCACTATCAGGGATGTTTTTTGGCTTCGGGAGCCTGTGGACTCTATCCAATATGCGCTCTTCTTTTTTTGAGTTAGGTAGGAGCATTTTGATTAAATCTTGTACGAACTCGCCTAGTTCCTCTTGCTTCACTGCTTCGGGGATGCCTCTTAGTTTAATATTGTTGCGGCGGTTCCGATCTTCAAGATCGGCCATTTTGTTTTTTAGTGTCGCCACTTCCTCCTCAAGGCTATAGTGGGCATCTATGAGCTCATTATGAGAGGTGGTTAATTCGCCGGTTTTGTTTTCTAAATGATCTATTCTTCCTTCCACTTCGTTGAAGTTTCTGTTAATTTTGGTGTTTAATTTTGCAAGATCATTTTTTATAGAGCTTTTTAATGCAATCTCCATATCTCTGATGAAGCATTGTGAAGCCATCTGATCAGTGCAGTGAATATTCATTAGCGGATCAGAAGCCTCCTCCTCCTCCTCCAGTGCCTCTACTATCATATCTTCAGTGGATTTTTGTTGGGGGTCTTTTCTAGGGCGCCTTTTCTCTGGGCTCTTGCTAGGGGAGCTAATGGATCTTTTTTCCTTAGACTGTGTGGATGTTTCAGGGGGGGGAGATGGCACCTGCGCTCCCCCCTCCCCTTCTCCCCCGCAGACACTGCCTGTCTCCGACTCCTCTTCCCTTTGTAAGATCTCCCTGCTGCTTTTTGCGGGTTTCTCTTTGTGAGGGGGGCATACTGAGGGTGTTCTGTGCGGTGGAGTGTGTGTTACGGTGTCTCCACTTACCGCTGGGTCTAGCGGTCCCTCCGTTCGCGCTGCCTCCTCCTCTCCCGCTCTTTCGGGAGTCGGCTCCGCCATCTTCTCCCCTTCAGAGCCGCGCGCCGGGTAAAAGTCCGTGAGGCGCTTCGGACCTCCTTTCCCGGTCTTCCTGCGGGTTGCCATCTGCAGGTAGGGAGTTTTATCTTCTCTCTTATGCTGTTTAAAGCCCTGGGCAAGCTTTGAGTTGCTGGTAGACTTGGGATTTTGCACGGAGCCTTCTAACACGCGACTTCCATCGGCTCCGTCAGGCCACGCCCCCCTTTATGTCCAATTTTTAATGTATTTGATAGGCATGAATAAATAACTCATTTACATTGTAGTGAAACAGGTTGGCCAGTCTTCTAACTTGTAAAAATAAAATTATTCTATTATCCTGCTGTCTCCTGGAATTGGTGTCATGTTTATTCTGTTCTGAGGTATCTCTTTTAGCCAGAACATGGCAAAATACATCACCAAAACTTTTTAACCAATGCTTTCCTGCCCAAAGCCAGAGAGAAAAAAGACATGTCAGTTCGCAAAGTACATTGTTTGCTGTAAACTTATCAAGATTTGCCTTCCAAGGTTTAAGTTAAGGAATTACATAGTTTAGAAATGTGCTTTCAGAACAGCAATTAGCAACCTTGCCATCACTGCTGTTTAGGAACTGGATCTGCTAACAAATGGGCTTGGCCCACGGTCTGTAGAACATGTCCAGAGACTCAGATCTGTCCACATTAGTGTATTAGCGGCAGGCCCCATTGCTGCTTTGGAAAGACTAGAACAGAAGCTTTGGCAATCCTGAAGCAATAAAGAATGCTCTGTTCCAACATCTACAAAGTTTTCAGAAAATATTAGTTAACGACAATGTGAAATTGCAAGAACTGGTGAAATACTGCTAGAACTTCAGTTGGCCAAAACAGACACTCACTACCTGGACACTACTTGTGGAGTAACTCCATACTATATTTTTTGAATGACTAACAATCATTTTGATTGCCAGACTTGGAGTCAGTAGGGGATTTTCTTTCCCCTGAAATTAAGAAAATCGGCTTCTACCTCATTGGGGTTTTTTTGCCTTCACCTGGATCAACATTGGGAGAGGAATAGACTGAAATAGCTGGACATATGTCTTTTTTTGACCTAACATACTATGTTAAAAGTGGACTACACTGGAGTCAAGACACAAAAAGAAAACATCAATTCTCTTTTCCTCATTTTTTCTACTTCTGTGAATTTATTAAGAACGCTGCAGAATGATTCAAGTTTTTGTATGCTGAGTCTAGTGATTCTAATTCACCTCCTCCTAATTATAACAGTCCACATTCTAATGGCAGAAATCGCAAAGGTTAAGTGTTAGTGAAAAAGTATGACATCCTGCCCACACCATCATCTGCAGACAGGAGCAACCAAGATAATAAGACTTGATTACCCTTATTGCCTATGCCCAATATGTAAGAAGCCTCATCCCTTCCAAAAGTGCTTTGGCTTCAGAAATAAACCACTTCAGCAATGGACAGAACTTCTAAAGAAATTGGACTTTCAGATGTTGAGCTTATACTGAACATTTTGCTAAGGACTGTAAAACTGCAGTTAAATGCAGAGAGTGCGGCTGGGAGAACCATATGCAGGCTCTCTATGGAATCATAGAATCATTGAATCATACAGTTGGAAGCAACCTTCAGGGTAATCTATTCCAACCCCCTGCGCAATACAGGATTAATTAAATCATCCTAGGCAGATGACTGTCCATTGTTTGTTTGAAGACTTCCATTGAAGGAAAATTCACCATCTCCCATGGCAATCTGTTCCACTCATTAAACACCCTCACTGTCGGAAAGTTTTGTCTAATATCTAATCTGTGTCTCCTCCCTTTCAGTCTCATCCGATTGCTTCTAGTCTTTTCTTTTGCAAAGTTTTAAAACCTCACTGGAAGCTGCATGCCATACGCAACAATGTCAGACACGTGACTTTAAAACATTTGTGGTGCCAGAAACAGTATGTATACATTTCACAAATTCACAACTTTCCAGGGAGTACAGGACAGGAATGTACAGTAACATTCCTGTATTCTTTCTGGCTATTTCTGAAGAAGAGTCTGCGTTCCCAAAACACATTATTTGTGCTAGCTATCCGCTCATTTATAAAGAAGAAATTGGGTTCATCCCTTTGCTTTTATGCATTTTACATTATAAGGATTGCACCCATGGTCCATCATTTTCTTCTTTTTACAATAATCATTTTTATACTCAGTTACCTATGGTGACAGTAATTGGGCTGAATATTGGGATTACATCCTTAACAGGATTCACTCCATCCGTCTCTTCTGTTGGGCTCACCTACAGAAAGACATTGATAAAATACAAAGAGTCCAAAGATGAGCTACAAAAATGGTGAATTATCTAATCAGAAAAGTCTTAAAGACCACAGGGGAATTCTATTATTGCATTTACATCACAACTGTGGTATTCAAAAATCAAAATCTCACATTATACAGCAAACAACATTTGCACAGTATTCAGCAACTTTGTCCTGATTTATGCCTATTTTGCTGCTTTTTAAAAGCAGCTCCATTTAAGTGCCAGGCTGTTTCATGTTAGACAAGAAAAGGGGCACATGCCCTAGTAAAAAAGAACACAATCCCTTGCATGGGCCATTACAGTAGTCAGAGGCATCAAGGGTTGCAGAGACAGATACACCGCCTTCTACAAAGAGAGAAGACCATGATGGCTGACCAAATCTGTACAGAATCCTCATATAGGGGTGGTTTCTGATCATTATGGTTGTGGTGACCTGAACATAGCAACCACTGTGGAAACAGCCTATAGAAAGTAAAAATGGAAAAAAGAGTTTCCCTTCCACATGTAAGGCAGTGAGAGAACTCGGCACAGAGGGAACTGACATGAAACAGCTGTGGAAATGATGAATGGCATTGCCGAGAGTTGGAGAGGAGATGGAGTCTCATTCCTAACTGGCCAGAGCTAAGCAGATGACATGGCTACAGATAACAGTGCTGCAGATGAGAAAAAACAGGCAACACAGATAAGACCTAGGCAACAGAATAGAGCACATACGGGTGCATGAAATTTATCCTTACTATGGATGTGTCACTGGAAACTAGAGGCAGATGACATGACTAATACTAAGCTGGCTGGGCTTAGCAAATCCAGAGATGCCCACAGTGACTGGAGAAAGGACCATCTAGCTAGATAACCGAGTGAGGTCTAGAGACTGTGAGTGTCCAGTGTGATGGTAGTAAGCGCCTATGGCCTTGTCATAGTACAGATGTACAACATAAAAGTATCTTGCATGACTGTACGTTTATTGCGAGAGCAAAATGCAATTCCACATGCAATTTGAAGATGTCACAGTCATTATCCATGTGGACCATCTCCCATTGAAAATGCTTCTGTGGCAAATGTTTGAAAGCAGTTAAAACAGGAGGAATAGATACCAGAAGATATGGTATATAGAGATATTAATTACTTTAGTAACTATATATTCTATGTAATTCCATGTGAAAGCTTTTTAGTCCAGGATACACTTGTCCTCCATTCCTTCAAAGGAAATTGACATTTGAAATCCTGTTTCCACAGTTATGTATGAAGAGATTTATTTTGAGAAGCTAGGAAAAATAGTTCTCTGAAAATGGAAATGCCCTTGGCTGCCAAAGAAGATAAAGAAGGAAACATAAAAGCAAACTTGAGGAATGTAAGCTTATGAACATCTAGGGATGAAAGCACATGCTGAAGTCTTACAAAAGCAAATATACTTGAAATGATTTACACCATGTAGGGAAATCTCATATAGAGTTATTCTCATATAAATTGCCAAATTGCTTTTATGACCAGAGATTCCCAAGCTCCAAATTCAAAATATGTGAGGTTGGCGTGTAAAGGTTGTGCATCTCGGATTCTACAGGCTTCCTTTTGCACATCTTCACAGGTAGGGGTTAGTTCAGCTGGCTAGGTGTGTTGTTCTCCAGCAGCCAATCCCCCTGGTCTGCAGCAGATAAATACCAGCAAACTTTTGAGAGAGATTACTAGTCAGTAGAGATGAGCGAACTTACTCATCCGAGCTTGATACTTGTTCGAGTATTAGCGTGTTCGAGATGCTCGTTACTCGAGACGAGTACCACGCGATGTTCGAGTTACTTTCACTTTCATCTCTGAGACGTTAGTGCGCTTTTCTGGCCAATAGAAAGATAGGGAAGGCATTACAACTTCCCCCTGCGACGTTCAAGCCCTATACCACCCCCCTGCAGTGAGTGGCTGGCGAGATCAGGTGTCACCCAAGTATAAAAATCGGCCCCTCCCGCGGCTCGCCACAGATGCATTCTGACAGAGATCAGGGACAGTGCTGCTGGTGCCGGAGTTGCTATAGGGAGAGTGTTAGGAGTATTTTAGGCTTCAAGAACCCCAACGGTCCTTCTTAGGGCCACATCTAACCGTGTGCAGTAGTGTGGAGGCTGCTTTTTGCAGTGTTGCACATTTTTTTTTTTTTGTATATCGGCCGTCCAGAGCATTGCGTCCTGCAGTAATTTTACATTTTCCAGGGCCAGTAGTGGTGAGGCAGGGACAGAAGACATATTTAGTGTATATGGGCAGTGGGCCTTTCCAAAAACATTTGGGAAAAAAAATCTATTTGGGCTGCCTGTGACCGCCCTCAGTGTACTGGGTCTCTGCTGGGGGTAGTTGTCCTAATTCATACGCAGCCAGCTAAGTGTTACAGCAGGCTTGCGCAAAATTCTTTCCTGCCTCTGTGTTGCCTCTTACATCACCGCTGTATTCCTGTCCACAAGTGTACTGGGTCTCTGCTGGGGGTAGTTGTCCTAATTCATACGCAGCCAGCTAAGTGTTACAGCAGGCTTGTGCAAAATTCTTTCCTGCCTCTGTGTTGCCTCTTACATCACAGCTGTATTCCTGTCCACAAGTGTACTGGGTCTCTGCTGGGGGTAGTTGTCCTAATTCATACACAACCAGCTAAGTGTTACAGCAGGCTTGCGCTAAATTCTTTCCTGCCTCTGTGTTGCCTCTTGCATCACCGCTGTATTCCTTTCCACAAGTGTACTGGGTCTCTGCTGGGGGTAGTTGTCCTAATTCATACGAATTCATTCATTTTCTGGCTCTGCTGTGCGTTCTGTAAGCGAAGTCAGCCTCCAACCACAGGCCAATAAGCGGCACATTTAATTACAGTGTTCTGTTTCTGCACTACTGGTAATACACCATGCTGAGGGGTAGGGGTAGGCCTAGAGGACGTGGACGCGGCCGAGGACGCGGAGGCCCAAGTCAGGGTGTGGGCACAGGCCGAGCTCCTGATCCAGGTGTATCGCAGCCGACTGCTGCGGGATTAGGAGAGAGGCACGTTTCTAGCGTCCCCACATTCATCTCACAATTAATGGGTCCACGCGGTAGACCTTTATTACAAAATGAGCAGTGTGAGCAGGTCCTGTCGTGGATGGCAGAAAGTGCATCCAGCAATCTATCGACCACCCAGAGTTCTGCGCCGTCCACTGCTGCAGCTCTGAATCCTCTGGCTGCTGCTCCTCCTTCCTCCCAGCCTCCTCACTCCATTACAATGACACATTCTGAGGAGCAGGTAGACTCCCAGGAACTGTTCCCGGGCCCCTGCCCAGAATGGCCAGCAATGGTTCCTCTCCCACCGGAGGAGTTTGTTGTGACCGATGCCCAACCTTTGGAAAGTTCCCGGGGTCCGGGGCATGAGGCTGGGGACTTACGGCAACTGTCTCAAGAGCTTTCAGTGGGTGAGGAGGACGATAACGATGAGACACAGTTGTCTATCACTCAGGTAGTAGTAATTGGAGTAAGTCCGAGGGAGGAGCGCACAGAGGATTCGGAGGAAGAGCAGCAGGACGATGAGGTGACTGACCCCCTCGCGCCATGTCACCCAGCAGAGGCCGAGGTGCTCAAAGGTGTGGCAGTTTTTCACTGAGAGTGCAGACGACCGACGAACTGTGGTGTGCAAAGTTTGTCGCGCCAAGATCAGCCGGGGAGCCACCACCACCAGCCTCACCACCACCAGCATGCGCAGACATATGATGGCCAAGCACCCCACAAGGTGGGACGAAGGCCGTTCACCGCCTCCGGTTTGCACCGCTGCCTCTCCCCCTGTGCTCCAACCTGCCATTGAGATCCAACCCCCCTCTCAGGACACAGGCACTACCGTCTCCTGGCCTGCACCCACACCCTCACCTCCGCTGTGCTCGGCCCCATCCACCAATGTCTCTCAGCGCACCGTCCAGCCGTCGCTAGCGCAAGTGTTGGAGCGCAAGCGCAAGTATGCCGCCACGCACCCGCACGCTCAAGCGTTAACCGTCCACATAGCCAAATTTATCAGCCTGGAGATGCTGCCGTATAGGGTTGTGGAAACGGAGGCTATCAAAGGTATGATGGCGGCGGCGGCCTCGCGCTACTCAGTTCCCAGTCGCCACTACTTTTCCCGATGTGCGTCCCAGCCCTGCATGACCACGTCTCCCGCAACATTGTACGCGCCCTCACCAACGCGGTTACTGCCAAGGTCCACTTAACAACGGACACGTGGACAAGCACAGGCTGGCAGGGCCACTATATCTCCCTGACGGCACATTGGGTGAATTTAGTGGAGGCTGGGACAGTGTCAGAGCCTGGGACCGCTCACGTCCTACCCACCCCCAGAATTGCGGGCCCCAGCTCGGTGGTGGTATCTGCGGCGGTGTATGCTTCCTCCACTAAACCACCCTCCTCCTCCTCCTCCTACGCAACCTCTGTCTCGCAATCAAGATGCGTCAGCAGCAGCACGTCACCAGCCGTCGGTGTCGCGCGGCGTGGCAGCACAGCGGTGGGCAAGCGTCAGCAGGCCATGCTGAAACTACTCAGCTTAGGAGAGAAGAGGCACACGGCCCACGAACTGCTGCAGGGTCTGACAGAGCAGACCGACTGCTGGCTTGCGCCGCTGAGCCCCCAACCGAGCATGGTCGTGTGTGACAACAGCCGTAACCTGGTGGCGGCTCTGCAGCTCGGCAGCCTCACGCAAATGCCATGCCTGGCCCACGTCTTTAATTTGGTGGTTCAGCGCTTTCTGAAAAGCTACCCACGCTTGTCAGACCTGCTCGGAAAGGTGCACCGGCTCTGCGCACATTTCCGCAAGTCCCACACGGACGCTGCCACCCTGCGCACCCTGCAACATCAGTTTCATCTGCCAGTGCACCGACTGCTGTGCGACGTGCCCACACGGTGGAACTCTACGCTCCACATGTTGGCCAGGCTCTATGAGCAGCGTAGAGCTATAGTGGAATACCAACTCCAACATGGGCGGCGCAGTGGGAGTCAGCCTCCTCAATTATTTACAGAAGAGTGGGCCTGGTTGGCAGACATCTGCCAGGTCCTTGGAAACTTTGAGGAGTCTACCCAGATGGTGAGCGGCGATGCTGCAATCATTAGCGTCACCATTCCTCTGCTATGCCTCTTGAGAAGTTCCCTGCAAAGCATAAAGGCAGACGCTTTGTGCTCGGAAACAGAGGCGGGGGAAGACAGTATGTCGCTGGATAGTCAGAGCACCCTCCTGTCTATATCTCAGCGCGTTGAGGAGGAGGAGGAGGAGGAGGGGGAAGAGACAGCTTGGCCCACTGCTGAGGGTACACATGCTACTTGCCTGTCATCCTTTCACCGTGTATGGCCTGAGGAGGAGGAGGAGGAGGATCCTGAAAGTGATCTTCCTAGTGAGGACAGCCATGTGTTGCGTACAGGTACGCTGGCACACATGGCTTACTTCATGTTAGGATGCCTTTCTCGTGACCCTCGCGTTACACGCATTCTGGTCATTACGGATTACTGGGTGTACACACTGCTCGACCCACGGTATAAGGAGAACCTTTCCACTCTCATACCCGAAGAGGAAAGGGGTTTGAGAGTGATGCTATACCACAGCACCCTGGCGGACAAACTGATGGTAAAATTCCCATCCGACAGCGCTAGTGGTCGAAGGCGCAGTTCCGAGGGCCAGGTAGCAGTGGAGACGCAGAGATCAGGCAGCATGTACAGCACAGACAGGGGAACACTCTCTAAGGCCTTTGACAGCTTTCTGGCTCCCCAGCAAGACTGTGTCACCGCTCCCCAGTCACGGCTGAGTCGGCGGGAGCACTGTAAAAGGATGGTGAGGGAGTACGTAGCCGAACGCACGACCGTCCTCCGTGACGCCTCTGCCCCCTACAACTACTGGGTGTCGAAGCTGGACACGTGGCCTGAACTCACGCTGTATGCCCTGGAGGTGCTTGCTTGTCCTGCGGCTAGCGTCTTGTCAGAGAGGGTGTTTAGTGCGGCTGGGGGAATCATCACGGATAAGCGTACCCGCCTGTCAACCGACAGTGCCGACAGGCTTACACTCATCAATATGAACAAAGCTTGGATTTCCCCAGACTTCTCTTCTCCACCAGCGGACAGCAGCGATACCTAAACAATACGTAGGCTGCACCCGCGGATGGAAGCATTGTTCTCTATCACCATTAAAAACGTGGACCTTTTAGCTTCATCAATCTGTGTATAATATTCATCCTCCTCCTCCTGCTCCTCCTCCTGAAACCTGACGTAATCACGCCGAACGGGCAATTTTTCTTAGGCCCACAAGGCTCAGTCATATAATTTTTGTAAACAATTTTTATACGTTTTAATGCTCATTAAAGCGTTGAAACTTTCACCTGAACCAATTTTTATATTAACTGGGCTGCATCCAGGCCTAGTTACAAATTAAGCCACATTAACCAAAGCGATTAATGGGTTTCACCTGCCCTCTTGGTTGGGCATGGGCAATTTTTCTGACGTACATTAGTACTGTTGGTACACCAATTTTTTGGGGCCCTCGCCTACAGTGTAATCCAATTAATTTTTTGCCCACCTGCATTAAAGCTGACGTTACATCAGCTGTGTTGGGCACTGCAATGGGATATATTTATGTACCGCCGGTGGGTTCCAGGGAGCCACCCATGCTTTGGGTCCACAGGGAGTTGTAACTGCATGTGTCTACTTCTAAAGAACCCCAGTCTGACTGGGGCATGCAGTGTGGGCCGAAGTCCACCTGCATTAAGCACGACATTACCTCAGCTGTGCTGGGCAATGCAATGGGATATATTTATGTACAGCCGGTGGCTTCCTGGCACCCACCCATGCTGTCGGTCCACACGGAGTTGTAACTGCATGTGTCTACTTCTAAAGAACCCCAGTCTGACTGGGGCATGCAGTGTGGGCCGAAGCCCACCTGCATTTAATCGGACGTTACCTCAGCTGTGATGGGCACTGCAATGGGATACATTTATGTACAGCCGGTGGGTTCCAGGGAGCCACCCATGCTGTGGGTGCACACGGAATTCCCATTGCGGAGTTGTACCTGCCTGTGACTATTTATAAAAAACCGCGGTCTGACTGGGGCATGCAGACACCTTGACAGAATGAATAGTGTGTGGCACATAGGTTCCCCATTGCTATGCCCACGTGTGCAGCTCCTGATGGAGGCGGCACAGGATTGGATTTCTCATTGCTTCTGTACAGCATTGTGGGCTATCGCCCCACCCCTTTTAAAGAGGGTCGCTGCCTAGCCGTGCCAACCCTCTGCAGTGTGTGCCTGCGGTTCCTCCTCATGGCAGACGCACTAATAAATAGACATGAGGGTGGTGTGGCATGAGGGCAGCTGAAGGCTGCGCAGGGACACTTTGGTGTGCGCTGTGGACACTGTGTCGTGCGGGGGGGGGGGGGGGTTGGGCAGCATGTAACCCAGGAGAAGTGGCAGCGGAGTGTCATGCAGGCAGTGATTGTGCTTTGTTGGAGGTAGTGTGGTGCTTAGCTAAGGTATGCCTTGCTAATGAGGGCTTTTCAGAAGTAAAAGTTGTTGGGAGGGGGGGGGGGCACTCTTGCCGCTATTGTGGCTTAATAGTGGGACCTGGGAACTTGAGATGCAGCCCAACATGTAGCCCCTTGCCTGCCCTATCCGTTGCTGTGTCGTTCCCATCACTTTTTTTGAATTGCCCAGATTTTCACAAATGAAAACCTTAGCGAGCATCGGCGATATACAAAAATGCTCGGGTCGCCCATTGACTTCAATGGGGTTCGTTACTCGAAACGAACCCTCGAGCATCGCGATAATTTCGTCCCGAGTAACGAGCACCCGAGCATTTTGGTGCTCGCTCATCTCTACTAGTCAGTTTAATGCTTTATCAGGACGAGCACCCTGCTTTTAGGCAGGGGTTTTCCACTTTCCCTGATTAGTAAGGGACAGGGGTTCTTCCATCATTGCCTGAAGATGTGTAGTTTCTCGGTGCAAATGCTGTGAGAGTGTTTGCGGTTTTAAATGGACACAATCTTTCATCTGCACAGAAATGTTGTGCTTTATGAGTTGAGCGGACGTAACATGGAGGATAGAAAATGTATAAGCAGGACTGAGATCGGAACAAAAGCTGTTGATGAAACCTAATGTTGCCAGACATGGGCCGAGATTTGGAGGCTTGGTAAAGAGTGAGATGGTGAAGGAGGAGATTCAACCCCTAAGAGATAAATCAGAGTGGCTCCTAAAATGGTGGACTTAATTGAAATCCATTTTTTAATTAAAGACGATATTCTAATTGCTGTGTGAAAAATGACATTTAGTGTCAGGGGCCTTCATACCGTCTGTTTCAAAGAGCTAGGCTAAAGTGGAAAATTTGAGTATAGCATGGGTGGCGCCCCAAAAATAATTATTGAGAATAGTCTGGAATTTAGTAAAGAAGGAGTTTAGGATGGAAATTGCTACAGTTCTAAAATATAGAGGATCCATGGTAAAACCATCATTTTAACCACTACTATCATTCTCACCAAATAAAAGAAAGGGTTTACAAAAATTATTTAAGAGTTGTGGAATGTAGTTAAGCATGGGTAAATTATAATTTTTGGAAATGTTTAGGAGCTAAAGGTTGTTAAATGAATACCTAAGTGGGGTATGGAATGGTCATTCCATACGGGAAGGAATCAATTATTTGTCTTCTAGTTGTATCATCAATCCTAACACCCATCAATTGGGAGTTTGTATTATTTACCCTATCGTATGAAATGTTCCCAAAGTCAAAAAGTACAGATTAGGCCTGCTTTAAAGAGGAGATAGGGTCAGTTAAAGCTAGGGTTATGTCATCAGTTTATAATCCTATTTTGCGTTCATGATGTTCTAATTTAATTCAATAGATGTTATTGTTAGTTCTGATTTGTTTGGCTAGAGGTTACATGGTGTCCTAATTAAATTCACTTCACCTGGGCTCCTGAGGTTACTAACTGGATCCCAAAAGACTGGTAACATTTTGTGTGGTCCAATGAGTCATGGTACCAATTGTTTCAACTCTCATGTCCACTAGTCTGCCTAAGCCCATCACTGGCTGGTTCTCACTAAATTTCAATTTTTGGTGGCAATTTCATGGACTTCATGTACACCTATGATGATAGAATGTTCCAGCAGGACAATACAGTGTGCTGTTTGGCCCAAGTTGTCTGGAAATAATTCAAGAAGCATTTTGGAGAGTTCCTATATGAATGTTGTTGCCTGCACATTCGTCCAATGTGAGCCCAATCCAGCATTTATGGGATGGGGTGAAGGCATCCATTTTCACCCAAATCTTGCTCTTACAAATATTATGGAGCTGTGGGTGGCTTATTATCCTTCTAAACATCTTCAATTCCCTTCTGGAATCAATGCTATGTTAAGTCCTACATGATATTAGTTCTTGTCCCATGACTTTTGGCATGTCAGCGCATAAAGTTAGAGTAGATTGACCATGTGTTGATTTTCTGCCATCAATTCTCTATGTTTCTATGTTTATGAGTTCAAAAAGTGTTTTGGATAAAATAAAGTCTTTCCATTATATCATTATGTTCAGTAGTTTATGGACTAGCTTAGAGACAACACATGTATGGCCCATGATCCACTCAAGGTACAGCTTAAGCATGGGGAAAGTACATTTTTGAAAGGCAGATTTGGATCTGGTGGAGGGCTTACAGAGTGGCAGAATATTTTCATAGTCTATATATATATAAAGATGAAAGCCCCTTATGACTGACTCACTGACTAACTGAATGACTGACTCTCTAACGGCACTAATTCTCTAACTTTCCGGTGTTGTACAAACATGAAGCTTGTCAGGAGCATTCTTTTGCTCCTAGGTAGGAAAATAAAAATGTGTCACAACTCAATTATTCAACGCTAAGTGCAAAAGTATTGGCACCCCTATGCGGTGTACCTAATCTAATTCTTTAACTTCCGAGTCTTGTACAAACATAAAATTTGGCACGACCATTCTTTAGATCTTAAATATGAAAAGTAAAGGGATCACAACATGATTATTCAATGCTAATTGCAAAAGTAGTGGCAGCCCTATGTAATGTAACTTCCAATGTCAAACAAGCTATATATTTGGCACAAGCATTCTTTAGGTCATAAGAAAAGTATCAGGATCACAACTCACAATGCTATTTTCAAAAGCAAGTGCACCCCTATATAATCTAACGCTCCTCTATGTGCATACATCCTTTCTTCTTTGGTTCCTGTAAAGTAACCAGGACTTCATAAAATCCGTGCGAACAACACGTAAACACCTGTATCAAATCACCTCGGGCGAAGTTGGGTATATCAGGTAGTTCAACATAAAAGTATCATGGGTAACTAACACATATGATGAGAGCAAGATGCAATTCCACATCCGAAAAAGTAATTATCACTATTGATCATCTCCAGCTGATAAATATACCTGTATGCCAATTATTGGGGAGGGGTTAAAAAAGGAAAATATACCAGAAGAAATGGTATGTAGAGAGGTTAAATATTTTAGCAATGCTGGCTATACCCATTTGATAATCGTCTACGGAGGTTGTAGTGGCAAAAATAAAGGTACATATTATATAATAGCAATAGTAATCAAAATTACATACTATTATTATTATGCAGCACAACACAAAACACAGCCTTGTAATTTGACTTCATAATGCATGGAGAATCACCCAAGAACCTAGGATAATGATATACATCTGAGTAAATGCCTGAACAGCCCAGCAGTGTGGCACCTTGTAACTGACAGATACATTTGTCAATATTGAGTTGTTTCAAGTGCTGGTCAATGTCTTTGGGCACCCAGTATATCGATTACCACTGGACGACCCCTGCCAGCTGGTGCCAGAGGTGCTGTATTTCAGCCTTCATGTCTTCATAATTGGTTATTTTCTTTTGTTGTTTTTCATTGATTTTGCCATCACTGGGTATAGCAATGTCAACGAGCTACATCCTTTTCTTTTCAATGATAGACAAATCAGGTCTGTTATGGGCCAATATGTTGTCTGTTTGTATATGGGTATCCAACAGCATTTTTACTGCTTAATTTTGAACCACTTTTTCATGATTATGTTCCCACCAATTCTTTTATGTGGGCAGATTGTAGTTTTTACAGAGGTTCCTTTGATTCATTTTTGCCATAGAATCGTATCTTTGTTTGTACTCAGTCTGTGCATTTTTTAGACCAGCTGAATTTGTGGTCAGCTGTTTCATGAGCTCCTTTTACAGAGCCCTCATTTTGAATCTAGTATAGATTTTTCCAACCTGGCTTTTATCTCATTCATCCTGATCACTTGTTCTTGTGCGGTTAAGTCAGTACTTTTGTTTCTTTTTTTAAAGTCCCTGATGTTAACCATAGCTAGGTCTTTTCCTTATTTATTGTTATCAGACACAATAGTATCATAAAAGTTTCATTTTTTTATCAATTTTACAAATGCAGCTTTCACATCATTGTTTCTCAGGGTATAAATCATGGGATTTAACATCGGTGTGACAATTGCATAAAATATAGCAATCACTTTATCAGTGCCAGGTAGGGAACTCGATCTAGGTTTCATGTAGGAAGCCATTGTTGTTCCATAAAAGATTGCCACAACCATCATATGAGATCCACATGTGGAAAAAACCTTCCTCCGCCCAGATGATGATGCAATTTTCAAGATATTTTGAATGATATAAATATAAGATATTACAATAAAGATTACAGGAGTCAAGAGAATAATTATGCTAACAATAAAAATGATAAATTCCACAACGATAATGTTCTCACACCCCAGTGACAATACTTCTGTCACTTCACATGCAAAGTGATTTATTACATTGTGTCCACAAGTGTCAATATTAAATGCGAGAGCTACAACGGGAGCAGATAGAAAGAATCCACACATCCATGTACCGACTGCCAGTCTAATACAGACCTTCTTACTCATAATGGTGGTATAATGGAGTGGATAGCATATAGCCACATAACGATCATAAGCCATAACAACAAGCAGAACACATTCACTTTCACCTAAAGACAGGCCAGTGTACATTTGTGCTACACATTCACCATAAGAGATGACTTTATTAATGGACAACAAATCCTTCAACGTTCTTGGTAGAGTTGAAGTAGAATAACCAAGATCCAGAAAAGACAGGTTGCAAAGGAAGAAATACATAGGAGTTTGAAGGTTGGCATCTGTCAGGACTAGAACAATGATGAGAAAGTTTCCAATCAAAATAATTGTATACATTAATGTAAAGACAATGAAAAGTGCAACTTGTGTCTTTGGGTCACTGGAAAGTCCAAGAAGAATAAATTCTCTAAGTATTGTCTCATTTTTCAAATGCATTCTGAAAAAAATTGGTAACCTAGTTGGATAATGTTGATTTGTTAGATAACACTATTTAAAAAAATACAGATTATTTTAGAAGACATAACTCTTTTTTTGTTTACAATTAGATATGAGCGATCACCAAAATGCTCAGGTGCTCGTTACTCGAGTCGAACTTCCCGCGATGCTCGAGGGTTCGTTTCGAGTAACGAACCCCATTGAAGTCAATGGGCGACCCGAGCATTTTTGTATGGGACCTATGCTTCTTAAGCTAAGGTTTTCATTTGTGAAAATCTGGGAAATTCAAGAAAGTGATGGGAACGACACAGAAACGGATAGGGCAGGCGAGGGGCTACATGTTGGGCTGCATCTCAAGTTCCCAGGTCCCACTATTAAGCCACAATAGCGCAAGAGTGCCCCCCCAACAATTTTTACTTCTGAAAAACCCTCATTAGCAAGGCATACCTTAGCTAAGCACCACACTACCTCCAACAAAGCACAATCACTGCCTGCATGACACTCCGCTGCCACTTCTCCTGGGTTACATGCTGCCCAACCACCCATTTCAGTTATAGTAGCAGTCAAGACAGGCCCCAGTAACAATTCCAAAGCAGCAGTATAGGGGGAGCACAGTATTAGTTCCATTTCAGTAGTACTAGCAGTCTAGACAAGCCCCAGTAATATATCACTAGCAGCAGTATAGGGGGAGCACAGTATTAGTTCCATTTGAGTAGTAGTAGCAGTCTGGACAGGCCCCAGTAACATATCCCTAGCAGCAGTATAGGGGGAGCACAGTATTAGTTCCATTTCAGTAGTAGTTGCAGTCTAGACAGGCCCCAGTAACATATCACTAGCAGCAGTATAGGAGGAGCACAGTATTAGTTCCATTTCAGTAATAGTAGCAGTCAAGACAGGCCCCAGTAACAATTCCAAAGCACCAGTATAGGGGGAGCACAGTATTAGTTCCATTTCAGTAGTAGTAGCAGTCAAGACAGGCCACAGTAACATTCCCATTGCAGCAGTTTAGGGAAATAACAGTCTCTTTCACATTTCAGTAGTTGCAGTATAGACAAAGCCCCAGTTACATTTATGTAGCAAAAGTGTAGGCCAACCCCACACACCTTGCTGTACCATGAGTGCAGGCGAAGCCCATAAAAATTACTAGGATTACACTGTAGACGAGGGCCCCAAAAAATTGGTGTACCAACAGTATTAATGTACCTCAGAAAATTTCCCATGCCCAACCAAGAGGGCAGGTGAAACCCATTAATCACTTTGGTTACTGTGCCTTAATTTGTAACTAGGCCTGGAGGCAGCCCAGTTAAACTAAAAATTGGTTCAGGTGCAAGTTTCAACGCTTTAATGAGAATTGAAACGTATAAACATTGTTTACAAAAGTAATATGACTGAGCCTTGTGGGCCTAAGAAAAATTGCCCGTTCGGCGTGATTACATGAGGTTTCAGGAGGAGGAGCAGGAGGAGGAGGATGAATATAATATACAGATTGATGAAGCTAAAAGGTCCCCGTTTTTTATGGTGATAGAGAACGATGCTTCCATCCGCGGGTGCAGCCGACATATGGTTTAGGTACCGCTGTTGTCCGCTGGTGGAGAAGAGAAGTCTTGGGAAATCCAGGCTTTGTTCATCTTTAGGAGTGTAAGCCGGTCGGCACTGTCAGTTGACAGGCGGATACGCTTATCCGTGATGATTCCCCCAGCCGCACTAAACACCCTCTCTGACAAGACGCTAGCCGCAGGGCAAGCAAGCACCTCCAGGGCATACAGCGCGAGTTCAGGCCACGTGTCCAGCTTCGACACCCAGTAGTTGTACGGAGAAGAGGCGTCACGGAGGACGGTCGTGCGATTGGCTACGTACTCCCTCACCATCCTTTTACAGTGCTCCCGCTGACTCAGTCTTGACTGGGGAGTGGTGACACAGTCTTGCTGGGGAGCCATAAAGCTGGCAAAGGCCTTGGAGAGTGTTCCCCTGCCTGCGCTGTACATGCTGCCTGATCTCCGCGCCTCCCCCGCTACCTGGCCCTCGGAACTGCGCCTTCGGCCACTAGCGCTGTCGGATGGGAATTTTACCATCAATTTGTCCACCAGGGTCCTGTGGTATAGCATCACTCTCGAACCCCTTTCCTCTTCGGGTATGAGAGTGGAAAGGTTCTCCTTATACCGTGGGTCGAGCAGTGTGTACACCCAGTAATCCGTAATGACCATAATGCGTGTAACGCGAGGGTCACGAGAAAGGCATCCTAACATGAAGTAAGCCATGTGTGCCAGCGTACCTGTACGCAACACATGGCTGTCCTCACTAGGAAGATCACTTTCAGGATCCTCCTCCTCCTCCTCCTCCTCCTCCTCAGGCCATACACGCTGAAAGGATGACAGGCAAGCAGCATGGGTACCCTCAGCAGTGGGCCAAGCTGTCTCTTCCCCCTGCTCCTCCTCAGGCTCCTCCCCCTCCACCTCCTCTTCCTCCTCCTCAACGCGCTGAGATATAGACATGAGGGTGCTCTGACTATCCAGCAACATACTGTCTTCCCCCGCTTCCGTTTCCGAGCGCAAAGCATCTGCCTTTATGCTTTGCAGGGAACTTCTCAAGAGGCATAGCAGAGGAATGGTGACGCTAATGATTGCAGCATCGCCGCTCACCATCTGGGTAGACTCCTCAAAGTTTCCAAGGACCTGGCAGATGTCTGCCAACCAGGCCCACTCTTCTGTAAATAATTGAGGAGGCTGACTCCCACTACGTGCCCCATGTTGGAGTTGGTATTCCACTATAGCTCTACGCTGCTCATAGAGCCTGGCCAACATATGGAGCGTAGAGTTCCACCGTGTGGGCACATTTCACAGCAGTCGATGTTGCAGGGTCCGCAGGGTGGCAGCGTCCGTGTTGCACTTGAAGAAATGTGCGCTTACCCGGCGCACCTTTCCGAGCAGGTCTGACAAGTGTGGGTAGCTTTTCAGAAACCGCTGAACCACCAAATTAAAGACGTCGGCCAGGGATGGCACGTGCGTGAGGCTGCCGAGCTGCAGAGCCGCCACCAGGTTACGGCTGTTGTCACACACGACCATGCCCGGTTGGAGGCTCAGCGGCGAAAGCCAGCGGTCGGTCTGCTCTGTCAGACCCTGCAGCAGTTCATGGACCATGTGCCTCTTCTCTCCTAAGCTGAGTAGTTTTAGCACGGCCTGCTGACGCTTGCCCACCGCTGTGCTGGAACGCCGTGCGACACCAACTGCTGTCGACGTGCTGCTGCTGACACATCTTGATTGCGAGACAGAGGTTGCGTAGGAGGAGGAGGAGGAGGGTGGTTAAGTGGAGAAAGCATACACCGCCGCAGATACCACCACCGAGCAGGGGCCCGCAATTCTGGGGGTGGGTAGGACGTGAGCGGTCCCAGGCTCTTACTCGGTCCCAGCCTCCACTAAATTCACCCAATGTGCCGTCAGGGAGATATAGTGGCTCTGCCCGCCTGTGCTTGTCCACGTGTCCGTTGTTAAGTGGAACTTGGCAGTAACCGCGTTGGTGAGGGCGCGTATAATGTTGCGGGAGACGTGGTCGTGCAGGGCTGGGACGGCACATCGGGAAAAGTAGTGGCGACTGGGAACCGAGTAGCACGTGGACGCTGAGCTGAGAGACATTGCTGGATGGGGCCGAGGACAGCGGAGGTGAGGGTGTGGGTGCAGGCTGGGAGACGGTCGTGCCTGTGTCCTGAGAGGAGGGTTGGATCTCAGTGGCAGGTTGGGGCACAGGGGGAGAGGCAGTGGTGCAAACCGGAGGCGGTGAACGGCCTTCGTCCCACCTTGTGGGGTGCTTGGCCATCATATGCCTGCGCATGCTGGTGGTGGTGAGGCTGGTGGTGGTGGCTCCCTGGCTGATCTTGGCGCGACAAACTTTGCACACCACAGTTCGTCGGTCGTCTGCACTCTCAGTCAAAAACTGCCACACCTTTGAGCACCTCGGCCTCTGCAGGGTGACATGGAGCGAGGGGGCGCTTTGGGAAACAGTTGGTGGATTATTCGGTCTGGCCCTGCCTCTACCCCTGGCCACCGCACTGCCTCTTCCAACCTGCCCTGCTGCTGCACTTGCCTCCCCCTCTGAAGCCCTGTCCTCAGTTGGCTTAGCAAACCAGGTGGGGTCAGTCACCTCATCGTGTGGCTGCTCTTCCTCCGAATCCTCTGTGCGCTCCTCCCTCGGACTTACTGCCCTTACTACTACCTCACTGATAGACAACTGTGTCTCATCGTCATCGTCCTCCTCACCCACTGAAAGTTCTTGAGACAGTTGCCGGAAGTCCCCAGTCTCCTCACCCAGACCTCGGTAACTTTCCAAAAGTTGGGCATCGGTCATGAGAAACTCCTCAGGTGATAGAGGATCCATTTTTTCGCACTCAAGGCCGAGACCCGAGAACAGTTCCTGGGAGCCTGCCTGCTCTTCTGAATGTGTCATTTGCTTGGAGGGAGGAGGCTGGGAGAAGGGAGGAGCAGCAGCGAGAGGATTCAGGGATGCAGCAGTGGACGGCGTAGAAGACTGGGTGGTGACGGTGGATAGTTTGCTGGATGCACTTTCTGCCATCCACGACAGGACCTGCTCACACTGCTCAGTTTCTAATAAAGGTCTACCGCGTGGACCCATTAATTGTGAGATGAATCTGGGGACCCCAGAAACTTGCCTCTCTCCTAATCCCGCAGCAGTTGGCTGCGATACACCTGGACCAGGAGCTCGGCCTGTGCCCACACCCTGACTTGGGCCTCCGCGTCCTCACCCGCGTCCATGTCCTCTAGGCCTACCCCTACCCCTCAGCATGGTGTATTATGAGTAGAGCAGAAACAGAACACTGTAATTAAATGTGCCGCTTATTGGCCTGTGGTTGGAGGCTGACTTCGTTTACGGAACGCACAGCAGAGCCAGGAAACAATTATGCGCAAGCCTGTAGTCAGACCTAGGTGCGTATGACTGAGCTACTGGAATTCACAGGGCAGAACCAGTCAAGTGGCCAAAGGCCAGTGGTAGGCCTTAAGTATTTTGCTTCAATTTTTTAAAATGGTGAGTGAAAAACCAGACAGACACCGTATGCAGCGTATATATGTATAATCTGTCCCTCTGGCGGGATGACGGCGATCATGTAACGGACACAGCAGAGCCAGGAAACAATTATGCGCAAGCCTGCTGTAACGCTTAGCTGGGTAATAATGAGCGACTACTACCCCCAGCAGACACGCAGTAAACTGAAGACGGTCACAGGCAGCCCAAATATAGTATTTTTTTCCAATTTTTGGGAAAAAGCCCACTGCCTATATAGCCTGTATATAGATTTCCCTGTTGGAGGATGACTGTGGTTATTGAAAGCACAGTGCAGCCAGAAAAAATTATGCGCAAGGCTGGGTATTATTGAGCGACTACTACCCCCAGCAGACACGCAGTAAACTGTAGACGGTCACAGGCTTGGCTGGGTAATAATGAACGCCTACTACCCCCAGCAGACACGCAGTAAACTGAAGACGGTTACAGGCAGCCCAAATATAGTATTTTTTTTCCAATTTTTGGGAAAAAGCACACTGCCTATATAGCCTGTATATGGATTTCCCTGTTGGAGGATGACTGTGGTTATTGAAAGCACAGTGCAGCCAGAAAAAATTATGCGCAAGGCTGGGTAATAATGAGCGACTACTACCCCCAGCAGACACGCAGTAAACTGTAGACGGTCACAGGCTTAGCTGGATAATAATGAGCGACTACTACCCCCAGCACACACGCAGTAAACTGAAGACAGTCACAGGCAGCCCAAATATAGTATTTTTTTCCAATTTTTGGGAAAAAGCACACTGCCTATATAGCCTGTATATGGATTTCCCTGTTGGAGGATGACTGTGGTTATTGAAAGCACAGTGCAGCCAGAAAAAATTATGCGCAAGGCTGCAGCAACACCTAGCTGGGTAATAGTTAGCGACTACTACCCCCAGCAGACACGCAGTAAACTGAACACGGTCACAGGCAGCCCAAAGATTTTTTTTTTCCAATTTTTTTGAAAAAGACCACTGCCTATATCGCCAGTATACCTCTTTCCCGGTACCACTGTCCCTGCCTCAGCAGTACTGCCCCTATACTCAGTAAAATGACTGCAGACTGAGGACGCTATGGTCTGCACGCCCGATATACAAAAAAAAATGTGCAAAACTGCTAAAAGCAGCCTCAACAGTACTGCACACGGTCAGATGTGGCCCTAAGAAGGACCGTTGGGGTTCTTGAAGACGAAAATAACAGCCTAACACTCTCCCTATAGCAGCTACAGCAGGACGGCATTTTCCCTAATGTCTCTCAGCGTGCATCTTTGGCGAGCCGAGGCCGTCCCCAGTTTAAATACTCGGGTGTCACCTGATCTTCCCAGCCACTCACTGCAGGGGGGTGGGATAGGGCTGGAACGTCACAGGAGGAAGTTGTAATGCCTTCCCTGTGTTTCTATTGGCCAGAAAAGGGCGCAAATTTCTCAGGGAAGGAAATGTAATGGAGTCGAGTGCCGCGTGGTGCTCGTCTCGAGTAACGAGCATCTCGAGTACCCTAATGCTCGAACGAGTACGCTCGCTCATCTCTATTTACAATCTTTTAAACAACATATGTATATTTTAACTCTTTTGTTTTCACGTTTTTTTTTTACACATTTTGCACCTCTGGTAACAAGACAAGACCATTTTCCTACTTTTGACATGTAGAAATAAAATTCAAATTGCAAATGAATAAAAACATACAAACCTCCACACCCATACAGTTGCAATCAAAATTATGTAACCCCCCCCCCCTTTGTAATTTTTTTTTTTTGCAAAATGTACAAACATTCAGTTTTTTTAATCAAAATTAAATAGCTCAACACAACTATTACAAGTGGTTTCTCCAAAGCCACTAAAAAAGGCTATGTTTAATAACTTCTGCAGTCCCAGAATTATTCAACGGCCTAAATAGAATCCCTCATAAAAACACACATTTGCAAATTAAGCATTGTCTGAGGCACACTTCTACAACTAATCAAAGGCTTTATTGGTTGCATTAGATGTGCTTAAGACAAAACACATGGAATACCTGAACTGGCAACAGCTTTGTTGACTGTGATGTTTGCTTGCACTTTAAAATCATGGCTTAATCATTAAAGGAGTCCAAAAACAGAGAGGATAAAAGATTATTGGCTTGCACAAACAAAGAAAAGGATGCAAAGAGAAAGCAAAGGTCATGGATGTTCTCAGAGATAGGACTGAAAGCAGTTCACAAGTTCAAAGTTAAAGGAACACTGAATATGCTACTTGGACATGGGAGAAAGAGGAAGCCATCACTGGTTGTCACTAGATTCCTGAGGAGGCAGTTGGTCAATGACACTTGAATGAATATAAGCAAGATTTGGTGAAAAAAGTCACTGGGTCTTCCATTTACACAGTGAGGAAAGTACTCAATGTAAAGGTCTTCATGCACAAAATCTAAAATATCCACCTCTAATGGCTCAAAAGTTTCACAGTTGCAGGAAGAACACCTACATGTAGTATAACTTGTCGCAGTAAGGGTTCTGTTGTATCTCTAAAACATAACTTTTAATCATCAATAAAAAATTAAAAGGAATTTGTATCTCAAATTCCTAAACTTTAGACACAAAAAAACAAAAACACTATAAAAAACTGCACCTGTGTATTTTAGAAAGGGGAAAGCAGTGTGTAAATCACCTAGGAGACCGATATTTTGTACCAACGGTATCAGATTTTCTATCCCTATACCCAGTGGTATACGTCCTAGAGCTAGAAATAATCTAGGTCGGTTCACTAAGAATGATGTTCCCAGCTTGCTTAGATTGCTGCAGCTATTCAGTAAATGAGAGACATAAAAAATACCTCCGCTTTTAGAGCAGGTGTATTGTTCCTCCCATAAGGAAATGCTGCCTTTGCTGTCAAGAAAAAAGCAGTAAGTGTGAGAGCATTCACGCTTTTTCGGCTATTTTCAAAGAGGTCAGAAGTATGGCTGACATACCACAGAGGCTGGTGCTGCTACTTTGTTATTTTTGTTCCTGCAACTTTACTTTGAGGGAAACAGGGTTTATTCATTTGATTTGCCTAGTGATAGGATCGTCTATCTCCCTCATTTTTTGAGGTTAAACTTTCCCGTTTTTGGGATTGACCGATTAGCTAGAAGCTGACTTTCTTTGTTCTCAAAAAAAAAAAAAACATTTTTTTTTTTTTTTGTGGTTCCTGATGAGGCTACGCCATCCGTAGCAGAAACGCGTTGAACCCACGAAATAAGTCATTTGGCAGTTTGGTGTACTGCACTTTTGTCTTCGTTGACCATAGCTCACAAGAAATTGTATTGAGCTTTAGTGTTACTTATATGTCAGCCATACTTCTGACCTCTTTGAAAATAGCTGAAAAAGCGTGAATGCTCTCACACTTACGGCTTTTTTCTTGACAGCAAATGCAGCATTTCCTTATGGGAGGAACAATACACCTGCTCTAAAAGCGGAGGTATTTTTTATGTCTCTCATTTACTAAATAGCTGCAGCAATCTAAGCAAGCTGGGAACATCATTCTTAGTGAGCCGACCTAGATTATTTCTAGCTCTAGGACGTATACCACTGGGTATAGGGATAGAAAATCCGATACCGTTGGTACAAAATATCGGTCTCCTAGGTGATTTACACACTGCTTTTCCCTTTCTAAAATACAGGGGTGCAGTTTTTTATAGTGTTTTTTTTTTTTTTGTGTCTGAACCCACGAAATAAGTCATTTGGCAGTTTGGTGTACTGCACTTTTGTCTTCGTTGACCATAGCTCACAAGAAATTGTATTGAGCTTTAGTGTTACTTATATGTCAGCCATACTTCTGACCTCTTTGAAAATAGTAGAAATGTGTAAAAAGTAAAAAAAAAAATATACTCACCTTGTCCCGGCAGACGGAGTTCAGCCGTGGCCGGCCGGCAGTTCTCCTGAACTGCTGTGAGTAGTATTCAGCAGCCGGGGTCCCTGCGCTCAGCTAATCAGAGGCAGCACTCACTCACCCATTCATGAATTCATGAATGGGTGTGAGTGAGAGCTGCCTCTGATTGGTCAGGCTGTGACCAATCAGAGGCAGCTCATTCAGCAGGCGGGGATTTTAAATCCCCGGCTGCTGAATACTACTCGCAGCAGTTCAGGAGAACTGCCGCCGGCCGCGGCTGAACTCCGTCTGCCGGGACCAGGTGAGTATATATATTTTTTTGTTTTTACACATTTCTGGATGAATTTCAGGGAAGGGCTTATATTTTTAAGCCCTTCCCAAAAATTCATCCCGCGATCGCCGGCAGCCCATTGCTTTTAATGGAGCCGGCTGTATTTCCGGCTCCATTGAATTCAATGGGCTAACATCGTTCTTCTTTATGCTGACAGTGCGGGGGGGGGGGGGGGTCTCACTCTTGCCACTATTGTGGCTTAATAGTGAGACCTCGGAGCCCAAAATGCAGCCCTGCATGTTGCTCCTCGCCTGCCCTATCCATTTCTGTGGTTTTTACATGACTTTGCTAAGATTTTCACAAATAAAAACCTTAGCGGAGCACCAGTCATATACAAAAATGCTCGAGTCGCCCATTGACTTCAATGGGGTTTGTTACTAGAAACGAACTCTCGAGCATCACTGAAAGTTCGACTCGAGTAACGAGCACTCGAGCATTTTGGTGAATACAAATAATGGACTAATTTTGTTTCATCAAATTAAATCTAGATTTTAGACTCTTCAAAGTCACCCCCTCTAGCTGATATAACAGCTTTACACAATCCAGGCATTCTTTCTGTTTCAGGCTGTGTTTGAAGATTTTATACTATGAGGCACCGATTATGCAAACTGTTTACTCTTAAAAACGTATCATCTGATTTTGTAGTGTACTAAAGTCTGCCAGACCTTTTCCTCTTTAAGTTTCTCCAGTTTCCAAGTGCCTTTTGATGGTTTAGGACTAGAGATGAGCAAACCTACTTGTTCGAGTAATTACTCGATTGAGCACCGCGATTCTTGAGTACTTCAGTACATGGGTGCAAAGACTCGGGGGGCGCGGGGAGGCGTGATGGAGCGGGGGTAGCAGCGGGCAACGGGGGGGAGCCCTCTCTCTGTCCTTCTCCCCCCAACTCCCCGCTGCAACCCCCCACTCACCCATGGGGCCCCCCGAATCTTTTCGCCCAAGTACGGAAGTACTCGAAAATCGCGGTACTCGGGCGAAAAAGGGGCGTGGCCGAGTAGGTTTGCTCATCTCTATTTAGGACACTGTATTGACTGATACCTTGACTTTCTTGGCAATTTATCTGTAGGACAGATCTACAGTGGGACCAGAAAGTCTTCAGACCCTTTCACTTTTTTTTCAACTTTTTTATATTGTGGCTTTCTTCAAATTTAAAAAATACCAGTTTTTACCATTATTCTGCTCTCAGTACCCCATAATGCCAAAGACAAAACAGAAGAATGTTAAAAATATTTCTAAAATTTAAAATAATGAAAAACAAACATTTTGCATTGACATACACATTCACACCGTTTGGTATGACACTTGGTATAAAAATTTAGCTGTGGGGGCCTTCTACATCTCTTGATCATCTTTGAAATGTTTCAACTAGGGATGAGCGAGTATACTCGCTAAGGCACTACTCGCTCGAGTAATGTGCCTTAGCCAAGTATCTCCACGCTCGTCCCTAAAAATTTGGGGGCCGCGGCGGGGCGGGGAGCTGCGGGGTAGAGCGGGCAGGAACGGAGGGGAGATCTTTCTCTCCCTCTCTCCCGCCCGCTCTCCCCTGCTCCCCGCCGCGACTCACCTGTCAGCTGCAGCGGCCCCCGAATCTTTGGGGATGAGCGGGGAGATACTCGGCTAAGGCACATTACTCGAGCGAGTAGTGCCTTAGCGAGTATACTCGCTCATCCCTAGTTTCAACACCTTGATAGGAGTTACCTGTGGCAGATTCAGTTGACTGGACATAATTTTAAAAGACGCTCTTCCTATCTACATAAAATATCACAAAGCATATCAGGGCCAAACCATGAGGAGGAAAGACCTGCCTGTTCAGGTATTGCTCAGAGACAGTATTGTATGAAGGCACAGATCTGGAGAATGCTACAAAAATGTTCTTCTGCACAGAAATTTCCAAAAAGAGAGCAGTCTCCATAGTTTTTACATGGAAGAAGTCTGGAACAACCAGGACTTTCCCTACAGGTAATCAACCCACCAAGCTAAGTCATTAGGGGAGAACGGCCTTGGCAGATGGAAGAAAATTCCAGGTCAGCCATCACTGCAGCTCCCCACATGACAGAGCGGACAAAAATAAAACTTTCCTCAGTAAAAGCCACATGGTAGCCCACCTGGAGTTTGCCGTCTAGTCCCCTAAGGACTCTCAGACTGTGGTAATCAAGATTCTCTGATCTAATGAAACCAAGTTTGAACTTTTTCTTTGCAATTCTAAACGTTTTCTCTAAAGGAAACCAGGCATCACCCACCTAATAGCTTTCCTGCAGTGGAGCCTCGTAGTGGTAGGCGCATGCTATGGGACAGAGAGACTGGTCTGGATTGATGGACAGTTGAATGGAGTAAAATACATATATCTTCTTAAGAAAAGCCTGATTCAGAGTTGAAGGCACCTCAGACTGTACAGAAGTTTCTCCTTTCAGCAGGACAATGACAACACAGCCAAGACAACACAGGAGTGGCTTAGGGACACCTCTGTGAATGTCCTTGTGTGACTCAGCCAGAGCCCTGAAGTGAACCCAATCGAACATCTCTGTAGAGACCTGAAAATGTCTGTCCTAAAATTGACCCCACCTAATCTGACAGAGCTTGAGAAGATCTGTGAAGGAGAATAGCAGAAAAGCCACAAAATCACAATGTGCAAACTTTGTGACAACAAACAAAGAAGATTGGAGGTTTAATCATTGCCAAAGGTGTTTCAATTGCGTGCTGAGCACAAGCTGTGAGTACCTATGTCTATGTGCTGAGCACAAGCAGTGAGTACATATGTCAATTCACAATATTAGTTATTCATTTTTAAAACTTTACCAAAAACATTCTGTTTTCATTTTGTAATTATAGGGTATTGAGTAGAGATGAGCGAGCACCAAAATGCTCGGGTGCTCGTTACTCGGGACGAATTTATCGCGATGCTCGAGGGTTTGTTTCGAGTAACGAACCCCATTGAAGTCAATGGGCGACTCGAGCATTTTTGTATTTCGCCGATGCTCGCTAAGGTTTTCATGTGTGAAAATCTGGGCAATTCAAGAAAGTGATGGGAACGACACAGCAACGGATAGGGCAGGCGAGGGGCTACATGTTGGGCTGCATCTCAAGTTCCCAGGTCCCACTATTAAGCCACAATAGCGGCAAGAGTGCCCCCCCCCCCAACAATTTTTACTTCTGAAAAGCCCTCATTAGCAATGCATACCTTAGCTAAGCACCACACTACCTCCAACAAAGCACAATAACTTCCTGCGTGACACTCCGCTGCCACTTCTCCTGGATTACATGCTGCCCAACCCCCCCCCCCCCCCACGACCCAGTGTCCACAGCGCACACCAAACTGTCCCTGCCCAGCCTTCAGCTGCCCTCATGCCACGCCACCCTCATGTCCATTTATAAGTGCGTCTGCCAGAGGCAAAGCAGGCACACACTGCAGAGGGTTGGCATGGCTAGGCAGCGACCCCCCCATAAAAGGGGCGGGCCAATAGTCCACAATGCTGTACAGAAGCAATGAGAAATCCAATCCTGTGCCACCTCCATCTGGAGCTGCACACGTGGGCATAGCAATGGGGAACCTATGTGCCACACACTATTCATTCTGTCAAGGTGTCTGCACACCCCAGTCAGACCGCGGTTTTTTATAAATAGTCACAGGCAGGTACAACTCCGCAATGGGAATTCCGTGTGCACCCACAGCATGGGTGGCTCCCTGGAACCCACCCGCTGTACATAAATGTATCCCATTGCATTTCCCATCACAGCTGAGGTAATGTTGGGGTTAATGCAGGTGGGCTTCGGCCCACACTGCATGCCCCAGTCAGACTGGGGTTCTTTAGAAGTGGACAGATGTAGGTTAAACTCCGTGTGCACCTACAGCATGGGTGGCTCCCTGGAACCCACCGGTGGTACATAAATATATCCCATTGCAGTGCCCTACTCAGCAGAGCTAACGTCAGACACAATACAGGTGGGCTTCGGCCCACACTGCATGCCCCAGTCAGACTGGGGTTCTTTAGAAGTGGACAGATGTAGGTTAAACTCCGTGTGCACCTACAGCATGGGTGGCTCCCTGGAACCCACCGGTGGTACATAAATATATCCTATTGCAGTGCCCTACTCAGCAGAGCTAACGTCAGATACAATACAGGTGGGCTTTGGCCCACACTGCATGCCCCAGTCAGACTGGTAATATGTACCTTAACAGTAACCTCGTTGGTGGTAATGTGGTGGTGACTGCGGACCTAGTAGCGCGGTTTTATGTAGTTGGTTTTCGGAATGTGGCCATGATTAAGTGGTCCGTGGCGGGGGGATGGTGGTGGTGCTCTCTTGTTGTGTCGTTAAAGGTGAAATTCTTGGACTGCCACCAGACGGACCAATGCAAAGGTATTTGCCAGGAATGTTTTCATTGTTGGAGGAGGAGGGGGATGTTTTGCAGGCACTATGTGTCCTCTCCACGTGTCCGTGGTTATATGCACCTTAACAGAAACAGCGTTGGTGGGAAATGGCCTCGCCGCCATCATGTCTTTGTGAAGCCTCTGTTTCCACACCCCAGTGACATACCATTAGCTGCGGTATAGGCAGAGCCCAGAATTATTAACATTTCAGCGGTAGTATTAGGGACAGGCCCCACTAACATATCACTAGCAGCAGTATAGGGGGAGCGCAGTCTTAGTTCCATTTCAGTAATAGTAGCACTCAAGACAGGCCCCAGTAACAATTCCGAAGCAGCAGTATAGGAGGAGCGCAGTCTTAGTTCCATTTCAGTAATAGTAGCACTCAAGACAAGCCCCAGTAACAATTCCCATTGCAGCAGTTTAGGGAGATAACAGTCTCTTTCACATTTCAGTAGCTGCAGTATAGACAAGGCCCCAGTTACATTTATGTAGCAAAAGTGTAGGCCAACCCCACACACCTTTCTGTACCATGAGTGCAGGCGAAGAACATAGAAATTACTATGATTACACTGTAGGTGAGGGCCCAAAAAAATTGGTGTAGCAACAGTACTAATGTACCTCAGAAAAAATTGGCCATGCCCAACCAAGATGGCAGGTGAAACCCATTAATCGCTTTGGTTAATGTGGCTTAAGTAGTAACTAGGCCTGGAGGCAGCCCAGTTTAACGAAAAATTGGTTCAAGTTAAAGTTTCATTGCTTGTAAGAGCATTGAAACGTATAAAAATTGTTTGGAAAAATTATATGAGTGAGCCTTGTGGCCCAAAGAAAAATTGCCCGTTCGGCATGATTACGTTAGGTTTCAGGAGGAGGAGCAGGAGGAGGAGGAGGAATATTATACACAGATTGATGAAGCAGAAATGTCACCATTTTGGATGGTGATACAGAACGATGCTTCCATCCGCGGGTGCAGCCTACGTATTGCTTAAGTATCGCTGCTGTCCGCTGGTGGAGAAGAGAAGTCTGGGGAAATCCAGGCTTTGTTCATCTTGATGAGTGTAAGCCTGTCGGCACTGTCGGTTGACAGGCGTGTACGCTTATCTGTGATGATTCCCCCAGCCGCACTAAACACCCTCTCTGACAAGACGCTAGCCGCAGGACAAGCAAGCACCTCCAGGGCATACAGCGCGAGTTCAGGCCACGTGTCCAGCTTCGACACCCAGTAGTTGTAGGGGGCAGAGGCGTCACGGAGGACGGTCGTGCGATCGGCCACGTACTCCCTCACCATCCTTTTACAGTGCTCCCGCCGACTCAGCCTTGACTGGGGAGCGGTGACACAGTCTTAGTGGGGAGCCATAAAGCTGTCCAGGGCCTTAAAGAGTGTTGCACTGCCTGTGCTGAACATGCAGCTCGATCTCCGCACCTCCCCTGCTACCTGGCCCTCGGAACTGCGCCTTCTGCCGCTAGCGCTGTCGGATGGGAATTTTACCATCAGCTTGTCCACCAGGGTCCTGTGGTATAGCAACACTCTCGAACCCCTTTCCTCTTCGGGAATGAGAGTGGAAAGGTTCTCCTTATACCGTGGGTCGAGCAGTGTGTACACCCAGTAATCCGTAGTGGCCAGAATGCGTGCAACACGAGGGTCACGAGAAAGGCATCCTAACATGAAGTCAGCCATGTGTGCCAGGGTACCTGTACGCAACACATGGCTGTTTTCACTAGGAAGATTACTTTCAGGATCCTCCTCCTCCTCCTCCTCCGCCTCCTCCTCCTCAGGCCATACACGCTGAAAGGATGACAGGCAAGCAGCATGGGTACCGTCAGCAGTGGGCCAAGCTGTCTCTTCCCCCTCCTCCTCATCCTCCTCATGCTCCTCCTCCTCCTCCTCAACGCGCTGAGATATAGACAGGAGGGTGCTCTGACTATCCAGCGACATACTGTCTTCCCCCGCTTCCGTTTCCGAGCGCAAAGCATTTGCCTTTATGCTTTGCAGGGAACTTCTCAAGAGGCATAGCAGAGGAATGGTGACGCTAATGATTGCAGCATCGCCGCTCACCACCTGGGTAGACTCCTCAAACTTTCCAAGGACCTGGCAGATGTCTGCCAACCAGGCCCACTCTTCTGAAAATAATTGAGGAGGCTGATTCCCACTGCGCCGCCCATGTTGGAGTTGGTATTCCACTATAGCTCTACGCTGCTCATAGAGCCTGGCCAACATGTGGAGCGTAGAGTTCCACCGTGTGGGCACGTCGCACAGCAGTCGGTGCACTGGCAGATTAAACCGATGTTGCAGTGTCCGCAGGGTGGCAGCGTCCGTGTGGGACTTGCGGAATTGTGCGCAGAGCCGGCACACCTTTCCGAGCAGGTCTGACAACCGTGGGTAGCTTTTCAGAAAGCGCTGAACCACCAAATTAAAGATGTGGGCCAGGCATGGCACGTGCGTGAGGCTGCCGAGCTGCAGAGCCGCCACCAGGTTACGGCCGTTGTCACACACAACCATGCCCGGTTGGAGGCTCAGCGGCGCAAGCCAACGGTCAGTCTGCTCTGTTAGACCCCGCAGCAGTTCGTGGGCTGTGTGCCTCTTCTTTCCTAAGCTGAGTAGTTTCAGCACGGCCTGCTGACGCTTGCCCACCGCTGTGCTACCACGCCGCGTGACACCGACTGCTGGCGACGTCCTGCTGCTGCTGACACATCTAGATTGTGAGACAGAGGTTGAGGAGGAGGAGGAGGAGGAGGAGGAGGGTGCTTTAGTGGAGGAAGCATACACCGCCGAACATACCACCACCGAGCTGTGGCCCGCAATTCTGGGGGTGGGTAGGACGTGAGCGGTCCCAGGCTCTGAGTCTGTCCCTGCCTCCACTAAATTCACCCAATGTGCCGTCAGGGAGATGTAGTGGCCCTGCCCGCCTGTGCTTGTCCACGTGTCCGTTGTTAAGTGGACCTTGCCACTAACCGCATTGGTGAGGGCGCGTACAATGCTGCGGGAGACGTGGTCGTGCAGGGCTGGGATGGCACATCGGGAAAAGTAGTGGCAACTGGGAACTGAGTAGCGCGGGGCCGCCGCCGCCATCATACTTTTGAAGGACTCCGTTTCCACAACCCTATACGGCAGCATCTCAAGGCTGATAAATTTGGCTATGTGGACGGTTAACGCTTGAGCGTGCGGGTGCGTGGCGCCGTACTTGCGCTTGCGCTCAAACACTTGCGCTAGCGACGGCTGGACGGTGCGGTGAGAGACATTGGTGGATGGGGCCGAGGACAGCGGAGGTGAGAGTGTGGGTGCAGGCCAGGAGACGGTAGTGCCAGTGTCCTGAGAGGGGGGTTGGATCTCAGTGGCAGGTTGGGGCACAGGGGGAGAGGCAGCGGTGCAAACCGGAGGCGGTGAACGGCCTTCGTCCCACCTTGTGGGGTGCTTGGCCAGCATATGTCTGCGCATGCTGGTGGTGGTGAGGCTGTTGGTGGTGGCTCCCCGGCTGATCTTGGCGCGACAAAGGTTGCACACCACTGTTCGTCGGTCGTCAGGCGTCTCTGTGAAAAACTGCCAGACCTTAGAGCACCTCGGCCTCTGCAGGGTGGCATGGCGCGAGGGTGCGCTTTGGGAAACAGTTGGTGGATTATTCGGTCTGGCCCTGCCTCTACCCCTGGACACCGCACTGCCTCTTGCAACCTGCCCTGCTGCTGCCCTTGCCTCCCCCTCTGAAGACCTGTCCTGAGTAGGCGTTGCACACCAGGTGGGGTCAGTCACCTTATCGTCCTGCTGCTCTTCCTCCGAATCCTCTGTGCGCTCCTCCCTCGGACTTACTGCCCTTACTACTACCTCACTGATAGACAACTGTGTCTCATCGTCATCGTCCTCCTCACCCACTGAAAGGTCTTGAGACAGTTGCCGGAAGTCCCCAGCCTCATCCCCCGGACCCCGGGAACTTTCCAATGGTTGGGCATCAGTGACGATAAACTCCTCCGGTGGGAGAGGAACCACTGCTGCTCAATCTGAGCAGGGGCCCGAGAACAGTTCCTGGGAGTCTTCCCGCTCCTGAGCAGGTGTCATTGTAGTGGAGTGAGGAGGCTGGGAGGAAGGAGGAGCAGCAGCCAGAGGATTCGGATTTGCAGCACTGGACGGCGCCGAACTGTGGGTGGATGATAGCTTGCTCGAAGCACTTTCTGCCATCCACGACAGGACCTGCTCACACTGCTCATTTTCTAATAAAGGTCTCCCGCGTGGACCCATTAATTGGGCGATGAATGTGGGGACGCCAGAAACGTGCCTCTCTCCTAATCGCGCAGCAGTCGGCTGCGATACACCTGGATCAGGAGCTCGGCCTGTGCCCACACCCTCACTTGGGCCTACGCGTCCTCGGCCGCGTCCACGTCCTCTAGGCCTACCCCTACCCCTCAGCATGCTGTATTACCAGTGATTTCCCAGCCAGGAAATAAATTGGCGCAAGCCTGCAGGCCAAATAGAATTTTTCCCTTTCTTTTTTTAAAGGGAAGGCCCACTGACTATATTCAATCAATAACAAATGTGTTCTGTGGCCCTGCTGTGTGTCACAGAACTGCAGTGTTATATTAACTGCAGCAGAGCGGTGATTTCCCAGGCAGAAAATAAATTGGCGCAAGCCTGCTGTTAAACTTAGCTGGCTGCGTATGATTTTTTTTACGTTCTCCACCCACCACACACGTACCCAGAACGCTAAGGACTGTCAGAGGCAGGCCAAATAGAATTTTTCCCTTTTTTTTTTTTAAAGGGAAGGCCCACTGACTATATTCAATCAATAACAAATGTGTTCTGTGGCCCTGCTGTGTGTCACAGAACTGCAGTGTTATATTAACTGCAGCAGAGTGGTGATTTCCCAGGCAGGAAATAAATTGGCGCAAGCCTGCTGTTAAACTTTGCTGGCTGCGTATGATTTTTTTACGTTCTCCACCCACCACACACGTACCCAGAACGCTGAGGACTGTCAGAGGCAGGCCAAATAGAATTTTTCCCTTTTTTTTTTAAAGGGAAGGCCCACTGACTATATTCAATTAATAATATATGTCTTCTGGCCCTGGCTACACAATTCTGTCCCTGTAGTATTACTGCAGGGCGCAATGCTCTGCACAGCCGATTTTGAAAAAAAAATAAATGTGCAACACTGCTAACAGCAGCCTGCACAGTACTGCACACGGTTAAATGTGGCCCTAAGAAGGACCGTTGGGGTTCTTGAAGCCTACACTCACTCCTAACAATCTCCCTGCCTAACCACCACTTCTGTCCCTGTAGTATTACTGCAGGGCGCAATGCTCTGCACGGCCGATTTTGAAAAAAAAAAAAAAGTGCAACACTGCTAACAGCAGCCTCCACAGTACTGCACACGGATAGATGTGGCCCTAAGAAGGACCGTTGGGGTTCTTGAAGCCTACACTCACTCCTAACACTCTCCCTACAGCACCTCCAACACAATAGCACTTTCCCTCAGCTAACTCACAACGCATCTGAGGCGAGCCGCGGGAGGGGCCGATTTTTATACTCGGGTGACATCTGATCTCCCCAGCCACTCACAGCAGGGGGGTGGTATAGGGCTGGAACATCACAGGGGGAAGTTGTAATGCCTTCCCTGTCTTTCAATTGGCCAGAAAAGCGTGCTAACGTCTCAGAGATGAAAGTGAAAGTAACCCGAACATTGCGTGGTGCTCGTTAAGAGTAACGAGCATCCCGAACACCCTAATATTCGCCCGAGCATCAAGCTCGGACGAGTACGTTCGCTCATCTCTAGTATTGAGTACAAAATGATAGGGATTTTTTTCTTAACTTGCTCAAGTGTACAATATAAGATGTAAACAATTAGTCTAAGGGCTAATTCCCACGGGCGGATTTCCACCATGTATCACGCAGCGGCAATCCGCTGCGTTGCCCCGCAGCTATTAGGTTCTATTGAACCTAATAGCGCAATGCTCACGGTGCGGAATTCCACAGTGGAATTCCGCACAGTGAAATCACACGTACTCACCGGCGGCATGTTCTATTTTGCCTTGGGCATACGTACAGACGGCTTCCATTGCAGTCAATGGAAGCCATTCGCCACACTATCTTATGCTTCAGCGCAGTGGAAGATAGCGTGAAAACGCTTCCCCACCTACCACCAGCCGCGTCACATGACATGGCCGGTGCGTTATGTGACACTGTGGGCGTGTCATATGACGCTGCCTGCACTTCACATGACTCTGCCAGCGTGTCATGCGCTCTACTGCGCATGCACTCTGGTGCGTCATGGGAGGCCTTGGGCAGCAGATCCGGAGGTAAGTATGGTGTCTCTGGGGGGGTGCCGTGACGGGCTCCGCTGCGGTATTCCGCTTGGGGAGCCCGTCACGGCCGTGGACACTAGGCCTAAAGACTTTTTAGACTCCCTGTACACTTCTAAAACTTATAATTGTCTGTCTTCTTTGATTAATTATCTTTTTTCCCATTATAATAGCAGTGTTCTGTCCTGAAGAGCAAAAACGTCCAAATCCTGCTCTAGAGGCTGTTGTAATGCAGTCTGTTCCCACACTGGTTATATAAAATCAGAACAGTAGAAAGTAATCTTCAGAAGTTAAGAGACTCATAGGAATAGTTTGCATCCAAATCCAAACCATAATTTACTTTCTGTGCTGTAGAGCCGCTGTTCTTGTTGATTTCTCTGCAAAAAACTCCTTTGCTTGAAATCTGAAATTCACACTACTGTTCCATTTGAGGGTAAAGCATTTTTATATTTTTTTCTGTTTTTAACTTACTTTTGAACCTTTAGAAAATTTGAGTTGTTCTAAAAAATGTAATAGTAATGTATGTCTGGAGGAGGATGAATTAGGCAAATGCTAAAAACAACCCCCACAAAAGCTTGTGTGATGGAGCCCTCAAGCAGAAAATTAGGTGCACAATATATTAAAGAGAACCTGTCTTGTCCAATAAGCATCGTGAACTAACTTATGTTGCTTGCAAGACATTTCATTATTGTTACCCTTGAAAGTCAGCATTCAGCCTTTAAGAATGACATATTTCAGTGCATTGTTGAAGTGATTAAACTTCAAAATTCAAGTCACTGTAGGGAATTTAAAGAAAAAGTAAAAATAAGTTTAAAGTGGTTGTCCCGCGCCGAAACGGGTTTTTTTTTTTTTCAACCCCCCCCCCCCCCGTTCGGCGCGAGACAACCCCGATGCAGGGAAGTAAAGAAAGTTTACCGGAGCGCTTACCTTAATCCCCGCGCTCCGGTGACTTCAATACTTACCGCTGAAGATGGCCGCCGGGATCCTCTGTCTTCGTGGACCGCAGCTCTTCTGTGCGGTCCACTGCCGATTCCAGCCTCCTGATTGGCTGGAATCGGCACGTGACGGGGCGGAGCTACACGGAGCCGCTCTCTGGCACGAGCGGCTCCATAGAAGACTGCTGAAGACCCGGACTGCGCAAGCGCGGCTAATTTGGCCATCGGAGGCCAAAAATTAGTCGGCACCATGGAGACGAGGACGCTAGCAACGGAGCAGGTAAGTAAAAAACTTTTTATAACTTCTGTATGGCTCATAATTAATGCACAATGTATATTACAAAGTGCATTATTATGGCCATACAGAAGTGTATAGACCCACTTGCTGCCTCGGGACAACCCCTTTAAATTAAATTCTTAAAAACATTAAGTTTAACCCCTTCCCTCCCCATGACGTAAGGATAAGTCATGGGAGCGGGGTACTTCCCACAAATGATGTACCCCTCATGACAGATCTCGTGCTATCCCACAGCAGGAGCCGGCTGTGAGTCATAGCTGCCCTCCCGCTGCAGCAGCGGGGGTGCATCAAAGATGCACCCCCGCTGTTAATCCCTTCCCTGCCACGATCTATGTAGATCGTGGCATGGGAAGGGTTCACAGAGGGACCCCACTACCTCTGGGAATTGGCCGGGCTTTTGCGATATAATTGCAGAGAGCTCAGCCTGTTGCTATGGCAACAGGACGCCAGATACAGACGTCCTGTGTTGCCAGTGCCTGGGATCGCTGTATAAGCGATAAAGCATGGCAGGACAGAAGTCCTGCCATGCCTTATAACAGCAATCATCAGTGCTGTGCTATATGTTCCTCAGAGGGACACAAATAGTGTAAAAAAAGATAAAATGAACAAGAAAAAAAATGTAAAAAATAATGTAATTTTTCTCATATTAGCATAAAAAAAGGTAAAAGAAATTAAAATTGCACTTACTTGGTGTTGTCGCGTCTGTAACGACGTGTACAAAAAGTTAAACACGCTTTTTATTTTGTACAGAAAAAAAGCGTAAAAAGATGCTAAAAAACAGAAGCAAAATGGTAATTTTTAGCATTTTGCCTCCCAAAAAATGCAATGAAAGTGATCAAAAAAGTCGTACATTCCCCAAAATGGTACTAATAAAAACTACATCTCGTTTTGCAAAAAATAAGCCCTAAGTTATAGGACTTTGAATGCAGTGATTTCCAAAAAAAGGGATTTTATTGCAGAAAAGTAGAAAAATCTAAAAAAAATATAAAAATTTTTGGTATCGTTGTAACCGTACCGACCAGCACAAAAAATCTATTGCGTCATTTATGCTGCATGATTAACTCTGTAAAAAAACAAAACAAATCTATGGCAGAAATGATGTGTTTTCTCTCCCTGTATTCATAAGTAAAATAATAAAAGTTTTATAATATAGCCTACGTACCCAAAAATGACACCATCAAAAACTACAGTTCACCGCACAAAAGACACGCTCTTATACAGCCGCGTTGACACACAAGTAAAAAAGTTATGGCTTTTGAAAAAATGGAGATGAAAATCTGCCAAAAATCGTTGCGTTCTTAAGCCCAAAATAGGCTATGTCCTTAAGGGGTTAAACAAAAAAAAAAATCAAATTTTTCATGTAAATACTAGAGATGAGCGAACGTACTCGTCCGAGCTTGATGCTCGGGCGAATATTAGGGTGTTCGGGATGCTCGTTACTCTTAACGAGCACCACGTGATGTTCGGGTTACTTTCACTATCATCTCTGAGAAATTTGCGCGCTTTTCTGGCCAATAGAAAGACAGGGAAGGCATTACAACTTCCCCCTGCAACGCTCAAGCCCTATACCACCCCCCTGCAGTGAGTGGCTGGCGAGATTAGGTGTCACCCGAGTATTGAAATCTGCCCCTCCCGCGGCTCGCTACGGATGCATTCTGACATAGAGGAGGGAAAGTACTATCGTGTTGGAGCTGCTATAGGGAGAGTGTTAGGAGTTATTGTAGGTTTCAAGAACCCCAACGGTCCTTCTAAAGGCCATAAATCTTCTCTATATGCGCTCAATGGGGCCGGCGGCAGCAGCGCCGACCCCATTGAGAACATATAGAAGACAAATCCTTCTTCTCTGCCACAGCTGTAACAGCTGTGACAGAGAAGAACGATGTTTGCCCATTGAATTCAATGGAACCGGCAATACAGCAGGTTCCACTGAATGCAATGGGCTGCCGGCGATCGCAGGATGAATGGTCGGGAAGGGGTTAAATATATAACCCCTTCCCTGCAATTCATCCAGAAATGTGTTACAATAAAAATATATACCGGTGTATAAGGCGACCGGGCGTATAAGACGACCCCCCAACTGTCACCTTATACGCCGGCAATACAGTGGAGCGAAGAATAAAAATCATTACTCACTTCTTCAGACGATCTGCGGCGCTCCTGCAGGCTGTCACTCCCTCCTGGTGTTTGCAGGCTCTTGCTCCTTCCTGGTTCCCGGCAGACTATTGCTTTCTCTACGAAAGGCTTTAAATCCCTGCCTCCAGAAACACATGTGCCTTCAGCCAATCACAGCCAATGACAATGATGTCATTGAATGGCTGTGATTGGCTGTGTTTCTGGAGGCGGGGATTTCAAGCCCTGCGTCCAGAAAGCAATACTCTGCCGTGGACCAGGAGGGAGCAAGAGCCTGCAGGAGCGCCGCAGATCGTCTGAAGAAGTAAGTAATGATTTTTATTCTTTGCTCCACTGTATTACCGGCGTATAAGGTGACAGTTGGGGGGTCGTCTTATACGCCCCGTCGCCTTATACGCCGGTATATATTTTTATTGTAACACATTTCTGGATGAATTGCAGGGAAGGGGTTATATATTTAACCCCTTCCTGACAATTCATCCTGCGATCGCCGGCAGCCCATTGCATTCAGTGGAACCTGCTGTATTGCCGGCTCCATTGAATTCAATGGGCAAACATCGTTCTCCTCTGCTACAGCTGTTACAGCTATGGCAGAGGAGAACGATCTTTACGCTGACAGTACGGGGGGGGGGGCACTCTTGCCGCTATTGTGGCTTAATAGTGGGACCTGGGAACTTGAGATGCAGCCCACCATGTAGCCCCTCGCCTGCCCTATCCGTTGCTGTGTCGTTCCCATCACTTTGTAGAATTGCCCAGATTTTCACACATGAAAACCTTAGCGAGCATCGGCGAAATACAAAAATGCTCCGGTCGCCCATTGACTTCAATGGGGTTCGTTACTCGAAACGAACCCTCAAGCATTGCGGTAATTTCGTTCCGAGTAACGAGCACCCGAGCATTTTGGTGCTCGCTCATCTCTAGTAAATACATAAATAAAATAAACATAATTGGTATAACTGTATGCTCATAAAAAAGAAATGCAGAAATTTGTTTTTTGGGGCACTCCACCTCCTAAAAGAATTGAAAAAAAAGTAATCACTACATTCCTACTGTCGAAAAGAATAAAGTTTATCTGCCCTTTTTTACTGCCCCATAAACACAGTAAAGAACAATTCCAAAAACAATTGTCACAAACTTTTTCTCTTTCACTCATCTTAAAAATGTTTAAAAAGCAAGGTTTTTCAATACGTTACATGGTACAATAAATAGTACTGCTAAAAAATTTAGCTCATCCTACAACAGGGGTGTCAAACTCATTTTGAGCAGGGGCCACGTCAGCCTTATTGTGCCTTCAAAGGGCTATTTATAAGCGCTCATTCACACGGACATATTTGCGCTCTGTATTACGGGCATATTTTTTATAACATGGACAGCTTAATCCCCATTGATTTACATTGGGATATGCAGACATACATTTTCCACGTGTGTATTTTATACATTTGACAATAATCGTAGCATGTCATATTTTGGTCCTTGTTATAGACCAAAATTGCTGATCAAAGGTCCCTGGGATCGCTTAAATATCCAGTGAATATGCATGGTACCTGTTTATTCAATGTATGCTTATGCATGAAGGTAGGAGAAATCTATAGGAACATCATGCATTTTTTTGCACACATGGAAAACGCAGTGAATACACGTGGAAAAAATGCAGGAAAGTCAAAATAAGGCCTCTTCCACACAGGCGCTGTCCACCTGCATGAGAGATGCGCACAGTGTCCTCTATCGGAACCAATGGATTCCTATAGAAGCAATCACATGGACAATTGTTGGGGTCACTAGAGTCATTAGAGGTACCCCTTTCTCATTATTTGCTATCAACTTGCAAGTGTAGCTCATGTCTAGTAACACAGATAAAAACATGGAAAATATAAAGCAGGGGATGACATACTGCTCATTGATGTCCATGAAAGCAGAGGGGAGGGAGAGAAGGATAGTTTTGTGAATCCTGCATGGAGCAGGGCATTGGACCAGATGACCCTGGAGTTACCTTTCAACTCCACAATTTTATAATTCTTTGGGTAGTGGAGAGACGCATAGACAAGATGTGCTGCTTATTGAAATTGCCATCTCATATGATCTGATTCAGTCTGCAATGTTATATGCCACAATTAGGATGTTCAAAAACAAAATTAGCTTTTTAAGAGTTTTGCAAAGGTTTTAGTATTAATGATTCAGAGAGATTTTATCAGGTAGCTGAATTATTTTGCCTCATGTGATTACAGTTCAGTTCATGTCGGCGACTGTCAGATGAAAGGGATTATTAGGCAGAGAGGCTAAAGGGAAATTTACGGACGGCATAAAGATCCAGTACAAACTAATCTGCAGCAAAATATTTACATATTACATGGGGATTTTAATACGGGTCTCCTAGAGTCATCCATGTATTATATTGTCTGCGCTTGCTGTGTTATCATTATGGGGCAAACAAAAATTATCCATCAACAATTATCTTTTAGCGGCAAGAATTATCCATGAATGTTTTATCTCAACATAATCCAATTATGTGAATTAGAAGTAATAGTAAATGAGAAAACCTACCTTCCAAGCAGACATGTACGAACCATAAAATAATAGAATATTTCTCACTGCTTCATGAGACCTTTTATAGAATTACCTATGGATGCTACAGTATTCCCCATTTTACAATATACACCCCTGGGGTACAAAGTATCCTCTGGTACATTATTAGGAATTAATATTATAAATTATGTTCAAACCAATGAGTCCCAAATGCATCCTTTAACCCTCTCAATGTTAACAGAATGCTTACAGAAGGAGAAAGAGCTAGAGTCTTGGCCACCCCAATGTTCATAGGTGCAGGGCAGGACTGGAACTAAAAAGCTGCCCTGGCACGAAAACTCCACTGTTCCAAATGTAAACTCACCCGGATCATGTAAAAAAACAGCAGATAACTATTCTCCCTATTGTGACCCTAGCTTTACTTTAGCGCACCCTTTGTCACATGCTCTAAGTGCTTTCTCCCCTTTATCATAGTCATGTCTCACAACTTGGAAATTCAGTTTCTGTTACATTGTTGTACTTCTCTTATTGATGTTTGCTTTCTTTTCTAGTTTGTTTGCTGTTCCAACTTTTTGATGGAAAACAGTTTGATTATAATTGTAGAGGTTGTTATAAAGGATGGTTTTCAGACAGTCCAATAGAAATTCTCTTTTACTAGGATTAATTCTAGGATCATTTAGAAGAAAAAGACTCTACACATGCAATACCTCAGTTATGTCTAATATTGGAATAGAGGGCAGAGACATCCACAGTAACAGGCAAAAAATGATCTTCCTATTCTGTAGTGGCCTCCTCCCTGCAGTATTATAGTAGTTATATTCTTGTACATAGGAGGCAGCATTACAGTAGTTATACTCTTATACATTGTCAGGCAGTCGAATAACTAGGTCAGTGTTGTTCTGTAAGCCTCATCACTTCCCTCTTTGCCTTACTTAAATTTTGTTTATGTAGAATGTCTAGTTGGTTGATATTCTCAATATCTGTCCAAACCAAGTAAAAAAAAGTCTTCATGAAATGCCCTAGGTTGTGTACAGGATAGAACTGACACAAAGATGATTACACTGCCCAACAATGATTTTGTTTGGGGCTCAAAATTAGCGTATTCTTATGTATTTCCATCTGCTCAATTCAAAAATCACCATAAAAATGACCGATTAGCTCTTGCTTTGGAGATACAGTGACTTGTCATATTTTAGAGTTTACATTTTTATTTTGTGGGAATTTTATTTGTGCGTGTGTGTGTGTGGGGGGGGGGGGATTGTCACGCCTCTCAACTGGCATAACACAACATTCTCCATATTTTTGTGGGATATAAACATAATAAATGTTGCAATGACTGAGTTTCATATTGCTTCTGTTTTTCTTTTTTCACAATTTCTGGTTTTGGAGTGCATTCTAAGTGTAAAATTTGCTATATCAAAATGCCACGAAAATGCATAAATTTAGTGAATAATTTAGTAAACATTATCGTCATAGACATGCAATCTGACGCCTCTTGTGAAGACTGCCTATCATCATTATTTTGGTATGAAGGTAGGGGACCAGGATAAGTCATAGGCTTCACATATATGTTGCAACTTTTGTTCAGTTAAACTATGAGAATGGCTGAAAAATAAAAATTATCTATGGCTTTTGCTGGGCCTATGGTTTGGCAGAAGCCTAAAAACCATACAGATGACTACTATTTCTCTGCCAATCAAGGCAGGATTGTCAATGAAGAAAACAGGAACAGTTCAATACCCCAATCTTCCATCTGCTATTCGACCTATTCCACATTCAGATAGTTTACCAGTTTCTACTCCACCCCAACATTATGAGCTTGAAGTAGAACATGAAGAAAGTGTGGAAAAAGACAAACTCAACAAGCCTTCCACTGTCCATGACCCTGACTTTAAGGTAAAAGATGATACACCATACAGACTGAGGGAAGTGGATTTGAGTGATCTCATTCGAGACCTTGACTTGTCAAAGTCTTGGCAGAACTTCTAGACTACAGCAATGGAATCTTCTCTGACGTGATGTCAGGGTCTTACAGTATAGAGAATGTCAAAGGGATCTTCCTTTTTTTGAGAAGAAAAAACAATCTGGTTGTTTGCTGTGATGTTAATGGCTTGATGAAATATTTGAATTTTAACCATGATCCAACCAAATGGAGGCCATTCATAGACTCCTCTAAGCTTTGTTTGAAAGCTGTACTACTTCACAACGGCAACCGTGTTCATTCTGTTCCTGTTGGTCATGCAGTTCACATGAAGGAGATTTATGCAAACATAACAGCCCTCCTCGACTCAATCAAATATGCTGAAAACAAGTGGGAAATCTGTGGGGATCTAAAAGTCATCTCTGTACTCTTAGGAATGCAACTGGGGTACATTAAATACTGCCTCTTTTTATGTATGTGGGACAGTAGGGATAGGAAATCACATTACATTCAAGCAGACTGGCCTGCAGGAAATCTTGACTCTACCGAGAAAAATGTCATTGCTGAGCCTCTCGTGGAACCAAAAGATTTTCTTCTTCCACTCCTTCATATAAAGCTGGGCTTTAATGAAAAATGTTGTCAAAGGTATGAACCAGGAAGTGCGGGCATTTAAGTACTTAAGAGACATATTTCCTAGATTGAGTAATGCAAAGGTTAGGGAAGGTATTTTTGTTGGTCCACAAATTCGACAACTTGTAAAGGATCGAGCGATTGACCACGTTTTGGAGGGTAAAGAAAAGGAAGCTTGGCAAGCCTTAAAGGAAGTTATTCATCGATTCCTAGGGAACAAAAGAGATGATAACTACACTAATTTGGTGACAGTACTTCTGGAAAAATACCATCAACTTGAATTCAACATGTCCCTTAAAATCCATTTTCTCCACTCCCTCCTAGACTTTTTCCCTCCTAGTTGTGGAGCTGTCAGTGATGAAAGATTCCACCAGGATATTTTTGTAATAGAACAAAGATATCAGGGCCATTGGAATGAAGCAATGCTTGTGGGTTATTGCTGATCTGTGTGTAGGGATGCTCCAGAACTCACTTACAAGAGGCAAGCCAAAAAAAAAAAAACGATCTCATGAAGTCACCACATGATTCTATTCACACCGAACCACCTGCCCAGAATCCTTCCATCAATCCATTAAAATAACATACTTTCACCTATTGTGTATCACAGAAACTAGAGCTAATACAAATTTTTATTTGTCATATTCATTATTCTCATGCCAAAAGCAGTAAGATTTGACTCATGAAGTTAAGGAAATATTCCATTTTTTTTTTGTTGGCCAGTGTATTTAAACCTTTCTTTGGAATGTGTAACTACTGGCTCTTTGTCCATATCTACATGGTTTATTACCTTTTTTTTGTAAATAAAAATGGTGTTATTATTTTTAATTTTCTAATGAACTTGTTTAGATTCACAGAAAAGCCAAAATTATCTTTTTTATTTGTCACACAGAAAGACAGACCCCTTTTAAGAAATTTTAAACATATGCAGGCACAAGGCCATCAGTTTCAGTTTTTCCAGTTATACCATTTAATTACAGACCACAAACATACCACAATAGGTTTGAGAAATATGCAACAAGAAAACTACTGAATATGAAGGTTACAAACTTTACAACCAGAATGCCTTAACAGGATGAAAAGATACAGTGTCATAAATAAATAGAAATATGTCAACTGAGGGTCACATGTGTGCTTATGTAACATATACTGAGAAGCAAGCAGGTGTTTCTTCATAAACCTGCCCCACATACGTTTCACAGTATAAGACAACTAAAATATAACTTTTATTTAAGAATATTTATAAAACAATTAGGGCTAAGACAAACCAGACATACATAGAGACAGAGAACAGAGATGGTCAGCGTGATTGCCTGAACTCACCATCAGAGTTCTAGGCTCTACCATTTTTTATTTTGAATGGATGTGTGTGATAGTTAGCTAACGGTTTAAACGAGAATCTCTGCTTTAATTGCTTTCTATAAAATTCCTTTTGATTTTCTCATTACTTCGGAGTCTACAATCGATATCTACAACCATTTACTCTATTATGAGATTATCATATCATCTTTTCATTAATGATCACTGCTGCGTCCTCTTATGGACTAACTAGAATTGGCCTACCTATATTTACCATCCGCGTTTATCTGACATGATATGTATCGTAATTACCGTACTACTGCTTTAGGTCCGGTTTATCAATCATATGGCATAACATAAGAATTTGTGTATGTCTTTTGTCTGATCAAGATTAGCCTTATACCTCTGTTATAACATCTCTTTTAATTAACAAGTTTATATTGAGGTACTTATACGTTTCATTCCATCTTGAGCCAAAGGAATCATCTTCCCAAAACCTCTATAAGAAACATCAAGTAGTCTTTACCTTCAGTTCGGCGCTGATTCCTGTAACTTGGATCTACTTCTAACATGTTTTACTTACGGAGTTATCCGATCATGTGATGTTACTATGTCATCCTATCATATGACCGCCGTTACCAGGGTGATGCATTTTCCCCGTTGTAATAAGCGGTATCCAGCGATATCTTGAACGTCATGACGCCGATCACATGATATAACGTGATGACGTCATGACGTAACGCGCATAAGCGCGATTAACAGTATACTCTGTTAACCCTCTCAATTTATCCCTCATCACATGATCGCCGTTGCTAGGGCAACGTATACTCTCCGTTATATGAAGTTTATCCCACGTCATGACGCCGGTCACATGATGAACGCGATGACGTCACAGCGCCGCGCGCGCATGCGCGATTCCACTACACCATGGCGATTCTATTACGACTAATCTCAGACCTAAAATGATCCATATGGATCATCAGTCTATGCGGTAAGATCTCACTCCTTTCCCCTTCACCGATACTATCAGTAAATGTTAGAATAGCGGATGGAATAAAGTTTTTTTTTTTTTTTTCATTAATGAACTGGGGCTATCTAGCCCCACCTACTATAACCTATGATTGGCCAACCACTTATACCAACCCCCTTCTGGGAGGACTTTCTGGGTATATTAGCAGCAGCACACTGGGCTTTCAAACAGATTGCCTGAACTCACCATCAGAGTTCTAGGCTCTACCATTTTTTTATTTTGAATGGATGTGTGTGATAGTTAGCTCTCCTAGCTGGGTAGCAAAGATATCGTTCTGCTCCCGCTATTATGCTGTTCATGTTTGACTAACTTTGAATGAATGGGATCCAGTTGCTCTAATAATGGCTGGGATGTATTCCCTTTAGAGGATGACTGTCACTATTTGTTTCTGCTTAATTTATCTAGGCAGTGATAGATCTTGATCTGAAAACTACTCTACCTCTACATAGAGCTTGGGAATCAATTATCATCTCAATTGGTATCCCTGATGCCAATTTTCATTCATTCTGTCATCTACTATCTCTCACTAGTCCATGGACAATATACACTAAGGTTATATTATCCTTTCTGAACCTGTGTTCCACATTCTTCCTGAGAGCTCTTTTATACTATCACACCAACGATAGCTGACAGAGGCTACCTAACTCTGTTGTGTGATAGTTAGCTCTCCTAGCAAAGATATCGTTCTGCTCCCGCTATTATGCTGTTCATGTTTGACTAACTTTGAATGAATGGGATCTAGTTGCTCTAATAATGGCTGGGATTTATTCCCTTTAGAGGATGACTGTCACTTAATTTATCTAGGCAGTGATAGGTCTTGATCTGAAAACTACTCTACCTCTACATAGAGCTTGGGAATCAATTATCATCTCAATTGATATCCCTGATGCCAATTTTCATTCATTCTGTCATCTACTATCTCTCACTAGTCCATGGACAATATATACTAAGGTTATATTATCCTTTCTGAACCTGTGTTCTACATTCTACCTGTGAGCTCTTTTATACTATCACACCAACGATAGCTGACAGAGGCTACCTAACTCTGTTGTGTCTCAGATTACCACTGTGGCACTTTTTGAGACTATATTCTCTCTTTTTGCCAAAAGATATCAGTATGGCAAAATATCTTTGATGATACTGTCAACTCTAATTGACTAAAAACTCATTTAACCGCTCCTGATGAACTACTATCTACCCTGGTAGGGAAACGCGTTGAGCGTCAATTAATCCATCTGAGAGGACTACTCTCCTTCTCAAGTGGTTATGAGGTTATGATACCCCCAGAAAACTGAGGAGACACCATTACCTCCCCAGTTAGACGGGCCCTTGAGTTTCTAAAAAATACCTAAAATTTGAGATCTTCATCTACTTTTGGCGTTACTCTTATCATCTAGATATTGGTGTGGGTCGCTTCTTAAATATATGAGATCCTTGGATTTTTCTTTTTACATCTTCAATACTGAAGTCCAGCGCTGCTGACTTTTGAATTTAGTCAGCCTCTGCTGTCATTCGAATTATTGTCAACACCACGCTCTTTGAGGGTAATTTTACCTATGTGGTGAGTGGCTTATGAATTGTTGCTTGGTATCGCACCTAGCCACATAAACCACATACCTCTAATTTTGGAGCTTGAGCTCTGTTGACTACTGAATGAATTTATCCTGTGACACTATCTTAAGTAATCTATACTCCACATGTATGTGTAGCTTACGTATCAATGATTGTTACTGTCACAATCTAAGATCATCTCGCATCATATTAGCGACCACCTAGTCTCAAGTATCTACAAGTTTAGTTTGGGTACTACTACCTTATATCTACCCACGCTGACCATCTCTGTTCTCTGTCTCTATGTATGTCTGGTTTGTCTTAGCCCTAATTGTTTTATAAATATTCTTAAATAAAAGTTATATTTTAGTTGTCTTATACTGTGAAGGGTTTCGATTTGATTATTGAGACAAATTCTGCCCCTGCGATTCTTTTGCCCCACATACGTGCGTCAGATCTGGGGATTCCATCAACTCCCACACAGGAGACGTTTATGTTAGACAGGAAGGAGCGGTCAGGCAGGTCTGATGTACGAATCACAGTTCTGGTGGCATCTGTGTCAATTAGGAGCGTAGTAGGGTATCACTTGATAGGTACGGTCACTTTGGCTAGAGGACCATCTGGGCTCATCAAAGACACAGCCATAGATGGGGAACATGACACAGGCTCGCCCAAACCCTAGCGCAGGTGGTACAGGTGTTCTTGGGTGGAACGGAGAGCTGAAGGTGGTGGTGGGGGTGGGTATGTTTCTCCAGGGGGGCAGTGGTGAAGGTCTTGGGTTTGCTGTTGTTGACCACTCCGGGGCCATGGTTGGCCCCCCATGTGTCTGGGTCTTTTGGGGGACCCTCAATCACTTTTGAAGAGTCCTGGTTGGCCACAGTTGAAACAGGTTTGGACGTTCTGGTCACAAGCCGGTGGCGCGGTCAGCATAAGCTGTGTAGTCTGCTTCTGACCCCCTTGAGAGGATCCCAGGCCTTTTGCTACTAAGAGAAGGATCTCCATAGGGAGGGACCTGTACTCTAGCCTTGTCTTGATCAGGTCATTTTTAATGAGCTCTCTGAGTCTTATAACAAACGCCGATGACAACATTTGTACATGCGCCTTGATCTGGGTAGAGAATTTCTCCACAGACTCTCCTTTGTCCTGAATGATATCTTGAATTGTGGTAGCTTGATTAGCCAGGCGATCCTGGGCCCAGGTATATAATTGTTTGCAGATTTCCATGCCAGATGGAAAGATTGATCAGTCTGGCTTCTCTGAGACATTTTTCCAGGATCGGCCAGTATGTGTCTCCAGCCTTTACTTTGGTCAGTCCCTTTAGATTCCGCCAGGTGACTGAGAAAACCTTCTGTATTTGCACTATTCGGCGGTAATAAGGCATTGGTTGTTTTTCTGGTTCTGGCAAACTGCTCACAAGAGCGGAGGCCTGGGTGGAAGTGAATGCCATGTAGCTGAGCGGTGAGTCTTGTGGGAGCCCAGACCTGGGTGTGCCACTGCTTGTGAAAGGCAGTAGGCCAGGCTACCCCCACATGCAGGTCAGGGGTGCAAAATTGACAGTTGGAGTCCTTGGATCTAGACCCAGAGTTTTTTGCTGGCCCCAAAGGCCAATGTGATCAGGGGGTTGGTGGCATCATCAGAGTAATGCCGATTTGATGCTGTAAGGCTGGTGGGATTGAGGGTCCAGGGGCAATTGTTGTGGGTGTGCTGGCTAGGGGACAGTGGATGTTTGGGCCACCGACTGGTGCTCGTGCCCATTCTGACCTGCGTGCCTTCCCGTGGAGTGATCATGACACTGGTGTCTTCTTGCTCATCAACATTAGGCATAAGGGGGGTGATGCCTGGTGCAAGAGGGCCATTATTAGGCGGCCATCGGCCCTGAGGACTGGATAGAGGGATGTAGTGAGCTTAGGTCCTTCCTGGTTGTGCATTCCGGCTGGTGTAGCAAGATGGCTGCCGGAACTGGGTGGAGAAGGTACAGTTCCTGGAGTGCTAAGATGGCCGCCGGGACCACAAGTGGATGGTATAGTTCCCAGAGTACCAAGATGGCCGCTTGAACAGAAAGTGGAAGGTATAGTCCTGGGAGTACCAAGATGGCCACTGGAATAGAAAGTTTGTGGTACAGTGGTCACCGGAGGTGTAGTAGGAGGGGCTTGGAGCATGGGGAAAAGAAGTGACGTCTCAGAGGGCCGGGACAGGGGGCACCACAATCATAACAGGTATCCTGCCATTTGGAATTCTGGACGTCACAGGCGAGACTTACCCAGTACGGCAGGTTGCCATTTTAGGGTGGGGAGGTGCATTCTCCAGGGGCACATCATCACATGATACACATATAAAGTCTGATCTTTTATTTTCTCTTCTTCCTCCACCCATCTGTCTCTGTGTATTGTCCTAGCCATATTATACCAGCCTTCTGCTGCTTTCAGCAGGTAGTTATCTATTAACACTCCTTTCTTTTCCCTTATGATTTTTCGCCATTGCTCTGGCTGTAATCTCCCTCTGTATATGGTAATCCGCAAACTTTCATTAACTTTTTTAACTTCCTACGGCATTCTTCACGCTCTCGTGATGCTACAAGGTCACATGCTAAACTGCCTTCCTAAGGCTTAGATTGTTTAGCACCCATGCCCCCCTTCACTTGTCTTGTCCTTTGGATTCCTTAACTGTAACTCTCACTGCCTAACCCTTTCCTGCTCTGTTTTATCACAGCCTGTTCTATCTCTGGCTGATTCTGATGGCAGACCCCTCTGAATACTGTGTCCACCTGCTATCGCTCTCCTCAGAGACAATCCCCCCTCTTAAACTGGGTAATGCACGTTAAGGCGGAAAACCAGGACCTCAGGCGAATGTGGCATAATAGGGTGGCATCTAACCTCAAATTCTGGTCTCTTAGTCTTAACTAGACCTCAGCCACCCTCATTTATACCAACATAAGCCCTGTAACACACTTAGGACATGACATAAAATTAGACAATACAGTTCATAGGAGACTGTGGAGAATACTCGTTACTAAGGATGTCCCCACTCTCGCTTTACCGTGATGCGTATCCAGCACTCTGCTTCAGTGACTTGCTTTACCACAGTGTCACTAAGGCAGTATACCCACGCTAATTTCCTTCAGACTTAACCCCTGGTTCACTTAATCCTCGAAGTTTCTTTCAACCATCAACACACACGTAACATAAAACCGTCCGGCAGATATTCAGTATGACAGGTTTGGGATTATCAGACACTGGTCAAGAGTATTACCTGTCTTTGGTGGCCGCATACACAGCCATATAAGTCACAGAAACCAGCCAAGAGGGGAGACAGGTTGACTGGTAAGGTAACAGAAGGTGTCCTACCATACTCTAGGAGCTGATCAGTCTCTGCCTGTGGTCCACCTGGTTGGTCTTTCTCCAGCGACTTTTCTCATGGCTGCTTGCTGGCCACAACCTAGGGTCCCATCTGGGTGCCACTTGTTATGGATTGGTACTAATTTACCTAATGAATATCTGCGCTCTTCCTGATTAAAAGGGCCTGTGCATACACAGAAGAATCACAACCTGACACACAGCTCAGTTAAACTAAACTTCTTTAATCTAATCAAGCTGCATGGGGTTTTATAGATAGTATGCATAGTTAATAAGTCATGAAGTACGAATCTGTAGCTGATTGGTTATTGCATTGTATGGGTCTCTTCCACCAGGAGGCGACGTCCTTATCTTGGAATTTCTGGATGAGGAATGTGCCATCTTGGATAGATGGTGCGGGGGAGCGAGTTAGTTAGCATTTCAAGAGACAGCATGTGTTAGTAGTGTAGAAAAAGCACATATTTGCAATAGCCATTTTACTTTGTTTATTATAGGCCATCACAATAGTATCATAAAACTTTCATTTTTTAATTAATTTTGCAAATGCAGCTTTCACATCATTGTTTCTCAGTGTATAAATCATGGGATTTAACATTGGTGTGACAATTCCATTAAATATGGAAATCACCTTACCAGTGCCAGGTGGATAACTCGAACTCGGCTTCATGTAGGAAGCCATTGCTGATCCATAAAAGATTACCACAACCATCATATGAGATCCACATGTGGCAAAAGCCTTCCTCCGCCCAGATGATGATGCAATTTTTAAGATATTGTGAATGATATTAACATAAGATATTACAATTACGGTTATAGGAGTCAGAAGAATAATAATGCCAACTATGTAAATGATTAATTCCACTAGTATAATGTTCTCACACCCCAGTGATAATATTTCTGGTACGTCACATACAAAGTGATTTATTACATTGTGTCCACATGTGTCAATATTAAATGTGAGAGCTACATGGGAAATAGACAACAGGAATCCACAAATCCATGTACCGGCTGCCAGTCTAATGCAGACCATCTTACTCATAATGGTGGTGTAATGCAATGGATAACATATAGCCACATAACGATCATAGGCCATAATAACAAGCAGAATACATTCACTTTCACCTAAAGATAGGGTAATATACATTTGTGCTGCACATTCACCATAAGAGATGACTTTATTGACGGACAACAAATCCATCAACATTCTTGGTAGTGTTGAAGTAGAGTAACAAAGATCCAGAAAAGACAGGTTAGAAAGGAAGAAATACATAGGAGTATGAAGGTTGGCATCTGTCAGGACTAGAACAATGATGAGAAAATTTCCAATCAACGTAACTGCATACACTAATGTAAAGAGAATGAAAAGCGCAACTTGTGTCTTTGGGTCACTGGAAAGTCCAAGAAGAATAAATTCTCTAAGTATTGTCTCATTTTTCAAATGCATTCTGAAAAAAAAACCGGTAACCTATTTGGATAATGTGGATTTGTGGGGAAGTAGTATTTATGAGCATTCAGAATTGACATAACTCTTTTTTTGTTTACAATCTATTAAACAGCATTTGTATATTTTAGCTCTTTTGCTATCAGGGTTTTTGGACATTTTGCACTTCTGTTAACTAAAACAGTTTTCCTACTTTTAACATGTAGAAATAAAACCTAAATTGCAAATTAATAAAAACCAACAAAACCTCCACACCGAAGTTTGTTTTTTGGCAAAATTTACAAACATTCAGTTTTTTGCGAAAAAAAAATATCAAAATTAAATAGCTCAACACAACTAATACATCAAGTGGTTTCTCCAAAGCCACCAAAAAGGGCCACATTTAATAATTTCTGCAGTCCCAGAAATATTCAATGGCCTGAATAGAATCCATCATAAACTTAACCATTTGCAAATAAAGTGGTGTCTCAAGCAAACTTGATACAACTAATCAAAGGCTTTACTAGTTGCAATAAATGTGCTCAAGATAAAACACAACAAATACCTGAACTGGCAAGGGCTTTGCTGACTGTGATGTGTTATTGCACTTTAAAAAGATGGTTTAATCATTAGGTTTAATTCTTAAGGTAGCTCTTCTAAAATTGCAGAAAAAGCACAGTAATTGGACTTTAAGGGCTCCCACCCACTGGCGTTTTTTTCTCCACTGCGATGCGATTCTAAAGTTAAAGTCTCGCATCGCAGTGCAAGAAAAACGCAGGCAGAAATCCCAAAATCGCTGGGATATCGCTGCGACATCGCCAGTCTTTTCAATGGGGCCAGCGGCAGCAGCGCTAGCACCATTGAAAAGATATGGAGAATGCCGCTGACTTCTGTCACAGCTGTCACAGCTGTCACAGCTGTGGCGGAAGTCAGCGGCATGCTATCCCATTGCTTTCAATGGGATCGGCACTGCTGTTGATCCCATTAAAAGCAGTGGTTTCTGACAAGCCCTGCAGAATGATTATCGGAGAAGGGCTTGAAATATAAGCCCTTCCCCGATAATCATAAAAAAGTGGTTAAAAAAATAATAAAAAAGTTACTCACCTCTCCTGCTGTCAGCCGTGTCCTCCGGCTGGCTCCCAGCACTGCTACTGAGCTCTTTCAGCAGATGGGGATTTAAAAATCCCCGCCTCCTGAAAGGGCTGTGCAGATTGGCTGAGGGCTCAGCCAATAGCAGCTACTCCTTAGCTATTGGCTGAGCGCTCAGCCAATTAGCTAAGATATTGCCCCCCCCCCCCCCCCCCTGAACACTGTACAGGAGAAATACGCAGAGACACTTCAACAATGCTTAGTAATTTGGTGTACAGATTCTGTGTGTCTCAAGTACAACCTAAGTTGCCAAACCCATGCTGAACAATCATTACAATTACAAGTACAAGAGTCCTGAAGAAGACGCAAAACCAGTTCTAGTATCCTATCCTTTCTATACCGAAAAGCCTTACAATGCTATTCTTCAAAATTACACTGCAAGAAAATAATTATGCTTAACTAACAATTACATAGATACCACTCAGAACTCAGCAAATTTTAATAGTTAAAAGTAACAAAAACAAGAGCAGAGATGCAGCAGATACACCAAAACTTAATAAAAAACAAATAGAAATGGACAAATACTTTAAAAGAAAGCACCATTCTCCTGCTGCACAAAATCTAAAGTGACTTACGAAACTCTGCCTGACCAAGATCTGGTTGAGTTAGATAGGGACAGTGAATTCTGACCAAGATGAAGACCAAGACAGAGGTTCAATTTCTCGTTCTTGCACCAAGAAAATACTGTCCCAATAAATATTGTCTCTCCCCAGTATTACAGGAACTTGCTGATATCAAAAGAGATGTCAAGCACATATACCGCAGGGTGGAGGAACTAGAAAATTCAGAGCAGGAAATATTTCAGCAAAGCAAAGCAATACATAGCAACTTATTAGCCAAACAAGATCACCTAAATCAAGCCCTTCTTTTCATGGAGGATCAGGAAAATAGGAGCAGCAGGAAGAATATTAGAATTAGAGGCCTTCCAGAATCTACTGCAACCGAGGCCTTTAAGTCAGTGGCCGCACAAACATTTCAAACTCTGATAGGCGAAGAGAGAGTGGGAAAGATTATCATTGAATGTATACATAAAGCTCTCCATCCAAGACCTGCTCCCTCAGTCCCTCCACGAGATGTTAAATGTGGGCTACTTAGTTATGTGGATACCACAGCTATCCTTCAGAAAGCATACAAAGTCCAAAAAAATCCTATTTGAAAATAACAAATGACTGCTCTTTCAAGAAAAAGCACCAAGCACATTAGCTATGAGGATCATATTGAAGCCTCTCACAGACGCCATGATGGCAAAAAGACTCCCAGTGAAATGGCTATTCCTTTGACCTCACTGCATTTAAAAAGGCATTTAAAAAGGCACAACAGATTACTATCAGAACTCCAGAGGACCTGAAAAGTGCATGAAAAAAGATTGATATCTCTCCAATTGACATGCTTTCTTAGCTGCCAGTACAGAGTCATCAACCAATACCTCAGCTCACGAGACCAGAGGGCTGGAAGATCAGCTCCCAGTTTAAGCCATCTTAAAGCATCCAACCCCTCAATGACTAATTAACCTAAAGCTTCCACATTCAAGTGGACAGGGCATCTTGTCAGGCTGATATTGTCAGGACACTGCTTTTTTCCCAGTTCCCTTTCTTTTCTCCCCCAATTATTTAGGTTGAGAGAGCTTCCTTACATCCATGGAGGAGACCCTATTGAAGAGGGAATAATGATGAAAAGTGTTGTCAGATATGCGAGAACCTTTTGAGTTAGAACCGGCCTCTAGTGGTAACACTATGAGCTCAGAGGGAAGAAGAATAACAGCCAAAACATAGGATTTTATGCCCCTCTGCTGGTTTGGGACCCCTGGTCCTGCTAACATGCTCTTCTTTTTCGGGCATGGGTGGGGATTGGGCCTCCGACCAATGGGAAGAAATTGTTTAAACAGTCTTGGCCTATAAAGAAATAATATGAGTTTCTTGTTTTTTTACTTCATTAAATCACTTTTTATTCAAGATTTTACATTGAACAATGTTGACAAAGACAATATACTACATTTTCATGGCAAACATCAGTTCAATCTGAAGCTTATGTTTTCGGTCTCAAATGCCAAATTTTCAAAACATTTGGTTTTATAGAAAAAAAAAGACAAAAAAACCCCAGTGGTTTCAACTGGTTTCTGATTCAGTTGTGGTATCGGGATTAAAATTCAATCCTATTTTTTTCATTGGATATCGACATTTCCAAGACAAAAATAACTTACAAACTTGCAAATTCAGTTTACCCATAACAAAGCCGACTTGTAAAGTAATGCAACAAACTCTTAATGCTCATTTATATTTGTATGTACTATGTGAATAAAAATGAGATTGTTCAAATGAGATTTAAAAAAAAAAAAATAACATTTTGCATTGACATAAGTATTCACACCCTTTGGTATGACACTTGATATGAAATTTAGCTCTGGGGCCCTCCTACATCTCTTGATCATCTTTGAAATGTTTCTACACCTGGATTGGAGTTACCTGTGGTAGATTCAGTTGACTGGACGTAATTTTAAAAGACGTCCTTCCTATCTACATAAAGTATCACAGCTCACAATGTATATCAGGGCCAAACCAAACCATGAGGAGGAAAGACCTGCCTGTAGAGCTCAGAGACAGTATTGTGTGAAGGCACAGATCTGGAGAAGGCTACAAAAAATCTTCTTCTGCACTGAAATTTCCAAAAACAGAGCAGTCTCCATAGTTTTTACATGGAAGAAGTCTGGAACAATCAGGACTTTTCCTACAGCTAATTGACCTGCCAAACTAAGTCATTGGGGGGCAATGGCCTTGGTAAGAGAGGTGACCAAGAATCCAATCATCACTGAGGCTGAGCTCCAAAGATCACATGTGCAGATGGAAGAAAATTCCAGGTCAGCCATCACTGCAGCTCTCCACCAATCTGGACCACATGGCACAGTGGCCAAAAATAAGGCTCTCCTCAGTAAAAGACACATGGTAGCCCTCCCTGGAGTTTGCTATCTACCGCTCTGAAGACTCTCAGACTGTGCTTATCTAGATTCTCTGATCTAATTAAACCAGGATTGAACTTTTTGGCTGCAATTCTAAGTGTTATCTCTAGAGGAAACCAGGCATTGCTCATATCCCACCCAATACCTTTCTTACAGTGGAGTCTGGTGCTAGCAGCATAATGCTATGAGGCAGAGAGACTGGTCAGGATTGATGGAAAGTTGAATGGAGTAAAGTACAGATATCTTCTTAATGAAAACCCAATTCAGAGTGCAAGGCACCTCAGACTGCACAGAAGGCTCTCCTTCCAACAAGACAATGATTTTAGCATGCAGCCAAGACAACACCAGAGTGGCTTAGGGACAACTTTGGGAATGTCCCTGTGTGACTCAGCCAGAGCCCTGATGAACCCAATCAAACATTTCTGTAGAGACCTGAAAATGGCTGTCCTAAAATTGCACCCTTCCAGCCTGACAGAGCTTGAGAGGATCTGTAAGAGCTCCTGCACACTTGCATTTTTCTTGAACTTCTTTTTCACGCAATATTGCTGCGTTTTTTTCACGCGATTGTCAATGGGACTTTCTAATGTAAAAAAAAGCATCGGACAAAAATTGCAAAGCACCTACTTGCGATGCGTTTTTAACATTAGAAAGTCTCATTGACTATTGAGTGAAAAAAATGCAGTGATATCGTATGAAAAAAACGCGCAAGAAAAATGCAAGTGCGTAGAAGCCCTAAAGGAGAATAGCAGAAAATCCACAAATCACAAACCAAGAAGATTGGAGGTTGTAATCACTGCCAAAGGTGCTTCAAGTGAGTGCTTAATACAAGCTGTGAGTATGTATGTCAATTTACAATATTAGTTTTTCATTTTTAAAATGGATGTGCTGAATCTGTCATTGCAGATCTATCAAAAATGCAAAAAACAAAAAAGAAGAATGTATTGTCCTGATTCAGCTGTCGGAATAAAGGACTGATCATGTGTTTGGGCTGTATCTGGATATTCTTTCTAAACAGAGGAGTCGAGACTTCTAGGAGGGGGCTTGTGTTGGTCATACCTCCCTCTTCTCGAGTAAGTGCCATTCTTATGCTTGGATCTTCTTTTGGATATATACATTTGGTCACTGCTGAATATTCCAGGAGTGCGGAAAAAACTTTCTTATTATTATTATTGTTTTAACAAAAGAAGAATGGAACAGAAATATGAGAAACACTGTCCATATACAACCAAACACTGGGAAGGGCCCTGCATGAAAGCAGGGCGATCGCCCCAATAAGGGCGGCCCTGACCACATTCCTTGGCCTTTAGTTGACCCTACATGGGGAAAGGAAACAAAACCAGGAAACCAAAATACCAATGCAAACCAATGCAGTACTTAGCTGTAGATTCAGCAAGCAGCCGAATGATCCAGCAGAAAGCTTCTGACTGCTAGTCCAGTCAGGAAGAAACTAAGAATCAACCACAGTCCAGCTCAGTATCAGGCCAGGTTAAATAGCCCTAGAATTAACCACAGGTGCAACCCAGCACGTCACACCTAATACCACACCCACTGAGCCAGAAGATGTGGAAACACATCCAAAACCAGCACCAGACTATCAGCAAGGCAGCAATTTCAGAACCACTGCAACAGAACATTCTGTTTTCATTTTGTCATTAGAGAGTATTGAGTGCAGAATGATGGTGATTTTTTCCCCTTAATTTGCACAAGTCTACAACATAAAATGTAAACAAAAGGGTGTAAAGACTTTTTAGACTCACTATACACTTCTTAAGGCCCATTTACACTAGCCGAAGTTCGCTAAACAAATCGCTAATCAGTGATCGTTTTAGCGATAATCGTTGTGTCTAAATGTGTGCCCATCGTGGGCTTTTGGGCACTGCTAGCTGATCATTAAATGCAGCCCGACCTAAAAATCATTGGTCAGCCTTATCAGCATATCTCCAAGGGGAGTGCTGATAGTATAGTTTTCCCCTGGAGAACAAAGGATCTGAACACAGATAATAGCCCTTGGACAATTAACTGCATTGAGCTAGAGTTTTGCACACTTAATTGCCATTAAGTAGCTGAGTAGTTACCTATTAGTGTATGCAAAATGATCGCTCAAAGCTGTCACTCAAACTGTCGTTTGAGTGATCTTTGAGTGATCATAGGCCTATGTAAACTAGCCTTAAGTGTTATAATTGTCTTTCTTCTTTGATTAATTACCTTTTTTGCCATTATGATAGCAGATGTCCTGAAGATCACAGCTGTCCAAATTCTGCCCCAGAGGGTGCTGTAATACAGTTTATTCCAACACTGATTATATTAAATCAGAACATTTCAAAGTAATCTGGAAAAGTTGAGAGAGACCCGTAGGAATAGTTTGCATCCAATTCTACACCATAATTTGCTTTCTGTGCTGCAGAGCAGCTGTCATTGTGTTCCCTGAAAAAAAGTATTTTCTTAAAATCTGAAATTCACACTGTTGTTGCATTTCATGTAAACACTTCATAATATTTTTATGTTATTAGCTTACTTTTGAACTTTTGGACCATTTCACATTTGTTGGATTTTAAATGTGTTATTGTTAAAAATAACTGGAAAATTTGAGGTGTTCTAAAAAAATATTAATGGTAGTGTATGTCTGGAGTACGATGAATTAAGCAAATGTTGAAAACAACCCCCTGCCCACAGTGAAGCATGGCTCCCTGATGCTCTAGGGCTAGAAACCTGCAGAATATGGAGGGCAAGATGGATTCAGTCATGTGTCAGGAAATTCTAGGAGAAAATATGCCTTCTGTAAGGAAACTGAAGCTTGGGCATCACTGAACATGTCACAGTCCCGTGTGGGTTTGGAGCCTTTTATTGCAACTAGTGAAAGCAGGTGGCATGGTCAGGTGATCCCAGAGGTCGGTACACAAGAATAGCAATAGTAGTATAGATGGGCAGTCAGGTAGCATGGTCAGGTGAAGCCAGAGGTATCTACCCAGGAACATCAATAGTAGTAGGGAGGGGCAGATAGCGGAGCTTGACTAAATGCTGAGATCACAACAATCTCGCCAGGAAAGAAATACAAGGCCAGGTTTAAATAGGGTGTCAAATCAAAGAAACAGGGTAGAGCCAATGAGGAAAACAGGAACTGGATTTGTAGGAGCAAGGTACAAAAACAATGTTCAGCAGAAGAAGCTGTCCAGGGAGCTGGATAGCTCAGCAGGAAGAGACACCGCCTGGAGTACAGGAGCACCTGGGTTCAAGTCCTGACAGAACTTTCCAAAGGACAATAATCGCAAGCGCATCTCAAAGTCCACCATTGCTTGCTTTCCGAATTCTTCCTGGAAGATACTGAAGTGGATATCATAGAAAGTCTGGTGGGATGTGAAGAAGGTGATTGCAGCACACAATCTTGACAATATTAATGAGCTTGTGGCTACAGTATTTTACATTAGAAAATAATATTCCCCAGAAATGTTGTCTGGCTCTGCATCACGTCTGCAGCAACTCATAGCATAAAAAGTTGTTCTGCTAAGTATTACTGACATTTGCCATGAAGGGAATGAGTAATTCTGAAGGGACTGTCACACGTCTGTTTTTAGCGTGATTACCGCAGCATTTTGAACACTGCAGTAATCACGGTATAACACTCCCACTGACCTCAATGGGGCGTCGCAGAAATGCGCTCGATCGCAGCACTGGATGGTGCTTTCCAGCGCTGCGATTTTCGAGTGTTGTCTGCTCTTTTTTTCCGCACTTAGCACACCTCATCACCCATCACAATGACAGTACACTAAAACACGCTGTCAGACGCAGGAATTCATGGCCAAAAACAAGATTAAAATTGTGGTGAAGCGCCACTATCTAAATCGCTGCATTTGGCCAATGGTATATGTGAGAGTGGCATGTGGTGAATTTTCAGCAACCAATTGGTATATTAGTTTTGTTAAGCTATTTATATTGTTCTTGTTTTTTTTTGCATACATCTAAAATAGTAAATTTGGAAAATAAATGTAATTTACAGTGAAGGATGAATTATTTTGATTGCATCTATATATTTTCTAAACACCTGGCATATTATCTAAATAGCGGTCAGCACTATAGACCCAGTTTCCTTTACACATTGTTTGTATCTAAGTGTTATTTTTTATAAGAAATGCTGAAAAGTTAATATTTGAGGCAATTTGACTCAGGGCTCCCTCAGACAGGCTTTTTTTGGATCAGTGTTTTACAAGGAAAGATAAAGATATAATGGAAAGATTTGCATTTCTTCCGTATTTTGTACCCGCTTTTGGTTTTGGCTCGCAAAATACTGATACAAAAAAAATCCTGTGTGATGGAGCCCTCAAGCAGAAAATTAGGTGCACAATATATTAAAGAGAACCTATCTTGTCCAATAAGCATCATAGACTAACAGGTTGCTTGTAAGAGGGGAGCCAAGTAGTCCGAGGGTGTACTTTTTTATTCATACATGGCTCTCCATTTTTTTATTGTTACACTTGAAAGTCGGCACTCAACATTTGGGAGAATCATCATCTTATAAAGTACAATACGTCCCAGCCAGGTGGTCTGTTGTTTTTTGAAATTGTCTAAGTCATCTTGTATGGTTTTCAAAATGGAAAGGTAATTTATCGGTGCTAGTTCCTTCAGGGGAAAGCATAATTGGATCCCCAAGTAAGGGATGCTTTTGGGTTGCCACTGGAATGGGAACTCTCACTGTAATTCCAATTTTAATTTTTCATTTACATGTATGCTTAATATCTGTGATTTGCCAATATTTAGTTTATAGAAAGAGACCTTTGAGAATTGAGATAAAATCGAGTATGCTGCACGTAGAGAAGTTTTTGTTAATGTTAGTAAGACATCGTCTGCAAATAAATTTATTTTATGCTGTCGGGTTTTTGTGTGTATGCCGTGGATGTGAGGGTTTATTCTAATATGCTCTGCAAGGGGTTCCATCATTAACGTAAAAATTAGTGGGGATAGTGGACACCCCTGACGGGTGCCATTTGTGATATCAAAGGGGGCAGATAGTGTACCGTCAATTAGAATTCTAGCTTTGGGAGTCGAGTATAAGGCTTTAATTGCTTGTATTATATGACCTGTAAATCCGAATTTTTCGAGAACTGAGAAAAGATAGCCCCAGTGGAGTCTATCAAAGGCCTTTTCGGCATCTAAGGCTAACAGTAGAGATGGGGAGTGGGAGGAGTCTATTTTATTAAGAAGGTTTAGTACTCTACGGGTGCCGTCAGGGGCTTGTCTGCCTTTGGTGAACCCGATTTGGTCGGTGTGTATTAGCTCGGGGAGGATCTTAAGTAGTCTATGGGCTATTATTTTTGCGTAAATTTTTGTGTCAGAGTTTAGAAGTGAAATTGGTCTAAAATTAGTTGGTGACGTGGGATCTTTGCCCGGTTTAGGTATAGTGACGACTGTGGCTTCTAACATTTCTTCTGGGAGTTTACTATGTGAAATTGCTAAGTTGAAAGCGGGAACCATGTGGGGCACAAGGTGGGTTGAAAATTGTTTGTAATATTCATTTGAATACCCGTCCGGGCCTGGAGATTTTTGAGTCTTTAACGTTGTAATTGCTTCAGATGTTTCTGATGTTGTTATGGGTTCGTTTAGTTGATCTATTTGATCTTTTGAGAGAGAAGGTAGATTGAGGTCTCGGAGGAAGGATGCAATTTTTTGTGGGGTCGGTTGGGGGGTGGATATGTCGTCTTTAAGGTTGTAGAGTTTTGCGTAGTATAGTCGAAAAGTTTCGGCTATCTGCTTCGGGTGGGAAATTTTCTCTTTTTTGTCATCTAAGCTATATACAAATGGGATTTTGGACTTTTGGATTTTCTTTTTAACTAAATTTGCCATTATTCTAGATGGTTTGTTTATTGAGGCGTAGTAGTTTATGCGGGAAGTTCTAATTGCCTTATCATAGTTTTCCATAAGAAGCTTGCACAGTTTTTGTCTAAGTGTAAATAGATTTTCATGTGCCTCATACGTGGGGTGGTCGCAGATTTGTTGCTCAGCTAATGAGATTTGTGAGAGAGTTTCGTTGGTCTGGGTTGTTTTTTCTCTTTTTTGTTTGCCACTCATTTTAATAAGTATTCCTCTAATAAAGGCCTTGTGGGCATTCCAGACAGATAGCGGTGACATTTCAGGGGTTGCGTTAATTCGGAAAAATTCTTCTAAAGCTTTCGTTATGTCTTTGGAGTTTTGGGGGTCTCTCATCAGAAAGAGATTATTTCTCCTGGTTCTTGGTCACTCTCTGCAGCCATTCCATTGGAACGTGGCAGAGATTGAGGCGTGGTCTGACCAGGTTGCTTGGTTGATTTTTGCCTCAGTGACATATGGTAAAGACCATCTGTCCACGAGGATCAAGTCTATTCTCGAGAAAGTTTTGTGGCGGGGGGAATAGAACGTGTACTCCCTAGAGGAGGGATTTAGGCACCTAAATGTGTCGTAAAATGCCTCTTTTTGAATCCAGGGCTGCAGGGAAGGGGCATTCCTGACTGGGTGTGATGATGAGTCTATCAGTCTATCTGGGGTGATATTGAAGTCGGCGCATATAATCAGCCTGCCCACCTCTTGCTTCCTCAGCTTCTTTACGATTTTGTTTAAGAAGCGAATCTGTGCCTTATTGGGTGCGTAAACATTTAAAATAGTAAAGGGAGTGGAGTTTAATTTTCCAGATAAGATTATATATCTCCCTTTAGGGTCAAGTTCCAAATGCGTGACTTCCAGGGACATAGTGTCTCTGAAGGCGATTAGTACACCTGCTTTTTTGGTGGGTGCACAGGCCATGTAAATATTAGGGTATTTTTTGTGCGAAATTTTTGGGGAGGCCGAGGAAGCAAAATGGGTCTCTTGGACACAAAGTATGTCCGCATGGTTAGATAAAGCTTCCCTCCACAGGGACGAACGTTTAAATGGGGAGTTCAGCCCATTAGCATTAATGGAGAGAATCTCAAGTGCCATGCGGAACATTTGTTTTGCTAGCATACGGCATGGAATACAGTATATGTCTTCTTAAAACAGTGGGGACGAAAATAATATGCATCAACTTATGCAATAACATTAGAATATGTGTTACAAGAAAGAAGTAAAGAAACAAGTCCTTACAGATTTTGGTCTTGTTCATCTGTGAGGGGTGAAAAGTTCACTTAGGTAGAACCTTCTCTCAGATTCTTGTCGTTGTCAGCGAAAGCTTTCAACGTTTCAGCGGTTCTGGTTGCGTGGAGGTCGGTTCCTCTCCGCTTCTCTGGTTCTCATGGAGGGAGAGATGTAGTTGTATTTTCAAGAAGTTGAATGTCCCAAGTTTTCAGGAGAGCAGCCGCATCCTCTGGTTTCAGAAGAATATGGTTTGCACCGTCTCTTTGGATTATCAATTTCGGGGGGAAACCCCATTTGTATGGAATTTTTTCCCGTCGAAGAGTGGTAGTAACTGCTAGGAATTTCTTTCTAGCTTGAAGAGTGACTTGCGATAAGTCCATGTAAAGGTGGATATTGGAGTATGGTGCAGGAAGCTGATTAAGTTTTCGGGCTGCTTGCATAATCGCTTCTTTGATATGGAAAAAATGAATATGTGCTAGTATATCCCTTGGTGCTGTATCTGGAATAAATTTGGGCTTAGGCAGCCTGTGGGCTCTGTCGATAATCAAATCTATAGGCGAAGCATCAGGTAGTAGAGCTTGTATTAGTTGTTGTAGATATTTGGTGATTTCTGATGGAGGAACAGACTCTGGTATTCCTCTAAACTTGATATTGTTACGGCGGTTTCTGTCTTCCGCGTCAGCCAATTTGGATTTGAGCACCTCTACCTCTTCTGCTAGAGCATAATGGGAGTCGATGAGGCCATTGTGTGAGTGCGTGAGCTCTCCCATTTTGTTTTCTGTGTGGGTGACCCTGTCGTCGAACTCCGTTAGGTTTGTTTTCAATGTAGAGGATAGAAGATCAAAGTTAGACTGTAGGGAGTCCCTTAGGGCAACCACCATCTCTTTTATAAAGGCTTCTGTTGCTGGCTGTTCTTTTGTAAGCATTGTAGAGATACAGTCATTTACAGGAGGCATAGTTGTTCTTTCTTCCTGGTCTCTTGTTAGTTTTGGGCGTTGCTTAAGAGGGCTAGCAGAAGGGGAGACATAGTGTGGACTTTTATTCTGCGAAGCCGGAGCCATTTTGCAAGCTCCGTGAGCCTGTCTGTTGGGGGGTCTTTCTTTTGATGTCTGTGATATCTGAGGGGCCTCGTCTCCCGGGTGCCTATATGTTTTGCTTTTTCCGGGATCGCCCGCTCGGTCGGGTAATAGATCTTGAGGTGAAGATGAGGGGGAGGTTGGAAATTCTCCTTCTTCCTGCAGCGAGCTCATCATCGCCGGGCCTGCAGTCGCTGCGTCCCGCGGGTCGCTGCTCCGCGCGGCAAAGAATTCCTCCAATCGCCCTGCATGAGCTCTGGAAGATTTGCGTCGGGACATCGGCGCTCAGCTAGGGCGACAGAGCCGGTTTTGCGGTCGGTAATGAGCCGGTTAAGTTGCTTTTCCGTCTCTTTAAGAGCTTGAGGTCTCAGAGCTCTGGACTTAGCAGTCGTCTCAGAATTCAGCCAAGCCACGTCCCCTGCTTTTCTATACTTGGTAGGGGTAATTCTCTGCAGAGAGGTTTGTTCTTGGGGGTTTAGCAGATTTAAGTGTCGCCCAGTTCTGCTCACAGGTGTTGTGGAGAGTAGTTGGGAATCAAATGGGCTTCTCTCTAGACCACTCCGGAGTAGGTAGGCAGATCAGTGCCTTAGTTCTATTGCTTGTGGGCAACAGGGAGTTAACAGACCCTGTTCTCTCACCTCTGCTCTCCGCTGTGTCGGGGAAGCTAGACCGGCTCTGCAATGTGGTGTTGGTTAGCGGAGGGGGTTCACTCGATGAGGCAAGCCTCTCTTCCGTCTTTGACAGAAGCGGGGTGCAGGCTAAGAGTCTCCGGTACGGGCTAGGGTTGCTCTCAAGTAGCGGAGACTTCACCCATCTCCGGCACAGCAGAAGGGTTCGGTAAGTGCCTATGAGGTGTCGGTAGCCGGCGGAGCGGGACTTATGCATAAAGTAGGCGACTCACCACCACTGGTATTGCAGGACTCCCGGCGGGACCCTCGGACCGCCAGCAGCCGGCGGAACAAGCTCCGCTGGTGGGGCAGGCTCCTCACCTGTCCCCGACAGCAACAAAGAATGCGGTCGTACTCTCCAGAGCAGCTTTGGGCGGCAGCACGGGACACACCACCAGCTAGGCTTCTCCGCCGCTTCCGACGGAGGAGAAAGATCGCCGGGGATAACAGGTGCGTCTGCGGACCGTAGCAGGCGGTGAGTAGTTATGCCGTTCTCACCTCCGCTGTCTCTGCTTATCGGCACCAGCGGTAGTTCTTCGGAGGGCTCCGAGATGCTCCAAATTCTCTCCGGCGGAGCGGGCGGTCCAAGGAGGCTCCAGTTGTGGCGGGAAGACGGGCAGCACGTGGAGGGCAAAAGTCCTTAAAATGTCTGCACAGCTGCCGAGCAGACCGGCGTCGGTGGAGAAGGATCTGAGGATCGTTTTAGAGATGGTAAGATGCTTCTGCTGTAGCTTTTAGTTGCTTAATAGGAGAAGGTTCTCGGAGCTCCAAGATCAAGCGGCCATCTTGGTGCTCAGTTAGGCCACGCCCCCGGCGCTCAACATTTGAGCATGACTGTTTTCTTCAATCAGTGTGTGCACGTTCCTATAGTGAAGAGTGTGCTTATGTTGTAAGCTATCATTAAAAATACAAGATACAGCAATACTGAAGTATTTCAGTGTATTGTAGAACTTTACTAGAGTTATCATGTATTATATTGTATGCCCTTGCTGTGTTATCATTGTGAGGCAAACAAAAATTATCCATCAATAATTATCTTTTAGCAGCATAATTATCCATGAATGTTTTATCCCAACATAATCCAATTATCTGATGTAAAAGTAATAGTAAATGAGAAAACTTACCTTCAAAGCAGACATGTACGAACCATAAAATAATAGAATATTTCTCACTTTTTCATGAGACCTTTTATAGAATTATTTGTGTCTGCTTCAGTATTCCCCATTTTACAATATACACCCCTGGGGTACAAAATATCTTCTGTTCCATCACAAGGAATTAATATAATAAATTATGTTCAAACCAATGAGTCCCAAATGAATCTACAATTCTGTGCAAAATGAGGATGCCGGATCCTTTAACCCTCTCAGTGTTAACAGGATGTTTACAGAAGAAGAGAGAGAGCTAGAGTCTTGGCACTGCAATGTATATAGGTGCAGGGCCAAAAACTCACCAGCCCATGAATAAAATCACCCGACCTTTGCTTTACTTATGCACACCCTTTGTTACATGCTTTAAGTGCTTTCTCCTTTTTATCATACTCATGCCTCACAACTTGAGAATTCAGTTTCTGTTACACTGTTGTACTTCTCTTAATGTTGTTAGCTATCTTTTCTAGTTTGTTAGCTGTTCCAACTTTTTGATGGAAAACAATTTGATTATAATTGTAGAGGTTGTTATAAAGGATGTTTTTCAGACAGTCCAATAAAAAACTCTGTTTGTTCTTCTAGGATTAATTGTAGGATCATTTAGAAGAAAAAACTCTACACATGCAATACCTCAGTTATGTCTAATATTGGAATAAAGGGTAGAGACATCCACAGTAACAAGCAAAAAATTATCTTCCCATTCTGTAGTTGCCTCCTCCCTGCAGTATTAGGCCTTAGTCGGACGGGCGCTTTTTTCCAGCGATTTGCGCATGCATCCGGCGATTAAATAAAACCATTGCTTTGCAATGGTATCGGACACATGAGCGCTTTTTATGCGCTCGTCCGATAAATTATAGAACAGAAATCGCAGATCGCACCTATCTGCGATCTGTGATTCCTGTTCTCTTCTCTATATGCGCTCAATGGGGCCGGCGGCAGCAGCGCCGACCCCATTGAGAACATATACTATACAAATCATTCTTCTCTGCCACAGCTGTAACAGCTGTGGCAGAGAAGAACGATGTTTGCCCATTGAATTCAATGGAGCCGGCAATACAGCCGGCTCCATTGAAAGCAATGGGCTGCGGGCGAGCGCGGGATGAATTTTCGGGAAGGGCTTAAATATATAAGCCCTTCCCTGCAATTCATCCAGAAATGTGTAAAAATACAAAATATATATATACTCACCTTGTCCCGGCAGACAGAGTTCAGCCGCGGCCGTCGGCAGTTCTCCTGAACTGCTCTCTGTAGTATTCAGCAGGCGGGGATTTAAAATCCCCGCCTGCTGAATGAGCTGCCTCTGATTGGTCACAGCCTGACCAATCACAGGCAGCTCTTACTCACACCCATTCATGAATTCATGAATGGGTGAGTGAGTGCTGCCTCTGATTGGCTCAGCGCAGGGCCAATCAGGGGCATCTCTCAGCTGAGCATGCTGAATGACAGCTGAGACCTGCCCCTGATTTGTCTGACTAAGGCCTCATAGTAGTTATATTCTTGTACATAGGGTACAGTATTGTAGTAGTTATACTCTTATACATTGTCAGGCAGTCGAATAACTAGGTCATTGTTGTTCTGTAAGCTCTTCATCACTTCCCCCTTTGCCATACTTAAATTTTGTTTATATAGAATGTCTATTTGATTGACATTCTGAATATTTGTCCAAAGCAGGTAAAAAAAAGTCTTCATGAAATGCCCTAGGTTGTGTACAGAATAGAATCGAGACGTACATGAATAATTGTTTTTTAACAAGTACTTTTTTATTGTTTTTTCCAGATAAAAATAAAAATGTAGACATTACAAAAACATAGATTTGCGCATTACATTGTTGTGTACAGAGGTAAATGTACATAATCCTAGAAAATAAAATTAAGACATTCGGTATTTATAAAGCATATGCATAGTAATATGAACTTTGCTAATCAATTACACTAAAATATGTTTTGTTAATTCTGGATTATACGAATTATGTTATAAAATATCAATTGTAATCAAAATTATACTAACGAACACATTAACATAAATTGTCACTAAGAATTACACATAATATTAAATCTATCAAGGCTGTTGTTGGATCAAGCATATATTTTTTCATAAGTATAGTGATCAGCCACAATGTCAAGTAATCTTTTATACAAGGGGGAGTGCATGACCTCCACTTTCTAGTTATAATAAGTTTTGATGCTAGCAAGAAATGGCAAATCCATTTCTGATAATATCGGGATATAGAGTCACACTCCAAAAGCAACAAAGCCAGATGCAAGCTACTGGCCAGGGCAATGCTTGTAATAGTGTGAATGTTTTGAAAAACCTCTCACCAGAATATCTGAATTTGAGGACAAACCCAGAGAATGTGGTATAGTGTACCTTCCTGACCACAGTTTCTCCAGCACTATTTGGTCATTGTGGGGAAGCTTCTTTCCAGTTTGAAGAGGGTATAGTACCACCTGGTTAAAACTTTGTATTGAGTTTGTAAAAGATTTGCAGACAAGGGAGACTTATTAGCCCATTTAAAGGCCTCTTCAAAAACCCGCGTATAAACTTACAAAAGTAATTTGTGAACCCTAAGAATCTTTGAAGAGCCTTCAAATTCTTAGGTTGAACCCAGTTTAAAACAGCTCAGACTTTCCCCGGGGCCATCTTAAATCCATCTGGGGTTGTAATATGCCCTAGAAAAGAAATCTCTTGTACTGTGAAAATACACTTCTCTCTCTTGGCAAATAGGTGGTTTTCACGGAGAGCTTGCAACACCAGTCGAACATGCAGAATATGACAATCATAGTCAGGGGATAAAATAAGAATGTCATCCAAATAAACCAACATAAAACATTTGATGAACTTCTGAAATACCTCATTTATGAAATACTGCGGGGACATTTTTCAATGTAGCAAGTATAATCCAAATATATTAGAGGAACCCTGTTACTGTTTGGACCTTAAAACGTAACTTTTAATAATATCTTTTAAAATAAAGCAAAAACCTAACAGACACACATAGTACATAAATGTCATATATCAGTGGTATAAAATATTTTTTAGTTAATCATATTTGATAGTGCCACTATGGAGTATCCTGGGTGTGATTCAATTTTAATTACCCCCAGAGGCATAAGGGTGTTTTGAAGTAGTATTTACAATCTATCCCTTCCTTCTTTTCTTTTCTTTTGTACTGCTGGTATTCATTGCCACTACAAAATCAAGTGGCTGTGGAAACTTTGATTATCAAGCTCCAACTCGGAGCGAAACGCGTCGGACCATAATAGACCTACTTAACCATCTAGAATTTAATTATTTCAAATTGTGACAGAACCATCGGTCACTCTTGTAATCTTTAGGATCTTCTGTGACTAATATCACACAGACGACATACCTCTTCTGATTGTAAATACTACTTCAAAACACCCTTATGCCTCTGGGGGTAATTAAAATTGAATCACACCCAGGATACTCCATAGTGGTACTATCAAATATGATAAACTGCGGGGACATTGGTCAAACTGAAAGGCATCACAAAATTTTAAAAATGACCTCCGGGAGTATTGAAAAATGTCTTCCATTCATTCCCCTCTCTGACCCATATTAAATTGTATTCCCCACGCAAGTCCAGCTTAGAAAACCAGCAGGCCCCCCTTAACTGCCTAAACAAATCAGGAATGAGTGATAATGGATAAGGGCTGCCCTTAGTAATCCTCTTGACTTCTCTAAAATCCAGACATGGTCACAGACCCCCATCCTTCTTAACAAAATAGAAACTGGCAGCTACTGGCAAATTCGATGGGCGTATGTGTCTCTTTCTCAAACTGTCCCCGATATGCTTCTTGAGCGCCTGCCTCTCCAGACCTGACAGATTATACAAGAGACTCTTGGGTAGCTTACAGTCTGCAATGAGGTGAATAGTGCAATCCCCTTGCCTATGAGGTTGTAACTTATCTGTTCCCTTCTTAGAAAAAAAGTCAGCAAATTCCTTGTTGTACTGAGGTAACTCCTCGATTTGTACCACAGAGAAATTGACTGACATGCAGTTCTGCCTACAAAAAAGATTCCACCAAACTATGTCTTCCTTTTCCCAGTTTACCACTAAGTTGTGCAACTTCAGCCATGGCAAACCCAACACTACCTGTGTAGTAAGTGATTCCATAACAAACAACATTATTTTCTCTGTATGGAATAACCCAATCTGAAGAGAAACATCTGAAACAAAACATTGTAAGCACTATTGGGACAGTGGGGCAGAATCAATGGCTGACACAGGTATTGGGCGAGCCAAAGATCTTATATCAAGTTTCAGCCATTTGGCTACCTCATAATAAATTACATTGACTCCAGCTTCACGATCTAAAAAGCCTGTTACCAGACAACTATGCCCATCAAAACAGATCTCTGCTGGAAGGACCAACCTGGAGGATGATATCCAGGTGACTTGCAGACCCAACGGGAACTTTTTCTTGGCTTTGAGGCCAGCAAGTTCCCCAGGCTGAGACTCTCTGAGAGGACAAACCTATATGAAGTGTCGTTTATGGATGCAGAAAGAACAGCGACTTCTGTACCCCTGCTTCTCCCTTTTCCCCATATCACAAAATAAAGAGCGTAATTGTATGGGTTCTTCAAGCTCCACGGGTTCTACAGACAAGGCAAAGGATAGCTCACTTGCCCACTCTCTCAACTGTCAACCACATTGGTATTTGCTGATGTCTTACAAACAGAACAATTAAAGCATAACCCATCCGCAGCTAACAGTCTTATGTGCATCCTGATACCACTTCTGAGATAAACTGGCAAATATTTGCGTCTCCATAATTCCAGGAAAAGTACCAGATTAAAATTGTTTCACGGTTCATGAACGGGTCATGATAACCCCTCTGAATGCCTTGAAGGGATCATCAGAATGAAACATGAAATCTAAATTTCACTAACAACTCCCTCCTTTTTATCTCAGAAAGGTCCTAAAAAGGATGGTATACTAAAATAGTAACCCTAAAACAAAGAAGATCTGCTATCTTTACTATGCTCACTAACCCTATCTGACGAGACCTGCCCCAAGGAAAGTCAGGAGACCTTCCTCCAACTCTATTGCATCCCCCAACTGGTTTAGGTCTCAACTACGCCTTTATGAGTGGAATTCTTTCAATGAAATACATCAGAATTTTATTTTTATTTTTCTAAATTAATCTGCTAGTCTGTATATATATATATATATATATATATATATATATATATATATATATATATATATATATGTAATGAGTCCAATAATAGTTTATTGTATAGAATCCATGAGATTTACAAATTCCTTAGTTCTTTAGGGCGAGATGTCATGTACACAATACATGCAGTTGTTGAATTCCTGCAGATATATTTTCCACACAAAGTACAAGGAGCTTTAGCAGTTGTCAGTGCAGTCATAACATGCATTTCAGGTTTTTGTTGATCCAAAAGTTTCTTAGAAGATTGTCCTGAAAAACATCTACACATAATACTCATAATTTTCTTGAATATCATGATAACAAGCTTAACAACTATAATAATTACTAAAATTATTAACACACTTTGCAAGAGCATATACACAACCCCTGAAACAATACCACCCAATCCTTTAAACCAACTGACTGGGTTTAAGTAAGACAGCCACTCTGGCCAACCTATTTTGTCATCTGATATGGCCTTGCGGTATAGTTCCTTCACCTTTATGGTTTGCTCCAGGTCATGCATAATCTGTAATGTTCCTGAGAGATTTAAGTAATATTGTAAAAGGCATCTCCCAATGCATCTATCGTGCGTGTTTCTCAATGAATTAAACATCATACCTATGGGTCCACCTAGAACTGCTCCTACCTTCCAGACCCAGTGAGTATGAGCAAAGTGCACCTTCTTATCATATGTATCACATTTATATAGCATATGTGAAGGGATATGCTGATAGGGAAATTCATCATTTTTCCAAACACAAGTTGCTGGTTCCAATTTGGCTAAAGTAAACATATATACATTACTGCCACATACTGCATAGATGCCACGTGGAAGCTTAATCTCTATCCCATGTATGAACGCATCTGCAATATAAACTAATAACACAGTATTAGGATATAAACATCAAGAATAAGCTTCAACATTAATAAATTCTTCATAGAAAGCTTTAGCTGACACAGGGGAATGAGAGCATACCTGTTGCGTCCTAAGAACGTGCAACCTCAATAACATAAATCAAAGGCACAACTGTGCAAAAGGAAATAAAAACTAAAGGGGGATGCTCTCCCTATTGTCCCCTAACCCGGGAGGGGGCCCTGCCTACTCGGCAGACCGACCGCGCTGATAAGTGCCAGCCTGCACTCGAACCTGGGCCACTGACCAGTCCCTCACTGGAGGCCCTAGCACAAAACAAAAGGAGAAACAAAACCAAACCAAACAGCAAAGAACTTAGCTTACTATGAAGAGCTTCCACCACTCTGTGTTGCTCCGTCGCTGTCCAACATAGGACTGAAGTGAATTAACCAGCACAGGAGTAACAGTTAGCACTGCTTAAATAGGAGCAGAGCTACTTAGCACCAGGTGCTGACTGACATTAATCTTGCAACCACCACACCTCTCAGCTCCAGGAGAGGTAGGAATGCTGCTAAACCCTAGTCTGGCCTGAAAGCAATGTGGAAACCTCAGAACGGCTGCAACAGTACCTCCTCTTCTAGGAGGGGCCCCAGGACCCTTAAGATCAGGACAACCAGGGTTTGATCTGTGAAATTTTTTGACTTGACGGGAGTCCAAAATGTGACTTATTACCAACTGCTCCTCCCCATCTGCTAGCACAGGAGATGGGGGTGGAGGGTCATTCCCAGGATCGATGAATCTTTTGAGCAGAGATTTGTGGAAAACATTGTTAATTTTCATCGCCCTGGGAATTTCTAACCGAAAGGTCACCACGTTAATTTTCTCAATTATTTTTAACGGACCGATAAATTGCGGGCCCAGTTTAGTGGATGGTTGTTTGAGTTTTATATTTCTGGTAGACAACCAAACCAAGTCTCCAACACTGAATTCCACCCCCTCTGGGCGGTGACTGTTAGCAACTCGCTTTCTCTGCTGCTCGCCGTAACTCTCTCTGGACCTTGGCCATAATAGGCCCAGAAGAATCCGGCTGCCCCAGTGCCGGAGCCGTAGCAACACACTTCTTCAATTTCTGAACCCTCTCAGGATCCATCTTAAAACCCTCTTGGGTATAAGCTTTGAGCGTCAGTCTCTCAGGAGGGGGTATGCGGCTCCTGGGGAACTCGTAGTCAGGGAGAAGTTTAATAGCACAATCTCCTTGTCTGTACGGTGGTAATTTGTCTGCCTGCACTGGGAAAAGCCCCTCAGAGAGGTCGGCGATGACCTCCGGCAGCTCTTCTGTCTGAGTAGAAGCTATATCAACAGAAACGCAACTGGACAGACAACCAGGGCTCCATTCAACAGTGTCCCCCTTCTCCCAGTCTACTACCGGGTGGTGTAGACGTAGCCAAGGCAGCCCCAAGACTACTTGCGAAGGGAGGGATTCTATGACATATAATGTTAAAATCTCCCTGTGGAACAGCCCAATTTTTAAACAGACGTTAGGCACACAAAACCTCAGACTTCTCTGCAATAGTGGAGCAGCATCAATGGCGGATACAGGAATGGGAAACTCCAGAGCCTTCATCTCTAAGCCTAAACGTCTGACCGTGTCCCGATGTATTAAATTAATACTAGCTCCACAATGCAGAAGGACTCTTATGGGGGTGCCCACACTATCAGACAGGATCTCAGCAGGAAGCACCAGTCTGGAGGGTGATATCCAGGCAATTTGATGGCCTAGAGGGGCTCCCTCAGTAATCTCCCGGTCATCAAGTCCTGACTGGCAATTATGACGGGGACAACACAGAACCATGCGACCAATGCGGTTACAGGAAAAGCATCGACCTTTACACTGTACTTTGTTCCCATTCCTAGCCCTGGCAGCCAGAGACCCCAACTGCATGGGCTCCTCCACATCTGCTGATAAGAAGCCAGAATCTATGGAGAGTTCCTGTTGTCTCTCCCTGATCCGTCTCCCAGCTTTGATAGCCAGAGACATGGCCTCATCAAGACTGCGGGGTACTGGATAACCTACCAGTACATTCTTGATTTTATTGGATAGACCCCAATGGAACTGGCTCTTTAAAGCAGGGTCATTCCACTGGGTCCCTGCTGCCCAACGTCGAAACCCAGCACAATAATCTTCGACAGAGGAGTCTCCCTGTCGTAAACGTCTGATATTCCCTTTAGCCACCGATATCTTGTCTGGGTCGTCATAGATTAGACCCAATGCAGCAAAAAAGTCATCCACCGAGTCCAAGGCCTCAGACGTTGGGGGTAATGAAAAAGCCCCTGCCTGCAGTGCCCCCTACAGTCTGGACATGACAATGCCCACCTTCTGGGCATCGTCCCCTGAAGACACTGGACGCAGTCTAAAGTAGAGCTTACAGGCTTCCCGAAAGGATCCAAATTTCTGCCCATCACCAGAAAAGCGGTCGGGTAGCTCAATTTTTGTTCCTTGCTGGGAACCTGCAGCGCAGTTTGTCGCTGTTTTATCTCAGTGAGCTCAGCAGCCAGCGTGCCAAGCTGGTGCGACAAAACCTCAAGGGGATTCATAATAACAGCACAGAATCTCCCTGAGTAGGTAAGGGCTGGTCAATCTGTTGCTTCCTAAGAACATGCAACCTCAATAACATAAATCAAAGGCACAACGGTGCGAAAGGAAAACAAAAACTAAAGGGGGATGCTCTCCCTATCGTCCCCTAACCCGGGAGGGGGCCCTGCCTACTCGGCAGACCGACCGCGCTGATAAGTGCCAGCCTGCACTCGAACCTGGGCCACTGACCAGTCCCTCACTGGAGGCCCTAGCACAAAACAAAAGGAGAAACAAAACAAAACCAAACAGCACAGAACTTAGCTTAATATGAAGAGCTTCCACCACTCTGTGTTGAATTGACCAGCACAGGAGTAACAGTTAGCACTGCTTAAATAGGAGCAGAGCTACTTAGCACCAGGTGCTGACTGACATTAATCTTGCAACCACCACACCTCTCAGCTCCAGGAGAGGTAGGAATGCTGCTAAACCCTGGTCTGGCCTGAAAGCAATGTGGGAACCTCAGAATGGCTGCAACAATACCCAACATTAAATCAAATTTCTCATATGATCACATGATACATAATGAATTTGTTTCTGCATTCTTTATGCAATGCATGCTCACTAGACACAATTGAAATCTTGCAAATAATATAGGAAGGGAAATAAAATATTTCCTTTTTTCCTTTCCCTAGCACCTTTATAGAAGTAGGAGTAGTCAATTGAAGGCCTCAGTCACACGACCGTTTTTTGGTCCGATCTGCAGATGCGCTTGCGATCTTCAGATTTATAGACCAAATGCATCCCAATGGGATCGGTCACATGTCCGCTTTTTATGCGGATGTGCGATCAATTATAGGACACAACGATTCGCAGAACGCGCCTATGTGCATTCTGCGCATTGCTGTGTTCTGTATATGCGCTCAATGGGGCCGGCGGCAGCAGCGCTGACCCCATTGAGAACATATACTAAAGATCGTTCTCCTCTGCCACAGCTGTAACAGCTGTGGCAGAGGAGAACAATGTTCGCCCATTGAATTCAATGGAGCCGGCTGTATTACCTATAAGCAATGGGCTGCCGGCGAGCACGGGATGAATTTTCGGGAAGGGCTGAAAAATATAAGCCCTTCCCTGAAAATCATCCTAAAATGTATAAAAATGAAAAAAAATGTATACTCACATTTTCCCTGCAGCCAGAGTTCAGCCACGTCCGGCCAGCAGTTCTCCTGAACTACTCTGTGTAGTATTTAGCAGGTGGGGATTTAAAATCCCCGCCTGCTGAATGGGCTGCCTCTGATTGGTCACAGCCCTCACCAATCAGAGGCAGCTCTCACTCACCAATTCATGAATGAGTGAGTGCTGCCTCTGATTGGCTGAGCGCAGGGACCAATCAGAGGCAGCTCTCAGCTATTGAATGACAGGGTTCATAACGCAAATGCCAATAGGACTTTCTAATGTTAAAAACCCATTGCAAGTTTGTGCTTTGCAATTTTTGTGTAATGCATTTTTAACATTAGAAAGTCCCATTGAGATTTGCATTAAAAAAACGCAGCATTAAAAAAAAAGCAAGTGTGTGGGAGCCCTAAGTCATAGATGTGTAAAAATTGCTAACGCGCTAAACCATGGGGGTAGGAAAGTCAGGGGAAATCCATGCCTGGTTAATTTTTATAAATGTCAGGGATCCACATTGTCTGTGGACAGGTGGATGAGTCTGTGAGAGATTTAGTTGGTTCATAGACTTTGGTTTAATCTGCAGATGCCTTTAAGGCCTTCAGAAGAGAACATGCTGCCCTGGTCATGAACCATGTGCTGACTTGTAAAGTCACGGACATTTGCAATCTGTAAAAACAATGTTTATTTGACAAATTATCCTGAAAATGGTATCAGGATGCACTAAGAATTGCTGAGTGTGTAGGGGTTATCCTTTAATTGTACTGTTTGTCCAACACCTGCAAATTCCAATGTGTTTACGCCAAACATGACATTTGAAGCCTGGGAAAGTTATTTCTTAGCCAATAATGTATACACCCTTATATCTTACCTATATGTCATTTGTATAATCCTTCCCATATCTATATCTTGATGACATCTTTCCTGTCCTCTTAATAAAACTAAGGTGTTGAGTGCCTGGTTTGCCAGACTCTCATTACCATTAACTGAATTCATGTCTCTCGACTGAGTTACTGGTTAACGGTTACGTCACTGGTGACTATTATATTCATTTTGCCTGATAAAGGTGTACTTCTTTAAAAGTCTTTAACAGTTGGAGGCCCCAGCGAGATGCTATTTCTATACACTTTCTACTCACCGGGGAGCAGCGGCATTCTTGTCTTGAACGAAGCAGTACCCCGGGGCAAGAGATTTCTCTTGACTTCTCCGTAGAGAGAGGGGGTTGTCTGCGATGTCAGTGCCAGGTGTACAGCTTCAGCATTTATGAACTTGCTCCCTATCAGTTAAAATAACTTGATGTTTGTATGTCTCTTTTCTCTTACGTACTGTCCCTTTTATGTATGCTGCTACTTTTACATTCATACTTTAACTCCTTCTGCAGTACATGTTGATTCTAGTATTTCCTGTACCATTGTACTCATCTATCCCTGCGCTATTATGTCATGCTGATATGTATATGCGTTATGTCTAATACTACTCAACACCCCTGTGAGACACCTCTAAAGTGGGTGGATGCATATTGTGCTATATGGTTGTTTTCCTGCATTTTGCTTAATTCTTTTGATGTCACTGTGGATTGTCTATATTGTTTATAAAAACCATAGGGCTGGTTTTCTCCCTCGCATTTGGTTCTTTTGAAACCCGAATGGTTTGTGATTTCTGTATTTGTACAGCTGTTCTAACTAGAGCTTCCCCTGTGAGTCCTTTTGTGTTATCTCATGTGCGGCATAATATTTCTGAATTTTGAATAGTGGAAGTCTGTGGACTAGTATAATCAGTAATCGCTGGTAAATCCCTTACTAGATTGCTGACCTTGAATGTCCTAATACTTTTGAAGCTTCTGACGGGGATTCTGGTGTTGACGCACAGTTTCTCATTCGTCTTGCTAAATGTTTTGTTGATTTACACTTGCCTTGCCCACGGTTTTACTACGACTCTACGGTTCTTTGGCTACCGATAGAGTGTAGGTATACATGACTGGGCTCTGGGATAGCCACCCACTGACAGTTGCGTGACACAGGATTGTACATAGCTGGATATCCGAAGACAGGACTGTCTCTCCCTGACGGATTGGTATGGGTGTGATACCAAACTCAGCAAGATGTCGAAGTACAAGCCAACGATTTTTGATTTGGTAAGGGTCACGTTTGGGAAGGCTGCGGTAAAAAATGCTGCTACCATATTGCGCAAGGCTGGCATGCTGAAAACTGGCTGCCTCGATTTGCAGGCATGGCATGATTTTGCTCTCAAAGAAGCACAATGGATTGCTGATAATGGGTTTGCATCGCAAATCCAAGCGTGGGTCGATGCTTCTTTGAAATTTGATCCCCTTCTAATACACCGCTATTTCCTGTGAAAAAGAAGTGTCTTCCAGGACAGCCGCAGACATACCGGATAGTGCATGACCTGCGGGAGATCAATAAATTGATGATTATAGAAGCACCCTTAGTCCAAATTCCGCATACAATTCTTAACCAAATCCCCTCTAATGCAGTGTTTTTTAGCATCCTCGATTTGGCAAACGCTTTTTTTAGTTTGCGTATTGACGCAGAATCCCAATTGCTGCTGGCCTTCATGCATGAAGGCAGACAATTGTGCTGGACTAGATTACCGCAAGGAGAGGCCACGTCCCCCTCAGAGTTCTCTCAGGCATTAGCCTATGTGCAGTCTTCATGGCATACGGAAGACCAAGACACAAAGCTGCTGCAATATGTCGATGATTTGATGCTGTGTACAACTACCAGGAGTGTTTGTCTAATTGAAACCCGATCCCTTTTGCTGTTTTTGGTAGCTGAAGGGTGTAAGGTCTCAAAAGGCAAGTTGCAGATTGCACAAACAAAAGTGGTGTTCTTAGGACACTGTATCTCGGCACAAAAGAAACATATCACTGATGACAGAAAGGCCGCCATCGTGCAGGTTCCTCAGCCAGCAAGTGCACGGTCACTGCAGGCCTTTCTGGGATTGGTGAGTTACTGCCGGGAATGGGTCCCCAGTGCATCAAGCTCGATGCAACCACTATTTGATGTGCTAATCACTTGCAATAAGGGACAACCCTTCCAAATGACGCCTGAAGCACAGGAAGGGTTTCAGAAATTGAAAGCTGCAATTGTGTCCGCTCCAGCTTTGGGAATACCGAACTATGACTTACCATTTAACCTGTTTTGTCATGAAAGTGAAGGACATGCAAAAGGTGTCCTTACACAGCAACACGGAGCGAAACAAAGACCTGTAGGGTACTACTCTGTGAGGTTGGACGTAATTGTGAGAGGAGCACCTTCATGCATTAGAGCCATTGCTGCCTGTGCTATCCTCAAGGAAAAAGTTGCAGACATGGTGCTGGAGCACCCTCTGGTGGTACAGGTACCGCATGCAGTGCAGGAGGTGTTGTCACAAGTGACAACCAAACATCTGTCAATGGCAAGGCTCACCGAGTATGAGGTTGCCCTTCTCACTCCTCCCAACCTCACAATTAAAAGGTGTACCGCTTTGAATCCTGCTACACATTTACCAGATGTAGGGGAAGAGAATGACAATGAGAATTACATCCCCGCACATGACTGCATTGAGTTAATGAATGCCGAGACCAAACCACTTGACAATGTCAGCGAGACCCCCATTCCAAATGCTGATCTGGAATTGTTTGTTGACGGATCCCGGTTTTACCAAGACGGTAAACCGCATACAGGATACGCCATAGTGTCCTAACATGAGGTGCTGAAGGGAGAATCGCTACCTCCCTCCATGTCAGCACAAGAGGCGGAGCTGACTGCACTCGCTGAGGCGTGTTCAATGGCAGAGCATTGTGTAGCCAACATATACACGGACAGTCAATACTGTTTTGGTATATGTCATGACTACTTACCCTTATGGCGGGCCAGAATCTTTACCTCTTCCTCCGGGAAACCCGTTAAGAATGCCACACTGGTAGCGCAGTTGCTGAGGGCCCTGGAGCTGCCTAAGAAGGTAGGTATTATTAAGGTTCGAGCGCACACCAAGGAGCAATCGCCTGAGGCCATAGGAAATCACCGAGCCGACTTGGCAGCCAAAGCAGTGGCCTTCCTGCCTTTGCCCAACCATTTATATTTTTTGGCAATGGATACTGCCCTGGGAAAGGTGGATATGGGTGTGCTACTGAAGCTCCAGAACCAGGCCACAGAGCGAGAGAAGGAGGAGTGGGCTAAGCACTCCGGGTCCCCAGGAGGAGATGGGCTATGGAGGGTAGGGTCCCTGCTATGCTTGCCAAGGGTCCTTCACCCCATGATGTGCGCCCTCTCTCATGGACCCACCCATCAGTCCAAGGAGGCAATGGTGAGTTTGGTAGGTTAGCACTGGATAGCACCGGGGTTCAATCACTCTGCCACCAGATTCGCTCAAGGTTGTGTCATCTGTGCTTGCCATAACGTTGGGAAAACCGTTAAAGTCCCTCGTAAATGCATTCCAAAGCCATTGTATCCTTTTCAGAGATTGCAGATTGATTTCATTCAGCTCCCCAAAGTTGGGACCTATGAATATGTCCTGGTGTGCGTGGATGTTTTCTCAAACTAGGTGGAAGCTAGGCCCTGCGGCAGGACCAACACAAAAACTGTCGCAAGGAAGCTGCTCACTGAGGTAGTGTGCAGATATGGTTTCCCGGAAGTGATTGAGAGCGACAGGGGTACACATTTCACATCAGAGGTCTGCCAAGAGGTTACCAAAGCATTAGGGATAGAACAGGCATTTCACGAGGGGGGGGGGGGGGCGTGGCCTGGCCGTGAGTGAAGATGGCGGCGTAACCTCAGAGCTCCACTAGAGAACTCACCCACCGCAACTTCACAGCTACTTCGGGGACCCTCTCCGCTCCGAAACAGATCCTCAACCTTCCCTGCATCCAGCGATGTCTCGCCGCAGACCGTCCCGCTCGCAGCCGTGGCGCCTGGAGGAGTTCTTCTCTGCACCCGAGGTCCTGCGCGTCCACAAAGACAACAGCTCGACCGGCCCTGCTGCATGTACAGAGGAAGGAGAAAGCACCAACGCTCTCCCCGACTCGGCTGCTGGCTCACCATCGGAGAGAGGAAGGGGTGAGTGTTCAATCTAACACCCCAACACATGGCCACACAGAAGAAACATGCCGTAACGCACACTCACCTACTGCACCCCCCAAGATGGCGACTTTGGCATGCCCTCGTGGTGAGAATGCCAGCTCCCCATCTGAGAGTGGAGCAGAGGAGGGGGTGGATGATCACTCCATTCTTTCAACACATGGACATGCAGGAGGGAAACGTCATAGCTCACATTCACCCACAACAATCTCTACGATGGCGTCCCCCCGCAATGGAGGTGCTCCCTCCCCATCAGACAGCCCTCTCAAACAAAAACCCAGAAAGGGATATGCAAATCCCTCATCTCCTCATACTCCATTTATGAAAGAGTATATCAAATCACTACCTTCTTCAGCCCAGCCTGCATCTGAAGAGTTCATAAAGGACATGATAATGGCCCTAAGTGAATCAATCTATACAAGCTTCACCTCACTCAACTCCTCTCTCACGGCCACAATAGAGTCCATTGGGGAGAAAGTGTCTCAAACAGAAAACAAAATGGGCGAACTCACCCAATCTCATAACTCCCTCATAGACGCCCACTATGATTTGGCGGATTAAGTCTCCCAACTTAAATCAAAACTTGCAGACCTGGAGGACAGAAACAGGCGCAACAATATAAAGTTTTGAGGCATTTCAGAGTCTATCACAACATCTGAAATCCCCAAATATCTAAACCAACTAATGCGTACGCTTCTTCCTGAAGCTCCTCTACAAGATCCTATTATTGACAGAGCGCAGACTTCCCAGACCTAAATTTATTGCCGATTCAACCCCCAATTCTACCACACTAAAGATGCGCTCATGGCAGTTGCTAGAAAACTGAATCAACTTCCATCTCCTTATTCAGACATATGTTTATATGCAGACCTATTCCAAGCTACTATGTCTGAAAGAAGAAAATTCTCAGAAATTACTTCTGCACTGAGACAAGCTAACATCCCATATAGATGGGGATTTCCTATCAAACTCCTGATTCATAAAGATGGATCAACCCATGCCCTGCTCAAACCAGAAGATGCCGCTGATCTACTTAAAACATGGGGAGTTAATTTGCCTCCTCTTCCTCGCCCTCAGAGGACCGCCAAAACTCCAAGACAACAACCCAAGGATTGGACACAGAAGTGAACTTTATCCCCGGAATTGATCTTCAATGTCATCTCACATGGGTGATTCAGGAAACTTCCTCTCAGGCGAACTTTCCGTCCCCCCCTTTTTAGAAGAAACAGGTCTGACAAACCGTCACTCCTTTAGTTTCTCTACCCCACTGTTTTCATCAACAATCTACCTACAGTTACTTAGTTTCAACGGTTTACACTCTCCTCGTACCAGGACTGAGATCTAAGAGTAACTTAATTCTATTGAGAGCGACAGCCTACAGTCCGTCTCCCGTCTTGGCATATAACCTCTTGAAGTCCAACTAAGTTTCTTTCTTGTTAATCCGGAAACCTCCACATATCCGTATTTCTAAAAATAACCACTAGAATGACGACCAAAATATTATCTTTGAATACCAATGGACTAAACTCACCATAAAAGAGATCCTCTTTATGGAAAGAAGCCATAAGATCCAGAGCAGATATTGTATGTGTCCAGGAGACTCACTTCACGTCTTCAGCCACTCCAAAATTTACCCACAAAAACTTCCCAAACATTTTTCTTGCCTCTTCACCAAAAAAACAAGCTGGCGTACTAATCGCTATCAAAGATTCAATACAATTTGATATCAACCACCAAGAAACAGACTCGAAAGGTAGATACTTGATTCTAATTGGCCTTTTGAATCAAAAACCAGTTACACTAGTAAATTTATACACCCCCAATAAAGGTCAACTACGCTTCTTGAACAAAATTATCAAAAAGATCAGAAGATGCGAGGTGGGTAACCTTGTTATATGTGGCGACTTTAATGGAACTCCTGACAACCTGCTAGATTCCACAAGAGGCCCCCAGAGATCGACCCCTCCCCTAGCACTGTGGTTACATAAAGAAGCATTACTTGATTCTTTCAGATGCCTCAACGCCTCCTCAAAAGAATTCTCCTTTTATTCACACAGATATAGGTCATTCTCTAGAATAGATTTAATTCTGGTAAATAAACCCACATTATCCTTGGTCAGATCGGCCCAGGTCGGTAAAATCACATGGTCTGGCCATGCACCAGTCGAGATCACCATCTCATTAACAGAAACAACACAACCCAAAAAATGGAAAAACAATGTTTTTCTTCTGAAACTTCCCAAATATTCCAACACTATCTCGTCGGCTTTGGAAGACTACTTTAAAAACAACTGCACTACTGATGTCTCCCCCTTAACCATCTGGAATGCCCATAAGGCTTTTATTAGAGGAATCCTAATTAAAATAAGTGCCCATCATAAAAAAGAAAAAACTCAACTCACCAACAATTTGATAGATCAAATAGCTACCACGGAGTCCCAGATCTTAGTAAAGCCTTCTGATTCCTTACATAAACAACTATTTAACCTAAGACAATCATTAAGACATACCTTAATAGACAACTATGACAACGAGATGGGATCCTCTCAAGCTACATTCTACGCCTCCAATAACAAACCATCACGCATGCTGGCCAGAATGACCAAAAAAAAAAAAGATACAAAAATCCAAAATTCCTTATATCCTAGATCCTCAAAATCCTTCAATTAACCCCTTAACGACCAATGACGTACCTGGTACGTCATGGAGCGTCGGGGGTATGTATGAAGAGAGGTTGCGTGGCAACCTCTCTTCATACAGTGCGGGTATCAGCTGTTTATAACAGCTGACACCCGCGGGCAATAGCCGCGAGCGGCCGCGCGGCCGATCGCGGCTATTAACCATTTAAACGCCGCTGTCAATTCTGACAGCGGCATTTAAATCCCCCGAACGATGTTCGGGGGTCTCGCGCGGCCCCCCCGCGGTGAGATCGGGGGAGCCATGCACGTATCATGGCAGCCGGGGGCCTAATGAAAGGCCCCAGGTCTGCCTTAACAGACTGCCTATATAGCGATCCCCGTGGGGTGGCTTCATAGGCTGCCTGTCAAAAAGCAGTATGACGTAATGCTATAGCATTACGTCATACTGCAGGAGCGATCAAAGCATCACATCTTAAAGTCCCCCAGGGGGACTTCAAAGTAAAGTAAAAAAAAGAATCAATAAAGTTTTTGTTTAATTGAATTAAAAAAAAGTTGTAAAAGTTTAAATCACCCCCCTTTTGCCATATCTATTATTAAAAAATCTAAATAATAAATTAAAAATATGTATTTGATATCGCCGCGTCCGTAAAAGTCCGATCTATCAAAGTAGCACATAATTTTCCCCGCACGGTGAACGTTGTCAGAAACAAAAAATGAAGAACGCCAGAAATGCACTTTTTTAGTTACCCTGTCTCCAAGAAAAAATGCAATAAAAAGCGATCAAAAAGTCATATGTATTCCAAAATGGGACTATCAGAAACTACAGGACATCCCGCAAAAAATGAGACCTTGCTCAACTACGTCGACGGAAAAATAAAAAAGTTATCACGCGCACAAAATGACGACAGAAAATAATTGAAAAAAATTTTATGTCTTTTAAAAAAAAAAGAGGAGTATAGTAAAAAAAAACCTAAACAAGTTTGGCATCGTAGTAATCGTACCGACCCATAGAATAAAGTTATCATGTCGTTTTTGTTGCCATTTGTGCGCCGTAGAAGCAAGACGTACTAAAAGATGGCAAAATGTCGTTTTTTTCCATTTTACTCCACTTAGAATTTTTTAAAAGTTTTTCAGTACATTATATGGTACTTTAAATAGCACCATTGAAAAATACAACTCATCCCGCAAAAAACAAGCCCTCATACAGTGATGTGGATGGATAAATAAAGGAGTTATGATTTTTTTAAAGGGGGGAGGAAAAAACGAAAATGGAAAAAGAAAAATGGCCGCGTCATTAAGGGGTTAAAATATCTCATCCCACCCAGATTGTCAATTCTTTTCGACAATACTACGAAAAACTATACAAGTTGAAAAATGATAAGTCTACCCCCCAACCATCCACTGTCACTATTGAAAACTTCTTAAAGGAAATAGAACTCCCAACTCTCTCCCAAACCCACCTAAATTCCCTAAACTCACCAATACTTCCCTCTGGAATCACAAAAACTATCAAAACCCTAAAGTCACAAAAAGCACCTGGACCTTCTCTAAAAACTATTATAAAATATTTTCTAATCTTCTTGCCCCCCACATGTCCCACACATTCAATCAAGGAATTACAGAAGGCCTCTTCCCTAAAAAAACACTGGAAGCAACAATTGTAACAATCCCTAAGCCGGGCAAAGAACCCACTATCCCATCAAACTTTAGACCCATCTCTCTTCTAAATTGCGACATTAAAATCTACGCCAAAACCCTAGCACAGAGGCTCCTAGAGATTTTGCCAGAAAGAACTCACTCAGACCAAGTCCGATTTACGAGGGGCAGGCAAGCCTCTGACGCAACCAGAAGAATTTTAAATCTTCTATATAAACACGAACATGAGAGAAGCCCAACAGTCTTGCTCACACTTGATGCTGAAAAAGCATTTGACCGCCTGCACTGGGAGTACGCATTTGCCACCCTCCGTAAGTTCGGATTTTCAGGTAATATTCTTAGTGCGATCAAAGTGCTCTACACCAACCCATCGGCAAGAGTCCTAGTGGATGGCATGCTCTCTAACCCCTTTCCAATAACGAATGAAACTTAGCAAGGGTGTCCACTTTCCCCCCTATTATTTACATTAATAATTGAACCTATAGCGGAAAAGATAAGAACTGACCCAAGCATTCATGGTATTCCAGCAGCATATAGACAACACAAGATTAGTCTATTTGCTGATGATGTTCTACTTATACTAACAAAACCCCTCCATTTACTAAGATCCATCCAAAAGCTTCTGACCAACTTCACACAAATCTCATACTATAAACTAAACACAAGTAAATCCCAAATTCTTGGAATACATCTAAACGAAACCTTAAAAAAAGACATATAAACTGAATTTTCATTCCAGTGGCAAACAAAAACCATTCCCTACTTAGGAATCAATCTCTCCTTCCCTACTTCAGAATTGATATCAGCCAACTTTCCCCAGCTCCTTACCGATATCCAAAAAGACCTAGATCAGTTCCAGTCCTACTCTCTATCCTGGTTGGGTAGAGTCGCACTATATAAGATGATAATTTTACCAAAGATCCTCCATTATTTTCGCACACTCCCTATACTCATACCAAAACAAATTCTATATAGATTTCAGAAACAACTATCAAAATATATATGGCAAAACAAGAGGCCTAGAATAGCACTATCCATATTGACTTTAAACAGATACCAAGGAGGTCTGGGACTCCCCAATATAGAATCTTACTATAAATCCACTATATTAAGTCATCTGCTTCCATGGACGCGCCAAAACCAAAAACTCAGTTGGCTATCAATAGAAACAGAATTAAATAAACAGAAGCCACTAAAGTCTCTTCTGGTTGCAGCTACTATATGCACCTACATACCCTCTCTGTTAGGGTCTTTGAAGATCTTGCCTATCTCTCCGCCAATGAGGGCCTCGCTTGAGGCATGGACAGACCTAATACGAAACGCGAATCAAGATACACAAAATACCTCCTTAAATATCCCTTTGGAAGCTTTAGAATAGTTTATTCCTAATTTACGCTTAAACTCGTGGCTAAAAAACAATATAAACTAAATGTCTGACCTATACTCAAAAAAAGTACTTCATACCTTTAAATCATTGGCGACAACATACCAATTACCAAAGAATGAACTTTTTAAGTTCACCCAAGTGACATCTTTCCTACGCACTCATAATCTCCTAAACATTAAACCTCCTGGAATAATCTATTCATTTTTAAATTCTTCCAACAAAAAATTTCCTACCAGATTATTCTACGACATCTTTTCGGGCAACTTAAAAACCCCGGGAAAATGTCATCTTATCAGTTGGGAAAAAGACATAAACCAAAAAATCTCTACTGCCAATTGGCTACAAGCTTTCAGATGGGTGGGTCGCACCTCACAGGGAGCCTCATTGATAGAAACTCATATAAAAACCTTGACACGGTGGTACTATACCCCAACAACCTTGGCTAGAAGAGGTCTCTCAACTAACGACCATTGCTGGAGAGGATGTGGAATGGCAGGATCCATGCTTCACTTATTCTGGTTGTGCCCAGTGCTCCGCTCATTCTGGACGGATACATACAATCTCATCTACAAAATATCAGGCATCAAAATACCGTTCACACCAAAATTGACCCTACTACTATTAGACCCTGGGGAAATATACCTACCTCTTAAAAAGCTTATAGGACACATACTATTAGGGGCCAAAAACCTAATTGCCAGAAAGTGGAAATCAACTACAATCCCGACCCTAACAGAACTGACCCAATTAGTATCTGAACACAGTATATTTGAAAATTTTTTTAGCTCTATGAAACAATAATATTCAGCAATACTACGATATGTGGAACCCGTGGTTAAATATCTTTCCATGTTAAAGATTTTCTTGATAAATATGCAAAGTTTGGTGGACCTCGTTAAGGTCCTATTGTCAGGACTTACTTTCGCATTATATACACCCCCCGCCTCTTGCCCTATCCCTTTCTCCTAGATCCCGTCCTCCCCCCCTCCCCTCCCTTTTTTCTTCCAACCCCCTCCATCCCTCCACAACTTTCCTCACCCCATCATTCCTTACGTTGTTTCCATTTTAGAAATAACGATATGTGCTTTTAGCTCAAGTGTATTTCATCTAGTTAAGTTTCATTCTGACATGCTATAAACCTAAATGTAAGAGTTTCTTCCATTGGAAATGTACTTCGTTGTCTACAATGATTGTATTTCAGCACATTTTCAATAAAAAACCATTGATTTAAAAAAAAGAACAGGCATTTCACACTCCATACCACCCTCAAAGTAGTGGTAAGGTGGAACGCCTGAATGGTACTCTTAAGACTAAAATTGCTAAGGCTTCAGCAGAAACCCGACGACCCTGGACGGATCATCTGCCCATAGCCTTGTACTCAATCCGAACAACACCTAGCAAGCAGACTGGACTCAGTCCCTATGAAGTACTTTTTGGGGCTCCACCCAAAACTGGTCTGTACTTTCCACAACAATTGCAGATGCTGCACTCAGATTTCACTTCTTATGTGGGATCCTTGCAAAAGACATTACAACAGATTCATAAATGTGTTTTCAGTTCCATTCCAGATCCATCCTCACTCTCAGGAACTCACCAGCTGCAGCCAGGAGATTGGGTAACCATGCGTAAGCACGTAAGGAGGGCTTTGGAACCTCGCTTTGAAGGCCATAACCAGGTCCAATTGACTACTCCGACCTTCGTAAAGGTTCAAGGGAAGGAAACATGGATACATGCCTCCCATTGCCAGCTGTTCACAGCCCATCAGGATTAAACAAAAGGAAGTATTTTGCTTTACTTTGTAACTTATGTGCATTGATGACACTTGTGTTTGGTCAGGATGCACTGGATACAAGTTGTAACAACAAGTTTATTAAGTATCATGGGATTGTGTCTAGAGTGAAAAATCTCTCAGATTGTTGGGTATGTACACATTCTCCTGTTTCAGCTAAGGTAATGCCATATTTTGCATCCCCTTTGACTGAGCAGGAATTGTTGACCTCTGTTTGTTGGGACCTCCCTCTTATCTCCCTTCCTGAAGAACAAAAGAGGACAGTGATTGCTCTACCTGTTACAGGATGGACCAAACATCCTTGGTGGCAAGTAAATTTAACCTCTAGGATCAATAAGTTTTTTGAATTGAAAGATGAAGGTGCCGGATGGCACAACAAGCCACTCCAAATGTTAGAAATGGGCAATATACCTACAGATAAGATTCAGATCAGTTTCTCCATTCTAGACAAGGTAAAAATTGTACAATCTAGAGTTATCTCAGGAGCTAATGTGGTGCAGAGGAGTCCTTCTGTTCTTCTACGGGAGCTGCATAATTCTTCTTGGTATTATGCTGAGAGGTTCCCAGATGGTGACCCTAATCAGTGTAAAGAACTTCAGGGGTACTATAAGGAGGGGGGAGAAATACGCAGACCTAGACAAACTGTGGATAGTGAGCAGCCAGTAGTACAAGAGCATGTTGACGGTGAACAGTCAAGGTGTAATCTCAAATCCTACTACGCAGTGCTTACTGAAGATAAAGCTACTTCATAGTGCTTGTTTCCTGAAATGGTTTTATTAGCCTACATTGCAGGTGCTTTCATACACTGGGCACAACTTAAACTGCCAGAGGGTGTTTATGCAGTATGTAGTAGTAAAGCTTACAGGTGGATCCCACTCGGAGCTGGAGATACATGTACCCTAGCAAAGTTGGAGGCAGCCACCTGGGTTTGGACTAATGATGAATGTCCCTATCAAAATGTTCCATCACATGTTATATAGGTGTGCTATTCGAGAACATAAAGTACATTTTGCACACACACACTGGGCCTGGAAGGCTGGAGCAGTTCTGGGAGGACCAATAGGTATGATGTTCAACTCATTAAGAAACACTCATATGATAGAAACATTGGGAGATGCCTTTGATAACATCACTGATACATTATTTGACATACTTGGCGTTCAAAATGAATATACTAAGCAATTAATTCTAGTTACCAATCAACACACAGTAGTTTTAGATTACCTCACTGCCTCGCAAGGAGAATTATGCCAGGTAGTTGGACCATCATGTTGCCACTACATAAATCCATCAGGAACATTGCAGATCACTCATGACCTGGAATAAGCTAGGAAAGTGAAGGAGCTGTACCGTAAAGCTATCTCTGACGATGAGACTAAATGGCCAGAATGGTTATCTTACTTAAGCCCGGTAAACTGGTTTAAAGGTTTGGGCGGTATGATCTCTGGGGTAGTGAGTCTGTTCCTACAAGGAGTTCTGCTTATTGTGGTATTAGCCATCATCGTTAAAATAGTCATTGTAATCATTAAGAAAATTCTGGGCACTAACCGCAAATGTTTTTCAGGACGATCTGCCAAGAAACTGCCTGGTGTATTAAAAACTGAAACTCACCTTATGACCATTTTGACAAACGATAAAGCACCTTATGTGGAAAGCATACGCTGCAGAAATTTGACAACTGCATGTACTGTGGATATGAGAGCGTATTTTAAAAGGATCCCAGTTTTGTTGAAGGATTCCATGTTTCTGAGAAATACACCATCTAATGGACTATCAATCATACTATGGACATTTATTATAATGGACTTTTATTGGACTCATTTATTCGCATATATCTGCATATATTCAACTTTTGGATGATACACATTGGAACGCTATAACCCCTTTCTGTAGTGTGTTCTGAAAGAGAGACATAGGGAGAGTAGAGTAGAGACCTGAACCAGTTGGGGGACGGGTAGAGGAGTGGGAGGAAGATCTCCTTGCTTTCCTCAGGGGAAGGTTTCTTCAGGCAGGGCTAGTGAGCGTAGCAAAGATAGCAGGTCTACTTTGTGATGAGTACTCTAGCTTAGGGAGCATCCTTGAAAGCCATTTTAAAGATATTTAAGGAGGGAATTGTGAGAGATTTAGTTGGTGCATAGACTTTGGTTCATTCTGCAGATGCCTTTAAGGCCTTCAGAAGAGAACATGCTGCCCTGGTCATGAACCATGTGCTGACTTGTAAAGTCACGGACATTTGCAATCTGTAAAAACAATGTTTATTTGCCAAATTATCTTGAAAATGGTATCAGGATACGCTAAGAATTGCTGAGTGTGTAGGGGTTATCCTTTAATTGTACTGTTTGTCTAACACCTGCAAATTCCAATGTGTTTACACCAAACAGGACATTTTAAGCCTGGGGAAGTTATTTCTTAGCCAATAATGTATACACCCTTATAACTTACCTATATGTCATTTGTATAATCCTTCCCATATCTATATGTTGATGACATCTTTTCTGTCCTCTTAATAAAACTAAGGTGGTGGGTGCCTGGTTTGCCAGACTCTCATTACCATTAACTGAATTCATGTCTCTCGACTGAGTTACTGGTTAACGGTTCCGTCACTGGTGACTATTATATTCATTTTGCCTGATAAAGGCGTACTTCATTAAAAATCTTTAACAAGTCTTTCAGTTATCACACCCCCAGCTGTGCTGAATACCCTTTCTGATAGCACACTGCATTAGATTATAGTGCTGTTCTGCACCAAAAACCCTGTCAAAATCTGTACTTTTTGATACAGATTTTGACACAGATCTGCAGCAGATTTGATCCTTCCAACTGAAGAGAGAAAATTTGCTGTGGATCCACATTAAAATCCATGTCAAATTCTGCCTCAATGAAGCTAAATTTAACACAGATTTTGTTGCAGATTTTAAACTGTGGAAAATCTGCATCGACTCTGCAACAAATACTTTTTTATTTATTCCAACTCTCAACAGCTCCCAAGTAGAGATGAGCGAACGTACTCGGATAAGCACTACTCGTCCGAGTAATGTGCTTTATCCGAGTACCTCCCCGCTCGTCCTGAAAGATTCGGGACGCGCTGCGGAGCGGGGAGCTGCAGGGGGGAGCGGGGAGGAACGGAGGGGAGATCTTTCTCTCCTTCTCTCCCGCCCGCTCTGCCCCGCTCCCCGCTGCGACTCACCTGTCAGCAGCGGAGCGCCCCGAATCTTTCAAGACGAGTACAGCGGTACTCGGATAAAGCACATTACTCGGACAAGTAGTGCTTATCCGAGTACGTTCGCTCATCTCTATTCCCAAGGTTTTTTTCTCTCCCACTCACCACACAGTATCCTTATATGTTCTCCACTAGATGGGAGGTTGCTTGGTGTAAGCACCAAAAGTGCAGGCACAGTTTCCTGGCGTTTTTCAGCATGGGATGTAAACCTGTGTAATTGTTTAGGAATTGCTGCACTACAGGTTCATCACATGGGCCAGGCAGGGTGCATGTGTAAGATTTCTGAAGGGCTGCCAGAAGGTTAGCCCTATTGTCACCTGCCTTGCCATGCTTCAGATTGTGTGGGGTCAGCCGTGTGTCAGTCTGGGCCTGCTGAGCTTTAATCAGCCCTTCAGAGGTGTGGCTGAACTCCCCTAGACAGGTTAGCTTTAGCAGAGCATGGTGGTGATTCCTGTATGCAGTGCTGTATGGAGGTTGGGTTTTCTTAGATACAGATATCTGTGTTGATGTGGATGGTGTTAAATGGTAATACGTAGAGAAGGAGCAGTGGACTGAGGAGGGACATGGATAAAGATTTCACAAGTCTTCGGAGAACCATGAAATATTGACCACCATTTCTGGCTTCAGGTCCCCCTGCAAGACATTGACCCAGTGTGCTGTTAATAATGTGTAATGCCAATGCCAATGCTAACTGGACCACGGGTATTTTATATGACTGGATCATGTGATTTAGGTGTACAGTGAAACTGCTACCTATATGCAAGATGAAGGACACATTTGGTGACATCATTTATGCACTTAATGTGATGATTGGCTGCACGCTGACTTCTGCAGCTGGCATTATTGGAAAGTCGATTATTCCATGATTTTGTCAAAGACGGGGTTGGACTCACCCGATCCAATTTGTCGAAAGTCAGGTCAAACTAATTGCCCGGCTGATTATAACTGAGCAACACTATATTTTATTACAGTATATTCAGTACTTGACGTCTTGCACTCTCTCCATAGTTGGATTGGTGTGTATTTGTAATGACCAGTGACTCATATTAGGATGGTTATAACATATAAACTCACTATCACTTCTATTTTGTCACTGATCTTCATGAGGTTAATTTTAACCCCTTAATGACATGGCCTATTTTGAGCTTAAGGACCAAGCCTTATTTTTCAAATCTGACATCTGTCACTTTCTGTGCTAATAACTAATGAATGCTTTTACTTATCAAGGTGATTCTGAGATTGTTTTTTCGTGACATATTGTACTTTATGTTAGTGTAAAAATTTCATCAATAAATTTTGTCCTTATTAGGAAAAAAAATCCAAATTTACTGAAAATTTGGAAAAATTCACAATTTTCAAACTTTGAATTGTTTTCTTTGTAAGATAGAAAGTCAAACACCACAACATAGTTATTAATTAACATTTCCCATAGGCCTACTTTACACAGAAATCATTTTTTAAGTGTTATTTTACTTTTTGCAGACTCCACAAAGTATATAAATTTAGCAGTAATTTTTCACATTTACTAGCAAATTTCAAAATCTAAATTTTTTAAGGACCAATGCAGTTCAGACATAGTTTTGCCGAGCCTGTATATCAGAATCCCCCATGAATTGCCCCATTTTAAAATCAGCACCCTTCAAAGTATTCAAAATGGCATTTAGAAAGTTTATTAACCCTTTAGATGTTTTACAGGAATTAAAGGAAAGTGCATCAAAAATTAGAACAGTTCCTTTTTTCTACTGATTTTCAATATAAAACCTTTTTTTTAAATATAAAACAGTAGGAGTTAGCAAAGAAACAAAACTTGGAATGTATTACCCAGATTCCGCAGTTTTTAGAAATGCCCCATATGTGGACGTAGCCTGTTGTATGGGCACATGGCAGGTCTCAGAAGGAAAGGAGCGCTTCTTGTCTTTTTGAATGCAGATTTGGCAGGAATAATTTTCAGACCCCATGTAGTGTTTGCAGTGCCCCTGAGGTACCAGTGCATTTGAAACCCCCAACAACTGACCCCATTTTGGAAACTACACCCCTCAGGGAAATTTTTAAGGGGTGTAGTGAGCGGTTTGAACCCACAGGTGTTTAAGGAATTTTTTTTAACAATTTGAGTTGAGAACGAAAAATTCACATTTTTCCAATAATGCTCAGCTTTAGGCCCAGATTTTCATTTTTCACCAGGGGCAGAAGGAGAAAACATAGTCCATAATGCATTACCCAATTACTCTCGAGCACGGAAATGCCCCATATGTGGATGTAAACTGTTGTTTGGGCACATGGCAGGGCTCAGAAAGAAAGGAGCGCTTTTTTTGAATGCAGATTTTGCTGGAATAATTTTCAGACACCGTGTAGTGTTTGCAGTGCCCCTGAGGTACCAGTGCATTTGAGACCCCCAACAACTGACCCCATTTTGGAAACTACACCCCTCAGGGAATTTTTTAAGGGGTGTAGTGAGCGGTTTGAACCCACAGGTATTTGAGGAATTTTTTTTAACAATTTGAGTTGAGAACGAAAAATTCACATTTTTCCAATAATGCTCAGTTTAGGCCCAGATTTTTATTTTTTACCAGGGGCAGAAGGAGAAAACGTAACCCATGATGTTACCCAACAGGGAAATGCCCCATATGTGAATCTAAACTGTTTTTAGGGCGCAGGGCTCAGAAGGGAAGGACTTAGCATGTGGCTTTATGTACAAGCTGTGCGAAGTACATCAGGGTAAAACGTCAGGGCAATAAAAAAATTAAAATTTCAGGGACGTGTGGTAGATCTTAAAACACTCATTTATACAGAGGCCGGGTTGTGTGGGGCACGTTTCACACTGGTATCTGGTGTCTTTTCTTATCCCCTGTTTGTAGCACACTCTGCACCTCTTTTGGGTCCTTCCCTTCGTCGCAGTGGAGGGAATTTCACTGAGAAAATGCTGCCCTGGTACAATTCTTGTGGCCTCGCTTCCAGAAGTACTGGGCCTCTCCCCCACCTCCTGGTCCCCAAATATTAGGTCCTTGATAACTTCCTCTTGAAATTCAAGGAATGTCCCCCTGTGGCCTGCACCTCGGAACAGCACGTAGGCATTATACAGTGCCATCTGTACGAGGTGCACGGCCAGTTTTTTGTACCACACCCGTGTTTTCCGCATGGCTCTATAGGGCTCCAGTACCTGGTCTGATAGATTGACCCCTCCCATGTACTTATTATAGTCGAGGACGCAGTCTGGTTTGGGGGTCTCTGCACTGGTACCTCGTACTGGGCAGGGGGTACTGCTGTGGCCGTGTATTGTCGTCAACATAAGGACATCCCTCTTGTCCTTATATTTAACGCACAATACATTGTCGCTGCATTGGGCCCGGCTCTCACCCCTTCTGAGCAGTTGCCCAAGCAGCGTCTTAGGGAGGCTTTTTTGATTTTTCCGAACAGTGCCACATGCCACTGTTCCTCTGGAAGCGAGGCACTGAAACAGGGGGACACTGGTATAAAAGTTATCCAGGTACAGATGGTAACCCTGGTCTAATAGTGGGTGCACCAGTTCCCACACTATTTTCCCTGTTACTCCCAGCACGGGGGGGGGGGGGGCATTCTGGGGGCTCAATTTTAGTGTCCTTCCCCTCGTAAATACGGAACTTGTGGGTGTACCCTGATGTACTTTCGCACAGCTTGTACAACTTCACACCATACCGTGCCCGCTTACTGGGCAGGTACTGGCGGAATTTTAGCCTCCCCTTGAAGTGTACCAGGGACTCGTCTACTGCAATGTTTATCTGTGGGGCATACGCCTGGGCAAACTTGGCGTTAAAATGGTCTATTACGGGCCTGATCTTATACAACCGATCGTAATTGGGGTGATCGCTGGGGGGGCACAGCTGGTTGTCATTGTAGTGCAGAAATTTTAAAATACACTCAAAGCGCGTCCTCGACATCGCCATGCGGAACATTGGGGTGTGGTACAAAATATCGGTAGACCAGTACGCCCTGATTGTTGGCTTCTTTATTAGCCCCATGGTTAGTATAAGCCCCCCAAATTTTTGTATCTCTGGTGCATCCACTGGGGTCCACTTATCGGGTCTGGCATAGCTGGAGGTGGGATTTTGTTGAATAAAATTCTGGGCGTACAAATTAGTCTGGGTAACAATGTGGGCAATGAACTCTTCTGAAAAAAAAAACTTGAAGAAGTCCTTCCCTCTGAGCCCTTCCGGATCAAATTGAATCCCTGGGTTCCCAATAAAATCAGGGATCTGGGGTCTGTAATCTTCCGGGGTACTCCAGTGAGCATCTGATGCATTGGGGTCAGTGGCGGTCCTTGGACGCCTTCTCGGGGGTGCAGGGAGCTCAGACTCGCTGGATGAGGATGAGGATGAGGAGTTGGAGAATGCCAAAAAAGTGGGGTCGTCATCACCACTACCTGAGTCCGAGTCTGATGCAATGATTGCATACAGTTCCTCTGAAGTGTACCTCCTGCGGGCCATATTTATATAAAATGGGGCACACGGGGAAAAAGTTTTATTAGATGCGGGATGGGGTGACCACGGGACGGGGGTCGGAAAGAACGCAAAAACTTATGTGGTGTATTCACGTAAGTGTTTTTTCTTTTTTTTTTTTTTTACACAGACGAATACACTGACACAACATGGACTAACGACACACTACACACTAGACGGACTAACGACACGCTACACTAACTAATGACGGGTGACAGGACAGGTAACGAAATGGGAACAACAGGAACTTTTTTTGTGTTTTTGGGGGTTTTTTTACACAGACGAATACACTGACACAACACGGACTAACGACACGCTACACACTAGACGGACTAACTAAACGCTACACTAACTAATAACGGGTGACGGGACAGGTAACGAAATGGGAACAACAGGAACTTTTTTTGTTTTTTTGGTTTTTTTTTTACACAGACGAATACACTGACACAACACGGACTAACGACACACTACACACTAGACAGACTAACTAAACGCTACACTAACTAATAACGGGTGATGGGACAGGTAACGAAATGGGAACAACAGGAACTTTTTTTGCTTTTTTTTTACACAGATGAATACACTGACACAACACGGACTAACGACACGCTACACACTAGACGGACTAACTAAACGCTACACTAACTAATAACGGGTGACGGGACAGGTAACAAAATGGGAACAACAGGAACTTTTTTTTTTTTTTTCTTTTTTTTTTTACACCAAGGGATACACTGACTACACGCTGTGCTACACTACACTGCTGATCGCACGCTACAGCTCACTCACTACACTTCTGATCACACACTACAGATCCCTCACTAACTACACTACACTGCACTTCTGATCACTCACTCCACTCTGCTACACTACACTGCCTGATCAATCACTCACTACACTACACTGCCTGATCAATCACTCACTACACTCACTACACTACACCACACTGATCACTAACACTCACTCCACTACACCACACTGATGACTAACTCTTCTCCACTACACTGATCACTAACTCCACTCTGCTACACTACACTCCACTACACTACACTCCACTCCACTCCACTCCACTACACTACACTACACTACACTCACTCCCTGCCTAATCTACACTCTAATCGCACTTTATATTCACAAAAAACACAGTAGGTGCTCTCTGTACAAGCACCGGAAACACACTGCGGTGCTTGCACATGGAGCCCCTACTGTAAACAGCGCGAAGTCCGCTGCTGCGCTGTGATTGGTCAGGGAGTTTTTCCCTGACCAATCACAGCGAACGTGGGGGAGGGACCGCTCTGATTTGTCCCCAGCCCGGACGCAGCACTTGTCTGCTGACTATGTCAGCAGACATCACTGCTGTGTCGCCGCGATTGTCACCGCAGCGACACTTTAATGACATGACGTACCAGGTACGTCATGTTGCGGGAAGTATCCCGCTACCATGACGTACCAGGTACGTCCAGGAGCGGGAAGGGGTTAAGCAGTGATTTCATTTGAGTGGATTCTCTTGTTTACCTCATTTATTGCAGCTTCTGAGACTATAATTAAAGCATTACGAAGGAAATCTCACAAATACCATGAGACGTTTCCCGTGTAATGAGTCCCAGTTAGTCAGCTTCAAAAATAATGAAGTCAATTATAATATAAAATGTAATTGTAAATCACAGGAGACGGATCCTCACATGCTCCTGTAGCTGCTCCTCTGTACTCTATGTAATGTATCCTGTATAGAGATGAGCGAGCACCAAAATGCTGGGGTGCTCATTGCTCGAGTCGAACTTTTCGCCATGGTCAAGAGCTGGTTTCGAGTAATGAACCCCATTGAAGTTGTTGGGGGTCTGTCAACGTCGACCATTGCGAATGTTGCCGAGTCCAAATTCAAAGGAGAATTATCATAGGTGAGAACCATAATAAACCACTACACACAGACAGTCTAGTGATCAGAATGAGTTCTAGTTTATTGTTGAACATTGCTAGTCTTTATGCAAGATGAAAAGAAGGCGTTTCCAAATGTTACCTGATACTTAGTTTCAATCTACTTTTGGTGACCAAGTCTACATTCCAACAGATTACAACATGGCTGTAAATCAAAAGCCTTCTAAACAAAAGATATCAGCAAAACTGTTTGAAGTGGACATAAAACAGTTACATATGATAATAAAGGTTGACTCCGTACTGGCTGAGTACATTGTTAATTACATTTCTTCCCAAACCAGAATGTAATCTTCAAGGTCCATCAACAATTTGCACATCAAAAGGGGCATTGTTTCTAGTTAAACACATAGAACTGGTTTTAACCACCTACTTGGGATTCAGTACATTGTCAAAAGTTCAGACTTGTAAGATAGCTGAATAAAATCTAATTAATCATACATTTAGTATTTTAAAATCAATATTCAAATAAACGCTTGAATATACCTTTTTACATATGATTCTATATCCAAATTCTACTAGCAACTTCCGGAATGTTTTACATATTTTTCATTTCCATAATACATAACATTATATAACCAAATAACTGTCAGGACAGTGTCCGGGATATGGGGGTCCCTGATATATCCCGCAACCCCTGTCCCTGCCTACTTGCCCCCCTGGGCTAACCCCCAGGGCGACAACTGGGCGGCGGTCCCTACCCTCACTAGGGAAGCGGGACACGGGAAGACAAACAGACACTGAAGACAAACAACGGTAGAGCGGTCAGACAATCCGGGTCGGCAACAGGAGGGTACGCAGTACAGGGGGGTCAGGCAAAACGTAGTCAAGGTCCAAAAGCAGAGGTCAAGAAAGCCGGGGTCACAAACAGGAGTCAAAAGAATACGCGGGTGCAGCTGGAAGACCAAACTAACACTGGCAAGGCCTGAGAGGAAAACACACCTATTTAAATGCTGTCAGCGCTCCCGCCCCAGAAGCTGATTGGGGCGGGGAGCCTGACAGCAGCAGGGCTAATCAGGGCGGTGCTGGGGGCACGCCCCCAGTCTCACTGCACAGACAGTTACCAGGGAAGCCAGCCTGGTAGTCAAGCGACTAGAAGCACCAGCTGCCTCCCTAGCAACCCGGCGGCGACCAGTCTTACAGCGGCCCGGGGAGATCACAAGAACCGGGGTACCTCTGCGCCGTGCTCCTGTACCCCGGGTGGCCGGACCGGTGGTGCGGGCACGGCGGCCCCGAGAGTTGCCGGTTCTGACAGTACCCCCCCTTCTACGGGGGGACACCGGACCCCCATGGCCAGGTGCGGGCTTAAGCGGGAAAGCCCTGTGGAATGCCTGGACTAGGCGTGGCGCATGAACGTCCCTGGCAGGGACCCACGTCCTATCCTCAGGGCCAAATCCTCTCCAGTGGACCAGGTACTGCAGCACACCTCTAACCCGTCGGGCATCCACCAGCCTTTCTACTTCATACTCCAGTTCCCCCTGTACCAGAGAAGGAGGAGGCGGGTTCTGGGTGGGTAGAACTGGAGTCACATACTTCTTAAGTAAGCTTTTGTGAAAAACCTTGTGGACCTTCCAGGGGTCAGGAAGTGCCAACTTATATGACACCGGGTTGATGACCTGAGAAACAGTAAATGGGCCAATGAACCGAGGAGCAAGTTTCAGGGAGGGAACCTTGAGTCTCAGATTCTTGGAAGACAACAAAACTTGCTCCCCGACTACAAAAGGTGCAGAGATGGTACATCTTTTATTTGCGTATTTACGCAGTTTCTCTTGGGAACCCTGAAGGTTCTTACGAACCTGGGCCCAAACTGTGCACAGTTCCTCAGAGGATATGTCGGCGGCCGGATTGTTCGAGACCACAGGAGTGGAAAGCGAGAACCGGGGATGAAACCCATAGTTACAAAAAAAAGGTGACAATTGGGTCGACGAGTTAACATGGTTGTTGATAGCAAATTCGGCGAGAGGTAAGTAGTTGGCCCACTGATACTGGTTATCAGAGACAAACAGTCGCAGATACTGGATAAGTTCTTGGTTCATTCGTTCCGTTTGTCCGTTACTCTCGGGATGGAAAGCGGAGGAGAAGGACAAATTTACGTTTAGATTTTTACAGAAGGCTCGCCAGAAGCGAGCGACGAACTGAACCCCTCTATCTGACACAATGTCCTCGGGGATCCCATGTAACCGAACAATCTCCTTGATGAACATTTCAGACAGAAGTTTGGCGTTAGGCAACTTGCAAAGCGGAACAAAATGTGACATTTTAGAGAAACGGTCTACTATTACCCAGATGACCGTATTCCCCAGCGAGGATGGCAGATCAGTAATAAAATCCATGGACAAATGGGACCATGGCCTGGACGGAATGGGCAAGGGAAGAAGAGGACCCTCAGGACGTCTCCTGAGATTCTTCCCCCTTGCGCAAACCGGGCACGCGGACACAAATACCCGTACCTCCTTGGCCATGTGCGGCCACCAATAGAGTCTGGATACTAACTCCAGCGTACCCCTGATGCCGGGGTGTCCAGCTAGGACAGAAGCGTGTGTCTCCTCTAACACTTTCAATCTCAGTGACAATGGGACAAATAATTTGCCTTCCGGAAGGGCTTCAGGAGCAGATTGTTGAGCGGCGTGAATGAGAGGTGAAAGGTCGGAGGAGACAGCAGCGAGGACCACCCCAGGGGAGAGAATGCTCTCAGGCTCCGGCTCGGCAGGTTCCGGAGAACCAAAGCTCCTAGACAGGGCATCAGCCTTGACATTCTTAGAACCGGGTCTATAGGTAACAACAAAATTGAACCGAGAGAAGAACAAGGCCCAGCGGGCTTGCCGAGCATTTAACCTCTTAGCGGAATCTAGATAGGTGAGGTTTTTATGGTCTGTGAGTACCGTGATCTGGTGATGGGCTCCTTCCAAAAAATGCCTCCACTCTTCGAAAGCCCACTTAATCGCCAGCAATTCCCGGTTGCCTATATCATAGTTCCGTTCGGTGGAAGAAAACTTCCTAGAAAAATAGGCACACGGTCTAAGGTTGGTGAGAGTGGAGGGACCTTGGGACAGTACCGCTCCCACACCAAACTCAGAGGCATCTACTTCCACCAAAAAAGGGCTGGACAGATCTGGTTGTACTAGGACAGGTGCAGAAGAGAACGCCGCCTTTAGGGTATCGAAGGCCCTCAGAGCCTCAGAAGACCAGGTCCTCACATCTGCCCCCTTTCTGGTGAGGTCCGTTAGAGGTTTAGCCACCACGGAGAAGTCTTTGATGAATTTGCGATAGTAGTTGGCGAAGCCGAGGAAGCGTTGAAGGGCTTTCAACGACCCTGGCTGGGCCCACTCCGTGATGGCTTTCACCTTTTCAGGATCCATCTGGAAGTCGCATGGCGTGATGATATACCCCAAAAATGATATCTTTTGTACCCCGAACACACATTTCTCGAGTTTAGCAAACAGCTTGTTATGTCTGAGTCGAGCTAGTACAGTCTGAACGTGAGTATGGTGACTTGGCAAGTCGGAGGAAAAAATCAAAATGTCGTCTAGATATACAACCACGAACACCCCCATGATATCCTGAAACACTGAGTTCATGTACCCCTGAAAAATGGCGGGGGCGTTACACAATCCAAAAGGCATAACTAGGTATTCAAAATGCCCGAGGGGCGTATTGAAGGCGGTTTTCCACTCATCCCCCTCCCGAATGCGGATGAGGTTGTATGCTCCCCTGAGATCAAGTTTAGAAAACCATCGGGCACCAGCGACCTGGTTGAGGAGGTCAGGAATGAGTGGAAGGGCATACTGGTTTCGGACTGTGATTTTGTTTAGCTCTCTATAGTCAATACAGGGCCGGAGACCCCCATCCTTCTTCTCAACGAAGAAAAACCCGGCACCCACCGGGGATTCTGAGGGCCGGATGTGCCCCTTGGCCAGGCTGTCCTGGATATAGTCCCTCATGGATTCTCTCTCAGGAACCGTAACGTTATAAATGCGGCCCTTAGGAAGTTTGGCCCCAGGAATCAAGTCTATTTTACAGTCCCATTCCCTATGAGGGGGCAGAGCTTCAGATAATTGTTTGGAGAACACGTCAGAAAACTCGGAGAGGTAATCTGGTAGGGGGGTCCCCTCGCAGGTGGAGATTCCCACCTTCACCGCACAAAGGTGGTTGGCACAGCGGGGACCCCACTTTACCAGTTCCAACGTGTCCCAATTTACTACCGGGTTGTGCTCCCGGAGCCAGGGGAGGCCTAGGACGACGTCCACAGACAAATCTCTCATCACTAGAAAGGTGCAGGTTTCCACGTGTAAGGCTCCTATCGTAAACCTTACTTCAGGGGTAACCAGATGAACCACCCCTGCTTGCAATGGGGTGGAGTCCACTCCTGAAACCAGAATCGGGGTCTCTAAACGTAAAAAAACCCCGGACAGTTGAGCAACGAAATTAAAGTTAACGAAATTCGCCGCAGCCCCAGAATCAACAAAGGCTTGCCCAGTACGGTGGAAAGCATGAAATTCTAGGGTGCAAGGCAATAACATTTTGGATAACACAGGGAGTACCTTAGCTCCTAGACAGTCCTCCCGACAACTGCCTAGGAGCGGGAGTTTTCCTGCCGTGGCTTCTTAGTGCAGGTGGCAATGCGGTGACCCGGCTCCCCACAGTAGAAGCAAAGATTCTTCTTCAGGCGATATTCCCGTCGCTGCTTGGGGTTCATGGCTCCCAGTTCCATGGGCTCGGTGGTGGGAAGTGAGAGAGTCAGGTCAGTAGAAGAAGTGGGCGTGGGGAGTGGAGTGGCCCGAGCGGCGTGTCGGCCCCTCAAACGTCGGTCGGCCCGAATAGCAAGCGTCATGGCTTGCTCCAGGGTTCTAGGCTCTGGGTGGGCCACAAGTAGGTCCTTGAGACCCTCAGACAGACCGGTCAAAAATAAGTCTTTTAGGGCGGCATCGTTCCACCCGGATTCCGTACAATGTTGACGGAATTGGGAACAGTAGTCCTCCGCCATTTTACAACCCTGGCGCAGGGCCAGAAGTTTGGAGACTGCGTAGCCCGCCCGGTCGGGTTCGTCATAAATTTGACCCAGGGCGGAAAAAAAGGCGTCAAGGGATAGTCGGGCTGGAGAGCCTGCTGGTAGCGAGAAAGCCCAATTTTGGGGGTCCCCCCTCAGGCGGGTAATTACAATTCCCACTTTCTGATATTCAGTACCAGAGGAGTGGGGTCGGAGATCAAAGTAGAGCTTGCAGCTCTCTCTAAATGCAAAGAACTGACCTCTCTCTCCAGAGAAGCAGTCCGGCAGCGTGGCTCGGGGTTCTGACATAGTCCCGGGAGCGGAAGGGGGCTGCATGGGACCTGCAGCCGCCACTTGTTCCTGTAGCTGCATGCGGGCGGTTAGGTCCTGGACAAGGTTAGTAAGGACCTGGACCTGGTTCGCTAACGCAGCCACGGCCTCCATCGAGGGATTCAAAGTAGCCGGGCGGATGCACGAGTCTGACCTACCTTCGGCCAGTGTTACTGTCAGGACAGTGTCCGGGATATGGGGGTCCCTGATATATCCCGCAACCCCTGTCCCTGCCTACTTGCCCCCCTGGGCTAACCCCCAGGGCGACAACTGGGCGGCGGTCCCTACCCTCACTAGGGAAGCGGGACACGGGAAGACAAACAGACACTGAAGACAAACAACGGTAGAGCGGTCAGACAATCCGGGTCGGCAACAGGAGGGTACGCAGTACAGGGGGGTCAGGCAAAACGTAGTCAAGGTCCAAAAGCAGAGGTCAAGAAAGCCGGGGTCACAAACAGGAGTCAAAAGAATACGCGGGTGCAGCTGGAAGACCAAACTAACACTGGCAAGGCCTGAGAGGAAAACACACCTATTTAAATGCTGTCAGCGCTCCCGCCCCAGAAGCTGATTGGGGCGGGGAGCCTGACAGCAGCAGGGCTAATCAGGGCGGTGCTGGGGGCACGCCCCCAGTCTCACTGCACAGACAGTTACCAGGGAAGCCAGCCTGGTAGTCAAGCGACTAGAAGCACCAGCTGCCTCCCTAGCAACCCGGCGGCGACCAGTCTTACAGCGGCCCGGGGAGATCACAAGAACCGGGGTACCTCTGCGCCGTGCTCCTGTACCCCGGGTGGCCGGACCGGTGGTGCGGGCACGGCGGCCCCGAGAGTTGCCGGTTCTGACAATAACTAATGTTACATTTATTACACTGTTTCCTTATCTTTCTTATGTTAGGTTATTAAAAATATGATTGACCCCTATCAATCCCCCATTTGGACATCAGAGCCACCATTATCTCCTGGTTCTGTCACCCGTAGGTGCCGGTTTCAGCCGGGTCCCCAGGTAGGAATGGTGCACTCTATGTCCATCTAGGATATCAAGACATTTAAACAAATGACATAATATCAAATATTGCAAGTCAATCAAGTTTACAATACAGTAATCTTAGATTTATCAACATCAATATCGTCATCGTCATATTAGACACTTAAAGGGGTGTAGAAAATCGGCATTCAGTACATTTAGCTATGCATGAAATTATTACCTTAATTGCAATATATACACATAAGATTTTACTAGTCGGACGATTGCAGAGTATTTGAGAATCTTTAGTAGCTGTTACTTCTATTGCCTTAATTTGTTGACATTTCCCAATTTCATTAGGGTCACAAGTAAAATTACAACACACTTCAGCCAACGCAACCTTTCTCACCTAAAACCGAGTCATAGTCGTCCAATGTGTATGTTCAACGGTATCGCAATGGGGACAATATTCAAATATATTAAGGAAGGTGTTTTCCTGAACAACATTGTCATCTACTACATCACTATCATTGTGTACTTTTGAGTATATGTCTCGAAGAGTCTCTACAGGAGTGGGGACGGATAATAGACAAGTCCGCAAAATGTCCTCTCCACTCCTGAGGTTGGGCATACACATGTGGGAAATATTTGCCCATCCAGTCCATCGCTTCTCAATGTGGATCGTTTGTAGTGGTGTTTGCCAATAAGAAGACAGTCCAATAAGACAAAATGCAAAAGTCAAAATGTCCAGTACCTCCGCCACCCAAACAACGCCGGGATCCCACCCATCACTTTTCCTCTGGCTCGGGAATTTTCTTGCAGTGGGAGGCGTGTATCCACTTTTACAGAAGTAGGCCTTGACAACAGAACTTGGTATGGTCATCAAACCTTGGGTCCAAGGCCTTTCTTACGTGTCTTTTTGCAACCACCCCGTCTCCAGGCTGCAAGAAATGAGTCCCCTCTAGGTTGTGAGGGTCTGGAATTGGAGAAAACACTAGATCGTGTGTTATTTTCAGTTGACGACATAGTTCTTGTACATATTCAATAACCTTATCACACCCCTGCTGTAGGGCCTGTGGATGGTACAGGCCTAATCTTGGCATAGAGCCAAACAACACTTCTTTTATCTTATGCGTACCATTTTAGTTCTTTCAACTTTGTCTAAACTCTGCGGGTGGTATGGAGTGTGAAACGGTTGTTCCACTCCAAGGGCTGACATCACCTCTCGCATCACTTCACCTGTAAATTGTGTACCTCTGTCACTCTCAATTGTCTCTGGTACCCCAAATCTACATACAAGTTCTGACACAAGTTTAGTCGCTGTACATTGTGCGGTGGCTTTGAACAGGTCCACGCACACAAGGACGTACTCATACCTGCCTGATTTGGGAAGCTGGATGTAATCGATTTGTAATCTCTGAATAGGATACAGTGGTCTGTGTGTGCACTTCACATGCCTTCACATATGCCTTTGCCAACCTATCGAACCCCGGAGCATACCATACCTTGTCAATAACAAAAACCATAGCATTCGGAGAGGTGTCGTGGAACCTTCCTTTGTGGAACCACGGCTTACTCAATTTGGAATGTTTACACCCCTCCATATTAATTCTGAATTGATAATGCGCATAAGAAGTTTTCACACTGACACGAGGTTCAGCATGTATAGCTTCCTCAATTCTAACTTTAATGTTGGGCGTGTAGCCTGTTTTAAAAGAGTTTAACATATCCGCCCATCTGGGCAGGTCAAAGATTACATAGATACAACGTATTGTTTAATTATTGGATAAGCATCTTGCAATTCTTCCATCCTCCGGTCATCTGTGATTGGCCATCAGGTGGTGGATGAAATGAGTGGGTTGTCTTGGAGCCACGTGTGGTTCCTTCGATCTGATTGGATGTTACATCATGAACTATAAATTGCACAAACCTCCCATGTTATTTGCATACATTTCCAGTAAAATTGCTTGGGTAATTTCTGCGGTAGCTGTTTCAGACTGCGGTTGTCCATGTCTGAGTTACTGTCTTCCAAAGTTGCAAAACAGATGGAAAACGTGACGTGTTTATACTATATATTATCTTGTCAGCGTTTTGAGAACAAAAGTTTCATGTTGGCTTCCCCATGTCAGCAGAGTTATAAAACAGATATTTTCATATGAGCGGAAGTACCTATTGCATAACTGTAAGAACATTATATTTGTAGCAAGACAGAAAGCAAATATGTATACAGAATGTTAAATTGACAACTGTCTACTGCCAAGGCCCACCGATCCATATAGATATATACTGGGCTTCCACCACAGACCACCCTTGAAACTATCTGTTTCACTAAACTCGCCCTGCTCCGCCCCACCCCCACTGCTGACCCTAGACTCGCATTGTGTTGTACACTGGAGCTATTGCTGTCATGGGGGTATAGGATGGTTCGACATCATCACATTCTGGATCCATGATGACGACGTTTGCGCTGACAGTGGGCTTTTTGTTGGACATCGTAGTGAGACAGGTGGGCCAGGTATTCATCAGGGTCAGAATACACTGTATGCAACGACAAACAGAAATTAGGATGACTATAAAGGTGACAAATATAATTAATAACTTCCTTATCAAAATAACCTCTTGTGTAGAACGTTCTGAAAACTCAGTAGAGTGGCGGTCTTTCACAACTGTCGCCTAGGCTGCAAATGCCCCTCTGATACCTAGGTGTGGGTTCATGGCAATCGGGTCTTTTGGTACATGTGGAGGTCTAGGCTACCACCTGGGATCTCGAGGCATTAGGTTAGGAGAGGTGCGACTTTTACTATTTCTGGTAAACACTGCATAACTTGTATAGAACCCCGCCTTCTTGACGTTACCTCGATTCATCAACAAGAGTGCAAAGTCAGGACCATCTAATGACTGATCAACATGACTGAATCTTTGTCTTATTAGTAAGTGCATTATCATATATATATTAGTCTGGAAGGAAAGAGCTACCAGGTGATTATTCCCACTTCCCTTTTCCAGAGGCAGCAAGGTAACAGGACCAGGGGCGTTGTAACACCGGCATGTTGCATGGCATGAGCAGAGTGCACTGCAGATAAAATAAAGCAAAATCTTAGCGAAAACCTATCACAGTGTTCTAAATACACAATGTTTCAAAACTTATTTATATATATTTTTTCCTTCTCCCGTTAGGTACCTTACTGAGGAAAACAGATTAAGGTTAGCTCTTTTTAGCTAGTGCGGTCAGCTTCTTAATGGCAACTGCGTCTTTACCTGCGGGTCACGTGCCTTCTGGAATGTAGGTACAAGTCTCCCCTATTATCTTACAGACACTCCCTTTTTTGGCTAAAATCGTACCTAGTGCCATTCTATTTTGAAAAGTCATAGTCGGGGTAGGTCCTATTGGTCGACTAGTCCCTATAAGGCGTCTCTAGTATAACTTATAAATCACTTTTAATTGTAATAAACATAATTAATCCAGTCAACATTTTATTCACCATAATAATCAGGAAAATTTTTAAAAAACTCGTCAGGTACCCCCCTTGGCTGTCTTATGACGTCAACGCACACGTGTAGGTCCAAACTATCACCAGGAGCCTCTCTTCTCACTCTAATGTGCTGTTACAATACTAGTAGTGTGCACAGGTACGCACGGATTGGGACTCCCTGATCTTCACCCACACCAATGTCCCTCCTGGAGATAGTCCTGATGGTGAACACGTCCAGGCCGCCTACACTGACCCTACACTACCTAGTGACAAGACTGGAAAGAACCGCCGTACCTATGCAGAAAACAAGGGTAGACCAACATGACACTTCCGGTACCCTGTATCTGCAGATTACCTCATTCATGAGCTTCTGTGTGGTTATCTGCTCATTTACCTTAGTATCAGGGTGGGCCTCCAACCTGAAAAAGACTCGAGCAACAACAAGCACATATTCATACTCCCCAACAGGTGTGAGCTGAATTTGGTCAAATTGGCAATCTCTGAAATGGGTAGAGTGGTCAAGGCAAGTGTTATATGGCCACCTTACTTCTGTCCGGACTCGCATATGGCAAAGATCATGCTAACTGGACAAATGATGCAGCAGCTACAGAGAACCTAGGCGTCACTCATTCTTGTTCAGTGTCGACGTCATCGCCGCTTTCGATTCTGTGTACCAGTTGGGCCATTATGGAGGACAGGGACCTCTGTAGGCAAGTTCTGTTGATTGTTCGCCATACGCCGTCCTGTTCTGTCGCTCCCGTCTTTTAGCCCATCTGCTTTCTTTCCTCGTTGACTTATAACTGTAAAGTCCTTGACATATCAAAGTCCAAGGTTTTATCAAAGTCCAAAGGTTTTATCAAAGTCCAAAGTTTTTATCAAAGTCCAAAGTTTTTATCAAAGTCCAAAGTTTTTATCACTGACTCATGCTGCCAGTATCTATTCTTCTTTCTTCCACGGCTTGAGGGCCGCTGCCTTTGCTGTGTTGTCGGCGAGGGTGTCATCTCTCGCTTCTCCATTGTAGAAATCGGTGTAAATTCTCCATTGCCAGGTAGTAGTAGTAGGGTTTCCATGAGATTCTGCACCACTGCACCATTCTTAATTGGCTGTCCTACTGAGATAACAAGCTGTCTGGCCTTCCATATTGGGCCATATCATGAGCTATGCCAAATGCACTCCAGGAGTCAGTGTAAAGAGTTGCCGACTTACCTTCTACCACTCCACATGCCTCAGTGAGGGCCTCCGGTTCCGCTTCTTACCCTGAGACATGCGGAGGCAGAGCTTCTGCGTTTAGGACATCTTGTTGTGTTACCTCTGCATATCTGGTTCGGAATCATCAATCCTCACCCTGATACCATCTACAAAAGAAAACTCAAAATATGCATCATTAACAGTGTATTCTAATAACAGTTTTTGTCAGAATTTTGTTGCACAGAATCTCAAAAAACTTAAAAAAATAGCTGATCTGTCATACTCAGATCACCTATGCCTCCCCTCCCCCGTTTGAACCGGAATACCTGATTAAAAGAAGAGTAGCCGGATTCAAGGTATTACAACATTGGGAAGAAATATTGGGGGAGGCATGGAAAGAGCACATTGTAGCCGGATCTAATAGGCCAGAGATAAGTGCTTGGGTTACACTTGCATGAGTATGTTCTGGGTGTCATTTGGGGTGTGGACCACTAGGGGGTGGTCCAATACCAACTTAGAAGATTTGTCAACCATTACCTGTACTGCTGCCACCGCACAAGCAGATGAGGGAGCTCCTCGAATCACTGGATCTAACCTCATGGCTGTGGTTGTCCTCCGTGCTTTTGTGTCAATACTGTCGTATGGGCAACAGTATGAAACAAGGCCCAGAAAGGTGCGGGGAATTTGGCAACGGGTGTATGTACAGGTATGGCCTGGCGAACTTGGTTTAGTCTTTGGAGGCCTCCAGGCCTTACCGCCTTCTGCAAGAGAAATTAGCAGTGAAATTGTGGCCGGTTGGCAGTTTTTCCAAAGCATCAGCACACAGCACCTAACATGTGTGGCTGACCCTCCACCCCTTTTTTTTTTTTTTTTTTTTTAACTAGGGGGATACTGTTTGACCCAGGGGTGTGTATCTGGGTCTCGTATATATTATCATGGTCGGTACATTCAATTTCCCTACGTCTGTCTTGTAGCTGTCATGAATCGTGGAAAGCTGAGTTTGAGACAGGAGGAAAAAACAAAACTTTTTCTTCTGGCTATCTATGATTCTTACCCCCTCCTTGGATAAGAGACGTGTTCTTGCATCATCTAGCTCCACCCCCCTGAATCAGGCTAATCCCTTACTTCCTTATTCTCTCATTCAAGGTTGGCAGTCCTTGGATACACATCACAACCCAATAAAGATAAAGTCTTATGCATCACACAATTTACATTTTACAAGTTACGGGTCAATCTGCCCCGTTCCTCCTGTGGATACCTGGCCTTATCGTTACCTGCTTGTTTCCTATTCCTTGGCTTCTCTACAGTTTCTCTTACTCCCTGTAGTTTATTTATTTATTTTATATTGTCTGCGAATGTACTTTACTGGTGCTGGGACTTTGCCAGGGCTAGTAACTTCCTCTTTTCAGAATCTCTCCCTCCCGTGACGGCCCAGCGACAGGATTACAAGGGAGAATTTTTACTTTTACAACAGTTTTTTTTTTTTTTTTGTCCCAGACTTCCGGCGACCGGGCAGATGCAGTCTTAGATGCCGGGCATCTCCATCTGATTGGTAATGTACTGCAATTCTCTCTATTTACTAAACTGTTATATTGAACGCTGGTGTCTTTGGCTTGTATTAATAGAGACGCCATTTCAGCCCACCTTCTCTTCCTCTTTCTGACACTCAAGGAAATTCTAACGTCTAATGCATAAATTACATATATTATGTTGTAACTTTACTGTCACAGCGGTGACCACCTAACATTGTATGTGGTTACAATTGAATTGGGGACTTGGCAAACATAAATGTATTTTCTTGGTATTATCATGGTGGGCTACACAGTTTGTTACAGTTTGTATTCTTAAGAGCCCCCTCAGGATGTGAGTGGCATATAACTTTTTACATTTGTGTGATGGACGTATAGTTTATTTATTTATTACAGCACAGGAATTGCTTCACTCCTATCAAGAGTTATGGCACTTCCTCTTTTTAAATGAAGTTAGCAGCCTTTTTTTTCCCTAAACAATTACGGGCACAGTTGAGCAGGACTGATACTACTTCTATATGACTGACAACCAAACTATTCCTATATAACAACTCAGCAGGATTAGCTCTACATGGTATATAAACACTCTAAATTCTATGCAAGGCTTATCTTATGCAAAGGATGAGCAGAACTACTCAGATTCAATCTAATACAATCACCTTATACTCTACTGTTGCATAACTTAGCAATAGCAATTGTTAGTACTGTCCATTACAGTTATAAACGTGACACTTTTGAACACATCAGAGAGTCAGTGGTAGCAGTGATTATTTGGATTTCCGCATCTCAGAGGGGGATGTAAAAACTGTCCTTGATACAACAGGTGTTGCATTCCAATCTCAATTACGGCAGTCAGGTCTAAAATTCTAGGAGTATCGCTAGATGCCGGACACAGTATGTCCCGTCCTAGAACCTCACAGAGTTCTACTGCTACACAGTTCAACAATCTACCTTCAGCCAGAGGGATCCACTCATGCACGTTTAAACGATAAACAAATATTTGTGGACCATCCCTCTCAAACAGTGGACCATAACCACAGCGGTGGGCGGGGTAGGGATTACTCTGATTACAGATCTCTCATCCGAGGGTACTTATTGTCAATAACAATCCTTTTTTGCAATTTGGGCAAGACATGTGCGGTATTCTCATACAATTAGACAGACAAGTAGACGGAGCACCAGTACGGCTGGTTTGGTCTAAACTGCCCCTCGGGATACTGTCTGATAGCTCCCTTCTCCCGGACCCTCCAAACGGATCTAGCAGGAGCGGAAATCCCTTATCAGACTTATCTCTGGCAGTCTCCCACTGATGGGTCTCTGCAACAGGCCGCCAGCACGGCTCCCTCCTCCCTCAGGAGTGGAAACACCCCGTACAGACCCTCCCTAGAGGCAGCTATTGATGTCACCAATTAACTAGTACTCTCAAAACAACAGGCATGCAAACATTCCTTTTATATCTTATGACAGGTTCTTATCGAGTGATCGAGACTTAAAAGTACCTGTCGTGCACTTCCAAATCGTTCGGCCTTGACACGGCACATAGGCGAGCCTGGAGTTAGCCACACAGGTATAGATAATCAATTTATCTTACCGTGTTCTGTAGATATTTTGGGCCCACCAAGTCCAAGGTCGCATATGTCTGTGTCTTCTGTCCGCACTCTATGGAACCTATCGATCACTCCCCGTACGGGCCACCAGCTGTCGTGGAACCTTCCTTTGTGGAACCACGGCTTACTCAATTTGGAATGTTTACACCCCTCCATATTAATTCTGAATTGATAATGCGCATAAGAAGTTTTCACACTGACACGAGGCTCAGCATGTATAGCTTCCTCAATTCTAACTTTAATGTTGGGCGTGTAGCCTGTTTTAAAAGAGTTTAACATATCCGCCCATCTGGGCAGGTCAAAGATTACATAGATACAACGTATTGTTTAATTATTGGATAAGCATCTTGCAATTCTTCCATCCTCCGGTCATCTGTGATTGGCCATCATGTGGTGGATTAAATGAGTGGGTTGTCTTGGAGCCACGTGTGGTTCCTTCGATCTGATTGGATGTTACATCATGAACTATAAATTGCACAAACCTCCCATGTTATTTGCATACATTTCCAGTAAAATTGCTTGGGTAATTTCTGCGGTAGCTGTTTCAGACTGCGGTTGTCCATGTCTGAGTTACTGTCTTCCAAAGTTGCAAAACAGATGGAAAACGTGACGTGTTTATACTATATATTATCTTGTCAGCGTTTTGAGAACAAAAGTTTCATGTTGGCTTCCCCATGTCAGCAGAGTTATAAAACAGGTATTTTCATATGAGCGGAAGTACCTATTGCATAACTGTAAGAACATTATATTTGTAGCAAGACAGAAAGCAAATATGTATACAGAATGTTAAATTGACAACTGTCTACTGCCAAGGCCCACCGATCCATATAGATATATACTGGGCTTCCACCACAGAGGCATGCACTTTCCCGTGAGCTAGGACGGCGAGGTGGGGGTAGGCAGCCGCTGGTACATCATCTACGTCCTGTAGGACGCCAAATCCCAAATCAACAAGAGCGGTGGGACCAAGATCCAACTTACAGCACAAGGGGTCTTGCGTCCTGGCCTAGGAGAGCTGCAGCCTTGGCTGCCCTATCCCTTGCTCTCTGGTGACTGCCCCTGCGTGTGTGCTTTAACCTTTATTATGACCACCTGTTCTGGCAACATGATAGGCTGCATTTAATTTTAATGGGCTTGCCTTGTGCCGTGAGAAAGCTCCTGGACCGCCAGATGGGTCCATAATCGTGTGCAGTACCAAAGGCGTACCTGGAATCAGTGTAGATGTTAGCAGTGGTACCTTTCGCAATCGTACAGGCCTCAGTTGGAGCACGGAGCTCAGCCTCCTGCTCTGACATGTATGGCGGCAGTGGTTTTTGTACAAGCATCTCATTCAGTGTGACTACTTCAAAACCTGTTACAAACCTTCCTTCGTCATTCAGGTATCTAGATCCATCCACAAACATTTCAAGGTGGGGGTTTAGGAGAGGTTTGTCAGTGACATGTGCGAACCCAGCTGTCTCCTGCTCCATGAGCGCTGCACAATCATGCTGGTGTTCTGCGTCAAAGGCCTCCTCCTCATCAGTCAGAGAATTTGCAAAAAGCTGGTCCTCTGTACTTACTCCCCCATTTGAATCAGTGTCACCTAATGGTAATAAGGTGGCCGGATTCAAAGTGGTGCAACGTTGAAATGAGACATTGGATGAAGAGTGTAATGCAAGTTCCATTTTGATCTGTCTAGCAAGGAACAGATGTCTACGGCTTACCTGTGTCAGGATTCCATGTATGTCATGTGGGGTGTAGATCACCATGGTGTGATCTAAGAAGTTTCTCTTTGCTGGCTTTGTAGCCATTCTACTCTGATGGAGGAAACACAAAAGGCTTAGTGATGCATTGAGGTAACTGTTTGTGTCAGCAGTACATAAAAGAAAATAAAAAATAAATAATCAACATATTACAAGAGGGCAGTGCCCTCGAGAATTGGCCAGGCATCTAATACCAGCTTCATGCATCTGGTGAACTGGTTTTGGGCTATTCTGAGCCCCTTTGTGGCAGCACTGTCCAACAGTACTGCTTTCCTCTGAAATTAAATGCAAACAAATACTGACAGTCTGTCGAGGTCCGTCTGACTGGTAGCCCAAAGGCTTGAAGGAACGACACTAAGAACTTGTTTCTCTGCATGCATAAGAGTGAAGACAGGTAGAGGTGTCGCTAGGTCTGCTGCCATCGGACAGAAGGTTGGGTGACTTTCAGACCTGGGGTGTATACGAGCCTCACCGGACGGGTGAAGTTTGATACAACATCCCAAAGGGTCCCATCACTTCGGTTCCCAATATGCTTTCAGGACTTTCCAGCACAAGGAAGCGCATGAGGCATCGTGACCCTTTAAACATTACCTCTAGCGGTTCAGTTTCTGCCAGCTGAATCGGCACTCCTGAAACCCCTTGCACCGATTACTGCTAGACAATCAGGCTGGTATTCTATTTAAAATAGATCAGAACCTTGTTGCAAAAAAAAAAAAAAAATTAAAAATTTAGAAATTGCTGACCTGCAATACCTGGATTACCTATGTCAGATGTCCAGTTCCTTGGGCTAAGCAATGACCCAGGAAAACAACTTTTGTTTTGCAGAATTGGAGTTTGTCTTGGAGGTGGCTTGCTATTTGTCAGGACCTGCGGAAAGCTGAGTTTCTGCAGTAGCTATCAAGACAAATACATGAGCAGGATCTACCAAGAGAGCAGTTAGTTTACAAACCTCTTCTGAACTGTCACTTGAGGTCTCAACACGTACCGATCCATCCGGTGAAAATTTGATGGATGCAGATAAGGCTTGTAAGATATTAGTACAAATAACAGAGACATGAATTACAACAGGGCAGAATAATCCACAAACATCTATCCACATTGAAATATAATATTCTTTAAGTAAATTCATTATTAATCTAATCCTGCCTGCAATGTCTCATTAAATTTGAGAAGAAAAAAAAACTTTTCCTAACTGCCCAAGCTCCTCACCCCTCCTTTGTAGACAAAAGAAGGATGAAACATTACGTACTTTTACATCATCTAGCTCCACCCCTTCAATGCTGGTCATTTGCATGTCTCTCCTACAGAACATTCTCTCAGAGACAGTACAATACTAACAGCATTTAGCAGTGATACAGACGTCCAACCAAGCACAGAACTGACATTTACACAAAAAGTAAAAATATGCCTTAAAATCCTTATATGTTCTCTATTTTTAAGACTGTATAATTCACGTAATTCATTACTAGTTTCTTATTTCATCAACATCTGTCTTCCTTTCTATGACACTGAATTTTATCTCTCTATGAAACAGAACAATAGCTAAGATATTAATAAGCAACCAGAACATTCAGACTTTAAACAATAATCATTAGTAATTACAAGAGGTATACTTCTCTGAGGATACGAATAGTTAAACACATAGAAAAGAAAACCTGCTAAGCGCTTCTAACAGCGCAACATTTTCTGCATTTTTAACCCTTATATCCTTAAAAGCCCCCACAAATGTGAGCGGGATATAACTTTCTTACACTTAGAAATTAGACATTACAAGAACACTAAGACGTACAACAAAGATTAGATTACATAACATCGACATACAAGACAAACAATAGTGGTTATTTGTCACATAATTGTCCACAGATTTTGCATGAACTTGCTTTATGTCCCAGAGGAACACAAACTATAAGAGGATTCCCTTTCTCTGATAACCCCTTCTTCCCACAGCTAACGTGCCTTCTTTGTCTTTCTCTAGCTGATTTCCATATAGGCATACTGCTTGCCCTGTACGTTTCCTATATTGTCTGTTCCTTTATCTAAACCGGCGTCTCTGATATCTTTCATATGCTTTTTCCCGTACTGTTACCAGAACTCATAGTTAAGGGTTCCCGCTTTTCTAAGTCCTATCTTTCTATATTTTATATGCTTGTCTGCATACGTCTCCCCCTTCCCTTTCTCACACAGCTTATGGACTTACCTCTTGATTTACCACTATCACACAGTATTGAGGATGCACACAGCTTTGCACACAGCTTTCTCTGGTAAATCTGGCGGTCACACAGACCTTCTATTTGTCACACAGACCTTCTATTTGTCACACAGACCCCTTTTTGTCACACAGACCCCTTTGTCACACAGACCCCTTTTTGTCACACAGACCCCTTTTTGTCACACAGACCCTTATTTGTCACACAGACCCCTATTTGTCACACAGACCCTTATTTGTCACACAGACCCTTATTTGTCACACAGACCCCTATTTGTCACACAGACCCTTAACGTACAGATTTCAACAATTACTACAGGCAACATGGCAATATACACACAAGGCTTCTTCCGTCTAGCACGGTTACTAAGAACACCGTAAATAACAGGCAGAAGCGTCCTATATAACATGCAGCAACTCACCCCCTGTCGACACGAGACTGAATGAAGTCAGGAGAGCCCAGAGCTGAAGTGGTAAGTCAAGGGCTTACCGTACACCGGTGTTTTGTAGATCTGGGGTCCCGTGGCCTCTGGTCCGGCTGGTCGGCAGGTAGTGTCGTCAGGTATCGGCTGCAGGTAAGGAGTTAGCCTCTGCCCCACTTATCGGGCGCCAAATAAACTGTTGGGGGTCTGTCAACGTCGACCATTGCGAATGTTGCCTGAGTCCAAATTCAAAGGAGAATTATCATAGGTGAGAACCATAATAAACCACTACACACAGACAGTCTAGTGATCAGAATGAGTTCTAGTTTATTGTTGAACATTGCTAGTCTTTTTGCAAGATGAAAAGAAGGCGTTTCCAAATGTTACCTGATACTTAGTTTCAATCTACTTTTGGTGACCAAGTCTACATTCCAACAGATTACAACATGGCTGTAAATCAAAAGCCTTCTAAACAAAAGATATCAGCAAAACTGTTAGAAGTGGACATAAAACAGTTACATATGATAATAAAGGTTGACTCCGTACTGGCTGAGTACATTGTTAATTACATTTCTTCCCAAAACAGAATGTAATCTTCAAGGTCCATCAACAATTTGCACATCAAAAGAAGGGGCATTGTTTCTAGTTAAACACATAGAACTGGTTTTAACCACCTACTTGGGATTCAGTACATTGTCAAAAGTTCAGACTTGTAAGATAGCTGAATAAAATCTAATTAATCATACATTTAGTATTTTAAAGTCAATATTCAAATAAACGCTTGAATATACCTTTTTACATATGATTCTATATCCAAATTCTACTAGCAACTTCCGGAATGTTTTACATATTTTTCATTTCCATAATACATAACATTATATAACCAAATAACTAATGTCACATTTATTACACTGTTTCCTTATCTTTCTTATGTTAGGTTATTAAAAATATGATTGACCCCTATCAAAGTCAATGGGGATGCTCCGGATAGGTCTTCACTTGTGAAAAAACAGAAAACATCCAAAGTCATGGAAACACCACAGAAACGGATAGGGCAGGTGCAGCATGCAGCGCTGCATCTCAGGCACCCAGGTCCCACTATTAAGCCACAATAGGAGCAAGAGTCTGCCCCCCCCCCTAACAATTTTTACTTTGGACAAACCCTCATTAGCAAGGCACACCTTAGCTAAGCACCACACTACCTGCAACCAAGGACAATCACTGCCTGCGGGTCACACCGCTGCCTCTTCTCCTGGGTTACATGCTGCCCAACCCCCTGCATGACCCTGCATCCGCAGCGCACACAAAAGTGTCCCCGCGCAGCCTTCAGCTGCCCTCATGCCACATGCTCGCTTCATAGCCACACCACCCTCATGTCTATTTCTCAATGCATCTGCGATGAGGAGGAACCGGAGGCACATACTGCAGGGGGTTGGCAGGGGCAGGCAGCGACCCTCTTCGAAAGGGGTGGGCGATAGCCTACAATGCTGTTGAGAATCGATGATAAATTGACATACGATCATCATTCCAATATCGTGCCACCTCCATCGCAAAAATCTCACGAGCCGCAAACTGTGGGCATAAAGGGGACTCAGGTGCCAGCCCAACACTTCTAATGCAAAAAATCGTAGAGAGGGTGGCAGCATAAACTGATGCAAAAGGTTTGTTTAACGGAACATTTTTATTGTTTCAGAGTTTAAAAGTAGGCAGCGTTTTGACCTAAATTAAGGTCTTTTTCAAGCCAATGAAAAACATGTACACAAAACAGAAACTCAGCCCACAGTAACATACAAGAGAGTATACAAACACATAATATAAAAGTGCATAAAATACACGAGAAGTGTACGCATAGTACATACCAAATAACATCAGAAACAAGATATGGAGTCCATGTTCCGCATACCAACTGAGAGTGACAGCTGTCTTTAAATAGTAGCACACTACAGCCATAATGAGCTTAACCACGCCCCTAATTGCATCATATCCTATCACCCAGTTTGCAAGGCTTAAAGTCACTAACATTTATTAACAAATCTCTCAGATGTACACTAATACAGGTGGCTAGACAATAAACAGACAACAGCCATAAAAAGATTCAATGTAGAATAACAGATGGCGACTATAATAAGTGGCGGTGGTGAATGAGTCAAAAGACCGGCAGCGTGAGGATGTCAACGCATTGTATAGCAGCGTCATGGCGTTAACTGAAACGATAGGAAAAGACGTCCGCAGAAGGCTACAGGGACCGCGTCATAGCGTGCGGGCCCATGTGATCAGACGTGTGACGTACTAACGTCATCACGTGACAATGAGTGGGATTGAAGCGGCCGTATCATTACGTACAGCACCAAGGGGTGTGACGCATGACGTGGCAGCATCAATCACTAATGGCTGATGCAATTAGGTCTGGGCGGGGCGAAAGGTCCAGTACGTCCCCCGGAAAAAATCGCATAATATCGCCTACAACTCTGCAATATGCCGCGCCTGGACAAAAACGGGGTAAATGCTAGCGAACAATGAGAAGACCAAGGCCAAGAAAGTGAAGCAAATATTGAATCATGAATAATGGTGGCATACCCTAATCATAAAAAGTCAAAATGTGGAGACCATGTAGGTGCAACATGCAAACAGTAAAAAAACAACATAATAAAAAAATATACAAAGAAAGCAAAATAATGTGACTGAAATTTTATTAATTACATGTAAGCAAGCATAAATGAGAAAAACAAAGGGGGGGAGAGGAAAAGAAAAAAAAGAAGAAAAAAAGGGGAATGAGAATAAAAAGTAACAATAAAGAGGAAGAACAAATAAAAAAATAAACAATAAGGAATGAAGTAGGTAAAAATAAAAAAGAAAATGGACAATAAAAAATGAAATATAAAAAAATGAAAAATAAAAAATAAGAGGGAAGAAATAGGGAAGGAAAAAAAGGGTTAGGAGAGAAAAAAAGGGGGAAAAAGGGAAAACAAAGAAAAATACAAGAATATGGAAAAGTAAAAAAGGGGAAAAGAGAAAAAGAAGAAAAAAGAACATAAGAAGAAAAAAGAAAGAAAGGAAGGAGAGAGAAAAAAAAGGGGGGGGGGAAGAGCATAACTAGCAACAGTGAATAAATGGCCTGGAGCACTCGGGGAGGCAGACAAGCTCAAGGCAAAAAAGGAGGTGAATGTAGTGGCAGAAAATGTCCTCAGTGAAAAAAGCCGGAACATGGACAAAATGCTTCCCCTGAAAAAAAGGAGAAAGAAAACATGGTTACAAAAATAACATGGTAGCACACTACACGGCTGTAGTGTGCTACTATTTAAAGACAGCTGTCACTCTCAGTTGGTATGCGGAACATGGACTCCATACCTTGTTTCTGATGTTACTTGGTATGTACTATGCGTACACTTCTCGTGTATTTTATGCACTTTTATATTATGTGTTTGTATACTCTCTTGTATGTTACTGTGGTCTGATTTTCTATTTTGTGTACGTTTTTCATAGGCTTGAAAAAGACCTTAAAGGGGTTGTCCCGCGCCAAAACAGTTTTTTTTTTTTTTTCAACCCCCCCCCCCCCCCCCTGTTCGGCGCGAGACAACCCCGATGCAGGGGTTAAAAAAGAACACCGGACAGCGCTTACCTGAATCCCCGCGCTCCGGTGACTTCTTACTTACCCGGTGAAGATGGCCGCCGGCATCTTCTCCCTCGGTGGACCGCAGGGCTTCTGTGCGGTCCATTGCCGATTCCAGCCTCCTGATTGGCTGGAATCGGCACGTGACAGGGTGGAGCTACACGGAGCTACACGGAGCCCCATTGAGACAGCAGAAGACCCGGACTGCGCAAGCGCGTCTAATTTGACCATTAGACGGCAAAAATTAGACGGCAACCATGGAGACGAGGACGCCAGCAAAGGAGCAGGTAAGTGAAAAACTTTTGATAACTTCTGTATGGCTCATAATTAATGCACAATGTATATTACAAAGTGCATTAATATGGCCATACAGAAGTGTATAGACGCACTTGCTGCCGCGGGACAACCCCTTTAATTTAGGTCGAAACGTTGCCTACTTTTAAACTCTGAAACAATAAAAATGTTCCTTTAAACAAACCTTTTGCATCAGTTTATGCTGCCACCCTCTCTACGATTTTTTTTCATTGCATGTTTAAAGGAGCTCATGTCCATAACCCCTACGGTGGCTTTGCATTGTTTTGACTGCTTAAAGTCCTCCTTTTTTCCCTTCCCCCACTAGAATCCATTCTGTGGGCTATTTTGTGAGTGCTGTGGTCTCTTCTCTTGTTAGCCCAGCACTTCTCCACAATGCAGCAATACTGTGTGTGGGAAGTATGTGAGCGGGCCCTGGGTCAGGCGCGGTCCCAGCAAACACCTGGTGTGGCCCAAGGTGCTGCGAGTCACATAGCAATGGGGAATCCATGTGTCCACACACTACTCATTGTGTGTGGATGTCGGATACCTCATCAACAACGCAAGGGGAAAGCCATCTGCACTTTGCACCCTACTCAAGTCAGTCAGTGTCTTTGCGCCAGACAGGTCAAACACTGCTATGCGAAGTCTGTGTGCACCCACAGAATAGGTGGGTCCAAGGAATTTAAAGACAGTACACATAAAGAAATAAGAGTGCCCAAATTAGCGCTGTATCGCTCCTCTTGTTTGTCCCAAAGCAGTGCCCCAGATAGCTGTGGTAACACGAGAGAAAATACATGATGCCCAGTCCTGATCCCCTGACCCCAAGCAGGAGGAGGAGGTAGCCTTACAAGGCCAAGAAACCATGACCAGGACCCGCTGTAGCCTGTGTGGGAAGTATGTGAGCGGGCCCTTGGTCAGACTCGGTATCAGCAAACACACTGTGTGACCCAAGGTGCGGCGAGTTATATAGCAATGGGCAATCCGGGTCCCCTCACACTATTCATTCTGTGTTGGTGTCAGATAGCTCAATCAACACCGCAAGGGGAAAGCCGTCTGCACTCTGCACCCTACCCAAGTCAGTCAGTGACTTTGTGCCAGACAGGTAAATTACCGCCATGGAAAGTCTGTGTGCACCCACAGCATAGGAGGGTCCAAGGCAACCCAAGAAATGAACCATGAAGAAATCAGAGTGCCCAAACATGGCAGACTTTCACTGCACTGAAGACATAGGCCTCTGTACAAATCCTCAGCAATCGCGGGCATTAAGCAAACTCCGATGCTAGTGCAGCTGTGAACGTGTCATAATTGCAATATCGCTCCTCTTGTTTGGGCCAAAGCAGTGCCCCGGATAACTAGGGTAATGTGAGAGAAAATACATATTGGCCTCGGCCCACAATTCATGCCCTAGTCAGTGAGTGTTTTTGGGCCAGATAGGTAAAACACCGCAATGTGAAGTCTGTGTGCCCCCATAGTATAAACAGACCCATGTAACATTCCAGTAGAAAAGGTATAAGCAGACCCCAGTAACATTTCGGTAGCAGTAGTATAGGCAGAACCCAGTACCATTTCTGTAGTAGAAGTATAGGTAGACCCCTGTAACATTTCTGTAGCAGAAGTAAAGGTAGATCCCTGTAACATTTCGGTAGCAGGAGTATAGGCAGACCCCTGTAACATTTATGTAGCAGAAGTATAGGCAGACCCCAGTATCATTTTTGTACCAGCAGTATAGGCAGACCCCAGCACCATTTCTGTAGCAGAAGTATAGGCAGACCCCAGTAACATTTCTGTAGTAGAAGTATAGTGTAGTATAGGTAGACCCCTTTAACATTTCTGTAGCAGCAGTATAGGCAGGCCCCTGTAACATTTACGTGGCAGAAGTATAGGCAGACCCCTGTAACATTCATGTAGCAGCAGTATGAGCAGACCCCTGTAACATTTACGTGGCAGAAGTAAAGGCCGACCCCTGTAACATTTATGTAGCCGAAGTATAGGCAGACCCCTGTAACATTTACGTGGCAGAATTATAGGCAGACCCCTGTAACATTTACGTGGCAGAATTATAGGCAGACCCCAGTAACATTCCTGTAGCAGATGTATAGGCAGACCCCTGTAACATTTATGTGGCAGAAGTATAGGCAGACCCCTGTAACATTTTTGTAGCAGCTGTATTGGCAGACCCCTGTAACATTTATGTGGCAGAAGAATAGGCAGATCACTATAACATTTTTGTAACAACAGTATAGGCAGACCCCAGTAACATTCTTGTAGCAGACGTATAGGCAGACCCCTGTAACATTTATGTGGCAGAAATATAGGCAGACCCCTGTAACATTTATATAGCAGCAGTATACTTAGACCCCTGTAACTTTTATGTAGCAGCAGTATAGGCAAACCCCTGTAACATTTATGTGGCAGAAGTGTAGGCAGACCCCAGTAACATTCTTGTAGCAGAAGTATAGGCAGACCCCTGTAACATTTATGTGGCAGAAATATAGGCAGACCCCTGTAACATTTGTATAGCAGCAGTATACTTAGACCCCTGTAACTTTTATGTAGCAGCAGTATAGGCAGATCCCTGTAACATTTATGTGGCAGAAGAATAGGCAGATCACTGTAACATTTTTGTAACAGCAGTATAGGCAGACCCCAGTAACATTCTTGTAGCAGAAGTATAGGCAGACCCCTGCAACATTTATGTGGCAGAAATATAGGCAGACCCCTGTAACATTTGTATAGCAGCAGTATACTTAGATCCCTGTAACTTTTATGTAGCAGCAGTATAGGCAGACCCCTGTAACATTTATGTGGCAGAAGTGTAGGCAGACCCCAGTAACATTTTTGTAGCAGAAGTATAGGCAGACCCCTGTAACATTTACGTGGCAGAAGTATAGGCAGACCCCTGTAACATTTATGTAGCTGAAATATAGGCAGACAACCGTGACATTTTTTTTGTAGCAGAAGTATAGGCAGACCCCTGTAACATTTATGTAGCCGAAGTATAGGCAGACCCCTGTAACATTTACGTGGCAGAAGTATAGGCAGACCCCAGTAACATTCTTGTAGCAGAAGTATAGGCAGACCCCTGTAACATTTATGTGGCAGCAGTATAGGCAGACCCCTATAACATTTTTGTAGCAGCTGTATAGGCAGACCCCTGTAACATTTATGTGGCAGAAGTATAGGCAGACCCCTGTAACATTTATGTGGCAGAAGAATAGGCAGACCCCTGTAACATTTACGTGGCAGAAGTATAGCAGATCCCTGTAACATTTATGTGGCAGAAGTGTAGGCAGACCCCAGTAACATTTTTGTAGCAGAAGTATAGGCAGACCCCTGTAACATTTATGTGGCAGAAGAATAGGCAGACCCATGTAACATTTACATGGCAGAAGTATAGCAGACCCCTGTAACATTTTTGTAGCTGAAATATAGGCAGACCACTGTGACATTTTTGTAGTAGAAGTATAGGCGGACCCCTGTAACAGTTATGTGGCAGAAGTATAGGCAGACCCCTGTAACATTTTTGTAGCAGCAGTATAGGCAGACCCCTGTAACATTTACGTGGCAGACGTATAGGCAGACCCTGTACAATTTTTGTAGCAGCAGTATAAGCAGACCCCTGTAACATTTTTGTAGCAGAAGTATAGGCAGACACCAGTAACATTTATGTCGCAGCAGTATGGGCAGACCCCTGTAACATTTACGTGGCAAAAATATAGGCAGACCCCTGTAACATTAATGTGCCAGAAGTATAGGCAGGCAGACCCCAGTAAAATTTCTGTAGCAAGACTATAGGCCAACCCCTGAAACATTGGGGTACCATGAGTGTAGGCGAAGGCTGGAAAAATTAGTTGGATAAGAGTGTAGGGGCTGGCCAGAAAAATTAGTGTACCAAGAGTACAAGTGTACCTCTGAAAAATTTATCAACCAAGAGGGCAGGTGAAACCCAGAAATATTTTTTGAAAGATACAGCTCGCTGTTGCTTAATTTGTAATAGTGCCTGGAGGCAGCCCTGTTGAAAAAATTACCCTCACAAGTAAGTTGCAGGATTTAGTGGTCGCGATCCAAGACCTGTCTGGTCGTATGGTGGCCCAGGAGCAGCGGAAGTAAGTGCATGTTTCTGCTGCCCTTTCTATTCCTGAGCCCGTGACCTCTTCCTGAGGCATTTTCAGGGGAGAGGAGCAAGTTTTTTGTTTTTCAGCAGGCATGTAGATTATATTTTCGGATGCGGCCCCGTTCCTCCAGCTCAGAATCCCAGAAAGTGGGATTGATTATATCCTTACTTTGGGGTCCCTCCCAGACATGGGCCTACTCCTTACTCGAGAGTTTGGTTTGCCTGCAGTCAGTTGATTTGTTTTTTTTGGGAACTTGGAGGTATTTTTGATGAGCCGGACCGTGCGGGGTTGGTGGTATCTCATCTCGTGTCTCTACGTTAGGGGCAGCAGTGGGTAGAGGACTATTTCTCTAAATTTAGACTGCATGCAGGTGAAACCTCTTGGAACGATAGCACCCTTAAAGATGCGTTTTTGTTGGATCTTTCTGACACTGTCAAGGATCTACTCATTTCTCATCCTGCTCCCGTGACACTCAATGATGCGATGGAATTGACGGTCAAAGCTGACAGGAGGCTGAGATCTAAAAAAGAGGAACGTCAGGCCCATAAGGCTAGGGAATCCAGCAGACCCGCTCCCACTTCTCTCATGACAACTTCTGGTGCCAAGCCTATGGAAGTGGACCAGCTAAGTCCCGAGGAACTGTGAAGGTTCCGGGTGATTCTCATCTCTGCCTCTATTGTGGGAAAGCCAGACATCGTGTAGCGACCTGTCCTCAGAAGCGTCTACAACATCAGTCCAAACCGGCGGAAAACTTCAGATCCTAGGCGATTTTTGGGAGGATCGCCAAGGATCACAGGTACTCCCTCAGTTGTTGGTGCCTTGTCAGATTGGCTTCTGGAATTTCATTCGGTCTGTTCAAGCTTTTATTGATTCGGGTACTGCCACCAATTTGATAACTGAATTCTCTGCGTTAAAGATTCCCATACGCTTCACTAGGATTGATTCTACCCCTCTGTCTGCAGGTGTTGTACAATGGAGGGCTCCCATTTTACAGTTCACTGTGGGTGTTCTCCATTCTGAGAATCTGTCGTTCTTGGTAATGGAAAGGATGTCCGTTGATGTAGTGCTTGGTATGCCCTGGTTAGTACTGCACAATCCCCACTTTCTCCCTTGTTATTTATCCTAGTTATGGAACCCCTAGTTATGAACGCATAAGAAGCAACCCAGATATTCAGGGAATTACTGATGGGTCTAGACAGCACAAAATCAGTCTATTCGCTGATGACATCTTACTCACACTATCAAACCCTATCTCATCTTTAAGAACAACCCAAAAAACCCTGCAAAATTTTTCTGAATTATCCTACTATAAATTAAATATTACTAAATCACAAATTTTAGGCATTGAGATTCAAGAAGATCTAAAAAACAGTATACAAAAAGAATTCCCTTTTCAGTGGCAACCTAGAAGCATACCGTACCTCGGCATAAATATATGCTTTCCCACTTCTCATCTTATATCAGTAAACTTTCCTCCTCTACTCACAGATATCCAAAAAGAAATAGACAACTTCCGCTCCTGCTCTCTATCATGGTTAGGTCGGATCTCCATATATAATATGATGATTTTACCAAAAATCCCTCATTACTTTCGCACCCTACCTATAGCAATCCCGAAGCTCTTTCTAAATAGCTTCCAAAGACAGTTATCCAATTTTATATGGCAAAATAAAAAAACAAGAATCGCATTATCCAGTCATCACTAAATAGATATCAAGGAGGTTTAGGCCTTCCCAATTTAGAAACCTATCGGAAATCTAATGTCCTTAGCAACCTAATAGCCTGGACGCGACACAACTCAAAAATAAGTTGGCCCTCATTAGAAATGGATTTAAATAAATAAAAACCTCTAAAACGTCAGCTGATTACCTTTATTATTGGAGCTGTCTATCTCCCCCTCTTGAAATCCTTGTACACCTTGGATCTCTCTCCCCCAATGAAGGCATCCATAGAAGCATGGATGGACCTGGTTCGTAATACCGATAAAAACATAACTAACTTTTCCTTAAAAATCCCTATTGAAACCTTAAAATTTTTAATTCCCAATCTAAACTTGAAGCCATGGCTTCAACTGGGCCAAAGATATATATCAGACCTTTTATCATGGACCGGACTTCTCTCTTTTCGGGCCCTGACAACTAGATTTTATCTTACAAATTCGGATATCTACAAATATATTCAAATATCCTCCTTTTTGCACTGTTATCATCTGAAAGATCTCAAGGTCCCAGCGATAATCCACTCATTCATAGACTCTCCCCAGGCTAAAATATATACCGAGCTATTCTATGACATTTTTTCAGGCAATTTGAGACCATCCGGGAAATGCCACCTCATAAATTGGGGCAGGGACATTGGGCATAACATATCCACTGACCAATGGCTTAGGGCCTTTAGGTGGACTGGGAAATCCTCACATGGAACTAAGTTCATTGAAATACATTTAAAAATTCTAACTCGCTGGTACTACCCCCCCCCCCCCCCCCCATGTTGGCTAGAAGGGGCTTGACCAGTAGCGACAGATGCTGGAGAAAATGGAAAATACAAGGCTCCCTCCTTCATATTTTTTGGTCGTGTCCCCTCCTGGTCCCCTTCTGGAGGGATGTTTACAATCTTATTCATAAGGTCTCCAGCTTCAACCTTCCTTTTACCCCTGATGTAGCCTTACTGTTTCTGACCACGAAAAAAATCCACCCTCCTTTGAAACAATTGATTGGCCATATATTACTTACGGCCAAGTCCCTGACAGCTAGAATGTTGAAAACTGAAACAATCCCGCCCATACAAGAACTCACTTGCCTGGTATTGGAGCATAGTATATATGAAAAGATTATAGCTACAGATGAGCGAGCGTACTCGTCCGAGTTTGATACTCGTTCGAGTATTAGGGTGTTCGAGATGCTCGTTACTCGAGACAAGCACCACGCGGTGCTCGACTCCATTACATTTCCTTCCCTGAGAAATTTGCTCGCTTTTCTGGCCAATAGAAACACAGGGAAGGCATTACAACTTCCTCCTGTGACATTCCAGCCCTATCCCACCCCCCTGCAGTGAGTGGCTGGGAAGATCAGATGACATCCGAGTATTTAAATCTGCCCCGCCAGCGGCTTGCCACAGATGCATGCTGAGAGAGATCAGGGAAAGTGCTGTCTTGCTGTAGCTGCTATAGGGAGAGTGTTAGGTGTTATTTTAATCTTCAAGAACCCCAACAGTCCTTCTTAGGGCCACATCTGACCGTGTGCAGTACTGTTGAGGCTGCTTTTAGCGGTGTTGCACAAATTTTTTTTTTTGTATATCGGGCGTGCAGACCATAGCGTCCTCAGTCTGCAGTCATTTTACAAAGTATAGGGGCAGTACTGGTAAGGCAGGGAAAGAGGTATACTGGCTATATAGGCAGTGGGCTTTTTCCCAAAAAGAGGAAAAAAATACTATATTTGGCCTGCCTGTGACTGTCTTCAGTTTACTGCGTGTCTGCTGGGGGTAGTAGTCGCTAATTAATACCCAGCCTTGCGCATAATTGTTTCCTGGCTGCACTGGGCTTTCAGTAACCACAGTCATCCTCCGACAGGGAAATCCAAATACAGGGTATATTAGAGGCAGTGGGTTTTTTCCCAAAAAGTGGAAAAAAAACATTATATTTGGCCTGGCAGTGACCGTCTTCAGTTTACGGCGTATGTGCTGGGGGTAGTAGCTGCTGATTAATACCCAGCCTTGCGCATAATTGTTTCCTGGCTGCACTGGGCTTTCAGTAACCACAGTCATTCTCCAACAAGGAAATCCAAAAACAGGGTATATCAGAGGCAGTGGGCTTTTTCCCAAAAAGTGGAAAAAAAATACTATATTTGGCCTGGCAGTGACCGTCTTCAGTTTACGGCGTGTGTGCTGGGGGTAGTAGTCGCTGATTAATACCCAGCCTTGCGCATAATTTCCTGGCTCTGCTGTGTCCATTATATGATCGCCGCCATCCCGTCAGAGGGAAAGAGTATACATATATACGCTGCATACGGTGTCTGTCTGGTTTTTCACCCCACCATTTTAAAAAATTGAAGCAAAATACTTAAGGCCTACCACTGGCCTTTGGCCACTTGACTGGTTCTGCCCTGTGAATTCCAGTAGCTCAGTCATACGCACCTAGATCTGACTACAGGCTTGCGCATAATTGTTTCCTGGCTCTGCTGTGCGTTCCGTAAGCGAAGTCAGCCTTCAACCACAGGCCAATAAGCGGTACATTTAATTACAGCATTCTGTTTCTGCTCTACTCGTAATACACCATGCTCAGGGGTAGGGGTAGGCCTAGAGGACGTGGACGGGGGTGAGGACGCGGAGGCCCAAGTCAGGGTGTGGGCACAGGCCGAGCTCCTGGTCCAGGTGTATAGCAGCCGACTGCTGCGGGATTAGGAGAGAAGCAAGTTTCTGGGGTCCCCAGATTCATCTCACAATTAATGGGTCCACGCGGTAGACCATTATTAGAAACTGAGCAGTGTGAGCAGGTCCTGTCGTGGATGGCAGAAAGTGCATTCAGCAATCTATCGACCACCCAGTCTTCTACGCCATCCACAGCTGCAACTCTGAATCCTCTGGCTGCTGCTCCTACTTCGTCCTAGCCTCCTCACTCCATGAAAATGACACATTCTGAGAAGCAGGCAGACTCCCAGGAACTGTTCTCGGGCCCCTGCCGAGATTGGGCAGCAATGGTTCCTCTCCCACCGGAGGAGTTTGTCGTGACCGATGCCCAACCTTTGGAAAGTTCCCGGGGTCCGGGGGATCAGGCTGGGGACTTCCGGCAACTGTCTCAAGAGCTTTCAGTGGGTGAGGAGGACGATGACGATGAGACACAGTTGTCTATCAGTGAGGTAGTAGTAATTTCAGTAAATCCGAGGGAGTAGCGCACAGAGGAATCGGAGGAAGAGCAGCTGGACGATGAGGTGACTGACCCCACCTGGTTTGCTAAGCCTACTGAGGACAGGTCTTCTGAGGGGGAGGCAAGTGCAGCAGCAGGGCAGGTTGGAAGAGGCAGTGCGGTGGCCAGGGGTAGAGGCAGGGCCAGACCAAATAATCCACCAACTGTTTCCCAAAGCACCCCCTCGCGCCATGCCACCCTGCAGAGGCCGAGGTGCTCAAAGGTCTGGCAGTTTTTCACTGAGAGTGCAGACGACCGACGAACTGTGGTGTGCAAGGTTTGTTGCGCCAAGATCAGCCGGGGAGCCACCACCACCAGCATGTGCAGGCATATGATGGCCAAGCACCCCACAAGGTGGGACAAAGGCCGTTCACCGCCTCCGGTTTGCACCACTGCCTCTCCCCCTGTGCCCCAACCTGCCACTGAGATCCAACCCCCCTTTCAGGACAGAGGCACGACCGTCTCCCGGCCTGCACCCACACGCTCACCTCCGCTGTCCTCAGCCCCATCCAGCAATGTCTCTCAGCGCAGCGTCCAGCCGTCGCTAGCGCAACTGTTTGAGCGCAAGCGCAAGTACGCCGCCACACACCCGCACGCTCAAGGGTTAAACGTGCACATAGCCAAATTTATCAGCCTGGAGATGCTGCCGTATAGGCTTGTGGAAACGGAGGCTTTCAAACACATGATGGCGGCGGCGACCCCGCGCTACTCGGTTCCCAGTCGCCACTACTTTTCCCGATGTGCCGCCCCAGGCTTGCACGACCACGTCTCCCGCAACATTGTACGCGCCCTCACCAACGGGGTTACTGCCAAGGTCCACTTAACAACAGACACGTGGACAAGCACAAGCGGGCAGGGCCACTATATCTCCCTGACGGTACATTGGGTGAATTTAGTGGAGGCTGGGACCGAGTCAGAGCCTGGGACCGCTCACGTCCTACCCACCCCCAGAATTGCGGGCTCCAGCTCGGTGCTGGTATCTGCGGCGGTGTATGCTTCCTCCACTAAACCACCATCCTCCTCCTCCTCCTACGCAACCTCTGTCTCGCAATTAAGATGTGTCAGCAGCAGCAGGACGTCGCCAGCAGTCGGTGTCGCGTGGCGTGGCAGCACAAGGGAGGGCAAGCGTCAGCAGGCCGTGCTGAAACTACTCAGCTTAGGAGAGAAGAGGCACACGGCCCATGAACTGCTGCAGGGTCTAACCGACCGCTGGCTTGCGCCGCTGAGCCTCCAACCGGGCATGGTCGTGTGTGACAACAGCCGTAACGTGGTGGCGGCTCTGCATCTCGGCAGCCTCACGCACGTGCCATGCCTGGCCCATGTCTTTAATTTGGTGGTTCAGCGGTTTCTTAAAAGCTACCCACGCTTGTCAGACCTGCTCGGAAAGGTGCGCCGGCTCAGCGCACATTTCCGCAAGTCCAAAACGGACGCTGCCACCCTGCGGACCCTGCAACATCGGTTTAATCTGCCAGTGCACCGATTGCTGTGCGACGTGCCCACACAGTGGAACTCTACGCTCCACATGTTGGCCAGGCCCTATGGGCAGCGTAGAGCTATAGTGGAATATCAACTCCAACGTGGGCGGCGTAGTGGGAGTCAGCTTCCTCAATTCTTTACAGAAGAGTGGGCCTGGTTGGCAGACATCTGCCAGGTCCTTGGAAACTTTGAGGAGTCTACCCAGATGGTGAGCGGCGATGCTGCAATCATTAGCGTCACCATTCCTCTGCTATGCCTCTTGAGAAGTTCCCTGCAAAGCATAAAAGTAGACGCTTTGCACTCGGAAACGGAGGCGGGGGAAGACAGTATGTCGCTGGATAGTCAGAGCACCCTCATGTCTATATCTCAGCGTGTTGAGGAGGAGGAGGAGGGGGGAGGAGCATGAGGAGGAGGGGGAAGAGACAGCTTGGCCCACTGCTGAGGGTACACATGCTGCTTGCCTGTCATCCTTTCAGCGTGTATGGCCAGAGGAGGGGGAGGAGGAGAAGGAGGATCCTGAAAGTGATCTTCCTAGTGAGGACAGCCATGTGTTGCGTACAGGTACCCTGGCACACATGGCTGACTTCATGTTAGGATGCCTTTCTCGTGACCATCGCGTTACACGCATTCTGGCCACTACGGATTACTGGGTGTACACACTGCTCGACCCACGGTATAAGGAGAAACTTTCCACTCTCATTCCCGAAGAGGAAAGGGGTTCGAGAATGATGCTATACCACAGGGCGCTGGTAGACAAACTGATGGTAAACTTCGCATCCGACAGCGCTAGTGGCCGAAGGCGCAGTTCCGAGGGCCAGGTAGCAGGGGAGCCGCTGAGATCAGGCAGCATGTAGAGCGCAGGCAGGGGAACACTCTCTAAGGCGTTTGACAGCTTTATGGCTCCCCAGCAAGACTGTGTTACCGCTCCCCAGTCAAGGCTGAGTTGGTGGGAGCACTGTAAAAGGATGGTGAGGGAGCACGTAGCCGATCGCACGACCATCCTCCGTGACGCCTCTGCTCCCTACAACTACTGGGTTTCAAAGCTGGACACGTGGCCTGAACTCGCGCTGTATGCCCTGGAGGTGCGTGCTTGCCCTGCGGCTAGCGTCTTTTCAGAGAGAGTGTTTAGTGTGGCTGGGGGAATCATCACGGATAAGTATACCCGCCTGTCAACTGACAGTGCCGACAGGCTTACACTCATAAAGATGAACAAAGCCTGGATTTCCCCAGACTTCTCTTCTCCACCAGCGGACAGCAGCGATACCTAAACAATACGTAGGCTGCACCCGCGGATGGAAGCATCGATCTCTATCACCATAAAAAACGGGGACCTTTTGGCTTCATCAATCTGTGTATTATATTCATCCTCCTCCTCCTGCTCCTCCTCCTGAAACCTCATGTAATCACCCCGAACGGGCAATTTTTCTTAGGCCCACAAGGCTCAGTCATATTACTTTTGTAAACAATGTTTTTACGTTTCAATTCTCATTAAAGCATTGAAACTTGCACCTGAACCAATTTTTATTTTAACTGGGCTGCCTCCAGGCCTAGTTACACATTAAGCCACAGTAACCAAAGCGATTAATTTCACCTGCCCTCTTGGTTGGGCATGGGCAATTTTTCTGAGGTACATTAGTACTGTTGGTACACCAATTTTTTTGGGCCCTTGCCTACAGTGTAATCCTAGAAATTTTTATGGGCTTCGCCTGCACTCATGGTACAGCAAGGTGTGTGGGGTTGGCCTACACTTTTGCTACATAAATGTAACTGGGGCCTTTTACTGAAATGGAACTAATACGGTGCTCCCCCTTTACTGCTGCTAGTGATATGTTACTGGGGCCTGTCCCGACTTCTACTACTACTGAAATGGAACTAATACTGTGCTCCCCCTATACTGCTGCTAGTGATATGTTACTGGGGCCTGTCCCTAATGCTACCGCTGAAATGTTACTAATTCTGGGCTCTGCCTATACCGCTGCTAATGCTATGTCACTGGGGTGTGGAAACGGAGGCTTGCCAAAGACATGGTGGCGGCGAGGCCATTTCCCACCAACGCAGTTACTGTTAAGGTGCATATAACCACGGACACGTGGAGAGGACACGTAGTGCCTCAAAAACATCCCCCTCCTCCTCCAACAATGAAAACATTCTTGGCAAATACCTTTGCATTGGTCCGTCTGGTGGCAGTCCAAGAATTTCACCTTTAACGACACAACAAGAGAGCCCCCCCACCATCCCCCCGCCACGGCCCAATTAATCATGGCCACATTCCGAAAACCAACTAAATAAAACCGCGCTACTAGGTCCGCAGTCCTGACCACATTCCCACCAACACGGTTACTGTTAAGGTACATATTACCAGTCTGACTGGGGCATGCACTGTGGACCGAAGCCCACCTGTATTGTATCTGACGTTAGTAGAGATGAGCGAGCGTACTCGGAGAAGCGGTACTCGCTCGAGTAATTGGCTTTATCCGAGTACTGCTGTGCTCGGGGCTAAAGATTCGGGTGCCGGCATGGAGCGGGGAGCTGCAGGGGAGAGCGGGGAGGAACGGAGGTAAGATCTTTCTCTCCTCTCCCGCCCGCTCTCCCCTGCTCCCCGCTGCGACTCATCTGTCAGCCGCAGCGGCACCCGAATCTTTAGCCCCGAGCACAGCGGTACTCGGATAAAGCCAATTACTCGAGCGAGTACCGCTTATCCGAGTACGCTCGCTCATCTCTAGACGTTAGCTCTGCTGAGCAGGGCACTGCAATGGGATACATTTATGTACCGCTGATGGGTTCCAGGGAGCCACCCATGATGTGGGGACTTCACATTACGGATTTGTACCTGCCTGTGTCTACTTATAAAGAACCCCAGTCTGACTGGGGCATGCAGTGTGGGCCAAAGACCACCTGTATTTAATCTGACGTTAGCTCTACTATCCGGGGCACTGCATTGGGACAAACTACAGGAGCAATACAGCGCTAATGAGACGTGCACAGCTACGCTAGCATTGGAGTCTGCTGTAGGCACGCGATTGCTGAGGGTTTGTGCAGAGGCCTATGTCCTGGGTGCAGTGAAAGTCCGCTTCCTGCCTACGATTGCTGAATCTGTGGGCCGAGGCCTGTGCCGTGGGCGCGGTGCAAGTCTGCCATGTTTGGCCGCTCAGATCAATTTTTGGTTCATGTCTTGGGTTTCCTAGGACCCACCTATGCTGTTGGTGCAAACTTAGTTCCCATTGCGGTGTTTGACCTGTCTGGCACAAAGGCACTGACTGACTTGGGTAGGGGGCAGAGCGGCGATGGCTTTCCCCTTGCAGTGTGGATTGAGCTATGTGACACCTTGACAGAATGAATACTGTGTGGCACATGGATTCCCCATTGCTATGCCCACATTTACAGCTCCTGACGGAGGTGGCACAGGTTTGGAGTTCTCATTGCTTCTGTACAGCATTGTGGGCTATCGCCTCGCCCCTTTTAAAGAGGGTCGCTGCCTGGCCCTGCCAACCCTCTGCAGTGTGTGCCTCCGGTTTCTCCTCATGGCAGACGCACTTCTAAATAGACATGAGGGTGGTGTGGCTATGAGGCCAGCGTGTGGCATGAGGGCAGCTGAAGGCTGCGCAGGGACACTTTGGTGTGCGCTGTGGACACTGGGTCATGCGGGGGGGGGGGGGGGGGGGGGTTGGGCAGCATGTAACCCAGGAGAAGTGGCAGCGGAGTGTCATGCAGGCAGTGATTGTGCTTTGTTGGAGGTAGTGTGGGGCTTAGCTAAGGTATGCCTTGCTAATGAAGGTTTTTCAGAAGTAAAAATTGTTGGGGGGGGGGGGGCACTCTTGCCGCTATTGTGGCTTAATAGTGGGACCTGGGAACTTGAGATGCAGCCCAGCATGTTGCCCCTCGCCTGCCCTATCCGTTTCTGTGTCACTCCCATCACTTTCTTGAATTTCCCAGATTTTCACAAATGAAAACTTTAGCGAGCATCGGCGATATACAAAAATGCTCGAGTCGCCCATTGACTTCAATGGGGTTCGTTAATCGAAACGAACCCTCGAGCATCGCGGGAGGTTCGACTCGAGTAACGAGCACCCGAGCATTTTGGTGCTCGCTCATCTCTAATTATAGCCCTTAGAAACAATGATATTTTAAGATACAACAAGATGCAGAAACCTTGGACTAATCTATTTCCTTGTTAATTCAGAAAATCTTAGTGGCCCTTACGTTATTGTTCTTAAGGTTCCCTGTTTTTCAAATTTAATGACCTATCCATCTTGTTCCCCCCCCCCCCCCCTCCACCCACCGTTCCTTTCCTTCCTTTCCTCATTCTCATATACCTATCCAAATCTCTGATGATAATATTGATCATTTACTTTTCTTGCATATATTGAATGCTGGGTGATGTTTTCTATGTGCGCTAGATTTCTAGAATAAGTACTATATGTTCATGATGTTGAGAAACTCTTTTATACAAACAATACGTATATTTGCTCTGTAACATACCCCTGCATGAAATCAATAAAAAAAAAATTAAATCCCACATATAAAACAACATATTAAAAACGCTAAAAAACTGAAGCAAAATGCAAATTATTAGCGTTTTACCTCTCTAAAAACACAATAAAAGGGCCAAAAAAGCTGTTTGTAACCAAAATGGTACCAATAAAAACTACAACTCGTCTCGCAAAAAACAATCTCTAACAGAGCTCCATAAATAGAAAAATAATAAAAAAGTTACAGGACTTTAAATGAATGCAGCAATTTCGAAAAAATAAAGATTTCTAAAGAAAGGGTTTTTATTGCAAAAAAGTGGAAAAACCTAAAAAAAATGCAAGAATTTTGCTATAGTTGTAATCATATCGGCCCGCAGAAAAAATGGATTGTGCCATTTATGGTGCATGATTAACGCTGTAAAAAAAAAAATCTATGGCAGAATTGATGCGCTTTCTCTCCCTGTTATCATAAAAGAATAATAAAAGTTTTACAATATTGTCTATGTACCCAAAAATGGCACCATCAAAAACTACAGATTGCCACACAAAAAACAAGCCCTATACGGCCGTGTCAACTGAAAAGTAAAAAAAGTTATGAATTTTGAAAAATGGAGATGAAAATCCGCCAAAAATCGTTGCGTACTTAAGGTGTTATAATTGGCAATGGACAAGAACATTATTCTTCCACTATACAAGGCACTTGTCAGGCCTCATGTGAGAAATGTGAGTCTACATGGGTCTATCCCATGACCTGTTTATACCCGATAACAAAAGGGCATCCTCTATGGCTAGAGGAAAGAAGCTTTCATTATCAACACGAGTTGGAACTCTACGCTCCACATGTTGGCCAGGCTCTATGAGCAGCGTAGAGCTATTGTGGAATACCAACTCCAACATGGGTGGCGTAGTGGGAGTCAGCCTCCTCAGTTATTTACAGAAGAGTGGGCCTGGTTGGCAGACATCTGCCAGGTCCTTGGAAACTTTGAGGAGTCTACCCAGATGGTTAGCGGGGATGCTGCAATCATTAGCGTCACCATTCCTCTGCTATGCCTCTTGAGAAGTTCCCTGCAAAGCATAAAGGCAGACGCTTTGCACTCGGAAACGGAGGCGGGGGAAGACAGTATGTCGCTGGATAGTCAGAGCACCCTCATGTCTATATCTCAGCGTGTTGAGGAGGGGGGGGGAGGGGGGAGGAGCATGAGGAGGAGGGGAAAGAGACAGCTTGGCCCACTGCTGAGGGTACACATGCTGCTTGCCTGTCATCCTTTCAGCGTGTGTGGCCAGAGGAGGAGGAGGAGGGGGAGGAGCATGAGGAGGAGGGGGAAGAGACAGCTTGGCCCACTGCTGAGGGTACACATGCTGCTTGCCTGTCATCCTTTCAGCGTGTATGGCCAGAGGAGGAGGAGGAGGAGGAGGAGGAGGAGGAGGATCCTGAAAGTGATCTTCCTAGTGAGGACAGCCATGTGTTGCGTACAGGTACCCTGGCACACATGGCTGACTTCATGTTAGTATGCCTTTCTCGTGACCCTCGCGTTACACGCATTCTGGCCACTACGGATTACTGGGTGTACACACTGCTCGACCCACGGTATAAGGAGAACCTTTCCACTCTCATTCCCGAAGAGGAAAGGGGTTCGAGAATGATGCTATACCACAGGGCGCTGGTGGACAAACTGATGGTAAACTTCGCATCCGACAGCGCTAGTGGCCGAAGGCGCAGTTCCGAGGGCCAGGTAGCAGGGGAGGCGCAGAGATGAGGCAGCATGTAGAGCGCAGGCAGGGGAACACTCTCTAAGGCCTTTGACAGCTTTATGGCTCCCCAGCAAGACTGTGTTACCGCTCCCCAGTCAAGGCTGAGTTGGCGGGAGCACTGTAAAAGGATGGTGAGGGAGTACGTAGCCAATCGCACGACCGTCCCCGGTGACGCCTCTGCCCACTACAACTACTGGGTGTCGAAGCTGGACAAGTGGCCTGAACTCGCACTGTATGCCCTGGAGGCGCTTGCTTGTCCTGCGGCTAGCGTCTTGTCAGAGAGTGTGTTTAGTGCGGCTGGGGGAATCATCACGGATAAGCGTACCCACCTGTCAACCGACAGTGCCGACAGGCTTACACTCATCAAGATGAACAAAGCCTGGATTTCCCCAGACTTCTCTTTTTCACCAACGGACAGCAGCGATACCTAAGCAATACGTAGGCTGCACCCGCGGATGGAAGCATCGTTCTCTATCACCATCAAAAACGGGGACCTTTTTGCTTCATCAATCTGTGTATTCTATTCATCCTCCTCCTCCTGCTCCTCCTCCTGAAACCTCACATAATCACGCCGAACGGGCAACTTTTCTTAGGCCCACAAGGCTCAGTCATATAATTTTTTAAAACAATTTTTATACGTTTCAATGCTCATTAAAGCGGTGAAACTTTCACCTCAACCAATTTTTATTTTAACTGGGCTGCCTACAGGCCTAGTAACCAATTAAGCCACATTAACCAAAGCGATTAATGGGTTTCACCTGCCCTCCTGGTTGGGCATGGGCAATTTTTCTGAGGTACATTAGTACTGTTGGTACACCAATTTTTGGGGGCCCTCGCCTACAGTGTAATCAAATTAATTTTTAATCCACCTGCATTAAAGCTGACATTACATCAGCTGTGCTGGGCACTGCAATGGGATATATTTATGTACCGCCGGTGGCTTCCTGGCACCCACCCATGCTGTCCGTCCACACGGAGTTGTAACTGCATGTGTCTACTTCTAAAGAACCCCAGTCTGACTGGGGTATGCAGTGTGGGCCGAAGCCCACCTACATTAAGCACAACATTACATCAGCTGTGATGGGCACTGCAATGGGATATATTTATGTACCACCGGTGGGTTCCAGGGAGCCACCCATGCCGTGGGTCCATACGGAGTTGTAACTGCATGTGTCCACTTCTAAAGAACCCCAGTCTGACTGGGGTATGCAGTGTGGGCCGAAGCCCACCTGCATTAAGCACGACATTACATCAGCTGTGATGGGCACTGCAATGGAATATATTTATGTACCGCTGGTGGGTTCCAGGGAGCCACCCATGCCGTGGGTCCACAGGGAGTTGTACCTGCATGTGTCCACTTCTAAAGAACCCCAGTCTGACTGGGGCATGCAGTGTGGGCCGAAGCCCACCTGCATTAAGCACAACATTACCTCAGCTGTGATGGGCACTGCAATGGGATACATTTATGTACCGCCAGTGGGTTCCAGGGAGCCATCCATGCTGTGGGTGCACACGGAATTCCCATTGCGGAGTTGTACCTGCCTGTGACTATTTATAAAAAAAACGCGGTCTGACTGGGGCATGCAGACACCTTGGCAGAATGAGTAGTGTGTGGCACATAGGTTCCCCATTGCTATGCCCACGTGTGCAGCTCCAGATGGAGGTGGCACAGGATTGGATTTCTCATTGCTTCTGTACAGCATTGTGGGCTATCGCCCTGCCCCTTTTAAAGAGGGTCGCTGCCTAGCCGTGCCAACCCTCTGCAGTGTGTGCCTGCGGTTCCTCCTCATGGCAGACGCACTTATAAATAGACATGAGGGTGTCGTGACATGAGGGCAGCTGAAGGCTGGGCAGGGACAGTTTGGTGTGCGCTGTGGACACTGGGTCGTGCGGGGGGGGGGGGGGGGGGTTGGTCAGCATGTAACCCAGGAGAAGTGGCAGCGGAGTGTCATGCAGGCAGTGATTGTGCTTTGTTGGAGGTAGTGTGGTGCTTAGCTAAGGTATGCATTGCTAATGAGGGCTTTTCAGAAGTAAAAATTGTTTGGAGGGGGGGGGGCACTCTTGCCGCTATTGTGGCTTAATAGTGGGACCTGGGAACTTGAGATGCAGCCCAACATGTAGCCCCTCACCTGCCCTATCCGTTGCTGTGTCGTTCCCATCACTTTCTTGAATTGCCCAGATTTTCACAAATGAAAACCTTAGCGAGCATCGGCGATATACAAAAATGCTCGAGTCGCCCATTGACTTCAATGGGGTTCGTTACTCGAAACGAACCCTCGAGCATCGCGATAATTTCGTCCCGCGTAACAAGCACCTGAGCATTTTGGTGCTCGCTCATCTCTAGCCATAACCATTGCATAAACACACTTCCTGGTGAGTAAATGACACATGGAGGTTAAGGAGCTGATTACAGCTATTAAACTGCACAGATCATTTACTCAAAAATGTCGGGCAAATTGTTCTTTCACACGATCTACTATTTGTAAGATTATTTGTGTATGTAAAAGTACCCTAAGTCTGAGATGAGCTTTTGCAGGATAAACTGTAAAATTAAGTGAAAAAATGTGTTAGAAAACACTCCCTTGAACCCAAATACGACAGTCCTTACCAAGTGCTACTGACCACAGCTACGTCTGTGAAACTAGATGGAAGAAACTCCTGGATTCAAGCCTCACATTCAGAAAGATATTGGCTCAAATAGGGATAAGCATACCTGTGATCCTAATTATCCTTGAAAACCTACACCCTCTGCAGACTCTTTCCCCTAAGCAATAACAATACCTTTAAGCCCATAGGGACAGCATCTGACTTCTCTATGCGCAAAGCCCATGGCAAGGGGGGTCATGGGATAGCCATGACCCATCTAATGTGCGGCAGAAAAGAGTTCCAAGGCACATAAAGACAGATGAGATAGGTCTGAGATTAGGGACAGATAAAATAATCATTTTAAGGGGGGGATTGTGATGGACTATCATAAACTAAGTAAAATGCCTATTGCAAATATGTGCTTTTTCTCACTAACACTCACTGCCTCTTGAAGAGCTGACTAACTACTCGCTCCCCCCTCCTACGATGTTCCTAACAGTTTACCCAAGATGGCGCATTCATTGTCCAGGAATTCAAAAATAAGAACGTCAGTTCTTGGAGGAAGAGACCCATATAAGGGCAATAACTAGAGATGAGCAAGCACCAAAATGCTCGAGTGCTCGTTGCTCGAGTCGAACTTTCCGCGATGCTTGAGGGTTCGTTTCGAGTAACAAACCCCATTGAAGTCAATGGGTGACTCAAGCATTTTTTTATATGACCCATGCCCCGCTAAGGTTTTCATTTGTGAAAATCTGGAAAACCCAAGAAAGTGATGGAAACGACACAGAAACGGATAGGGCAGGCGAGGGGCAACATGCAGGGCTGCATCTCAGGTTCCCAGGTCCCACTATTAAGCCACAATAGCGGCAAGAGTGGGCCCCCCCCTAACAATTTTTACTTCAAACAAACCCTCATTAGCAAGGCACACCTTAGCTAAGCACCACACTACCTCCAAATAAGCACAATCACTGCCTGCGGGGCACGCCGCTACCTCTTCTCCTGGGTTACATGCTGCCCAACCCCCTCACACGACCCTGCGTCCACAGCGCACACAAAAATGTCCCTGCTCAGCCTTCAGCTGCCCTCATGCCACACGCTGGCTGCATAGCCACACCACCCTCATGTCTATTTATAAGTGCGTCAGCCATGAGGAGGAAACAGAGGCACACACTGCAGAGGGTTGGCAGGGCCAGGCAGCGACCCTCTTTAAAAGGGGCGGGGCGATAGCCCACAATGCTGTACAGAAGCAATGAGAAATCCAATCCTGTGCCACCTCCCTCAGGAGCTGCAAACGTGGGCATAGCAATGGGGAATCCATGTGCCCACACAGTATTCATTCTGTCAAGGTGTCGCATAGTTCAATCGACACCGCAAGGGGAAAGCCATCTGCACTCTGCTCCCTACCCAAGTCAGTCAGTGTCTTTGTGCTAGACAGGTCAAACACCGCGATGGGAACTAAGTGGGCACCAACAGCATAGGTGGGTCTTAGGCAACCCAAGACATGAACAATTAATAAAACTTAGCGGCCAAACATGGCAGACTTGCACCGCGCCCACGACACAGGCCTCGGCCCACAGCTTCAGCAATCGTAGGCAGGAAGCGGACTTTCACTGCGTCCAGGACATAGGCCTCTGCACAAACCCTCAGCAATCGTGGGCCAAGAGCAGACTCCAATGCTAGCGTAGCTGTGCACGTCTCATTAGCGCTGTATTGCTCCTGTAGTTTGTCCCAATGCAGTGCCCGAGATAGTAGAGCTAACGTCAGATGAAATACAGGTGGGCTTCGGTCCACACTGCATGCCCCAGTCAGACTGAGGTTTTTTATAAGTATACACAGGCAGGTACAACTCCCTAATGTGAGGAAGTCCGTGTGGACCCACAGCATGGGTGGGTCCCAGGAAGCCACCGGCAGTACATAAATAAATCCCATTGCAGTGCCCTGTACAGATGAGCTACCGTTACATTAAATACCGGTGGACTTCGGCCCACGCTGCATGCCCCAGTTAGACTGGATTTTTTTATAAGTAGACACAGGCAGGTACAACTCCCCTATGGGAAGTCCCTGTGGACCCACAGCATAGGTGGCTCCTTGGAACCCACCGGCGGTACATAAATAAATCCCATTGCAGTGCCCTACATAGCAGAGCTTACGTCACATTAAATACAGGTGGGCTTCGGCCCACATTGCATGCCCAGTCAGAATGGGGTTTTTATAAGTAGACACAGGCAGGTACAACTCCCCTATGTGAAGTCCGTGTCCACCCACAGCATGCGTGGGTCCCAGGAAGCCACCGTCGGTACATAAATAAATCCCATTGCAGTGCCCTGCACAGCTAAGCTAACGTCAGATAAAATGCAGGTGGGCTTCGGCCCACACTGCATGCCCCAGTCAGACTGGGGTTTTTAATAAGTAGACACAGGCAGGTAAAACTCCCCTATGGGAAGTCCGTGTGGAACCACAGCATGGGTGGCTCCCTGGAACCCACCGGCGGTACATAAGTAAATCCCATTGCAGTGCCCTGCACAGCTGAGGTAACGTCAGAATGAATACAGGTGGACTTCGGCCCACACTGCATGCCCCAGTCAGACTGGGGCTTTTATAAGTAGACACAGGCAGGTACAACACAGGAGGAGCAGCAGCCAGAGGATTCAGAGTTGCAGCAGTGGACGGCATAGAAGACTGCATGGTCGATAGATTGCTGGATGCACTTTCTGCCATCCACGACAGGACCTGCTCACACTGCTCGTTTTTAATAAAGGTCCACGACATGGACCCAAAAATTGTGATATGAAGCTGGGGACCCCAGAAACTGTCCTCTCTCCTACTCCCGCAGCAGCCGGCTGTGATTCGCCTGGACCAGAAACTCGGCCTATACCCACACCCTCACTTGGAACTCAGCGTCCTTGCCCGCGTCCACGTCCTCTACCCCTACCCCTACCCTTCAGCATGGTGGATTAAGAATCGAGCAGACACTGAGCGGGGTAAAAATTTTTGTGAATTATTGCCGCGCAGTTAGTGGCTGCCAGCGGTTATACAACGCAAAATGAAGCCAGAGATAAATTATAAGGAAGACTGCAAGCAGGGCTAGCTGTGCAGTATGCAGTTGTGATGCACCTGAAGTCCCACAGGCCACGCAGTAATATGCACTGGGTTACAAACAGCTGTAAAAAGGATTTCCTTTTTAAAATTGTTTTTTTCCAATGCAATGCAGGCAGTGGAGCGTGTATTGGACTTTCCCTCTATGGCTGTCTGGCACCGTACACTCTGCCGACAACTGACTGGTAACACAGAGCGGTGAAAAAAATTTGTGCTTTCTTGGCGTGTACTTGCAGGCAGAGAGCGCTTACGTTACACTAACTGCACCCAGTAAAAAATGTAACTGAAGGCTGAACTCAGTCCTTGCTGTGCAATGCTGAGGTACTACAACTCCCAGCAACCCCGGAGTTAAATGCACAGGTAGCCCTAAGAAGGAGCATTGGGATTGTTGTAGACAGGATTCCAAACTACCACTGTCCCTGCCTCACCAATACTTCCCCTATACTACGTAGTACAGACTGCAGCCCGAAAACGCTATAGCTGTAATGGGGCTGCACGCCCGATATACAAAAAAAAAAAGTGCAAAACTGATCCCAGCAGCCACAGCAGTAGTGCACTAGGTGAGCTGTGGCCCTAAGAAGGACCATTGGGGTTCTTGTAGAGGCTAGCACTATCCCTATACCAGCAGCAGCACTCTCCCTAATCTCTGCCAGCGTGCGTCTATGGCGAGCCGTGGGCGGCGCCACTTTATATACTCGGCGGTCACTTGATCTCTCCAGCCACTCACTGCAGGGTGGTGGGATAGGGCTGGAACGTCACAGAAGGAAGTTGTAATGCCTTCCCTGCTAGTCTATTGGCCTGAAAATGGCGCAAATTTTTCAGGGAAGGAAACGGAACTGACTTGAACACCGCGTGGTGCTCGTCTCGAGTAACGAGCATTTCGAACACCCTAATACTTGAATGAGCATCAAGCTCGGACGAGTTTGCTTGCTCATCTCTAACAATAACCAATCAGCTACAGATTGGTACTTCATAGCGTACTAACTATGCATACCGTCTATAAAACCCCATGCAACTTGATTAGAATATAGACGTTTCATTTAGCTGAACAGCAGGTTTCATTGTGATTCTTCTGTGCATGCACAGGCCTCAGGCCTTAGACCTACTAATCTGGAAGGGGGCAGATATTCATCATTGGGTAAACTTAGTTACAATCCATATAACAACTAGTTTCACCAGAACTCTGCATCATCAGGGGTATCAACTATACCCAGTGGCCACTTCTTAATGCAATGGGTATATGCCTTTAAATGGTTCATTGGGTTTAAACTTATGTGATTCTGCAAACTAAACAGGCAGTGTTCTGATTAATCACCCTAACCTCTTACCATAACTGTAAGTCACCCTAGTTGCTAGGGAGACTGCAATTGGCAGATAAGCCCTCCACACAGGTTGGGTGAGAGTGATAGTATAAAAGGTAGAGGGGTGGTGTTTAGGCAGGGGAAACCAGAGTCTGTGTTGAGAGGAGAAGCAGAAACATCAGAGAGAAGCTAGTGTGGGGGGGGGGGGAAGGAAGAAAAGAAAAGTATGAGTACCTAAAGTTAGTTTATGTGTAATGGAGAGAGAGTCAGCAGAGAAGAGAGAAGAAAAGGAAGAGGGGTTAGAGGGAAGTAATTGATAGCAAGAAGATAGCAAAAATAAGCAAGGAAGAGGAAAGAGAATGTTTGTAATCAATAACAGAAAGTAAAGCTCCCCTGGCCGCCGGGGTCCTGTACTCTGGCTCTTGGCACTCGCTCCCATGCTCAGGGGGTGGTGCCTGGATAATCAGGTTGCTGGGGATGCGGCGATGCCATTGCCATGACATTCTGATTAGCATGTTCTGCGCTCGCCGCTGGATGTCTGGTCTCTGCACTCACTGCCTTAGGTCTGGGTCTGGCTGCTGGCAGGCTCCCCGCCCCAATCAGCTGCTGGGGCAGGAGTTCTTACAGTATTTAAATGTTCCTGTTTCCATCCAGCATTGCCAGTGCATGTTTGTCTCCAGGCTACACCCGCATTATTCTGATCTGATTTCCCGTTGTGACCCTCTGGTTTTGGACCTGACTTTGACCTCGCCTGATCCCTGGTACCGCGTATTCTCCTATTGCTGACCCACACTTCCTGACTTGCCTCTGTGTCTGTTTGTCTCTGTATTTGTTTGTAAGTCTGATCCCCTGCCTTACTTCCCTAGAGAGTATAGGGACCGTCGCCCAGTTGTTGCCCTGGGGCCTAGCCCAGGGGGGCAAGTAGGTAGGAACAGAGGTTGCGGGTAGCATTTAGGGACTTCTAGTACCCGGACCGCAGTTCCTTAACAATTCCTTTATTTGTATAATCATAAGTCTCAAGTCAAAGTAATTAAATCTGTATAATTGCTGCAAAGTAAAGAACTCTCTCTCTACCAATAAAGCATCCAATTGTTTTCTCCTTCTAATCCTGTCTCCTGGAGTCCCTTCCCATACCCTACAACATCTGCACTGGGGTACACCACAATACATTCTAGGAGGAAAAGGACCTTTTTATTTTATGTTTCCTTTTTATTATTATTTTGCCAGGAGAAGGTTTTGGCCTATATGCGGATTGGCATCACAACAAAATACCATCTTACCCTACCCAAATCCATGGGTAGCACCTTAGGAAGAACTGCCAAGGTATAACAGCAATTTACCACTGTGTAACGCCGCACCAGGCCACGTTTTATTGGAGGGGAGCAGCGGTGCCACTGTGACTACCATCGTTTATTGTCTTTGCCATCACACCCTCCACGAACGGGCCCCATTGCAACCCCACTTGAATTAAATAGTACAGTTGCAAAATATGAATCACCCCACAAATAACAAGCCCTTAGATATTTACATTGATGGATAAAGGAGTTATGATTTTTGAAAAGGGGAGAGATAAAACCAAAAATGGAAAAATGAAGGCTGCATCCTTAAGGTGTTACGTTTTTTAACACACTTTCATATGAACAGCATTATCCATTAAATACAGCGATCACTTGATTGGGGACCACACACTGTGGCCCCTCAGTGACAATGCCAAGCTGTCAGCTACATCTGGTAACCGATTTCAGGGAGCTGTCACACTCCCCGACCCCGCAGCTTTATTGTGCAGAGCTGACATGTTTTCATGTCCTTGTAGAATGAAGCCCAGACAGCCAGAACATGAAAACATGTATGGCTGGTCATTAGAGTTGAGCGAATGTACTCTGCCGTGCTTAATGCTCGTTCGAGTATTAGCATACTGGATGGTGCTCGTTACTCGAACGAGCATCACGCCGTGTTCGACCCCGCCCAAGCTTTTGGCTCCTCTCAGCTGTGACTTGCCAGTTTTGTCCCCTCCCTGCCGAAAGAGATAGTGGCCCACATACAAAAATGCTTGAGTCTCCCATTGTAGTCAATGGGGTTCAATACTCGAGTAGAGCTCTCGAATTTTACGAAAAGCTCGACTCCAATAATGAGGACCAGAGCATTTGGGTCCTCGCTCATCTCTACTGGTCATTAAAAGGTGTTAACATCCTCCTCAATTTTAGGCTTGAGTGTATTTGGGGTCAGGTCTGTTTTCATGGCTCATTGTGTTTTTCAAGACATTTATGGCTTATTATTACTTGTGCTTTTCCCTGAAGGTCTATGAGTTATTAGTGTTGTTCATTAAGTAATACATTTCATAATAAAGCAGAGAAAAAAAAATAGAAATTAATAATGACATATGGTCCCGGGACTAGACCTCTGAGGACTGATGAGACAATATAATAATGCTGCACATTACTTTCACTGAGATCTACTGAATGTCAGTTTGAGGTAAGTCCCTGCGTGTGGGAACGTTATTACATTTGGTTTGTAGAAGAACTTTGTGATGTCAGATCTTAATCTTCACCAGATTCATCCCTGCAGAGTCAGATAGTCCTGGTAAATGTCTATTTTAGTGTCTTTTTAAGATCTGTGTTTATATTAGCACCTGGAGAGACCAGAGAGCGGCTGGAGACTGAACCAGCAGAGAGCTCATATGACAGATCTCACTTGGTATCCTGCAGTTTGAGATTGCGTGAGGCTGCAAAAGACAAAATCTGGAGGAATATTAATTAGAGCCAATTAAGAACATGTATTGTATTACCTGGTAGATGCAATTTAATAGAAAAAAATGATGCAAAAAAGTCAATAGCCTTAAAACGATTGATGCTAAGAAGGAAATGAACCCTCTCAGGAAGACACAGAAAACCTGCAGTATACTCTTGTAGAAGCTGTCCTAGTGACCTGTGCTGGAGACTTACAGGGATTCTGTCATCATTTTTTACCATAGTAAACCAAACACAGGGCTACGTCAATGGAGAAGAGAGGAGCAGATTTATGGGAAAAATCCTGCAGAGAAGAGAGAATTGACATGCGCTGCTGGCACTTTTTCTAACAGTAATTCTTCAGGTATGTCTGTATAAAGAGCCGTGGTAAAATCAGTTTTGTACACACATGTACGTGATGATTTTAGCACTGTTATTGGTTTAGTATGGTAAATAGTGATGACAGGTTCCCTTTAGCTCAGTAAAGATGCAATAAAACAGAGCATTATCCCACATGCTATGATTTACTATTTAATGAATGAGTGGGGTGGTGCAGAAATCTCTCCTGTCCTCAACTATGCACAGCTTGCGTGCAATCTTTACCTTCTTGCTTGGCCTCAAACCCCCTAATGCCACTAACAAACATAACAGTCACCCTCATAAATCTCCTAACCATCTGCTAACCCTCTCTATCCTGCTGCTACTAGCTGCTGGGGAGATCTCTCCCAATCCTGGCCCACCCTCCACTGCTCCTAGCTATCACCCCCTGCCTGACTCACTAGTTAAATCCCCAAGCCCAAATGCTAGCCCATGCATACCCTCTCCTGACTTCTTTAAATGAGTGCTCTGGAACTGCCAGTCAGAATATAATAAACTCCCCACCTCCATGACTTTTTTACTGCTAATTTTTAAAATTTTCTTGCTTTCACAGAAAGGTGGATACCGCAGTCTGACATGGCCTCCTCTGCTGCACTGTCTTACAGGGGCCTGCAGTTGTCCCATACCCAGAGACCAGATGACAGGCGTGGTGGAGGAGTAGGTGGTCTTCTCTTCCCGAAATGCACCTACCAGGTCATCCCCCTCTACCCTCACTCACTTTTCCATCATATGCTACGGCTTTTCCATCCGCTGTCCATGCGAGTAGCAGTTATCTACCGCCCCCAGGTGCTCCTCGCCTGTTTTTGGCCCAGTTTTCTGCCTGGCTCCCCCACTTCCTATCCTGCGAAATTCCAACCCTCATCTTAGGTGATTTTAACATCCCCACTAATGACCCCAACTCCCCATCTGCCTCTCAGCTTCTTTTGCTCACCTCCTCCCTTGGTCTCTTTCAACTCACAGCCTCTTCCACTCACAGGGATGGAAACACTCTTGATCTGGTCTTCCTTCGTCTCTGCTCAGCTTCCAACTTCACTAACTCCCTTCTCCTGCTCTCAGATCATAACCTCCTCTCTTTCTCTGCCATGCTCCCTAACATCTCTCCAGACCCACCTACCTACCGTACCTACAGGAACCTTAAGGCCATTCACACCCAGGACTTTGCTGAATCCCTACAGTCCTCTCTGTCCCCTATATCTCTCCTCTTCTGCCCCAACCTGGCTGCCGCTCACTACAACACCACTATCAAACATGCCCTGGATGAAGCAGTGCACTCCATGACCCGAGCCATCTGATGTAGAACACAGCAACCCTGGCTCACGCCTCAAACACGCTTCATCCGGTGGTGCTTTAGAAGTGCTGAACAACTGTGGAGGAAGTTGCAAACACCCGCAGACTTCCTCCACTACAAATGCATGCTCAGAACCTACAACTTCGCCCTCCACCATGCCAAACAAGTCTACTTCACCTCTCTTGTCTCCTCACTATTGCACAACTCTAAACGGCTTTTTGATACTTCTCACTCCCTTCTCAGCCCTAAACCGCAGCCCCCTGTGACGGATCTCAGTGCTAAAGAGTTGGCTGCTTACTTCAAAAAAAAAATTGATGATATCTGTCAGGAAATAAGTTCCCAATCCCAGACTAGCCCTGACCCTAGTCTTGTCAGCACTGCATCTAGCTCCTGCTCACTGTCTGTACTCAGACCAGCGACAGAGGAAGAAGTCTCCAAATTGCTCTTCTCTGTTCGCCCCACGACCCGCTCTAGTGACCCTTTCCCCTCACACCTCCTCCGATCCCTCTCCCCAGTGGTCATCGCCCATCTCATCACTATATTCAACCTCTCTCTGACTTTCCGTGCACATCTACAGCCCTTTACCTTCTGTATCACCCCATTACTTGTAGTATGTAAGCTTGTTAGAGCAGGACCCTCACCCCTATTGTTTCCATCAACTGATTACTATGTAACCGTGGTTCTGTCATTTTTTTTTTTTTTGTCTTTCTGTATTCCCCCCTGTCTATGTAAGCGCTGCGGAATATGTTGGCACTATACAAATAAAGATTATTATTATTATTTCACAAGCTCACATGATATGAATGAAGGACAGATTATAGGAAATAGAGAAAAGGAGTGGAGCGATCCCAGTGGAGGTTGGGTGCAGTAGGAATGGCTTTACCCTTGTCCTAATGCAAATAAGTTATAAGGAGGCGCCTTGATGCTTTTAATATAACATGTTATATTATATTAACATGAGGAAAATATAAATGAGTGTTTAACTCACCTGGTGTCAGCCGAGGATACCTTGCAAAAAGGCACCTCGCTGACACCGCAATCCAAGTCCGCTTATAAAATAGTCTTTATTCCATCCAACCTTCGTCGGAGAGCAGCGGGGCAATCCAAATAAGCTGCATCGGGTAACCGGGGCTTAATTCAAGTAGACCACGAGGAAGAAAAAGCGACTGTCCGCGCTCCTAGGGATATCAGACTCTGATCCGGGATAATAAATTCTTTTTTTTTTTTTTTTTTTTTTTTACCATATTAATTTTTATTGAAAGTTTCAAAATACAAAACACTGATGATCGATAATGACATATTAAGGATTCTTGTGGAAGTATATAACTGTAAAGTCAATCTTACTAAGTAACAGTAAACATAAAGTGGTCAATAAATCTCCGACATGAACCTTTGAATTTGCATTTGCTTATCCATCAATCCTGTATACAGTTTTTATTCTCTTATGAAAGGGGGTGAGGAGAGTGGGGGGGGAGATGAAGGAGGAAAGAAGAAAAAAAATACGGGGAAGGGGGGAGGGGTTTAACTTTAACTTTAACAAGGCATCGTTCGGCTATATTCTAACATTGTATTATTAAGGTAGTTTCCACTTCTCCCAGGTCACTTCGAAGTGTCTCATGGTATTGTTTCTTCGAGCTAACCATCTTTCAAACATATGTTGTTCCGCCATCCGTTCCACAAACTCTTCCGAAACCTGGGGGGAGGGTTTGTTCCAGTGTCTAGCTATTATTGTTTTTGCTGTCATCAGAGAGTGGGCGAGAAGGTATCTTGTGTTAGGGGGGAACTCCTCCAGCCCTACCAGGAGAAGGATTAGCTTAGCCTTTTTTGGAATGTAGCATTTAATTATTTTAGATATCTCTCCCAGAACTTCGCTCCAGAATTGAATGAGTGAGGGGCAGGACCAAAATATGTGGGATAGGGAGCCTTTTCTGCCACAACCTCTCCAACACATGCCCGAACCTAATTTAAATCTGTTTTCTAGTAGCGAAGGGGAGAAATACCATCTTAGGTATATTTTTGTTTGAGACTCCAGAATTCCCATCCCTTTAGAAGATTTCATTGAAGTTTTGTAGGCCCTTTCCCAAGAGACAGTAGATATTGTTTCGCCTAGTTCTTTTTCCCAGTTTAACATGTGGGACTTCTTTTTTAGAAAGGAGTTATCTGTTAGGATGTCATAGAAGAATTTGGTGTCTGGTTTGCTTCCCTGTGTTCCTCCTGAGGATAGTTTTTGAGCAATTGTAGTTGGGAGATATATATTATATATGGGAGTTGTTTGTAGGAAAGATCTGATTCTGCAATAAGAAAATAATTCTTTTTGTGGTAGGTGGTATAAAGAGCTAAGCTCCTCGAATGTTTTGATGTTGTTTGCGGATCTAAGATCTTCAATTGTTTGTAGGCCCCCAATTGTCCACTTCTTCAAATTAAGGTTGGGCAAGAAGAGGTGCAGAACATTGAGTGGCAGTGAGGGCCTACTAAGGGTGTCCCATGTGGCTAGTTTCTGTGTGAATTCATGCCATGCCTCAAGTGAAGCTTGCATGGGAGGAGACATTCCCGTAGTTATTAGTTCCCCCCATATAAATTTATTTAATTGGTTCTGTAAGTTGATTAAGGATGTATTTGAGAGTGGGATCGGGAGGACTCTTAAGTAGTATAAAATTTTTGGCAGGATCTTCATTTTGTATGAAATAATCCTGCCATACCAGGTTAAGTTTAGCTTTGTCAGGTGTTCAAGCTCTTTCTGTATAGAGTCGAGTAGCGTCGGGAAATTTGTAGTTTCCAACTCTCCAAGAGGAGAAGTCAACTCCACCCCCAAGTAGGGAATGGAATTTTTCCTCCACCCAAAGGGGAATTCAGATTGAATGGCTACTTTAAGGGCTTGCGATATATGAATACCCAGGATAAGAGATTTGTCTGCATTTATGCTATAGAGGGAAGCTTCACTGAAATTGTTTAAAATGTTTTGAGCTGCTCTCAGGGACTCCAGAGGTCGAGACATAGTTAGAATGACATCATCTGCGAACAGACCGATTTTGTGTTGTCTTAAATTTATTGGGATACCGCTAATTTCAGGGGATAGACGAATTGTTTCCGCTAGTGGTTCAATTGCGAGGACATATAAGATAGGTGATAATGGGCAACCTTGTCTAGTCCCGTTTGATATGTGTAATGGTTCTGATAGAGTCCCGTCTACCATTACCCTAGCAGAAGGGAACGAGTACAATGCACGTATTGCTCTTATTATGTTCTCTCCCATGCCGTACTTTTTTAGGGACCCAAAGGCAAAACCCCAGTGTACCCTATCAAAAGCCTTTTCGGCATCTAAGGTTAATAGGATTGACGGCATGCGAGAGGATTCTATTGCATGTATGAGGTTTAGGGTTCTCCTGGTGCCATCTGAGGCCTGTCTACCTTTGACAAACCCCAGTTCGTCGGAGTGGATCAGGGATGGGAGCAAATTTAGTAATCTGTTGGCTAATGTTTTTGCGTAAATTTTGACGTCCGTATTAAGGAGTGATATGGGACGAAAATTGGCGGGATCGTTTGGCTCTTTACCCGGTTTGGGAAGGACTATTATCGTAGCCTGAAGCATTTCTTTAGGGAAACTGCCCCTTTGCATTGCTGTGTTGAATGTGCTTTGAATATATGGAGATAGTGTGTTCCAGTAAAGTTGATAATATTCTGAAGAGTAGCCATCTGGGCCTGGTGCTTTGTGCTTTTTTAATGAGGAAACTGTTGAGAGCAGTTCAGTGGGGTTAAATTGTTGATCTAAGATAGATGCCTGGTTCGCGTCTACGGACGGTAGATTGACTCCTCTCAAAAAGTTGTCGATTGTGACACTGTTAGGTTGGGTGATCTGCGGGTTATCCTTCAAGTTGTATAAGTTATTATAGTATGTGCGAAAGGCTTCTGTAATGTGTTTGGGACTGGTTAGTTTATATTCCTTTTTTTTGGAGTTCCATACATATGGAATATTGGCTTTTATGATTTTTCTTTTTGTTAGGTTGGCCATCCATTTAGAAGGTTTGTTTATAGATGAATATATGTTGGCTCTGTTGGCGTTGACCTCTCTATCAAAGTCTCCCAATAGTATTTTGCGCAGGTCTAGTCTCAGGTTGCGTAAATCTTTTAGCCCCTTGGGGGAGGGATGTTGTTGAATTTCCTTTTCTTTTGTGGCTATCTGGGACAGCAGTGCGACCGTTTTGTTTGTTTTGTCTCTTTTGAATTTGGCACCAAGTTTTATTAGAATGCCACGCATATACGCTTTGTGTGCATTCCACAAAACCATGGGGTCCACGTCTGGGGTGTCGTTAAATGTGAAGAACTCCTCAAGGGCCTTTTGAATTTCTGTTTTTTGTTTAGGTAGGTTTAATAGATATGTATTGTTCCTCCATATCCCGTTTGTTTGACTGTTACCCCCAAGTTCCAAGGATGTCACAACCGGGGCATGGTCGGACCATGAGGCAATGCCTATTTCCGACTTTGATATTTTTGTGAGAAGATTTTTGTCTACTAGGCATAGGTCAATACGAGAGAAAGTACCGTGTCTGGGAGAGAAATGAGTATATTCTTTTGCTGAGGCATTTATACAATGGAAAGTATCATAAAGGGCCGCATTATGTAGCCAGTTACCCAGGGTGAGCCCCTTTTTTAGTCTCTGGTTAGTAGTGTCAATTGTGTTGTCTGGGACTAGGTTGAAGTCACCGCAGACAATCACCGAGCCTTTAGCTACACGGTTGATTTTCTTCATTAGCTTATTAAGGAAGCTGATTTGCTTTGTGTTCGGGGCATACACATTAACTAACGTAAGTACAACGTTGTTCAGGGAGCCCACCAGGATAATGTAACGACCCTTGATGTCGCAAAATTTTTCGTCTAGTTTGAATGTTACGTTGTCTTTAAAGGTGATCATGACCCCTGCGTATTTTTTATGTGTGTAAGCAAATACAGAATGTTGAAGTTTTTTATGTGTCATGCGACCTGTGTCTGATTCTAACATGTGTGTCTCCTGTATACATACGATGTCCGCATCATGGGAGAGAGATTCCTTCCAGACTGCATGTCTCTTGTATGGAGAGTTTAGGCCGTTGGCGTTTATGGAGAGGATTTTCAGTGTCATGGCGAAGATGGCGGAAGAAGAAGCTGGAGACCTGGGAGATCGTGGGAGACCAAGATGCCTAAAATAGAATAACAACAAAAAAAATAAATAAAGCAGTTAACTAAGAGGTTTTCCCCATATGAGAATAGATCACTAAGGAAAAGTAGCTTTGGGGGAAAACAAGCGTTGTACACCATTAAGGAAACAAAACGAGACAACACTTGTTGAATCGTCTGGGTGGGTAAAGTCCGGCATATGCGGTAGGGCACTCCAATGATATGAGACATAAATCAGCAGGGAGGGAAAACAAAGCCAGTACTCATTTTAAGCTGGTCGCTCCTTTGGATCCAGGAGGGTGGTTTCTTTTGGTGTTGGACGGAGCATGTGGCTGAAACCGGTCTGGAATTGGAACTCCCCAGGAATTCAACGCGTTTGTGGCTTCATTGGGATTGAGAAAAATATGTGTTGCATTGTCTTTAGTAGCTATTATTTTTGTGGGGAATCCCCATCTGTAAATGATGCCGGCATCTCTCATAGCGGCTGTTGCGGCGGCGAAGCCTCTTCTTGTCTCCATAGTGGCCTGGGAGAGGTCTATGAAGAGGCGGATTTTGTCGTAGGGGCTTGGGAGAGTCGGCGTTTTCCTAGCCACATTCATCAAGGCTTCTTTGGTGCGGAAAAAATGGATACGCACTATAATGTCACGGGGACTATCTTCTTTTAGAAATTTCGGACGCGGCAGGCGGTGAGCTCTGTCGATTTTCAGATCTTGATCAGGGATGTCAGGAAGAAGCTTTTTCATGAAGCGCGTGACGTAGTTTTAAATTTCAGCATTGGAAACTCTTTCGGAAACGCCTCTGATTCTGACGTTGTTGCGTCTGTTTCTATCTTCAAGATCTATTAACTTGTTTTGAAGTTTAGAGACTTTATCTTCGAGTTCACGGTGCGCATCTATAAGAGAGTTGTGAGAATTGACGATTTCTTCCATTTTGTTCTCTGTTTGTTCGACTCTATTTTTGACTTCAAGGACGGACGCATTCATGTCCGAAGTCATGCTTTTGATGTCAGAGTGGATAGTATCTCTTAGGATCATGACTAGCTCCTTGATGTAGAGCTCTGTTGCGGGTTTGTCTGAAGCAGAGAGGTTATTAATGTTTTTCTCTACAATTGTGTTGCAGGAAGGCTCAGTGTGTGCTGTTAGATCTTTAGAGGGGGACATTTTTTGCCTTTGCTTCTCTGGGCTGCCTGATGGAGAAGATGCAGTGCTGCTAGTCAGTAGCGTGGTCGGCGCCATCTTGGGGGGTGAGGGCTCCGTTCCCAACTCTCCCTCCTGCACTAACCTCTCTTCACTGGGTTGTTCCCTCTGGCCTGAGACTGTTACCTCCGCTGCGGGATGCTTCTTGGTAGCCTCCGGGGCATTTTCTCTCCCCTGTGGCTGTATAGAGCCTCCGCTCCGTTCCTCCTCATGAGCGCCGGGAGAGGGTACCGCTCCTGCAGTTGTCTCCTCTGCAGCCCCGCGCACGGAGAAGAAGGACTCCAGCCTGGTCGGGATCGCTTTTGCGGTTCTCCTTCTGGACATCTCCGGTCCCCGATGTGGTCTTGGATGGATCGGGTAAGTTTCCCTCCTTCTGCTAAACGCTTTTATAATGATTTTCGTGCCCTTGCCGAGCGGAGCCTAAGGAGAAGCGTCCGTCTCGGTGCCTGCGTTAGCCACGCCCCGTCATAAATTCCTTTGTTTAATTGGATATACATACAGGGATCTGCGAGCAATGCGTTTCTAATGCGATATCTTGAATAACATGAATGATATATTCATTAGGTGGCAGGTACAGCCAACCCAGGAATGGTTTGACACATGGGTAAATGTATAGAGCAAGGAATAGTATGGACTAAAAATTAGGAATAAGGCGTGCCCCTTTGATGAACATGCACATATTGTCAGTTACATTTTTCCTTTCTTATTAATGATAACAGCTTAAAAACACATTTTGAAGCAGTGCAATGTTTTTTTTAGTAGTTTTGGCGACACACTATTCATATCTGGTAATATAAGTGAAAGCATGAACTGAGGAATAACTAATGAGCAGGTAGGAATGGAGGAAACAAAATATGGAAACATATTGTAGTGAACACATGTAAAGGAAAACAGTGATATTGGGAAACATAATGTGAGCAGAAAACAAAAAAAATGATAAAAACTTAACCAATACATTACAAAATTCGTATGGACCCTGCTAATATATATATATATATATATATATATATATATATATATATATATATATATATATTTTTTTTTTTTTTATTTTTTTTAATAGGAGATAAGATAATCTATATAAATATATTTTTATAACATTGCTAGGCCAAAATATTATTGTCAATAATAGTAATAATGGAAGAACTGCCTGATTTATTACATGCTGAGTTTCAAGAGATATAATGTATATATGTATATCTTATTAATGGTCCGGGAATGTAAGCTTGGTCTAAAAACTGATACTGTGTTTGTGACAGTAGTTAGATAATTCGTCCTCATGATTGGTTATTTGTATATGGCATTGAAGATGTGTGTATAATGATCAGTTTATGAGAGACCTTATGCAGATTACCCCCTCAAAACCTCAAATTATTTGGAAAACCTCAGATTTTTTAGAAAAACTTGTTCCTTGAAAAACACCTAAGTACCCAATTAGTTAAAGAGACCCTGGAAGAAGACATCAAGCACCTCCTTACTTCTTTCAAAATATAGTAGACACCTTTAAATGTAGCCTACTGCCCATAACACTGCAGTACATAAAGCTGAGAAGAGGTTCTCTACAAATAACGTATCCAGTAACAATACGGTTCTTTATATATTAACCTTTGATTAATGTTTTGTAGGCAAGAGTCAGTCTCCTAAAACAAGATGAAGAGAAGACAGACCCCCAGTAATGGAACAATGTTCCTTCTTCTTGGGTTCTCGGATTTGTCTATTGCAGTCCAGACTTCTCTCTATGTGTTCTTTCTCCTTTCTTACCTTCTCTCATTGATTGGTAACAGTCTCATCATGTTGGCTATCACTTTTAGTCCTCGGCTCCGCTCTCCCATGTATTTTTTTCTGAAGATTTTGTCATTCAGTGAACTTTTATTGATCAGCTCTACAGTTCCTAAGGCTCTTCATAGCTTCTTATGGGTGGGGCGCACCATCTCATTTACAGGTTGCGCCACTCAGTTCTTTTTCTTCATAGCGGCTGCGGGTTGTGAATGTTTTGTACTCACAGCAATGGCATATGACCGGTACATGGCCATATGTCACCCACTCAGATACATGTCTGTGATGACCGTGAGCTTTTGTTATCAAGTAACATTTTGTATCTTTGCTTTTACAATTGTAAATGCCATGATAGAAATAATCCTGATATTCCGTTTGCCCTATTGTCGTTCTCATCTTATAGCTCATTTCTTCTGTGATGTTCCTCCAATGATGACTATAGTCTGCGCCAATACATTCATTGTTGAAGTCTATCTATTAGCTGTAAGTGTATTTGCTACCGTGTTCACATCTATATTAATATTCTGCTCCTATGTCAAGATCTTAACCTCCATCTTCCTCATTCGGTCTGCAGAGTCCCGTCATAAAGCATTTGTTACTTGTGGTTCTCACTTGGTCTCTGTAATTATTTACTTTGGGACCGCCATGTTTGTTCACCTTCGATTGGACAATCCATTTTCTCCCTATGAGGACAGAATGTTGGCACTTTCCTACTGCGTCATCATCCCTACTATCAATCCCTTGATCTACAGCCTGAAGAATAATGAAATGAAGGAAGCTATCAGGAAACTCCACCTGAAAATAGTTTTATTTAAACTAGACTTGGTTAAAACAGAATTTTTCTCTAATGTGAGATGACTGACTTTTTTCCTGCAGATATGCAGACTGTGGTGTGAAACTTTCTGTTCCACTGCCAATTCTGTCCCATGTGCAAGGTCCTTAAAGAGGTTACAAAGGTTTAAAAGCATTTCTACTTTCCTACAGCAACTGCATTACATCTGTCCATGGGTTGTGCCTGACTTTGCTCAATTGACGTGAATGGAGCTAAGCTGCAATATCACTCTTAGGCCTTAGTCACACGGGCGTTTATTGCCGCGATTTGCGCATGCGCATGCGTCCGGCGATTTTTTAAAACCATTGCTTTGCAATGGTATCGGACACATGAGCGCTTTTTATGCGCTCGTCCGATAAATTAGAGAACAGAAATCGCAGATCGCACCTATCTGCGATCTGCGATTCCTGTTCTCTTCTCTATATGCGCTCAATGGGGCCGGCGGCAGCAGCGCCGACCCCAATGAGAACATATAGAAGACAAATCATTCTTCTCTGCCACAGCTGGAACAGCTGTGGCAGAGAAGAACGATGTTTGCCCATTGAATTCAATGGAGCGGCAATACAGCAGCTCCATTGAAAGCAATGGGCTGCCGGCGTGCGCGGGGTTAATTGTCGGGAAGGGGTTAAATATATAACCCCTTTCCTGCAATGCATCCTGAAAAGTGAAAAAATAAAAAAAATGTATGTACTTACATGCTCCCGGCAGCTGGAGATCCCGGCGGCCGGCCTGCAGTGGGTGTGAAGGGGGTGTGACTCAGGCTTGCCCCTGATTGGCTCAGCCTGAGCCAATCAGAGGCTGATCTCAGTCACACCCATTCATGAATTCATGAATGGGTGTGACTGAGACTTGCTTCTGATTGGCTCAGCGCTGAGCCAATCAGGGGCAAGCCTGAGTCACACCCCCTTCACACCCACTGCAGGCCGGCCGCCGGGATCTCCAGCTGCCGGGAGCATGTAAGTACATACATTTTTTTTATTTTTTCACTTTTCAGGATGCATTGCAGGAAAGGGGTTATATATTTAACCCCTTCCCGACAATTCATCCCACACTCGCCCGCAGCGCTTGCATTCAATGGAGCCGCTGTATTGCCGTCTCCATTGAATCCAATGCGCTGGACAGCTCCGGCCCGTTTCTAATGAAACGCGGCTAGGAGCAGATTTTCGGGCGATTTTTGGGCCGATTTTTCGGCGCCGGTCACGCGATTTGCGCATGCGCATCCGTCATGCGATGCGCAAATCGCGTGAAAAAACGCCCGTGTGACTAAGGCCTCAGTCAGTTGATAGGTTTAGTGTTTTTTTTAACTACTTTAAACCCTTATCGCTACAGGACATACATTTATGTCCTGGAGGTCCGGGGTTTGTATGGAGGAGGATCAGGGATCAATCCCACTCCATACAACATACAAATATATTTCAGGAGAGATAAAACCATCACAAGTCTTTTTAACCTTTTTAAAATAGAAAATACAAACATTTTCTTAAAAAAAGGTGGACCAGGCACGTTTTAGGGATGTTACCCCTGTTAGGGTAACACCGCTTACAGCATCAATCAAGCCCACCTCAATGCCCTGTTGCCGGTGATAAAGAAAAAACACCACACGGAGGTCTGGTATAGCTCCTCACACGGGGAAATAACTGTGCACTTTATTACAGATTACATGGGGCTTTATACCCCTTATCACGTCATTAGAAGTGTGTAACTGTCTTATTGGCTCAAATCCACCGCATAGCCATATATGTGATGTCCGCAGTTCCGCCAGAGGCAGTGTTAGTCATATACGTAGTTAAACAATTTTTATCTAGATAAGGTGCTTCTGGGAAAAAAACCAAGCATGCTGCCTTCATATCCAGTTCTCCTTCACCTTCACATTTCTCTGCCTTGCAAAGCTTTTAGCATAATATCTAATCAAGATCTATTAAGGTCCATATTAAATTTCTGCATAGAGTTAGTATACATTTAAACAAGAAAGACATATAGCAATATAACTATATATATATATATATATATATATATATATATATATATAAAACTATATTTTCTACCTACAAACGTATACATTTCCCTCTCACCCCTGTGGTAGTTTCACTGACCTGTTTTTTTTTTCTTCAGCTACCAAAATAATTTTTCCTGCGTTTTTTTTCTTTTTTAATATATATATATATATAGGGCTTTAATATATATATATAGGGCTTTAATATATATATATATATATATATATATATATATATATATATATATATATATATATATATATATATATATATATATAGGGCTATTTTTATATATCTTATTCACTTATTAATAGTTTAATTCTGGGTAAAAAGTGATAAAAGTTTGTTTTTTTTACATTTTTAACTGTTTCTTAACTGTTTAAATTAGTAAAGTTATGCTAAACTAAAGTACAGAAATGGGTTCTGCATTTTGATTTGGACATTTTGATGTATAATGTGTATAATTTTGGATTACAGGGCGCATATGTAAAAGTTTTGGTTCGTGTTGCTTTGGGTCATTTTCTTTTTTATGTATATTTATTTTTTTGATTCTGTAATAATTTTAAAAAATATTTTTGTAACTTTTTTACAATCTGTATCCCTCATGATGTCATATAAGACTTATTGGGGTCATTCACATTGTTTTGTTTTTTTATTTGACCCTTTTCCGCTGTAGCTGGAGCCCCAGTTGTAGGGGGAAACATCCCGCTATACTCACAATAGTCACTGGTAGAGCTGATTGTTGTCTGCTTTTCTGCAGCAGGGGGCACCCAGCAGTTACATAATTGCCAAGCTGCATAATGGAAGAAACACTCCCACTTTCACTGCTTAGTACACAGTGGCATTGAACACTGTGCACCCAAGAAATGAGAAGGCAGAAGCCGTTTAAAAGGGATTCTGCTTTTTACTCAGCTGATCAGCTGTGACTAACAGTTGACAACCCGACTTGCTCCTGCTTGATTGCAGAAGCAGGGAAATTAATCCTGTGCCGTGCATCTACTATCAGCAGGGATTAAAGCCCAGGACCAAACATAGTATATTTACTGTGTTAGGTCCTTAAGGGGTTAATTAGTTTTTAAAAAAAGGTAATAAATAGAGATGAGCGAATATACTCATTTCGAGTAATTACTCAATCGAGCACCGCGATTTTCGAGTACTTCTGTACTCGAGTGAAAAGATTTGGGGGGCGCCAGGGGGTGGGGGGAGGCGTGGTGGAGTGGGGGGTAGCAGCAGGGAACAGGGGGGAGCCCTCTCTTTCTCCCTCTCCCCCCCCCCACTCCCCGCTGCAACCCCCCACTCACCCACGGCGCCCCCCGAATCTTTTCGCCCGAGTACGGAAGTACTCGAAAATCGCGACGCTCGGGCGAAAAAGGGGCGTGGCCGAGTAGGTTCGCTCATCTCTATTAATAAACATTTAAAAAAAAAAAAAACCTTTGCTGTTTTTATAATAAAATAAACTAAACTAAAAAAAAAATTAGTATTGCTGCATCCATAAAAGTCTGATCTATCAAACTAATGCATTATTTACCCTGCACAGTGAACATAGTCAGAAAAAAATCAATTAACAATGCCAGAATTGTCTTTTATTGGTCAACCCATCTTAAAAAAAACATAATTTTTGCTGCAGTGTGTACGCCGTAGAAATAAAACTCCTACAAACATGGCTCTGCTCCTATTTAAGCAGTGCTAACTGTTACTCCTGTGCTGGTCAATTCACTTCAGTCCTATGTTGGACAGCGTCGGAGCAACGCAGAGTGGTGGAAGCTCTTCATTTGAAGCTAAGTTCTTTACTGTTTGGTTTGGTTTCTCCTTGAGTTTTGCGCTAGGGCCCCCAGTGAGGGACTGGTCAGTGGCCCAGGTTTGAGTGCAGGCTCGCACTTATCAGAGCGGTCGGTCTGCGGAGTAGGCAGGGCCCCCTCCCGGGGTAGGGGACGATAGGGAGAGCATTCCCCTTTAGTTTTTGTTTCCTTTTGCACAGTTGTGCCTTTGATTTATGTTATTGAGGTTGCACGTTCCTAGGACGCAACATTAATAAGGTCCCTCCTGCTGTCTCATATATTTTGAGTTACTTAATTTTGTTGAGTCAAATGCATTTGTTATTTCAAGGTTTTTAGACCTGTGGTATAAGGATGAGCTGTACTCTTTGGCTCATAAAACCCTGTGAATAATACAGGTTCCATGTAGAAGAATCCAGTCAGAATCCCCTATAATCTGTAAGAGTGCTCACTTCTCATATTCTCCTGTATTTTCTGATTTTGCCGTTTTTTAGTGTTCCCCTGGAATGTTATCAATGAATAGAAAAGATTTAGTCCATATGCTCATGTGATCTAATTATGTTATTATAATAACTGCCCCAAGTCCCTAAATACCTCCTAATGATGTCTCTTTCCTGGATTTCAACTAAGGGTGCATTCACCTGGGTGAAAGTAAGTTCTGTGCGACATTGTCAGGCGAGAGTCACATCGCACAGCACAAAGACACCCATACATGTAGACAGCACATATGGATGTTCTATTCTCATCCAGGACTTGCCCAAAAATAGAACATCCTGAGATTGCTCGTGTCGCAGCCACCCATCTAAGTACACCCCTTGCAAATAATGAGTTGCATTTTTGTGTCTTGCAATGCACAAAAATGCCCCAATTTTCTTGTACGAGTGAATGCACCATAATAATAATCATCTTTTAATATTAACGTAGTATTTTAGGCTAAAGAAAAACTTGTGTCCATAAAGTTAAGCCTATTTTCATGCAATGTTGATTCGGAGGAAGGCAAAAAGCCCCAATGCGGTAGAAGCCAAATTTTCCTCATTTACATTGTATATAGAGACTAGCTGATATACCCGGCTTCGCCCGAGTTAATTTGGTACTGGTGTTTATCTGGTGTTCACACGGAAAATCTTATGAAGTCGTGGTTACTTTAGAGATACTGAGGAAAAACATATGTTCACCATTTTGCATAGTTCTCTGCGTTACCCAGGAAACACCACGTGGAGGTAACCATGCGACGTTTCCTTCATATAAAATGACATCAGGAAGTGAAAGAATTAGATTACATACATAAAATTTGGACACTAATTCTTTTGCGCATAGAATTGAACAATCGAGTTGGGACCTATTAAGTTTTCCTATTTATGACATAATCAATGCTCGTGCCAAATTTCCCGTTTCTATGACATTGGAAAGTGAGAGATTTAGATTATGTACGTAAAATTTTGACGCCAATTCTTTTGCGCTAGAATTGAATAATCGAGTTGGGACCCAATTTATTTTCCTATTTTGGAGATAGTCTATGCTTGCGCCAAATTTCATGTTTCTACGACATCGGGAAGTTGGAGAACTTTTGGCGAGTCAGTCAGTGAGTCAGTCAGTCAGTGAGTGAGTCAATGAGTCAGTGAGGGCTTTCAGCTTTATATATATAGACTAGCTGATATACCCGGCTTCGTCCGAGTTAATTTGGTACTAGTGTTTATCTGGTGTTCACACGGAAAAGCTTATGAAGTCGTGGTTACGTTAGAGATACTGAGGAAAAAAAATATGTTCAGCATTTTGCATAGTTCTCTGCGTTACCCAGGAAACACCACGGGGAGGCAACCATGTGATGTTTCCTTTATATAAAATGACATCAGGAAGTGAGAGAATTAGATTACATACAGTACGTAAAATTTGGACACTAATTCTTTTGCGCATAAAATTGAATAATGGAGTTGGGACCCATTAGCTTTTCCTATTTATGACATAATCAATGCTCGTGCCAAATTTCCTGTTTCTATGACACCGGAAAGTGAAAAAATTGCCTTCCGCACGTAAAATTTCGACGCCAATTCTTTTGCGCTAGAATTGAATAATGGAGTTGGGACCCATTAGCTTTTCCTATTTATGACATAATCAATGCTCGTGCTAAATTTCACGTTTCTAGGACACCGGAAAGTGAAAAAATTACATTCCGTACGTAAAATTTGGACGCTAATTCTTTTGTGCATAGAATTAAATAATGGAGTTGGGACCCATTAGCTTTTCCTATTTATGACATAATCAATGCTCGTGCCAAATTTCCTGTTTTTATGACACCAGAAAGGGAAGAAATTACATTCCGTACGTAAAATTTGGACGCTAATTCTTTTGTGCATAGAATTGAATAATCGAGTTGGGACCCATTAGCTTTTCGCATATATGACATAATCAATGCTCGTGGCAAATTTCACATTTGTATGACACCGGAAAGTGAAAAAATTACATTCCGCACGTAAAATTTGGACGCTAATTCTTTTGCGCATAAAATTGAATAATGGAGTTGGGAACTATTAGCTTTTCCTATTTATGACATAATCAATGCTCGTGCCAAATTTCCTGTTTCTATGACACCGGAAAGTGAGAAAATTACATTCCGCATGTAAAATTTGGACGCTAATTCTTTTGCGCATAGAATTGAATAATCGAGTTGGGACCCATTAGCTTTTCCTATTTATGACATAATCAATGCCCGTGCCAAATTTCATGTTTCTATGACACCGGAAAGTAAAAAAATTACATTCCGCACGTAAACTTTCGACGCCAATTCTTTTGCGCATAGAATTGAATAATCGAGTTGGGACCCATTAGCTTTTCCTATTTATGTCATAATCAATGCCCGTGCCAAATTTTAAGTTTCTAAGGCATTGGGAAGTGAGAGATTTAGATTATGTATGTAAAATTTCGACGCCAATTCTTTCGCGCTAGAATTGAATAATCGAGTTGGGACCCAATTTCTTTTCCTATTTTGGAGATAATCTATGCTCGTGCCAAAATTCATGTTTCTACGATATCGAGAAGTTGGAGAACTTTTGGCGAGTCAGTCAGTGAGTCAGTCAGTGAGTCAGTCAGTGAGTCAGTCAGTGAGTCAGTCAGTGAGTCAGTGAGGGCTTTCAGCTTTATATATATATAGATGAGCGAGCGTACTCGTCCGAGCTTGATGCTCGTTTGAGCATTAGGGTACTCGAGATGCTCGTTACTCAAGTCGAACACCACGAGTCAATTCCATTTCCTTCCCCGCATGTTTAGCGCCATTTTCTAGCCAATAGACATGCGGGGAAGGCATTACCACTTCCTCCTGTGAAGTGCTAGTCCTATTTCACTCCACATCAGTGAGTGGTTGGCGAGATCAGGTGACCGCAGAGTACTTAAAGCGGTCCCGCCCGCGGCTCACCTCAGACACACACTGGCAGAGGTTAGGGAAAGTGCTGCTGCTCATTTAGGGATAGTGTTAGCATAGGTCCTGTCTTCATGAACCCCAATGGTCCTTCTTAGAGCTACATCTGACCGTGTGCATTACTCTTGTGGCTGGCTGGGAGCAGTAGTGCACCATTTTTTTTTTCATCTTGGGCTGTGCAGGCCATTTTATCTATAGCGTTCTCAGTCTGCAGTGTATTATACAGAGTACAGGGAAAGAGCTGCTGCTTATATAGGAAAAGTGTTAGAGTAGGATCCTGTCTTCAAGAACCCCAACGGTCCTTCTTAGGGCTACATCTGATCGTGTGTATTATACTTGTGGCTGGCTGGGAGTTGTAGTACTTCCATTTTTGTATTACACAGCTAGCCCTGTTTGCAGCCTTTCAGTAATACTTTTTTACCTGTGGCTGGCTGGGAGTTGTAATGCTTCCATTTTTGTATTACGCAGCTAGGCCTGTTTGCAGCCTTTCAGTAATAGTTTTTTCAGTCTGCAGTGCCGTACAATCCCGCTCTCATCGTGAAACTGCACTCAAATATTTCCTAGCCTGCTGCGAACGACTTTGTTTATACCATTCTGTGTCTGCAGTGCATTAGACACAGAGCATTGGGCCACAGCCACTTCTGTTGGGGGAAGTTATATACAATATACAGTCCTCAAAGTCCTCCATGCAAAAACCCCAAAGCTCCTTCGTTGGGCTACATCTGACCGTGTGCATTATACTTGTGGCTTGCTGGGAGTTGTAGTGCTTCCATTTTTGTATTACTCATTAGAATTAGACACAGAGCGTTGGGCCACAGCCACTTCTGTAGGGGAAGTTTATACACTATACAGTCCTCAAAGTCCTCCGTGCAAAAACCGTGTGCATTATACTTGTGGCTGGCTGGGAGTTGTAGTGCTTCCATTTTTGTATTACGCATCTTTGCCTGTTTGCAGCCTTTCAGTAATAGTTTTTTTCAGGCTGCAGTGCCGTACAATCCCGCTCTCACCGTGAAAGTGCACTCAAATATTTCCTTGCCTGCTGCGAACGACTTCATTTATACCGTTCTGTGTCTACAGTGCATTAGACAGAGGTCTCACCGCTAAACAGTACTGTAATATTACCGGGGCCACTGCAAAGTATTTCAGCTCTGCTGCTGTACAGAGCGTCTCACAATACCCTTTCCGTTGGTGGGTTTGAGATAGCCGCAGTTACCAGCAATATCCAGTGGCTTTAGAGTCTTCTCCCACTCCACACAGCCTCTACTATCTACAAGTCTCTGCGAGCAGTCAATCACCCCTAGGCGTGTTACTTTTTTCAAGTCACAGCATAGAGCCTCCGCTATCTACAAGTCTTTGTGTGCAGTGAATTAAGCCACAGTTGTCAGTGCTGTACAGTGGGGTAATTTATTTGAGCCCAGCTCTATTCTTAATCTGCCATGATGAGGAATAGGGGTAAGGGTCGAGGACGTGGACGCGGACAAGGAAGCGGACGTCCAAGCAAGGCTGTGGGCACAGGCCGAGTTCCTGGTCCAGGTGAATCACATCCCGTTGCTGCGGGATTAGGAGAGAGGCAACTTTCTGGGGTCCCCAGCTTCATATACCAATTTATGGGTCCGCGTGATAGACCTTTATTACAAACAGAGCAGTGTGAGCAGGTCCTGTTGTGGATGGCAGAAAATGCGTCCAGCAATGTATCTACCACCCAGTCTTCTACGCAGTCCACTACTCCCAGACTAGGGACTCCAACTCTGAATCCTCTGGCTGCTGCTCCTCCTTCCTCCCAGCCTCCTCACTCCATTAAAATGACAAACTGAGCTGGCAGACTCCCAGGAAATGTTCTCGGGTCCCTGCCATGAGTGGGAAAAAAGTAGTTCCTCTCTCACCTGAGGAGTTTGACGTGACCAATGCCCAACCTTTCCCAAAGTTCCCGGAGTGATGAGGCTTGGGACTTCCGGCAACTGTCTCAAGAGCTTTTTGTCGTGAGGAGGAAGATGAGACACAGTTGTCTGTCAGTGAGGTAGTAGTAAGAGCAGTAAGTAGAGATGAGCGAGCACCAAAATGCTCGGGTGCTCGTTACTCGAGACGAACTTTTCACGATGCTCGAGGGTTCGTTTTGAGTAACAAACCCCGTTGAAGTCAATGGGCGACCCGAGCATTTTTGTATATCACCGATGCTCGCTAAGGTTTTCGTTTGTGAAAATCTGGGCAATTCAAGAAAGTGATGGGAACGACACAGCAACAGATAGGGCAGGCGAGGGGCTACATGTTGGGCTGCATCTCAAGTTCACAGGTCCCACTATTAAGCCACAATAGCGGCAAGAGTGGCCCCCCCCTCCCAACAACTTTTACTTCTGAAAAGACCTCATTAGCAATGCATACCTTTGCTAAGTAGAGATGAGCGAACGCGTTCGTCCGAGCTTGATATTCGTGCGAATATTAGGGTGTTCGGGATGTTCGTTATTCGTAACGAACACCATGCGGTGTTCTGGTTACTTTCACTTCCTTCCCTGAGACGTTAGCGCGCTTTTCTGGCCAATTGAAAGACAGGGAAGGCATTACAACTTCCCCCTGCAACGTTTAAGCCCTATACCACCCCCCTGCTGTGAGTGGCTGGCGAGATCAGGTGTTCGCCTAATATAAAAGTCGGCCCCTCCCGCGGCTCGCCTCAGATGCGGTGTGAGTTAGATGAGGGACAGTGCTGTTTATACCGGAGCTGCTGTAGGGAAAGAATTGGTAGTTAGTGTAGGCTTCAAGACCCCCCAAAGGTCCTTATTAGGGCCACTGATAGCTGTGTGTTGGCTGCTGTTAGCAGTGGGATTTTTTTTTTCTCAAAATCGCCTCTGCTGACCGTTGCACCTGGCATTAGGGACAGAAGTGCTGCATAGGCAGGGAGAGTGTTAGGAGTGAGTGTAGCCTTCAAGAACCTCAACGGTCCTTTCTAGGGCCATATTTATCCGTGTGCAGTACTGTCCAGGCTGCTGTTAGCTGTGCTGCATTTTTTGTGGGCTTCTCAAAATCGCCTCTGCAGAGCATTCCACCCTCCATTGATACTGCAGGGAAAGAATTGTATAGGCAGGGCCACAACACAGTTATTATTCATAGAATATACGCAGTGCTGCCTTTTGGTGGGAAAAAACTGAAAACAAATCTATTTGTCCAGCCTCTGTCCGTCCTTACGGGCGGTGGACACGTGTGAGCTGCGTGAAAAACATTGCTAAATCATACGCACCCAGCTACGCTTTACTGCTGGCTTCGCCATTTGCTTTCCTTAATTGGGAAAAAAAATACCTGCTCTGCCAGAGTTATAATAACTCTGCTACCCTCACGTTCTGTGACACATAAGCAGGGACACAGCACAGTTATTAAACTTCTCCTGTTCATAGAATATACGCAGTGCTGCCTTTTGGTGGGAAAAAACTGAAAACAAATCTATTTGTCCAGCCTCTGTCCGTCCTTACGGGCTGTGGACACGTGTGAGCTGCGTGAAAAACATTGCTAAATCATACGCACCCAGCTACGCTTTACTGCTGGCTTCGCCATTTGCTTTCCTTAATTGGGAAAAAAAATACCTGCTCTGCCAGAGTTATAATAACTCTGCTACCCTCACGTTCTGTGACACATAAGCAGGGACACAGCACAGTTATTAAACTTCTCATGTTCATAGAATATACGCAGTGCTGCCTTTTGGTGGGAAAAAACTGAAAACAAATCTATTTGTCCAGCCTCTGTCCGTCCTTACGGGCGGTGGAGACGTGTGAGCTGCGTGAAGAACAGTGCTAAATCATACGCACCCAGCTACGCTTTACTGCTGGCTTCGCCATTTGCTTTCCTTAATTGGGAAAAAAAATACCTGCTCTGCCAGAGTTATAATAACTCTGCTACCCTCACGTTCTGTGACACATAAGCAGGGACACAGCACAGTTATTAAACTTCTCATGTTCATAGAATATACGCAGTGCTGCCTTTTGGTGGGAAAAAACTGAAAACAAATCTATTTGTCCAGCCTCTGTCCGTCCTTACGGGCGGTGGAGACGTGTGAGCTGCGTGAAGAACAGTGCTAAATCATACGCACCCAGCTACGCTTTACTGCTGGCTTCGCCATTTGCTTTCCTTAATTGGGAAAAAAAATACCTGCTCTGCCAGAGTTATAATAACTCTGCTACCCTCACGTTCTGTGACACATAAGCAGGGACACAGCACAGTTATTAAACTTAGATAATTCATTCACTAGAGGCAGTGGGGCCTTTCGTTTTCCAAAAAGGGCAAAAATTATATTTGGCCTGCAGTCTTGCGCCAATTTATTTCCTGCCTGTGAAATCAAATCACTGGTAATACAGCATGCTGAGGGGTAGGGGTAGGCCTAGAGGACGTGAACGCGGCCGAGGACGCGGAGGGCCAAGTCAGGGTGTGGGCACAGGCCAAGCTCCTGATCCAGGTGTGTCGCAGCCGACTGCTGCGCGATTAAGAGAGAGGCACGTTTCTGGCGTCCCCACATTCATCGCCCAATTAATGGGTCCACGCGGGAGACGGTTATTAGAAAATGAGCAGTGTGAGCAGGTCCTGTCCTGGATGGCAGAAAGTGCTTCGAGCAACCTATCGTCTACCCGCAGGTCTGCGCCGTCCACTGCTGCCAATCCGAATCCTCTGTCTGCTGCTCCTCCTTCCTCCCAGCCTCCTCACTCCACTACAATACCACCTGCTCAGGAGCGGGAGCACTCCCAGGAACTGTTCTCGGGCCCCTGCTTAGATTGGGCAGCAGCGGTTCCTCTCCCACCAGAGGAGTTTATCGTCACTGATGCCCAACCATTCGAAAGTTCCCGGGGTCCGGGGGAAGAGGCTGGGGACTTCCGCCAACTGTCTCAACAACTTTCTGTGGGTGAGGAGGACGATGACGATCAGACACAGTTGTCTTGCAGTGAGGTAGTAGTAAGGGCAGTAAGTCCCAGGGAGCAGCGCACAGAGGATTCGGAGGAAGAGCAGCAGGACGATGAGGTGACTGACCCCACCTGGTGTGCAACGCTTACTCAGGAGGACAGGTCTTCAGAGGGGGAGTCAAGGGCATCAGCAGGGCAGGTTGCAAGAGGCAGTGCAGTGGCCAGGGGTAGAGGCAGGGCCAGACCGAATAATCCACCAAGTGTTTCCCAAAGCGCCCCCTCGCGCCATGCCACCCTGCGGAGGCCGAGGTGCTCTAAGGTCTGGCAGTTTTTCACAGAGACGCCTGACGACCGACGAACAGTGGTGTGCAACCTTTGTCGCGCAAAGCTCAGCCGGGGAGCCAACACCAACAGCCTCACCACCACCACCATGCGCAGACATATGATGGCCAAGCACCCCGCAAGGTGGGACAAAGGCCGTTCACCGCCTCCGGTTTGCACCCCTGCCTCTCCCCCTGTGCCCCAACCTGCCACTGAGATGCAACCCCCCTCTCAGGACACAGGCACTACCGCCTCATGGCCTGCACCCACACCCTCATCTCCGCTGTCCTCGGCCCCATCCAGCAGTGTAGTTCAGCGCACCGTTCAGCCGTCGCTTGCGCAAGTGTTCGAGCGCAAGCGCAAGTACGCCGCCACGCACCCGCACGCTCAAACGTTAACCGTCCGCATCGCAAAATTCATCAGCCTTGAGATGCTGCCGTATAGGGTTGTGGAAACGGAGTCCTTCAAAAGTATCATGGAGGCGGCGGCCCCGCGCTACTCAGTTCCCAGTCGCCACTACTTTTCCCGATGTGCCGTCCCAGCCCTGCACGACCACGTCTCCCGCAACATTGTGCGCGCCCTCACCAACGCGGTTACTGCCACGGTCCACTTAACTACGGACACGTGGACAAGCACAGGCGGGCAGGGCCACTACATCTCCCTGACGGCACATTGGGTGAATTTAGTGGAGGCTGGGACAGAGTCAGAGCCTGGGACCGCTCACGTCCTACCCACCCGCAGAATTGCGGGCCCCAGCTCGGTGCTGGTATCTGCGGAGGTGTATGCTTCCTCCACTAAAGCACCCTCCTCCTCCTCCTCCTCTGTCTCACAATCAAGATGTGTTAGCAGCAGCATGTCGCCAGCAGTCGGTGTCGCGCGGTGTGGCAGCACAGCGGTGGGCAAGCGTCAGCAGGCCGTGCTGTAACTACTCAGCTTAGGCGATAAGAGGCACACGGCCCACGAACTGCTGCAGGGTCTGACACAGCAGACCGACCGCTGGCTTGCGCCGCTGAGCCTCCAACCGGGCATGGTCGTGTGTGACAACGGCCGTAACCTGGTGGCGGCTCTGCAGCTCGGCAGCCTCACGCACGTGCCATGCCTGGCCCACGTCTTTAATTTGGTGGTTCAGCGCTTTCTGAAAAGCTACCCACGCTTGTCAGACCTGCTCGTAAAGGCGCGCCGGCTCTGCGCACATTTCCGCAAGTCCCACACGGACGCTGCCACCCTGCGCACCCTGCAACATCACTTTAAGCTGCCAGTGCACCGACTGCTGTGCGACGTGCCCACACGGTGGAACTCTACGCTCCACATGTTGGCCAGGCTCTATGAACAACGGAGAGCTATAGTCGAATACCAACCCCAACATGGGCGGCGCAGTGGGAGTCAGCCTCCTCAATTCCTTTCAGAAGAGTGGGCCTGGTTGGCAGACATCTGCCATGTCCTTGGTAATTTTGAGGAGTCTACCCAGGTGGTGAGCGGCGATGCTACAATCATTAGCGTCACCATTCCTCTGCTATGCATCTTGAGAAATTCCCTGCAAACCATAAAGGCAGCTGCTTTGCGCTCGGAAACGGGGGCGGGGGAAGACAGTATGCCGCTGGATAGTCAGGGCACCCTCCTGTCTATTTCTCAGCGCGTACAGGAGGAGGAGGAGGAGCATGAGGAGGATGAGGAGGAGGGGGAAGAGACAGCTTGGGCCGCTGCTGACGGTACACCGGCTGATTGCCTGTCATCCTTTCAGCGTGTATGGCCTGAGGAGGAGGAGGAGGAGGATCCTGAAAGTGATCTTCCTAGTGAGGACAGCCATGTGTTGCGTACTGGTACCCTGGCACACATGGCTGACTTCATGTTAGGATGCCTTTCTCGTGACCCTCGCGTTGCACGCATTCTGGCCACGACGGATTACTGGGTGTACACACTGCTCGATCCACGGTATAAGGAGAACCTGCCCACTCTGATTCCCGAAGAGGAAAGGGGTTCGAGAGTGTTGCTATACCACAGGACCCTTGCGGACAAGCTGATGGTAAAATTCCCAGCCGACAGCGCTAGTGGCAGAAGGCGCAGTACCGAGGGCAAGGTAGCAGGGGATGTGCGTAGATCGAGCAGCATGTACATCCCAGGCAGTGCAACAGTCTTTAAGGGCCTGGCCAGCTTTATGGCTCCCCACCAAGACTGTGTCACCGCTCCCCAGTCACGGCTGAGTCGGCGGGAGCACTGTAAAAGGATGGTGAGGGAGTACGTAGCGGATCGCACGACCATCCTTGGTGACGCCTCTGCCCCCTACAACTACTGGGTGTCGAAGCTGGACATGTGGCCTGAACTAGCGCTGTATGCCCTGGAGGTGCTTGCTTGTCCTGCGGCTAGCGTCCTGTCGGAGAGGGTGTTTAGTGCGGCTGGGGGAATCATCACAGATAAGCGTAGCCGCTTGTCAACCGACAGTGCCGACAGGCTAACACTCATCAAGATGAACAAAGGCTGGATTTCCCCAGACTTCTGTTCTCCACCAGCGGACAGCAGCGATACGTAAGCAATACGTAGGCTGCACCCGCGGATGGAAGCTACGTTCTCTCTCACCATCCAAAACGGGGACATTTCTGCTTCATCAATCTGTGTCTAATATTCCTCCTCCTCCTCCTCCTGCTCCTCCTCCTGAAACCTCACGTAATCACGCTGAACGGGCAATTTTTCTTAGGGCCACAAGGCTCACTCAAATAATTTTTCAGAACAATTTTTATAAGTTTCAATGCGCTTAAAAGCATTGGAACTTTAACTTGAACCAATTTTTCGTTACACTGGGCTGCCTCCAGGCCTAGTTACCACTTAAGCCACATTAACCAAAGCGATTAATGGGTTTCACCTGCCCTCTTGGCTGGCCATGGCCAATTTTTGGGATGTACATTAGTACTGTTGATACAGCAATTTTTGTGGGCCCTCGCCTACAGTGTAATCAAATTAATTTTTAGCCCACCTGCATTACAGCTGACGTTACCTCAGCTGTGTTGGGCAATGCAATGGGATATTTTTATGTACCGCCGGTGGGTTCCAGGGAGCCACCCATGCTGTAGGTGCACACTGAGTTTTTAATACATCTGTACACTTCTAAAGAACCCGTCTGACTGGGGCATGCAGTGTGGGCCGAAGCCCACCTGTATTACGCACGACATTACTACCTCAGCTGTGTTGGGCAATGCAATGGGATATTTCTATGTAACGCCGGTGGCTTCCTGGCACCCACCCAGGCAGTGGGTCCACAGGGAGTTTAACCTACATGTGTCCACTTGTAAAGAACCCCAGTCTGACTGGGGCATGCAGTGTGGGCCGAAACCCACCTGCATTAACCCTTTCCAGTCCACTGTGTGACCTTTGAAGACATTAGGGTTTAAGGCTGTACAGCTCCGTTGTTGGTAGACGTCCGTCGGGGTTCTCTTACTGTATATTGCCAGCCTCTCTGCTGTCGGAGCCTATCCTACGTGTCAGCTCATGCAGTACTGGCTTTAGCCAGCATATAGCGCCGTTGTATAACAGCAGAAAAAGAGTAAGAACCCTAGGAAAACCATATACAAATTGGATTGGAAAGGGTTAAGCACAACATTACTACCTCAGCTGTGTTGGGCAATGCAATGGGATATTTCTATGTACCGCCGGTGGCTTCCTGGCACCCACCCATGCTGTAGGTGCACACGGACTTTTTACTACATCTGTACACTTATAAAGAACCCCAGTCAGACTGGGGCATGCAGTGTGGGCCGAAGCCCACCTGCATTAAGCACGACATTACTACCTCAGCTGTGTTGGGCAATGCAATGGGATATTTCTGTGTACCGCCGGTGGGTTCCAGGGAGCCACCCATGCTGTGGGTCGACAGGGACTTCACAATAGGGAGTTGTACCTGCCTGTGTCTATGAATTAAAAAGCCCGGTCTGACTGGGGCATGCAGACACCTTGACAGAATGAATAGTGTGTGGCACATAGGTTCCCCATTGCTATGCCCACGTGTGCAGCTCCTGATGGCGGTGGCACAGGATTCTATTTCTCATTGCTTCTGTACAGCATTGTGGGCTATCGCTCCGCCACTTTTAAAGAGGGTCGCTGCCTAGCCGTGCCAACCTCTGCAGTGTGTGCCTGCGGTTCCTCCTCATGGCAGACGCAATTCTAAATAGACATGAGCGTGGTGTGGCATGAGGGCAGCTGAAGGCTGCCCAGGGACACTTTGGTGTGCGCTGTGGGGAGGGGGGGGGAGGGGGGGGCGGTTGGGCAGCATGTAACCCAGGAGAAGTGTCAGTGGAGTGTCATGCAGGCAGTGATTGTGCTTTGTTGGAGGTAGTGTGGTGCTTAGCAAAGGTATGCCATGCTAATGAGCGCTTTTCAGAAGTAAAAGTTGTTGGGAGGGGGGGGGGCCCACTCTTGCCGCTATTGTGGCTTAATAGTGGGACCTGTGAACTTAGGATGCAGCCCAACATGTAGCCCCTCGCCTGCCCTATCCGTCACTGTGTCATTCCCATCACTTTCCTGAATTGCCCAGATTTTCACACATGAAAACCTTAGCGAGCATCGGCGAAATACAAAAATGTTCTGGTCGCCCATTGACTTCAATGGGGTTCGTTGTTCGAAACGAACCCTCGAGCATCACGGGAAGTTCGTTACGAATAACGAACACCCGAACATTTTGGTGTTCGCTCATCTCTATTGCTAAGCACCACACTATCTCCAACAAAGCACAATCACTGCCTGCATGACACTCCGCTGCCACTTCTCCTGGGTAACATGCTGCCCAACCCCCCCCCCCCCACGACCCAGTGTCCACAGCGCACACCAAACTGTCCCTGCCCAGCCTTCAGCTGCCCTCATGCCACGCCACCCTCATGTCTATTTATAAGTGCGTCTGCCAGAGGAACCGCAGGCACACACTGCAGAGGGTTGGCACGGCTAGGCAGCGACCCTCTTTAAAAGGGGCGGGTCGATAGTCCACAATGCTGTACAGAAGCAATGAGAAATCCAATCCTGTGCCACCTCCATCTGGAGCTGCACACGTGGGCATAGCAATGGGGAACCTATGTGCCACACACTATTCATTCTATCAAGGTGTCTGCATGCCCGAGTCAGACCGCGGTTTTTTATAAATAGTCACAGGCAGGTACAACTCCGCAATGGGAATTCCGTGTGCACCCACAGCATGGGTGGCTCCCTGGAACCCACCGGCGGTACATAAATATATCCCATTGCAGTGCCCAACACAGCTGATGTAATGTCGTGCTTAATGCAGGTGGGCTTCGGCCCACACTGCATGCCCCAGTCAGACCGGGGTTCTTTAGAAGTGGACACATGCAGTTACAACTCCCTGTGGACCCACAGCATGGGTGGGTGCCAGGAAGCCACCGGCGGTACATTAATATATCCCATTGCATTGCCCATCACAGCTGAGGTAATAATGTTATGTTTAATGCAGGTGGGCTTCGGGCCACACTGCATGCCCCAGTCAGACCGGGGTTCTTTAGAAGTGGACAGATGCATTTACAACTCCCTGTGGACCCACAGCATGGGTGGCTCCCTGGAACCCACCGGCGGTACATAAATATATCCCATTGCAGTGCCCAACACAGCTGATGTTACGTCAGCTGTAATGCAGGTGGGCAAAAAATTAATTTGATTACACTGTAGGCGAGGGCCCCCAAAAATTGGTGTACCAACAGTACTAATGTACCTGAGAAAAATTGCCCATGCCCAACCAAGAGGGCAGGTGAAACCCATTAATCGCTTTGGTTAATGTGGCTTAATTTGTAACTAGGCCTGGAGGCAGCCCAGTAAAAATAAAAATTGGTTGAGGTGAAAGTTTCACCGCTTTAATGAGCATTGAAACGTATAAAAATTGTTCAGAAAAATTATATGACTGAGCCTTGTGGGCCTAAGAAAAATTGCCCGTTCTGCGTGATTATGTGAGGATTCAGGAGGAGGAGCAGGCGGAGGAGGAGGAATATTATACACAGATTGATGAAGCTAAAAGGTCCCCGTTTTGGATGGTGATAGAGAACGATGCTTCCATCCACGGGTGCAGCCTACGTATTGTTTAGGTATCGCTGCTGTCCGCTGGTGGAGAAGAGAAGTCTGGGGAAATCCAGGCTTTGTTCATCTTGATGAGTGTAAGCCTGTCGGCACTGTCGGTTGACAGGTGGGTACGCTTATCCGTGATGATTCCCCCAGCCACACTAAACATACTCTCTGACAAGACGCTAGCCGCAGGACAAGCAAGCACCTCCAGGGCATACAGCACGAGTTCAGGCCCCGTGTCCAGCTTCGACACCCAGTAGTTGTAGGGGGCAGAGGCGTCACCGAGGACGGTCGTGCGATCGGCTACGTACTCCCTCACCATCCTTTTACAGTGCTCCCGCCAACTCAGCCTTGACTGGGGACCGGTGACACAGTCTTGCTGGGGAGCCATAAAGCTGGCAAAGGCCTTGGATAATGTTCCCCTGCCTGTGCTGTACATGCTGCCTGATCTCTGCGCCTCCCCTGCTACCTGGGCCGCGAAAATGCGCCTTCGGCCACTAGCGCTGTCGGATGGGAAGTTTACCATCAGTTTGTCCACCAGCGCCCTGTGGTATAGCATCATTCTCGAACCCCTTTCCTCTTCGGGAATGAGAGTGGAAAGGCTCTCATTATACCGTTGGTCGAGCAGTGTGTACACCCAGTAATCCGTAGTGGCCAGAATGCGTGTAACGCGAGGGTCACGACAAAGGCATCCTAACATGAAGTCAGCCATGTGTGCCAGGGTACCCGTACGCAACACATGGCTGTCCTCACTCGGAAAATCACTTTCAGGATCCTCCTCCTCCTCCTCCTCCTCCTCTGGCCATACACGCTGAAAGGATGACAGGCAAGCTGCATCTGTACCCTCAGCAGTGGGCCAAGCTGTCTCTTCCCCCTCCTCCTCCTCCTCCTCTGGCCATACATGCTGAAAGGATGACAGGCAAGCAGCATCTGTCCCCTCAGCAGTGGGCCAAGCTGTCTCTTCCCCCTCCTCCTTATGCTCCTCCCCCTCCTCCTCAACGCGCTGAGATATAGACATGAGGGTGCTCTGACTATCCAGCGACATACTGTCTTCCCCCGCCTCCGTTTCCGATTCCAAAGCGTCTGCCTTTATGCTTTGCAGGGAACTTCTCAAGAGGCATAGCAGAGGAATGGTGACGCTAATGATTGCAGCATCCCCGCTCACCATCTGGGTAGACTCCTCAAAGTTTCCAAGGACCTGGCAGATGGCTGCCAACCAGGCCCACTCTTCTGTAAATAATTGAGGAGGCTGACTCCCACTACGCCACCCATGTTGGAGTTGGTATTCCGCAATAGCTCTACGCTGCTCATAGAGCCTGGCCAATATGTGGAGTGTAGAGTTCCACTGTGTGGGCACGTCACACAGCAGTCGGTGCACTGGCAGATTAAACCGATGTTGCAGTGTCCGCAGGGTGGCAGCGTGCGTGTGGGACTTGCGGACATGTGCGCAGAGCTGGCGCACCTTTCCGAGCAGGTATGACAAGTGTGGGTAGCTTTTCAGAAAGCGCTGAACCACCAAATTAAACACATGGGCCAGGCAGGGCTCGTGCGTGAGGCTGCCGAGCTGCAGAGCTGCCACCAGGTTACGGCCGTTGTCACACACGACCATGCCCGGTTGGAGGCTCAGCGGCGCAAGCCAGCGGTCGGTCTGCTCTGTCAGACCCTGCAGCAGTTCGTGGGCCATGTGCCTCTTATCTCCTAAGCTGAGTAGCTTCAGCACGGCCTGCTGTTGCTTGCCCACCGCTGAGCTGCCATGCCGCGCGACACCGACTGCTGGCGACGTGCTGCTGCTGACACATCTTGATTGCGAGACAGAGGTTGCATAGGAGGAGGAGGATGGTGGTTTAGTGGAGGAAGCATACACCGCCGCAGATACCACCACCGAGCTGGGGCACGCAATTCGGGGGGTGGGTAGGACGTGAGCGGTCCCAGGCTCTGACTCTGTCCCAGCCTCCACTAAATTCACCTAATGTGCCGTCAGGGAGATATAGTGGCCCTGCCCGCCTGTGCTTGTCCACGTGTCTGTAGATAAGTGGACCTTGGCAGTAACCGCGTTGGTGAGGGCGCGTACAATGTTGCGGGAGACGTGGTCGTGCAGGCCTGGGACGGCAAACCGGGAAAAGTAGTGGCGACTGGGAACTGAGTAGTGCGGGGCCGCCGCCGCCATCATGCTTTTGAAAGCCACCGTTTCCACAAGCCTATATGGCAGCATATCCAGGCTGGTCAATTTGGCAATGTGCACGTTTAACGCTTGAGCGTGCGGGTGCGTGGCGGCGTACTTGCGCTCGCGCTCAAACAGTGGCGCTAGCGACGTCTGGACGCTGCGCTGAGAGACATTGCTGGATGGGGCCGAGGACAGCGGAGGTGAGGGTGTGGGTGCAGGCCAGGAGACGGTAGTGCCTATGCCCTGAGAGGGGGGTTGGATCTCAGTGGCAGGTTGGGGCACAGGGAGAGAGGCAGAGGTGCAAACCGGAGGCGGTGAACGGCCTTCATCCCACCTTGTGGGGTGCTTGGCCATCATATGCCAGCGCATGCTGGTGGTGGTGCCTCCCCAGCTGATCATGGAGCGACAAAGGTTACACACCACTGTTCGTCGGTCGTCAGGCGTCTCTGTGAAAAACTGCCACACTGTAGAGCACCTTGACCTCTGCAGGGTGGCATGGCGCGAGGGGTCGCTTTGGGAAACAGTTGGTGGATTATTCGGTCTGGCCCTGCCTCTATCCCTGGCCACCGCACTTGCTCGGCCTGTGCCCACACCCTGACTTGGGCCTCCGCGTCCTCGGCCGCGTCCACGTCCTCTAGGCCTACCCCTACCCCTCAGCATGCTGTATTACCAGTAATGCAGAAACAGAACGCTGTAATTAAATGTGCCGCTTATTGGCCTGTGGTTGGAGGCTGACTTCGCTTACGGAACGCCAGGAAATAATTTGGCGCAAGCCTGCTGTAACACTTAGCTGGCTGCGTATGATTTTGTAGAACTACTACACCCAGCACAGACAGACCCAGAAGACTGAGCACAGTCACAGGCAGGCCAAATAGATTTTTTACCCCAAATTTTTTAGCAAAGGCCCACTGCCTATATTCAATCAATATGTCTTCTGTCCCTGCCTACGCACTTCTGTCCCTGGAGTATTACTGCAGGGCGCAATGCTCTGCACGGCCGATGTACAAAAAAAAAAAAAAAGTGCAACACTGCACAAAGCAGCCACCAGGGGTGCAAATGATTAAGCACCCCCGAATCCAAGGTGGCAGGTAGAATTCAGAAGGTGTATATAGAAATTATTTTTATTGCGACGCGTTTCGGCCGTAATATCAGCCTTTTTCAAGCATAAAAAACATCTACAACATGCCTGCATTATATAGTGCAGGTAACTAACACACAATTGCATAGCCTGCAAAAATGGTGGTGTAATAAGTTAGATAGAAAACAAGGACTGGGATATACATCAAGGAATCAATGTCAGTAATAACTAATTGGATATATATATGTGTTAAATGGTCAACCTATCTAGATACTCCTCATGCACGTGTGAATTAGGTGATATAGAGTATCCAAAAGTTCCTATATATGCTATTTTTGTCTTAAACCGATGCCAGGGCTTACTATTAGCCTATGGCATTATTTACAGGGTTTGACTGAGGTGGGTGTGATTATCACATGATCATCACAGGCACAACATAAAAAGGAGTTTTTTAAAACATAGTCTATCGCGACACTTCTATCTCGAACATAATTCAGATCCAAATCTGATGAGAATCACTCCGGTAGAAAAAATCAATATAGGAGAATTCATTAAACTAAAAATGAAGAAAATGTTTTATATATTTTATTTTAACACTCTCATACTGAATGGTTTAAATGAGGTTTTAGAGAAATTTTAATAAGAAATTTATATTCAATTTTATATTTTTAGTTGTTCAATAGAAACAAAAATGTGACAGATTTCATATATAGGTTATCTAGATTAGATACATACCATATATACATGTAGTTTTCAAATTGCATACAATTTCTAAATAACAGATACCCTACCATCAGATTATAAACCAAGGATGGTCATAATATAGATACAAGGACCTCTCATCCACGTAGTCTTAATACTTAGTAGTGTAATAACACTGACATTTTGACAGATGTGAACGAGGGGAGTACCTCCCCAAAAGCACTATTCATATAGCAGGAATTTTGACGTATTCCAATGTTGACACACTGTTTTTGGTGAACTGGTATGAGGAAGTAAGCAATGTTATTAATGTGTAGAGCTTTTCTCTGGGTTGACAAGCCACTTGGTATGGTGCTACATTGCGCTAACAAACTCCCCTATACATAGTTAAGGAAGCACTCTCATTATATATATATATATATATATATATATATATATATATATATATATACCACAATTTTATTCAGTATATATAGTGGTGTTATGGGTTCTCAATTTCAAACCTTCATCTTATATGTTCCCGTCATTTATTTGCTAAACACTGCACAGAAATGGTGCCGCATTATATTTACTCTTGGTGATTCAGTGCTAAAGAAACCGCATAGATGTATTTTTCCCATTCTGGCACGTTCCTTCTCTGCATCTATATTGCATCTATGCCAAAAATGTTTAGATCTAGTTTCCAATTTTATAATGTTCCTCGTCTGTAGCCATATGGTACTGCGCAGCCATTATTGCTGGGCTGCATTTATGAATACTCTATGGCTCCTTTAAGTGATGCCAACACATCTAGATAGCACCTACAGGTACGTCACACCAGGGAAAATATATCCGGAACAACCATGAGATTCTTACCTGTAGACCAATGAGGGACCTCCACGTGTCTAACGACACCTCCCCAAAACTCCGTCCTATGAATCGCTGTTGCAACTTGAACGCCGCGGGATGGACCGCTGAGGGACCTTGACGCGTACAGCGTCACTCCCCTAAGACTCCGCCCCACAAGTTACCATGACAACGTGAACGCTGCGGTCCGGAGCACTATGGCTCCACCGTAAGCGTCACTAAGTGCACGCGCTAGTCACCTCAGAGTCTCCATAGCAACCCGAACGCCGCGGACGGAGCGCAAAGTCTGCACCGCGAGCGTCATCAGAGGTACACGCGCCGGCCACCCTAGAGTTGCCAGTCATTTCAGAGTCTCCGCAGCAACCCGAACACCGCGGATGGAGCGTGAAGTCTCCACCGCGAGCGTCATCAGAGGTGCGCGCGCCGGCCACCCTAGAGTCACTATGGCAACATAAATGCTGTGGGAGTTAGCACGAACAGCATTAGAAGTACGTGTGCCTGCTATCCTAGTGGTGGCAGGCAACAGGTCATTAATGTCATTAACTCCCACTAAAATTTGTTTTCCATCACTGCTAGGACACTACTGCGGCACCATGATCATGTGATAATCACGCCTACCTCAGTCAAACCCTGTGAATAATGCCATAGGCTAATAGTAAGCCCTGGCATCGGTTTAAGACAAAAATAGCATATATAGGAACTTTTGGATACTCTATATCACCTAATTCACACGTGCATGAGGAGTATCTAGATAGGTTGACCATTTAACACATATATATATCTAATTAGTTATTACTGACATTGATTCCTTGATGTATATCCCAGTCCTTGTTTTCTATCTAACTTATTGCACCACCATTTTTGCAGACTATGCAATTGTGTGTTAGTTACCTGCATTATATAATGCAGGCATGTTGTAGATGTTTTTTATGCTTGAGAAAGGCTGATATTACGGCCGAAACGTGTCGCAATAAAAAAATTTTCTATATACACCTTCTGAATTCTACCTGCCACCTTGGATTCGGGGGTGCTTAATCATGAGCACCCCTGCGAAGTAAGTAATACCTATAATCATACAAACTTCAATTATACAACTGTGCATCATCTGCCATTTTCCGAAGCACCGGAGCGCTGGTTAATTTTCTTTTTACTTCACATTGATTTATCTGTATCCCGTGGTGGTTTTTTCATCGCTGGGAGCAACCAAGACGCTCTCCTCAGGATGTCTCGTGAGACCGGTGCGAGGAATCTCTTTCTGGATTGATACGCCATCTTGGATATTGACGCACAGGCACCCTACACACGGGCCCGACGTCACGGGGTGAGTTACCTCATACGATTCCTCCATATTTATATACGTATACACTTTGTATTTTTTGACAACCACGTCCTATCCATTTCTTGGAGCGCTATCCAATTTTTTTTCTTCTTTTTACTACAGGGGTCTGCCTATACTTCTGCTACAGAAATGTTACAGGGGTCTGCCAATACTTTTACTACATAAATGTTACTGGGGTCCGCCTATACTTTTACTACAGAAATGTTACTGGGGTCTGCCTATACTTCTGCTACAGACATGTTACTGGGGTCTGACTACACTTTTACTACAGAAATGTTACAGGGGTCTGCCTATACTTCTGCTACAGGAATGTTACAGGGGTCTGCCTATACTTCTGCTACAGAAATGTTACTGGGGTCTTCCTATACCTTTGCTACAGGAATGTTGCAGGCGTCTGCCTATACTATCGGTGCACAAAGACTTCCTATCGCGGTGTTTTACCTATCTGGCAAAAATACACTGACTGACTAGGGCAGAAATGTGGGTCGAGGCCAATGTCCTTGGCGGGGTGAAACTCTCCCATGATTGGGCACTCTGATTTCTTCCTGTGTTATACCATCTTTGTGCACTGACAGCATAGGCAAGCCCAATGAACTCAAAGACTTCCCCTTGTGGTGTTGAGCTATCTGTGTGGGGACACATGGATTTTCCATTGCTATGTAACTCAGGGCACCTTGGGTCACACAAGGTGGAGGCTGGGACCGAGCCTGACCCAGGGCCCGCTCACATACTTCCCACACAGAATATTGCGGGTCCTGGTCATGGTTTCTTGGCCTTGTAATGCCACCTCCTCCTGCTTGGGGTCAAGGGATCGGTACTGGGCAACATGTTTTTTCTCTCGTGTTACTACAGTTATACGAGACACTGGTTTGGGCCAAACAAAAGGAGCGTTACTGCATTAATGAGACGTTCACAGCTGTACTAGCATCAGACTCCGATTTATGCCCATGATTGCTGTGGGTGTGTGCAAAGGCCAAGGTCCTCGGCGGAGTGAAAGTCTGCCATGTTTGGGCACTGTAATAGCTTCATGTTTATTACTTTCCTTGGGTTCCTTTGGCTGTGGTACATCCATGCTGATTTCCAGATATCACCAGCTCAGCAGACTCTTGGATACAGGGATTTCTGTGGTGGTAGGTCAGTGTCTTCTTTCAGTACCGCTGAGATAATAACGACTTAGTTGTATTTTCATTTTGTTATTTTTGTCCTCTCCTTCCAAGAGCCCTAACTTTGTTGTTCTTCTGTCAGTCAGGCTCTGTGTTTTATATATGTTTAGGACCTGAGATGGCGTCAACAGGTGGTGGAGCGATGATGTCACCAGGGGCAGAGCATGAGAAGCACTCACGCACAAACATACATACTCACGTTCAAGTGGTCATTAGTAGTTTGATTGCATCCAGAAAGACATCCAGTCACATCTTGAACTCTTATCAAATTTCAGGCAAAAAGAATCCTTCTCGACTCCAATCTGGCAATCAGAATAATCCTTGTATCACTGACCCTTCTGAGTAATCAGTGATATAACCGTTAATATTGTAATGCTCAAAAAAAGCATCCAAGCCTTTCTAATGGTGGCTTCACACGAGCGTGTTTTTGTGCGTACATAGGTGAGTACATAGGTGCACACCCATGTAAGTGCAAAAACACGCGTGAATGCAGGTTCGTGCATTGTTTTCAATAAAGCTGTGGCTGCTGCCAGCGGCTCTATTGAAAACAATGGTCTGCCGACACTCATGCATTGTTTTTTAGGGAAGGGCTTTACATATAAGCCTTTCCCTGAAAAACAAAAATTTTTGTGTAAAAAAACCAAAACAAAACAAAAAAAAACCCATAAAAAATATACTTACCTGTCCGCCGCTACCATGACCCCCGTGGAGATGAAGAACACAGATGTTTCCTACATCCCCGCTAGTTAAAAGAATTCCCTGCTGCTACATCTGCCACATCTGTGACAGATGCAGCAGAGGAATTCTTCAATTCTCTACTGCAGCTGTCACACAAGTTAGCTGCGGTAGAGGGTTCTGCTGCCAGCAATTGATTTCAGGGAAGGGCTTTAAATGTAAGCCCTTCCCTAAAAGTCAAGTAAAAGTGGTTTAAAAAAACAAAAAAAAAATAGATACTCACCTTGCTTTAGCTGTAGGGGCTCAGCTGCATCTTCTCCTGCTGTCCCCTGCACTGTGGTGCTGAAAGATCTGAAAGTGATTGGCTGAGGTGCTCAGCCAATCACAGACAGCTCTCCCTGAACGAATTACGGACAAGAGCTGCCTGTGATTGGCTGAGCAGATAAATCTCTCCTTTATCTGCCTATACACAGAGAAAAATCTAACTGATCCATGTGTAATAAACAGCGTGTGAGAGGTGGACATTTTTACATAGTCTGACAAAAATCTACTTTCTATCTGCTTATAGACTGAGAAAAATCTAACTTACCTGTGTGTAATAAACAGTGTGTGTGACGGGTGGACATTTTGTGGAGGGAAATTTTCACATACAGTCTGAGGGAAATCTCTCACTTTTCTGCCTATACGCTGAGAAAATTTTAACTGGCCTGTGTGTAATAAACAGCGTGTGAGAGGTGGACATTTTGTGGAGGGAAATTTGTACATACAGTTTGAGAAAAATCTCTCTTCTATCTGCCTATACACTGAAAGAATCTAACTGGCCTGTATGCAATGAAAAAATATTTCTTCTATCTGCCTATGCACTGAAATTCAGCAAGAAATACGATTTATGAGAGAGGGTTTATTTTCAAAAATATATAAAGCCTAGGAAAGTTCTTTTTGGCACACACGCTACTAGAGATGAGCGAACGTACTCGTCCGAGCTTGATACTTGTTCAAGTATTAGCGTGTTCGAGATGCTCGTTACTCGTGACAACTACCACGCGATGTTCGAGTTACTTTTACTTTCATCTCTGAGACGTTAGTGCGCTTTTCTGGCCAATAGAAAGACAGGGAAGGCATTACAACTTTCCCCTGCGACGTTCAAGACCTATACCACCCCCCTGCAGTGAGTGGCTGGCGAGATCAGGTGTCACCCGAGTATAAAAATCGGCCCCTCCCGCGGCTCGCCACAGATGCATTCTGACATAGAGGAGGGAAAGTGCTGTTGGTGCCGGAGCTGCTATAGGGAGAGTGTTAGGAGTGATTTTAGGCTTCAAGAACCCCAACGGTCCTTCTTAGGGCCACATCTAACCGTGTGCAATAGTGTGGAGGCTGCTTTTTGCAGTGTTGCACTTTTTTTTTTTTTGTACATCGGCCGTACAGAGCATTGTGCCCTGCAGTAATTATACATACTCCAGGGCCAGTAGTGGTGGTGAGGCAGGGACAGAAGACATATATTTATTGAATATAGGCAGTGAGCCTTTCCACAAACATTTGGGAAAAAAAATCTATTTGGGCTGCCTGTGACTGTCCTCAGTGTACTGGGTCTGTGCTGGGTGTAGTTGTCCTCCTAATTCATACGCAGCCAGCTAAGTGTTACAGCAGGCTTGCGCAAAATTATTTCCTGGCTCTGCTATGCGTTCGGTAAGCGAAGTGAGCCTCCAACCACAGGCCAATAAGCGGCACATTTAATTACAGCGTTCTGTTTCTGCACTACTGGTAATACAGCATGCTGAGGGGTAGGGGTAGGCCTAGAGGACGTGGACGCGGGCGAGGACGCGGAGGCCCAAGTCAGGGTGTGGGCACAGGCCGAGCCAGTGCAGTGGCCAGGGGTAGAGGCAGGGCCAGACTGAATAATCCACCAACTGTTTCCCAAAGTGCTCCCTCGTGCCATGCCACCCTGCAGAAGTCAAGGTGCTCTACGGTGTGGCAGTTTTTCACAGAGACGCCTGACAACCGACAAACAGTGGTGTGCAACCTTTGTCGTGCCAAGATCAGCTCGGGAGCCACCACCACCAGCATGCGCAGGCATATAATGGCCAAGCACCCCACAAGGTGGGACGAAGGCCGTTCACCGCCTCCGGTTTGCACCACTGCCTCTCCCCCTGTGCCCCAACCTGCCACTGTGATCCAACCCCCCTCTAATGACACAGGCACTACCGTCTCCTGGCCTGCATCCACACCCTCACCTCCGCTGTCCTCGGCCCCATCCAGCAATGTCTCTCAGCGCAGCATCCAGACGTCGCTAGCGCCACTGTTTGAGCGCAAGTACGCCGCCATGCACCCGCACGCTCAAGCGTTAAACATGCACATTGCCAAATTTATCAGCCTGGAGATGCTGCCATATAGGCTTGTGGAAACGGAGGCTTTCAAAAGCATGACGGCGACGGCGGCCCCGCGCTACTCGGTTCCCAGTTGCCACTACTTTTCCCGATGTGCCGTCCCAACCCTGCACGACCACGTCTCCCGCAACATTGTACGTGCCCTCACCAACGCGGTTACTGCCAAGGTCCACTTAACAACGGACACGTGGACAAGCACAGGCGGGCAGGGCCACTATATCTCCCTGACGGCACATTGGGTGAATTTAGTGGAGGCTGGGACAGAGTCAGAGCCTGGGACCGCTCACGTCCTACCCACCCCCAGAATTGCGGGCCCCAGCTCGGTGCTGGTATCTGCGGCGGTGTATGCTTCCTCCACTAAACCACCCTCCTCCTCCTCCTCCTCCAATGCAACCTCTGTCTTGCAATCAAGATGTGTCAGCAGCAGCAGCACGTCACCAGCAGTCGGTGTCGCGCGGCGTGGCAGCACAGAGGTGGGCAAGCGTCAGCAGGCTGTGCTGAAACTACTCAGCTTAGGAGAGAAGAGGCACATGACCCATGAACTGCTGCAGGGTCTGACAGAGCAGACTGACTGCTGGCTTGTGCCGCTGAGCCTCCAACCGGGCATGGTCGTGTGTGACAACGGCCGTAACCTGGTGGCAGCTCTGCAGCTCTGCAGCCTCACGCATGTGCCATGCCTGGCCCATGTCTTTATTTGGTGGTTCAGCGCTTTCTGAAAAGCTACCCACACTTGACATACCTGCTCGGAAAGGTGTGCCGGGTCAGCACACATTTCCGCAACTCCAAGACGGACGCTGCCACCCTGCGGACCCTGCAACATCGCTTTAATCTGCCAGTGCACCGACTGCTTTGCAACGTGCCCACACGGTGGAATTCTACGCTCCACATGTTGGCCAGGCTCTATGAGCAGCGTAGAGCTATAGTGGAATACCATCTCCAACATGGGGGGCCGTAATGGCAGTCAGCCTCCTCAATTCTTTACAGAGGAGTGGGCCTGGATGGCAGATATCCGCCAGGTCCTTGGAAACTTTGAGGAGTCTACCCAGATGGTGAGCGGCGATGCTGCAATCATTAGCGTCACCATTCCCCTGCTATGCCTGTTGAGAAGTTCCCTGCAAAGCATGAAGGCTGACGCTTTGCGGTCGGAAACGGAGGCGGGGGAAGACTGCATGTCGCTGGATAGTCTGAGCACCCTCATGTCTATATCTTAGCGCGTTGAGGAGGAGGAGGAGGGGGGAGGAGCCTGAGGAGGAGGAGGGGAAGAGACAGCTGGGCGCATTGCAGAGGGTACCCATGCTGCTTGCCTCATCCATTCAGCGTGTATGGCCTGTGGAGGAGGAGGAGGATCCTGAAAGTGATCTTCCTAGAGAGGACAGCCATGTATTGCGTACAGGTACCCTGGCAAACATGGCTGACTTTATGTTAGGATGCCTTTCTCGTGACCCTCGCGTTAGACACATTCTGGCCACTACGGATTACTGGGTATACACACTGCTCGACCCACGGTATAAGGAGAACCTTTCCACTCTAATTCCCAAAGAGGAAAGGGGTTTGAGAGAGATGCAATACCACAGGGCCCTGGTGGATAAATTGATGGTAACCTTCCCATCCAACAGCGCTAGTGGCAGAAGGCGCAGTTCCGAGGGCCAAGAAGCAGGGGAGGCGCGGAGATCAGGCAGCATGTTCAGCGCAGGCAGAGGAACACTCTCCAAGGCCTTTGCCAGCTTTATGGCTCCCCAGCAAGACTGTGTCACCACTCCCCAGTCAAGCCTGAGTCGGAGGGAGCACTGTAAAAGGATGGTGAGGGAGTACGTAGCCGATCATACGAGCATCCTCCGTGACGACTCTGCTCTGTACAACTACTGGGTGTCAAAGTTGGACATGTGGCACGAACTAGCGCTGTATGCCCTAGAGGTGCTTGCTTGCCCTGCGGCTAGCGTCTTGTCAGAGAGGGTGTTTAGTGCAGCTGGGGGAATCATCATGGATAAGCGTACCCGCCTGTCAACCGACAGTGCCGACAGGCTTACACTTAAGATGAACAAAGCCTGGATTTCCCCAGACTTCTCTTCTCCACCAGCATACAGCAGCGGTACCTAAAGACTGGTGTGATAAGCCAACTGAGGACAGGTCTTCAGAGGGTGAGGCAATTGCCGCCACAGGACAGGTTGAAAGAGGCAGTGGGGTGGCTAGGGGTAGAGGCAGGGCCAGAGCGAATAATCCACCAGCTGTTTCTCAAAGCACCCCCTCGTGCCAAGCCACCGTGCAGGGGCCAAGGTGCTCAAAGGTGTGGCAGTTTTTCACTGACACCGCGGACGACCGACGAACAGTGCTGTGCAACCTTTGTTGCTCCAAGATCAGCCGGGGAGCCACCACCACCAGCATGCGCAGGCATATGATGACCAAGCATCTCACAAGGTGGGACGAAGGCCGTTCACCGCCTCGGGTTGCACCACTGCCTCTCCCCCTGGGCCCCAACCTGCCACTGAGATCCAACCCCCCTCTCACGACACAAACACAAACGTCTCCTGGCCTGGACCCACACCCTCACCTCTGCTGTCCTCGGCCCCATCCAGCAATGTCTCTCAGCGCAGTGTCCAGCTGTCGCTAAGAGAATCATTGGCGCGAAAGCGCAAATACGCCGCCACGCACCCGCATGCTCAAGCTTTAAATTTCAACATAGCCAAATTGATCAGCCTGGAGATGCTGCCGTACAGGCTTGTGGAAACTGAGGCTTTCAAAAACATGATGGCGGCGGTCCCGCGCTACTCTGTCCCCAGTCTGCACTAGTTCGTGCCACATGTCCAACTTTGACACCCAGTAGTTGTACGGAGCAGAGGCGTCACGGAGGATGTCAGAGAGGGTGTTTAGTGCAGCTGGGGGAATCATCACGGATAAGCGTACCCGCCTATCAACCGACAGTGCCGACAGGCTTACACTTAAGATGAACAAAGCCTGGATTTCCCCAGACTTCTCTTCTCCACCAGCATACAGCAGCGGTACCTAAAGATTATTTTCGCTGCAACCGCGGATGCAAGCATTGTTCTCTTTCACCGTAAAAAATGGGGACCTTTACCATTGTCAATTTGTGTATGATATTCGTCCTCCTCCTCCTGCTCCTCCTCCTGAAACCTCACGTAATTACCCCGAACGGGCAATTTATCGGTGGGCCAAAAGGCTCATATAACTTTTGTAAACAATATTTATACGTTTCAATTCTCATTAAAGCATTGAAACTTCCACCTGAACCAATTTTCATGTTAACTGGGCTGCCTCCAGGCCTAGTTAAAAATTAAGCCACAGTAAGCTAAGTGATTAATGGGTTTCACCTATCCTCTGGGTTGGGCATGGGCAATTTTTCTGGGTTACATTTGTACTGTTGGTACACCAATTCTTTGGGCCCTCGCCTACAATGTAATCCAAGTAATTTTTATGGGCTTCGCCTACACTCATGGTACACCAATCTGTCTGGGGTTGGCCTACACATTTGCTACAGAAATGTAACTTTGTTCTGCCTACCTATACTTCTGCCACAGTAAAGCTAGAGGGAGTCTGTCTATACTTCTGCAACAGAAATGTAACTTCGGTCTGCCGATACTTCTGCTCCTGAATTATTACCTTGGCTTGTGTATACTGTTACAACTGTAATGTTACTAATACTGGCCTCTGCCTATATTGCTGCAACGGAAATGTTACTGGGGTCTGTCCATACTGCTACTACCGAAATGTTACAAATACTGTGCTCTCCCTATACTGCTGCAACGGACATGTTAATCTGCTGCATTGCCTATACTGCTTCTACAGAAATGTTGCTGGGGCCTGTCTATACTGCTACTACTGAAATGTAACTAATACTGGACTCTGCCCATACTGCTTCTATGGAAATGTTACTGGGGTCTGTCATACTGCTACTACTGAAATGTAACTAATACTGGGCTCTGCCCATACTGCTTCTACGGAAATGTTACTGGGGTCTGTCTATACTACTACTACTGAAATGTTACAAGTACTGTGCTTTCCCTATACTGCTGCAATGGACATGTTAATCTGCTGCTTTGCCTATACTGCTTCTACGGAAATGTTGCTGGGGCCTGTCTATACTGCTACTACTGAAATGTAACTAATACTGGGCTCTGCCCATACTGCTTCTACGGAAATGTTACTGAGGTCTGTCCATACTGTTACCACTGAAATGTTACTAATACTGGGCTCTGCCTATACTGCTGCTACAGCTATGTTACAGGTTTGTGGAAACAGAGGCTTCCCAAAGACATGATGGCAGCAAGGCCGCGCTACTAGGTCCACAGTCGCGAAAACTTTCCACCAACGCGGTTACTGGGAAGGTGCATATAACCACGGACACATGGACAGGACACGTACTGCCTCAAAAACATCCCCCTCCTCCAACAATGAAAACATTCTTGGCAAATGCTTTCGCAGTGGTCGGTCTGGCGGCGGTCCAAGAATTTCACCTAAAACAACACAATAAGAAAAAAGAAAAAAGATAATCTTACTACTAAAGAAAAAATTGGCTTGAAAGAATTTATGGATAACAAGAACTTAGTCATACGTAAATCTGATAAAGGGGGTAACATAGTTCTGCTAGACTCTGACCTTTATGCAAATCTTGTTAAAAATATATTAAATAATACTGATATATATAAAAAAATTGATACTAATCCGCTACAAGGTTGTTTAAAAGAACTTAACAGATTATTGCATAGGGGAAAAGAGTATGGCATATTGGATGATAAAATTATTTCATATCTGTCTCCCACAAATCCTACTATGGCTTTATTCCATGGCCTCCCTAAAATTCACAAGGGAATATTTCCACCTCCACTGCGACCGATAGTTGCAGGGATCGGCTCACCCTGTGAACAATTGAGCTCGTGGGTGGACCGATCCCTGCAACCGTTGGTATATAGAACTCCTGGTTTTTTAAGGGATAGCAAGCATGTAATACAAAAATTGCAGTATATGAAGTGGAGTGATAATTTGTGTTGGATCCTGTGTGACGTCAAAGATTTGTATTCTTGCATACCACACCATGCGGCAATAGAAGCAGTGCGTTTTCACTTACAAAATTTTAGCAATTATAGCAATGAATTAAAGGAGTTTATTTTGTTATCTACGGAATTTTTGTTGACACATAATTTTTTCTCCTTTGACCAACAATTTTTCTTACAAGTTTCTGGAGCCCCGATGGGGTCTAAATTTTCTCCGGTTATAGCCAACCTCTTTATGAGTTGGTGGGAAGATTCCTTTATATTTAATCACAACAATCCGTTTGCTGACCGCATGGTGTGGTATGCAAGATACATTGATGACATAATAATTATTTGGAACAAGGGTCCGGAACAAAATAGTGTACATGAACAAATTGGTCAGTTTGAAAATTATATCAATAATAATTCTGTGAATTTACAGTTTACTGTGACACATAATGATGTGGAAGTACCGTTCCTTGATTTAACCTTAAGGGGTAATTGTATCAAAGGAATAGAGACCAAATTATATAGAAAAATAACAGCAGGTAATACCATATTACATGCTAATAGTGGACATCCTAGACACACTATCAAAGCTATCCCCGTAGGGGAACTAATACGGGCAAAAACATCCTGTTCAGATGATGCTTCTTTTGATGCAGCTAAAGTGGATATCAGAAATAGGCTGCATCAGAGAGGTTATAAACAGTCATCATTAAAGGAGATGTCCCGAGGCAGCAAGTGGGTCTATACACTTCTGTATGGCCATAATAATGCACTTTGTAATGTACATTGTGCATTAATTATGAGCCATACAGAAGTTATAAAAAGTTTTTTACTTACCTGCTCCGTTGCTAGCGTCCTCGTCTCCATGGTGCCGACTAATTTTTGGCCTCCGATGGCCAAATTAGCCGCGCTTGCGCAGTCCGGGTCTTCAGCAGTCTTCTATGGAGCCGCTCGTGCCAGAGAGCGGCTCCGTGTAGCTCCGCCCCGTCACGTGCCGATTCCAGCCAATCAGGAGGCTGGAATCGGCAGTGGACCGCACAGAAGAGCTGCGGTCCACGAAGACGGAGGATCCCGGCGGCCATCTTCAGCAGGTGAGTATGAAGACGCCGGACCGCCGGGATTCAGGTAAGCGCTGTGCGGGTGGTTTTTTTAACCCCTGCATCGGGGTTGTCTCGCGCCGAACGGGGGGGGGGGGGTTAAAAAAAAAAACCCGTTTCGGCGCGGGACATCTCCTTTAAATGAGGCATGCACTAAAATAGAAACAGTTCATAGAAAAGAATTACTTAAAGATAAATGTACAAAGAAAAAAGGGAATATTAACAAGGGAATGGTTTTCTCTACGGCATATAGTAGGAATTTTTATGAGATCAAAAAAATGTTTTTCAAATTTTTGCCTGTCTTAAGACAGGATAACACTGTTGATGAGATATTAAAAGAAGGGATTAAATGTGTTGCAAAAAGAAGTAAAAACTTGGGAGATCTTATAGCACCTAGTACTTTTTCCTCCAAAAAAGAAAAACCGCAATGGTTGAAATTTCAAGGTTTTTTCCGCTGCGGAGATCCTAGGTGTACTGTCTGTCACTTAGTGGACAAAAGAAAAACCTTTTCTGACAGCGATAACAATAGAGAGTATAAGATTTACAATTTTATTAACTGCAACACTATTAATGTAGTTTATATAATTCAATGCAGAGAGTGTAATTTGAACTACATAGGTTGCACTACACGAAAGTTGAAGACCCGTATCAACGAACATATTCGTGATATTAAAAAGGATAATGTGAATAGTTCAGGTGCGGTAAAACACTTCTGTGAGAAACATAAAGGAAATTTAAATACTTTCTCATTCTTTGGCATTGAAAAAGTTACAAACAAAAAGAGAGGAACGATTAACCCGGATAAAGTGTTTAAAAGGGAAGCGTTTTGGATATTAAACTTAAACACAAGATTCCCGAAAGGAATGAATTATAAAACAGACCTTTTATACATTTATTAGTTACAGTGGATACTGTTCATTAAAAAATAGTTATTAATCCCAACATAATCCTACTTGGCCAATAATATATAATGTACTGTTGTTAATTACAATATGTTGCTACTTGCATTACCTCATATTAACAATTTGTGTCTAATTTCTGTGTTGCTGCTGGAAAGTCCTTTTCATTTTTTCATTTTTTTTATTTTTTATTTTTATTCATTATATTTTCTTGCTTCTGTAACGATGTCATATTGATTTCATATCTTATGTTATTAAGTGGAGCATATTATAGATAAATGTTCGTGTTTATGTATTGTTGGATATACTATGCATGTATGTAGAAACCAAGACAAGTTCCTGCAGGAGGGACAGGTTTTGGTAATTGAAATAGCAGATTGCCATGGGTTAAGTGCACATGTGTTTTTAATTCACTTATTTTCACTAAACCTTTTTAAGGTTTGCATAATGGCTTTGTAAGTCAGAGGTGAACAAGGTTTCATAACCGAAACGCGTTCTCTGTATTATTCAAGCACCATAAAGAAAATAAAAAGCAAGTTTTTTTCCACAATAAGCTGTATTCCTGCAATTGGATTGTTTTGCGCATATTTTGCATCCCCTTTGACTGAGCAGGAATTGTTGACCTCTGTTTGTTGGGACCTCCCTCTTATCTCCCTTCCTGAAGAACAAAAGAGGACAGTGATTGCTCTACCTGTTACAGGATGGACCAAACATCCTTGGTGGCAAGTAAATTTAACCTCTAGGATCAATAAGTTTTTTGAATTGAAAGATGAAGGTGCCGGATGGCACAACAAGCCACTCCAAATGTTAGAAATGGGCAATATACCTACAGATAAGATTCAGATCAGTTTCTCCATTCTAGACAAGGTAAACATTGTACAATCTAGAGTTATCTCAGGAGCTAATGTGGTGCAGAGGAGTCCTTCTGTTCTTCTACGGGAGCTGCATAATTCTTCTTGGTATTATGCTGAGAGGTTCCCAGATGGTGACCCTAATCAGTGTAAAGAACTTCAGGGGTACTATAAGGAGGGGGGAGAAATACGCAGACCTAGACAAACTGTGGATAGTGAGCAGCCAGTAGTACAAGAGCATGTTGACGGTGAACAGCCAAGGTGTAATCTCAAATCCTACTACGCAGTGCTTACTGAAGATAAAGCTACTTCATAGTGCTTGTTTCCTGACACGGTTTTATTAGCCTACATTGCAGGTGCTTTCATACACGGGGCACAACTTAAACTGCCAGAGGGCGTTTATGCAGTATGTGGTAGTAAAGCTTACAGGTGGATCCCACTCGGAGCTGGAGATACATGTACCCTAGCAAAGTTGGAGCCAGCCACCTGGGTTTGGACTAATGATGAATTTCCCTATCAAAATGTTCCATCACAAGTTATATAGGCGTGCTATTCGAGAACATAAAGTACATTTTGCACACACACACTGGGCCTGGAAGGCTGGAGCAGTCCTGGGAGGACCAATAGGTATGATGTTCAACTCATTAAGAAACACTCATATGATAGAAACATTGGGAGATGCCTTTGATAACATCACTGATACATTGTTTGACATACTTGGCGTTCAAAATGAATATACTAAGCAATTAATTCTAGTTACCAATCAACACACAGTAGTTTTAGATTACCTCACTGCCTCGCAAGGAGAATTATGCCAGGTAGTTGGACCATCATGTTGCCACTACATAAATCCATCAGGAACATTGCAGATCACTCATGACCTGGAATAAGCTAGGAAATTGAAGGAGCTGTACCGTAAAGCTATCTCTGACGATGAGACTAAATGGCCAGAATAGTTATCTTACTTAAGCCCGATAAATTGGTTTAAAGGTTTGGGCGGTATGATCTCTGGGGTAGTGAGTCTGTTCCTACAAGGAGTTCTGCTTATTGTGGTATTAGCCATCATCGTTAAAATAGTCATTGTAATCATTAAGAAAATTCTGGGCACTAACCGCAAATGTTTTTCAGGACGATCTGCCAAGAAACTGCCTGGTGTATTAAAAACTGAAACTCACCTTATGACCATTTTGACAAACGATAAAGCACCTTATGTGGAAAGCATACGCTGCAGAAATTTGACAACTGCATGTACTGTGGATATGAGAGCGTACTTTAAAAGGATCCCAGTTATGTTGAAGGATTCCATGATTCTGAGAAATACACCATCTAATGGACTATCAATCATACTATGGACAATTATTATAATGGACTTTTATTGGACTCATTTATTCGCATATATCTGCATATATTCAACTTTTGGATGATACACATTGGAACGCTATAACCCCTTTCTGTAGTGTGTTCTGAAAGAGAGACATAGGGAGAGTAGAGACCTGAACCAGTTGGGGGACGGGTAGAGGAGTGGGAGGAAGATCTCCTTACTTTCCTCAGGGGAAGGTTTCTTCAGGCAGGGCTAGTGAGCGTAGCAAAGATAGCAGGTCTACTTTGTGATGAGTACTCTAGCTTAGGGAGCATCCTTGAAAGCCATTTTAAAGATATTTAAGGAGGGAATTGTGAGAGATTTAGTTGGTGCATAGACTTTGGTTCATTCTGCAGATACCTTTAAGGCCTTCAGAAGAGAACATGCTGCCCTGGTCATGAACCATGTGCTGACTTGTAAAGTCACGTACATTTGCAATCTGTAAAAACAATGTTTATTTGCCAAATTATCTTGAAAATGGTATCAGGATGAGCTAAGAATTGCTGAGTGTGTAGGGGTTATCCTTTAATTGTACTGTTTGTCTAACACCTGCAAATTCCAATGTGTTTACGCCAAACATGACATTTTAAGCCTGGGGAAGTTATTTCTTAGCCAATAATGTATACACCCTTATATCTTACCTATATGTCATTTGTATAATCCTTCCCATATCTATATGTTGATGACATCTTTTCTGTCCTCTTAATAAAACTAAGGTGGTGGGTGCCTGGTTCGCCAGACTTTCATTACCATTAACTGAATTCATGTTTCTCGACTGAGTTACTGGTTAACGGTTCCGTCACTGGTGACTATTATATTCATTTTGCCTGATAAAGGCGTACTTCATTAAAAATCTTTAACAAGTCTTTCAGTTATCACACCCCCACCTGTGCTGAATACCCTTTCTGATAGCACACTGACAGCGGGGTCAGGTAAACACCTCTAAAGCATGTTGTGCACACTCTGGTTATTTATCAAGCTTGGACACTCAGGAGTCAAAGGGGTCAACACCATGTCTGAGCACATCCATGCAGGAGCTGACTTACGCTTACACCATCATGGATAAGTGCTGACTGTGACTGTCAGTCCCAAGGCCATATGTATACTTCATTCTGCCGTAGGCAAAAACCCTTAAAGCGTATGTTCACACTTGCATTAGATTATAGTGCTGTTCTGCACCAAAAACCCTGTCAAAATCTGTACTTTTTGATACAGATTTTGACACAGATCTGCAGCAGATTTGATCCTTCCAACTGAAGAGAGAAAATTTGCTGTGGATCCACATTAAAATGCATGTCAAATTCTGCCTCAATGAAGCTAAATTTAACACAGATTTTGTTGCAGATTTTAAGCTGTGGAAAATCTGCATCGATTCTGCAACAAATACTTTTATTTATTCCAACTCTCAACAGCTCCCAATGTTATTTTCTCTCCCACTCACCACACAGTATCCTTATATGTTCTCCACTAGATGGGAGGTTGCTTGGTGTAAGCACCAAAAGTGCAGGCACAGTTTCCTGGCGTTTTCCAGCATGGGATGTAAACCTGCGTAATTGTTTAGGAATTGCTGCACTACAGGTTCATCACATGGGCCAGGCAGGGTGCATGTGTAAGATTTCTGAAGGGCTGCCAGAAAGTTAGCCCTATTGTCACCTGCCTTGCCATGCTTCAGATTGTGTGGGGTCAGCCTTGTGTCAGTCTGGGCCTGCTGAGCTTTAATCAGCCCTTCAGAGGTGTGGCTGCACTCCCCTAGACAGGTTAGCTTTAGCAGAGCATGGTGGTGATTCCTGCATGCAGTGCTGTATGGAGGTTGGGTTTTCTTAGATACAGATATCTGTGTTGATGTGGATGGTGTTAAATGGTAATACGTAGAGAAGGAGCAGTGGACTGAGGAGGGACATGGATGAAGATTTCACAAGTCTTCGGAGAACCATGAAATATTGACCACCATTTCTGGCTTCAGGTCCCCCTGCAAGTCATTGACCCAGTGTGCTGTTAATAATGTGTAATGCCAATGCCAATGCTAACTGGACCACGCGTATTTTATATGACTGGGTCATGTGATTTAGGTGTACAGTGAAACTGCTACCTATATGCAAGATGAAGGACACATTTGGTGACATCATTTATGCACTTAATGTGATGATTGGCTGCACGCTGACTTCTGCAGCTGGCATTATAGGAAAGTCGATTATTCCATGATTTTGTCAAAGATGGGGTTGGACTCACCCGATCCAATTTGTCGAAAGTCAGGTCAAACTAATTGCCCGGCTGATTATAACTGAGCAACACTATATTTTATTACAGTATATTCAGTACTTGACGTCTTGCACTCTCTCCATAGTTGGATTGGTGTGTATTTGTAATGACCAGTGACTCATATTAGGATGGTTATAACATATAAACTCACTATCACTTCTATTTTGTCACTGATCTTCATGAGGTTAATTTTAAGCAGTGATTTCATTTGAGTGGATTCTCTTGTTTACCTCATTTATTGCAGCTTCTGAGACTATAATTAAAGCACTACGAAGGAAATCTCACAAATACCATGACACTTTTCCCGTTTAATGATTCCCAGTTTGTCAGCTTCAAAAATAATGAAGTCAATTGTAATATAAAATGTAATTGTACATCACAGGAGACGGATCCTCACATGTTCCTGTAGCTGCTCCTCTGTACTCTATGTAATGCATCCTGTATAGAGATGAGCGAGCACCAAAATGCTTGGGTGCTCGTTGCTCGAGTCGAACTTTTTGCGATGGTCGAGAGCTGGTTTCGAGTAACGAACCCCATTGAAGTCAATGGGGGACTCAAGCATTTTTGTATATGACCGATGCTCCGGATAGGTCTTCACTTGTGAAAAACTAGAAAACATCTTAAAGTCATGGAAACACCACAGAAATGGATAGGGCAGGGGCAGCATGCAGCGCTGCATCTCAGGCTCCCAGGTCCCACTATTAAGCCACAATAGGGGCAAGAGTCTGCCCCCCCTAATAATTTTTACTTCGGACAAACCCTCATTAGCAAGGCACACCTTAGCTAAGCACCACACTACCTGCAACCAAGGACAATCACTGCCTGCGGGCCACACCGCTGCCTCTTCTCCTGGGTTACATGCTGCCCAACCCTCTGCATGACCCTGCGTCCACAACGCACACAAAAGTTGATGAGGAGGAACCGGAGGCACACACTGCAGGGGGTTGCCAGGGCTAGGCAGCGACCCTCTTCGAAAGGGGTGGGCGATGGCCCACAATGCTGTTGAGAATCGATGATAAATTGACGTAGATCATCATTCCAATCCCGTGCCACCTCTATCGCAAAAATGTCATGAGCCGCAAACGTGGGCATAAAGGGGACTCAGGTGCCAGCCCAGCACTTCTAATGAAAAAAATCGTAGAGAGAGTGGCAGCATAAACTGATGCAAAAGGTTTGTTTAAAGGAACATTTTTTATAGTTTCAGAGTTTAAAAGTAGGCAACGTTTCGACCTAAATTAAGGTCTTTTTCAAGCCTATGAAAAACATGTACACAAAACAGAAAATCAGACCACAGTAACATACAAGAGAGTATACAAACACATAATATAAAAGTGCATAAAATACACGAGAAGTGTACGCATAGTACACACCAAAAAACATCAGAAACAAGGTATGGAGTCCATGTTCCGCATGCCAACTGAGAGTGACAGCTGTCTTTAAATAGTAGCACACTACAGCCATAATGAGCTAAACCACTCCCCTAATTGCATCATATCCTATCACCCAGCTTGCAAGGCTTAAAGTTGCTAGGCTACTGACACAAAATAAATTAGAGATATCGATGTGTCACTAACATTTATTAACAAATCTCTCATATGTACACTAATGCAGGTCGCTAGACAATAAACGGACAACAGCCATAAAAAGATTTAATGAAGAATAACAGATGGCGACTATAATAAGTGGCGGTGGTGAATAAGTCAAAACACCGGCAGGTGAGGACGTCAACGCATTGTATAGCAGCGTCATGGCGTTAACTAAAACGATAGGAAAAGACGTCCGCAGAAGGCTAAAGGGACCGCGTCATAGCGTGCGGGCCCATGTGATCAGACGTATGACGTACTAACGTCATCACGTGACACTGAGTGGGATTGAAGCATCCGCGTCATTATGTACAGCACCAAGGGGTGCGACGCATGACGCGGCAGCATCAATCACTAATGGCTGAAGCAATTATGTCTGGGCGGGGCCAAAGGTCCAGTACATCCCCCGGAAAAAATTTCATAATATCGCCTACAACTCTGCAATATGCGGCGCTTGGACAAAAACGGGGTAAATGCTAGCAAACAATGAGAAGACCAAGGCCAAGAAAGTGAAGCAAATATTGAATCATAAATAATGGTGGCATACCCTAATCATAAGAAGTCAAAATGTGGAGACCATGTATGTGCAACATGCAAACAGTAAAAAAACAACATAATTTAAAAATATACAAAGAAAGCAAAATAATGTGACTGACATGTATTAATTACGTGTAAGCAAGCATAAATGAGAAAAACAAGGGGGGGGGGGGGGGGAGGAAAAGAAAAAAAGAAGAAAAAAGGAGAATGAAAATAAAAAGTAACAATAAAGAGGAAGAACAAATAAAAAAATGAACAATGAGGAATGAAGTATGTAAAAATAAAGAAGAAAATGGACAATAAAAAATAAAAAATGAAATACAAAAAAAAAGAAAAATAAGAGGGAAAAAAATAGGGAAGGAGGAAAAAAGAAAAAAAAGGGGTTAGGAGAGGAAAAAAGGGGGGGGGAAGGGAAAACAGAAAAATACAAGAATATGGAAAAGTAAAAAAGGGGAGAAGAAAAAAGAAGAAAAAAGAAAGAAAGGAAGAAGAGAAAAAAAGGGGGGGGAGAGCGTAACTAGCAACACTGAATAAATGGCCTGGTGCACTCAGGGAGGCAGACAAGCTCAAGGTAAAAAATGAGGTGAATGTAGTGGCAGAAAATGTCCTCAGTGAAAAAAGCTGGAATATGGAGAAAATGCATACCCGGAAAAAAAGGAGAAAGAAAACATTGTTACAAAAATAACATGGTAGCACACTACACGGCTGTAGTGTGCTACTATTTAAAGACAGCTGTCACTCTCAGTTGGTATGCGAACATGGACTCCATACCTTGTTTCTGATGTTATTTGGTATGTACTATGCGTACACTTCTCGTGTATTTTATGCACTTTTATATTATGTGTTTGAATACTCTCTTGTATGTTACTGTGGTCTGATTTTCTGTTTCGTGTACGTTTTTCATAGGCTTGAAAAAGACCTTAATTTAGGTCGAAACGTTGCCTACTTTTAAACTCTGAAACAATAAAAATGTTGCTTTAAACAAACCTTTTGCATCAGTTTATGCTGCCACTCTCTCTACGATTTTTTTCATTGCATGTTTAAAGGGGCTCATGTCCATAACCTCTACGGTGGCTTTGCATTGTTTTGACTGCTTAAAGTCCTCCTTTTTTCCCTCCCTCCACTAGAATCCATTCTGTGGGCTATTTTGTGAGTGCTGTGGTCTCTTCTCTTGTTAGCCCAGCACTTCTACACATCTCCACATTGCAGCAATATTGTGTGTGGGAAGTATGTGAGCAAGCCCTGGGTCAGGCTCGGTCCCAGCAAACACCTAGTGTGGCCCAAGGTGCTGCGAGTGACAAAGCAATGGGGACTCCATGTGTCCACACACTACTCATTCTGTTTGGATGTCGGATACCTCATCGACAACGCAAGGGGAAAGCCATCTGCACTCTGCCCCCTACCCAAGTCAGTCAGTGTCTTGGTGCCAGACAGGTCAAACACCGCTATGCGTTGTCTGTGTGCACCCACAGAATAGGTGGGTCCAAGGAATTTAAAGACAGTACACATAAAGAAATCAGAGTGCCCAAACATGGCAGACTTTCACTGTGCCGAGGACATAGGCCTCTGTACAGACCCTCAGCAATCGCGGGCATAGAGCAGACTCCGATGCTAGCGCAGCTGTGGACGTCTCATTAGCGCTGTATCGCTCCACTTGTGATAACTGTGGTAACACGAGAGAAAATACATGATGCCCAGTGCTGATCCCCTGACCCCAAACAGGAGGAGGAGGTGGCCTTACAAGGCCAAGAAACCATGACCAGGACCCACTGTAGCCTGTGTGGAAGTATGTGAGCAGGCTCTTGGTCTGGCTCGGTATCAGCAAACACACTGTGTGACCCAAGGTGCGGCGAGTTAAATAGCACGAATAGCACAAAATTTCAGACGTGCCTTAAAAACGCACCTCTTCAGGGAAGCATACCAAATCTCCTGACATAGTCCCTCGCCCCTCCCTATGGTGCTCCACCCTGTTTGCCTTCTGATAAATGATCTGTACATAAAATTTCCTATTGCCTGTGTTCCCCACCCCCTGCACCTCCTGTACCACCCTCAACCCATTTGTGTCTAACCCAATGTACCTTATATTGTAATTGTTGTATTGTTTTGCATTTATCCATGCCTGAAAGCGCTGCGGAATAAGTTGGCGCTATACAAATAAAGATTATTATTATTATAGCAATGGGCAATCCGGGTCCCCTCACACTATTCATTCTGTGTTGGTGTCAGATAGCTCAATCAACACCGCAAGGGGAAAGCCGTCTGCACTCTGCACCCTACCCAAGTCAGTCAGTGTATTTGTGCCAGACAGGTAAATCACCGCCATGAGAAGTCTGTGTGCACCCACAGCATAGGTGGGTCCTAGGCAACCCAAGAAATGAACCATGAAGAAATCAGAGTGCACAAACATGGCAGACTTTCACTGCACTGAGGACATAGGCCTCTGCACAAATCCTCAGCAATCGCGGGCATTAAGCGGACTCCGATGCTAGTGCAACTGTGAACGTGTCATAATTGCAATATCGCTCCTCTTGTTTGGGCCAAAGCAGCGCCCCGCATAACTGGGGTAACGCGAGAGAAAATACATATTGGCATCGGCCCACAATTCATGCCCTTGTCAGTGAGTGTTTTTGGGCCAGATAGGTAAAACACCGCGATGGGAAGTCTGTGTGCCCCCATAGTATAAACAGACCCCTGTAACATTCCAGTATAAAAGATATAAGCAGACTCCAGTAACATTTCGGTAGCAGTAGTATAGGCAGAACCCAGTACCATTTCTGTAGTAGAAATATAGGTAGACCCCTGTAACATTTCTGTAGCAGAAGTAAAGGCAGATCCCTGTAACATTTCGGTAGCAGGAGTATAGGCAGACCCCAGTATTATTTCTGTACCAGCAGTATAGGCAGACCCCAGCACCATTTCTGTAGCAGAAGTATAGGCAGATCCCAGTAACATTTCTGTAGTAGAAGTATAGGCAGAACCCTTTAACATTTCTGTAGCAGCAGTATAGGCAAGCCCCTGTAAGATTTACGTGGCAGAAGTATAGGCAGACCCCTGTAACATTTATGTAGCAGCAGTATGAGCAGACCCCTGTAACATTTACGTGGCAGAAGTGTAGGCCGACCCCTGTAACATTTACGTGCCAGAAGTATAGGCAGACCCCTGTAACATTTACGTGGCAGAAGTATAGGCAGACCCCAGTAACATTCTTGTAGCAGCTGTATAGGCAGACCCCTGTAACATTTATGTGGCAGAAGTATAGGCAGACCCCAGTAACATTCTTGTAGCAGCTGTATAGGTAGACCCCTGTAGCATTTATGTGGCAGAAGTATAGGCAGACCCCTGTAACATTTTTGTAGCAGCTGTATAGGCAGACCCCTGTAACATTTACGTGCCAGAAGTATAGGCAGACCCCTGTAACATTTACGTGGCAGAGGTATAGGCAGACCCCAGTAACATTCTTGTAGCAGCTGTATAGGCAGACCCCTGTAACATTTATGTGGCAGAAGTATAGGCAGACCCCTGTAATATTTTTGTAGCAGCTGTATAGGCAGACCCCTGTAACATTTATTTAGCAGCAGTATACTTAGACCCCTGTAACTTTTATGTAGCAGCAGTATAGGCAGACCTCTGTAATATTTTTGTAGCAGCTGTATAGGCAGACCCCTGTAACATGTATGTGGCAGAAGTATAGGCAGACCCCTGTAACATTTATATAGCAGCAGTATACTTAAACCGCTGTAACATTTTTGTAACAGCAGTATAGGCAGACCCCTGTAACATTTACGTGGCAGAAGTATAGGCAGACCCCTGTAACATTTTTGTAGCTGAAATAAAGGCAGACCACTGTAACATTTTTGTAGCAGCTGTATAGGCAGACCCCTGTAACATTTATGTGGCAGAAGTATAGGCAGACCCCTGTAACATTTATGTGGTAGCAGTATACTTAGACCCCTGTAATTTTCATGCAGCAGCAGTATAGGCAGACCCCTGTAACATGTATGTGGCAGAAGTATAGGCAGACCCCCAGTAACATTTTTGTAGCAGCAGTATAGGCAGACCCCTGTAACATTTACGTGGCAGAAGTATAGGCAGATCCTGTAACATTTTTGTAGCAGCAGTATAAGCAGACCCCTGTAACATTTATGTCGCAGTAGTATAGGCAGACCCCTGCAACATTTTTGTAGCAGAAGTATAGGCAGACCCCAGTAACATTTATCTCGCAGTAGTATGGGCAGACCCCTGTAACATTTACGTGGCAAAAGTATAGGCAGACCCCTGTAACATTAATGTGCCAGAAGAATAGGCAGGCAGACCCCAGTAAAATTTCTGTAGCAAGACTATAGGCCAACCCCTGAAACAGTGGGGTACCATGAGTGTAGGCGAAGGCTGGAAAAATTAGTTGGATAAGAGTGTAGGCGCGGGCCCGAAAAATTAGTGTACCAAGAGTACAAGTGTACCTCTGAAAAATGTATCAACCAAGAGGGCAGGTGAAACCCAGAAATATTTTTTGAAAGATACAGCTCGTTGTTGCTTAATTTGTAACAGTGCCTGGAGGCAGCCCTGTTGAAAAAAATTGGTTCATGTTAAAGTATCAATACTTTTGAAACTTTGAAAAATTGTAAAAAAAAATGTTAGATGAGCCTTTTGGGCCGCAGAAAAATTGGCAGTGTGATGGCATGTTGTTTCAGGAGGAGGAGTAGCAGGAGGAGGACTAATATCAGAGACTGAATGACAAAGCTAAATGCTCAGTTTTTCCATTGATAGAGAAGAGTGTTTTTATCTGCGGTTGCAGCAAAAAGAATTTTTAGGTTCCGCTGCTCTCCGCCGGTGGAGAAGAGAAGTCTGGGGAAATCCAGGCTTTGTTCATCTTTATGAGTGTAAGCATGTCAGCACTGGCAGTTGAGAGGCAGGTACACTTATCCGTGATGATTCCCCCAACTGCACTAAACACCCTCTTTGACAAGACGCTAGCGGCAGGGCAAGCCAGCACATCCAGGGTATACAACGCAAGTTCATGCCACATGTCCAGCTTTGACACCCAATAGTTGTATGGAGCAGAGGCATTATGGAGGACAGTGGTACGATCGGCTACGTACACCCTCACCATCTTTTTACAGTGCTCCCTCCGACTCAGCCTTGACTGGGGAGTGGTGACACAGTCTTGCTGGGGAGCCATAAAGCTGGCAAAGGCCTTGGAGAGTGTTTCCCTGCCTGCGCTGAACATGCTGCCTGATCTCCGCGCCTCCACTGCTACTTGGCCCTAGGAACTGCGCCTTCTGCCGATAGCGCTGTCAGATAGGAAGTTTAGCATCACTTTGTCCGCCAGGGCCCTGTAGTATTGCATCACTCTCGTACCCCTTTCCTCTTCGGGAATGAGAGTGGAAAGTTTCTCCTTATACCGTGAGACAAGAAGGGTGTACACCCAGTAATCTGTGTTGGCCAGAATGCGTCTAACATGAGGGTCACCAGAAAGGCAGCCTAACATGAAGTCGGCCATGTGTGCCAGGGTGCCAGTACGCAAGACATGGCTGTCCTCGCTAGGAAGATGACTTTCAGGATCCTCCTCCTCCTCCTCCTCCTCCTCCTCCACAGCCGATAAACGCTGAACAGATGAGAGGCAAGCAGCGTGGGTACCTTCTGCAGTGTGCCCAGCTGTCTCTTCCCCCTCCTCCTCCTCATCCAAAACGCGCTGAGATATAGACATGAGGGTGGTCTGGCTATCAAGCGACATACTGTCATCCTCCGTCTCCTGTTCCAGCCGCAAAACGTCGGCCTTTATGCCTTGCAGGGAACTTCTCAGCAGGCATAGCAGCGGGATGGTAACGCTAATGATTGCAGCATCGCCGCTCACCATCAGGGTGGACTCCTCAAAGTTTCCAAGGACCTGGCAGATATCTGCCATCCAGGCCCACTCCTCTCTAAAGAATTGAGGAGGCTGACTCCCACTTTGCCGCCCATGTTGGAGTTGGTATTCCACTATAGCTCTACACTGCTCATACAGCCTGGCCAACATGTGGAGCGTAGAGTTCCACCGTGTGGGCACGTCGCAAAGCAGGTCATGCACTGGCAGATTAAACCGATGTTGCAGGGTGCGCAGGGTGGCAGCGTCCGTGTTGGACTTGCGGAAATGTGCGCTGACCCGGCGCACCTTGCCGAGGACGTCTGACAAGTGTGGGTAGCCTTTCAGAAAGCGCTGAACCACCAAATTAAAGACGTGGGCCAGGCATGGCACGTGCGTGAGGCTGCCGAGCTGCAGAGCCGCCACGAGGTTACGGCCGTTGTCACACACGACCATGCCCAGTTGGAGGCTCAGTGGCGAAAGCCAGCGGTCGGTCTGCTCTGTCAAACCGTGCAACAGTTCGTGGGCCGTGTGCCTCTTCTCTTCTAAGCTGAGTAGCTTTAGCACGGCCTGCTGACGCTTGCGCACCGCTGTGCTGCCGTGCCGCACGACACCGACTACTAGCGACGTGCTGCTGCTGACAAGTCTTGATTGCGAGGTAGAGGTTGCGTTGGAGGAGGAGGTGGAGGAGGAAGGTTTAGTGGAGGTCGCATACACCACCGCAGATACCAGCACCGATCTGGGGCCCGCAATTCTGGGGGTGGGTAGTACATGAGCGGTCCCAGGCTCTGACTCGGTTCCAGCCTCCACTAAATTCACCCAATGTGACATCAGGGAGATATAGTGGCCCTGCCCGCCTGTGCTTGTCCACGTGTCCGTTGTTAAGTGGACCTTGGCAGTAACCGAGTTGGTGAGGTCGCGTACGATGTTGCGTAAGACGTGGTCATGCAGGGCTGGGACGGCACATCGTGACAAATAGTGGCGACTGGGGACTGAGTAGTGTGGGGCTGCCGCCGCCATCATGTTTTTGAACGCCTCAGTTTCCACCAGCCTGTAGGGGAGCATCTCCAGGCTGATCAATTTGGCTATGTAGACATTTAAAGCTTGAGCGTGCGGGTGCGTGGCGGCGTATTTGCGCTTTCGCTCCAACGATTCTCTTAGCGAAAGCTGGACGCTGCGTTGAGAGACATTGCTGGATGTGGCCGAGGACAGCGGAGGTGAGGGTGTGGGTCCAGGCCAGGAGATGGTCGTGCCTGTGTCCTGAGAGGGCGGTTGGATCTCAGTGGCAGGTTGGGTCCCAGGGGGAGAGGCAGTGGCGCAAGCTGGAGGCGGTAAACGGCCTTCGTCCCACCTTGTGCGGTGCTTGGCCATCATATGCCTGCGCATGCTGGTGGCGGTGAGGCTGGTGGTGGTGGCTCCCCGGCTTATCTTAGCGCGACAAAGGTTGCACACCACTGTTCGTCGGTCATCCGTGAAAAACTGCCACACCTTAGAGCACCTTGGCCTCTGCACGGTGGCTTGGCGCGAAGGGTTGCTTTGGGAAACAGCTGGTGGATTATTCGCTCGTACCCTGCCTCTACCCCTGGCCACCCCACTGCCTCTTCCAACCTGTCCTGCGGCTGCAATTGCCTCCCCCTCTGAAGACCGGTCCTCAGTTGGCTTATCACACCAGGTGGGGTCAAACACCTCATCGTCCAGCGGCTCTTCCTCCGAATCCTCTGTGTGCTCCTCCCTCGGACTTACTGCCCTTACTACTACCTTACTGATAGACAACTGTGTCTCATCGTCATCGTCCTCCTCACCCACTGAAAGCTCTTGAGACAGTTGCCGGAAGTCCCCAACATCATCCCCTGGACCCCGGAACTTTCCAAAGGTTGGGCATCGGTCACGACCAACTCCTCCGGTGGGAGAGGAACCATTGCTGCCCAATCTGGGCAGGGGCCCGAGAACAGTTCCTGGGAGTCTGCCTGCTCCTCAGAATGTGTCATTTTCATGGAGTGAGGAGGCTGGGAGGAAGGAGGAGCAGCAGCCAGAGGATTCAGAGTTGCAGCAGTGGACGGCGTAAAAGACTTGGTGGTCGATAGATTGCTGGATGCCCTTTCTGCCATCCACGACAGGACCTGCTCACACTGCTCATTTTTTAATAAAGGTCTACGACGTGGACCCAAAAATTGCGATAAGGGTCTGGGGACCCCAGAAACTGTCCTCTCTCCTACTCCCGCAGCAGCCGGCTGCGATTCACCTGGACCAGGAACTCGGCCTATGCCCACACCCTCACTTGGGACTCCGCGTCCTCGACCGCGTCCATGTCCTCTGCCCCTACCCCTCAGCATGCTGGATTAAGAATCGAGCAGAGACAGAGCGGTGTAAAAATGTTAGTGAATTATTGCCGCGCAGTTGGTGGCTGCCAGCAGTTATTCAAAGCAAAAAGAAGCCTGGACTAAATTATAAGGAAGGATGCAAGCAGGACTAGCAGTGCCCTATGCAGTTGAGATTCACCTCAAGTCCCACAGGCCACACAGTAATGTGCACTGGGTTACATGCTGCCGTACAAAAGGATTCCTTTTTTAAAATTTGTTTTTTCCAATGCAATGCAGGCAATGGAACGTGTATTAGACTCTCCCTCTATGGCTGTCTGGCACCGTACACAGAGCCAGCAGCTGTCTAGTAACTCAGAGCGGAGAAAAATATGAGTGCTTTTTAAACGTGCACTTGGATGCAGAGAGCGCTTACGTTACACTAACTGCCCCCAGCAAAAAATGACACTGAAGCCTGAACTGAGGCCTTGCAGTGCACTATGCAGTTGAGTTTCACCTCAAGTCCCACAGGCCACGCAGTAATGTGCACTGGGTTACTAGCAGACGTACAAAAGGATTCCTTTTTTTTAATTTGTTTTTTCCAATGCAATGCAGGCAATGGAACGTGTATTGGACTCTCCCTCTATGGCTGTCTGGCACCGTACACTGCGCCAGCAGCTGTCTGGTAACTCAGAGCAGAGAAAAATATGAGTGCTTTTTAAACGTGCACTTGGAGGCAGAGAGCGCTTACGTTACGCTAACTGCCCCCAGCAAAAATGGAGGCGGTAAACGGCCTTCGTCCCACCTTGTGCGGTGCTTGGCCATCATATGCCTGCGCATGCTGGTGGCGGTGAGGCTGGTGGTGGTGGCTCCCCGGCTTATCTTAGCGCGACAAAGGTTGCACACCACTGTTCGTCGGTCATCCGTGAAAAACTGCCACACCTTAGAGCACCTTGGCCTCTGCACGGTGGCTTGGCGCGAAGGGTTGCTTTGGGAAACAGCTGGTGGATTATTCGCTCGTACCCTGCCTCTACCCCTGGCCACCCCACTGCCTCTTCCAACCTGTCCTGCGGCTGCAATTGCCTCCCCCTCTGAAGACCTCATATACTATACTACTTAGTACAGACTGCAGCCTGAGAACGCTATAGCTGTAATGGGGCTGCACGCCTGATATACCAAAAAAAAAAAAAAAAAGGCAAACTGCTCCCAGCACCCACAACAGTAGTGCACTAGGTGAGCTCTGGCCCTAAGAAGGACCGTTGGGGTTCTTGTAGACGCTAACACTCTCCCTAAACCAGCAACAGCAACAGCAGCACTGTCCTTCATCTATCTTAGCGTGTGTCTGTGGCGAGCCCTAGGCGGGGCAGATTTAAATACTCGGGGGTCACTTGATCTCGCCAGCCACTCACTGCAGGGGTGTGGGATAGGGCTGGAATGTCACAAGAGGAAGTTGTAATGCCTTCACTGTGTTTCTATTGGCCAGAAAAGGGCGCAAATTTCTCAGGGAAGGAAATGTAATGGAGTCGAGTGCCGCGTGGTGCTCGTCTCGAGTAACGAGCATCTCGAACACCCTAATACTCGAACGAATATCAAGCTCGGACGAGTGTGCTCGCTCATCTCTAGTTATGACTTTTGAAAAATGGAGATGAAAATCCGCCAAAAATCGTTGCGTCCTTAAGGTGTTAAAATTGGCAAGGGACAAGAACATTATTCTTCCACTATACAAGGCACTTGTCAGGCCTCACATGGAGAAATGTGAGTCTACATGGGTCTATCCCATGACCTGTTTATACCTGGTAACAAAAGGGCATCCTCTATGTCTAGAGGAAAGAAGCTTTCATCATCAACACGGGTTCTTGACTGTAAAAGCAGTCAGACTGTAGAACTCTCTTCTTAAGGACGTAGTAATGGCAAACATTGATCCACAGAGTATTCTGACTGCCATTATAGTGTTGGGAAGGATTTTTTTCCCCAAAATGGGTTAAATTGGCTTCAGTGTCATTTTGGCGCGGTGGTTTTGCCTTCCTCTGGATCAACAAGAGGGTGGGGTGTGGAAACAGGCTTAACTAGATGGACATCGTCGTCTTTCAGTCTGAGATACTATGTTACTATGTAACAATGAATTAAAAAGATCGGAGTCTCAATGCAGCATGAGTGAATGTAATACAATTGACAAAACCAGTCTAAGGCCGCCTGCAGACGAGCGGGTCGGATCCGGCGGCGAGAATTCTCGCCGCGGGACCCGACCCTAGAGCCTGCAGTGACGAGCGCATACTCACCCGCGCCAGGCGGCCCTGGCTCTTTCATGTGTCGGCTGCCGGGCAGCCGGCACATGTGCAGACCGGAGCCGGCGGCCGGGTGAGTGACGTTTCTGTGCGAGGCTCTGAGAGCGCCGCACAGAAATAGGACATGCCACGGTTTGTTTGCCGCGCGACATTTCGCGCGGTCAAACCGCGGCCGTCTGCATAGGAGTGCGTATTGTAATGCACTCCTATGCAGGCTTTCTATGGCGGAAATCCCGCGGGAAATACAATAAGAGAAACAATTTCCTACCTTGTTGATTATGCACAAATCTCAGGGTAACGGCTGTAACACTTGCTGCAAATACATACTGCTATGTACTAAAAATTTGGCAAGTGTTTAGATCCCTGCATGAACTCCCATCATGAGTGATAAATGCTGCCAGACAAAAATTTTTTTTTTTATTAAATCAGTTTTTATTTAAGATTTTCAGCATAACAGGTTGTAAACAACAACTGGGATCACGAAGCAAATCACATACATTCAGTGTAAGGCATAAGTTGTAGAATGTAGATTGCATAAATCAAATCGGTCGTCATGACATAACTTAAATATTAAATGGTTGCCTGTGTGGCTATTGTGATGATTCGAGTATAAGGGTAACAACCTTAAAAGGGTATCTTTCAAATAGGGGAGACAAGACGAAATCTAACAAAACAGAACATAGACAGACGGTATAGGCAATCAAGGGGGGAGGGGGGGAGGAAGGGGATGGAGGGGCCGAAGGAAGATGCATGGGTGGGGAGTCAATCGAAGAGAGAATGAGCAAGTTAGTGAGAGAGAATGTCAAGGAGTCTCAGGTCTCGCCAGGGAAACCAGATTTTGATAAACTTGTCGTGAGAGTTATTATGCCAGATAGTCAATTCTTCTAGGTTGTAGATCATATCTACCTTCTTCTTCCACTGTGGTAGAGATGGAGGTACCTCACGTTGCCAGTGCAGGGGGATCAGAGCCTTTGCAGTGTCTATTAAGAAGGCTATTAATTTATCTCTGAGAGGGTGGAAAGATGGGGATGGTCTCCATAGAAACACCATCTCGGACATGAGTGTGAGGCTTGGTTGGATCTTCCGCAAGACCTCCTCCACACCCCTCCAGAAGGGTTCCAATTTCTCACAGGATGTGGAGATATGAGCCGACTTCCTTATCACATCTCCAGCATCTGTCTTGTGAGGCCAGCTTGTAAGCTGAAAGCCACTGCGGTGTCCTGTACCACCTGACCACGAGTTTATAATGAGATTCCTGTGCTAAGATACAGGGGGATAGACCGAATGAGGTATTCAGAATCACTTTTGTTTCGCTAGGGGAAAGAGTTAGATCCAACTCTTTTTCCCAAGAAGTAATGAATGCAGGCTTTGTTGGATTGTGTGGGATGATGTAGTGCTTCCGTAAGAAGGAGATTTTTCTTGAGCCTGGATTAGTGTATTTTAGAGAGCTTTCAAAAGGTGTCAGGGATCTGTTTGTACTCTGATTTTTAAGGAAGTCCTCTATGACTCTGGCCACTGAGGCAAGATTCAGGAAAGAGGGAGACCAGTTAGGCAGAAGTTTTTGTATAATCTCAGAAGGAGGGAGATGAGCCTGTAAGTCCCCAAGTTTAGAGTTACGGAATTTCTTCCAGACTGAGGTGGTGCCTGGGTCTGACGGCAGGTCTAGTATTTTATATATAGTGCTTAACGGGAAAATTGGTGATGGAGTCAGGGCCAAATCCTTTCTCACGGTGTCCCACACCTCACAGGGGCCTCTTAACAAAGGACAGAAGTCCCTTGATCTATAACTGTTTCTGGCCGGCGACCACAAATCCTCCAAACTCCAGTCGCAGTTATGGGCTAAGGCTAGTTTAGGAAGCAGGTTGTCTTTAATCGGAAGGACTAGGTCCAGCCAATAGCTCAACTGCGAGGCTTTGTAATAATCGGATATATTAGGGAGACCAATACCTCCTTCGGAGCTCCTCTTTATCATTAGACTGTATGCAAGTCTTGGTCTTTTATGCCTCCATACATAAGCCGCAAAAGCTGAGCGCAGAGATCTGAAAAAGCTATTCGGCAGGTGTATGGGAAGCATCCTGATCTTGTACAGAATTGTTGGTAGGATGTAGGATTTCAGAATGTTCCTCCTGCCGAACCAGGAAATAAGTAGAATATCGTAGTCAGCAAGAAGCTGTTTGTCCTGGTCCAGCAGAGGAGCAAAATTAGCATCATAAATGTCTCTTATTTTTTTTTTTTTTGTATTTTAATACCCAGGTAGTTCAGAGAAGGCCTCCGACCACGCAAAAGGAGAATCTGTACTGAGAGCTTTACTACAGGAGAGGGGAATGGAGATGTTAAGTACCGTGGATTTATTGAAGTTTATTTTTAAATTTGAGATCTCGCCGTAGGCGTTCAATAGCTCTATTAGCCTAACGAAGTCCTTTTCAGGATTGGTTATGAGGAAGACAATGTAATTCCCGAAAGCTGCCGTGGATAGAAGGTTATCTCCTATGCTTAGGCCCTTTACTTCCGGGTCGTGTCTGATCTGAGTCAGGAGGGGTTCTAGTGTCAGTATAAACAGTGAGGGAGAGAGAGGGCAACCCTGATGGGTGCAGTTTTTGATATCGAAAGGAAGTGATAGTATTTCCTTAACCTTGAGCCTCGCGTGGGGGCTGGCATACAGGGTAAAAATGGCAGAGACAAATTCTTCTGGGATATTATAGTGCAGCAGGGTGCATTTCATATAGCTCCAACTAACCCTATCGAATGCCTTTTCGGCGTCGGTTCCAATAAAGGCTAGAAGGATATTATGTGCCTGGGCGTAACGTGTGGCGTGGAGGAGTATGCGACAATTGTCTCTGCCCTCTCTCCCCCCCCCCCCCCACAAACCCCGCCTGTTCATCATTAATCAGAGCTGGGATTAATCTGTTCAGTCTTTTGGCTAAAAGTTTTGCCTATAGCTTGGTATCGAAATTAATAAGAGAGATGGGCCTATAACTACCACAAAGCATGGGGTCCTTACCCTCTTTGTGTATTAATGTTATGTGGGCCTCCTGCGCTTGTTTAGGCAAATAGGCCCCTGATAGAAGTGCATTAAACAGGTCAGTCATTCTAGGGACCAGTGATGCTTCGAAGGCTTTGTAATAGGGCAGGGTTAAACCATCGGGGCCTGGGCTCTTATTTGGGGGGCAGGAATTTAGAAGATCCTTTATTTCAGACTGTGTCGCCGGCGTTATTAATTCCCATGCTTCATCTCTTTTTAATTTTGGCATGTCCAGCCGGCTTAAGAAGGAATCAATTTGTTCCTCTACATTGGGAGCTACTTCTGAAAACTGTTTCTGAAGGTTATACAGATCCGCGTAGAAGAGTTGAAACTCTTTAGCTATGTCTTCAGTTGAAGTAACTATTTTACCCGAGCTAGATTTAATGGCGCTAATTGTGCTTTTTAGCCTGCGCTTTCTTAATCAATGATGCCGTGAATTTGCTTCCTTTATTGCCTTGCGCGTATACAATGTGCTTCCTATATAGGTGTTTTTTGTTAAATTTTGAGTCAAGGCATAATTTTAGATCTCTTCTTAGTTCTGTTAATTTCTCTAGGAGGGAGTTAGTTTGTGATAGCTTTGCCATTTGCTCTATTTTAGCTATTTGTGACAATTTATCATCTATTTCTTTTTGAAGCTTCTTTTTTACTCTGGAACCCAGGGCGATAAGCAAACCTCTTACGTAGGCCTTGTGGGCCTCCCACACCGTGGGTATTTCGACCTCTCCACCTAAGTTCAGTTGGAAGAACTCTTCAATTTGATTAGTCATGTTAATGACGTCCTCTTTTGAGTCCAGTAAGGTTGCGTTGAGCCTCCACCTCCATTCTCTGGGGCTCTGTTGTAAGGGGCGTAGTGTTATATTTACAGGTGCGTGGTCAGAGACTGTCGCCGAATCCACCCTAGCACCGGTGAGTGACATGAGGAGCCCGGAGGAAATAAACAGATAGTCAAGCCTCTGATAGGATGAGTGAACCTGGGTGAAGAAGAAATAGTCCTTCACTGTTGGATTTAGCAGGCACCAAGCAACTATCAAACCCAGATCCTGCAGGCATCTGTTAAGTTTCCTCAGTCTCAACCGCGATATATGGGATCGGCCTGTGGAGGAATCAAGAATGGGGTTAAGGGGGGCATTAAGTTCTCCCCCCCAGGACAATCTGGCCCCCTTCGCCATCAGTATACTGCGAGTTGCAGGTAAAACTGAGGGTTTTGTGGATGAGTATTGAAACCCCCCTGGAGGCCGATATAGTGTGAGTGCTATGGAAGCTCTGGGGGAAATGTTTATCTGGCAACGCGAAGCACCTGTCTCCCCTGAAGTGGGTTTCCTGGAGTAGGAGGATTTTCGTTGCGTATTTTTTGATTAGAAGAGCAACGCCATGATGCTTTCCTGGCGTGTTGAGGCCCCTGACATTAAAGGAGGTTATCCAGAGATCGTCCATCCCTCACTGCTTGTAAAGGAGAGATAAGAAAGAGAAGTCACTCAATGCAGCACTTAGTCGGAAGCTGGAAATCGACTCCCAGCCTGGTGTGTAAATGTGACGGGGAGGAGGGGGGGGGGGGGAGAAACAAGAAGGAAAAATACACTAGGGTATATAACAGTTAAGTTGTAAAGTTACTACACAGAAAACAGTTACGGTAGTATGGTATGAAAATATAGAGGGTCGATCGTACCTACTCGGCCCTCTCTGGTGGATGGGCGAGCCACAACAAGGTAACACAATAGTGGTACCTAAAACTGAGGAAAGAAAAAAACACACAGCCTGACCTGGTAGGCACGGGTCAGGACCCTAGCTATTCGAGGGAACATGAGTAAAGGACAAGCCTAATGTCCGTCAAGGAAGGATTAGACCGCGTATGGAAGGCAAATATAACAGGAGAAATTATACATGTAAGCGACTGAACGTTGAGCTTAACAAGTAAATATCATAGAAGGCCGAAGAGAATAACTCTAAGGGTTAAGGAGGGGGTAATTCCCCCTTTCCTTCGGCTGAAGGCTAAGCGTATCTCAAGCGCCTCTGTGTTCCCATAAAAAAAGGAGGGCAGAGGGGTCATATTCAGACACTGCCCCTGTGTGGACAACTCCGAGTCCCCTGCCAGGGGTGGCTCGGAGAAGAATTGGAGTCAGGAGTAATTTAACAAGCGCAGGCGGGTGGCAGCCCTCGCCATCTCGGGCGAGCGATTAAAGATAACTCCAGTAATCATTTTTCAAGTGTCCATCATGTCCAGATCCTCTCTGGTCTTCTTTTTTTTCCCCTTGGGAGATTTGTGGTTGCAGACCGGTGCCCAGCTCTCTGAAGAAGGAAGGCTGGGAAATCTGGGTAGCTCAGGTAGAGGCAGCCAGCTAGGAATTTCGACAGGGGTAATGTCCAGAAACTGCCAGCTCTGTTGGAGGTCCTCTGGAGAGCGGATGTTAATTTTACGGCCCTTATGGGTTATCCCCAGTCCAAAGGGGAACAACCATGCATATCTTATCCCCTTCTCTCTGAGAGCCTCCAGGAGGGGGCGCAACAGTCGCCTCTTCATCAAGGTGGAGGGGGCCAAGTCCTGAAAAAATTGTAGTGGAGAATTAGCGTAACGCAAGTCCTTGTGCAGCCTTGCAGCTCTTAGGATTGCCACTGCATCAGGCAATGAAAGCAATTTGCACACGACATCCCTTGGTGGGTCTGAGGCAGGGGGAGGGGGTCTGAGAGCTCTGTGGATGCGTTCAATGGCGATGTCAGCGGCCCTGTCCTCACCCACCAGAAGACCAAATATTTCTTTGGCGACTTTCAAAAGGCAGTCCGCCGCCCAGGACTCTGGGAGCCCTTTAATGTGGATATTATTGCGCCGGTTCCTGTTTTCAATATCTTCTTGTTGTATTAAAGATTTATTAAGTTGGTCATGATGTTCTTTAAGAGCCTTTTCCATGTCTAGGGAATGTGCTGTGATGGAGGTAGCAGCCGCCTCTAAATCCTCCACCCTGCGTCCCATGTGTCTAAGGTCTTCCTTTATATCACTAAGGTCTGCTTTTAGAGGGAGCAGTACTTGAGAGAAGAGCTCTCTCATAAAGCCCCTGGAGACATTTTCTGTGTCCTCCCCGTCTGTGGAAGCCCCGTCCTCCCCCTCCTTACTGCTATGTGCAGTGATCTCCTGAGCTGGCACCATCTTGAAGGGAGCACGTGGAGAGCTGGTGCTCCGCTCCTTCAGGTATCTCTGCATGTCGGCTTGTCCTTTATGCAATCTGGGAGTGCTCTGAGAGTCTCCCCCTCTGTCTCTGCTGATCTTTCCCATTCTGAGCTAAAAATAGCGGCTGTATCGGGTCCTGAAGGTGCCGGTGAGAAGGAGCTCTGTAATCAGCACTCCATCTTGCTCAGTGGTCAGGCTCCGCCCCCCCCCCCCCCCCGCCAGATAAACTTAATGCCCTTTTACGCACAAAGATTTTTGCTCAAAACAGACAAAAATAAGTGTTAATCTTTACATGTAAATGCGGGTATTGTGCACTTTTCACTTGTACGATGGATTTCAGTCCACATTAAATCTGTCGTTCACACCTCTGAAAGACTGTTGTATTTGAATGAATTTCGCTCATCTTTCAGAAGAATGGATGATAACAGTGTACTGACTGTGTTTTGCATACATAACCAATACACTGTTCTTTGGCTCCTGGAGAACAAAGGAATGTACTGCCCAAATGTTTACACAGCTTTTTTGTGTAATGCCATAACCATTGCAGAAACACACTTCCTGCTGAGTAAATGACACATGGAGGTTAATGGAGCAGATTACAGCCATTAAACTGCACATATCATGTACTCACAAATGTCGGGCAAATTGTTCTTTCACACGATCTACCATTTGTAAGATTATTTGTGTATGTAAAAGTACCCTAATTGGGATGAGCTTTTGCAGGATAAACTGTATGAGGCTCTGTGCTAAAAGACTAGCTCCCCCAACTGTGATAGACCTGTTCTCAGGGTAGTCAGTCTGGCCTACCCGCTCACAAACGCCACCCCTAAAAACTGATCTCTGGTATACAGGTATAGAGTACCGGAAACAACTGAGGGTGACCGAGGTACTCCCTCCTTGGGAGAAGTGATGCAGACAATAATGAAAGTGTTGAGGGTTGAACTGGCCTTTTATGCTCCGTACTATCCACAAAGCTGTGGTAGAGCACACAGTTTAAATGGTACCTTAGAAACCACAATCCAGAAGGCCATAGCAGAGCTCAATAGACCATGGACCAAGTGCCTCCCCCTGGTCCTCTTCTCCATAAGGTAAACATCTGACAGAATAGGCCTCAGCCCATATGAGGTACTTTTTTGTTTAGGATTATATTTACCGCAATAACTCCAGATGCAGCATGATAGCTTGACAAACTGTGTTATTACTCTCACAAAACACTTAACTAATGTATATTCTTGAGTCTTTACTTCCCTTCCAGATCCAGAGACTGACACGGGGACCCATGATCTGCTCCCCGGAGATTAGTTTTATGTGAAAAAATTTGTTAGAAAACACTCCCTTGAGCCCAAATACGACAGTCCTTACCAAGTGCTACTGACCACAGCTACGTCTGTGAAACTAGATGGAAGAAACTCCTGGATCCACGCCTCCCATTCAGAAAGATATTGGCTCAAATAGGGATAAGCATACCTGTGATCCTAATTATCCTTGAAATCCTACACCCTCTACAGACTCATTCCCCTAAGCAATCACAATACCTTTAAGCCCATAGGGACAGCATCTGACTTCTCTATGTGCAAAGCCCATGGCAAGGGGGGTCATGGGATAGCCATGACCCATCTAACGTGCGGCACAAAAGAGTTCCAAGGCACATAAAGACAGATGAGATAGGTCTGAGATTAGGGACAGATAAAAAAAATTATTTTAAGGGGGGATTGGGATGGAATATCATAAACAAAACTAAACAAAAGCAACAGAAGAAACTGAAAACTTACTATTAAGGCAGATAGAAGAAGTGTCAAAGCGCAACGAAGTAATTATAATGGGGGACTTTAATTATCCAGATATAATATGGGAAAATGAGACCTGCAAATCTCACAAGGGTGATAAGTTCTTGAGAGTAATTAAAGATAATTACCTGAACCAACTGGTGCAGGAACCAACAAGAGGGAGGGCCATTCTGGACCTAGTGCTAACTAACAAACCAGACAGAATAAAGGGGGTACAGGTTGAGGGGCACTTGGGGAATAGTGACCACAATATAATCAACTTCCAGCTGTCATTCTATAAGAAGCCCTATCAGGGAGCGACAAACAAACTAAACTTTAGTAAAGCAAAATTTGATGAGCTTAGAAGTACTATCGGTAACATTAATTGGGACAACATCCTCAAAGGATCCTAATCACCTCATGTGAGCAGTTCATTCCCTTTAAAAATAAAAGAATCTCAACTAAAAGGAAACCAATGTGGCTCGACAAGACGGTAAGAGGGGCAATAAACGATAAAAAGAAAGCGTTCAAACTACTAAAGCAACAAGGCAGCGAAGAAGCACTAAAATCGCACAGGGAAAAAAACTAAATTTGCAAAGATACGATCAAAATTGCTAAAGAGGAGGCGGAAAGACTGATCGCCAAATAGAGCAAAAACAACCCAAAACTATTTTCCAACTATATTAACAGCAAAAGAATTTGCAGGGAGAGCACTGGCCCTTTAACAAATAATGCAGGAGGAATCATCGAAGATGATGGAGGGAAGGCAAATCTATTAAATAGTTTCTTTTCAAGCATATTCACAAGCGAAAAGGAAATGCCACACGAGATACAGGGGAATAAAATAAACCCCTCACAAAATATGTCATACCTAACGCAGGAGGAAGTGCGGAACAGGTAAAAGAAGATTAAAATCGATAAATCGCCAGGCCCAGATGGAATACACCCAAGGATACTAAGGGAACTAAGTGATGAGATAGCTAGGCTCACATGACCGCCAGGAAGGTCCTGGTGGCACCAGAGATGGAATGCAAGCCCTATATGGACCGGAGGGCAACCACAGCAACCTGAGCCAGGATTCAAAGTTTAGAGCTGCTAAATAAAGGTGTATTTGCAATGTCTGTACTTTCCTTTATGTATTATAGTTTGTTAAGGACAAATATAGATGGTACCCATTATGAAGAAGTTCTTTCAGGTAAATATACACATCCAGTAGTATATAATGGTACTCAAATGCAGAATAAATATAATGCCACACAAATACATGTTTAGATGATCTGATATCAAATATGGACACCATAATAGGAAATACAGGCTGAAGGAGAACATGGAACGGTCTAATCGGATATATTGAGCCAATATCTCTCAGACCTCCTACTGATAAGCTCCCATCAACTAAGATCAAGCAGAGAGACCATACTCTGCATACTAATACTGGGAGTGCACGTGTATTTCTTTAGTTGATGCCTGAATACGCAATTTTGCTTCTATGCATCAGATATACCGAGCAATCATACAGATTGCCTCTAAGTCATTGCACTATCTGTACTATCTGACTTCATTTTAAAATATTGTTTGTTAATTCATTACTATAAACAGTGCTATACGAATGCCTGTCGAACCCATCTGAGCTCCTGATGAACCACATTTTTCTATTGTGGGGAAACGCGTTGAGCACAGTTCATTCTAACACTCCGACTATGAGTGTCCGATTGTGAAAAATCCTTATTATAGGAAAACTTTTTCTCTTTGCCCGTGATTGATGCCAAAGAGTTTGAGATACTGACACGTCCCTATATTGGATACTGTCTAAGACAGCAATCACTCTGGTAGATCACTGCAGCATCTCAATATCAAGTTGGAGGAGCACCTTACCTCCAAATCTTGATGCTGCATGATCTTTACCATTTTTGGAAGTGACTAAGCTCTTCCTATCACTTACCTGTAGCACTGATCTGCTATCTGGCCCCACACACATATCAGGTCTTTTTTTTTTTTTTATCAAGGGAAATCCAACACCAGGGGATTCTTTTATTAGGTTGTAAAAATTGTACGCAAGACAGCATGGGTACAGAGAACAGTTAACGTGTTAAGACAAGTGTCATCCATGTGGGCCAGTGGAGGAACACTGGGCACTGCCGTCCCCACAACGGGGCAGGGAATCCGCTAGCAAATAGCAGAAGGCATCATGTCACAAAGGAAAAAGGTCAGACGCATTTAACCGGCTGGTCAGAAGACTAAAGGAGACGGCGTCCCGCTGCTTCCTCGCTCAGACGCATCGCTCAGGTACAATTTGTAGACAGTGGACAGCTGTAATAAGGGGCAGAGATCAAATACTTAATACAATTAAAAAACAAAACCAAGAACAGACGTGGTGGGATTCCCTCCTATTTTAAAAATGTGTTTTCTAGAATTAAACTACTAAAAAACTTGCATTTACAAAATAGCTGATAAAAATATTCCTCTGAATTGTACAAGGAAGGTACAGGAACCACTGATAAAAGACTCGACAGATGCAGGTTATTCAGATTTGGATTCCTTATCTCCATCAGATGCTGGGGCCTCGTCACTTTTTGTCTCTCCGTTTTCAGATGGCAGATCTTCCTTAGCTTCTTCTTTGTTAGCTTCTTCAGTCTGTTTACCTTTAGCTCCTTTCTTTCCCTTTGCTGGAACCTTTTTGTCCTCAGACTTCTCCTTTACTGCTGCTTTTTCCTTTTTTGGCTTTGGTTCAGCTTTTGGTGGAGCCGGTTTAGCTGACAACCGTGCCGACCTTCTCTTGGGCTCATCCTTGGCATCTCCAGCATCAGCGGCATTGACCTTTCTCTTGGGCATGGCGAGGGCTGCTGCTGCTTTCCGCGCTACTGATACAACGAGATCCTCGGAGCCGCCGACGAGCTTCCCGCCTCCTGCAGATGGAGCCTCACAAAGAAGTAGCTGGACGCGCGGCGGCTGCGGGCGCTTAATATGCCGGAGAACTCACATATCCGGTCTTTGAGTGGAGGCCAGTGGTATACCAAAAAGTAACTGATTTTTTTTGGTTTATATAATTTTTTGTTTGTGTGTTAGCGCATTTATGTTTTTTAATATACCCCTAATAAAGAACTTATATTTTAGTCTGTTACTGTGAAAAGGGCTTACCTGTAGTTATATAGACTTTTTCCGTCCCTATGATTATAATCCGGGTATACAGGCAGGTAGGAACTATTAGGGGTTGATCCAGGGAACAGTCTGATTGCCATTAGGGAGTCAGGAAGGAATTTTTTTCCCCAAAAGGGCTATACGCTTCTGCTCTTGTTTTTTTTTGCCTTCCTCTGGATCAACAAAACAGGAGGTTAGACAGGCTGGACTAGATGGACATTGTCGTCATTCAGCCTTACGAACTATGTTACTATGTAAGTAAAATGCCTATTGCAAATATGTGCTTTTTCTCACTAACACACACTGCCTCTTGAAGCGCTGATTAACTACTAGCTCCTCCCTCCCACGATGTTCCTAACAGTTTACCCAAGATGGCGCATTCATCGTCCAGGAATTCAAAAATAAGAACGCCAGTTCTTGGAGGAAGGGACCCATATAAGGGCAATAACTAGAGATGAGAGAGCACCAAAATGCTCGGGTGCTCGTTGCTCGAGTCGAACTGTCCGCGATGCTCGAGAATTCGTTTCGAGTAACGAACCCCATTGAAGTCAATGGGCAACTCGAGCATTTTTGTATATGACCCATGCTCCGCTAAGGTTTTCATTTGTGAAAATCTGGAAAACCCAAGAAAGTGATGAAAACGACACAGAAACGGATAGGGCAGGCAAGAGGCAACATGCAGAGCTGCATCTCAGGTTCCCAGGTCCCACTTTTAACCCACAAAAGCGGCAAGAGTGCCCCCCCACTAACAATTTTTACTTCGGTCAAACCCTCATTAGCAAGGCACACCTTAGCTAAGCACCACACTACCTCCAACTAAGCACAATCACTGCCTGCGGGACACACCGCTGCCTTTTCTCCTGGGTTACATGCTGTACAACCCCCCCACACGACCCTGCGTCTGCAGCGCAGACAAAAGTGTCCCTGCGCAGCCTTCAGCTGCCCTTATGCCACACGCTGGCTGCATAGCCACACCACCCTCATGTCTATTTCTTAGTACATCTGGGATGAGGAGGAACCAGAGGCACACACTGTAGAGGGTTGGCAGGGCCAGGCAGCGACCCTCTTTAAAAGGGGCGGGGCGATAGCCCACAATGCTGTACAGAAGCAATGAGAAATCCAATCCTGTGCCACCTCCCTCAGGAGCTGCAAACGTGGGCATAGCAATGGGGAATCCATGTGCCCACACAGTATTCATTCTGTCAAGGTGTCGCATAGCTCAATCGACACCGCAAGGGGAAAGCCATCTGCACTCTGCTCCCTACCCAAGTCAGTCAGTGTCTTTGTGCCAGACAGGTCAAACACCGCGATGGGAACTAAGTGGGCACCAACAGCATAGGTGGGTCCTAGGCAACCCAAGACATGAACAAAAAATTGATCTGAGCGGCCAAACATGGCAGACTTGCACCGTGCCCACGACATAGGCCTCGGCCCACAGCTTCAGCAATCGTAGGCAGAAAGCGGACTTTCACTGCACCCAGGACATAGGCCTCTGCACAAACCCTCAGCAATCGTGGGCCAACAGCAGACTCCAATGCTAGCGTAGCTGTGCACGTCTCATTAGCGCTGTATTGCCCCTGTAGTTTGTCCCAATGCAGTGCCCCGAGTAGAGCTAACATCAGATGAAATACAGGTGGGCTTCGGCCCACACTGCATGCCCCAGTCAGACTGAGGTTTTTTATAAGTATACACAGGCAGGTACAACTCCCTAATGTGAAGTCCGTGTGGACCCACAGCATGGGTGGGTCCAAGGAAGCCACCGGCGGTACATAAATAAATCCCATTGCAGTGCCCTGCACAGATGAGCTAACGTCACATTAAATACAAGTGGGCTTCGGCCCACGTTGCATGCCCCAGTTAGACTGGGTTTTTTTTTATAAGTAGACACAGGCAGGTACAACTCCCTAATGTGAAGTCCATATGGATCCACATCATGGATGGGTCCCAGGAATCCACCGGCGGTACATAAATAAATCCCATTGCAGTTCCCCGAACAGCTGATGTAATGTCAGATTAAATAGAGGTGGGCTTCGGCCCACACTGCATGCCCCAGTCAGACTGGGGTTTTTATAAGTAGACACAGGCAGGTACAACTCCCTAATGTGAAGTCCGTGTGGACCCACAGCATGGGTGGGACCCAGGAAGCCACCAGCGGTACATAAATAAATCCCATTGCAGTGCCCTGCACTGATGAGCTAACGTCACATTAAATACAAGTGGGCTTCGGCCCACGCTGCATGCCCCAGTTAGACTGGGCTTTTTTTATAAGTAGACACAGGAAGGTACAACTCCCCTATGGGAAGTCGCTGTGCACCCACAGCATGGGTGGTTCCCTGGAACCCACCGGCGGTACATAAATAAATCCCATTGCAGTTCCCCGCACAGCTGATGTAATGTCAGATTAAATATAGGTGGGCTTCGGCCCACACTGCATGCCCCAGTCAGACTGGGGTTTTTATAAGTAGACACAGGCAGGTACAACTCCCTAATGTGAAGTCCATATGGATCCACATCATGGATGGGTCCCAGGAATCCACCGGCGGTACATAAATAAATCCCATTGCAGTTCCCCGAACAGCTGATGTAATGTCAGATTAAATATAGGTGGGCTTCGGCCCACACTGCATGCCCCAGTCAGACTGGGGTTTTTATAAGTAGACACAGGCAGGTACAACTCCCCTATGTGAAGTCCGTGTGGACCCACAGCATGAGTGGGTCCCAGGAAGCCACCGGCGGTACATAAATAAATCCCATTGCAGTGCCCTGGACAGCAGAGCTAACGTCAGATAAAATACTGGTGGGCTTCGGTCCACACTGCATGCCCCAGTCAGACTGTTTTTTTTTATAATTATACACAAGCAGGTACAACTCCCTATGGGAAGTCCCTGTGGACCCACAGCATGGGTGGCTCCCTGGAATCCACCGGCGGTACATAAATGAATCCCATTGCAGTGCCCTGCACAGCTGAGCTAACGTCAGATAAAATACAGGTAGGCTTCGGCCCACACTGCATGCCCCAGTCAGACTGGGGTTGTTATAAGTAGACACAGGCAGGTACAACACAGGAGGAGCAGCAGCCAGAGGATTCAGAGTTGCTGAAGTGGACGGCGTAGAAGATTGGGTGGTCGATCGATTGCTGGATGCACTTTTTGCCATCCACGACAGGACCTGCTCACACTGCTCGTTTTTTAATAAAGGTCTAAGACGTGGACACAAAAATTGTGATATGAAGCTGGGGGCCCCAGAAACTGTCCTCTCTCCTACTCCAGCAACAGCCGGCTGTGATTCGCCTGGACCGGGAACTCGGCCTATACCCTCACCCTCACTTGGAACTTCGCCTCCTCGCCCGTGTCCACGTCCTCTACCCCTACCCCTACCCTTCAGCATGGTGGATTAAGAATCGAGCAGACACTGAGCGGTGTAAACATTTTTGTGAATTATTGCCGTGCAGTTGGTGGCTGCCAGCGGTTATACAACGCAAAATGAGCCAGAGATAAACTATAAGGAAGGATGCAAGCAGGACTAGCTGTGCAATATGCAGTTGTGATGCACCTGAAGTCCCAAAGGCCACACAGTAATATGCACTAGGTTACAAGCAGCCGTAAAAAGGATTTCCTTTTTAAAATCGTTTTTTTCCCAATGCAATGCAGGCAATAGAATGTGTATTGGACTTTCCCTCTACGGGTGTCTGGCACCGTACACTGTGCCGGCAACTGACTGGTAACACAGAGTGGTGAAAAAAATTTGTGCTTTCTTGGCATGCACTTGCAGGCAGAGAGCGCTTACGTTACGCTAACTGCCCCCAGCAAAAAATGGAACTGAAGGCTGAACGCAGGCGTTGCTGTGCACTATGCAGTTGAAATGCACCTCCAAGTCCCACGGGCCACTCAGTAATATGCACTGGGTTACAAGCAGCCGTAAAAAGGATTTCTTTTTTAAAATTGTTTTCTTCCAATGCAATGCAGGCAATGGAGCGTGTATTGGACTCTCCCTCTATGGCTGTCTGGCACCGTACACTGTGCCGGCAACTGACTGGTAACACAGAGCGGTGAAAAAAATTAGTGCCTTCTTGGCGTGCACTTGCAGGCAGAGAGCGCTTATGTTACGCTAACTGCCCCCAGCAAAAATTGTAACTGAAGGCTGAACTCAGGCTCTGGCTGCCAGCGGTTATACAAAGCAAAATGAAGCCAGAGATAAATTATAAGGAAGGATGCAAGCAGGACTAGCTGTGCAGTATGCAGTTGTGATGCACCTGAAGGCCCACAGGCCACGCAGTAATATGCACTGGGTTACAAGCAGCTGTAAAAAGGATTTCTTTTTTAAAATTGTTTTTTTTTGCAATGCAATGCAGGCAGTGGAGCGTGTATTGGAGCTTCCCCCTATGGCTGTCTGGCACCGTACACTGTGCCGGCAACTGACTGGTAACACAGATCGGTAAAAAAATTAGTGCTTTCTTGGCGTGCACTTGCAGGCAGAGAGCGCTTACATTACGCTAACTGCACCCAGTAAAAAATGTAACTGAAGGCTGAACTCAGGCCTTGCTGTGTAATGCTGAGTTACTACAGCTCCCAGCAACCACAGAGTTAAATGCACAGGTAGCCCTAAGAAGGAGCATTGGGATTGTTGTAGACAGGATTTCACACTACCACTGTCCCTGCCTCACCAATACTTCCCCTCTACTACATAGTACAGACTGCAGCCTGAGAACACTATAGCTGTAATGGGGCTGCACGCCCGATATACAAAAAAAAAAAGTGCAAAACTGCTCCAAGCAGCCACAACAGTAGTGCACTAGGTGAGCTGTGGCCCTAAAAAGGACTGTTGGGGTTCTTGTAGACACTAACACTCCCCCTATAGCAGCAGCAGCACTCTCCCTAATCTCTACCAGCGTGCGTCTGTGGCGAGCCGCGGGCGGCGCTACTTTATATACTCGGCGGTCACTTGATCTTTCCAGCCACTCACTGCAGGGGGGTGGGATAGGGCTGGAACGTCACAGGAGGAAGTTGTAATGCCTTCCCTGCCAGTCTATTGGCCCGAAAATGGCGCAAATTTTTCACGGAAGGAAATGGAACTGACTCGAACACCGCGTGGTGCTCGTCTCGAGTAACGAGCATCTCGAACACCCTAATACTCGAACGAGCATCAAGCTCGGACGAGTATGCTTGCTCATCTCTAGCAATAACCAATCAGCTACAGATTTGTACTTCATAGCGTACTAACTATGCATACCGTCTATAAAACCCCATGCAACTTGATTAGAATATAGACGTTTCATTTAGCTGAACAGCAGGTTTCATTGTGATTCTTCTGTGCATGCACAGGCCTTAGGCCTTAGACCTACTAATCAGGAAGGGGGCAGATATTCATCATTGGGTACACTTAGTTGCAATCCATATCACAACTAGTTTCACCAGAACTCTGACATCAGGGGTATCAACTATACCCAGTGGCCACTTCTTAATGCAATGGGTATATGCCTTTAAATGGTTTATTGTGTTACAATTATGTGATTCTGCAAACTAAACCCGCAGTGTACTGGTTATTCACCCTAACCTCTTAACATAACTGTCAGCCACCCTAGTTGCTAGGGAGCCTGCAATTGGCAGATAAGCCCTCCACACAGGTTGGGTGAGAGTAATAGTATAAAAGGTAGAGGGGTGGTGTTTAGGCAGGGTAAGCCTGAGTCTGTGTTGAGAGGAGAAGCAGAAACATCAGAGAGAAGCTAGTGTGGGGGGGGGGGAGGAAGAAAAGAAAAGTATGACTACCTAAAGTTAGTTTATGTGTAATGGAGAGAGAGTCAGCAGAGAAGAGAGAAGAAAAGAAAGAGGGGTTAGAGGGAAGTAATTGTTAGCAAGAAGATAGAAAAATAAGCAAGGAAGAGGAAAGAGAATGTTTGTAATCAATAACAGAAAGTAAAGCTCCCCTGGCCGCCGGGGTTCCGTACACTGGCTCTGGGCGCTTGCTCCCGTGCTCAGGGGGTGGCGCCTGGGTAATCAGGTTGCTGGGGATGCGGCGATGCCATTGCCATTCTGATTAGCATGTTCTGCGCTCGCCGCTGGATGTCTGGTCTCTGCACTCACTGCCTTAGGTCTGGGTCTGGCTGCTGGCAGGCTCCCCGCCCCAATCAGCTGCTGGGGCAGGAGTTCTTACAGCATTTAAATGTGCCGGTTTCCATCCAGCATTGCCAGTGCATGTTTGTCTCCAGGCTACACCCGCATTATTCTGATCTGATTTCCCGTTGTGACCCTCTGGTTTTGGACCTGACTTTGACCTCGCCTGATCCCTGGTACTGCGTATTCTCCTATTGCTGACCCACACTTCCTGACTTGCCTCTGTGTCTGTTTGTCTCTGTATTTGTTTGTAAGTCTGATCCCCTGCCCTACTTCCCTAGAGAGTATAGGGACCGTCGCCCAGTTATTGCCCTGGGGCCTAGCCCAGGGGGGCAAGTAGGTAGGAACAGAGGTTGCGGGTAGCATTTTGGGACTTCTAGTACCCGGACTGCAGTTCCTTAACAATTCCTTTATTTAAGTATAAGCATAAGTCCCAAGTCAAAGTAATTAAATCTGTATAATTGCTGCAAAGTAAAGAATAGAGATGAGCGAACGTACTCGTCCGAGCTTGATGCTTGGGCGAATATTAGCGTGTTCAGGATGCTCGTTACTCGTACCGAGTACCACGCGATGTTCGGGTTACTTTCAGTTTCCTCTCTGAGACGTTAGCGCGCTTTTCTGGCCAATTGACAGACAGGGAAGGCATTACAACTTCCCCCTGTGATGTTCCAGCCCTATACCACCCCCCTGCTGTGAGTGGCTGGGGAGATCAGATGTCACCCGAGTATAAAAGTCGGCCCCTCCCGCGGCTCGCCTCAGATGCCTTGTGAGATAGCTGAGGGACAGTGCTGCTGGTGCCGGAGCTGCTGTAGGGAGAGCGTTAGGAGTTAGTGTAGGCTTCAAGAACCCCAACGGTCCTTCTTAGGGCCACATCTAACAGTGTGCAGTAGTGTGGAGGCTGCAGTTACAGTGTTGCAGATTTTTTTTTTCTTCCAAATCAGCCGTGCAGAGCACTGCGCCCTGCAGTAATACTACAGGGACAGAATTGTGTAGGCAGGGCCAGAAGACATTTATTATTGATTGAATAGTGGGCCTTTCCTTTAAAAAAAAAGGGCAAAAATTCTATTTGGCCTGTGAAAGAGACTGTTATCTCCCTAAACTGCTGCAATGGGAATGTTACTGGGGCCTGTCTTGAGTGCTACTATTACTGAAATGGAACTAAGTCTGCGCTCCCCCTATACTGCTGCTAGTGATATGTTAGTGGGGCCTGTCCCTAATGCTACCGCTGAAATGTTAATAATTCTGGGCTCTGCATATACCGCTGCTAATGGTATGTCACTGGGGTGTGGAAACAGAGGCTTCACAAAGACATGATGGCGGCGAGGCCATTTCCCACCAACGCTGTTACTGTTAAGGTGCATATAACCACGGACACGTGTAGAGGACACATAGTGCCTCCAAAACATCCCCCTCCTCCTCCAACAATGAAAACATTCTTGGCAAATACCTTTGCATTGGTCCATCTGGTGGCAGTCCAAGAATTTCACCTTTAACGACACAACAAGAGAGCACCACCACCATCCCCCCGCCACGGCCCACTTAATCCTGGCCACATTCCAAAAACCAACTACATAAAACCGCGCTACCAGGTCCGCAGTCACCACCACATTACCACCAACGAGGTTACTGTTAAGGTACACATTACCAGTCTGACTGGGGCATGCAGTGTGGGCCGAAGCCCACCTGTATTAAGCACGACATTACTACCTCAGCTGTGTTGGGCAATGCAATGGGATATTTTTATGTACCGCCGGTGGCTTCCTGGCACCCACCCATGCTGTGGGTCCACAGGGAGTTGTTACTACATCTGTCCACTTGTAAAGAACCCCAGTCAGACTGGGGCATGCAGTGTGGGCCGAAGCCCACCTGTATTAAGCACGACATTACTACCTCAACTGTGTTGGGCAATGCAATGGGATATTTTTATGTACCGCCGGTGGCTTCCTGGCACCCACCCATGCTGTGGGTCCACACGGAGTTGTAACTGCATGTGTCGACTTCTAAAGAACCCCAGTCTGACTGGGGCATGCAGTGTGGGCCGAAGCCCACCTGCATTTCATCTGACGTTAGCTTTGCTGTCCAGGGCACTGCAATGGGATACATTTATGTACAGCGGGTGGGTTCCAGGGAGCCACCCATGCTGTGGGTGCACACGGAATTCCCATTGCGGAGTTGTACCTGCCTGTGACTATTTATAAAAAAAACACGGTCTGACTGGGGCATGCAGACACCTTGACAGAATGAATAGTGTGTGGCACATAGGTTCCCCATTGCTATGCCCACGTGTGCAGCTCGAGATGGAGGTGGCACAGGATTGGATTTCTCATTGCTTCTGTACAGCATTGTGGACTATCGGCCCGCCCCTTTTATGGGGGGGTCGCTGCCTAGCCATGCCAACCCTCTGCAGTGTGTGCCTGCTTTTCCTGTGGCAGACGCACTTATAAATAGACATGAGGGTGGCGTGGCATGAGGGCAGCTGAAGGCTGGGCAGGGACAATTTGGTGTACGCTGTGAACACTGTCGTGCGGGGGGGTTGCTCAGCATGTAACCCAGGAGAAGTGGCAGCGGAGTGTCATGCAGGCAGTGATTGTGCTTTGTTGGAGGTAGTGTGGTGCTTAGCTAAGGTATGCATTGCTAATGAGGGCTTTTCAGAAGTAAAAGTTGTTGGGAGGGGGGGGGCCCACTCTTGCCGGTATTGTGGCTTAATAGTGGGACCTGTGAACTTGAGATGCAGCCCAACATGTAGCCCCTCGCCTGCCCTATCCGTTGCTGTGTCGTTCCCATCACTTTCTTGAATTGCCCAGATTTTCACACATGAAAACCTTAGCGAGCATCGGCGAAATACAAAAATGCTCGGGTCGCCCATTGACTTCAATGGGGTTCGTTACTCAAAACGAACCCTCGAGCATCGCGAAAATTTCGTCCCGAGTAGCGAGCACCCGAGCATTTTGGTGCTCGCTCATCTCTAGTAAAGAACTATCTCTCTACCAATAAAGCATCCAATTGTTTTCTCCTTCTAATCCTGTCTCCTGGAGTCCCTTCCCATCCCCTACAACATCTGCACTGGGGTACCACAATACATTCTAGGAGGAAAAGGACCTTTTTATTTTATGTTTCCTTTTTATTATTATTTTGCCAGGAGAAGGTTTTGGCCTATATACGGATTGGCATCACAGCAAAACACCATCTTACCCTACCCAAATCCATGGGTAGCACCTTAGGAAGAACTGCCAAGGTATAACAGCAATTTACCACTGTGTAACGCCGCACCAGGCCACGTTTTATTGGAGGGGAGCAGCGGTGCCACTGTGACTACCATCGTTTATTGTCTTTGCCATCACACCCTCCACGAACGGGCCCCATTGCAACCCCACGTGGAATTTTGGTTTAAAGTTTTTATTTTACTTTATATGGTAACGTTAAATAGTACAGTTGCAAAATATGACTCACCCCACAAATAACAAGCCCTCTAGATATTTACATTGATGGATAAAGGAGTTATGATTTTTGAAAAGGGGAGAGATAAAACCAAAAATGGAAAAATGAAGGCTGCATCCTTAAGGGGTGAAGTTTTTTAACACACTTTCATATGAACAGCGTTATCCCTTAAATACAGCGATCACTTGATTGGGGACCACACACTGTGGCCCCTCAGTGACAATGCCAAGCTGTCAGCTACATCTGGTAACTGATTTCAGGGAGCTGTCACACTCCATGACCCCGCAGCTTTATTGTGCAGAGCTGACATGTTTTCATGTCCTTGTAGAATGAAGCCCAGACAGCCAGAACGTGAAAACATGTATGGCTGGTCATTAGAGTTGAGCGAATGTACTCTGCCGAGCATAAAAAGGGGTTGTCCCGCGAAAGCAAATGGGGTTAAGCACTTCCGTATGGCTATATTAATGCACTTTGTAATATACATTGTGCATTAAATATGAGCCATACAGAAGTTATTCAATTACTTACCTCCGTTCTCGCGCTGTCTCTGTGTCCCCGTCGCCATGGTGCCGACTAATTTCTGCCACAGCATGCCATTTTAGCCGCGCTTGCGCAGTCTTCTCTCTTCCCTCTGTGTACGAGCTTCTCCAGCGTGCCCGCGCGATACAGCTCGTCTGCGCATGCGCAGACGAGCTATCACTGTACGGGAGCGCGCAGGGGCGGCTATTCAGCTCCCGGCGTCCCTTTTAAACAGGGGTGATTCACCCCGAATCAGCAACAGCCAGCCGGGACCATCCAGGAGCAGCTAGCCGGGACAACCGACCAGCAGCCAGCCGGGACGATCAGCAGCCAGCTGGGACGATCAGCAGCCGGGAGCCACTCGGGATCAGCAGCCGCCAGCCGGGACGAACGCAATACAGCCGCCTGGGTAAGTGAGTTGTCTGTGGGTGCTGTGGGTGCTGTGGGTGCTGTGGGCGCTGTGGGCGCTGTGGGCGCTGGGGGGGGGGGGGGTGAGGTCTCTGCGGTGCTGTGGTGCTGTGGGCGCTGGGGGGGTGAGGTGTCTGCGGTGCTGTGGGCGCTGGGGGAGGGGGGGGTGAGGTGTCTGCGGTGCTGTGGGCGCTGGGGGGGGGGTGAGGTGTCTGCGGTGCTGTGGGTGCTTAGGGGGGGGTTAGGTGTCTGCCGTGCTGTGGGTGCTTAGGGGGGGGTGAGGTGTCTGCCGTGCTGTGGGCGCTGGGGGGGGGGTGAGGTGTCTGCCGTGCTGTGGGCACTGGGGGGGGGGATGAGGTGTCTGCCGTGCTGTGGGCGCTGGGGGGGGGTAGGTGTCTGCGGTCCTGTGGGCGCTGGGGGGGTGAGGTGTCTGCCGTGCTGTGGGCGCTGGGGGGGGTGAGGTGTCTGCGGTCCTGTGGGTACTGGGGGGGGTGAGGTGTCTGCGGTCCTGTGGGCGCTGGGGGGGGGGGGTGAGGTGTCTGCGGTCCTGTGGGCGCTGGGGGGGGGGTGAGGTGTCTGCGGTCCTGTGGGCGCTGGGGGGGTGAGGTGTCTGCGGTCCTGTGGGCGCTGGGGGGGGGGGGTGAGGTGTCTGCCGTGCTGTGGGCGCTAGGGGGGGTGAGGTGTCTGCGGTCCTGTGGGCGCTGGGGGGGGGTGAGGTGTCTGCGGTCCTGTGGGCGCTGGGGGGGGGGGTGAGGTGTCTGCCGTGCTGGGGGGGGGTGAGGTGTCTGCGGTCCTGTGGGCGCTGGGGGGGGGGAGGTGTCTGCGGTCCTGTGGGCGCTGGGGGGGGTGAGGTGTCTGCGGTCCTGTGGGCGCTGGGGGGGGGGGTGAGGTGTCTGCGGTCCTGTGGGCGCTGGGGGGGGTGAGGTGTCTGCGGTCCTGTGGGCGCTGGGGGGGGGGGGTGAGGTGTCTGCGGTCCTGTGGGCGCTGGGGGGGGGGGGTGAGGTGTCTGCGGTCCTGTGGGCGCTGGGGGGGGGGGGTGAGGTGTCTGCGGTCCTGTGGGCGCTGGGGGGGGTAAGGTGTCTGCGGTCCTGTGGGCGCTGGGGGGGGGTGAGGTGTCTGCGGTCCTGTGGGCGCTGGGGGGGGGGGTGAGGTGTCTGCGGTGCATGAATGAATGCATGGCTGGATATGTGTGCATAAGTGCGTGCGGATGCATGGATGGATGATGCTGCATGAATGAATGAATGAATGCATGCATGCATGGATGTGTGCAGGCCGCATGGGCGTTTGGATGAGGCCACATGGGCGGATGTCTTTGTACGTGACGATGCGTGTGTAGGGGGTCTATCAATGAAGACCAAAATGCGAATGTTGCCTAAGTGCAAATTTAGAGGAAATATTATATTGAGTAATCATTGAGAACCATAATAATCCTTTACACACAGACTGTCTAGTAAATCAGCATGAGTTCTAGTCTATTGTTGTACATTGCTTAGTCTTTATGCAAGATGAAAAGACGGCATTTCCAAATATTCCCTCATACTAAGTGTCAAACTACTTTTGCTGACCAAACCCTCATTCCTACAGATTACCATATGGCTGTAAATCAAAAGCCTTCTATACAAAAGGTATCAGCAAAACTGTTTGAAGTGTACAGACGGCTCCATAGTGTCTGATTGCATTTCTTCCCAAATCAGAATGTAATCTTCAAGGTCCATCAACAATTTGCACATCAAAAGAGATGGCATTGTTTCTAGTTTACACATAGAACTGGTTCAGCCACCTACTCGGGAGTCAGCACATTGTTGATAAGTTGGGATTCAGTAAGATAGCTGAATAAAAACTAATTAATCGTACATTTAGTATTCTAAAATCAATATTCAAATAAACGCTTGAATATACTTTTTTACATATGATTCTATATGCAAATTCTACTAGCAACTTCCGGAATGTTTTTCATATAATACATAACATTATATAACCAAATAACTAATGTCACATTTATTACACTGTTTCCTTATCTTTCTTATGTTAGGGGTCAATCAATATTTTTAATAACCTATCACGTGCATAAGTCTGTGTGGATGCATGGATGAGGCCGCGTGCGTGCGTGCGTTCGTGCATGCATGCGTGTTCAGATGGATGGATGTGTCTGCTGGTCTGTAGCTGTGGGTGGGTGGTTTGGTTGTTGTAGCTTAGCATCTCTGTTGATCTACGCCTTCTTGTCTTTAAAATGCAGAGCGTATATGTTGGAGCGCATCGGTGGCCATTGGAGATTCCAGGGTTTGGACTCGTGATATTCTTCCGAAGTCACTGCAGGAGGGTGAGTATTTGCACCACACTTTCTTTCCCACACACAGCAGATCAGTCACTTTACAACACAAAATCACAATGCCTGGCTGCGTGGTTCCAACTTGCACCACATACTGGAAGAAGGGAGGCGAAAGTTGTCTGCATGTATTTCCAACGAATATCGAAAAAACAAGACTTTGGCTACAGCAGGCTCCTCACATCTTTGTTGACGTTGAAGAGTGGCTTACTAAGATGTCCCAAAAAAAAGATCATTACAGTTATCGTTTGTGCAGCAAACATTTCTTGGAGGATTGCTACATTACAGTCAGCGACCGTAAGAAATTGAAGCCCGATGCTGTGCCAAGTATATTCCCAACAGCATTGGAAATTGAGACCCTGTTAGCGAAGAAAGGTAAACGTTCAAGAAAACGTAGAAGAATTGGGGAGACGCAGCAGCCAGAAATTTCAGCCACAGAAACTTCGCGGGAAGACACTTCGCGGGAAGACACTTTGCGGGAAGACACTTCGCGCGAAGAATCTACCCTGGTTGCACCTAGCGCGGTTTAAGAAATGACAGTTGACGTGTATCTCCAAGGTGATGAAACACAGCTAGAAATTCCTCTGACAGTAATCAGTGAAGGTCGTACAGTAGATGCAAAGGTAATCGTCAATTTCAAAAGACAGTTTGAGCTAAGAGAAACCGACAACGAAGCAAGCAATGCAGGGAGGGGTAAATGCAAGGCCTGTCAAGCAGCGGCAATTAAATCACAACACAGGACACAACTCCAGACAAGAAGCATTGGCATCCAATGCAATGAAGTAGAAGCCAGTCCACACCGGAATCCAATTTCATTTAAAATCCCACAGGGCACTCCGTGCTCTTCTACACCTTTAAAAACCAATATGGGTAATTCTGCCTTCCAAGACATACGAGAAGAGAGCCCAATATCCAAAACAGCAAATGAGGCCGATAGAATCAATATGCAACCCTCAAGTTGCAATATTGCTTTTACTTTTGAGGAAAGCCTTTCAAGTGTTTTTTCTGATGATCCAAACGACTCGACATTCAGAGCATCGCAAGCATCGGAGAGTTCCGGTAGTGAGGATTTTGCCATTCCTTCTGATTCCGAAAACCCCTTGAGCTACCCCTTACCAGAATTTGAAACCTTAGCTCCAACAGAGATGGACCCATCCGCTGAAGAAAAGTACATAGTTTTCAAAAGCTCCTTGATGGGTTTATTTTCAATGATCCCTTGCCCTTACCGAAAGCAATGCTGTCTTAAACTAACTCACGTCAAGATTTTCCCAAAGGGATCTATGGTAATTGTGAAATCTTTCTGTGAAAGAGGCCACACCTGCAACTTGTGGCGAAGCCAACCACTCATCCACAATTGCCCGGCGGGGAACATTTTACTTGCTTCCAGTGTCCTTCTCAGCGGATCTAATTTTGCAAAAGTTAGTAATATGCTATATATACTGAAACTTCAAGGAATCTCAAAAACCACTTTTTACCGCCACCAACATCACTTATTATTCCCAGTGATAGATAATCATTGGATGCAGCAGAGGGCAAATCTAATAGCAGAAATGAAATCAACACCCTTGTATTTAGCTGGCGATGGGCAATCAGATAGCCCGGGTTTTTCTGCAAAGTACACCGTTTATACTTTTTTGGAGTTGAACAGCAAAAAAATTTTGGGCTTCACGGTGGAACAACTTGTTCCACCTGCTTCGTCAGTTTCGCTCGAAACCACTGCATTCCGGAAAACACTACTTGAATTGATCGCCGATGGATTAAACGTTCAAATAGTCGCAACTGATCGGCATGTCTCCATACGTAAGGTAATGCGCCAGGAATTCCCAGAAATTTTGCACGAATTTGATGTCTGGCATGTGGCCAAAGCTGTCGGCAAGCAGTTGCTTGTGGCTTCCAAAAGCACACACTGCGCAACCATTTCCCCGTGGATATCGAGCCTCAAAAATCATCTGTGGTGGTGTTCGCTAACCAGTCAAAAAAATCCCGAATTACTGGTAGAAAAATGGAAATCGGCAACAAATCACATTATCGACTTTCACGAGTGGGAGAACAATGCCCAATATCACCGCTGCAGTCACGCCCTTCTTGAACCAACCATCTCTTGGTTAGCCCCTAACAGTACAGCACATAGCAAAGTCAAAACCGTGGTTCTGAAAACAAGTTTACTGAAAGACATCCGCCATCTTTCCAATTTTTGTCACACTGGCGATTTGGAGATTTTTCACGCCAGTGTATTGAAATACAGGCCCAAACGAATTCATTTTTTTTATGACGGAATGGTGGCTAGAACGCAACTTGCTGTTCTAGGCCACAATTACAACGTAGGTAGGATTCAAAAGCTCAGAAGAACGCAATCAGAACACGGGATAGAGGACCGGAAGTGTTACCGAGTGGAGTACTCCAAAGCACGGAAGCAGTGGATTTTGAAAGCTCTTTATGAGCCTAAGTCCATTGCATTTGTATTTGACATAATTCGTGAGATTGTGATGTTCGCCAAAGGTGAGATGTCCATCTCCTGGCATTCAAAATCCTCAGAATTCCCACATAATATTGCACCTGTTGTGAAACCCAGTGAAGAATAATTGGTTCACAAATTTCAAAGTCGATTTCCAAGGTAATCCCGAAAAAACTTTGGTGGGTATAAAAAAAAAAAAAACACTTTAACCAAAAATTTAGTAATATTTTTGTATCAGGTGTAACTATTGTTTCATGTATGTCTATTGTAAATCAGTGAACTACAATTTTCAATGGTTCGTCTGTCTCTTTTATCTGTGTCTCTTTATTACTTGCTTTGTCTTTTGTATAGTTTACATGTGCGTTGTAATCTTATTTCCATGTGTGTGTATAGTGATATTTATTTAACATTTTGGTCACTTATCCTTATTTATTTCCTATGCCCTCTAGTCCCTTTTGTTATTCGCATTAACATCCCATTTTACTCTTTGCAATCATCTGCATAAAATGCCTTTTTTGTATAGAATGTATAACTGGTACAATGTGAAACGTTGCCGGTCTTATCCCATAAATCCTATGCATTTTTCCACGGGTGTTTCAAACTAATTTTAAATTTATTAATTTTTAACATTTTGTAACAAAGTCGGCCCTTTACAGTAGAATTTTTAGTTAGGGAATTTTTTATTTTTTTAGATAGGTCTCGCAAGAGAATAAGGATCCTTGTCGTGGATTGCGGGCTTACGGTAAAATGACCAAATTAATGACACTCTTATTTAAAAGTATAGCAATAATATTTATAAAATGTTTTTGCACAAATTCTTAATTTGGTCATTTGATTAACCAATACCTCATTGCTAATTTTTTGGGGATGTAAGTTATTGCACTAACATTAATTACAAAGTAGGTGCATGTGTTTGCGAATACATACGCACGCGCACCTTGTCCACATGTACATGCATACGTCTGTCTGGGAGATATATAATCTCTCTCATACACACCCACACAGACGTATGCATATATGTATGTATTACACACATACCTGTGGGTATGTTACATACATGCATACATAGACATACACACGTGTGTGTGTGTATGTATATGTATAATATATATACACACACACACACACATAATGTGTGTGTGTGTGTATATATATATATATATATATATATGTATGTGTGTGTATATATATATATATATATATATATATATATATATACATACACACACACATATAGTGTGTGTGTGTGTATATATATATGTGTGTGTGTGTGTGTGTGTGTGTGTGTGTGTGTGTGTACACGCATATATACCCACACAAATTTTGGTGAATAAAACTTTTTTTTCAATCACACCATCGATGTTGGGAGTGCATTGCAGCTATTACAGTACAGTACTTTCCACTGACTTCAGCACTGGACAGCTCCCTGCTATAACGAAGCCTTGCCTCGCTGTGCAGGGGAAAGGTTCAGCACTGGACAGCTCCCTCCTCCCTTAGGGCGAGCACCCACTGGCGTTTGCGTTCTCCGCGGGAAAAAAACGCAGCGTTTTCGCCGCGTTTCTCGCGTTTTTTCAGCGCGTTTTTCGCTGCGTTTTTCACGGCGTTTTCGCGGCGTTTTGCGTTAATTTCCATTGACATTCATGGGTGCATTAGGAGAAAAATAGGGACACATATGTAACTGACAGTTCCTATGTTAAAAACGCAAACGCAACGCAAAAAAAACGCCAGTGGACAGGAACACATGTTATCTCTATGTCTGTGCAGGAAAAACGCAAAACGCAGGTAAAAAAACGCCAGTGGGTGCTCGCCCTTATAGAGACCTGCAAAGGAATACACAGGCAGACAGAGAGAGAGACAGACAGACAGAGAGAGAGGCAGACAGACAGAGAGAGAGGCAGACAGACAGAGAGAGAGGCAGACAGACAGAGAGAGAGGCAGACAGACAGAGAGAGAGAGGCAGACAGACTGAGAGAGAGGCAGACAGATATGTGTGTCAAAATACATACACACACAACCCACATTTTGTGTGTGTATATATTATACACACTAACATACGCATATGTAGTCATGTATATACATACTGATGGAACGATTAGTGATTATGGTCGAGACGTTACAAATAAAAAAACCACACACTGTATATATTTTCACAAAAAATTTATTAACATTTTTAACATTTTTAAATATGTAAAACCTGAAAA